>NC_037092.1:16757500-18163750 GCF_002994745.2 Rosa chinensis | reverse complement strand
CTCCAAGTTCTTGTCCTCCACAATTTCTTTCATATAACGCATGACGAAATAACCACAAGTCTTAGAATCAGTTTGCTCCGGAATACCCTGAAAATAATAAATTAAGATTAACCATATGAGGAAGTACGACTTAATGGAGACTATAAAAATTCCAACCAACTTACAGCAAGATTCTTCCATTGGATTATTTTCCTTCCTTTCCTAGCCTTTTGGGCATTGAAGATTTTAATAGAGCTTGAAAATGATGATCACAAAAATTATAATTAGCAAGCAGCAAGTTCAGTACATGAAGAAACAACATCAACTGATCAATATGGTAAAAAAATCTTTGGGAAGCAGACTTACTTGTCGACAATACTTTTCCATTCACCAGCACAAAGTCGCCTTTTTAGCGGATCCATGAAATGCACGACTTCTTCATCCGGGTTCACCACCGACAACATCCAATGAGCACTATAGAAAAAGATGTAAAAATTATTTTTTGATAAGTCCATTAAATCTATACATAGAAGCTATCAACAAGCAATATAACATGCCTAACATTGTAGTAATACTGATTACATACCCTGAGTTATATGGAACCAAAAATATTTGCCCCGGTTTCCCTAACATGTACCGATTTGACATAGACCGTGCCCGTTCAGTGGGATTTCCACACCCAATTATACCGGTGTGTGCAGGGTCGATAAAGCCAACCATATCAAGCATCTTAGACTTCTTCAGGACTCCATAAATGTAGCTACAAATAATATTGCAATATTAAAGGGCTAAATAAAAAAAAGGCTTCTGATTATGAAGATCAAGCAGAGTATAGTCAATTACTGAAGATAAGAATAAGGTAATTGAAAACTGATATGTACCTCATGTAAAAAACAATGACTCCTCCAGATACTTCCAGCATGTTAGCCATGTTATAGATATCCCTTCTAAAGATGACGGCTTTCCTAGAATGGCCGAAAATTTCCCCACCAAATGTTGTGTGGATTGTAGCGCCATCCATCAATTCAGTCTTGGCCCACATACACAAGTCCTTTACTGGTAATGGCAGATTCGTCGGCAAGTTTTCCAGGTCTTCATTGTCATCATCAAATGAATCTCTGATTCTCTTCTTCGGATTAGCACGCTTTGTTTTCTAATTTTGTAACGATAAGACTACATGTTATCAACCCTTTCCAATATTAACATATACTATATATATGAAACAAATTTGCATATTAATTGAACATGAATAAATAAAAGAAGAAGATGGACTATAAATGAATTAAGAATGAGTTACTTTCTGCTCAATGGGTTTAGGGGGTGCCACTGGTGCAGGGATAACAACTAGCTTTCTTGGCCAAGCAACACAAGTCCCAATGGCGTCTCCGACAGTGACTATGTCAGCATCCTTCACTGGAAATGGTAGCAAGGCATCATGCACAATGGTTCCAATGACTGAGACACGCACATTGTCTTCTCCCAATGGAACCCCATGGATCTTCTGATTGCCTTCCTCAACATTAACTTGAATGACAGTACCATAAGCAACAATATTTTCGACCCTGTCTATTGCCAGTCCGCAGTCGTTCCCATCAACCAGCTCCTATGTCAAACAATGAGCAGTTAATCATTCACTATATTAATTCCACATTTAGCAATGTTATTGTAGTTTCAGATAAAGACAGTCAAAGCAAAATGAATTTAAGGAGAACAGAGATAAATTAAGGCAAGAAAGGTGCTTACATTGTCAGAATTTTTCGAAGATATGTGGACTCTAACCTCCTCTTCAATTATAGAAGTTAGTTTCTGCTTTGGTTGATCTGTAGCCACTTGCTCGTCCTCTTGAACAAATATCTTCTCCTCAGCTAAAACCAACTTCTTCTTCACTGTTTTGCCATCACCTTCCACAATGTCAATCAAAATCTTCTCAGCTGGTCGGGAACAGCTCCCTTGGCCTGAACCATGTTCATGAAGTGGCGTCAATTGTTTTGGTGACTCTGGTGATTCTAGTGGCACCTCCTTCCCATCAATTTTTGCTTCCAACCTCGCAATCTTGGCTGTCCAATATGCTCTTTCCTCAGCAACTTGTCTATCTCTCTCTTGTTCCCATGCAACTCTTTCCTTAGCGAGTATACTTTCCTTCTCCTCCTCCAAAATCAACTTCACACTCTTCCTCACAGTCTCTTCCACACTTTTCTTTCTGCTTTTTGGGAGGTTAAAGTATGAAGCTGGTTTGGTGAAACCACCAACGCCTCGTACCCTCCCAGGATGCTCTGGCTTCCCCAATGCTAAGGTGAGCACATCATCTGAACCATCTGTTGTAAGCTCTCCGTCAGACTCCTTTTTCTTTAACCTTTCCTGGTACAAATATATGTATGTAAGCTTACTTATTAAGTAATTCATATATGAAGGACAAATATGTGTGTGTATATATACACACACACACCAAATCAGCCAGCGAAGTTTCAGATAAAGACTTACAATTCTTTCTGCCGTCTTCTCCACCTCAGGTTCTTTGAAGCAGCCATTCTTATCTTGCCGTGCCTTCACCCACATCGTCGCACGATCCAGTTTCTCTAAGGGGATTGACTCGGACTATAACAAATGAAAAATATATTAGAATTGGTAACCACAAGCTCTATTCACAAAGTTCAATAAGTATCATCCAAAAACTAACCAGTTCGGCTTCTAAGTTAGCATATCCTTTACGTGCCATACGATGAGGGTACCGATTTTCCTTTCTTTTTTCTATTTGTGCATCACGCAGTTCCTACAAACCAAAGCATACTTAGGCACTACATTGCATTGAACTTATACAAACCACCGATAAAATGAAACCAACATATGAACTAAGTTTCCAACAGCTAACAAACCTGAAATTTTTCTGAAATCCTGTCAGCGACAAAGATATCCCAATCAGCCTTCTTAACACATCGATAATTATCCGGTGGATTTTCAAGCAATTCAGGGGTATCCATATAAGGGATAATGTACTTGTTGGTCAATTTGCTCTTAAATTCCCTCCATTTATTTGCAGCAGAGGTAATCACCAGCTTCTTACATTCTTTAGGGATCACATATGCATCCTACGTATAAGAAAAAGAAGATTAGTTTACATCAGAAACAAGTGTGACTGAAAGTGTGACTGAAAGTGATAAGGATTGCAATATGTTGTAAGATTTAGTTTAAATACCACAATAGATTCCCAGATTTTCTGTTTTTCCTCAGGGTCCACCTCTCTCCAATCACCAGTGACAATCGAGATCTTTGTACGTGCTAAGACCCCAATGTAAGACTGCATTTCTTTTGCAGCCTTACCATAAGGTTCCCCCTTATCATTAATCTGTATGGTTAGCTTTCTCCCTCTGATGAGTCGCCTTGTAATGCGATTCATTGTCACCATCCCTCGCCTTAACAGCTTCAAACCACCAGTTGCATCAGGATCTTCCTCATCATCACCATCCTCTATCTTATTAGACTTAGAACTATTTCCAGACTTGGTCTTTGATACAGATTTCTTTGATACAGCCTTTGTCTTCTTCTTCGGAGATCTAGTCTTCTTCTTAGTTTGGACAACCTTCTTCTTCGGGGACACCTCCTTCTTCTTAGCAGACACAACCCTCTTCTTTGGAGACAAAGCTTTAGGTGTGGTTGACGGCCCTGCATCCTTAGAGCTAGTTCTTTTCATTTGCACAGCTTTCATCCTCAAAGCTTTAGGTGTGGTTGACGGCCCTGCATCCTTAGGCAAAGAAAAACGATCGATGATACCTGTCTCTTGAGCCAGAAAAAACAATCAGCACTAAACCAATTCAGCTTGAATCCAAACCTGCAAGAAGAGCATTGTCAGCAGAGCATTGTCAACTCCTCAACTACACCAATTATGTGATTTTGAGTACGACCAAGTATCAATATGCAATTTACAACACAAAATCATTAACAAAATCACAATCTGGACAATTAACCAACAACACATAACTCTAAATATGGATTTCCCAATTACCTTTTCTATTTAGTTTGCTGTTCAAAACCAATTTGAGTTCTTCAATTCGTCCTTAACATGAGATCCAATAACCCGACCAAACTGACTTTGTCTTCCATTGAGGAGTGCAGCAGAGTGCTTGTTAATTTTCAAAATCTGCAGCAGAACAGCAGTGATCAAAACAGAAACCAAGATTAACAACTAATCAAAAGTTAAAAACTCATCAAACTAGTATAATCTTCCCTGCTCACATATAAGTATGATCCATGTTAAGAGTAAGACAAACATTACATTCCCCCTTCAAAGAAACTTTAAAAATCTCTACAACAGACCTTCAACCATTTGAAGTCCAAAAACATCGATCATGCTACTACAGATCTCAATCAAATTGGTTTAGGAAAATAAACAACCATGTGTACATATTTGATGTCATAGACTACCCAGGTTTCTCACTTACAAAAAATGGACTAAAGCTGCTGTCTTGGAATGCCATTAATCTATTATGATTTATGCCAATACAATTATAATTCACATATATGTAACACCTAAAATTACAATTATGAGAATAATGCCGATACAATTATCAAAATAGCAAAATTTAAATATTTAATGAAGTATTTACCTTTTTTTTTTTCATCGTTTCTCAATGAAGTTGTGGGCTTGTGGCTTCTGCTTCTGAGAGCTTCTCCTCACTAACCACTAACCTCAGTGAGACAGTGACCGAGTTACAAACTGCAAGTCTGCAATTCAAGAAGAAGTTATCTTAATTAAATCATTAAAATGGAAATCAACTAATCAAGTTATCAAACAGTCAGTGTCAAACACTCTCAAACCCATTTGTAATCCACCCCTGAGTCAAAACTCAAAAGGAAATTGAAGTATCGAACCCATTTCAAATTTTCAACCATTTCAATTTTCAACAAATTGACCATACAGTCCATCCGTCCATACCATTACCTTAGTTCAAAACCAACAAGAATACAATATCAAATCGAAAGCCACAAATGACAAATCGAACACAATTTACATATCACGAAACCAATCAGAATCAGAAGCTCAGATTAATAAGAAGTCAAGAAGAAGAGAAGAAGAGGAGCTGAGGAGGAGTGGACTGTCCAGGAGGAGAAGAAGACGGAGAGGGAGAGAGAGATACCTCGGAGATCGGAGACCGGAGACGGGTTTGCTAGTTGCAGAGTTGAAAGGAGAGAAGCTGGATAGGGAGTCTGGAGGGCTGGAGGTGGAGATCGGAGACCGGAGACCGGGAGACTGGTTTGCTAGTTGCAGGTTGCTGGGCAAGGAGCTCGGCGGTGTGGGCTGGGTGGGGCTTGAAAGACCGGAGAGGCAGAGATGCCTCACGCCGAGACGGGTTGGAAGTTCCAAGGAGAGAGAGAAGCTGGATCGGGAGTGTGGAGTTCCGCGGAGCTCCGGCGTCAGAGCCGGAGAAGGAGGATGGGAGCGGAGGCGGAGGATGAGGGTGATGAAGAGGAGGTCGGCTGTCGTGTGGTTAGGGTTGAGAAAGAAACTTCATGTTTTTTTGACTAAGTGTTGAGAAAACTCGGGTATAGGCTAGGCATCGGCTGTTTTTTTTTTTTTTTTTTTTTTTTTTGCAAATAGTTCACATTAAGTTTTAGTACGTTCAACCAAAAAAAATTTTGTCCCGATAAACTTTTCCCTTTACTCAGACAACAGAATCTGTTGTCTGAATTCTCTAAATTATAACAAACTTGAAAAAGTTGAATTGGTGTTGATTTTGATACCATTTAGACGACATAAATAGTTAAATCTGTTGTCTGAAGACGTTCAAAAAAATCAGACAACAGAAAAAAGGTCTTCTGTCGTCTGAGGGGTATGGTATGAAGCATTTTTTGGCATAGTGACTAAATCAAATTCCGGTAAAATGTGAAATATGATTGCTGTATCAGAATGATGCATTGATTGAATTACTAATTGAAACTTGAAAGTGTGTAACCATTTCTTCTTACTGTGCTTATCGCAGCTTGGTTTTCTTTACCAAGCATAACAAGTTTGTTCATATTAACTCAGCTTATAGGTGGAAGTGTGTAATCCATTTCTTCTTACCGATCCTATTTCGCACCCATGCATCAACATCAATAAGCCCAAAGGCTAAAGCATCTTTTAGGGTTTTGCCTTTAATTATTTCTTAGGCCAAATCTATTTCTAATATATCTTATCCACTTTCTTCTGTGGATTATATGAAGCTTTGAGACTTGAGGGTTCTTACTTCCCAAGTCTTGAACTGTTTTAGTCCTGTGACTCAATAAAAGCATTGAGACTTAAGAGTATGTTTAGTGCTTTGATTATACATTTGTTATGAAGAATATGCCAAGTTTAATTTTCTTTTCTACGTTATTGATGTATACATTGCTTGTTGAATAGTGTTGCTTACAACGTAATTAGTTGTATCTTCATGTATGAAGACGAAAATGTGCTAGCTAGACAGAATAATCTGAGAATACCATTCTTGAAGATCTCTCTCTCTCTCTCTCTCTCCCTCACAAGTTGAGAGTGCTTTGGTTTGGTTTCAACTACTTCCTTTATATGATTTTACCAAATGTACGTTAAGCCATTATATAAGTGGAGTTTGGGCGATTTTAGTTGTGTTATAGGCTATTGGGCTATGTATACATATGTATTTCTATTTTATTTAGGTTGCTGCCATTCCATACACTTCTGATTTGGAGGTTAAGCAGATGCATTATATGTTTAGCAGGAGATCTATTCTGTTGGTCAGATTTTTATCTTCTTAGCTAGCTGCTTCGTAATAAAGTGATTACAACAGGCTAATAGAGTGGATGGCATAGGTCGCCCGTTATTTTGAAGCTTGACTGTCTCACAGTTTGTGTGCTTGTATGTGTCAGAATATGATGAAGTTGAGGAAACTAAACCGAACTATGGCTCATCACCTGTCCATGCTGACGACACAGGTGTCGCAGTTGGTGAAGATCGAACGCATTGAAACCACGGTTGCCAAGGCAAAAGAGGTTGGATAGAATGGTGCAGCTTGGAAAAGACGGTTCACTCTCTGATGCTTTTGCTCGTGGGGACGCTGTAATTCACAAGCTGTTCACAGAACTGGCCTATCGATACAAAGATTGAGTAGGTGGATACACAAGGCTGCTTCAGACACATAGACGAGTTGGTGATGCTGCATCAATGGCCTATATTGAGTTCGTTGACAGAGACAATGAGCTCAAATTAACAATCAAAACCCCCGGCCCCTCAACCACCACCACCAAGAGTTCCCTTGGATCCTTGGGAAAGATTCAAGCTCTGCGAGCAGTTTGCATCTCCTAAACAAGATAAGAGCAAGTGCTCCGAGATTTGATATATTTGGGGCTTTATACTCTTTACTTTCCGAGAGTAGGAATATGATTTCTTGTGATCATTTTCATAGCATTCTCCGGTTTTTTTTTAATTCGAAAAACTTATTTCCAAATGTAGTGGTGTGATCTAAATATTTAAAAAATAGTCCAACGTCCGAGTTCTCGTGTCATGTACTTGTGTTTTCTCAATGAGATTAGTGATGTCTCAATAGTTGTTGTTTTTTTTTCTTTTCCCTTTTATCTAGTCTCAAAAGTTGTTTCTTCTTCTAGCGGTCATTAGTTGAACCATTACTACTATAAATTCATCAAATACGTATCTATGGATGAGAATTCATTTCTGATTAATTATTCTAGTGGTTGATTTTTAAAGATATCATTTGTTGTTTAGAGACTTAGAGTATACCTTTTTTGTTTTGTTTTGTTAAGAAACATGTCAACTCATTACATTGATCAAAGAAATTACACATAACAACATATCTCTGTAGGATGGTTAAAAGAGTCACTACCTAAGTAATTTAACATTTTTAAAGATCATGAAGCTTAACTAAAAACTACACTTAAACATCTCCGGAAATCAAGGACATAGATGTGATGGCCATTCTTGGCGACCTATAAGGCTATCTCCAGTAAGGGAGGGCTATATTGGGGCCAGGGCTATAATTTAGCCCTCAAAAATATTATTCTTTATTCATGAACAAGTGAACCATCTCCAGTAAGGGAGGGCTAAATTTTAGCCCTATCGAGTATTTTATGATTTTACATTATGTTTTTTAATTTTTATGATTTTATTTTATTTTAATAATAGTTTAATTTAGACTAAAATTAATTTAGACTAATATTTTAATAACATTTTCTGATAAGTTTTTTAAGTGCCACGTGCCACTTCATTGTCATGTCATAATGCTCGGGTCTTAGTTTGTTTTATTTTTTTATTAATGGGTGACTTGTTTTTATTTGCTTTAACTTTTATTGTGTGGCTTTTTGGTTTCAATTGTAATGAATAAAAGTGTACTTTAATTCTACTTTACTTTCACCATTTATTTCATAAATAAAATATTACATAAACTTCATTAACATGATATAAAATGAATAAATTAAAAAAAATGCACTTGAAAGCAATTAAAAAAAATGCACTTGAAATGCAATTAAAAATTTTCATAAATAAATTACTTTCACCATTATAATTATAACATGATACAAAAAAAACAATTATGAAGCCAACGGCTAGTTGTGAATATGTATAATTATACTCATTAATTGTGAGCCATTGGATTTAATTGATTGCATAATTATGAGCCATTGGATTTAAGTATTGCATGAAGAAGAGGAAGATTTGGCTGATTTTCCGTGGGTCCCACCAAGGGCTAAAGGGCCAACCATAGGGCTAAATGTAGCTCTCTCCACCCACCTCTCCACCTCTAGCCCTTTGGACCTTCCCTTGTTGGAGTTCATTTTTTAGCAAAAAGGGCCAAAGGTTACCTATAGCCCTCCTTATTGGAGATGGCCTAAGAGAACCTACAAACTCTTCCCCCATAGGAGGAGGATTTCTTACATCAAAATAATTAAAGGCAAAATAAAAACCCAACAAGATCAAGCCCAATAAATCCAAGCCCAGACCCAAACAAGCAACCATGAGGCCCAAAGGTGGGAAACCCTAGTAGATGAAAGCTTAGTAGGGATGCAAGCCCAACTGAAAATGCTAAGGCCACCCAGCCTCCTGGGTACCCGATCCAACCACAGGGGTCCTCCATGGCTCCATGCCTCTAGCAGTCGACACCACCAGACAAAGAGACGCAACGGACACCTGTAACCACCGGCATCCATCCCAGGCACTGCCTATAACCAGGTTGATCGAGCCACTCAGCGAGCGTGCTACCACAGCCATCATCGACCACCACCCAGCACGGTCGAAGACCGAAATTGGGCCACCGCAATCAACCCAGCACTCATCATCATTGGACATCAGGCTTGCCCAGCTTGGCAAACACCTTGAAAAACCCACGCATTTTTCATCTTAATATGTTAGATCACTTGTTTAGAGTATACTGATTAAGGTTTAAATATGACACGCGACATTTAGAACCATGAAATAATTACTCATCAAACACCGAATATTAAATATGATGTTTTGAAAGAAGGAGATGAAAATATGAGAATGAGGCTCCTACGAGTTGCCCAAATAATGGGCGACTGCTGGCAATAGAAGTCCCTTTGATGTTAGCAATAAACATGTTCCATTGTCTAGAGTAACATTTTTTTTTCTTTTCTTTTTAAGTTGCCATCTTTGGTTGGAAGAATGTTTGGAAGTTATGTGAAATTATAATATTATTCATTTGAAGTGCTAGTCGACATTTTTTTTTTTTGAGAGGTAAGTGCTAGTCGATATGATCGATCGATTTCGTTCCAGGTGCTACTGCTCTAGCAAGGAGCATAAGAATCCCAACTTCCCCAATGTACCATTGCCAAACAATTTGGCCACCACATGAATGATGACATTTTTATGAACCATACTGAACCATAATTTGTAAATATCCAGTATTATTATTTTGTTTTGTTGAGAAAAAGTATTATTATTTATTATTAATACTATTATTATTATTATTATTATTGTTTTTTTTTTTGAGAAATTGCTCGTGGCGATGCTGGCTGTGGCGGCGAGACAGTGTTGGTTGGGCGGCGCAAGTCGTGAACGACGTGGATCGAGGCGACGCAGGTCGTGCCTGAATGGGACATGCGAACTCGACTCTGTGCATGCGATCAGTGGGTGAAGGGATGGAGACTGGGCCTGAGCCTGATCTGTCTTGTTGGACTTGGATCTGGACTTCTTCTCTTGGGGCTCTTTTGGACTCCTAATTAGTTAGTCTTTTCTTTCTAAATAATTTTAGAGGGCTATGCACTTTTGTATGTGTCTATTTATTGTGTCTTTGTTACATAGTTTATAGGCTTTCTTGAATAAGTGAGCATTAGAATCATCAAATGATTGAATATAATCTATGTATCGTTGTGGTATTATTGCGAACTTTTTATCTACCCCATGTCAATAGAGGAAGGATATGTAATGATTATTTCTGACTTGAGTTAATGATATATCGATATGATATTTATTGAAATATATATATATATATATATATATATATATATATAACCTTGCTCAGGTGCGGATATCCGCACCTAAGCAAAAAGGTACGGATTTCCATATTTGACTCACTTTTCGATCATATTTTCACATCTTAACCGTTCAGTTTTTAGGTCCTAATGTATAGATCATTTCTACAAATTTTCAGCCAAATTGATGATCGTTAAGACATTCAAAACTGCAATTTACGCGAACGAATGAAATCTGTCGAGCAGGAACCATTCGTGTTTATAATGGTAAATTGCAGTTTTGAATGCCTTAACGATCATCAATTTGGCTGAAAATTTGTAGAGATGATATATACATCAGAACCTAAAAACTGAACGGTTAGAATGTGAAAATATGATCAAAAAGTGAGTAAAAACTGGAAATCCTTACCTATGAAAAACTGCGGATGTCCGCAGTGGAGAAGCTCAGTATATATATATTTATATATCTTTTCACTATGCCAAAATCTGCATCAGACTACACTTTTTAGACAACGAAAAAAAAAATTCTGTTGTGTGTTGATTGAAACTGCTTCATACAACAGGTTTAGTGAGATTCGGTTGTATAAGGACGTTCGAAATCAGAATTTTTTTGGTGCAAGATTATTGTACAACAGTTTTAAGCAATTTTCTGTTGTCTGAATGAAAAAAAATTTCCCTCCCACCTTGCTCAAATTTGGGTCGAAATTTTGACTCACTTTGTACAACAGTATAGTTGTTTATGTTGTATGAGCAAAATATCATACAACACATTTTTTGTTTGTGTTGTGCAACTTTGGAAGAAAACTAGATGTTTCCAAAATGAGAGTCTTGAGTGCCAAAACAGCCAATTTTTGGGTGAAATGTAGGTACATGATTGCAAGAACCTACAACGGAATGACCTATTTTTGTTGTGTGAATGTGTCTAGGCGGGAGAAATGAGTTTGTGATTCGCACTAGGCGGGAAATCTGCTTGCTGGGTCCATAAGTTGAAATTTCAAGTGTAGACTATCAGACAACCAAAATTATTTATGTGTTGTCTGAATTGATTACACAAGATAAAAAACTAGACCTAATACATATTGTCTCCCACTTGGTCATTTTTAGCACTTAGATAGTCTTCGAGAAAAACAGCAAAAGCAAAACCTATCTTCTTCTTCTCAAAAGCAGAACCCGTCTTCTTCTCTTAAAAAATTGAACCCATCTTCTTCTCTTCAAGAATTGAACCCAAAATGACTGGGTTGGGATTCATAATAATACTTGACCCTACTGCAATCAAGAAATCCAATTTGTTCGATCAAAGTCGTTGTTCTTCTCTCTCGACTCAAGCCTTCGTCAGCCGATTGCACCACCACCGACCACCACCGACCACCACCGACCACCGCGACTCTGCTACCGTACTGTAACTCACTCAAATCGCTTTCTCCGATATCTGATCTGTTTCTGTAATTAATGACCTGAATTGATGTTTTTGTGATTCAGGAGGACGCACTAAAGAGAGAGATCAGAGATCTGAAAATGGAGGCTGTGCGGGAGCATTTGAGGTGCTTAAGAGAATAGGTTGCTTGATTTGATTTCTTGTTAAGTACAGTAGGGTGAAGTGTTGCTATGGATGTAGTTGGGCTCAAGTAGTGCCATACGCTTTCACCGTAAGGCTAGATAGGTGCTTCGTCTCCATCAAGACCACCTTGGGCGACGACTTCTAACGCTAGATTATCCATATCCTCTAACATCCTCATCCTCATCCTTCATATCCTTCACTAATTTTTTCTTTTCGATTTGATTTCTCTGCTAACCCTAGAAATGTAAAATGTGATTTGCATTGATTTCATCCTTAACTTTTGGGATTATGAGAGGTTCGAAAGAATGGCCTATGCGGAACATCAGGCTATTGAAGGCCAACTATTTCAAGAAGTTGAGCAATCTGGGTTAAGCCGAAGACTCGCTTGACATTAAGAACTTTTACCTTGATCTTAATAGTCTTAGAGCCAGAGAGGAATCAGTTATAAGGTAATTTGTTTGCTACCCAATTTGGAATTCTGTTGAGTGCTTGTTAATCTAAGTGAACTAGCTACCCTATTTGGAATTTTAGTTTGAATGATTGTTAAGTTTTGGTGTGGCTGATTGCAGAAGCCTTCATCAACGCGATCAACAAAGTCTATGCTGGCTTCCTCTCCGCATTGGACACTAACTTTATCACCAAGTTCATTCCTTTCCCTCTATTTAATGCTCATATGCTTTAATTCACTGTTGGATTTTTTGGGCATCCATTGGTTTGGTCTTTGGGATTAGGACTGAGATTGGGACTGGTATTGGGTTTGGGATAGTTACATGAACTATGTTTTCATCGTTATCATTTTTGTGAGATTGGGTCTACATTCTGAACTTTTGGAATTGAAGTATTTATTTGAAGCAACAAAGTAGGGTGTTTTTTTTATTGGTTAGTTGGGTCAGTGCTTTGGTTTCTCTTTGTTCTGAAGTGTATGGAATAATTAGCTTAACTCGATCTTTTGGGTATTAAAAGTCTTGCACAACTTATTTCGATCCTTCTAGTTCTTCTCTGAAACGGGTCTTGTAATTCTAGCATATATAGGTAAAGGTTCATGATTTTGTGAGTAGAATGGTTGAATTGTGCTGTTATCAGTTGCGAATTGGGTAGAGCCTTTTGTTTTTGCCACTATGAGCAACAATTTTGTGGTTAATCTGTGTGGTGATTTTTTTTTATAAATTTAATTTGCTTTTGTATTGTAACGGATCTGCATTATGATTGTACATAGGCATGTAATTCAATAGAGATTGTTGTACGCGAAGACGAAACTTCATGTTATTTTAAGCCCTATGTCCTTGCCTCTGTAATAATTTCTTCAATTCTGTCTTCTATTTCCTCTAATTGTGCTAGTGTGCTGCCATATAAAATTTGGAGTTTTCAGTTTCAAGACTCTCTTTTCATTTGTATGCTTAAGGTTGAGGAGTTTCTTTTTCTCTTTCTTTTTTAAGCAAATGTGTCCTTACTTGGTACTTCATATCTCTTATCTGCCATAGAAAAAGGATACCTAAATATGAAGTTGTAAAGTTATAGGTTGCATGGTTATGTATGTTTGTGATGCATCTGTTGTGCATATATGTGTTCTTGTTTTTTATAAAGACAAGTGTGTAGCTTCCACGTACTACCTTATTGTATATTCATAACCTTTATTTCCTTAGGTTGAAATAGTATGTTCTGTATTTATCAATAGACTTACTAGTTTTTATTTTAGGAATAGCTGGCGGGCGGTATGAATCAAGGTTTCGTGTTGGTGAAGTGACTTGTTTAGATGCAGCTGATCTGCCTCTTCTTCATTTATCACTGAAATCACCATCTATGACTCTTGAGGTGATTATGTTATGATGCAAAAAGCAATTGAAATTTTCACAGAACACTCATTAGACTTTTACTTTTTAGATGCATCCACTTCTAGATCTTGTTTTCTCATTTAGCATCACTACACTTTTCTTGTCCTCTAACCCGATGCACTCCTATAATGCAGAGGTCTGGATTATTTCCTACCTTTGATCTTATGTATATGTATTCACGTTCCCACCCAAATAGAGGCTTCTACCAGATATTGGTAGCTTTTAGGATTTTACAGGTAAATCTTTGACTCTTAGAGCTACTACAAAAGTAAAAAAAATATATGAGAAATTTCATTTTGAAGAGTTTTTTTTTTGGGTGAGTCTTTGTTACCTGGATTGGTAATTTGATCTTACCTTATTATACTCTTAGTTTGTTTATGTTTTGTTTCATCTATTAGTTTAAAAAAAAATACTTTGATGTGATTAGTAAGCATGGTTAAGACCTACGTGCTACTGCTTGCTAAAACACCTCCTGGTCTTGTTATTTTATTTGGGCTACTTCTCTATTCCTTTTGGTTTTGGCTGGGTTCCAATCTAGAAAGAAAGAGAGAAGGGGGAAGGGGGAGGGGTCTGGAAGAATATCGACAGGAGGAAGAAATTGACTTTTCTCCATTTTTTTCCAAGGTCAAGTGATTTTCTTTGGTTACTTTCTCTTCTTCTTTTGGGAGGATTGAAAACTGAGTTGACATCTCAGTTTTAACTTTGAGTTCAATTAGTTTAGCTTCTGAGTTTCTGTCCTTAGGTACTTTTCAACATAATCTGGAGGTGTTTGAGAAATTAGTTCTTATTTTCTATCATATTTTGCTCTTGAAACTTATAATTTATCTACAGCTCGCTTTGTTCTCTTCTCCCCTTTGTTTTCCCAAATTTCTTCACGAGTAACTATTATTGGTTTGGGTACTGAACGTTTTGAATAACTTTGGTGTTAACTTCTCAAAAGTCTCTCTCTTTCTTCGTTCTGTTATTCACATCATTCATATGCGTCTATTTTCTTTGTTAGTATGCAACACTAAGTGTTTGCTTTATTGTCATTCAAGTTGATTTTCTTATCGAGTGGAGATTGCAATTTTTGTTATTATGTCTATTTTTGTTCTTTCTTCGTTCTGTTATTCACATCATTCATATGCGTCTATTTTCTTTGTTAGTATGCAACACTAAGTGTTTGCTTTATTGTCATTCAAGTTGATTTTCTTATCGAGTGGAGATTGCAATTTTTGTTATTATGTCTATTTTTGTTCTTTCTTCTTGAAACATAACTTGAATTATGAAACCTAATTCAAGGTGTATTTATGTTCTGTTAGGTGTTGAGGGAGCTACTTGAGCTCCTTTGTTTTCTGTAACATGTTTAGACAATCATTCTTCTTCTCAAAACCCATCTTTCTTTCGGAATAGGTATTTGACAAGCAACTTGCTCAATGACTCTATTCCAGAATGGATTAAGAACAGAGATAACCGCTAGTATGTTTTCTATCCTACATCAGATTTGGTTTCGATTTTTGTTTTTATTTTTACTGAATCTTGCAGAAGTATATCATTCTATAATTTATATCAACTTACTGTTTTACACTCATGAAGACATATATCAAGAATTTGTCAGTTAAAGTAAATTTCTTTTACAAGATTTATTCATCTGTAATGAATTGCTGGAATGAGTACCAGATATGTAATTTTGCGGTGTTTAGTAGATCATTCTATTAGAATTATATGTTAGATTAAATTTTTAATGTAGTGGGATGTCTTTAAAAGCTCTGCTATACCAAACAACACGAAAGCTTCTACTAAATAGTCTTCAATGATGTAGCCATTTGTTTTCTTTCCACTTTATGCACTTAATAAATAAGTTGATTTTCACATAATCTAGATTAGCCAGAGCGTGCTTGGACAAATTTCCATGTACAGAAGGTAACTATATATCTCTTAGAAATCATTTCTATGATTTACATATATACGCTTTAGTTTTCCAACTTGTTTACTTATATAACTTTGTAAAAATTTTATAAAGAGAATTCAGTTGATAACTTAAGTTTGCATGTGACCTCAGAATAAATGGCCTAGTACTATATTTTGATTTCATTTATCTACTCCTATATTTTCTCGTACCTGATTTTTTGTTTATTTGCTGTTACCAAACAGTTTAGTACTCATTGCATATAAACTGTGGTGTGAGAGCAACCACCGTTGGAGACATCAAATTCGAAGATGATACAGATCTTGGAGGTGGAGCAAAATTTGTTGATGACTACATAGCAAATAATGTATCGACACTTGGAATGGAACGCTAAGGAATATGCTTTGATGCAATGTTAAACATAGCAACCCATATTGTAGCACACTAATGTTTTTGTCCCCTGATGCAATGTTAAACAAATAATTGTCACTGATTCATGATTTTGTGGAACAATGACTAATACGAATTGTATCTTAGTGGGTCTAATGTATTTTGAAGTTTAAAATATGGGTTGGAGTACTATTAGTTCATTTGATTGTTTGCATCAAATTTTATTTCCATTTGATCACTACTTTTCATTAGGTAAAATGGATGTTTAAATGATCATACAACAGATCTCTCATATATCAGACAATGGTTTGTTCAGAAAATAAGTTTTCTAATCGACTCTCACACAACAGAAAACACTGGAACTTCGTTGTCTGACAAGCTTAACAAACAACAGATTTAAACAAATTCTGTTGTCTCAAGGCAGCACCTCAACTGCTGCGCAGCTGCGCCTGACATCTGCCGAGTCATCTGCCGAGCTATCACACAACAGTTATAACACATACCCATTGTCTGAATTTTTCTCAGACAACTGTGTTCCACCGTTGTCTGAATTTTCAACAGACAACGGCTCGCTCTACAACGGTGGCACTCCAAATCACACAACAGTTTTCTTCTGTCGTCTGATAAGGATATTGGCATAGTGTTTCTTTATGACTAGCAACTCTATATGTTTTATCGAGTGGAATGCATGATGAGACGTGTTGCAATTTGCATATGCATACAGACACTCGAGAAAGTATGACACTCACTCATAACGGTGTCTTCTATAATTCAATCTTTCTTGAAAGGATTGGCCTACTTTGCCCACTCAAAATAATGAAATATGCGTGTAAGTGACATGAAGCTTACCTACCATCACTCCATCATCTTATCATCTATCGAAAGAAGAAACGAGAGTTTATCTAATTATAGTTTTTTTTTTTTTTTTTCCAAAATGAATCCAAAGTGAATCGTGTTTCATTTGTTTAACTATGAATCTTAGATCATCACAACTTTTTCCACTAAATCCTCCTGAATTGTCATTTTATATGAATTCTTAATTCACTTGATTATCCCACTACTGCTCTCGAGCAATACCCATATATGTTATAAACGATTATTCGATTTAATATATGGTTTAATTTTTCTCTAGATATCAACTACAACGCTATAGTAATCGAAGGGGCCAATCTGCCTAACACATCTATATTATAGTTAACAATGGTTTCCTAGAGTGTGCATGAGTATATCAAAGCCGCCCAATTACTTGACTCCTAGTAAGTCTAGAATGAAATCCAAATAAGTATATGCCATCATTGTCGCCCATGTATATGTTTTTGTATTTTATGAATTTGTTGAGATGAAGTCAAGAACAGTAAAAGCTAATCTTGTTAGAGTGTTTTTTTTATTTTTTTTATATGTTGTTTGTTATATGTATTGTTAGGGATTTTTAGTGTTATGGACAAAATTTTCACATACTGACTGGATAATCAAAGCTAGATTGCCTTGAAATTTGAGATATCAATGTCAAAACTAGAATATAAATTTGGGTTTCCAGAATGTTATGGTACTGACAAAAAACAATGCAATATAAAATATATTGGTGTACGTTTCATTGTTTGTAGCTAGCGAATATATGTTCCAAGGCATTTGAGTGTCAATTTGCAATGTGGTACCAAACTTCATCCAATCAGAATTTGAGGTCAGGCTTCACATCACCTTGCATCTCTAAAAGAATCTTGGATCCAATAGCATCAACTTATCTTGTAGTAAAATTAATTGCAGCGAACAGCATACGGCCAAGAATTTTAGGTTTTGTTCTAAAGAATGTGATGATATGCATTATAGATGTCCTAATTAAATCTTACGTACTTAAAATTCAGTTACTTTCATCACCACATCTGTTGAAAGTTAATCCCTTTCTTTGATCACGACAAACAAAAACAATTCTCCACGAAGAGATTAATAACATAAGCGGAGCAACATCAAAGTAATCATTGAGGGCTCATTTAGCAACTATGAACCATTTAATTAGCATCCTAATATATATAAAGCCACAATGGGTCACTCACCAATAGTATAATGGAATTGGTGTTTAATCGAAAGCAAACCGGATCCAAACCTCGATCTGACACAACCATGACGATCACCAAAAACCTCAGCATGCTCGACATCAATCACATACTCCACACGTAAATTACAACTATTAAGGAACGTTGTCATATAATCACAAAACACCACACCTGTACCTCTCTCACTTGCGGCCTACATCAAAGGCACCACCGATGGCCCAATTTTTTTTTTTTTTTTTGGAAGGAAAAAACAAACTACAATCTAAAACCACGACTACAACCAGAATTTAAGGTCTCCACCACCGATGGCTCAAATTGGGTACTCTTGTAATCTGCATAATATTTCCATTTATTTGTTTATGGACTTGCTTCCTTGCTTTGCACAAAAACATCTCATCTAAAGATGAGTAGTCACCACCTATCCATTGCTAGAGCCGCATCTACGCGTCTCACGAGATGGAACGAAACTTTGCCATTACTTTTGTGGGTGGTTGATTCATCATTCACGATTCACCCCAAAATATTATTCCATGTCTTTTACAACTTTGAATCCACACCAGGACATGCACGAAGCTTCGTTAGTGAGTACTCAAAATAGCACACAGCCGAAAGCATTGAAGTCGGTCTGGTCACATATGGACAATGACATAAATACGTAGGTGTAAATTCTACAAAATCCCCAACATCTTTTCGAATTTAAAATCTTATTTTACCCTGTATGGTATATTTTATTTCCTCGTTGCACTAGAAGTCTAGAACACATAAATTCATAGTAGTCTCCACGTATTCCGGGCACAGGTGGTTACAAAACTTTTAATGTTGGCAAGAAAGGAAAGAGAAACCAAACCAAAGCAACAAAATTTCATTCACTATTTTCATATTCACACACAGCACCAAACTCTGTGATTGTACCAAACAATGGAGAAGAGTCCGCACTCGAATTCCGGTGGAGACTGCCGGAGGGAACCGCTTCTCGAGTCGGAGGACGGCGTCGCTTCAAGCAGGTCTTGGAGGCTTAACATCAATGAGTTTCGCATTCCGGAACAGAACGAGGGTGAAGGTGAAAAAGGGTGTCGACCCTTCAGTAATATCCGTCGTCTATGCACACCCAGTAAGTCTGTTTTTTAAGTCTTTTGTTGAAGTACATTAAGATTTTACGTGTTGATGTTTGTGGAATAGGTGTAAAGGTTTGATCTTTGGAGCCTTTGGAGTTTTTCTGTGTGGTTTTTGGAACGTTTTGTGGTTCGTTCTTGGAAAATAAGTTGAAGAATGCGAAAGGAAATCTTGGGTCTGTGGGGAAGTTGAGAACTTTGAATTGGGTTTGGATTGATTTGTTTATGAAGTGAAAAAGACAGGGCTTTGTTGTTGAAAGCCCTGTTTTGTATTGACATGCCGTAGTTCATGTTAATGAATAGTTGTAAAGGTTTGGTTTTTGGTGTTAACAGAGTGATTCTCTGTTGGGAAATAGGTTAAAGATGAGAAGGGGATTTTTGGGTTGTTGGAAAGTTCTGAAACTTTTGGAAGAATTGGGTTTGAAATTTTGAATTAAAGTTTTTAAGAACTTGAAAGGCAGGGGTTGTTGCTGACAGCCATTGGCTTTTTAAATTGTTATCCCTGGTGTTTGTCTGCAGTCTTTGTTTCTGTTATGTTATGCTTCTGTCATAGAAGTGTGGAAGTTTTTCTAATTGGAGTGCTCTGTTGAACTATAGATGTTCGTTATTATTTACAGTTTTCTGAATATGTGTACCTTTTCGTGTAAATATCTGTCGAGTAGGAATGGATCAAGAATGATATGTAACATTAGGACACTTCGATTTGCTTTCGAGCTTTTCACTCTTTCTCCTACTCCATGATTTTGATGGGCTTCATGGGCTTAACATTCCTGTGTTTTGACCTTAGGGAAAAAGTTCAGAGTTGAGCAATATTACAAGCAACAAGGAAGGCTTCTTGAAGGGTACAGTGAGATGGAGACCATGGCTGAAGAGGGTTGGTTGCCAGGAAGTCTCACAGAGGTTAGTTCAAATTGTCTAGGCTATGAGATTGGTTTTCATATTCCTCTATTCTAATTAAGTTCAGTGAATTAAATGCAATTTAGTTGCATTTGGCAGAATTGCTGGCAGGGTTCCAATCTGCCAGCATTTAGTGAAAAGAAATAAACTGTTAAGTTTGACCGGGCAATGCAATGAATGAGAATTTCAATGTCATTATCATTGATTTTTATTCTGTACACCAAATCTAAGGTTATGAGCCTGGTTACTGAACGGTCTGTGCTGCCATTGTTTCTCGTAACATGGAACATCTGGGAGTTTTAATTTCTCAATTAAAATTCATATGTTCCTTTCTGCAAAATTTTATTGTTTTTAATTCTCCTCTGTTTTGAATAAATTTCAGGATGAAATGAAGCAGCTAGCTAAGAGTGAGAGGATGGCAGTTCATATATCAAATGTAGCTAATTTGCTGCTCTTTGCTGCAAAAGTTTATGCTTCAATCATGAGCAGATCACTGGCAGTTATTGCCTCTACCTTGGATTCCCTCTTGGATCTCTTGTCTGGCTTTATTTTGTGGTTCACTGCCAATGCCATGAGAAAGCCAAACCGCTTTCATTATCCTATTGGAAAGAAACGTATGCAACCAGTGGTAAGGCATCATCAATCTTGCTACCAAGACTGACAACTATTGATGAGTTAATAGAGAGATAGCATTGGTTGAGCGAAGACTATGTGTTAGTTCGGTTCCTAGATGCCAATTTTAGTACTAGAAGTTAGCGATATGACATCTTAACATTTTGAGTAAAAGTTTTGAGTAACTAGGAATGAATACCATTGACCTGCAGTAATCAGTATAATGTGTCGGACATGCAAAGTTGTGTCCACATTGTGCATGATGAATCTTTGTTTCTGTTCTTTGTACATCTCTAGATTCTCTACTAATTATGCTTGCTCATGCAGGGTATCATTGTCTTTGCATCTGTTATGGCAACTCTTGGACTGCAAATATTGCTCGAGTCTGCTCGGGAACTCGTCTCAAAGGTAAGCGATTCATTTGTTTTCCCCACTCCAACCTGAAACTTGGACCTGATCTGGTTAGAGGTTCCAATCATATTGTAAATATTTCTGTAGATGCATATCTGTAGATTTTCACGGTTATTGAATCACCTAAATTAGCGAATCATGAAAATCACAAACTGAATTTGGTGGTCTTTTTTTTTTCTTTCCTTTTTTACATTACAGTTAGATCTTTAATCATGATTGTACTGGGAAGTTATTTGTTGTTGTACATATGTTCGTCTGCCAAGTTCTGTCAATCTATTTAGTCAGTAGTAATGTCAAACTTATCTTACTTCCTGTGTCCTTCATTGGCTGCAGTCCCCAGCAGAAATGGATGATGGACAGGAGAAGTGGATGATTGCCATCATGGTCTCGGTCACAGTAGTGAAGTTTCTGCTCATGGTCTACTGTCGTAGATTTAAAAATGAAATTGTACAGGCCTATGCACAAGACCACTTCTTTGATGTCATTACTAATTCAGTTGGTCTAGCAGCAGCAGTCCTAGCCCACCGGTATAAATGGTGGATTGATCCTACTGGTGCTATTGTCGTAAGTTCGTTCGTAATAAAAACTAGTTTTGCTTGCTCACCACATGGAAATTTTCTCAAATTTCAAGAGTTATACCATGTTTATCCAACAATGCTGATTTTATTTTTGAACAAATGATGCAAGATTGCACTTTACACCATCAATACATGGGCGAGGACAGTCTTGGAGAATGTGCGTTCGCTAATCGGAAGAACAGCTCCACCTGAGTTTTTGGCCAAGTTAACCTATCTGATATGGAACCACCATGAGGAGATCAAGCACATTGATACAGTGAGAGCATACACATTTGGTAACTGTTACTTTGTGGAGGTCGACATAGTCTTGCCAGAAGACATGCTTCTGAACAAAGCACATAACATTGGCGAGACACTCCAAGAGAAGCTCGAGCAACTTGCTGAAGTCGAACGGGCCTTTGTGCATATCGATTTTGAGTTTAGTCACCGGCCGGAACACAAAACTAGCGTATGATGGTGAGAATTGTAGTAGCTAGGAGCAGAAACTCAGCTTTCCGGAGCACAGAAGTTTTTTAATAAGCTGATGTTTTTGTTTTCATCTTGTAATCTCCTCATTTGTACTACGAGCTGGATGTTTAATGGTATTAGTACCTTGTTACGGATTTAGTTCCTCCAGTTGTGGTTAAATTGCTAGCATAGTGTTCTTTTTATTATCATAGTCAATGGTATTGAACATTTGAACCTTGAAGATAACAGTATTGACAAGGCAGGGTGAACTAGTGGCTGGGCTAAAATCTTGGTTGAAAAATTATGGAAAAACCGAAAGAAGGCGAGAAGAAAAGAGTCCACATACTATTCGATAAGTGATCGAGTCAATGAGCATCTAAATGGCTAAAATTAGGTATCATAGATTCATAGTGAACGATATTGAACCTTGAAGAAGATAACAATATTGAGAAGGCAGGGTTAACTAGTGGCAAGGCTAAAATCTTGTTTGTTGAAAAATTGTGGAAAAACTGAAAGAATGCGAGAAGGAAAGAGTCCGCCTACTCTTTCGATAAATGATCGAGTCAATGAGCATCTAAAGGGCTAAAATTATGGACCAAAATATAAAGTTTCTACGTATTAAGAGAAAGCAATTGTGTTTCCACCGTGAACATATTCTATCAGCGGGTTGTGACATGTTTATGAGAACAAAGACGAGGATAACATAGAAAGGAGTCGACAAAAATCAAGGGCCTAAAAGAAAACCTTCAGAAAATGGGCCTTAAAACCTGTAGTAACTGACCATATTTGGGCCTTAGTTTTCTCAAATGGGCTAATGAGTCCAAGCCCTTAATTGATTTATGGTCCAATACTCCCACCAAAGGTAAGGACATGCTAGTAATTTGCCACCACTAGGGTTTGTTTCTCTTGGCAACTACTATATAAACCCCGTAACCTTAATCCTTCAAACGCATCACACTGTTATATGCAACCTCCTCCTCCCTCCTACGTTTTCAGCCCTCAAATTCTTATGCTTGTTTTCTGTGTTATTGTGGCCGGTGATGTTTAGATGTATTGTCCGTACCATCTGAGAGAAATCTCTGATGCATTAACCTCTAGCTTCTGAGGCCTCGTACTAAGCTTTTTTTTTTTTTTTTTTTCTACTTGTTCTAGTTTCTGGTTCATAGGTTATTGCAAAGTTGTTTTCTTGGTGAGGCCTTGATGAATGTATTATATACCATCAAACTTTGAAAGCCCCAGATTGGAGCTTGTTGATGCCAACACTATTTTCTGAGCCTTGTGTTTTTTGTTCTTTCAACAAAGTTGTAGTCTTAAGATCTAGATGGGAATGGAGTTTAGCTGAATAGAGAAGCACTGTAGTTGTTGGATGTTGGTGTGGAAAGGCAACAAATTAGAGTCTCTGATGCGCTTAATTACTATAGCGTTTTAGTGCTGTACGTTGCCAATAGGGATTTGGGAGCTGAGATTCTGACATTTACCTTCTAATTATTTAAGGTTTATGCATTCAGATGTTCCCACATTCATAATTGTGGAAGATTCACTTTCTTACTCTAGATTGATATGGTTAATAGGGATAGAATTAGAGCATTGAATTTACTTTAGTATAAGCGTTGTGGTTGGGTATGATCTATTTACATGTTCTCAATGTATGATGTGTTTTATTGGTTTGTCTTGGTGAGTGTTGTATTTTAGTGTAATTGTGATTTGATGATAAAGGCAACAAATTAGAGTCTCTGATGCTCTTTTTCTATAGGGTTTTCAGTGCTGTACGTTGCCAAGAGTAATTTCTTGGGAATTGAGATTCTGGCGTAAGCCCTTTTCTTTAAGGTTTATGCATTCAGATTTTCCCACATTTTAATTCAGGTTTACTCAGTTTGTTTTTACTTGCAGGAATTTGTACTTTTTTGGTCTTAAAAAATTAGCTCTGGTTACTTTTTCTGAGTTACTGGATTTGGTATTGAAGGCAACAAATTAGAGTCTCTGATGCTCTTACTGCAATAGGGCTATCAGTGCTGTACGTTGCCAATAAGAATTTGGGGATTGAGATTCTGGCCTTTGCCTTATTTGAGTAAGGTTTAGGCATTCAGATATTCCCACATTCAAATTATGTTTGGTCTAAAGGGGCAAAACTGGGTCTTCTAGATTAACAAGTACACTGATAATCTGAGCATTAAGCAGTAACAACCCCTCTGAAAAGCTGGGGCCTAGGGGTAACAAGTATCCAAGGTTTGACCAAAAAAAGTGGGCTGTAAAAATAAATTTGAGCACCTGTTCATTATGTCATCATGAACTGAAGTTTAATCAACATCTGGACTAAGTTAAGTTAAAGTAGAAAATTGAAAGTCTAAAGTTTATTAGTCATGAATCCTAATTGACGATTGACCCTTGAATCACAAAATGAATGAGGACCGTTCATCAATAGGGAATTGATCAGATGGATTTGAGGTTGCACCTATTCTGAGCATTAAGAGAATGAATCAAAATGGATTTGAGGTTGCCCCTTTCTGGCAAGGTCAACCATGAACAAAATGTAGTATTTCAAAATCGCTATTGTCATACATCCTTCATCGGAATCCCATTATCGAAGATGATGTAGTTAACTGTGGCAGAATCTGACCGTCAAGGAGAGTAAAGGCGATGTAGGTTTGGACAAGACATTTGGGAAGATAGACAGGAAAAAAGAGTAGAGGATGTTTAGACTCTGCACTCGTTCGATTTGAGTCCATTGGGCACATAGCCCTTCTGGCCCAATGATATACGGAAACTCATGTCTGAAAGGAAAATCGATTTTTTGTTGTTGTTTGATTACAGGGAAGAGGACGAAACCTAATATAACTTATCAATCAAATAAAGAGTGCAAATTGATAACCTTAACATTGCAAGGCCAAACATGGAGAATTGATACGATTCTTTCCAATCCTCGTCATCATAATAAGTAGAATTAACCTCTATAAGCTAACATCAATCTCTTATATCACTTGAATATCGAGAATCTCATTTGATTAAATTGGTTTTTTTTGTCGGGGTTGAAATTTCTGCTGTGTCAAAGCCTTTCTCACACAAGTTTTCGGATCAAAGCTCTAGGTGCTAAATTCTGAACTGTTTTGGAGGTTACTGAATGGGTATATCCCAAGAGGAATGTGCCTTCTCAAAGTTTGAAGATCCTTTGGGAGGGAAGAAGGGCTTTAAACGAATATACTTGTTTCCATTGTTTTGTCACTCTTAGGAAAAAGCAGCCTTATCCTAATGCTTGTACTATTCATACTTGTACTATTCCATGTACATATTACAATCAATCAGACCACGGCAGAGACAATTAGGCATGAGCCCACTTGATAGGCAACCGTTCAACTGTACATTTCAAACTTGGATTTGGTCTTCCAATAAGTTTTCATCTTCTTGGATAACCTAATCTTCCTGGTCTCCAACAAAAAATGGGGTTTAGATATTGAGAATACTTTGAAAAGCATGCTTTAGTTTGCTTGTAAAAGGAGCAAATTAAAATAAGATGCTTTAGTTTGCTTGTAAAAGGAGCAAATTAAAATAAGAATGTTGTTTTGATTTCTTTTCTTGGTATTTGGTTCAGGAGTATGAAAAATTCTTCTCACAACTCTAATGTCTTTTTTAATTCTTCTCAATCTACTCTCAAACCTAGTGTGAACAATTGATATTTTGCAATATTTTCTCCTAGTATTCTTCTCACTCTAAAATAATATTAATATTTTCTCTAACTAGCACAAACATAAAGCCTTATCTTACGGTGGTTGTTCAAACATCTTTTAAGAGATGAACGATATCAATTTTATGATTTTTTTTTTCATAAGAAATCATTCATACTTAAAATCTTAATTAATATATTAGAAAGAAATCTCATTAATAGTTATTTGGTGTGTACCGGGTGTTGTAACTTGTGAATTTATGATAGAGAATGATGTGATTTGGAAAAATGGTGTCAATTTCATTCTCGTTTTCCCTTTTTTTTTTTCAATACAAATTTGTTATTAGAGTTTAGAGAATAAAAGGGCTTAACAGCAAGAAGATTTGTGCATGTACTGATGGACAGATGTCAAAGAATAACCCCAGAGTCTAGGGAAAAAAGTGCAAGAGCCAAAAATGATTTGTATCTACTTGGTCCACCACGAAGCACTTCCAATCAGAACTCAAGCATATTCATGGCCATCTTCAAAACCACTCATATATATCAAATACCAAAATCAGATGCTCATTCTGTTCCAACCAACCACGAAACCCAGAAAATAAACCTCAAATATCTCTCCCTCAAACACCTTCTCCTTCTCTCTACATGAAAATCTGAATCCACCTGAGAATTGAAGAAGAACAACAACAGCAACAAAAAAAGGCAATGGCTTTTCTTCTACCAAATTTTTCTCCCACTTTACCACTCCAACCCAAGTTTAAGGAAAAACCAATTCACCACACACTTTCTCAGATGAAACCCAACCACTCTCTCCCTCCTGTCTCTCACCTGGCCAGTGTTCAGACCCCAACTTTGTCAGAGGATGCGCAGGTTAACACCTCCAAGGGTGCGCAGGATAAGCAGCAAAGAGATGATTTTTATGTCAATCTTGGCGTGGCTGTTCGAACCCTTCGTGAAGATATGCCTTTGATTTTCGCTGAAGATCTTAATTATGACATTTACAGGTGATTTTCTCATCTGGGTAACTTTGGTTTTATATAATCGGTGTCTGGTTTCTCAGAAAGTTTCTAACTTTATTGAGAAAGTTGATATTTTTAGGAAAGTTATGATCCTATTCACAGTTAAAATGATTACCCAGAACAGTAAGATTGCAAATTTGATAGGATTCTTGTTTGAAATTTGATGGGTTTTAGCTTTTAGCATGTAATTTTTGGTAGAAACTGAATAGTTGCTCTCATTGATTGGATTGTGTGCTACAAATACAAGTTGCAATGAAATGTAAGAGGAAACAAACTAGCTAATGATAATCCTAGAACCTAGAATTCAATGATGCATATACAAGTTAAGGATAAGAAGAACAATCAGATTACAGTTGCAAACTTCTTGACAACATTATAGAGTACATCTGATGAAATCTTTTTTGTGGGTTTTGATGATTCTCAGGGATGATATAACATTTATGGATCCTTTGAACACATTCACTGGCATTGAAAACTACAAGTTGATCTTCTGGGCATTGAGATTTCATGGCAAAATTCTGTTCCGTGACATTTCCCTTGAGGTTTATAGGATTTGGCAGCCTTCGGAGAATGTCATATTGATTAGGTGGAATATGAAGGGTGTTCCAAGGGTTCCGTGGGAAGCAAAGGGCCAGTTTCAGGGCACTTCGCGGTATAAATTGGATCGGAAAGGCAAGATTTATGAACATAAGGTTGATAACTTGGCGTTTAACTTCCCACAACAGCTCAAACCAGCATCATCAGTGTTGGATTTAGTAGCAGCATGCCCAGCTAGCCCTAACTTGACATTTTTGTGGGGTCCTGCGGATGCTTACTCATCTTCGTGGTTGGAGTTCTATCGAGCAGTCCGGGGGACTTTGGATCGAGAAACTCTCTTGCTTCCACAAGATGGTTTGGCTAGCTGAGGAGCTACTTTATAGATGAATTTATACATAGGTTTTGTACCTTATATGTATACTAGCATTACATTTTGTATTATATATTGGTAGATAGCAGATAATGGTTTTTGTTGAAGAACAAGGTTGTATATACATAGGTTGATCCTGGAGGGTTCGATTTACTTCTTGTGTTGGTGAAGTCAGAAGCTAGTGCACTATGTTTTGAGCTTATACAGGTCGGGATAATATATATATACGGAATCTTGTTTCATTTAAATAAATTCGACTTTTCATTGATTCAGTTGCTTTAACACTTGAATTTGCCAACAACTTCTGCATTCTTCTATCGTTGCTGAGTTGTAAATAGACTGTACTTACATGATTCTGTTCTGCTTTCTTTATCTGTTTTGATCCCACCAGCATTCCCATTTTGGTTTTTGTTGTCATTACCTCTGTAAACATGTTCTCCCCCAAAGCCAGGGATACATCACAGATTTTGCTTGTGGTTAAATCCATGGTTACCTGAACTTCTTTCCTTTATTCTTCTCTGCAAGTAGGTCCTCCTTCTGGAATCCATTACAGTGTCGAAAAGTCTCAAATCTCCTCATGTCATGCCTTAGCACAACTTGCCACGCATCTACCAACACCCCCCAAGTGCCGCTTACACCAACCTAAAATCAGAAGAATGTGTTCATATAGTTTAAACCTTTTGCACGTTAACAAATTTCTGGTTTATATACCTACTGCTTAGACCTTTGTTTGACAAGCCCTTCTTGGCGGAACAATGGTTAGCAGACCAATGCTTATGACCATTGCTGGAATATATAATACTCAATCTGAGAAAGTTGATTGATCATTGCATATGTACCAACAAGAAGTTACGCATTCATAGCTAGTTGTTACAACAACAGTTGTTACAGTTTTAGGTTCATAGTGTGTTCAAAACATGATCTTACAATCAACACATCCCTAACATCACAAGGCAGTAGAAAACAAGACTTCTTTACAACATGCCCTTCAACAAAAACTTGACAATGAATGCCCTCTAACTTTAGTGTGGTAAACCAGCATGTGAATTACGGTGACATCATATACAAGTATACTGCCAGGCTCCAACAGTTTCGAGCAAAGATTTGAATGATTCTGCTTCAGATGAATCAGAGGGGAAGCCTCTCCAAGGGTTCAATTGCTGCAACACGACTGAGATCAGTCCTCATGTATTTCTCGTATGTGACCTTCAACTTTCCTACTCCAGCAGCTTTTTGAAATCTTAAGATCATCTCTGCACAGTCTCTGCATATGTAAAAGATCCTTCGTCAAAATTCATTACAAAGCAAGAGCTACGCAAGGAAATGAGCTTAGTTGTAAAGAAGCAGTGCCTGATTTGAGACACTTCGTAACGAGCATGTTTGCAAAGCAGGGGGGTCCAAGCTGGAGTAATCTGCAGAGTGCACCTTGCAACATAGATGGCTGCTGCACATAGCAATGAGGGCTTGACCATTATAGGTTCATACTCAACCAGACACAATTCGATGAGGTAGAAGGCCAAATGTTCAAGCTGCAGCAATGTCCACAAAGTAACAGACTGTCAGATAATTTGAAGTTTCATTCACATATTACTATTGTCAACCAATCCATATCTAAAGCTAATGTCAAGACCCTATGACTACAAAATTTCTCTCTTTTTCTTTGTTATTTACAAAGTAACAGACTGTCAGATAATTTGAAGTTTCATTCACATATTACTATTGTCAACCAATCCATATCTAAAGCTAATGTCAATACCCTATGACTACAAAATTTCTCTCTTTTTCTTTGTTATTTACACCTTTTCTTTCGTATACTATAATCAACCTTATAGTTCTGGAGCAAATTATCAATCAAATTTTCATTTATTAGCCTTGGAAATGATAACTACCAAATACCTTTTTATCTGACTGAGCAGCCTTGAGAAATCTCAACATAAAGACATATGGAGTAGGTGTGTTAAGACGAAACTTCAACTTTTTAAGAATGAGCCTCTCCTGAAATGCAAAGATTTAGTGTCAGAAATGGTGGGAGGAAAACTCTAAAATGTGGAGAAGAGATGGTATTGACTATTTATTAATCATAGAAATGAGAATCCCTTAATAGTACAGACACATACCATTTCAAGCACCTGGTCTCTAGTGTATGACTCAGCTGAGATGCTAATCAACTCTTTGACCTGTATTTTTGTAGAGCAAAACAAACCAAATCAGATCATATTCTGGAAACAAGCTGACATATGAAACAAATAAATATAAAAAAATTTCATGCAAGTTGAGAAACTGATATATACCCTTGGATGCCAAAAGTCCTCATACTTTGATGCCAACAAAAGTGCAGTAAGACCAACTAATTGCATTTCATTCTTCTTAATTGGGACTTGAGAAAGATATTGGTCTAACAATGTCACCATGAGATAAAGTGTTTCTTGCATCAGATCAAATTTGAAGTGTACCTATTCCCAGATCAGCATATATTAGCATTGCAAGAGAAAGGTTATAGCCATCTACTGAACAGAAGTGCAAGCAAAAAAAAAAACCAAGCAAGACGAAAAGAAAAGAAAATATAGGGAAGCATCAATGTAGAGTAAGTACTTCAATTAACCAATTGACCAATATGCCGCGCATATGAGGAGTAATGTCTGCCTGAATCAACAGGAAATTTGCCCGAGGTGGATTCTGTGCCTGCAATCAAAAGCCAATTCAACTCAGGGAACAGGAATTCAAACTAGAGTAACTGTCTTGGAATGCATAAAAAAATATTGCATATAAAATAAAGGAACATGAGCACAAATGAAGAAAATTAAGAAGACCGCACGATAATTACACTGACACTCTGCCTCAAATCCAATTTAACATGAGAGAGACATATATCACTAGCATTAGTACACTCCACAAGATGATAAATTTTTTTAAGCCTGTTACCCAAACCAGAGTAAGATGCAAATAATGGTATCAAAGAGTGGCATTAAAATAATCACCTCATAAATCCAATAGTACTGATAGATCTCATCAACATAATCAGAAACTTCCAGTTGATTGCAATGATTATCAATACTTGGCAGCTCTTCCTTCATAGCTTCGACACGTTCCTCTAGTAACTGCAGGTTTGGATCAAGTGTGATTAATTCACAGAAACTGAATAAAGTAAGCCTAAACTGAATAAAGGCATTAATTAGAATACAGTAAGCCCCAACCTTTGATCCAGTCATCAGCAGAGACGTATAAGATCTCCTCCGACTTGAGTTTCTCCTGGAGATGATATCTGAAGCAGTTTTGCTGCAGTTGCCATCAGATGGTACCTCTCCCTGAGTCGTTTCTTGCTTAACATCCTCAGCAATTACAAATTCAACAGCTTTTTGGGTTTTAGATTTAGTTGCAGTAACAGAAGCCAACTTATTTGGACCAGATGTGTACTTAGGTTGCATCCCTCCGGACTTGGGAACCTTCAGGGTGGACTTCAAAATTGTAAAACAAGAGCTTAGATTTATTACGTTAATTAAAACATATGACATGATATTCTCTCTTATAAATATCTAATATACATAAAATTTCAAGAAAAAAAGCCAGGATGAGTATTCTATCTTATGAATATCTGGTATACATATACAACAACACATCTGGAAAATGAGTAATATACAGTATATGCATATATAAAAAGACATCGTCAAATAATTGAAGTTATTTTACTGTCTGATCTATATGAACTCCAGATACTATAACAGAAACACAACTCAACAATTTGGTGGGTGAGAGGGGGCATGAGTTTTATATAATATTATACTTACTTTGGTAGATTTTCTTGGCATCACACGAACATTTGAATTCTTTTGACCCCTGGAATATCATATCAGATGCGAACAATTAATAGATGTAAATCTTAGTCTTGTTTAAAAAAGAGATCAATTTGTATGATAAATCAATGTAAAATACATTGAAGAAACTAATGTAGGTAGTTATTAACATGATAATTGTAACCAAAGAAAAATATAGGAGACCTCTAGTCTCTGAAACCGTAAAGGCTTATATAACTGGGTGAAATCACGAGAATCAGTGGGTGTGAACAACAAAATAGAATATTCCTACTAAGTGCATCTGTCATTATATGCTCTGGTTTCTGACGTTGACACATAGGATTGTCTATGGGATAACAAACAATCAATAGTTCATAAAATGTAATGCTGCCATTTCATTCATTCAGAAGTGAAATGAAGTTTAGGAATAAGCAGCAACATCAGCAAAACCATATAAACTGTCTTTTAAGTGGGAGAGAAAAGGATGTTAGTTGTAAGGATCACTCTCACTTACCTAATCAGAAAGCCATCACTCACTCGATTCCTTGATACATAGCTCCTAATATCATTGCTCACTCTGGAGACTAGTTTCTTGCCAACTTTAGCCTTACCTGTATTCCAAAGTGTCATCTTGGTCAGATCCTGTCTTATCACTTGTGAAATCTTAAATAAATGACTGCATCTTACCAGGACTTCCAGCATTTTCCTACAGGTAGAAAAGCAGAAAAGATGAGTTTCCAATATAGACCACAATTCTGTTGAAAGAACTCAACCAAACAAATACACACACAGACACATAAGTATGCTATCACAACAACCTTTGAAATACTTGCTTCTTCTTGGTTGACCTTCACTTCTGGTAAAGACAACCTGTACGATGGAAACAGAAAATAACAAATTACATCAATGAAAGATACACGTCTTATTCAACAAAATAAGACTGAGAAAAATAATCTTTTCAGATCAGAGACCTTGTCAGCTTAAGTGAATTCCTCAAAGTCCTCCTGACATATAGAAAAATTTAAGTAAGGCCTTTCAAACATTTCTAGCTATATACATAGATTCGTTGCTTAGACCCATAAATTCATTGAGGAGTTCACAGACCTGCTATCTGCAGCCCTAGATTCATTGCTTAAACCCATAGCTTTGGTCTTTTGATTTTCTGAAGGGGCCTTCAAATCTTTAATACCTACAACTAGCCAAAATGGATAAATACAGAATGGCAATGCTCAACCATGAAACTACAATAGCAGTTCTGAAGTATAAAAGCCACCTCTCTTTGTAGTCTGCAACACAGAAACACCTTGACTGCTTTCCCGCTCTTTTCCCTGATTGGACAATCAAGAATACTTCACAATTATAAGAAAACAAAAAAAACAATATGAAAGAAAGATTGGCTTTGATAGTTGCTAAGTTTTTTGAGGCAACAAATTGTCATAAAGCCAACCATAGATAGGGACAGTAGCAATCTGAGTTGATCTCTTGAAGGCAAACTGGATTTCTCAGAAGCTACTTTCAATTTTTTAAACTTCGGACAGTTATGCATTGGTATATGGAATTTCAATTTCTAGACCCCATGTGGTTTGAATTTCTAATAAGATTCGGAGCAAAAAAATTATTTATATTTGAGAACTTGAACCAAAACGGCACCTCTAAGCCTGCAAATCCAAATTCTACCTCATATTTGTTTGCTTGTTACTCCTTTTTTACTAAAGCAACTAGTACTTGAATCTTAATCTATGTGGTCAATTTTATAACAAAATTTTCCTGCTATTGTAATTAAGACAAAGCATTTCCATTTTGCAGCAGCTTTCCAGATCAGGAGTAAAACATATGAATACTAACTTCAACTGCCATGCTTTAGATATTGTAACTAATCATAAATCATAAAAGTAGTGAGGTAGTTCACATATGAACCATTCATAGGGGGATCTCCTTTTTATTTTTATTTTCCCAGATTCTCACTTCCTTTAGAATTGCCTAATGAAACTACAAAATGATCTGTACTGAAATCAGAAAGCACACTACAGGATATGTAATCAAGGGAACTTTAAGAAAACGGTAATGTAGGACTAAAAAGGTTCTTACCAGGAGGGATCTCCTTGATGTGACATTCACATTCCTGGTGCCTGTACCCACTGAAGGCCTAAAAAGATGCAAACAGAAACAATGCTACATTCAAAATTAAGCATTGGAACTCAAACCTACTGACATTTTCTCTAGTATGTTTATCTATTTCATCTGTGTTTATGCATACAAAAAAAAGATTGCATTCACAAACACATATACGTAAGATAATAATAAAAGTGGTTAAGATGTCAAAAAATGCATACCGTTGCAGAGACTTCTTTCTCTCAGTTTTACCAACCCTGCATTAAACATACCCAGAATTTAGAACTTCTAGCTCACAAGCCAAAATCTAGGTACTATTTAGGCAAATGAGAAGGTACCAACATTGGTTTAGAGGCATCTCCACCTACAACTCTAGAAGAATTGCCTTTGACATTGCTAACATCGGCTAATGCTCTTCTTCCAACATTTCCAGTTGCTAATAAAAGGACAACAGAGAATTGAAATGTGAATTACTCCAACACTGAAAAAAAAAAAAAAAATCAATTTTGAAACCCTATTAAAGCCAGATTAAAGCCTTACCAACACTACCAAGTGTGGCTTTGCTCTTCTCCATACTGAACAAACCCGCCTAGATATGTACAATTAAAGGAAAAGAAATAAAATTACATACAGAACAAGTAAATATATAACTAAAGGACCAATGGCTTGTTAGAAGAACTACTAGAAAAGGACTGAGGAGGTATCAGTTACCTTTACAACACTTTTATTGTCAAGAATAGCTGGTTTCTTCAATGGCACAGAACTCCTGCAATTCAAAGCACAAGAACAACGAAAACTTACATACCCATAGCATCTCGATAATTGCCAAAATTTACAGTAATGGTCAAATATCAGGCACACTACAATTACCTGCTATCAACATCAGGTTTAGCAGTTCCTTTTTCAGTATACACCTTTAAATTTTTAGCACCAACTGTTTCAAAATTAAAAACATTAAATCAGTCGCTAGATCACCGAAAACCCGAAAAGAAGAACCACAAATTGAGTCTTTGAACCACCTGTGTGTGTCTGATTCTCTTTGCCCAATCGATTCAGGACCATGCTTACGTTTGACTGAAAGTTCAGAAAACCCAACCAGAGTTTCATACAACGTCAGAATTGCTCTTCACGAAAAATAGAAAAGCACAGAAAGAGAGACAGGGAAGTAAACAAGATTTGATTTTTAGGGTTTTGCCGACCTTGAAAGCCCCGAGTTTGTTGGTGTCTTTTGTGGCAGAGCTCCGTCGCTGATCCAATTCACACAGAGACAGAAAAAAAAAACTTCAATTCAAGCTAAAATTGACAAGAAAGATCGAAAGTTCCTGATACGAAACCCTAGTTTTTACTGGAAACGGAGCAAAGATTCGGAGACGGGGAAACAAGAAGAAAAAGAAAAGCCCTAATCGAATCATCAAGAATTTCGAACTCGATTTTGAGGAATCGGAGGGATTGGAAAAACTGTGTTCGTACCTTAAACGACGCCATTTTGGAAAAACTGTGCTCTAGGTCTCTGCTTTGCTCGGTTTGTGAAAGTTTGAAAGGGAGGAAGGAAGGGGGGGGGGGGAATTACTTGACCGTTGCAAAAGATGGGTGTCTGAATCTGTGAATATGAAGAAGCGGCGGTCTTTGATTTGTTTTTTGAAATACGAATGGGATTTGACGTTAATACCCCTCTTCTCCAAATTTGATTCACAGTTTCACACACCGCCTTTTGGCTTTGGATGATGCTCTAGTCTAGTCTCCCAAGAAAAAGAAAAAAAAGTACACGTATGAGTTGGATCGAAGAAAGAAAATAAAAACCAATCTATGCCGTCGAATTATTTGTCGCCAAAAGACAACTGTCGAATTATTAGAAGCCTAGTTTTCTTCTCTAGTGTAATTTAGTTTTATATGTATCCTATTGATTTGATTTTCTATTACTAGGTATTTTATAATTCAATCTTGGTTCTCAAATGCATGAAAAAGCTTTTAATTTGAATACATTTATCTACTGTGCTATGCAATCTTATTTTTTAGGTCATTTTTATATATGTTTTTTTTTTAGGAGAAAGTTAACGGTTTTATTCATTGACATAAGTATAATCAGAAGCAAACGTTACAAAAAAAACAGCCAACTACGATTTGGAAATAAGCCCCTAACTTGTAACAAACACTCCAACGCCCAAGATCCACGTACACAGAACAAAAATAGGGTAACGCCGAACACGACCATACTCAAAATAAGAAAACCCCCACTATTGAACCGTATACGTATTACAAAATAAAACAAACTTAACCAAAACTAACTACTAGGCTCCAATAGCCAATAGCCAAATAAACCCCAAACAAAAGCCCATGGCCCATGACACCCTAGTCACCATGGAATCAAGTAACCCTTGGTCGACGAAATTAAGGCTGCTCAAGAGTTGATACATTCCGAAAACGCTGAGATTCATGCTCAAAAAGCCAAATTTTTCTCTCAGATATTAGAACAGCTTCAGGCTCTCTGGGTCAATTCTATGACCGAATCTGACCCTGCTATGCTCTCTCTGAAAAACCCGCTGCATTTCGGCTATCTTCCAGCCTCTGAATCAGCAAATACTATTATTTCAGCTTCTCCGGCCATCTATTTGCCCTCAAGGTTTGGGTGTTTTGAGCATCACCGCTAATGAACTAGCTCTAGGGATAATCACTTCATCACCTACTACTAGATCCATTTCTACTCCTTTTACTACTTATCTTGGCTCTGACACTAGTACTAGTCGAAGGCCCGTTGCCAACACCACCTTAACCATTAGAAACCCTGCCGTCAGCAGCACCATTGTCGCCTACCTTGCTGCCGCCCAACACATCATCATTGCCAGGTCAATCAATCAAGCGGTTAAGTAGCCTCGAAAAGGTACTTGACATATCCGAATCTGTGAAAAACCACCATATGGAGGCCCTTGAAGTGACAATGCCGTTGCCAACATACCATGTTTCAGCGTTGCCTAGCCTCCCTCACCTTGGAGCGCCATGAATGAAGGAAGAGATGAGAGGAGGGAATGGGGTGTAATGAGGGGGAGGGTAGAAACAATGTCGGCCTGACAGCTACTGAACGACAACGAGAGCTTGCTCGCAAACGAAACCCTAAACAAGTCCAATTGGGTACAATTAATAACATAGGAGATTTCATTTATATAAATATATATATATATATATATATATATATTAAAAATAATATTGACAGCGCTAGAAATCTTTCAATAAATATTAAGAGCACGTTTACTTGCTTGGAATGTGAATGAAAATGGAAGGAATATATGGTTATGGGGTAAAAATATTCATGCATTTACTAACACATAAATGAATCTGAATGGGTGTACCCTACACCTCTTCTTGTCAGAAATCGATTTCTAAATACTCAGGAATTTGATTACGAAGAGAGAGATGAGTTTAGGAATTAAAGCCTCCGGAATCAAGACTGATTTTTTTCTTCTCTCATTCCAATTGTCTCCGATTCATGATTTTTTTCAATTCCAAATAAGTAAACGTGCAATTGAATATAATCATCATAGAAAGTGTAGAAAGTGTTTCAGAGTGAGGGTCGAGTACTCGTTCTCCAAGTATTCTTCAAATTCATATACTTCTAGAATTTTAGATGTTAGGCCTAGGTATTTAAGGTCAGCTCAGCCTATGAGAAACTACCCGACCAACAACAATTAGGAATACTAAGGTAGATTAAGCATATTAACTTCAATTGTGAACTCAATTTAACAACAAAAATTAAAGAACGTGAACTGAGAGACACAAAAATACTATTGGAATGTCAAATACATGGCTTGCTGTAATTGCATCATCAAGAGAGATCATCAAATCTATATGACAGTGTAAATCCAATTAACACAAGAAAAGCATCAAAAAGCCAAAATATCTGGCTTCCAATAAAAATTGCAAAAAAGAGGAATGAATTTCATCATTGATTGATCAAAAACAAAAACTGCAAAATCTACTAGGGGGCATAATGCCCCCTATTTTAGGGTTACCATATCATAACTTATATCCCCACCCATATAGTCCTTAACGTATGATTCTCTCCTGTTCCTATCATTCAACACCCAAATCACATTGTTTCTCAATTCCATTAGGCTATGAATGTACATCTCACGTTGTTCTGGATCAATAGGCTCCTCCTCATTCCACCAAAACTTGCGGGAGAAGTCTATTGATAAGCGCATCGTCCCATCTCCTTCTCTATTGATAAGGTCAATAAGCTCCTTCTCCTCGCCGGCCTTGTGGATAGGCTCCTCCTCATGGATAGGCTCAACCTCATCGACATCATCGGTAATATCCTCTTCCTTCTCTTGCTCGCCTTCTAAATCTTCATCATCATCTTCATGACTCACACAATCATGATTTTCATGAAGTATACATGAAGTCTCACCACCACAATACCGAGCTATGATGGAATCAACGTTCGGGTGACCAAAATTGTAGAACTTGCCACCCGGTGAAACGGTAAGAATGGCGATCTCGGCACCGCACATATCACAAAGCTCAGCAGCTTTTCGGAACAAACCCTTTCGCCGCTTCGAAAAGGTGGCCTTTAGGTAGGCTTTGTTGTCGATTTTCTTGATTTCAATCTTCCTTCGTCCCATGATTTATACCAAATGGATGTAAGCTTATGCTTCTCCTTCTCCTTCTCCACCTTGTGGACTGAAACAATTAAGTAGCCTAGTGTTGTGTAAATACCAAATGATAGAGAAGGAGGCATTGATAGATATATATATAGAATCAGAGACCATGAATTCTAGGTTTCCTTATTAGATGTGTTGGCTTAGGAAACACATACGCTTTCGTCAATGGGAGCTATTATGGGATAGATACAAAGGTGATTGTTTCATAATTGGAAACTAACTATATTAGAAATTTATGACCAAAGAAACAAAAAGCTATAGTAGAAATCTTTAGAAATCTTTTGGCCTTGATTCTTGTTACAATTAAGGAAATGCAATCCAGATTATATTCTTAGATTTAGGAAACTTAGAGAACAAGAATTAGTAGCGACTAGCTAGCATGGGTAAATAATTTAAAATTTCGATACTAAAATTTATATATTTGATTGACTTGTGAATCAGAATTTTCACCGGTGAATTATCGCTTGGCATATGGCAAGTATTAAGAATTTAGGTTTGATGTTTTAAGGTGTAGAATTTATGTAGTGTAGATTTATGGCTTAGCTCCCAAGTTTTGATTAAAATTTGGAAATTAAATCACTAAAAGATTACATGTAACCGTTTCGACCTATTTTTCAACGACATCATCTTTTGTCTTGGGCATCAATGGCACCTGTCCTTGGACCAAATTGGAGCAACCTAACTCCTAGATCAAGCATGTTAGTTACTCTACAACTATTATCAGGCAGCATATCTGTTGACAGTCAGTTTTACAACAAATCCATTTTCTAATCTCAATTCGCATGTGAGAGTTTTGGAGTTTTCATAATGCCGCAGGGGGTAAGTATTTGATTGAGAGTAGCGCAAAACACTTAAATCTGTACATCCTCTAGAATCAACCTTGACCCTCAAAGTGTTGCTTTGGGGATTCGGGGTATATGTCCTCTCCATTCTATGATGATCGCTATAACAGGTTATTGACAAGAATGGACAACCCAAGAATAACCAACAATTACATAATATCGTTTACCAGACTTCTTACCATCAAGTAGCATCAGTCTTCTAATCACGATAGGGTGAGAGATCAATGTTGAAGCGTTGCTTCCCCTTGCTTCCCCTCTTAAGAAATAACACAGATCAGAGTATTGAGTCAATATCTAGCATCAAAATGAGTACCATCTGTAACTGCTCATATTATGGATAGGTAAAGAGACGAACTTTATTAATATAAACTCAATTATCCCAGAACAGGAATCAACTTCCAAACAAAATGCACAGGAACATGAACAAGCATGACTCACCCATTGGGTTGGACCATCAACTGGCACATTTGAAGGATCATCATGTACCTAAATACAGAATGAAAAATCTTAGAAACACAAAAGTACGTATGCACATTTGTATGCATAAACCAATTTAAAACACAGCTCGATACTAAAAAAAAAAATAACGTTGAGATCAAATTAATTAGGCATATCCATTAAGAGAGTATTGCAACATTACGCATAGTAAAACGGAGAAAAGCAGGCAATTGGCAAATGTCTAAAACAAGAAGTAATCCATTGAAGCAACATAACACAATTAATAAGAGGAAAACTAATGATAAATACCTGATATTAAATTTCACTTGTTTGCCTTGAGACAATCTGAACCAGCAATTAGTGTACATTGATATCTCAACGACATAAGACAGATGTGCCAACCCTCTAACAATTATATTTATAACAACATTTGCAAGCCTTTTTCTCAGCTTTCTCCCAGCAGGCTGTTGCAATGGATGCATAACATCAGCAACCTATAGTCAATTAATTAGTCAGTATCCTTTAAAGATTATTAAAGCAAAGCATGTAATAGAGTCACGATTAAAAATCTGGGATGAAAAGAAGGCAAAATTTATGCACATCGATAAGAAACTTCAAAAGAATTATCATATAAGAACCAGTTTTGGAAAACATAATTGATTTAAAGGCAACTCAACTTAACTGAGAAAGACATCAAATTATCAACCAACTTTTCTTTCCAAAACATCAGATTACAGTCAGAGGACTCAGATGTAGCTACATACAAACAACTAATTGACCATACCACTTAGGCTAATGTAGTTGAGGAGTACGGACTCAACTCGGGTCAATTGGTGAACAAAACCAAGTCTCATGTTTATTTGGGGAAGTCAGCTCTTCATCGTCGTACTCTAATATATTCCTGGTTGGGTGTTTCAGTGGGTAAATTGCCTTTCATGTACCATGGTGTGCCAATTTTTGTTGGCCGCCCAAAGCGAATTTACTTCCAAGTCTTGGCTGATTGAATTCGTAATGTTATGTCTAATTGGAGAGAGCATTCTCTTTCCATGGCAGGACCGGTAACTCTGGTCAATTCTATGGTGGTTAGTATGCTTTCCCATAGTTTCACAATTTATGCTTGGCCAAGGACTGTATTGCAACAAGTTCGAAATTGGATGAGGAATTTTATTTGGACCGGCAATGTGTCTTCTAGAGCCTATTATCCAGTCTCTTGGAAAAAGTGTTGTGCTCCATTGAAAGAGGGTGGTCTTGGAGTTCGTAATATTATGGCTCTTAATAAGGCTTTCCTTCTAAAAAAAATTTGGGATTTCTTAACTAAGTCTACACCAGCCGCTGCTTTTTTTTTCTGCTCGATTTCTTCAACGTTCAGGTCAGCCATGTTCTTACTATAAAAAATCATCTATTTGGCCTAGCATGCGACCCTTGTTTATGGATATTTTCTACAACTCTAAATGGTTAGTGGGCAATGGTCGATCAATTGATTTTTGGCATGGTAATTGGCTTAATGGTTCAGTTGTTGATAGATTGGGTATTGTGCATCAGCTTGGCAAATTATTATGTGCCAAAGTTTCTGATTTCATCAGAGATGGCTCTTGGTATTGCTCTACAAATTTGATTGCTGATCTTTCTGCACTTTGGTCAGAAATTTCAGCTGTTAGACTTCCTTATTCAAACATGGAGGATAAGCTGGTGTGGTTGGATTCTTCTGATGGGAGTTTATCTTTATCTATAGCCTATGAGTTCAAGAGGAGTAAACAGGCAATTGTTCTTTGGGATAGATGGGTTTGGCGTCAATGCTTTCGTCCTCGAAACTCTGTTACTTTATGGAAATTTCTTCATGGTAAGCTTTTAATTAACAGATGATCTCTTACTTCAACGAGGCTTTTCTTTTGCTTCTATGTGCTCTCTCTGTCATGCATCTATTGAGACGGCCCACCACCTTTTTTTTGAGTGCTCTTTCTCTATGAAGGTATGGTCTGCAGTTTTATCTTGGTTTCAAGTCAGTATTCATTTCCTGGATATATATGATTTCTTCTCTTACCCACTGCAACATGGTTTTGGTACTCAATTGCAATTGTTATGGTGGGGAATGATGGGAGTTGGCTTCTACTCTCTTTGGGAGGCTAGAAATTCTATCCGTTTTGATGAGCGTCGCTTAACTACTGATTATTTGATTTGCTCTATCAAGCAGCAAATTCGAGAGGTTGATTCTTGGGGTTTAGGAATTATGCGTAACTCAGTAGATGAGCTTTGTATTTTTAGTGCTCTTAGAATCAGCGGTCAAGCCTCAAGATCACATCAAATTCGTGAGGTAAATTGGCATGCTCCTTGTGCTTTTCAATTAAAGGTTAATACAGATGGTGCTGCTCGTGGGACGCCAGGACTCGCGGGCTATGGAGGTATTTTTCGTGACCACTTGGGTAATTGTATGGGTTGTTTTGCTGGTTCCTTGGGTATTGCTACTGCCCTAGAAGCAGAGCTTCAAGCCATTATTCATGCAGTTTCAATAGCATCAGGAAAATGATGGACTTCTCTCTGGATTGAGTGTGATTCAGTTGTAGCAATTCACTTTCTTGCCAATAAAAATTACTCAGTCCCTTGGCGTTTAAGTGTTGATTGGGTCAATTGTTGTACCACTCTCTCCTCTATGCAGATTCAGTTTTCACATATTTATCGAGAAGGGAATCAAGTGGCTGATTGCTAAGCTAACTATGGGGTGGATCATGAGGGGCATTATTGGTGGGACTCTTGCCCTCCTTGTGCATCAGCTGCCTTTGTTCACAATCTGCAAGGGTTACCGAATTTCCGTATTAGCTAATTCGGAAGTGCTTGATAGATTTCATGCAACGGTGGTTTATGCTGCATGATTGCTCTATTCATTAGTTTGTAACTATTTTAGCTCAGTGCTCACTTTGAGTACTTTATTTCATTTTGTTTTCAGAGAGGTTTTGGTTCTTGTCCCCCTCTCTCTTCTTGTGTTTTCTTTTCATTTTTTAATAAAATAAAATAGCGGGATGGGCGGTGGGTTCCCGGTTGCGATGGCCCCCTTTCTTTCGAGATTGTGGGCAGTCACCCCAAATCGGCTGTCGCAGAGGAACTAATATCGCCTAATCCTCTATTTAATTAAAAAAAAAACACTTAGGCTAATGTAAGATATAAGAAGATGAGAAATTATTAGAGCAACAGATGTTTATATATTCACCAAGCACTGCTTCCTACAAAATGTCATATAGTTACTTCTCTAACCACAAAAACATTGTCTATTCAACCAAACACTATGAAGCACTGTTGGGAAAATTATTTGGCTAGAGATGGGGAAAATGGGTTTCATATGTTTTCAGTATGCTTTGCAATAAAAGTAATTTCTCTTTCATGGAATATAATCAGGCAAACTATAAGACAGCAATACAGATACCACCAAAAAGAAAAGGAAGGAAAAGAAAAGAAACGTCTTATAACAGGACAATTAGCTTATCTGATCCACTCCAATTTCGTGGATCAACAATTAAATTATCTATAAACCAAAGATAGATATGTATAAGATGCATGAAATATGAGAATGCACCAGTAACTTTGATCCTATAGTATTATAAAGCCAATGCACGAATAATAAAAACCAAAAAGGGGTGAAGCAATCAGAAAATTCTTTCACTGGAAGTAAGCAAGGTTGACAAATAAAGTGGGCAAGCACTGGAATCTTGAGGAAAGCTCAAACAGGCAGCTTAACTGGGCATAACAATTGAAGCTATAAAACAAAATGCGTATATCTCACTATAACCAAACAGAGTTCCCCTCTCACAAACCATGACATTTGGATTTCCTGCCTCCATTAAAAATCTACCCACACAAGTAGCTATGGCAATGCATGGTGTCAACACAGAGCAGTAGGAACACTTCCATTATCCAACCATAGCAGAAACTAGAGTTCAGTCATTTGATAGCAAAATTAAAAATTCATTATAGAATAATATATTAATATGTAACTAGAGCATATTACAAGTATCAAAACCTCTATACTTCCACAAAAGGAGCTAAGAAGTGTCCCCTAAATGTTCTGCATTACATTTGACTCATCAACAGTATCAACTACCTCTACTACCACGCCTACCTACACTTTACGAGCATTTATCAAGTGCTTTGTTGTGTTGCTGCTTTGTTGCGAGCATTTATCAAGTCCTCTGCTTTGTTGCGTGCTGCACTACTTTTTCCTCCACTGGAAGACCCTTCTGCCGTCTTACAGCATTTATCAGTTTTCTTGCTGTATTTGGAGGCACACTAGAACCATCACCAAACTCCTCTTTTTCCTCATATGTTTTTGGTACAAAGAAAGGATCCTTATCAAGTGCTTCCCAATGGCTAAGCACAAGAAGAGCACTTGCAACTCCAGCAGTCCACCTTCTAAGCTCATCCGCAAAACCAAAGCTTTCAGAAACCGGCACATAGGCATGTACAGTGAACAATGCAGAGCCTTCCTGCATTTCCTCCTTTAAAACTTTCGCCCGCCTTCGTCCAAGCACGGCATACATATTACCCAATTGTTTAGTTGGCGTGATCAACTCACAGAAGTACATAGCTTCCACAAGCCGTGGTTTCTTTTGAAGCACAGCTGCTCTACAAGCATCTTTAACGGCTGTCATTACCTGTCCTGTGAAGATACCATATTGCTCAGGTTGCTGGTGGGAGGTTTCTAACTCATCAAACTGAGCAGCTAATGGTGAAATGTAAGCTTCAACCACAAATGCTAAACCCCACATAGGCTCGTCACATAAAGGTCCAGCTGCTGTTGCCAGTTGAAACCCAGATAAAACGCTGCTCTGAAGGCGCTCTGCTTCAGCATACAATGCTTCAGTTACTTCTGAAGATGTGTCAGCAGCTGCATTATCATTGTCATTGTCATTGTCAGAAGCATCCACCAATCCTAATTTCTCAGAAACATGAGAGGAGCCGCGGATGAGCACAGAGGAGTCAGTACCCTTTCCTTTCATTTCTGGAGCAAGTAGGATGTTAGGGCCAATATGCCAAGGGCCAAGTGCCCAGATCCTTTTAAGAAGTTTTTGCCATTGGACTTTACATTTCTCAGCCCGATCTTTGTCAGTCTCACCACTAGACAGAATATCACTTTCCACAGCTTCCATCATACGTTTCCTTAGTGTTTCAATTGGATTCGCATCCTCTACAGCGCTTGCAACCTGTGTGTTCAAACTTTTATTGGTCTCTCCCGTCTGGGCAGCCTTGCCTCCAAGGATATCTGCTAGAATATCATAACTTTCATCAATCACCTTGGTTAGAGAAGGTGGGAGCTTCAGTTACTTCACCCGAACAACACACCTTCCATTTTGTGTCACTTTCTCAACATATTCTGAACTGGCAAGAAAGGATTTTAAGTTCTCAAGTGTGGATTCATCTCCCAAAATGGTCTCTTTAAAAGACACAAAAGGCTTAGACACTTCCAAGCCTACCCTTGCAAATCCATCCTTCAAATCTTTTATGCATCTTTCAAAGGGTTTTTTTTTTGCAAGGGCAGCACCACGGGTAGTGTAAGAAGTTAGGGGTGGGTCCTTAAATTAGGGCAAGGTAAGGGTAGAGTGGGTATTTAGCTCATAATCTTCAAAATCGTCTCGAGAAATTATTCGGTAGTTCTGTATTACGACGTGTCTGTGATCTATAGCATTGTCTTGATGGTGATTGATCTACTTTTTTCTTCTTTTTTTGAGGCTACATGCACGTGGCAGCATCGTAGAGGTCAGAATCACAGACACGTGGTAATTCCGGACCACACGATAATTTTGCAAGTTTATGCATTCTACTTTCAACATAAATTTTTACAAGAACCTTGTCCTGACTGATCAAAATAAAGAGTAACTGACTGAGGAAGAGAATCATTCCGACAAGTTTCCAACGAATGTTATGTTCGATATTTATTAGAGCATCGGCTGAAAAATTGACTTCTCGAAAAATATGAAAGGAGTGATATGTTCCATTACGATTTTAATGCTAAAGACGACTATAGTTTTTCCAGTAATGTTGTCAATAAGGAGCTTCGAATCTCCCTCAATAAGAAAATGAGTATATTGCTGAGGAGAGATACATCGCAAGCTATACCGAAGAGCTATAACTTGATCAAAACGCGAACATATGCTTTTTTAGATCTTGCCATTGTGATCAAGAACAAAACCAGACGCTGTATAGCCATATTCTATGGTGTTGCCACAATTGCGTCAATCCTTTCTATATCAATGTTATGGAGTGTCCAAGCCCCATCATTACTGATGATTCGATACAAACATCGCAGATTAATACAAGAAAACAAATTCTATAATCTATAGAGGCAGCACCCCAAGGTCTTGATCTCATATAGTTACTGAGTATACAATAAAAAATGAAGAACGAATAGTAAACCAATATAAACAATTTCTTTGGATCAAGGTAATGGTTGCTCTACTAACGAATTCAAGAATACAATGATAAATAGATGAGCAGAAAGCCCAATTTTGGCAACCATCTCACATTTATATGATCCCTGTCTGAATGCTTCGAAGTGCTAGCAAAATGTAATTTTTCTCACAAAGCTAGTCATATCTTTAACAAAGAGCACTCGGACACAGATAAAACACCTGATTACAAAAGAATAACAATATGTAAGTACAGTGGGAAGAGACCCATCACAAGCTAACAGTTGAGAGGAAAACAACTTTCAGGTCCAAACCATCAAGCGTGTTAGTTGATAGTCAGTTTTACAACAAATCCCTTTTCTAATCCCAATTCGCATGCGAGTGTTTTGAAGTTTTCATAATGCCGGAGGGGGATAGTATTTGATTGAGAGCAGCACAAAACACTTAAATCTGTGCATCCTCTTGAACAAACCTTGACCCTCATTAATCGTTGTTTTGGGGATTTGGGGTGTATGTCCTCTCCATTCTATGATGATGGCTATAACAAACCATTTATTGACAAGAATGGGTAACCCAAGAATAACTAACAATTACATAATATCGTTTACCAGACTTCTTACCATCGAAGTAGCATCAGTCTTCTAATCACGATAGGGTGAGAGATCAATGTTGAAGTGTTGCTTCCCCTTGCTTACCCTCTTAAGAAATGACATAGATCAGAGTATCGAGTCAATATCTAGCATCAAAATGAATATCAATTGTAACTGCTCATATTATGGATGGGAAAAGAGACTTACAGCAATTGCAATAAGCTCTACCAGTAGTTCCTCCAAATGGCGCAACGGCTACAACCAAGTATACAAAATGTAATTGAACCGGATTAACTCTATATTTTAGTTTTTAGTTTTTCTTTATTTTTATTTTTTCTAATCTAAGCTCAATCATCCCAGAACAGGAATCAACTTCCAAACAAAATGCACAGGAACATGAACAAGCATGACTCACCCATTGGGTTGGACCATCAACTGGCGCATTAGAAGGATCATCATGTACCTAAGTAGTAAGTAGCCAATGGAAAATCTTAGAAAGACAAACGTCTGTATGCACATTTGTATGTATGAACCAACTCAAAACACAGCTTCAGATGGTCAATACTATGAAAAGCTAAATTTAAATTCATATAGTCCACTTCTGGATTTGTGCGAATTTATAGACAAAAAGATGATTCATTAACAATTCTCTACCCAAGTGAACTAGAATGAGTTTCAAGTTATGTTCTTCATTCAGCATCAAGAATCATAATACTTTGAGAATAAGAAACATGAATGTTGGCTACAGCTGATTACTATACCTCCATGAAAATTCCATCCACCCCAACAGCAACTGCTGTCCTTGCAATACATGGTATCAATTCACGAAGACCACCACTGGCAACACCTCCGTCATCCAACTACAGGAGAAAGTAGAGTTCAGCTATTTGTTATGAGAAACAAAAATTCAAATAACTTGAGATTAAATTAAGCATATCCATTAAAACAGCAGAAATATTGCAACACTACGCATAGTAATACAGAGAAAAGGGCATTGGCAAATGTCTAAAAAAGAAGTGATCTAAGCATTGAAGCAACAATTATCAGTGTTATACGACTTTTTTTTTTTGAAAAGTAGACGTAGAACAAATAATACGAGGAAAAATACTGATTTGTGCCTGATATGCATTTCACTTGTTTTCCTTAAGACAAGCTGAACCAGTATTTAGCGTACATTGATATTTCAACGACACAAGACAGATGTGCTGACCCTCAAACAATCTACTTTATAACAACATTTGCAAGCCTTTTTCTCACCTTTCTCCCAGCAGGCTGTTGCAATGCATGTGTAACATCAGCAACCTATAGTCAATCAATTAGTCAGTCTCCATTAAAGATTATAAAAGAAAAGCATGTAATAGAGTCACGATTAAAAATTTGGGATAAAAAGAATGCAAAATTTGTGCACATTGATAAGAAACTTCAAAAGAATTATCATAGAAGAACAAATTCTGGAAAAGATAGTTGCATTAAAGGTGACCCAACTTAACTAGAAAAACTTCAAGTTACCAACCAACTTTTCTTTCCATAATGTCAGATTACAGTCAGAGGACTCAGATGTAGCAACATACAAACAACTGATTGGCCATACCACTTAGGCTAATGTAAGATATAAGAACAGAAATTTTAGAGCACCAAATGTTTGCATATTCACCAGGCATTGGTTCCTACAAATTGTCCTATGGTTACTTCTATAACCACAAAAGCATTGTCTATTCAGCCAAACAATATGAAGCACTGTTGGGAAAATTTTTGGGCTAGAGATGGGGAAATGTGTTTCATGTGTTTCCAGTATGATTCACAATAAAGTAATTTCTATTTTCATGGAATATAAACAGGCAAACTTTAAGACAGAAATACAGATAACACCACCAAAAAGTACAGGAAGGAAAAGAAAAGAAACAACTTACAACAGGACAATTAGCTTCTCTGATCCACTCCAAATTACGCGGATCAACAATTAAATCATCTATAAACCAAAGTAGAGATGTATAAGACATATGATATATGAGTGTGCCGCAGTATTATAAAGCCAATATTAAATCTTAAACACTATGGGTGCACAACCAATGCACGAATATCAAAAACCAAAAAGGGTTAATGCAACCAGAAAATTCTCTCTGCACATAAGCATTTGACAAGGAAAGTGGCAAGCAGTGGAATCTTGAGGAAAGCTCAGAATGGCAGATTAATTGGACATAATCATTGCAGCTATAAAGAAAACGGGGATGACTTACTATAACCGAACATAGTTCCCCTCTCACAAACCATCACATTTGGATTTCCTGCCAGTCTAATCTTCTCAGCAGAATTTACCATGACCTACAGATGTGGAAAACTTAATAATAAATACCAGATGCATATACATGCCAATATGTTTTAAATGAGATTGGTATCAGTTAGGTCATAATTAATCACTCAAAACTAAACTAGAGAGAGATAGAGTAAATTACTCACAGAAGGAGCACAGAATTGACCCTTCTTAATATTGACAATCTTTCCAGTCTTGGCTGCTGCAACTAGAAGATCTGTCTGTCATCATAAATCACAACTGAGATATATTGGTACTAACAGATGCTATTAAGTCTTCTTCATGAAAATATCTGCTGGTAGAGGCACAGGGTTCAATATAAACTTAACCTGACGGCATAAAAATGCAGGAATCTGAATGATATCTGCAACTTTGCCAACTTCTTCGCACTAGGAAAAGAAAATAGCATTGATAAATGTGAGAAACAACTTATGATCAGTGCGAATTTTGCTTGCTGAACATGGGAATCTAAAAGATGAACAAGGATGCGAGCTCACCTGTATAGATTCGTGTACATCTGTGACTATAGGGAGGTCATAAGCTATTTTAACCTTCTCAAGGATCTGAAAGTAAAAGGGTAAAATCAAGAGAAATGATCACACCAGAAAAATAAAATAATAAATGATCTCTGTAGATAATTAAATGTATCCAGTTACTGTAACAAGAGAAAATCTACTTCAGAAAAATTTGGCCATGATTTTTGTATGTCTTGGCAGTATTGCAGCTGAGCTATTACAAGGTCAAATGTATCACTAAATGTTATGAGAGAACTTTAAAGGGCAAGAACACATGATGGGAAACTGGTCATGGAAACTGAATTCAAAATCCAAATGTAGCTAATAATCTATCTGAATTTACTGATATCTAGCATATTCTCTATGTTTATTTGCACAGCAAATAATGCTAGTTGTATCTTAAAATGAATGACAGCAAACGCTGCCTAGCAGTTTATCACCTTTAACCCTTCAGCCATGCCAGGGCCCCGGAATGATTTTGAGGATGTACGGTTAGCTTTGTCAAAGCTTGACTTGAACACCAGTGGCAATCCAACTCTATAACATTGGAAAACAGATTGTCTATCTTAGCAAAAACCATCAAGATAGATCATGAATAAACTCTAATCTTAGCACATAGAAGATACATAGTAATCTCTTTACTTTTCTCAATATAAAAAAACTGGAGAGGACAGACCCTTAGAATAATTGGCCGAGTTTGACCTTCTCCTTGCTCTTAAGAGTAAGATTATAAAGAACACTCTAACTGAAAATGCAACTGGTATGAAACCAGATAAAACAAATAAGAGAGACATGACCTTCTACTCCATAGAACCTATATATTGAAACCTATTTTCTTCAACCCCATCATCTTTTACACCAAAATAAAAATAAACCAAACTCATTTTCTTGAGCTAGTGTCTCAAAGTTCCAAAGAAAAGAAGCATACTTTGTCGCAATAGTCTTTATGTGCTTGGCCATTCGGAAAATGTGCTCCTCGGATTCAATCACATTTGGACCCGCTAATAAGAAAAACGGCTCTGCTGTCTGTTGAGATCGAACAAAAAAAAAAAAAAAAATCAGTTAACTACCCATTAAACTTATAAACCACCCAAAACACTTTGAGCTAAAAATTTAAACCATTGAAACAGCGAGTTTTTTAAATTTTCTACCTTGAGCTGATTGTATAACAAAGCTGATGATTCCATATCTGCCACTGAGCTGAAACACAAGTCAAGATCAGTATGAGCATACCAAGTAAATCATGATCAAATGTAAGATTTGAGATATTGGGTAAGATTGTATAATTCCATGGTTTGTTTCAGATTCTGATAGTTAATATTACGCACGTATTGTAATTTGCACACATTTTCAGGGCAGGCAAACGAAATGTGAATGAAAAATAAATGCAGATGAATTTCACAGATCTTCACATATATATAATAAAAAGGTATCAACTTTTTTTGTAGAATCAGCTTACGAGTATTGGGTAAAGAAGATGAGTTTACCTGAATTGACACAGTGATAGCTTGAGTGAGTGATCGAGTAGAGTAGAGCGCAGACGAGACAACAACCTTTCTTCCTTTTATCTGATTCTGTGGGTTTCTGCCACCGACGAGCAACTAAATTATGGGCCGAGAAAGAAAACGGAGGCCCAATTTCAAAAGATTGTTACTTGTGGGTCGAGGTGTCCTGCCCGGTCCGTTTAAAATGAGCTCAGGGCTTCCTCCCGATGCTCGAGCCTACGCGTTATTTTATCGACCCGGACCGGCCCATTACCGATACAGGTCGATCCGGTTTCATATATTGTAGATAATTTTTTTTTTCTTTTTCTGTTTTTTCAATTATATATGTAAAGATGTATTTGCTTCATAATTTATAGAAGAAATCAGAATAGTTACACTCAGGGATAAATAATTTATAAATAGCATTTAATCTCTATGTTTAATCTCGAGCTCTATTCATTAGATGCACATGAGCTCGTCTTAGTCTTATTTTACTTTTTACCTTATCATTTTGTGATGACTTTGGTATTGCAATATGCAAGGAATAAGTAATTGACTTTCCATATACATTTAGTTTCATAATATATAGCTACATTTGTACGACTTTTTTTTTTTAACAAACAGAGGAGTAGCCTAGACGGCTCATCCCTTATTGAATTTTATTATGAAGAAAATAAAAGAAAAAAAATACAAGAATGAGGAGGGGACATAAAACCAAAACTCCTCCAAAGAAATTAATCAGAAAACAAAACAAATGATAAATACAAGAAGAAAGTGAAACTAATGAAATTGAAAATTAGGCAACCCCAAGTAGTCCTTCCGAAAATAATAGTGAATAAGAACCGGGGGCATGTCCCACCACGTTAAACCATCATAATAGAGACTCATGTTAGCAAAAGCATCTGCAGCTTGGTTGCCTTCACGATAGATCAATGTGTGAAGAACGGAAATGCATCTGAGAGATACGATGCAAACAATTATGCCACTCAATTCGTAGCTGCCAAGGTACCAAGTGAGAAGAATGAAGAAATGAAAGAACAAGAGCCGAATCCACTTCTAACATATATTTCCAGTCTCGGACCCAAGCTAACTCAATAGCCTTGATGACTGCCATAACCTCTACTGCCACAGAGCTCGGAATATTAAGATTAAAGTAAAAGGCACCCATAATACCACCTCTAAAATCTCTAAAGATGTCACCATAACCCGCATGTCCAGAAGAGTTACGCTAAGCACCATCAGTATTAATCTTTACCCAACCAAGAAGTCGAGGATGCCAATTTTTTTTTTTTTGGCTAAAATATGATTGGAGAGAGCAGAGCCTCTCAACCTAATTCATTAAAAGAGCTGGATGTTACAAACAGAGAAGAAGGGAGGACAACGCCCATACCCCTAGCCAAAAAACAAAAAAACTAAAGAGGTTCTAACCTCTAGTCTAACAGATTAAAAGCGACAAGAAAACTACAACTCAAATAATCCGGAAATTCGGAAGACCAAGTGAGTCTTGTCGACAAAGATCCAGAAGAAAAGGAGGAGCCTCATTCCGCCACCAAACCAAGCCTAACGATGACAAACCAACATTAGCAAGCGCATCCACCAATTGGGACAAGAAACTTCTTCAAAATAGTAAGATCTTGAACAAAATTGTAAATGCAATCAGAAGCAATTCTATTGGAGGAACTAACTTGCCCTTTAATTAACCTACAAGCATTATTCATGTTGGCCTGCACACCATCAACTTAGCCCGATTTCAAAAATGTCAAATGCACCATAATAAAGCCACAAAAGCAGTGAGCCATAGCCACATGGACAGATTGGGGGACGCTAAAACCCTAAATCAACCATATTGAAACTTGGCAGAACATTAAATCAACCATAGCTACATTTGTACGACTTACCAAGTATTGTAGAGTATTAAGTTTTAACCATGCTAGCGATTCTACAAAATGTACAAGTAGTGGTGGCAAAGATCACAATTTGTGGGCTTCAATGCAGTTATGAAGAAAATGACTTGCTCAATCTACTACTTTACCATATTTTTTCTGAGAGATTCTTAGGTAGAGCTGGCACGTCATGTGGCGATACGCCCAGCCAATTATTGTTTATGCAGGGGGTATTTTGGGTATTTCATTATAATTAAACATGGCTGGGCGTACTACGTGGCTGGTACGTTTGTCCTACCTAGGATTTCTCATTTTTTATATATGTTGGGATTTTCAATGTCCATTATTTGAAGCACGCTTCTATATTAAATGAGTTTGAGGAGTTCCTGTGTACTTCACTTAAGTCATTAAGTACACTTTTTATATTAATCGAGTTTCTAAGTACTTCTCCTATTTTAGCTAGTCAGATCCTGAAAATGGATGAATAGTATGTTGTATTAAACAATTAATATGGTTATGCTACAATAAGCTGACACAAGATGTGTGCTCATCTCCACACAATAATCCATTTAGTTTTTATTTCGACGAGAATAATAAGGCAATTAGTTATGAGGACATAAATCGACATGTTTGATTTGACTAGATGCAATCTAAGCTAAACTCCCTTGTTTACTGTCATTGCATGACAACATTTTCACTTTCAACATAGTTGCTTGAATGATGTGAGACCTTTTCTAAGTTCTGTTCAGAAGAAACCCTATTTCAAATCCTCATATTATTTACATATATATTCTTCTTGCAGTTTCCCCCTAAAAATTGCTTCTTCAGATGACCTCATAACCGGTCATTTGGGATATTTTGAAAAAATTTTGATTGACCCAAAAGTTCCATTTCTGCATTTGTTTTGGTGTAATGATGAGTATTAGATTCTCCTGCACATTTACCTCTTCCCATAAATAAGAGGAATAATCTCCCCAACTTCTCAAAGATCCAAAAAAAGCCAGAAAGCTTTTACTATAAGCTACTCTTTTACCTTTCCTCTCTCAAATCATGTTTATTCTTCAAGCTTCATCTTTGAACATGTTGAAGATAGTGGCATTAATTCTAATTCTTCTATTCCCCACTATAGTATTTGGTGAGTGCATGTACCTGACAGGAACGGCCCCGAGGGTTGCCATGTGACCCGTTCCAGGAGGCCTTTGATTTATCCTACTTACTCAAAGATTTTTATATTTTTATTTTTTGAAAATACAATTGTGAAGAGAAACATTGGTCCAGTGGATATGGGCACCTTTTGTGTTGTTTTCCTCACCTAACCAAGGTTTAAAACCCAGTTTCAGTTTCTAGGCTAGAATATTTTTTACATTGAACTTTTCTTCATCTTTATAATCTATTCAAAGTCCTTAGAATAAAGGAATATGAATAAAGTACTACTAATTACCAAAAAAAATTATTTGGACACTTATATCAATTTATATTCGCAGGCCACACACACAGGACCGGCCATGCCTGTGAATTTGAACACACACACGAACCCAACTATGAAGCACTAAAGTACAAGCTAGGCTCCATTGCTTCAATTCTTGTTTTTGGTGCTTTGGGGGTGAGTCTACCACTGCTAGGCAAGAAGACACCCATGCTAAGACCAGAGAACGATATCTTCTTCATTGTCAAGGCCTTTGCGGCCGGGGTGATTCTAGCGACTGCCTTCATTCACGTACTACCTGAGGCCTTTACGACCTTGACTTCACCATGTCTAAAAGAAAATCCATGGGGCAGATTCCCTTTCACAGGCTTTCTTTGCATGATGTCTGCCATCGGAACATTGATGGTTGATGCAATGGCAACTGGGTACTACAAAAGGTCAAGCTTGAAGTCATCCCAGGTGAGAATGGATGAAGAGAGCAGAGCTGGTCATGGTGCCACACAGGGTAGTAATGCTCATGACTCTGAAGAATTGAGATCAACATCAGAATTATTCAAGCACAGGGTCATTGCACAAGTAAGTTCATTTTTTGTTGTGTTAAATAGTTGGCAATATTTCCCTAATATTGTCTTGGGCACATAATAAGTTCCCCTCATATTCTTGTGAAATGTTTGAGGCATGTTCTAGGTGTTGGAGCTGGGAATTCTAGTCCATTCAGTTATAATTGGAATATCAGTGGGTGCATCCCAGGACACATATACAATAAAGCCTCTCCTGGTGGCTTTGTCTTTCCACCAGTTCTTTGAGGGCATTAGTCTTGGTGGCTGCATCTCTCAGGTATAATCACCATAGATACAGCCTGTAGTACAATATATGGACTAAGCTGGCCGGAGTGGTTTGTTTTTTAACAAGAAAACCATGGCTATTTTAATTTTTCTCTGGTACAATGTGTATGGCCAGTGCTGAAAGTCAGAGAATGTGTTTAAAATTTTGTATGTGCTGTGACACTTACGAGCATAGAACTTCTGATGTTGCTTGCAGGCGCAGTTCAAGTCTCTGTCTGAAGCCATAATGGCGGCATTTTTCTCCCTTACAACCCCCATTGGAATTGCAATTGGTATCGGAATATCAAATGTTTACAGTGAGACTAGCCCAACTGCTCTAATTGTTCAAGGGACTTTGAATTCAGCTGCAGCTGGAATTTTAATTTACATGGCTCTTGTTGACCTACTTGCAGCAGATTTCATGAGCCCTAGAATGCAAGGAAATATGAGGATTCAATTGGGGTCATATATTTCGCTTCTTCTAGGGACTGGCTGTATGTCTCTCTTGGCAAAATGGGCTTGAATTTTTTAGCAGCTAGCATATTAGGTTGCTGTGAAATTTTTTTTCTCCATTGCATTGCCTTCATTTATTTTTAATCTTTGTGTATTGATTTCCTTACCTTTGTAAATGAATTTGATTTTTTCATGTATTGATTTCCTTTACAAGCATGGACACCCCAAAAATTCTACCTACACATCTTTTATCTTTGTTTTTCTAGCTCAAATCTCGAAAATCAAACACAAGATAGATTTACTCATATCAACATTTTCTTTTATTTTGTAAGGGCAACTCCAACCCTTTAGTCAAAAGCTAAAATGACTACCCGCTATTTTTCAGTTGCTCCAACACATAGAATTGTAGAGTCAAAATGGCTCTCGAGTAAAGACTTGAGTCATTTCAACTAAAAAACATAGGATAAAAGCCATATTGGCTCGATGGGACACGTGGACACGTAGTGGGCCCAAATGGCAACTACACAATAGAAGGCCGAGAATCACTCCGCATTGATTTAGTTCAATAGGCTTAGATTAATTGGTATAGAAAACAAAAGGTAACTATAAAATTACTTAATTTCTAATCTAATGGCCAGAAAAATGCGATGGATTAAATTCAACGGCTAATAAAAAAGTTATATATATATATATATATATATTGAATCAAGGCAAAAAGCCAATATATTGATCACAAACCAGAAAGAGAGACCCACTCGACATTGTGCACCACCAGACGAGCACGAATTTGCAGATGAAGCCGATCACAGAAAGATAAGCTCCGGCCTCTCTCTCCCTTTAGGGGTTAGGTTGTGGACTTTCCTCTAGCTTGAGGATAAAGTAACATATTTTTAAACGTAAACAACATGAAAAAATAAAAGAAAATTTTCTAAAAAAATCATAAAAATATTTTATTATGACGATATACTATATACAATAATAATATATGATACATAAATTCATATTGCAGTTAAATTATTGTCTAAGATAATTAAAATTTTGAAATGGGTATGGCTTTTGACTAAAAGGGTTGGACATGCAAAATCTAAATGAATAGTAATGACACTAGAGGTGTAAAATTCTGAAATGGTATGACTTTTAACTAAGGCGGTTGGCGATGCCCTAAAAAGATTTGGAGCCCAAACAAGTTAGAAGATTCAATCATATTATTATATGAAGAAGAATATGAGCCAATCTAGTTAATAATTTTTAGCTATTACAATTGACATGATTTGTTAGAGCAAATGCACCCATGAACCAAGGGCAATTACTGATTTGTCAACCAAATTGGTACTATCAATCCACTATTCATCCCAAATTGGCAATTGCCTCCAGCTTACACAATGCACCAATGAAAGGCAATTTGCCTGCCAATTCACTATTCACAATTCAAATTTGAATAATTCATTAATTCAAAATAGGGTGGTGCTATTCACACATCCCCTCTATTTTTCTATTACTTTAAATCAATTTTTTTTTACAAATTACTCTAATTACCATCTCTTGCAATTAAGTTTTCTTTTTTCTTTTTCTATTTGGCAATTCAATCATTCCCAAATCCTAAACCCTTATTTTCCCGCAGGCACAGAGGACTTCAAAACTCTTTTCAATTCCTTTTTTTTTCTTCCCATCAAAACTTCTCTAGCATAGTCATTCTATCTCTCTAATGTGATGCTTTGAAGTTCAATCAAAGCAGAACAAGCAACTTTAGACCCCTGTTTGGAGAAAATTTTACACTTGATTGGCAATGGAGACATGTGAGAAAAATATGAGTTCAGTGATCATTCGAGTCCCTTTGAATCCATCATTCCTGGTAAGATTCTAACTGAAAATATTTGGTGTATTTGAATCCATTGAGCAACTATATAATTTTATAGCAGCCTAATTATGATAGCCTTATGATTATAGACATGGTTTGTTCTACTATATTATGCTAGAATACGAAAGATTTTGCCATAGGAAAATTATACAAATATGAGTTGAGGGGGGTTTCAGAGATAAGGAGTGGTTGCTTGTGGGGGCAGGGGTGGGTTTCAGCAAGGGTTTGTGTTTTTATTGAGGGTTGATTGGTTTTGATGCTTCTAGTTACTATTATTTATTAGCTTTTATTTTTATGAAGCAATGTTGTGGACTGGTACATTGATTTTTGTTATTTTCTACCAAATTATTTGGGTAATTCATGCTTCAATATACATTATTGAAGTATTTGTGCTGACAATTTTATCATTACTTCTAGTTGAAAGAAATTAAATGTGTTGAGATAAGGATAGCTTGCTCTTTGCTACTGTAAGTTCATGTGCAACTTTTTACTCTCTGGTTTTGTAGCCCCAACCATGGTTTATGCATTTCATTTTTATATACATACCAACTTTTTGTCATCTGTACATTTCAGTTCAGTAACTATAACTACTACTCTAAATAACAAACTAGTTATTGTATTGGCATTCTCTTCACAATGTTGAATTAGGTCCGGTACCTTTTTACCTAACAATGTGGAGAGCAAAACCATATTTACTGCTGAAAATTAGTGTTACTTGGAAGATATTAGTATCATAATATCTCAGTAGCAAAAAAAATTGATTTATTGTATAATGATGGTTGATTCATGATTGACTTGCCAAATAGAAGAAAAGAAAACATAATTGCAAGGGAGGGTAGTTAGGGTAATTTGTAAAAGAAAATTAAATTAAAGTAATAGAAAAATAGAGGGGGTGTATGAATAGAGAAAATAGGTGTGTGAATAGCATCACCCTTAATGTTAAACTTATAATTTAATTAGATAAATAATTAATAATTAGATTAATCATATAATATTAATTTAAAAAAATTAATGAAATTTTTTTAAAAACAAATTAAATTGTATATCAAGTATAAATATCATTCCCAATAAAAAAAAATAGATATCGTTATCATAAAAAAAAAAAAAGGATATTTTGTTGTGGGAAGATTGATAATTGAAAGAAATGAAGAGAAGATTGATGGAAGAAGAAGATGGAGAGGTAAAATTTTAAATTTTTGAAAATTTTGGTGTGAGAAATTAAAGTGGGAAATAGATATTTATAGAATTTTTGAAAATAAATTTTAAGAATTTATTTTACCTTACCGATCATTTTTTTGGTGAAAAAAAAATCCCAACCATTGGATCGAAAGATCCAACAGCTACGATTAAATAATCGTTACAGAAAAGTATAGGTAAAAAAAAAAAAGTCGTTGGCAGTAGGTCCATATGCTTGTAGAGCCCACCACCACGGTCGGGCAATTCACTGACCGACGATTAGCAAACCAATTGCCTAGGCAAGTGGTCCCCATGTGCTGCACAGTGAGTGCCTGGCCAATTTTGTCCCGCTGCATGGCCAACAGTGATCCTCCTCTCCAATTGGTCACCCAATTGGCTTATTGGTGCATCTGCTCTTACAAATACTACTCATTTGCACCGAGTCAATTTTATCTAAAGATTTCAATATTTCTAGTTTTCAACTACCTTTTTGTTTATTTTATAAAAACATAGATTCGATGATATTAGCTTCTCCATGATGACCGATTTAGGGCATTAAGTGCGCACCCACAATCTTAAAGGAAAGGGTGCCGCCACAACCAGGAAACCACCACCTCTCCTTTATATAAATTTTATTAATAACATAAGAATAAGAAAAAAATAGAAGAAGGGAAGGGGGCCAAATCAAACCTTCCCAAATCTAGTTTTCAACTATCTGGTTCGACATTTTTTTTTTTGAACAAATCTGGTTCAACATTCTCAACTGGGAAATCATGGACTTATTTTATAATATTTTATATAATTTCTTTTGTAATACTATATTGCAATGGAATATTAATTGATGAAGTTTTGAATTCTATCACTAGAAAGTTTCTATGACCATAATCCAAACAACCAACAGATTATAGCTTTACCAGCACGCACACCAAATGTATTTGATGAAGAGTCATATAAAATAGTTAAACTTGCAGACAAGCATTTTAATTTATTTCTATGTTCAGCGTACCTCCTGGTAGAAGCTCTATTCATTAAATGCGCATAAGCTCGTCTTACTAAAAGCAATCAAACGAGACTGCATAAAAGTCTATTATCATCAAACCCAAGTTTTATTTTATTTTTTACCTTATCATTTTGCGATGACTTTGGTATTGCAATTTGCAAGGAGTGAGTAATTACCCTTTTTTTTTTTTTTTAGATACGAGCCAGTGCGACTGTTCTCAAGTCTTGATTAATGAAGCCGCAGAATACATATGTGGGACAAGGTACCTATATCCGAATTACAATGTGCATCAAGAAAACTTTCTAAAATAATAACAATAGACTAAACTTATTTAATAATATAAATAACGGGCGTGGGGCTGAGCCTCCCAGTTAGGTTGGGTTTCAAACCCCTTTTCAAAAAAAAAAAAGACTAAACTAAAATAATGTATTCTACCAAGTACTAACTAGCGAATAGTGCTCTACTACCGACACTATTAGCTTTACAATTGTGGTGACATACTAAAAAGATAACTCTATTATGGAGAAACATCATTACAAATAGCACAGTTTTCCCACTATGTTGTTACTGAAGTATTATAAATCTAGCGACACTTAGTTTCACTTTGTTACTAGGAGGGTGCGACCATTTGACCAAGCAAAGAACTTGCGCTTACTTGGAGCAGACAAGGCACACAAGGTGCATAGATCGGGACCAAGCCCACATCGTCCTACCAAAAAATGGTAGCAACTTAAACAAAGAAATGAGAAGTATGTGTTGGAAATAGGATATGCATGGAATAAGGAGAGGAAAAAAATGATGATTCAGTAGAAAAAAGGAGGAAGAAGAAGAAGAAGAAGAAGAAGGCAATACATGATAGACAAGATCAAGGAAGAATGATGTCTTAATATATATAGATTCATCTTTTGAATTCAATCAAGAAACTAATAATATAAATTAGAGTCAACACGTTAAATTTGCTAATTTTACATTAACAATATTGCAATAATTTAGGATTATAATTAATATATTGGCTTTTACTGTTTATTATGCAAAATATATTAAATAAGGGTATGTTAGGAATGAAAAATTTAGGTGTTGAGTCAGGAAGATAAAAAAGGAAATAAATTCAAGTGACAGCTGAGTTATAGGACCGCAATTAATAAAAAAAATTGATCTGGACTGTATCTAATACGAGCTGTGAGTTTTAGACTTAGTCCGCAACCGCTCTCCGCCGTCCTCCACTTTATGCACCTAATCTCGTCCATGCCACAATCCCTCTCCAACGGGTTTACAACAAGATCTAATTGGATCCAACCACAGATCAACCCACCAGAACAAGTGTGAACCCCAGCCACACAACTAGTGCTTGCAGCGAGATCCGAATGAATCCGATCAGTCTCCACTATCTGCCTGTGTCGACACCATCGTCAACCGAAAACAATTGCATAAGAACCCCATTCAGCCCCAATTGCCGATCACCTACACCATCACCTCGTTTGGCCGCATTCAACACACAATGGCGAGGCCATAAGCCATTGTTAGTGTCAAGACGCAGTCGGACAGGCATGATCAACTTTTTTTCTCTCAAAGTTTTTCTCTAGGATTTTCTTCGAGTTTTCCTCTGCTGCTTTCTAAATTTTTAAATCATTTACTATAAGGGGTTGAGTTTACATGTAAGTTTCATAACATGTAAGTCCATTTGTACGAGTTATCCACTATCATCGTGTTTTAAGTCTTAACCATATGGTAGCGATTCTACAAAAATGCACAATTTTTAACTAATTACGTGGTGCCAATATCACAGCTTGTGGGCTCCAATGCAGTGATGAAGAAAATGCGCATGCATGACTTGCTTAATCTACTACTCTATCATATTTACATTCGGATTTTCAATGTCCGTTATTCGAACCATGCTTTTATATTAGATGAGTATTTAAGTCTTTGCAAAAAAGAGAGAGAGTTCATAAGTAGTACTTCTCTTAATAAGTCATTAAACACACTTTTTATATTAATCAAATTTCTAAGTACTTCTCCTTTCTTAGCTAGCTAGGTCCTGAAATGGATAAACAGTTGTATTAAACAATTAAACACGCATATGCTACAGCTGACACAAGATTTGTGCTCATCTGCACACAATAATCCAGTTAGGTATGAGGACATAAAATCGACATTTTGAGTTGACTAGGTTAAACTAACTAAGCTCTAAATCGATACAATCTAAGCTAAACTCCCTTGGTTACTGTGTTTGCATGACGACATTCTGTCTTCACTTTCAACTTACTTGGTTGAATGCATGTGAGACCTTTTCTAAGCTCTGTTCAGGGAAAAATCTATTTCAAACCCTCATATTATATATTCTTCTTGTTTCCCCCTAAAAAATGCTTCTTTAGATTACCTCATTGTAGAATTATTGGAACAACCCGACCATATATAATGTGATGAGACTTTGGCCAATCTTTAGATAAAACACGAAATAGATAGTAGTAGAGGAATAAATATTACTGTGACAGTTGTACGTGATAAGCAAGCACATTTTGTAATGAAATTTGAAAAATATATTAATAAAAAATAAAATGTAAAATTTATAACACGAGAACTAAAATTTTCCCGCGCGTGTACCATTCCACACACTTAAAATGAATCATTGAGTACGGTTTTCCTTCTATCCGCCATATGAGCCTAGCTCAATCAGCCACATTTATCTTCACAATGCATGAGGTCATGTACCTATGGTAAATTACTTTTCATTTAAACAAATCATTTTGGACATTTTGGAAATTTAGGCCATCCAATCTATATTATATTGCCACATGCACAAAATTTGTTTCTTTTTTGAAAATTCAAAATTCTGATTGAGACCCAAAATTTCCATTTCTACATTTGTTATGGTGCAATGATGTGTAGTAGATTCCACTTGTTACGCTAACCAATGTGACTCTCCTGCACATTTACCTCTTCCCATAATCCATATATAAGAAGAATAAACTCCGCAACTACACAAGACCCAAAAGCCAGAAAGCTTTTATTATAAGCTACTCTCATCCCTCTCCTCTCTCAAATCATGTTTATTCTTCAAGCTTCATCTTTGAACATGTTGAAGATAGTGGCATCAATTCTAATTCTTCTATTCCCCGCAATAGTATTTGGAGAGTGTACCTGTGAATCTGAAGACATACAGGACAACAACGATGAAGCACTAAAGTACAAGCTAGGCTCCATTGCTTCAATTCTTGTTTCGGGTGCTTTGGGGGTAAGTCTGCCGCTGCTAGGCAAGAAGATCCCAACTCTAAGACCCGAGAACGATATCTTCTTCTTTGTCAAGGCCTTTGCGGCTGGGGTGATTCTAGCGACTGCCTTCATTCACATACTACCTGAAGCCTTTGAGACCTTGACTTCACCATGCCTAAAAGAAAATCCATGGGGCAGATTCCCTTTCACAGGCTTTGTGTGTATGATGTCTGCCATCGGAACATTGATGGTTGATACAGTGGCAACTGGGTACTACAAAAGGTCAAGCTTGAAGTCAACCCAGGTGACAATGGATGTAGAGAACATAGCTGGTCATGATCATGGTCATGCAGGTCATGTACATCATACTGTTCATACACATGGTGCCACACAGGGTAGTAATGCTCATGGCTCTGAAGAATTGAGATCATCATCAGAATTAATCAGGCATAGAGTCATTTCACAAGTAAGGTTCATTTTTTGTTGTGTTAAATACTTGGCAATATTTCGCTAATATATTTTTTTTGGGTACATAATAAGTTCCTCATATTCTTGTGAAATTGTTTTGGGCATGTTCTAGGTGTTGGAGCTGGGGATTCTAGTCCATTCAGTTATAATTGGAATAACATTGGGTGCATCCCGAAACCCAGATACAATAAAGCCTCTCCTGGTGGCTTTGTCTTTCCATCAATTCTTTGAGGGCATCGGACTTGGTGGCTGCATCTCTCAGGTATAATCACACTAACTACAGCCTGTAGTACAATGTATGGACTAAGCTGGAGTGGTTTGTTTTTTAACAAGAAAACCATGACTATTTTATTTTTCTCTGGTACAATGTATGTGTATGGTGCTGAAAGTTGGAGAACGTGTTCAAAATGTTGTACCACATTGAAACATGTCCATCTGTGCTGTGACATTTACAAGCATAGAACTTTTGATGTTGCTTGCAGGCAAAGTTTAAGGTTCGGTCTGCAGCCATAATGGCGGCATTTTTCTCCCTTACAACCCCCATTGGGATTGCAGTTGGTACCGGAATTTCAAGCGTTTACAGTGAGACTAGCCCAACTGCTCTAATTGTTCAAGGGACTTTGGATTCAGCTGCAGCTGGGATTTTAATTTACATGGCTCTTGTTGACCTACTTGCAGCAGATTTCATGAGCCCTAGAATGCAAGGAAATATGAGGATTCAATTGGGGTCATATATCTCACTTCTTCTAGGGACTGGCTGTATGTCTCTCTTGGCGAAATGGGCTTGAATTTTTAGCAGCTAGCATATTAGGTTGCTGTGAAATTTTTCTTCTCCAAGCCTTCATTTATTTGAATGTTTGTGTATTGATTTCCTTTTTTCTTTTTGTTAATGAATTGATTTTTGGTGTGTGTATTGAATTAATGATTTCCCTTACAAGCACGGTCACCCCAAAATTTTACCTACACATCATTTTTCTAGCTCAAAACTTGACGTATCAACATTTTCTTTTATTTTGTAAAAAGATTTGACGAAACAAGTTGGTAGATTAGGTCGATCATATAATTATATTAAGAAGAACATGAGCCTATCTGGTTAATTATTTTTAGATATTAAAGTTGCACTCTGTCACAAACACCAACATTATTTGCCCTGAGTCATTTCATCAAAAGATCTCAAAATTTCCAGTTTTCAACTACCTTTTTGTACTTTATAAGAATACATATAGAGAATTCGACGATATTAATTAGCTTCTTTATGACTACCAATTTGGGGCATCAAGCACTCACTCACAATCTCAAACGAAAGGACGCCGCCACAACCAGAAACTCACCACTTGTCCTTTTATTAAAATTTTATTAACAAAATTAGAAATGTAGAAGAAAGGAAGGGGGCCAAATCAAAACCTTCCCAAATCTAGTTTTCAACTATTTGGCTTGACATCTTTTTTTCCTTTTTTTTTTTTGAACAAATCTTGTTTGACGTTCTCAACTTGAAGATCATGGACTACATTTCATGTAATCATTTATGTAATTCTATATGGCAATGGAATATTGAATTCTATCAATAAAAAATTTCTATGACCTTCATGATATTTCAAATAACCAACAAATTACAGTTCACGGGTACACCATAAATGAGATCATATGTAAACTCCGGTTTGCGTTCATGAGAGGACTTCAGAGGTAGAATATATATGCAGATGAAGGCAAGGAGGATGAGTTAATTGCTTGCACTACGACTAAGATACGGAGCATCAATACCATCATTAACACGTGTTAGTGGACACCTAACACCATTAAGGTTAGACCATGATCCAATAAGATTGTGTTAGGGACAGTGTCCTGACGCAAGAACCCAAAAATATCATTCTTTCCTAATTTGTACTTATTTAATTTACATGTGGCACATTACGATTGGGGGGTCATACAAACCTAGTACACCTGCAAGAGCTTCATCCGTGTAGACTGTAGACGGTGTAGGAGCTCAACTCTTACACAAAACGGAATTTTGATTTTTTCAAGATTCCTATCCAAAAACCTCTGTGCTCTATCCCTGTTCAAATCGATGAAGCGTACTCTCTAAGAACTCTATAATTTTCTCAGGTGAGTAATAAAACTTAGAGTTGGCTTGCATTTGTTTCTAGTTTGATCAAGTTTCTAACTTCATAGTAAAATTTGGATTTTTGTCACGAAGCATTTTTTGGGTGCAGAACAAGTGTTGCAGATAAGGCAACGTGAAATTTGAGTCAAAGGGCTAGGGATATAGATTGCATTGTGAAGAGAAGACATCAAGGTGTCAATAGCTGAGGCCAAGGAAGCTTGAGATTATTTGTTATGGCTGTGAAGTGTGAAGACTATTTCAATTACTCACGCGTAAGTTTATTTGCTAGCTAGAGCTATGGTGCTAAACTAAAGTAATGAGAATAATAAAATTGCTTCTTAATTAGTTTGTCAGTTAGTGCTATGTTTAGATTTTCAGGTACTTCATTGCTTGGTGTTATTGAAATTGTAGATACACCATTTCGTTGTCATGTGCTGAAGGTTATTTTTATGATTGTTGATATGAAGATGTTGAGTTATTTCCTAGTAGTAAATAGTATGGTGGTGCTTAAGAAATGAGCTTTTTGCAGATGGGAGTGCTTGAAAGTGCTATAACTCGGGGATTGGACTGATGGCATTTATACAGCTTTTTATGTCTGTGATCAAAGGGTCATCAGAGACTCGGAGCGTCACAATTGTCAAATTCTCTGTATGAACAGAATGATTATAATGATTCGCCAGTAGATATGACTTGCAAATGATGGAAATTGCTGGGAACTTCGATGGTCACAGCATCGAAACAGAAAGACCAACTTGTAGACCTTCAGCTGCCGGGGGAGAATTTGCAATGCTTTGTGACAGGAATCAGTGCCTAATGTTATGGATACAATTTGGACAGGTAAGTGCTAATGTTAGCTCCATTCCTGGTGCTATTATTCAGATTAAGAAATTTTGTATCAAATCCTTCTTTCTTAATTCTTAGTTCTATATAATGAAAGGTATGGTTGATTGGTTGGTTAGGTGAGATTGGATTGAATTGTTAGAGAAAATTAGTGCCGCAGATTCTTTGAAAATTGCGTTTCAGATATTTCATCATATGGGGATTGACACTGACATAAATATATGGTTTTAAAATCATTTATGTTGGGGCTTTGCAGTTGTTCACATAAAAAAAATAACACTTCTTCACTGGTTTTTTGAACAGGAGGAGATCTACTATCCCAGATAATCTAGAATCTGTCTTCGTACAGTAAGAAAATGGGTGCAACACCTGCGTAAGTGTTACAGGAGATATGAGCCTTTAATTTGTAGCAGGGTAGAAAATTATCTATGTTAAGTTACTGACTCTTTAGCTGCTGAAGTTTGAGAGCTCTTTTCTCCTATCCCTCCTCACTTTGATCTTGCATTGAATTATGAATGCAAGTCAACGCCAACTAAGAAAGCTAGATATTAGTCTTCTTGCTTTTATAGGTGCTACGCTCACTTGTGGAGGTTTACATGTACAGAGATCACAAAGGATGTGATGGTAGTCACCTTTAATATGGTATGTGACGATCACTCAATTGATTAGAGTTTAGCGTTGCTATGCATTTTTGCTCAGTGTACCTTTCAGCGCTGCATATGCTAATATGAAAACGCCATACCATTTCCTTGCATGATGATATTTTCGTCTCTTCTGGAAGAAACTTTCGAAAGGATATATACCTTCCGTATTTAACATAATTCTATGTACTGATTCATGTGTGTTTTTTTTTCATTGAACCATGGTCATTTGTTCCAGATGGATGTGCTTCTGTTGTAAATGGAGATCTTGTTACTGAAGGCTCAGTTTTCTTTGATGGATGTGGAGGTTGTGATAGCCCAAATTGATTTGGAAGCGGTGTGCACTTATTTTTTTCAACTGACTCTTCGGTGCAGGAGTGAATTACTTTCTACATGTTTGTTAGACGCTAATTTGAATTTCAACGTATTTGTATCAGAAAAACAATTCTGTCAAAAAATATACATGCTTGGTTACTCATTTTGTAAAACTTAAACATTGTATACTGATTAGGTTTCTTGTGTATTTCTTATGATTCTAATTTCTTACTTGACTTTATTAACGCACAATGGCCATTGCAAGTCCAACTGAGGTTACTTGAAGTTCTAGCAAGGACCAATTTAAGTAGTTGGGGTCAGTATTCGCTGATTCAATTATAAGGTTGAAGAAAAAGCCTTGATTTTATAATCTTGGTTCCCCAGGAGATTTCCTAAAAATATTTTTCCTTTGTTACATATTTCTTCTTTGGATCTGTATAAGCAATTGGCTTAGAGTGCAACAACTTATCTTACCTTAGTGTGAATGTCACATACAATAATTTATTAGTGTTGCACTCATGCATGCAGATATTGCAAATGGGGATAAACAAGTCCAATTATGCCATAAGGATTGGAAACTACACTCATGGGGAGTATCATACTGACAGCAGAGAAATCACAGAATGCATATTTGACACTGTTTTCATGGGATCTGAAAACAGGTATATATCCATGGTTATGTCCTCTAGTACTGTGATGTTGTTTTCCTTGTACAATATTCGTGAGCAGTAGATACTCTCTAATGCCAAGTGCATAATTGGCATCCAACCCCACTACTGTTTACTGTCTGGATCTGTATTGTTGTGCCTGTAGTCTTAGAACAGACATCAATGAAATTTAAATGCTGATTCTTCATGTTGCAAATTGTAATAGTCTCAGTTTCGAAGAAAGCCTTAAATATTGAAGAAAGCCTTAAATATCTGGGATGTTGAATGAATCAGATCTTCTAATAGTTCATGTTTTGTTTATTATGCAACTCTCCGTGCATCTTCTCCTCACAATTGTTATTGTTTTGTTGCTCTTGCGTATCCGATTTCTTGTTTTCACTTTCTAAGATCAATGGATTCTACTGCCTTACAGCTTTTCTTCTGCTTGGATTATCACTCCCTTTTGGCATAAATTGTTTCCATTATCACACTGTGTGCTTAAAAGAAAGTCTTGAATAATGCATTAGATTCAGAATGGCATGAGAATTAATACAAATAATGAATCAGCAAAATAAGATAGATTGCTTGAATATTGCACTAGATTAACACCAAATTAAGCTAGATCAGTTGAGACAGGATTCTAGTCAGTCGCGGTGTTTCATTTGTAAGAAACTGTGATAAAGTAGAAGGGAATGATCATTGAAAGAAGCTGCCCACACCTTCTCCATGGATATTTCACTCTCTGATGGTGGAAAGACTGTCACTTGTGTCCTCCTTGTACTTGCCAATACCCAATAGTGTGCCGGCCACCAAAAGGGCTGCAGAATTGGCCTATGCTATACAATGTTGTTCAGAGATCACAGCGACACTTTGGAAGTTTGGAGAATGTGATCAGGAAAGTGAAGTTAATTAATGAAGGAAGATTAAACCAGATCATCCTTCACTTAAAATGGCTGTTTGAGTTCAGATCTTCAAGATACAGCTCCATGACTAGTTTATGTTTATGCTATAAATTTGCATTTGGTTGTAGCTTTTGAGTTTTGAATGTGGGAAAGTAGAATATTATTTGTATTAGTTTTCTGTAGATGTTCAAATGAAGCAAAATTAACCTGAATGAGATTAGTTTTCCTATAGCTGAAATCTGTTATGAGCATATGTTTAATATGGAACTTTTGAAGAAGGATATTTGATACAACTTATAAGATGCAGTGAGCAGCAAAGAAATGCACCATCTCAGTGCAGCAGTGGGAAAATTTTTTAATACTGTATGCTTGAATTTTATGCTTGATTTTTGGGTCTGAGGTTGTGTATCGACTTTGGATATGACATTAGGCCTGTTGGCAGCAGAAACAAATAATAAACCCCGGGCTTCACTTACTGTCAAGCAACTAGCCCTTTTCATCTTTTAGTTTTTCTTGGAATGAAATTCAAGGTTACTTCTCTGAATGTTGTAGTACTTGCCTGCTCGGCCTATCAAAAATTTGAAATGATTGTTGTACATGTGAGGAAATGAGGAACTGGCAAGAATTCTCTGCTTAATTTGATAATAGACAGCATACTTTAAAGTCTTACAAATACGAGATTTCTAATTAACTCACAGATTTAAGAGTTAGAAATCATGGAGATCTGCTGAACTGTTCTCACCCATTGATATAAGACCACAGGAATGAGGAAGGAAAGTTTTTGAATTACTACTTTCATGGACAGAGATTACTAACTTCCAAATATGTAACCTGAATATACTAATAAGAGTTCTCTGATGGTAACAGTATTTTAAAGTATTCCTAAACAGATTATGCATGTCTGTCTTAACAGGCAGAACTACAAACAGATCAGACATGATATTCAGTACCAACAAACGGGACAATATTCTATCTCCATTACTCAAAAGAGTAGATATTCTCTCCCCTAACTTTTATACAATTAGAAACTCTCACCCTTGACCTATATAGCCTCAATATCCTGCAAAAAGCTTGCCTAAAGCTCATGAAGTGGATCAAATGAATTTCATTCAGCTGTTGAATTAATCCACAGGAGTATCACCTGACCTCTGGTAAACAGTTGTGATGATAGCGTTGCAGATTGCTTCAACCTCCTTGAGCTTCTCCTCATAGTCCTCCTTCTCAGCGGTCTGGTTGTCCTTCATCCATTCCAGGGCCTTCTTCACAGCGGTCTCAAGCTTATCCTTCTCATCATACTCAAGCTTGTCCATTTCGTTGATCTGGTTCTTCAAGTTGTAGATAAAAGTTTTCAGGCTATTATGGGCATCAATCCTCTCCTTCACCTTCTGGTCCTCATCAGCTAACTCCTCTGCCTCTTTGACTATGCACTCAATTTCTTCTTGGCTTGTGCAACCCTTGTCATTGGTGATGGTGATCTTCTCAGATTTGCCAGTGCCCTTGTCTTCTGCCTTGACATTCAGGAAACCATTGGTATCCACTTCAAACGTGACTTCAATCCGAGGAATACCCCTGTCCAATGGAGTAATGAGTTACAGTTAAATCTCTATAAACTGGTAAAGCCAATTAAAAGAGAAGATAAGATTAAAATTTCCACAATTCTTTGTGAAACTCATTTCACCCTCATACACTTTGGAGCAGAAACAAACCTTGGGGCTGGGGGAATGCCAGTAAGTTCAAATTTTCCAAGGATCCTGCAATATCTTGTTAGACTCCCTTCACCCTCATAGACCTGGAAAAAGCAAAACACGATTAAGTCTAGGAAAAATTCATCATGCCGTGGTCATTTCAACAGTGCACGAGCATTTCATTACAGTGGATTAGTCAAAGAGTGATACCTGAATGTAGACTGTACTCTGCTGATCCTGATAAGTGGTGAAAACCTGGGATTTCTTGGTTGGGATCACAGTGTTTCTGGGAATCAATTTAGTCATAATACCACCAGCAGTTTCGATACCAAGGGTGAGAGGTGCAACATCCCAGAGAATGATATCTGTATTTAACAAAATATAATATGTGCTCTGTTATTCTAATCATATATAATTAACCCTCATCGAGCAGATAAAAAATGCATATATACCTTTGTTTCCATCACCAGCCTTATCATAAGCAAATGCCTCAGGGTTCACACCATTGTTTAAGTACGGATATGAACCTTCAATAGCCAACATTTCAAGTTGTTCCATTTCTCCTGCAACCTCCAACAGTTCAAGTTCTTTCAATTCTTGTTCAAGTTCCACCATTTTTTCGAGTTCTTCTAACTCTATTTCATCTTCCAACATCTCTAGTTCATCCTTAAAAAGTTCCAAATGATGTTCATATTGTTCATCAAAACCATCATCTGTTAAAACAGCTGCCACTTGCTCATCAGAGTCTCTCAACCGTATTGCAATCTCATCTAGAAGCTACATTTTAAATAATACATGGTATCAGTACTGTTAATCGCAGACCACTCACAGCCATGATTCAACAATTAATGAAAAAAATAATGCAATTCCTTAAAGAAACAGAAAAATAACAATAAAAATGCCAGGATTGAGAACCCTTGAATGGAATTTAACAATCCCAATTCCCAAAGCATGGAATATATCCAAGAAAACAGAAGAACTGAACTCTAAATAGGGAATATATAAATGTCAAGCGAAAATCTCATTCAAGAATCACAATTATTCAAAGAAACAGAGCAATTATGATAACTCAAAAACCAAATTTCCCAATTGCAAAACCCTAGAACTAAAATTAAGATTCTTGATATTTCAATGTGCAGATGTGAAGTGCGAGACTTACTTACCCCTATAGAAATGGCAATTTCAGCTTTGAGTAACACATGGCAAAGACAATCTTGATCATCGTCCATTTCGATGAGGCAAGAACAGAGAGAGAGAGAGAGAGAGAGAGAGAGAGAGAGAGATGAGTGCAGAGCGGAAACGCAATGAGGGAGAACAGAGAACAAGAAAGAAAGAAAGAAAGAATTGGCGGGAAATGTGACTAACAGAACTCTAACCGAAAACAATTTCATTAAGTAAAAATATAAACTTTTTATTATACAAGAAAAAAGAATTCTACCTTTTTGTTAGCCGAACAACGACGTGTCGTACAAATCAACCCATCTCTCTCCTCTGCTCTTGCACGAGGGAAAACGACACCCAGGGTGGACGGCCATCGGAGAAATCGAAGTTGATTTGGGCAACAAATTATCGGACTGAGGAGGAGGAGAGAAATTGAAACGGTAGGTAACGAATGGAGGCGTTACTCCTCCTCCGCATCGGAATCGGAGAAGAAGGAGAACGGTTGTGGAGGGTCGGGAAAAGTTTTCCATTGAAATGGGACAGGGAATAGGCTATCGAGTATCGACTCAGAATGAACAGGCTTGGAGGCTTGTAGCAGCTTACCACACCTATCGACATTCTCTCTTTTATTTTTTTTTTATTTTTTTTTATTTTTTTCTTATAGAAATATTGGATCTTTTTTCTTTTTAGGTCGGGAGACAAATATATATATATATATATATATATATATATATCAAAATAGCTTTAGTTATTCTATAGATTAGTCTAGTTTTATCATATTGTGAATCTTGATCCGAATACTGATTTGATAGGTATATTACTAACTCGCTAACATAATCAAAGTAACTTTGCTACCTCACCCAGATAAAAGAAAAATAGCTTTAATTATTCTCTAACGCAATTAGTTCAAAAAATAGAGACTCTGATATGTATGGATCACGAACACAACCTAAGCCTAAATTATCCAGCAAAAACACTGAAGAAGCCGAGGGAGGGATGGATCGAGTCCATCTTTGAGCATGGCCAAGGTGCCCAATTTTAGCAATAGCATCAGCTAGGAAGTTTACTTCTCTTTTAACATGTCGGAAATCAATTACAGAGACCTGCTGGGCAAGAAGCCTAATGTCTTTCAGTATCTGTCGAATACGCCATGGAGGCTGAACTACATAATTGATACTATCAATTAATAATTTGGAGTCCCCTTCAAATAAATATTAGAGAACCCATAAACTCAAGACCTCTGAAAAATTTCACCAAGCCATAAAAGATAAGTTAAAACATAAAATTGTCCCCAAAGGCCTTGTGAATGTATCCAGATTAGGTTATAGAGAAGCTCAATAAGAGACCACCCCAAATACCTATAAAACAAAGCTTTTTTTATTTTTTATTTTATTTTGAAAGTGGGTTGTGTGAATCCATTATAAATTTTGCCGACCTATAACCTAGAAAGAAACGCCATACACAGGAGGGAGTCTCCCCCACCATCTCTACTAACTCTTGCTCCATCAGTGTGTTAGGCTTGGTGACCACCTGCGTCCTGCACTCCAGCATGAAGTTTCAAATTAAAACTTCTTCTTAGGCTTATTCGGTTCCAAAGAGAATTTCTGGGAGACTTTCTCCGCTAAGTTTGTTCTTGTTGCCCAATGGACGACCCACCACTACTAGCAAAATGAGCAACCCACACTGATTTTACACTTACTGACTTTCACACGGATAAAACATCTGTGGGATTTGATTTATAAATACAGACATCTGTGTGAACTAATGAACTGGACCCTACATAAGCACATGTTTACACTATTACTCACTGAAATCAGTGTGAGATAAAGTTTCTCACAGATATCCGTGTATCCCAAATATTTAGTTCATACTGACATGTGTGAGAAAACTTTTACATACGGATATCTGTGAGTAATAACAAAATATAATTTATTAAATAATTTTATACTCATAGACATCTGTAACAAGATTTGACCCACACGGATATCTGTGAGTAATAACAAAAATATAATTTATTAGATAATTTTATACTCATTGACATCTGTAACAAGGTTTCGTACACACGGATATCTGTGAGAAGTAACAAAAATATAATTTATTAACTAATTTTATACTCATAGACATCTGTAACAAGGTTTGACTCACATGGATATCTGTGAGTAATAACAAAAATATAATTTATTAGATAATTTTATACTCATAGACATCTGTAACAAGGTTTTGTACACACAGATATCTGTGAGAAGTAACAAAAATATAATTTATTAACTAATTTTATACTCATATACATCTATAACAAAAGTGTTACACACACAGATATAGTCATCTGAATAATATTGTTTTTCCTTTCTTTTCTCTAACACTAGTTAAATCTAGAAATAAGTTGGAAAATCCTACAACCACATAATCGCGGCGTACTCTGTATAGGATTCATCAGAGAGCACGACTCCTCCATAGTCATCTCTATTTCAATAGCAGCTCAACAGAAACTCTGTAGGTGTTTGAAGACAGAAATAAAGAAGTAAAAGAACCCAGATAGCAAATACTTGGGTCTTGATCTCAGGTGTCATTTGGCATAAGGTAATATTTATTGGTTGATTTTTCCTATACTCATGCCTTTCTAGTTGATGTTATTGATCATCAATTTATTCAATTGACAAAAACAGAAGGGGTTCTGGTCTTCTGGAGATGCAGCAGACAAAGGGGAAGATGAAGAGAACGGGAAGATGCAGAAATAAATAATAAATCTGGAGTGTGTTTCTTTGTTCAATCATGTCATTTTTGTTTGTATATTTATTGGGAGAGGTATTGGCATTCATCCCCCTCTTCCTCCTTGTATCATTTCTGGAATATGTTGAGAATTTTACTGATTAATTACTGTTATTGGTTGTTCTTCAAATATTACTATTATTGGTTAACATTTAACATTATTTAAATCAATTTATTTTTATTGTGTAGTTCACTAGTTCATACAGATTTTAGTTTAGTGATTAATGTTCCCACTGATTTTTAAAGATAGATTTTATACCGTATTTTTATTTATCTCGTGTGAGTATGTATGGGTACCACAGAAAAATCCACACTGACTTTTATATCAGTGGGGAAAGACCAAAGACCACCCGCTCAAATGCAACCGTAATTCAATCCGTGAGTGTAGGGTGGCTATTGGGCTTCCCATACTGATATCAGTAACTGTTAGACCTTATACCCACTGATTCTAATCAGTGTGTATAGTCAAATTTACTAGTAGTGCACTCTGGCCTTCTTAGCATAGAGAATAATAAAGTTAGTAATAGTGGTCTTACCGTCTTATATATCATTCACCTTAAAAATAAAAAAGGATTCGATTCACTAATGCTGTTCTAATATGCTTGAGACGTTACATTTGATTAATTTTTTATTAATTGAAAATAATTCCCAGATATATGCCTTTTCCTAATCCTTTTCCAAATTGTTGTAGGATGAATAAAGGCTCCTAACCAAATTAGAACACTATTTTTTTTCAAATTCTTGTAGATGAAGGCTTTGGTCTCTAGCATTATCTATATAAAATTATAAACCCACCCTCACCAAGTTATCAGTCATTCACTCATACTCTCTATTTGCCATGGATTTCACGTCTTCAAGAATGATGTTCAAGAAGCAGTTTTTCCGTAGCAGAGCATCTCAAAGAGACACAAGCGAACCCTTTCCTCCCACAGTAATCCCAATTGGCAGCGACATGCTTCCCATCAAATTAAGGCTCTTCACGCTGATCGGTTCTTCTACTCCTCCAAGAATAATTCTTTATGATGCACCAAACCTCATAACCGAACCACAAATGGTGGTTTCTCTCTCTCGTGTCAAACTATCATACCTAATTAAGCGTGGATACGCAAAGGTCATGGCTAGGCACCTTACCAAGATGGGTATCCCAGAAGCCGAGCAGCCTGCTATTATTGGAAAAATATTTAAGGTGGTTGAAGTGGCTGTCCCTGGGTTGCCTATTACTGTGAGCATAGTGGACGTGACTGTGACTACTCCGGATGAGCCCTCGTTACGCCGTTTAACAGCTTGTGTAGAGGCCAATCGTCAAGAGATGCTTGATGTTCATGGGCATCTATGGGAGTTCATGGAAACATTTAGGGTCGACGATTTTAGGAGACACATTGATGCAGTCAAGCAGGATTTCAAGCTAGTGAGGTTGGATAGTTTGGAAGCTGCTGTTAGACAGACACCCTGTTTCATATGTAATGAGGAACTTGATGAAGGAGAAGATCATCCAAATAGGATAGCTCGGTTGCACTGCTCGCACCTTTACCATTTAAGTTGCATTGTCTGGTGGCGAACTAAAAGTCACTTGTGTCCCTCGTGCCAGCACCCAATAGTGGACGAGCCACCGAAACCTTATGCTCCATATCATTGGATCATGTGGCTTGCTAGTAAGTCGATAGATGGTGGTGACAGTCTGTCTAAAATCCTCATGATAGCGAAGTTAAAGAAGATAAATCATTATCTTTTTTTTTGAGAATAAATCCAGATCATCTTGGACTTAAAATGGCTGTTAAAATCAGATTTTAATGTTTAGGGTTAGAGGATGTATTTAGTTGTTTAATTAGTTTCCTTAAAGCTTTTGGATTTGCGGAGTAGATGCAGATAAGATAGGTTTATTATATGCATTAGTTTTCTATATCCATGCAGATTCTTAAGTTAATCGGATTGAAACCAGTTTTGCAGCTTTTGCTATAAAATAGCTGAAACTCGTCAGAAGTTTATGTTGGCTTATGCAATTGAAAAGAATGTTCATTGTCGTAACAAGTTATATCGCCTCTGGTGAATTTCTGGTAGTACTTTTAAATTGTGGATGATGATCTTTCATACTAATAGCAAAATGGGCAACTCACACATATTTAAATCTGTGTGAAGTACTACTTTTTTCACACGGATGGTAGTATGTAAAAGGCTGTACCTATGATGCAAGCACGGAATGTTTTTCAGTTGCCTTGGAGAGGGCGCTAATGCTATATTCACACAGTTTTGGGAGTCCATGTGAAATTTCATGTGGGTCCCACTTGTCTTCCAATATGCATACTTGAATTTTATGTTATCCGTGTGAGATGAAAATAATATTTTAATACCTTAATTAGTGTGAAATACATTCTTAACACACACAGATATCTGTGCGAAATAGCTTCTTACACACAGATATTTGTGTGAAGTATGTTCTTAACCCCCACAAATGTCTGTGTAAATTGATTAATTTGCTCACAGATTTTTGGGTCAATTAAATTTCAACAAAACTTGTTATGAAATTGACTCATACTGAAATCTGTGTGAAAATGTGAATAGCATTAAAAAAAAAAAGCTGTTAATTAACAAATACAAAAATATATACAATTGCATTTTATTTTTCCCAACAAAAGTAGATTAATTCAAACTCATCCACAATTACTAATAATAAAGTAAACTTTACATTCCCAATCTCTCTTTATTGTTTTAATCCAGCTATATATCGATGAGAAAGTGCCCAATATATACAAACTGGCCACGCCAGCAAGATCTTTTTTTACATTTCTTGGCATACAAAAATGACATCTACTTCATACCTTAAATAAATTCTTGGCATACAAAAAACAAGGATGTTTTCTAGAATACAGTGTTGTTCAAGGTGGAATATGACTAAGATTTCCCCCTTTTAACAACAAAATCCTTGGCCAAGAACATAGTTTGATGGAGCTTTGAGGATTAACTGAAAGTGGACAAAAACAAAACCATCAAAGTCAGCAAATGACATCTACATAAGGTGAAACTTACCAGCTCACTTCAACTGCTATTCTGGAACAGTTTCAGGCATTTCCGGGCGATATACATCATTGATGGCTGGGGTTGGGATCACGGGTCTACTACCTTTAGTCAATGGCTCAATATCTATAAGGCAGTACTGAAATTTGTATCTCTACGATTGCTTTTCAACTGTTTGGCACATGATGTACAATTGCTATTCCTAAGTACACAGAGGCATCTTTTCAGGAAACTCATTCAAAGAACCAGAAGATAATGAAAATGAAAAATGGGGTTTATGATGTACATACATGTCAAGGCTATGTGGTATCGGCACCTGCAATAGAGATTTTGTGAGCAACTGAATCATTTTAACTTTTTTTTACAATCTTACATGTCAAGGCTATATCCACACCAGAAATTGTTTACATTTTCTCTTGTTACCAAGAAGAGTCAAAAGGTGTCAACAGTAACTACAAAATGCAAGTACTCCTGCATACTTGCGATATATAGTTAGTTATTTTCCTAACAGATATATATATATATATATATATATATATATATATATAACATTTTTGACATCTACTCTGAACTCTAGGAGAGCCACCATACCCTTTGTTTCTTTCTCTTATGACCATGAATATGCAAATGGTGGAACCTAGAAACTATAACTTGAATACCTCTACAATATATGTATACGGATGTTCAAGCAATAGGATCCTAAGAAGCTAATGTATATATACTAATATACATTTCAAACACTAACCTTGAGGTATGAAAATTTATACTGGACTCTAGTGAGCATGGACAAAGATGCAGGCCTGATCCATTTCATTGTCAGTAAAATGCCAGCACACACAAACATAAAGGATAAAAGTACTATGGAAGCAAGCTATAATCCAACCCAACTAGACCTAGCTTGAATAAGCATTACTTGGGTGCACGAGAAACACAGAAAAATAGCGTATGTTTAGACGAATAAGGAAGGATATAGGATGCCATTGTTGATTCCAGGATTTGAAGTTTTAATCAATGATGCTAACGTGCGAACCCGACACTCCTTATATGGTAGTAGAGACAACGATAATAAAAATAAACCTCCTCTGGTTGGAAAAGGATAAACCACTATTCCTCAAATAAAAACTAAATGCAGTAAGAACTAAGAACAATTATCATGGTAACAAAGTAACAAGAACTCAATTTCAGAAGTGAAAAGTCGACAGCTACATACCTTAATACAAATGTATCACCTCCCACAGTCAAATTCTGCACACTGGAACTTCTACACCCTCAAGCAACAATAGAAATCACATCACAAAATCACCAAAACCCATTACTATATCATGAACTGAACACACATTTCACTAATTACAAAACGCAAGCCACTCTAACACCACCCGCCAATACCCAACACCTCAAAACCCAAAATTCTCATCATCCCAAGCTCAATTCAATCAAATATCCACTAACCCAGAACACAAAAATCAGTGACAGAATCAAATACCCTTCCTTTAAAGTTGATCAAATAAGCAAATGGAATCGAGAACCATATCGAGTGAGTGATCTGGTGGACGAGGAGAGAAGAGCGTCCTCGAAAAAGAGACGCCTGATCTTACAGTAGTCATATCTCCACCGCAGCTTTCTCTACTGCAAAAACTACTTCTACCCCTAAAACCCAAACAAATACCACAAAAATAAACCAAAAACTGAAACACAGAGATAATGAATGGGCGATGAGATAAAACCCCGAAATCCCTCAAAACCACCAAGTTGAAGCTTTTGATTGAAAAAGTAGATCAGGTAAATACAAACGAGAGAGAGAGAGAGAGAGAGAAGGGGTTTGTGTAGGTCTGGCTCTCTTCTTCTTCGCTCTAGTGGTTCTTCCTCAGATCTTAAAGGAATTTAAAAAAAAAAAATCAGAAACAATCCTCAATTGAATTTGGGAGAGACATATTTACTCACCTAATGACTAGATTATTGGCTACAGCCATTACATCGATGGGATGGCATCGAGCGAGGATGAAGAGAAGAAGAGGAAATGGGATGAGAGGTGAAGGAGACTGAGAGATCTGGGTTTGGCATCTTTTCGAAAAAGAAAGTCTTCAAAGTAAAAGGTTTCGTGGGAAATTAGAATTTAGCTAAAACGACTGAGCGGGAATTCTTAAATTTTTGCTAGTCATTTACGGCTACTGGTTTTCAGCAGTATATCTACTGAAATATGTGTGAAATGCATTTACAGCTCTTACTGATGTCTGTGTGTATTTATCTTATGTCAATTGTTAGTTAAACTTTTACACAGATTTTCGTATGAAATTATCTTCTCACACGGATGTTTGTATGTTCCATTGAACACCGATATATAGTGTGATACTCATTTCACACTGATATTTGTATCAAAATGTATTAGTTACAGAAGATCGTCGTAATATAATACGTATAACAAAAAAAAAATTTGATTTATGAATAATGAAATATTTTATTCACACTGAAGTCTGTGTGAACCTATTTACACATGGACAACCGTGTGAATAAATGAGAAAGTATTTTAGGTTGCACACTGAAATCTGTGTGTATTGCTGTTTCACACGGATTTTTATTGTTATTGGTACTGCACAAACTCATGTGGGCCCAATTCTACTTAGTTTACACGGGTATCAGTATGAAATTGTCTTTCACACGGATATCCGTGGGTGTTGAAAATCCGTGTGAAATAAATGTGTGTGAGTGTCCGTTTTGCTAGTAGTTGATCAACATTTTAATTTAGAATTAAAATCAGGTCTCTTATCACAGTTCTATAGGTAACATAGTCAACATTTCATGATCATTCTGTCAATTCATTGTATGCCATATTTCTATTATTAAAAATAAAGTATACAAATCTATAAATGTGATGCTACATAAGTGTCTTATGGAATAGGTAAGATATGCATGTTTATGATTTCGTAAGAAATATCTAAAATGAATGAGTTTATCACTGAAGCATAGCAAGTATAATTACAACCAACAAAAGCAAGTAATTCAAAACATATAACCTTGTAGCACAACTTGTTTCCTACTTCTCCCTCAGTCTAACATTTTCCCTAAAGCATATTCTATGAATTTCTTATTTAGTTTCACTAAACTTATATAATCTTGGTTAGTTGAAGAAGTTTGTTGTTCTATATATCCCAAACTGCCTTGGCCATCTTGGTCAAATACGGATTCTCTAGGGTTTAACGTGAAGTTTATTGAACAAGTGATGTGCTGTGATGATGCACAATTGGATTGTTGTAGACAAGGTCACTTTTGATCCGACTCTTATTATGCAATATCTTTTTGGTTGAGCACAGTGAGTTCTATCTTGACGATGCTTAGTAAGTTCTGTCGCGGCGTTGCTCGTTTCATGGCGATCGTGCTAAGGTTTATAGCTCTTGTCGGGTTTGCTGTTTTGGTTTGCATGGAATCGGCTAGAGAACATGCTTAATTTGGTGAGGTGAGATTGTCAATTGTTAGTAATGCTTTCGTTGGCGTTACCTTTTAGACTTGTTTTTGCTATCTTGCTGGGCTTGGAATTGTTGCTAGTAGTCTTTGATCATAAAACAATAACCCAGCAGTCTACGTACGACTAGCCAAGTTAGTAACTAAAATTTTCTATTTTCAAGTGGAGTGCTTCTATTCATATCTCTATATTTTGTATGTAGACTTCTCCACATTTTTGCATAAATTTATTTCTCATTATGCCCCTTTAAAAAACTGTAAAAATACCAAATGTTTAGAAAAAGGTTGTTTAGACCTTTGGTATTTTTACAGTTTAGACATTTGGTATTTTCATGTGGAATTTGTAGTTTTGTTGTAGAAACTTATTGGTACCCATTAGTTTTAAAAACATAGTGTTTGTGACTTTGATGTGGTACTTGTTCTGGTTGCAGGTGTGCATTAGATGGGTTTATCAGGTAGGAGCAACTCACTACTACAAAAATCGAAACACACAACACTCATCACACAACGGAACAGAAATCCGCTGTTGTGTGTTAACACAAACTCTGTCAGACAACGGTGCAATTCTGTTTCTGTTGTGTGAATGTAAGCAAATTGAAAAAAAAAAAAATTAGGAAGATATCACACAACTGAGTTAAGACGTTTCTGTTGTGTAAATGGGAAGCTGATTTCCCTCCATTCTGAGCTCATAATTCCCTTTCAGAACAAGCTCACCAATATGGAATTTGAACTCTACACACAACAGTTTTTTCTTATTCGTTGTGTGATTGAATGTTGTATGAAGTTCGAAAATCCTACTAGGTGTACCTTGTGCAAGATGCACAAATTTGTACAACAGATTGTTAAAGATCTATTGTCTGATCATGGAACTTGGTTGCAGAGCGCGGCAAAGTTTCACTCAAATCAAACATATGTAGGCATAGGCGGCAATTTTCCCTCCCCTTGTTTGTCTAAATTTGTACCTATATACATTCACACAACAGATTCTTAACCATACGTTGTCTGACAGACTTAAAAAAAAAAAAAAATCACTAGCTTACCCACGACCACGTTTCAATAAACTTCTCTGTCTTCCCCAACTCTCTCTCTCAATACTCCATTATCTCTCACTCTATCCTTTCCCTAACACCTTCGCCACCTTCCTTTCCAGGAAGATGTCGTCACTAGCCAAGCCTTCTCTCACCGCCTCCTCCACTCCTAGGTCCGCGTACCCCAACTTCCTTGCTAACCAGCGCGCATTTGCACTCACCCCATTCCTCGTTGCAATGTCAAATCCCCGCAAGCTGTTACCAGAGATGCAGATCCTTGTTGATGTGGGTAAGTGAGAGAGAGCGGTGAAAGAACACAACGCCTAGCCCCCGCCTAAAACCATTCCAATTTCCACCGCTCCCAAAACCTAGGGTTTCGATTTTTTGAATTTCTCAAATTTTCAAATTAGAGCTCTTAATTTTTCACCTGAAATGCATAAATGGTAGCTTCCACTACTAGAAAAAGTACCCATCACACACGGATGAGAATCCGTGTGAAATCATAGTATTGCACACGGAAATCCGTGTGAATACGTCAGTTCACATGGTACAACGACGGATTTATATATCTGTACGTATTACTGGCGTTGCTAATACTATTACACACGGAATTATTTGTCCGTGTGAATATATTTGGTGGATCCCACTGAAATCACAAATCCTCCATTGACGTCCCATCACCAAAAAAATCCGTGTGCACATTTTATTGAATTTTATTAATTATTTAAATATTTACATATTTAATTTAGTTATTGGTTCCTCAATTAGTCAATTTATTTGTTCCCTGAATTCCCAATACCATCAAATCCCCGTTTGAATTCCAGATCTGCTATTTGTGGACTCTCACCATGGAATTGGAGTGCCAAGTACTTCATCTATAACTCTTACAATCTTCAGGACCGACCAATCTTGTGGGGGAGTTACCCCATCTGAGTTTCCTCAACTGAAGCCCAAACTTGATTGAAAGTCAATTCAAAACTTCACCAAAAACCAGAACATGCTTCAATAAAGGAAAGAATAGGGATACCATTCTTCTAGTACCATAGTTTCCTTGTTGGATCCATTAGCCCAGCTCCAAGAAACCCAATTTATGATTCGACTTCGTGGGGAAGAACAGGTACTTTTCCTAAGAATCAATTGTAAAGAAAAAGCCCAGAAAAAAAAAAGAAAAAAAGAAGAAGAAGCAAAAGTGATTTACAGAAAACTAAAGGAAATAGCAAAACAATACATATCGACTGAACTAAAGATATGGACAACAAGTCCTCCATTATGCCTCCCAGTACACTTGTTCGCAGAAATTCTTCTCTGATACTGCGAGTTCGAAGTGTTGGATCCAAAGGGTTATGGCTTAAGGTGGAAGACATGCTGTGATTCGAATCCAAATTGAAAAAAAAACTGGAATAAAAGTAGGTCGAAACATCCTATTAGAATCAGCATGATTAGGATCTATAAGAATTGGAAAAGAAAGAAAATTCAAACCATGTCTTACCTGAGGAAGAGCTTGATCTGTGAGAGAACTCTCCAAGAGAGAGAGGAGAGAGAGAGAGATAAGTATTTATGGGATAATTAAGAGAATATTGGAATTTAACCTATTTAAAAAAAATTACACACGGATGTCTGTGTGAAATAAAATTACACATGGATGTCTGTGTGAAATAAAATATTTTTAGAATTAACATGTTTTATATAAATACGTTTATTATATTTTAAATAGTTAAGTTGTTTTTATTTTATTTTGAAATAAGATTCACACGGATGTTTTTGTGTATCAATTATAATTCATACGGAAATCCGTGTGAATATCTGACACAAATATAATATTTTTTAAAATGAAATAAATGTTCACACAGATATATGTGTATCACTATAATTCCCACGGATGTCTGTGTGAATTTCACACGGAAATCTGTGTGAATTTTCGTGGTCCCACTTTTACTTTTTATTTCACACGGAACACTGTGTGAATATAGATTTGCACACAAAAATCTGTGTGTTTGCAGTGTTTCACATACAAAATCCTCTGTGTGTGAATATTTGTGTGAAACAAATCTGTGTGGAATGGCTAGTTTTTCTAGTAGTGTTCAGCAGAATCTATCTCACAACTTGTTCTTTAGATTCCACTTTATAATGGCTTTAATCCAACCCTATGCGATTATCAATCCTTATTTCAATTTGGCAATGGATCTATTACCAGAATCGATCGATTCTATTTTATTTGTGATTTTTGTGTTTTGATATGATGTTTTCGATGTGATATTGTTATTGTTGAGCTTAGATTTATGTTCATTCCATTTTGATCTAGGCCCTGCAAAGTAGACTTTTGGGATTTTGGGGTTTTCAGCAAGATGACGCAATCTCTCACTAGCTCTCTCTTTTTAACTCTACAATTGTGCATATATGGCCATGACTGCTCAGACCCAGGAATAGCTCCTTGCCGCCCATCTCAAATAGCAAACCATCGATGTAAGCTTTAACTCTTTGTCAAGGTTAAGTGATTATATGGTGCTTTTTAGTGTAGAAATCGAATAATTGTTTATCAAAGTTTTAAGATTTGTAGGTGGGTATTGTAAATGTTAACATGTGTTAAGATTGCAAAGATTCCAATCTTAACATTTACTCGAAGCCTTTGATATATCAAAGTTTGATAAACAATTATTTGATGGGTATCAAAGATTGCAATGATTGTAAATGTTAGGAATTATTCTTTTGAATTGAGCAGGTATGCTGTCACGCCCCGAATTTAGAATAATAAATTCAAATCCGAAACATGAATAAACAACTACAACACACGCCACTCAAATTTCAAATCTCGAAAACCTCAGTTTAATTAATACAACTCACTTGTACAAAGTAAATTTGTAAAGCTCAAATTGAGCATCACTCACCTCACAATTTACAAGGCTGTAAAACTAAAAACAAATACTCTAATCAGCACGATCTCCTCCATGATCCTCCTGACCTGCAGGACTACCCGCTACACAATTTGAATAGTGTACCGGGATTACAACAACACCAAACCCGGTAAGCCATGACAGCCCGTATGAGTAAACAAGAAGAAAATGTTGATTTTAAATCATATTTCTTTTAACTCAAGTAAACAACCAACAATCTCAACATCTGTAAGGAAACATCAAACCAAAACACGGAAAATCCACAACGAATACATTTCCACAATCCTCTAATCCACAATATCACTGCTTTGGTCCATCCCAACTGTTTGGATCCAACTATATCTCGGTTATTATTTAACCGGCGGTCTTCGGACTTTTCCCCTGTCCTCAGAGCACTACATCTCGGTTATTATTTAACCGGCGGTCTTCGGATTCCCTGTCCTCAGAGCACGACATCTCGGTTATTATTTAACCGGTGGTCTTTGGACTTTCCCCCTGTCCTCAGAGCACTACATCTCGGTTATTATTTAACCGGCGGTCTTCGGACTTTCCCCCTGTCCTCAGAGCACTACATCTCGGTTATTATTTAACCGGCGGTCTTCAGACTTTCCCCTGTCCCCAGAGCACTACATCTCGGTTATCATTTAACCGGCGGTCTTTGGACTCCCTGTCCTCAGAGCACTACATTTCTACCCTCTAATCAACTCAGAAGGTCAACATGATTATCACACACATTTATCGGTTAACATTATTATAAATAATCATGGCAATTTCCAAGACAATATCATATCTCAACTAAATTATCGTAATTCCACACACACCTCAATGTCACACCATTCCATATATCCACGTAAATATATATATACGTAATCATCCGCTCAGGGATAATCACTAATACCAACTATAATTCAAGCATAAAAATAGTTAAATTCATTTTGTATAATTAAAATCATTTTACTTACCAATGGACCGTAGTTGATCAAATCCATATGATTAAAAACAAATATTTATTTCATAAATATTTTCACACAATTACGATAAAATAAAGTAATTAAAAGTACTCGGTTCGTAATATGAACCACGTGAGGTTTACTCACCTCTAATCCCGCTGCGTCTTCAATTTCACAATACACACCAAAACCGCTCACCAAGGTAGACCGTCAATCACCTAATCAAACATGATCTTAACTTAGCCAACAACTCATAAACAAAAATTAAACGACGATCCAACGGTCAGATCGAAATTATATGATGATCCAACGGTCGGATCCTCACGAATCGCCTTCCAAAATACTAATCTACAATTATACGAAGATCCACCGGTCGGATCTTCGCCTCTGACCACACAAAATCATCGGGACAGTCATACGATCAACATATCAAAACTACATGTCTATCGGACGGTCCGATCTTCACATATCATTAATCGAACAATCGAAATTAATCGAAACCGTAAAATTCATAACTAAATCATACGATATCCAAAAATTATGAATTATATATGCAGACAATCGTATTGACACGTAGAACATAAAAATGGACAGAAACTGTCCTTGGGGTGGCCGGAGGTCTCCGGAAACCACCATCACAGTGGCGGCACCGCCGCCCATCCAAAGTCAAAATTAGACAAAACTCCCAACATGAAAGTTCTTCATCTTAACTCGAATTGAAACCTTCATAACTACAAAAAACTCTGATTATGAACCAATCGATCGAATTTTACGTTAGAAGCCGACGGATCCGATGAACCCTAGTTTTGAATTCGTTCCAATTCAATCTCCACAGATGAAATCGATGCAATCCACCTTAGGGGAAATGATCTACATCCTCAGAAGTGCAGAATCCCCTCAAGAATCAAGGTAAAAGGTAGCCGGAGGAGGGAGAACGATGGTGGGGAAAGGAGGTGATTTCCAGCTCGACTGCACCGTGTTCTTCGACTTGTAGCGGCTACCACATTGGTTATTTCCCCTCGATGTCTTCTGTAAAGTTGTAATATAGCTCAAGCCCAGCAAAATCCCTTTTGGAATCAACTCGATTCGAGGTCGGATGAGAGAGATATCGGCCGGTGAAGGAAGAGCAGCATCGGGGGAATTCCAGCTCGAGCTGTGCAGCTTCTCGGCCTCCTAGAGCCTTCCACGGTTCTTTTCTCACTTTGATGTCTTCTAGGAAGTTTTAACTGACTTCAAGGCGAATGAAAATGATTTTGGAATCAAGTCGATCGGAGGTCTGTGGAGGGAGATATGGCCGGTGGAAGAGAGAGGCCGAAATCTGGGCTCGGGAGAGAAAAGGGCTCGGTTTCGGTTTTCTGAAAATTCTGTCATTCTTTGCAATTTCCGGAATTTTTCTCATATTTATAGAATTTTCTCAATTTTCAATCACCCATAACTTCTTCATACGAACTCCGATTTTTGCGTTCCACATATGCACGCGATTGTATCGACGAGCACTACAATTTTCATGAAAGAAATTTTCCCAAATTCTGTACGCATAAAAAGTCAACTTCTTTGACCTCCCCTACAACGTTCAGTTTCCGAATAAAAATTGTTCGAACTAATTCCACAACTCCTCAAAGCTTCGTACTTCCTCCCATGACCACAAAATCATTCCAAAATGTCCTCAGAAAATAATTTGAATTTTCGGGGTATTACAATCTACCCTCCTTAAAGAAATTTCGTCCCGAAATTTAATCGCGAGTCCATTTCTCCCGATTAAAGTTTTCTGTAGTTTATACCGAATAAACTGTAGAAAACTATAAGGATACGACTTGACGTATAAAAATACGTCCGTATACTGAGCGTATACACGATTCAAAAAAATAATGTAAGAGGTAAGGCTCGAACTCCCGACCTCTAACACGAAGGTTTTGCTCCCAACCACTGAAGCAAGAGCTGCTTTCGTTAATATATGCTCATGTGTTATATTTATTATGTCATAAGCGACATAAATAAATAAAAGGAAATGGAAGGTTCGAACTCTTAACCTGCTGTGCAAAAGCCTTGCCCCCAACCACTGGAGCACAAGCTGTGCTTAATATACCACTGGAGCACAAGCTGTGCTTAATATAATGTGTACAAATTTTATACTTATTATGTCAAAAACGAACATAATAAAAATAAACGAGAGGCGAGGTTCGAACCTCAGACCTCTTGTACACGAACTCCACACTCAACCACTCAAACACGAGCTGCTCACGTTATTATCCATACCATTCCTTTTATTTAAACCAAGTTGTTTCAAACTGTTTCAACAATCCGGCGCAAAACACTCAAAACTGTTGCAGAAATCCGGCCCAATGAATTACACCAACTATTTCAGAAACTCAGCCCATCGGGCCTCCACCCACAACTACAGTGAGTGCATTGATCCGAGACAAGCCCAGGTACGGCCCACTTGCTACGGCTTATCCCTTCCGTGATTTACGGCAGTCAAATTTACTTTCGGCTAAAACTGTCTGCCACAGCGCCTCGAGATTCGTCCTGTCCCCCTACACGCTCTCCACGCGCCAACAGCTTTTTCGTGTTTTCGGGCAACTTTTAATCCAACGCGTAGATTGAATCTCTGAGATCGTTCATCCAACTGTGGAGATCTGCTCACCTTGCTCTATAAATAGGTACATTCTGAGGGAGCAACTGTTCACTCCAAATGAAAAGAAAAATTCCACTCGAGTTCCAGCCCTTCTCTCTCAACTCTTCAGCTTTCCTCTTCTCAATCTCAAATCCTTTCTTCATCGATTTCAATCCTCTTCCTCCCGATCTTCTCTCCCATCTAGTTGATTCAATCTCTTCTTTCCTCTGAACCTTCAGATCTCCAACACCCCTTCATCAACCTCAATCCTTCTAAGGTCAATCTGCCACAAACACTCAATCACGCTGTTGATCTTCACTTTTCACTTCCTCTCAACCCAACACCATGGAACCACGAACTCTGCAACTAATGGAGCTTCAAACCCAGCAACAAATGGAACTGCAAGCCCAGCAACAAGTCGAGGATGGAGGAAACAACCAAGCAGCCGGGAGTAGTGCCAACATGCCTATTAGGCCGACCAATAACCGGTGGGCTCCCACACCAGCTCAACTAAGAATCCTTCAGGGGCTCTACTATGACAAGGGTTACAAGTACGCAACTCCAGAGCAGATTCAAGAGATCTGTCTTCATCTGAAACCGTATGGGCAGATCGAGGATAAGAACGTCTTCTTTTGGTTCCAGAACCTCAAGGCTCGTGAAAGGCAGAAGTTGAAGGAATTTCGGAACGTTCGGGTTGGTGGATCTCTCGATCTCAATTTTGGATCCACAAGTTCCACTGATGATGGTAGGTCTATTGATCTACACTTTGGTTCCACTGGTTCAACTGGTGATGATGGATCAATCGATCTAACCCTTGGGTCACGTGTCGGCTATGGCGTTGACCCAAACTCCTTCTCACCCTTCAATGCTAATACCAGTACTACCTCATTTGGCACAACAGGAGGACAATCATTCATGGAACAACAAGGAGGAGATCACCAGGAGGTCGAGACTCTTCCTCTGTTCCCCGTGCACGGTGAGGACGTCCTTGGTAACCCGAAGACTACACCCGAGGAAGGTAGCGCATTTGGTTACTATTCCGGTGGCTCAGGAGGTTACAACAGTGGCTCTCCTGTTTCTCTTGAGCTTAGCCTCAACCCATCCGGAGCTGCTGATTTGTATTAGAATAATGTAGTTTCCCTTTTTTTTTTTTTTTTTTGTAAACTACAACAATAAGATTGAATGCATGTCGTCTTTTCTTTAAACAACCAACAACGACACCAAGGGTCGAACCTTGGTCACTCCTTACTCTTTCAAAACCTTCGTCAACTATGCTGCACGCCTCATTCATAATAATGTATCACAAACAATCATTCAAAACCCAACAATCAATTTAGTCACACAGTGGTCTAGCTAGCATCATTTGAGTCAAACCAAACACAACAATTCAGTCGCTAGAATAAGGAGTTAATAAAACTAAACGCTTCCTGAGTTAACTAGGAAAACCCACATCCTTAGAGTTACACATACTAATCTTATAAAATCTCAACCACTCCCTCTAATACATGCTCCATCAAACTTACTACAATTCAAACCCTAAGATTTCACGATTCCTACATCGAATCAACTCCATACCTCATAGTAATTCACTTGAACCACTATGGATACCCAATCATGTCACTATCATCAATACCCAAAATTGTATTTAACCATTTCACCTAAAATCCATAACCACAGAAACACACTTTCGTCTAAGATCATTAACAAAGAGTTGATTCAAATTCTCCCCATTATCTATCAACCAAAATCAAACTCTAATTCAAAACTTTAAGTGTCCCGCCTACTTAAACTTAAAATACAAAACAACCTCAAATATATAGTCGTTCGTCTCAATCACTCAAACACGAGATCAAACTCCGTTCTCGCACCTTAAACCCTGCTCAACAACTTACAAGCACGTGGAATAATTAACCACAATAACCTTTTCCCTAACAGCAACACTACACACAACTCCACATTAGATACGCGCATAGGTCCACACCATGCCTTCAACCAAACACTTCAACAACCAAAAGAACCTCACATCCATAAAACAATTCTCACTGACTCATCAGAGTTAAATCCGAAGGTTTCCATTCCTTAAAGATTATAACTCGCGGCAAGTGAACTTATTCTAAAACGAACCTACAAGACAACTCTACGGTTCTAAGTACTACTCCTTCGAATATCCATCACCTAAGAAGTATAGTATGCTTGGCTAATACACGTAGAACACTTAAAACAAAGTATAAGTCAAATACAAGTCCATATTAACCAAGTCAATACTACAGGGAAGGTATTCACGTTCCTAAAACGACTTAGCGGCCTAAACAACTCTCAACACTCACGCATACCCAATAACTTAGCCAATACCGAAGAGCACACGATGGGGATCCGCTGTAGACGGGCCATCAGTTAGAAGGTATTGACACATCACCGAATATGCACCTTACGCTCTGATACCAAACTGTCACGCCCCGAATTTAGAATAATAAATTCAAATCCGAAACATGAATAAACAACTACAACACAAGCCACTCAAATTTCAAATCTCGAAAACCTCAGTTTAATTAATACAACTCACTTGTACAAAGTAAATTTGTAAAGCTCAAATTGAGCATCACTCACCTCACAATTTACAAGGCTGTAAAACTAAAAACAAATACTCTAATCAGCACGATCTCCTCCATGATCCACCTGACCTGCAGGACTACCCGCTACACAATTTGAATAGTGTACCGGGATTGCAACAACACCAAACCCGGTAAGCCATGACAGCCCGTATGAGTAAACAAGAAGAAAATGTTGATTTTAAATCATATTTCTTTTAACTCAAGTAAACAACCAACAATCTCAACATCTGTAAAGAAACATTAAACCAAAACACGGAAAATCCACAACGAATACATTTCCACAATCCTCTAATCCACAATATCACTACTTTGGTCCATCCCAACTGTTTGGATCCAACTATATCTCGGTTATTATTTAACCGGCGGTCTTCGGACTTTTCCCCTGTCCTCAGAGCACTACATCTCGGTTATTATTTAACCGGCGGTCTTCGGATTCCCTGTCCTCAGAGCACGACATCTCGGTTATTATTTAACCGGTGGTCTTTGGACTTTCCCCCTGTCCTCAGAGCACTACATCTCGGTTATTATTTAACCGGCGGTCTTCGGACTTTCCCCCTGTCCTCAGAGCACTACATCTCGGTTATTATTTAACCGGCGGTCTTCAGACTTTCCCCTGTCCCCAGAGCACTACATCTCGGTTATCATTTAACCGGCGGTCTTTGGACTCCCTGTCCTCAGAGCACTACATTTCTACCCTCTAATCAACTCAGAAGGTCAACATGATTATCACACACATTTATCGGTTAACATTATTATAAATAATCATGGCAATTTCCAAGACAATATCATATCTCAACTAAATTATCGTAATTCCACACACACCTCAATGTCACACCATTCCATATATATCAACGTAAATATATATATATATATATATACGTAATCATCCGCTCAGGGATAATCACTAATACCAACTATAATTCAAGCATAAAAATAGTTAAATTCATTTTGTATAATTAAAATCATTTTACTTACCTATGGACCGTAGTTGATCAAGTCCATATGATTAAAAAAAATATTTATTTCATAAATATTTTCACACAATTACGACAAAATAAAGTAATTAAAAGTACTCGGTTCGTAATATGAACCACGAGAGGTTTACTCACCTCTAATCCCGTTGCGTCTTCAATTTCACAATACACACCAAAACCGCTCACCAAGGAAGACCGTCAATCACCTAATCAAACATGATCTTAACTTAGCCAACAACTCATAAACAAAAATTAAACAACGATCCAACGGTCAGATCGAAATTATATGATGATCCAACGGTCGGATCCTCACGAATCGCCTTCCAAAATACTAATCCACAATTATACGAAGATCAACAGGTCGGATCTTCGCCCGTGACCACGCAAAGTCATCGGGACAGTCATACGATCAACATATCAAAACTACAAGTCTATCGGACGGTCCGATCTTCACAGATCATTAATCGAACAATCGAAATTAATCGAAACCGTAAAATTCATAACTAAATCATACGATATCCAAAAATTATGAATTATATATGCAGACGATTGTATTGACACATAGAACATAAAAATGGACAGAAACTGTGCTTGGGGTGGCCGGAGGTCGCCGGAAACCACCATCACAGTGGCGGCACCACCGTCCATCCAAAGTCAAAATTAGAAAAAACTCCCAACATGAAAGTTCTTCATCTTAACTCGAATTGAAACCTTCATAACTACACAAAAGTCTGAGGTGCAGAATCCCCTCAAGAATCAAGGTAAAAGGTGGCCGGAGGAGGGAGAACGATGGTGGGGAAAGGAGGTGATTTCAAGCTCGACTGCACCGTGTTCTTCGACTTGTAGCGGCTACCACGTTGGTTATTTCCCCTCAATGTTTTCTGTAAAGTTGTAATATAGCTCAAGCCCAGAAAAATCCCTTTTGGAATCAACTCGATTCGAGGTCGGATGAGAGAGATATCGGCCGGTGAAGGAACAGCAGCATCGGGGGAATTCCAGCTCGAGCTGTGCAGCTTCTCGGCCTCCTAGAGCCTTCCACGGTTCTTTTCTCACTTTGATATCTTCTAGGAAGTTTTAACTGACTTCAAGGCGAATGAAAATTCTTTTGGAATCAAGTCGATAGGAGGTCTGTGGAGGGAGATATGGCCGGTGGAAGAGAGAGGCCGAAATCTGGGCTCGGGAGAGAAAAGGGCTCGGTTTCGGTTTTCTGAAAATTCTGTCCTTCTTTGCAATTTCCGGAATTTTTCTCATATTTATAGAATTTTCTCAATTTTCAATCACCCATAACTTCTTCATACGAACTCCGATTTTTGAGTTCCACATATGCACGCGATCGTATCGACGAGCACTACAACTTTCATGAAGGAAATTTTCCCAAATTCGGTACGCATAAAAAGTCAACTTCTTTGACCTCCTCTACAACGTTCAGTTTCCGAATAAAAATTGTTCGAACTAATTCCACAACTCCTCAAAGCTTCGTACTTCCTCCCATGACCACGAAATCATTCCAAAATGTCCTCAGATAGTAATTTGAATTTTCAGGGTATTACATATGCCTTGTTTCAAATCAGATATGTGAGCTGTTATTGCCATGGCGCTACCTAATATGCATTGTCTAGCTTAAATGAGTATCAGAATTGCAAGTCTGATTCTTTTTTTCTTTTATTTTAATTGGATAACTTATTGTATATAATCAGAATGATTATTCAGTTTATTAGTCTAATAGTTTATACTAGTATGTAATCACATGTTCTGCATGTGTATGAAAAATTTAATTGTAAAAAAAAAAGTTATCTGCAGAAGTAATAGATTCAGTGGGTAGTTATTGCAGAGAGAAAACAGTGGGAGAGAAAAGTGGAGGTTGGGGAATCATTTCTTTTTAATTTTCTGAATAAAAATCTATTTTATAATTGTCCTATTTACCCTTGTAATTTAATTTATTCTTAAAGTTTTTTAATATTTCAGGGTTAAACCTGTCACAGTGGCGGCACCGCCGCCCATCCAAAGTCAAAATTAGACAAAACTCCCAACAAGAAAGTTCTTCATCTTAACTCGAATTGAAACCTTCATAACTACAAAAAACTCTGATTATGAACCAATCGATCGAATTTTACGTTAGAAGCCGACGGATCCGATGAACCCTAGTTTTGAATTCGTTCCAATTCAATCTCCACAGATGAAATCGATGCAATCCACCTTAGGGGAAATGATCTACATCCTCAGAAGTGCAGAATCCCCTCAAGAATCAAGGTAAAAGGTAGCCGGAGGAGGGAGAACGATGGTGGGGAAAGGAGGTGATTTCCAGCTCGACTGCACCGTGTTCTTCGACTTGTAGCGGCTACCACATTGGTTATTTCCCCTCGATGTCTTCTGTAAAGTTGTAATATAGCTCAAGCCCAGCAAAATCCCTTTTGGAATCAACTCGATTCGAGGTCGGATGAGAGAGATATCGGCCGGTGAAGGAAGAGCAGCATCGGGGGAATTCCAGCTCGAGCTGTGCAGCTTCTCGGCCTCCTAGAGCCTTCCACGGTTCTTTTCTCACTTTGATGTCTTCTAGGAAGTTTTAACTGACTTCAAGGCGAATGAAAATGATTTTGGAATCAAGTCGATCGGAGGTCTGTGGAGGGAGATATGGCCGGTGGAAGAGAGAGGCCGAAATCTGGGCTCGGGAGAGAAAAGGGCTCGGTTTCGGTTTTCTGAAAATTCTGTCATTCTTTGCAATTTCCGGAATTTTTCTCATATTTATAGAATTTTCTCAATTTTCAATCACCCATAACTTCTTCATACGAACTCCGATTTTTGCGTTCCACATATGCACGCGATTGTATCGACGAGCACTACAATTTTCATGAAAGAAATTTTCCCAAATTCTGTACGCATAAAAAGTCAACTTCTTTGACCTCCCCTACAACGTTCAGTTTCCGAATAAAAATTGTTCGAACTAATTCCACAACTCCTCAAAGCTTCGTACTTCCTCCCATGACCACAAAATCATTCCAAAATGTCCTCAGAAAATAATTTGAATTTTCGGGGTATTACAATCTACCCTCCTTAAAGAAATTTCGTCCCGAAATTTAATCGCGAGTCCATTTCTCCCGATTAAAGTTTTCTGTAGTTTATACCGAATAAACTGTAGAAAACTATAAGGATACGACTTGACGTATAAAAATACGTCCGTATACTGAGCGTATACACGATTCAAAAAAATAATGTAAGAGGTAAGGCTCGAACTCCCGACCTCTAACACGAAGGTTTTGCTCCCAACCACTGAAGCAAGAGCTGCTTTCGTTAATATATGCTCATGTGTTATATTTATTATGTCATAAGCGACATAAATAAATAAAAGGAAATGGAAGGTTCGAACTCTTAACCTGCTGTGCAAAAGCCTTGCCCCCAACCACTGGAGCACAAGCTGTGCTTAATATACCACTGGAGCACAAGCTGTGCTTAATATAATGTGTACAAATTTTATACTTATTATGTCAAAAACGAACATAATAAAAATAAACGAGAGGCGAGGTTCGAACCTCAGACCTCTTGTACACGAACTCCACACTCAACCACTCAAACACGAGCTGCTCACGTTATTATCCATACCATTCCTTTTATTTAAACCAAGTTGTTTCAAACTGTTTCAACAATCCGGCGCAAAACACTCAAAACTGTTGCAGAAATCCGGCCCAATGAATTACACCAACTATTTCAGAAACTCAGCCCATCGGGCCTCCACCCACAACTACAGTGAGTGCATTGATCCGAGACAAGCCCAGGTACGGCCCACTTGCTACGGCTTATCCCTTCCGTGATTTACGGCAGTCAAATTTACTTTCGGCTAAAACTGTCTGCCACAGCGCCTCGAGATTCGTCCTGTCCCCCTACACGCTCTCCACGCGCCAACAGCTTTTTCGTGTTTTCGGGCAACTTTTAATCCAACGCGTAGATTGAATCTCTGAGATCGTTCATCCAACTGTGGAGATCTGCTCACCTTGCTCTATAAATAGGTACATTCTGAGGGAGCAACTGTTCACTCCAAATGAAAAGAAAAATTCCACTCGAGTTCCAGCCCTTCTCTCTCAACTCTTCAGCTTTCCTCTTCTCAATCTCAAATCCTTTCTTCATCGATTTCAATCCTCTTCCTCCCGATCTTCTCTCCCATCTAGTTGATTCAATCTCTTCTTTCCTCTGAACCTTCAGATCTCCAACACCCCTTCATCAACCTCAATCCTTCTAAGGTCAATCTGCCACAAACACTCAATCACGCTGTTGATCTTCACTTTTCACTTCCTCTCAACCCAACACCATGGAACCACGAACTCTGCAACTAATGGAGCTTCAAACCCAGCAACAAATGGAACTGCAAGCCCAGCAACAAGTCGAGGATGGAGGAAACAACCAAGCAGCCGGGAGTAGTGCCAACATGCCTATTAGGCCGACCAATAACCGGTGGGCTCCCACACCAGCTCAACTAAGAATCCTTCAGGGGCTCTACTATGACAAGGGTTACAAGTACGCAACTCCAGAGCAGATTCAAGAGATCTGTCTTCATCTGAAACCGTATGGGCAGATCGAGGATAAGAACGTCTTCTTTTGGTTCCAGAACCTCAAGGCTCGTGAAAGGCAGAAGTTGAAGGAATTTCGGAACGTTCGGGTTGGTGGATCTCTCGATCTCAATTTTGGATCCACAAGTTCCACTGATGATGGTAGGTCTATTGATCTACACTTTGGTTCCACTGGTTCAACTGGTGATGATGGATCAATCGATCTAACCCTTGGGTCACGTGTCGGCTATGGCGTTGACCCAAACTCCTTCTCACCCTTCAATGCTAATACCAGTACTACCTCATTTGGCACAACAGGAGGACAATCATTCATGGAACAACAAGGAGGAGATCACCAGGAGGTCGAGACTCTTCCTCTGTTCCCCGTGCACGGTGAGGACGTCCTTGGTAACCCGAAGACTACACCCGAGGAAGGTAGCGCATTTGGTTACTATTCCGGTGGCTCAGGAGGTTACAACAGTGGCTCTCCTGTTTCTCTTGAGCTTAGCCTCAACCCATCCGGAGCTGCTGATTTGTATTAGAATAATGTAGTTTCCCTTTTTTTTTTTTTTTTTTTGTAAACTACAACAATAAGATTGAATGCATGTCGTCTTTTCTTTAAACAACCAACAACGACACCAAGGGTCGAACCTTGGTCACTCCTTACTCTTTCAAAACCTTCGTCAACTATGCTGCACGCCTCATTCATAATAATGTATCACAAACAATCATTCAAAACCCAACAATCAATTTAGTCACACAGTGGTCTAGCTAGCATCATTTGAGTCAAACCAAACACAACAATTCAGTCGCTAGAATAAGGAGTTAATAAAACTAAACGCTTCCTGAGTTAACTAGGAAAACCCACATCCTTAGAGTTACACATACTAATCTTATAAAATCTCAACCACTCCCTCTAATACATGCTCCATCAAACTTACTACAATTCAAACCCTAAGATTTCACGATTCCTACATCGAATCAACTCCATACCTCATAGTAATTCACTTGAACCACTATGGATACCCAATCATGTCACTATCATCAATACCCAAAATTGTATTTAACCATTTCACCTAAAATCCATAACCACAGAAACACACTTTCGTCTAAGATCATTAACAAAGAGTTGATTCAAATTCTCCCCATTATCTATCAACCAAAATCAAACTCTAATTCAAAACTTTAAGTGTCCCGCCTACTTAAACTTAAAATACAAAACAACCTCAAATATATAGTCGTTCGTCTCAATCACTCAAACACGAGATCAAACTCCGTTCTCGCACCTTAAACCCTGCTCAACAACTTACAAGCACGTGGAATAATTAACCACAATAACCTTTTCCCTAACAGCAACACTACACACAACTCCACATTAGATACGCGCATAGGTCCACACCATGCCTTCAACCAAACACTTCAACAACCAAAAGAACCTCACATCCATAAAACAATTCTCACTGACTCATCAGAGTTAAATCCGAAGGTTTCCATTCCTTAAAGATTATAACTCGCGGCAAGTGAACTTATTCTAAAACGAACCTACAAGACAACTCTACGGTTCTAAGTACTACTCCTTCGAATATCCATCACCTAAGAAGTATAGTATGCTTGGCTAATACACGTAGAACACTTAAAACAAAGTATAAGTCAAATACAAGTCCATATTAACCAAGTCAATACTACAGGGAAGGTATTCACGTTCCTAAAACGACTTAGCGGCCTAAACAACTCTCAACACTCACGCATACCCAATAACTTAGCCAATACCGAAGAGCACACGATGGGGATCCGCTGTAGACGGGCCATCAGTTAGAAGGTATTGACACATCACCGAATATGCACCTTACGCTCTGATACCAAACTGTCACGCCCCGAATTTAGAATAATAAATTCAAATCCGAAACATGAATAAACAACTACAACACAAGCCACTCAAATTTCAAATCTCGAAAACCTCAGTTTAATTAATACAACTCACTTGTACAAAGTAAATTTGTAAAGCTCAAATTGAGCATCACTCACCTCACAATTTACAAGGCTGTAAAACTAAAAACAAATACTCTAATCAGCACGATCTCCTCCATGATCCACCTGACCTGCAGGACTACCCGCTACACAATTTGAATAGTGTACCGGGATTGCAACAACACCAAACCCGGTAAGCCATGACAGCCCGTATGAGTAAACAAGAAGAAAATGTTGATTTTAAATCATATTTCTTTTAACTCAAGTAAACAACCAACAATCTCAACATCTGTAAAGAAACATTAAACCAAAACACGGAAAATCCACAACGAATACATTTCCACAATCCTCTAATCCACAATATCACTACTTTGGTCCATCCCAACTGTTTGGATCCAACTATATCTCGGTTATTATTTAACCGGCGGTCTTCGGACTTTTCCCCTGTCCTCAGAGCACTACATCTCGGTTATTATTTAACCGGCGGTCTTCGGATTCCCTGTCCTCAGAGCACGACATCTCGGTTATTATTTAACCGGTGGTCTTTGGACTTTCCCCCTGTCCTCAGAGCACTACATCTCGGTTATTATTTAACCGGCGGTCTTCGGACTTTCCCCCTGTCCTCAGAGCACTACATCTCGGTTATTATTTAACCGGCGGTCTTCAGACTTTCCCCTGTCCCCAGAGCACTACATCTCGGTTATCATTTAACCGGCGGTCTTTGGACTCCCTGTCCTCAGAGCACTACATTTCTACCCTCTAATCAACTCAGAAGGTCAACATGATTATCACACACATTTATCGGTTAACATTATTATAAATAATCATGGCAATTTCCAAGACAATATCATATCTCAACTAAATTATCGTAATTCCACACACACCTCAATGTCACACCATTCCATATATATCAACGTAAATATATATATATATATATATATACGTAATCATCCGCTCAGGGATAATCACTAATACCAACTATAATTCAAGCATAAAAATAGTTAAATTCATTTTGTATAATTAAAATCATTTTACTTACCTATGGACCGTAGTTGATCAAGTCCATATGATTAAAAAAAAATATTTATTTCATAAATATTTTCACACAATTACGACAAAATAAAGTAATTAAAAGTACTCGGTTCGTAATATGAACCACGAGAGGTTTACTCACCTCTAATCCCGTTGCGTCTTCAATTTCACAATACACACCAAAACCGCTCACCAAGGAAGACCGTCAATCACCTAATCAAACATGATCTTAACTTAGCCAACAACTCATAAACAAAAATTAAACAACGATCCAACGGTCAGATCGAAATTATATGATGATCCAACGGTCGGATCCTCACGAATCGCCTTCCAAAATACTAATCCACAATTATACGAAGATCAACAGGTCGGATCTTCGCCCGTGACCACGCAAAGTCATCGGGACAGTCATACGATCAACATATCAAAACTACAAGTCTATCGGACGGTCCGATCTTCACAGATCATTAATCGAACAATCGAAATTAATCGAAACCGTAAAATTCATAACTAAATCATACGATATCCAAAAATTATGAATTATATATGCAGACGATTGTATTGACACATAGAACATAAAAATGGACAGAAACTGTGCTTGGGGTGGCCGGAGGTCGCCGGAAACCACCATCACAGTGGCGGCACCACCGTCCATCCAAAGTCAAAATTAGAAAAAACTCCCAACATGAAAGTTCTTCATCTTAACTCGAATTGAAACCTTCATAACTACACAAAAGTCTGAGGTGCAGAATCCCCTCAAGAATCAAGGTAAAAGGTGGCCGGAGGAGGGAGAACGATGGTGGGGAAAGGAGGTGATTTCAAGCTCGACTGCACCGTGTTCTTCGACTTGTAGCGGCTACCACGTTGGTTATTTCCCCTCAATGTTTTCTGTAAAGTTGTAATATAGCTCAAGCCCAGAAAAATCCCTTTTGGAATCAACTCGATTCGAGGTCGGATGAGAGAGATATCGGCCGGTGAAGGAACAGCAGCATCGGGGGAATTCCAGCTCGAGCTGTGCAGCTTCTCGGCCTCCTAGAGCCTTCCACGGTTCTTTTCTCACTTTGATATCTTCTAGGAAGTTTTAACTGACTTCAAGGCGAATGAAAATTCTTTTGGAATCAAGTCGATAGGAGGTCTGTGGAGGGAGATATGGCCGGTGGAAGAGAGAGGCCGAAATCTGGGCTCGGGAGAGAAAAGGGCTCGGTTTCGGTTTTCTGAAAATTCTGTCCTTCTTTGCAATTTCCGGAATTTTTCTCATATTTATAGAATTTTCTCAATTTTCAATCACCCATAACTTCTTCATACGAACTCCGATTTTTGAGTTCCACATATGCACGCGATCGTATCGACGAGCACTACAACTTTCATGAAGGAAATTTTCCCAAATTCGGTACGCATAAAAAGTCAACTTCTTTGACCTCCTCTACAACGTTCAGTTTCCGAATAAAAATTGTTCGAACTAATTCCACAACTCCTCAAAGCTTCGTACTTCCTCCCATGACCACGAAATCATTCCAAAATGTCCTCAGATAGTAATTTGAATTTTCAGGGTATTACATATGCCTTGTTTCAAATCAGATATGTGAGCTGTTATTGCCATGGCGCTACCTAATATGCATTGTCTAGCTTAAATGAGTATCAGAATTGCAAGTCTGATTCTTTTTTCTTTTATTTTAATTGGATAACTTATTGTATATAATCAGAATGATTATTCAGTTTATTAGTCTAATAGTTTATACTAGTATGTAATCACATGTTCTGCATGTGTATGAAAAATTTAATTGTAAAAAAAAAAGTTATCTGCAGAAGTAATAGATTCAGTGGGTAGTTATTGCAGAGAGAAAACAGTGGGAGAGAAAAGTGGAGGTTGGGGAATCATTTCTTTTTAATTTTCTGAATAAAAATCTATTTTATAATTGTCCTATTTACCCTTGTAATTTAATTTATTCTTAAAGTTTTTTAATATTTCAGGGTTAAACCTGTCAAAATTTTCAGTTTTGGCTAACAAAGCCTCTTCTCTTAATAATAGTATAGATATGAATTTTTGGCTCAAATGACTCTTGTCATCTTCAACTTATTATCATCTTCAACTTGTTTCAGGTGATGCTTTTATCAGGGTATTCTGTGAGCAAGCTTTTGAATCTACCATCGCATTATGCAGCTAGTTTGATATTGGTTGCGTGCTGCGCGGTGGTATGTCTTCATATGATATAGACGTTTGTATTTATATCCTTCACTTCATCATCTTTCACTCTGAAATTAATTTTTTTATTTGTTGACTTCATGCAAGAACAACAAGTAACATTGTCACTTATATCGCACGGTATATATACTCTCTTCTTATTTAGTTATTTGTGTCAAAAGGTCTGGTTTTATTTTCTGTTGCTGAAAGTGCCAGTTTTCTGTCAATACTTTCTTAGGTCCAAATTGTCTATTTCAAAAATTATTTCTGTGTAAGTAGCATGTGGTACTCATCGCACTCCTCCATGTTGCGAGCAATAAAGTTTAGGCAAGTTCAATAAGTATAGTTATCTTCCTAGATAACTATACATAGATCTATGTATTTCAGCAATGAAATTTTTAGCACTTATCATTCTTAAGGTCAATGTGTGCTGCTACGGTTGTTCTAGTTCAGAAATTGGGTTAATTGTGAGAGTTGACGATACGAGCACGTACCACAAAGTTATTTTCACTTTGGATAGTTAGTGTTGTGAAAGCCTTGATCATTGCGGAATGATTTATTGTTTGATTTCCAAATACTATAGGGATATGCAGCTCGGGAGTTTGCCAAGTAGGGGGTTAAGCCAGGCGAACTAGCAGTAATTTCCAAAGAGGCGGTATGGTAAATTTCACTTTGTTTATATCTAGTTGATTGTGGATTTTGAGATATTTTATTCCATTAGTTGTCATTTTTTTGAAGAGTACATCAGAAAATAGTTTATATGCATGATGACTGCCCACTTTTTACATTATTGAAGATATAACTTTCATCATTCATGTGGATGTCGTGCTTACTGATTGTACTTTCTGTACAGAGTGGTTTATGCATGCTTGACTTTCCTTGCATGCAGGTTGTTGAGGATGATGATGAAACTGATATTGTCAGTTGCCGCAGATTAAAAGTAGAGAATGTAAAAGCAATATCCCCTATCTTGTTAGAGGTAAGGCCATGCTTTACAGGAATTAGACTGAATTTTTTATGGTACTGTGAGTTTACATTATGACTAGTAGATAACATGTCAACTGCGTTTTTGATAAAAACCAGTTTAGCTTCCTTGGTAAAGATTTAATCAGATATAAAAATGCTATTGAAGTTGATCTTCCTGTTTATGAGGCAATTGTAATATTTCAGGCTGGTGAGCAGATGGTTTTCTAATTTTACGATATTTCATTTTCTGTGGTGATTAATTGAAACCTTGATGCAAATTTATGAAAACTTTTTTTTTTGTTTCAGGTAACTATAGCAGTGACGAACTATTTGACAAGTTGGACACCCGTAAATTGAATGCACATTTAAAGGCACTGATATCTGGCCTTACAGCGGAAGTATTGCATGCAGCCGTGCATACAATGTGTCTATCACATTGGAATAATACGTTAGTGACTTAGTGCTGCCATCACTGATTTTGAACCTTGCATGTTTGGCTGTGCTTAATTAATATCAGCTGTTATATGTTGGTTAATTTTTTTTTGTCACATATCTTTGCTCTTCCAATATATAGTCTTAAATCGTATGTCATCATCCCCCTGTTGTAGCGATTCTTACTTTCTTGTTTCCTTCGTACTTTTGACAGTTGAACAAGAAAACTATCGAGGGTGATATATTAGCAACCAAGGAGGTGAAAGACAGTCAATTAAGAATTTTAAATGAGCTAGTCATACACTAAACAATGATATCTGTTACTTGATGGCATCTATAATTGTTGGTATTCTCTTTGCAGGTTGAAATGGTTTGTAGTCATCAGCGTGATATCGAAGAGCCTCATAGTGCACAAATGTCTAGGATAATGGAGAAGATTGGTGAGCTCTTCCTGAGTTCAGATTGGTGAGCTTCAGGTAATAGAGCTATCTGCTTGACTTCCTGAGTTCTTTATGCTTGAAACATCTCGACATAGAAAAAAATATATAACCTCTTTTGTATGCTATTATATGTAAGGTAGGGGATTGCTTAGCTCTGTGACTTTTAACACCTTTCTTAATTACATTTCAGGTTGATATCATCTCTAAGGGCATCTCCAACAATGTAGTCAAAAGCCAAAATGACTAAGGGGTTTTTTTTTGCACCATCTCCAACCCAAATCAAAAGGGTGTCAAAATGGCTTTTGAGCCATACCTTGAGTCAAAATGACTAAGGAATGAAGGTAGAAAGCCAAAATGACTTAGGGGAAAAAGGATGGGCCCCACCTTCCACTATTCAAAATGAGCGGCTCTGATTCACTCTTCATGAATTCGATTCAAAATGGAAGGCCTAGATTAATTGATACAAAAAATTAAAAAATAAATATATAATTACTTAATTTCTAATCTGACAGTCAGAAAAATGCGATTAATTAAATTCAACGGCTAATAATAGAGTAATGTAGTTTTAAACGAGAAAAACTTAAAAAAATAAAATAAAAATTTCTAAAAAAAATTTAAACGACGATATATTATATAAGATTATTATGTATGATATATAAATTCATTTTGTAGTTAAATAATTATCTAAAATAATTAAAATTATGAAATGACTATGACTTTTGACTAAAAGGGGTTGGAGATGTAAAATATGAATGAATAGTAATGACACTAGGGGGTGTCAAATTTTCCAAATGACTTTGACTCTTGACTAAAGGGTTGGAGATGCCCTAATCATAAGCGCAATATCACAGGATCCTATAGTGCACAATTTGATAGCTTAATGGAGAAGATCGGTGAGCTTCAGGTATGACCTTAATTATCTGGGACTTATTGGCATCCTTAGGATCTCATGATTAAAAATGGTAATTAAGGTAATGGAAGAGGGAATAAAAAGAGTAACATCTTCGAATATTTTAATATTCAGATTAATATGGGAGATCTTAGATAGTCCATGACATGTAACACCTTTACCAATCTGATTATCTGACTTGTACCTCTCATTGTCTTATTAAAACCAATAGTATTACCAATAGATATACATGCTTCAATTGTTCGAATCAAAACATGTGGTCTATACAAAAATTATTGATGGTGATTGTTATAAGACTTAGCAATCTACTGAATGAGCTGGTGCGAGCAAGTTAACTTGACCGTTTGGTATTGAACTATTGTCACAGGTATTTCCAAAGTCCCTCTTGAGAAAGTTTGCTTGGGCAATGGATGTTGGCCCTGACTTCAGATTCTGATCTTTGGAGATGCTCTGTGCTCTGAGCACCTCTGGTTAGTATCCTTTCATGGCTTCCGAAGAGACAAGCAATTAATGTCATTTTGAATGCATGGCCACAAGAAACTAATGTAAATATTTATTATAATCTGCATGGTTGCAGACTTGCAGATATATGGGTACAAAATGGCACTGTGGGCAGAGCATTTAGGACTTGTTGAAGAATGTCTCAATCAGCCAGAGTCTTGAATGTGTTCAAAGGGTAAGGTCATTAGGTGAGCAGAAATGGAGTCAATACTAGAGCTTCTGCAGGGTCCTTGTCCATTATGTGTAGGATCGATGACTTAAGAGATCGAAAGACTGCTTATCATCTTTGCCTACAAGAGAGCTTCTGCCAGAACAAATGAAGGTGCATTAAAGGAAAGCAGCAGTAATCTATGTAGTTTAGGTCTTCTTAGTTAGTGTACATACATGTACATTTGCAAGCATAATTAGCTATAAATGGGCCATGCTCGTTGTACCGCCAAAGGTACTAATTCCAACCAAAGGAATGACAGGCAGACGTGCCGCCAGGCGGGCTACAACCTCAGCGTCGGACCACCTACAGATCGCCGCCGACGCGCCGCCACGAGCTGTGTCAAGATAGCATCAGAAGCTTCTGAAACTGGGAACTGAAGCATATCAGTCCCACATCGAAAACAAAGACAAGATCGGTCTTTTCCTCACCTATAAAAGGTTCTCTCCTCTCTCCTCATTAATTACGCATTCAATACTTTCCTACTGTTACTTTGTCAACATAAATACATTGACTAACTTAGGCATCGGAGAGTTGAAGACCGCCCGGCGCGGTCTCCCTCTGACGCCCATTGTATTTTACTTAACAGGTAACGGGAACTACAACAACAACACTAGTATCGATCCGCCCACCGGATCAGCGTTAACTAAGATCTAGCTACCGCTAGACTTTTAGACATCAACATTGGCGCCGTCTGTGGGAACCCTTGAACTAAAGGTCATCCCACTACAATCACCATGACTAACGACAGTGGGGGAAACGCTGAAGAGCAGACAGAACTCCCCGCCATCCCCCAACCCTCCGACCCCGCGATCGGCGTTAACCGCGCACTATTCACAACCCCGGCCAACCCCGGCGGTGAGGCAAATCCAGGCAGCAGCCGCCCGTCAGGCCAGGATCTCGTCACCATGTATGAGATAGCACTGGCGGATCTTCATAAGGCAAACAGAGAACGTGAGGCGGAGCGTAAGGAGAAGGCCGAAGCCCAAAAACAGGTGGCTGCGCTCATGACACGTTTTGAGGAACTAAAAAACACTTTGGCGGCCACCGACCGCCCGGCACAGAGCGAGCAGTCACGCAGCACCAGGCGTAGTCGACCCAGCGCCGGCACAATGGTGCCAGGGCCGGTCGTACAAATGCATGTACCGCTGAACCCACCTGGGTTGTCGGGAATGGGACCGCCGCCCATACCCCAACTAATGTTAGAACAGGTGGCGGAATCACTTCCGCACACCAACCGCTCGAATGCCCGGGCAAGGACTGAGGGCGATCCTCCCATACCTAGGCGCAAGCCAACTCGGCAGGTCAGTCAGGCCGATTCCGCCGGCGATGCAACCGCCCAACTATTGGAAAGGATGCACCAACTGGAGCAGAGGTTGATCCGGGCGGAGACGGGCGTCCCGACGTCAACTCGGAACCCACTATTCACTTCCAGACCCGGCCCCTTTTCCGCCGCGATCCTGCAGGCTGTCAGACCAACATATGCAAAAACCCCAAAGATGTCGCAATATGGCGGAATGACCGATCCCTTTGTTCACATGGACACCTTCAAGAAGGTCACCAACAACAAGGGGTTCGACGACGCCACCTTATGCCATTTGTTCAGCGAAACGTTGGACGGCGAGGCAATGAACTGGTTTTTTGAATGTCCGCCAGGATCGGTCGGCTCATTCCATGCACTGTCGCATGCTTTCCTCTCCCGCTTCATCTTATTGTCCGCCGGACATCACAACACAAGTCAGCTGTTCGGCGTTAAGCAGGGGGAGGACGAATCATTGAAGGCCTTCGTCACAAGGTGGCGGGCGGCAGCATCTCAGTGCCGCGACCTAGACAAAACTATGGCATCGGCGGCCTTCAGGAAGGGACTCCTCAAGGGACCGTTCCTCTATCACCTCAATTACAACCATCCCAATGCAACGTACGACCACTTCATGAGTGAGGCGGTCATTCACGCCCAGGCGGAATTCATCACATATGGAGAGACCCCACCGCCAGCAACGCCAGCAAGGTCAGCACAACCATCTTCCAGTCACCAGGAAACCGCTGACAAGCCCCCCTCAGCACCGCCAACTGACAAGAAAAGAGAGTGGCAGCAGGGCCACCACCAAACCAAGCGGCAGAAGGGGCAGCATTTTTACAAGGGAAACCGCCCAACTCATGGGGATAACAACAACAAGCAGACGGAGTCCTCACAGCGGTATGCAGTTTTCACGGTCCTAACGGCCTCATATGAAGATATCTATAATCAGTGCAAGGATCAGATCCCACCGCCACCCCCTCCAAAGTACCCAAAAACAGGCAAACCCAAGAACACTGGCAAGTGGTGCAAATACCACGCGGACAGCGGCCACAATACAAACAGCTGCAATGCTCTCAAAACAGCCATTGAGACTTTGTACCGTGACGGCAAGTTGGAGCAGTTCAAGGTGCGCCAACCACCACCAGTGATTGCCAACGTTGAAACCTTGGGCCGCATCAACACCATCGATGGCGGTGCTCCAATCACCAACATGTCTCACAGGGCAAGAAAGCGCTATGAACGCGCTAACCACCCAAAGGAAGTTTGCAACATCCGCTATGAAAGATCCGCCAAACTCCCGAGATCAGGTTGGGAACCTATCACCTTTTCAGAGGAGGAGGAGCGCGGAGTACATTTACCCCATGACGACCCATTCTTAGTCGATGCCATTCTTGGCAAATTCTCGGTGGGGAGAATCTTGGTAGATAGCGGGTCCGCTGTCAACGTCATCTTCAGCGGTTGCTACGACCATCTCAAGCGGAACAAGAAACTACTCCAAGATCATGAGCCACTGCTCAGCTTCTCCGGAGACATCACACAACCGCTAGGGTCGGATTACATGAGACTAGTTATTGGCACTAGTCCCTGTATGGCGGAGGTGCACACGGAGTTCATCATTGTCGACTGTTCCAGTTCGTACAACGCCATCATTGGTCGACCAGCGCTTAATAAGCTCAAGTGCATTATTGCCGGGTACATGCTTCTCATGAAGTTCCCCACACCCAACGGCACAGGTTGTGTAAGAGGAAGCCAACAGTTGGCACGAGAATGTTATTCAACGACTATAGCACGGTCAACGCGCCGCCATGAAATCCTGACAGTAGGCAATGACCCACCACCACCTAATATCTTTGAGGATCCTAGAGATGAAGAGAAGAAATATGTAAAGAAGGAGCCGGTCAACCCGGACACATCGCTGAAGGTTGTCTGCATCTCAGACGAGCATCCTGAGAGGACAGTCCGCATAGGTGCCCAACTAGATCCAGAAGTGGAGGCAGAGCTCACTCAATTCCTACGTAATAACGCCGCCGTCTTTGCATGGTCCTATGCGGACATGCCAGGCATCTCTACTGAAGTAATCACTCATAAGCTGACCATCAAACCTTCCTTTTATCCCATCAAGCAGAAGCGGAGGGCTTTTGATGAGGAAAAGTACCAGGCAATTGGACAGGAGGTCGCCAAACTACGGGACATTGGATTCATCCGCCAAGTCATCTACCCTCAGTGGATCTCAAATCTGGTAATGGTAAAAAAGCCCAGCGGCAAGTGGCGGATGTGCGTCGACTTCAAAAATCTCAACAAAGCATGCCCGAAGGATAGTTTCCCGCTACCTCGTATCGATCAGTTGGTCGATGCAACTGCCAGACACGAACTCCTCAGCATGATGGATGCCTTCTCCGGATACAATCAGATCAAGATGCACCCCAGCGATCAAGAATGCACCACCTTCACCACCGACAAAGGCCTCTACTGCTACAATGTCATGCCTTTCGGTCTGAAGAACGCCGGCGCAACTTACCAGCGGTTGATGAATGCCATGTTCGCTGAGCATCTGGGAAAAATCATCGAGGTCTATGTGGACGACATGCTAGTTAAGAGCATAAAGGCCAGTGGACGTGTTGACAGGACCCGACCCAGGAATCACCCCACTTACCTGGATACGAGCCTGCGGGGCCCACTTTAAGCGAAATCCTACCGAAAATTCGGCAGAACCTCCCCTAAAAATGGGCTACCCAAAATTCCACAAACCTGGACAAGATTTCAACTATATCTTCTACTCAACCTACAATATCAAATTTACAATCCATGCACATATATTACATCCGAAAAGCTCAAATCCCAACATAATCCTCCGTAAGCAACAACAACCCATAATACAACATCCATCAAACTTCAAGAAAATGTTTATCAGAGCAACACTAAACTAAGCCGATATCATACAAGGTAGGTTAAGTAATAACCTACGGGCAAAAACGGAAGCGCTGATTTCCAAGTCCTTGAGCCTGGACGCAATCTCGGCTAATCTGAAATCTGGGCATTTGAAAACGAAGGGCCCAGGGGAAAAACATATAAAATCCATTAGAGTGAGTTGACAAAACCGAAACGAGAATCAAAACAATTTATGGTATGCTTCCCCATTTCTCTTTTTAACAAAACCATCATGCAGCCAAATCCTATGAAGTTCCAACTCAAATCCTTTTCCATGAAACTCATTTGATGACTAGGAAGGACTGCTTCCTAGGCATCTCATGTCATCGGGGAGGGACTGCCACCCGATGACGCATCGGAAGGGACTGCCAACCGGATAGGAGGAGGTGATTAGTTGGGACTGCCAACTAGCCACAGGTAGTAGACGGGACTGCCGACTAACTACTTCAAGTCATCTGGAAGGGACTGCCAACCAGGTGCGTCGGATGGGACTGCCAACCGAGCTGTAGTCTGGACGGGACTGCCGACCAGACTATTACTTAGAAGGGACTGCCAACTAGGTAAGATACGCATGCGCCAAAACTGGCCTCCTTGTCAACTGTTTCCTTTTTGATCCTTTTCTTTCCATAGAGTCACAATTTCTCACATAACAATCCATTTCAAAATTTTATACCATGCTGCATGCATTATTTAAATAAAATAAAGGTCCACTCACAAGTGAATCCCGCAGCTAACCCTGCTGCCTGTCTGTGTCCTCCTCGCTCGAGGGCTCAATATGTCCTGTCACAATAAAATAGGATATAATTAACCATATAATGAGATACTCTCAAAAACAACTCATTCCCCTCGGAATAAGCATCCGTTAATCACAAATTGTCATAAAACTCCCTCACTTAAACTTGGGATTAAATTCTATAATTCCTTAAAATCTCAAAGCCCTTTAATTCAAACTATTCAACTGATTTTTAATTCGATTTCTCAATCGTTCAAGGACCTCACTTAATTTAAATCTTCACAAGAACCTTTCGATAACTAAACAAATTTTAATTCACTTCCTTCAACAAAATTTTCCACCAAATTATAATATAAATCCTTTCCAAAAATTTCCAAATTCATTCTTAACCTTCCTTATTTCCACTCACAATTCCATCTCTAAATTTCAACTCCTCTCTAAATTCTCTTTTCCAAAACACAATCTCCACTCCAAACTCCTCCACAAAATAGAACAATTCCACATTCTTTCTTAATTTTTCTCTCCTTTGCAAAATCACAATTTCAACTCTAACAATCTCAAATTCTCTCTACTTCCTAACAAATAATTCATAATAGTCCTTTAATAAGAGAATTCACCCAACATTACCAACATGACAAATCCAACAACCATGTTCAACAATCCAAATCCAACAAAACCTCAATATCCAACAATTTCAAATTTAACACAAACTCAAAGATTAAATTCAATTCCAATCAACCTATTTATTCCAAAATCAACTTCATAACCCACACAACTATCTCTAAACCTGCAACAACAACCAAATTCAAGTAGGAATATCCAGAAAAATCAAACAAGAACCCAAGAATTCGAGAGTTACTGTTCACGGTACTGTTCACAGTCTCAAACACCTTCAAATCTTCCTCCACCGATCAAAACGAGCTGCAACAAGGTTAGGAATACGTTCAGTACTTCCCCAACAACCAAAACCCAAAGAAATTCGACCGGAAATCGCCGGAAAACTGAGATCAAAGCAAAAATCCATTTTTTTCCATTTCTGCAATTCTCCTCATATCTCCAAAACCAAAACTACCCAAGGTGAAATACTTACATAACTAGAAGGAGAAGGAAGAGAGGATCACGCCGTGCCCAACGATGCGTTCTGGGGTGGCCGGACGGCGACGAATTCGCCGGAGGAGTGCGACGGCGAAAAGAAAAGAAAAAAGGGGGAGGGGGTGACTCGGGTTCTACCCGTGCTCTCTCTCTTTTTTTTTTTGGATTCTTTCCCTTTTCTCTCTCTTCCATCTGTTTTAATAAGCCCTCATTCTACAAATAGAATCTCACATACAAAAAGCCATGCCAAAAATAGAAATTTCTATTTTTGGTCATAACTTTTCCGATATAAATCCAATTTAAACAAACTACGTGTCCACGAACTCGATTTTGCGTATTCTACGACAATCTCAAATAAATTTCCTAATTTACCGGACTAAAGAAAAAGTCACTCCTCGGTCAACCACGGTAAAAAGTAATTAATAGGTACGGGGCATTACACATGTGGCAAACCTCAGGATCATAGTAACCATCCTCCTGGCCTATGGTATGCGCCTCAACCCAGAAAAATGTTTCTTTGCAGTCACCGCTAGCAAATTTCTGGGTTACATCGTCAGCGAGCGAGGTATCGAGGCTAACCCAGATAAGGTACAGGCCATCCTCAACCTGTCGGACCCCAAGTATAAGGTGGACGTCCAGTGCCTCCAGGGCAAGTTAACCGCCCTTTCTCGATTCATCTCTCGACTTACTGACAAATGCGCCCCATTCTTCAAACTCCTCAAAACAACTCACAAGAAGGTCATTGACTGGAACCCAGAATGTCAGGCGGCGTTCCAGGGCCTAAAAGAATATCTGGCGGCAGTCCCTCTCTTTTCTGTCCCTGTCCAAGGAGAGACACTATTCATATATCTGGCGGTCTCGGCAACGGCAATAAGTTGCGCCATTGTTCGGCGGGAAGGCCGGCAGAGGTATGAACGGAGCAGAAACAAGGTATTCACCGTTGGAACAGCTGGCCCTCGCACTTATCATTGCCGCCAGACGCCTCCGGCAATATTTCCAGGCTCACACGATCCATGTGTTAACCAACCAACCGCTGAGGCAGGTGATGCAGAACCCTGAGCACTCGGGGCGCCTCAGTAAGTGGGTGATTGAGCTCAGCGAACTTGACATCGAGTACAAGCCAAGAACCGCCATGAAGGGCCAGGCAGTAGCGGACTTCATCGCTGAACTTACTGAGCGTCAGCTGGAACATGGTACTCAAACCAAGTCTGGAGCAGAAATAGTCAGCAGTGCAGAGGGAACCCCCCCACAGTCCGATTGGAACCTACACGTGGACGGCTCCGCCTGTGCCAAGGCCAGTGGCGCCGGAGTCATCTTAACCGGACCCGGGGGACTGAACGCAGAATACGCGTTGAAATTCAACTTCAAAGCTTCAAACAATATGGCGGAGTACGAGGCGCTAATCGCCGGTCTACTTCTCGCCATTGACTCAGGAGCTGACAACGTCAACATATTCAGCGACTCCCAACTAGTCGTCAACCAGGTCAACGACAGCTTCCAGGCCAAGGACCAGCAGCTAGCGGCATATTTGGGATACGTCAAAACGTTGCTAAAAAAGTTCAAATTTCACACAATCACACAAATCCCCAGGGAAAAGAATGCCAAGGCCGATTCACTGGCGAGACTGGCAACCGCCCAACCACATCAGAGTCCGACGGACACAAGGGTGGAGTATATCGACAAGCCGAGCATCACAAAGACCCTGGCAGAAATCTTCAACGTTCAGGTCAACCCCAGCTGGATGGACGAGATCATTACATATAAGCGCAACGGAACGTTGCCAGAAGATAAGGTCCAGGCAAGACAGCTCCAGCGAAGAGCAACCCGCTACAACATCCAGCACGGCAAGCTCTACCGCCAGGGATTCACCCATCCTAACCTCCGCTGTCTAACCCCAGAGGAAGGAAGGGTTGTCCTGGCAGAAATCCATGGCGGGGAATGCGGAAACCACTCGGGCGCCAGATCCCTGGCCAACCGCACAATGCGACAAGGCTACTTCTGGCCCACACTTGGCGATGACGCCCGGCGGATTTCGAGGTCTTGCCACAAATGCCAACAGTTTGCAGATCTCCCACACGCACCAGCGGAACCACTGTCAATCATCGTGGGCCCATGGATTCATTCCACGTGGGGCCTTGACCTAATGGGAAAGTTCCAAACTGCCAAGGGTCAGTTCAAATATATCATTGTTGCCATTGATTACAACAGCAAGTGGATAGAGGCGGAGCCACTAACGGCAATAACTACCGCCAAGGTAATTCGCTTCCTTTGGAAGAATATCTACTGCCGCTACGGTGTCCCACACATAATCATTACAGACAACGGCACACAGTTCAACAATGACGAGCTCATCTCCTTCACCACCAACTTGGGCACTAAGCTGAGGTTTGCATCTGTCGCCCACCCCCAAACCAACGGCCAGGTCGAAGCGGCGAACAAGATAATAAAAAAGTTGTTAAAAAAGAAGCTCGACAACGCCAAGGGTTTATGGGCGGAAAAGCTCCCAGAGGTCCTGTGGGCCATCCGAACAACTCTAACCTCCGCCACTGGCGAAACTCCTTTTTGTATGATGTTCGGCACAGAGGCTGTCTTACCCATTGAAGTCACTCAACCTACCGCTAGAGTCGAAGGCTACTGCCCAGAGACCAACAGCGCCGGCGTCAACTTGGACAGGGACCTCCTAGAAGAGAAAAGACTCAAGGCCCATTTACACAATTTACAAAACAAACAACGGGTATCACGTTTCTACAACGCCAGAGTCAAGGCCCGGAACCTCCAGCTGGGGGACTCAGTCATGAAGGAAGTCATTCCACCACCGACAAAACTCCGCCCAACTTGGGAAGGCCCGTACAAAATTGTGGAAGTCGTTAGCCCAGGCACCTTCTACTTATTGGACAAGGACGGCGTCACATCGGCCCGCCCTTGGAATACTGAACACCTTCGGTATTACTACAAATAGTCAGACCGCTACCCAGGAGCATCTTGACTTAGCTAAATTTTTTGTTCAAATATTTAGCTAAGGGAAGCTACCCAATGGGTACTACCCCACTTTTGTACACTGATCAGTCAGCTATCAATGAAACGAGGAATTATTTAAACCATTGTTACCAAGTCTAGCACTGAGGGCAACTGGCAACGCCAGCAATCGTCGGCGGACCTCGTCCGCTACGAGGTGCACTTGGACCAATCCTAATTCCTTTAATGTTTCATTGATCGACAAAAGAAAAATATAACTCAAAAACACTACACACACATCATGACAAACCAAGTCAGAAATTTATTTTACTCCCCAAAATTCTTTACAAACTGATATGCCTCGGCGGCTACAAAAAAAAGGGAAAGCAGGAAAAACTATGGAGGTCTCAGCTAGCTTCAGCGGTTGGCTTCGACTTCCGCTGCTTCAACAGGCGGCGGCGCGACCGATCGGCTCGCTTGATCGGACCCTCGAGCTGTCGGACTGGGGGTCTCTATGGTACCATCCGCCCGGGTGTGTGCCTCCAGAAATCCGGCAAGTGACACCTCCGACGGGGTCTGCTGGGGAGTCTGCTGGGACCCTTCCGTCGGATGTGGGCCACTTTCCCCGCTGCCCGAGTGAGTACCTGCAGCTGGGGCAGGCACGACTTCTGTCTCCGGCGGGACACTTTCAGCCGGCGGTGCGTCAGGCTGTGAGGCTTTGACAAAGTCAATGGTGCCCTTCCGCTTCAACATATCTATATTGGCCCGGGCGCCAGCCTTCGCCGCCTCGGTCAGTGCGTTCTTAAGCTCTGCCGACTGCTTGAACGCTTCAACAGCGGCGGCCGCGGCGGTACTCCCTTCAGCTCTCAGGCGGGTAACCTCACCCCCCAGCCGCTTCATTTCGGCCATCCTGTCGGCGGACTCCCGCTGCACTATAATGAGTTTTTTATCCTTAGCGGCTATCCGCTCCTGCAGCAGATCCGCTCCTGCAGCAGAGCGATCTCCTGCTCTAACTTGGAGACGCGTTCATTCTGCTCCAAGTCACGCCTGATGGCCACATTGAGCTTGCCGCGGACGTCTGCATAGTCACATTCCGCCTTGGCCAGCCCCCGCTCGACCTCCGCCAGTCTCTCCTTTGCCTCCGCCAACTCCCTCTGGAGACCTCCGATTTCTTCCCTCAGCTCTCCCTCAATCCGGGGCTGCTTCGACGCCGCCACGAACATATCATGCAATCCCGCCGATATTTGACCAAACGCCGAGCTGAAGGGCGATTGGTCAATTGCCGTCGGGCGCGATATACCCGCCAGACCGCCGAACCCCAGCCGCTCGCATAGATGGAAGAGGAACTCCCGCTCCCCTTCTGTCATAAACGGTGCATACTCGGCGAACGAGTCTAGCTCATTGACGGCGGGCGCATCTCCCTCTCCCTCCACCGCCGCAGTCTTCGAAGCAGCCTGACGGGCCTTCTTCTGACGGCGGGCCCCGACCACCTCCACCTCATCTCCCTCTTCCGCGTCAGGAGACTCAGCCGTCCGGCGCTTTCTCTCCAGCGCCCTCTGGTTCCAAGCGGCGGTCCTCGTCACCCTCACTGGCGGTTCCTCCCTTGTCACAATGACATCTTCCGCCGGTTGAACCACCTTCTGAGGACCACGCCTGTGGGCAGGCATCCGCTCCTTCTGTGGCCCGGCCGCGGCGCTTCCCCTCTGATCCCCGCCGGCCGTCTGGGTCCCCACCTGCACTGTTGGCAGACCATCCTCACCAAGATGAGACTGGTGCGGCATCGGCATCTCCACCGGAACCTCGGACTGGCTAAGCGCCAACGTCTCGGGGTTCACCACCGTCTGCTGGGCGGCCAGCCCCTCGGCATACATGGCCTCCAAAAAATTGTCTATCTCCGCCCGGTCCATGGCCTTTTCAAACGCGTCGCGACTCGATTTGTTGCCCGACGGAGTTTCTAAAAAAAAAAAAAAAAAAAACAACGGCCACCAGTCAGTCGCAATTCAAATAATATTAAGAAACGATGTGGTGGAGGATCCTCACCGATAGAGCGTGTTAATCGCAGGTCGACCAGCAACTCCCAACCAGTCAGCAGGCGGAAATCAAGCAAGTTTCGGTTCCGCCAGCAACCTCTGATCCTCGCCACGCGGCACTCTTCTTCGCGCGTCAGCGTATACCGAAGTCCCGCTGCACAAAAAAAACACGTCGTTAGTAAGAATACAAGTTCAAGCACGTAAGCACGCCAAACATTTTCAGCGGACACCGGACACCAACCTCGAATAGGTTGGAACTCAGACTTAATCCTAAATGACGGCCCTTCTTCATTCGACCTGGCGTGGTACTCCCAACCGTCTGTAGCGACGCAGAAGGTCCCCCGCCAGTAGGACATGGAGTCCCTCAGATTCTCGATCAGCTTGGGCGCTCCCTGCCGGCGACTCAAGTTTACTTGCCCTTTGCAGCCTCGGCGCTTCACATATACTAACTCGTAGAAGTGAAGCACTTCCGCCACAGTAGGCCCCTCGCACCCGGATAACCGCCAAAGGGAGTTCATGGCCAACATCAACCGCCACATATTGGGGCAAATCTGACCAAACGCAAGGCCAAATTCGCACACCAGGATCTGGAGGTTGGGCACCAGCGGGAACGTCAGTCCTTGACGGAATATCGCCTCGTGAACGGCAGCAAATCCAGCTGGGAGAATCGAGGCCTTCTCATCAGCCGTTGGCGGGCGCAGCTTCACCGACCCCGGCAAGCGGAACGTCTGTTTCAGTCGGTTGACGGCAGCGGCGGTCATCCGCCCACCTGCCTCGTCGACGGCGGTGCCATCTGAGAGAAACCACGCCGATTCAGCATTTTGCCCCGCTACTTCCTCTTCGCCAGCGGAGCCGCTAGCAGCACTATTGCTTGCCAAGCGCTCGTCGCGCCTAGTTTTGGCAGCAGCGGCCTCACCCGCCCTTGAGCTCTCTGGACGCGAACCACGGCCCATTGCTACGTCCCAGAGGATGGTCTGAAGCGGCTCAACCTCTAGAGGTTCTGGCAGTGAGGTTCCTGCATGGGCAGACGGACGCAACGAATCAATAAAAATCCTATCCGCCGCGCTGAACGACACGTCAGACCCAGAATCCTCACTGCTCGAAATCTCTATGACGTTAGCCATCCCAAACCCTAAAACCCACATCAGTTAGCACAAACACAGATCTAGCCTATTCTCACATCAAATATAGCCAAAGGCATCAAGAACAAAACCCAGAAAACTCCAAAGTACAAACAAACGCACTCAACCCAGACTCGGCTATCCAAGTCCTTAACCACTAAACGCATTGGCTAACCATAATTCAACCCCCCATAAAAAACCCCATTTCACACCTCAGACCACACCCAGAAAAACAAACACAACAAAACCCAGAAATTAGCAGAAGCAAAAGGGCAGAGAAGGGAAATCCAGGTACCAACCTCAGTGGTAAAGTCTTCGGCACGGTGGCGAACGGCAGTCCTGGGAGGCTATTATCGTACTCTCTCCGGGAATCGTATACCTAAAACTTCGGTAAACTCTCTCTCCGGTCTCGGAAAAACAGGGCTCGCAGACGATAGCTAGGTTTTCAAATTTTCACAAAGTGTCAAATCTCCCAAGGTTCCCCCCCCCCCTTTTATGTCGGCATCAACGCATCCTAAGCCGTCCGCTCCATAACGACATCACGTACCAGCCGTACACGTGTCATCAGCCTCCACTCACTCTCCGGAGTACTCGAGGCGTTACCTCGGTTACGAAACCTACAGTTACTGTCATTAAAGGCTAGAAGACGGACAGGCTTAGGAGGCAAGCCTACGCACGCTAACCCGCTGTAGGTTCGACACGTGTTAACCACTGTAAGGACAACTTCGTAACTACCCCCCGCCACCGCCAGCGGAATTTCTCCCTTGTCATTTTCCAAGAGACGAAGTCTCCGCTGAGCGAAACCCCGCCAGCGGAATTTCTCCCTTGTCGTTTTCCAAGAGACGAAGTCTCCGCTGAGCGAAACCCCGCCAGCGGAACTTCTCCCTTGTCATTTTCTAAGAGACGAAGTCTCCGCTGAGCGAAACCCCGCCAGCGGAACTTCTCCCTTGTCGTTTTCCAAGAGACGAAGTCTCCGCTGAGCGAAATACCGCCAGCGGAACTTCTCCCTTGTCATTTTCCAAGAGACGAAGTCTCCGCTGAGCGAAACCCCGCCAGCGGAATTTCTCCCTTGTCATTTTCCAAGAGACGAAGTCTCCGCTGAGCGAAACCCCGCCAGCGGAATTTCTCCCTTGTCATTATCCAAGAGACGAAGTCATTTTCCAAGAGACGAAGTCTCCGCTGAGCGAAACCCCGCCAGCGGAACTTCTCCCTTGTCGTTTTCCAAGAGACGAAGTCTCCGCTGAGCGAAACCCCGCCAGCGGAACTTCTCCCTTGTCATTTTCCAAGAGACGAAATCTCCGCTGAGCGAAACCCCGCCAGCGGAATTTCTCCCTTGTCGTTTTCCAAGAGACGAAGTCTCCGCTGAGTGAAACCCCGCCAGCGGAACTTCTCCCTTGTCATTTTCCAAGAGACGAAGTCTCCGCTGAGCGAAACCCAGCCAGCGGAACTTCTTCCTTGTCATTTTCCAAGAGACGAAGTCCCCGCTGAGCAAAGCCCTGCCAGCAGAACTTCTCCTTTGCTATCCCGCAAGCGGGGTGTCTTTCGCTATACACCTCTGGCGGAACTCCCTTTTCATCTTGCAAAATACCGCCAGGCACGTCTACCGGACGCTGCTTCCTGCTGCATCCAGCTGGGGGATGTCCGCCAAACGGAAAATCCCGAGGCTACGCCTCACTGACAACGACCGCTACGCGATGTTACCGTCAGACCGTCCCTACGGGACACAGGGACTAGTCAAACAGTCTACGACGGCCCTGATCAGGCACGTTGACCCCCGTCATTTGGGTGCTAAACATTGGGCTCGCTACCCGACACCCTCTGCTCCGCGCAGCTCCCCTCATCAAACAATTTACCGACCATCCGGAGGTCTATCTTCGCCGGGGAGTGGGGGACTCCCTGGGGGGCCCAGCAGGGGCCCACCCGAAAGGGTATAAAGCGTTTGCTCAGTAAAACCAACGGTTGACAACGCACTGACGCTAATTATGCTCTTGCAAGTCTAGCGGAGGAAAACGCTTCAAACCGCCGGATAACTCCCCAACCAAGATTGCCCTCCTTGACTGGGGACTTGGGGGACTTGTACATACATGTACATTTGCAAGCATAATTAGCTATAAATGGGCCATGCTCGTTGTACCGCCAAAGGTACTAATTCCAACCAAAGGAATGACAGGCAGACGTGCCGCCAGGCGGGCTACAACCTTAGCGTCGGACCACCTACAGATCGCCGCCGACGCGCCGCCACGCGCTGTGTCAAGATGGCATCAGAAGCTTCTGAAACTGGGAACTGAAGCATATCAGTCCCACATCGAAAACAAAGACAAGATCGGTCTTTTCCTCACCTATAAAAGGTTCTCTCCTCTCTCCTCATTAATTACGCATTCAATACTTTCCTACTGTTACTTTGTCAACATAAATACATTGACTAACTTAGGCATCGGAGAGTTGAAGACCGCCCGGCGCGGTCTCCCTCTGACGCCCATTGTATTTTACTTGACAGGTAACGGGAACTACAACAACAACACTAGTATCGATCCGCCCACCGGATCAACGTTAACTAAGATCTAGCTACCGCTAGACTTTTAGACATTAACAGTTAGAACATTTTACAAGTACAGACTCAATCTCTGTTGTCATAGCTTGAATTATAAGGATTGTAGTACTGTTTCTATGGTCATAATTGAGCATTATTTCTGGAAAAACGTTTATATGGATTTCTTCTTGTTGTCCAAGTTTCATTCATACAACACAATACAAAACAATGTGTTGTATGACTGTAAAAGAGTTCAAAATTAAGGCTGTTCCCACAACAGTCATTGGTCATTAGCCAATTTGATTACGATATTCACACCACAGCTAAACAAATATAATTGTTGTGTGAACTAACAACCAACAACAAAAGAAAACAAAATTCTGTTATGTGAGATTCATAACACACAACAGAAATAAATCATCTTTGTTGTCTGAGTAAGCAACAGACGAGAGATCATTTAACTTTGGTTGTGTGTTACATATCTCAGATAACAAAGAATGAGTTATATCTGTTGTGTGTTATTAATCTCAGACAACAAAGAATGAGTTATATCTGTTGTGTGTTATATATCTCAGACAACAAAGAATGAGTAAAATCTGTTGTGTGTTATGAACCTCAGACAACAAAGAATAACTTATATCTGTTGTGTGTTATTGTAATACCCCGAAAAATCCAAATTAATTTCCGAGGACATTTTAGAATGATTTCGTAGTCATGGAAGGAAGTACGAAGCTTTGAGGAGTTGTGGATTTAGCTCGAACAATTTTATTTCGAAATCGTACGTCATTTAGGGGCGTCTCAAAAAGTGACTTTTTATACGTACCGAATTTGGGAAAATTTTCTTCATGAAAGTTGTAGAGCTCGTCGATACGATCGCGTGCATATGTGGAACGCAAAAATCGGAGCTCGTATAAATTAGTTATGATTTTTTTTTAAAATTCCAATTTAGTATAAATATTTCATTTTCGGAAATTTCCGAGAAAATTCAGAAAAATAAAAAAAAGGGAGGGAGTCGGGCTGCTGCTGCGGAAACCGGCCGGAAATCGCAAATTTTCTTCCTTCCGCCATTTCTTCCTCCTCCGGCCACCATAGGACGTGAAATTCTTGGGGTAGCCTCGCCTCAACCTTGCGCACCTCCCCATGGCCTCCTTTCCTCCCCTCACGGCGGCTAAACGGCGGTGGAGACAGTGGCGGAACCAGGATCAAATTCCTGTCTAGGCTAATTAGAAGGGCACAATAATTTTTTTTTTTTTTGAGGTTTGGAACCCAGTGGGAGGCTCATCCTCACGCTTTTATTATTTTGGATCAAAACATACAACGGAGGGGACATAAAACCAAACCCCGTAAATTAAAAACTACAAGCATACATTTGTTGTAAAATAACACTAAACTAACTAAATCGTACCCTCCTAGACCCACTGAGTTCAAACTCAGCAATCACAGAATCATTATCAATGCTATCGGCAAATTCTTTTTCGATGTAGAGAACCATCAAATCATCAAAAAACTCATCTTCCATCTTATTTCGAAGTTTGTTTTTTATGATGGTCATAGATGAAAATGCTCTCTCTGTTGTTGCTGTAGAAACTGGCAGAGTCAGCACAAGACAAATCAATCTATAAATCATAGGAAAGAATGCTGACTTTCTTGATTCAACTAACCGCCGACACAAATCAGACACAGTAGTTGTGTTGGCAAATCTTGGATCCTTCTGAATACCAGCTACAAAATACCCACACTCCACATCTAGAGCAAGCATATCATATGAAGTAAAATCTTGAGGATAAAACCTCAAAGCAAGATTGCAAGCATCTTCACATTTAAATGATCGAAAATTATCGCGTGGATCAAATGTAGCACTAAGAATAAGGAGCTCCAACGAATTATCTGTAAATCTACTATCCAACTCTGCCAATTGAAAGTCTATCACAGCATTAAGTATATTGACCCGATAATAATGCTCATTTGTAATATTTTGTTCACAAGCCCTTATACTTTTCTTATAAGGAGCAGACATATCTGGCATAATAATATCATGCTCACAACAAAATGTTTCAACCCTCATAATCAAATCATCCCAACCATCTTCTCTCATATCTTGAAGTTTTGATTTTGTTATTGAAAGAAAATTGAGAGCATTCAATATGTCTATGGCTTTTTTTTGCAATGACTGACAAAGAAAATCAGTAATCTTCATGACATCATGCATCAAAAGCAAGCAAAACACAAAATCAAAACGCTTCATTGCATTACCTACACTCTTTGCTTCTCCTTGTACTTTATTTGGTCCATCTGCAACCAAATTTGCAAGAGTTGTTTGGGTAGCTCCAAATAACTTAATCAAACTTGAAATAGAGCGAAGATGTGAACCCCAACGAGTAGCCCCTGCTCGTTGCAAAGTGCAAGTCTGATTAGCACCTCTACCAGTCTCAAGTGCTCCAGCAGCCACTAAATTTGCAATTTCTTCTTCTCTAATAACTCTCAAAGCTGAATGTCTTTTTGCAGAAGAATCAACAAAATTTACAATCAAACTTAGAGTTGAAAAGAATTCCCAAATATCATGCACCCCTTTAGCTGCAGCATTTAAAGTCAATTGTAAGCGATGAGCAAAACAATGAACATAATATGCATATGGACACTCTTGACGAAACAAAGCTTGCAAACCATTAAATTCACCCCGCATGTTGCTAGCACCATCATAGCCTTGCCCACGCATATTTTCTACTTGAAGATCATATTGAGTAAGGACTTTAGATATCTCATCTTTTAGAGTTTGAGAACAAGTGTCTGCCACACTAAGCACTTTGAAAAACCGTTCTCTAATAAACCCATCACAATCAACAAATCGAAGAATGATAGACATTTGTTCCCTATTAGATACATCAACAGCTTCATCAACAAGGATACAAAATTTGGCATCTCCCACTTCCTCCCGAATCTTGGTTCTAACTTTGTTACCAAGTATATTTAGAAATTGTTTTTGAATAAGGGGAGAAATATATTTGGCATTACCAGGAGCATTTTGTAAGACTCTGCGAACATCCATATTCATTCTTCCAAAGGAATCCACAACCGCATTGAAATTGCCACCATTGGATGAATTAACCGATTCATCATGGCCTCTAAAAGCACAACCTTGGCGTGCCAACAACCTTACACTCTCTATAGTAGTAATAAGCCGGAGTCGGTTGTCTGCTACTTCTTGTGATGATTGTGTGCTAATCACTCTTTCAATATGCTTAGATGGGTTTCTTAGTGACTCCCACTTGTGCATGGCAATATTATGTGGGGAATTTATGCCTCCCACGTGATAGACAATGCCAGATTTTTTTGACATAACATTCTTCCAACCTTGAAACCCATGCTCAGTAAATGCTGGATGATGAGATGGGAAACTATCAAACAAGAAACAAGGAAAGCAAAATGCTTTGTCCAACTCTGCGGAATACTCAAGCCACGGCCATTCTTTGAACCACTTAGGATTAAATTTTCGACCTTGACCTCCGTCAAATGATAATGGGTAAAAACTTAAGTGAGGTTGATACGGTCCTAAGACCACATAAGCTCTTCGAATATTGTCACGCTCATTCAAAGGGTACTTGCATATTGGACGCCTTATTCCTGGATCACGTTCAAGAGAACTAACATCAAAACTTTCTTCTCTCTCAATTCTTTCATTATGACACTCTTCTAGTGGAATAGATGGTGAAGGGTTTAAAGGGACATCATTAACAGATTTCTCAGTCACATTTCTACTCCCACTCCCACTCCCACTCCCACTCCCACTTCTAATCTCATCGACACTATCACTTGATGGAGCACCACTTGTAAACCATGACAAAAGATTTTTGTACCTCTTGGGTTTCCGGTGATCTGTCATTATATTCAATACCTATAGTATTATATAGATACCACCATTAGAATTGTATATATATATATATATATATATATATATATATATATATATGTACATTTCATACATAATGCAACTACAACTAATTATACATTATTATTAGTTACTAACTAGCAGCAGACATTAATTAGACACTATACACAAACACTATACACATAATTAGACAAAACCCACCTCAGGATCAGTTGATAGAAGGCGCCAATATATGTATGCACGATCTCTCAGATCAGGATTGTCTGTCTCCACAGTAGCATTATTAAAAAAAAACCTGCAAGATGGACCGACAATCTCAGAATTTTTACTTGGTGCATATCTAAAGAAGTAGAGCTGTGGGCTGTGGCCAATGAGCAAGAACATGCATTCAAAATAATAAGACAGTTTTATGCCCTTTAGATATTGTATTATACTATAACAATCTAATTGAAACTATTTGCTTACAGTCAATTAAGTCCAAAAACAATATCAAATATTGTTTTATATCTTCTGAGGGGTGAAAATGCATTATCAACCGCATTGAACAATATTAGCCTACAGCCTACTGCACAAATAAACTGACTAAGCCGAGTGAAACAAACCCAAAAGGCCAAAACCGATATCCCCATCACAAATCCAACAATCCCAATCATCTACTTATACCCAAAACTCAAAATCCCAACTCACAATTCATGGAGCCATGGAAGGCCAGAAGTCCAGAACTCTTCCAGAAACCCAGGCAATCAGCCAAGTAACCAACTCTTCGGTCACTCCAGTCTACAACTCTGCAAGAAGCCAAGAATCTCTGCAAATCTGCAAATCGAACAAGATACCCAGTGAAATGGAATATACCCAGTGAACCCACATTAAGAAAATCGAACAAGATAAGAAATTGGCACAAAGGAGACTAGGAGAGTGAGAGAAACCTTGGGCTGTTGGGCTGTTGGGCATTAGATCGGGCAATGGAAGGGAGAGGTGGAGATTGGAGAAGAAAAGGCAGACCTGATCACCTGAATCACCTGATACTCTGAGTCTCTGATATTTCCGATCTGTGCAAAATAGGGGAGGACCAGTGGAGGCGAATCGCGAAGAGATGAGAGGACTGAGGAGTCAGAGGACTGCTTGACGTGATGACGTCTCAAACTCTCGAAGATGTGGCTGGGGGAGAACGCGGAGAAACCTCTTACCTCTCTATTCTTTTTTTTTTTTTTTTTTTCTTTGAGTATGGGCTGAAGTCAGATAGATTAATAGATATATATATACTTTGTCGTTTTTTGGCCAAAAAGTTGTCTAGGCTTGAGCCTAGATAGCCTACCGTGTAGATCCGCCACTGGGTGGAGATCGAAACCGGTTTTTGCTCAATTTTGAGTCAAAACCGATATCTCGAGTTCTAGACGTTCAATCTTTGAGATTCTTGGACAGATGCACTCGGAATGAAGTTCTGAATCACTTTCATGAAGAAATCGAAGCGAGTGGTGGACGTTTTCACGTTGATCGGAGCTGCTACCGGTTTCTGGAAATTTTCCGGCCAAACCGTGGCTTCTAGGTAACTTTTCGACCACTTCCGTTCATTTTCAGACTTTGTGCTAGTTAGGAAAGTGGTTGGGCTTGATGAGACGAAGAGGAGCAGCCAGGCTCCGACACCATTGGCGGTGGTCGGCGGCGGCTCTGTCCTTTTTCCGGCGACCCTTTTTCCGGCCACCTACGGGGGTCAAAAATGTGATTTCTTTACAGTTTTAGATTCTAGGTTTCGATACGATCGTTTGCATATATAATTCATAATTTTTGGATATCGTATGCTTTAGTTATGAATTTTACGGTTTTAATTAATTTCGATGGTTCGATTAATGATCTGTGAAGATCGGACCGTCCGATGGACTTGTAGTTTTGATATGTTGATCGTATGACTGTCCCGGTGACTTTGTGAGGTCACGGACGAAGATCAGACAATTGGATCTTCGTATAATTGTGAATTAGTGATTTGGAAGGCGATTCGTGAGAATCCGACCGTCGGATTTTCATGAAATTTTGTGGAGATGTTTATAAGGACGATTCAGGAAGATCCGACCGTTGGATCTTCGTGATAATTTTGGGGGATGATCCTATGGGCGATCCGTGAGGATCCGACCGTTGGATCATCATATAATTTCGATCCGACCGTCGATCGTCTTTATTTTAATTATGAGTTGTTGGCTAAGTTATGATCATATTGGATTTAGGTGATTGACGGTCTTCCTTTGTGAGCGGTTTTGGAGTGTTTTGTGAAATTGAAGACGCAGCGGGATTAGGGGTGAGTAAACCTCACGTGGTTCATATTACGAACCGAACACTTTTAAATTAATTTATTTTGTCGTAATTGTGTGAAAAAATATTTATGGAATAAATATTTGTTTTTAATCATATGGACTTGATCAACTACTGTCCATAGGTAAGTAAAATGTTTTAATTATACAAAATGAATTTCCTAATTTTCTTGTGTGTGATTTATAGTTGGTATTAGTGATTATCCCTGTGCGGATGATTACGTATATATATATTTACGTGGATATATATATGGAATGTTGTGACATTGAGGTGGGTGTGGAATTATGATAATTTGGTTGAGATATGATATTGTATTGGAAATTACCATGATTGTTTATGATGATGTTAACCGATAAATGTGTGTGATAATCATGTTGATCTTCTGAGTTGATTAGAGGGTAGAATTGTAGTGCTCTGAGGACTGAGAGTCCGAAGACCGCCGGTTAGATAATAACCGAGATGTAGTGCTCTGAGGACTGGGAGTCTGAAGACCGCCGGTTAAATAATAACCGAGATGTAGTGCTCTGAGGACTGGGAGTCCGAAGACCGCCGGTTAGATAATAACCGAGATGTAGTGCTCTGAGGACAAGGGAAAAGTCCGAAGACCGCCGGTTAAATAATAACAGAGATATAGTTGGATCCAAACAGTTGGGATGGACCAAAGTAGTGATATTGTGGATTAGAGGATTGTGGAAATGTATTCGTTGTGGATTTTCCGTGTTTTGGTTTGATGTTTCCTTACAGATGTTGAGATTGTTGGTTGTTTACTTGAGTTAAAAGAAAGATGATTTATAATCAACATTTCCTTCTTATTTACTCACGAGCTGTCAAAAGCTTACCGGGTTTGGTGTTGTTGCAATCCCGGTACACTATTCAAATTGTGTAGCGGGTAATCTTGCAGGTTAGGAGAATCAGGGCGGTGATCGTGCGGGTTAGAGTAATTGTTGTAGTTTTACAATGATTGTAATAGTGAGGTGAGTGATGCTCAATTTGAGCTTTACATATTTACTTTGTATAAGTGAGTTGTAATAATTAAATTGAGATTTGAAATTTGAGTGACTGGTGTTGTAGTTGATTTTTCATGTTTCGGATTATGAATTAGTTATTCAAAATTCGGGGCGTGACAGTTATGAATCTCAGACAACGGCAAAATTTCTTTTTGTTGTCTTTGTCGTTGTCTGAATGTGCCAAGGCATCCCCACGCATGCCATGCCAGGCACCTGCCTGCGCAGAATTCACACAACGGAAATATGTTTTCTGTTGAGCAAACAGTTATCACACAACGGTGGAATCACCGTTGTCTGATTTTTCAATCACACAACACTCACTTAGACTACGGTGAGCTTGGTCATCAGACAACAGAAATCCACCGTCGTCTGATGACCTTTTTGTAGTAGTGACTCTTGCAGTGAAGAGCTACAACATGGAGAGGTTGAAGCAAAATGTGCAGGTGTTCGACTGGGAACTAACAGAAGAGGATCTTGAGAAGATCAATCAAATCCCACAGCGCAAAATGATAGTTCGAGAAGAAGAGTTGGTTACGGCTACCGGACCATACAAGTCCCTTGATGAGTTATGGGATGGAGAGTATTGACTTTACACTCTAATTGCCGCACTTGTTTTTTTTTTTTTTTTTTTTTCTGTTCACTTTCCCGCGGCGCTGATCATTGTTGATTTAGGTTGGGAACTATCTTTCCTTTGTGTAAGTTTGGGCTATGTTATTCCATCTTCTTGGGCTTGCCCTTTGTCAAGTCCAGTATCCAAAAACAAGGGTGCCAGCTATGTCATGTATCTATGGCATGCATTGTATAAAGATTTCTATTCGATTCTGGAAACGTAATAACGTATTGCTTGGTTTTCATTCTCTGCAAGCCTCCTTTTTTGTAAGTGATCATTTGGAAATGAATGACATATGAAAGCCAGCGAGGCCTAATTAGCAATAGTTACGTTTCTACTTACATGAGTGAACATCCACTTCATGGATCCCGTAAAGAACAACTGGGAAATTAGGAAAAACCTTAATAGCATCCTACTATTGTTACTGAAATGTATCATCTTTAAGACTGGCTACGGAGGGTAAGCCAAAAACAAAAATCACCGTAGTACCAATAGGTAGGAGTTTTTTTCAAGAAAAGGAAATTGCATTAATTACGATATTGGGATGTTTACATCCACTATAAGTACATCGGATAGTCATTGTGGCCCATTCTCAATAAATATCCGATATCATCAAATATATATTAGATATTTGGTATATATCCCTGATAATATGAAAAAATATCTATAAAATCTAATTAAAAAAAAAAAAAAACTCTGTAATTCTCTAAATGCAAATCTTCTACCGTTTCTGCGAAATTTCTCTGACATTGTCAAATATCCCCGATCTTAGATTTTTGGTATATATCCTCGATAATATGAAGAATTATCTGTAAAATCTTATGAAAAAAAAATGAAAAAACTCAGTGATTCTCTAAATGCAAATATGTGTGAAAGAGATCTTCTCAAGACGAATCTAAGTAAGAAGAAATACCCTCAAGGTGATTATGGGTGAGAAGTAATTCTCTAAATGCAAATCTGTGTGTAGAGAAATCTCCTCAAAACAAATTTGGATGAGTATTCCCTTCGAGGGAAATTCAAGTGAAGAGAAATTTCCTTAAGACGAATCTGGACAAGGAGAATTCATGATGAAGCAATTTTAAAAAGTAACTCATTCACTTTATCTTTCTCAATTATATGAGATTGCCTCAAATATAGTAAAGTTTTAGACAAAGAGAATAGACTATTAAGCTATGATCCGCAAAAAAATGTGGTGCAATTATATGAATTATTTGATACCGTGTATTCTGTGACTTAATCTCCATGTAGTCTGTAGTTGAACAATAGCAAGAAAATAAAGGTTTAATTATTTAGATGAGGCCAAGTGACTTGACAGAAGGAACCATATAAGGCATATATGGATGACAAGATGGGAGCAAAGTATAGACTAGACTACAACAATGCATCTTAAAAGAAGTGAGAAATAATGAAGCTATTGTGTAGTATGTAGTTAAACAGTATAAAGAAGCTAGAGGTTCAAAGCATAATTATGGAACTACCAAATATGGTAACTATCAAATAGAATAAATGCATGTTAGAGCAGGCCGTACAATTATTCAAAAGATGACAAGTTCAATCATTCAAAAAAGGGCCGAGTGCGCCACTAACCACACTCGGGTCGCTCCTCGGCCGCCTAGACTGGCCTACATGAGCAATGACGTTACTGGCCAAGTGGAAGAGCGAAGAGAGTTTCATCGAGTCTTCTCTCCTTGACTGAAGAACAAACGAAATCTATAAAAGAACCCAGCTTTCAGCAAAATCAACCGAGATGGCAGCAACCCAAATCCCAGTAGTGGTTCTTGAATCCTCCGATGGCCACAGGACCATGCCTGTGCTTGGCTTCGGCACAGCATCCAACAATTTACAACCAGAGGTTCTGATGGAAGCTGTTCTCGAGGCCATCAAGCTCGGTTACCGCCACTTCGACACGGCTTCCCTGTACGGCTCGGAGCAGAGTCTGGGAGTAGCCATAGCCCAAGCACTCAAACTGGGCCTCGTGGCTTCTCGGGACGAGCTCTTCATCACTTCCAAGCTTTGATGTAATGATGCTCACCCTGATTTGGTTCTCCCTGCTCTAAAGAAATCGCTTCAGTAAGCCTAGCGATTTCGGAAAGAAAAAAAAGAAAAAAGAATTGACTCTCTCTAAATGTATTGGGTGCATGATGACTAATCTGTGTGAATTCTTTTGTGTAGGACTCTTCAATTGGAGTACCTTGATCTGTATCTGATTCACTGGCCCATCAGTGGCACGCCTGGGAAAGTGATGGAATTTCCCGAGGAGAAGGACCAAATGCCGATGGACTTCAAGGGTGTGTGGGGAGCCATGGAAGAAGCTCAGAGACTTGGCCTCACCAAATCCATTGGAATCAGTAATTTCTCTACCAAGAAGACTCAGAATATGCTCTCTTTTGCTACTATTCCTCCTTCAGTCAACCAAGTGAGTTGGTCCCTTTTTTCCCCTGGCAATTCTAGTAGCACTGAACTGATATTTTTATCAACATTGATCAAGTTTGCGCATGTATAGGTTGAGATGAGCCCATTTTGGCAACAAAAGAAGCTCAGAGACTTCTGCAAGGCCAACGGTATAGTTGTGACTGCCTTCCCCCCATTGGGTGCCATAGGAGCCAGTTGGGGTACCAATCATGTTCTCGAAAGCAAAGTGCTCAATGAAATCGCCGAGGCTCGGGGAAAGACTGTTGTTCAGGTTAACTAAACTGCCTTGTAGTTTTGTTGTAGAAACTTATTGGTACCCATTAGTTTTAAAAACATAGAGTTTGTGACTTTGATGTGGTACTTGTTCTGGTTGCAGGTGTGCATTAGATGGGTTTATCAGGTAGGAGCAACTCTTGCAGTGAAGAGCTACAACAAGGAGAGGTTGAAGCAGAATGTGCAGGTGTTCGACTGGGAACTAACAGAAGAGGATCTTGAGAAGATCAATCAAATCCCACAGCGCAAAATGATGGTTCGAGAAGAAGAGTTGGTTACGGCTACCGGACCATACGAGTCCCTTGATGAGTTATGGGATGGAGAGTATTAACTTTACACACTATGTATGTTTTTTTGTATAAAAATAAGTTGCCAGGTCTTCCCTCTCCGTCTGCTTCTGTGTTTAATTACTGCACTTGTTTTTTTTTTCTCTCTTCTGAGGGTGGTTTCCCGTGGCCCTGATCATTGTTGATTTAGGTTGGGAACGATCTTTCCTTTATGTAAGTTTGGGCTATGTTATTACATCTCTTGGGCTTGCTCTTTGTCAAGTCAGTATCCAAATAAATAAATAAATAAGGTGCCAGCTTGGTCATGTATCTATGGCATGCAGTGTATGTAAGACTTCTGTTCGATTCTGTAAACGTAATAACGTATCGGTTGTTTTTCCTTCTCTGCAAGCCTCCATTTTGTAAGTGATCATTTGGAAATGAATGACATATGAAAGCTAGCGAGGCCTAATTAGCAATAAAAAAGCTAGGGTTGTTCCATTTCTACTTACATCAGTGAACATCCACTTCATGGATCCCGTGAAGAACAATTGGGAGATTAGGAAAAAGCTGAATAGCATCCTACTATTGTTACTGAAATGTATCATCTTTAAGACTGGCTATGGAGGGTAAGCCAAAAACCAGGGCTGACCTTGAGTTTTTAGGGGCTCTAGGCGAAAAACAAAAATGGGGCTCCCCATTTTTAAATATATTCACAATTTTTTTGTCTTTAAAAGTAAATTGGTAACTTTAAACAATATATAATTACTAAAAACATAGCAATATAGCAATCCCAATATCATTTACCAAAATATTATATTAATTCAAATAAAGAACTTAAAGTTACAATAATCAGTATTTTTGTTACTGAAAAAGACTTAGATATCACATTACATTATATATGTTTTTTTTATTGAGACTTGGTTCCCTCTACTTGGGCCGGCCTTATACATGAGGTTCTTCAATAACTGGGGTACATTCACCTTCCTCCTTGCTATCTGAGTCTGGAGGATTGGTTCCAACCAAATTTTCATTGTTGGGACTTGGGAGGGCTGATGGAGCTACAGTCTAGGGCACCAGTTTGAGAAGAGAATCTTGGAACACTAGGTGAAGAAGAGGATGGAACCAGTGAATCCAGAGGCTGAGACACCAATTGTGGAGCGGTACACCACTAATACCAACAATGTCACTCGGCGTTGTGACCTGCGCAACAGCGGCCTGTTTCACAACTGCAATCGCTGTTGTAACCAGTGCAACACGAAGCTGAGCATCCTCCGTACTAGAAAAAAGAGCAGGAACATTACCCAGCAGAGAGACTGGCCAATAATAATGAAAAATTCATGACTGCCATCTGTTCCTTTTGTAGCCCAAGTTAGCTTTGACTTATTAACCACTAGACTGAACTTGTCAGCACAAACTTAAACAGTAAGAACAAGTGGTGAATTGACCAAAAAAAAGAACAAATGGTGACTGCTACAAGAAGAAACCTAATCGGAGGCATCAAATGCAGAAAAAGAAGCCTGAAAATTTAGACTGCCATCATATGCTTAAGTAGACAAACATTCAATAGCCAAATTCCATTCCTCTAAGTAACACCAGAGCTTATAATAGGGAAATGCATCATAAGAATAAAGAATCTACAAATCAATAAGCACGGCTGTCAACTGTCACTAGACATAAGCATAACCCAACATGGATCTGCAGGATACATATGTCAAAATATAGCACCAAACTTTCATAATACTCATTGATTCAGAACAAAGACAAACCGCCAACCCTTTATATACATGTTATCATTAATTTCAGACAAGGTCAAAAATAAGAAACTTACATTTCCAGTTCCAAAGCACAATCTGACCTACTTCAGCTATCGCAAATGTTTACATTCCTTTCCTTCCAATGAGCATTTTGGGAGGGGACAGAGATCTTAGTTCAGGCGCAGAACTAGGAAAAAGAGTGTTCAGCTTATGCATGAGGATGTCAGACCTAGATGGAATCTCATTCAGAAGAAACTGTTGAACTATGGGTTTTTTAAACCACTCCATGACAGCATCTCCTGGAGCCCTCAGCACTACTTTACTAACCTCAAATGGAGATTCCACAGAGCTCAAAATTTGTGCAATCACAATCTTTAAAGTTGGTCCAGTGACCAACTTAATACGTCTCGGGACAACACCATAATACAACATTCGTTTCCGGAACCTATGGAGAGTGTGCACAACTGATATGAGAGCAGCTCCAACTGATAAGTTCCTGACGTCAAGGGACCAAGCTATTTGTTGATCAAAAACTATTGCCTTTGGGAAAAGCTTATTCTCATAGGCGACTTTCCAAACACATCGAGCTCGGTTTATCTGTCCCATAAGAACAAGGTAATTGAGGAGAACGTTAACAAAGTACCTAGCAGGCCCCTCTTCCAACTCATAGTCAATACCTTGGAAAAATTCCCTCACAAAAGATAACACCGGTTGTTCCCTCTGTTCTGGGCCTGTGAAGAGTCCGCACATAAAAGCATGTGCCTTGTGTCTTGTAGTACCAAGTATTGACATCAAATGCCTCTCATTCTCTTCTTCCTGGCATCTTACAAGATGTGCTAGAATGGATGTGTACAGTACCAGATCGACTTTTGCAGCAGAGTTCACATAAGTTTCAAGGAGAGGCTTTGCTGACTCATACAAACCACTCTTCATACATGACTCAAACAGCTGTCTAATTATAAAATTATTTGTTCGGATCCCTGATGAACCCATGAAACGTAGCCACCGCAGAGCAACATCAACAGAACCATCCTTGATATACACCATCAGCACATCACTAGCACTCACATCAACAGAATATCCCATGCTCTTCATCTCAAGCAAAATTTTGGCAGCCACATCCACAAGCTTCTTATTTGCTAAGAGCATCAGAAGGCCAGTGTAAGTACTCATACCCGGTCTTAAACCTGCATTGGTCATCGAATTATACAGCTTCATGGCAGGATCTACTTGTCCAGAGGCAGCATGCATTTCTAATAGACATGAATATGTCGATGGAGTGGGTAGAAATCCAACCTTCTCCATATCCGTAAAGGTAGACATTGCAATATCAAGTTTTCCGGATTTTGCATGGGACTCAACAATCATTGTGTATAACCCAAAGTTAGGCCTAAAGCCTGCTTTCTTCATCTCATCCCAAAGTCTAAGGGCAGCATCCAACTTCCCAGCCTTCACATTTGACTCAATCATGGATACATACATAGGAGCGGATGGCCTGAAACCATAACCCTGCATTTCCATGTATACCTTCATTGCCATGTCCAACCTCCCAGCTTTTCCCATTGAATCAACAAGCGATGCAAAGACATTAAAGCTGGGTTTAACATTTTTTTCTTTCATTTCTTGGAAGAGCTTAAATGCTGCATCAAGGCGGCCCGACTTTGCCAAGTTTGGTACCATCAACTCATATGTTGATCCATCCAACGAACAATTTGCAGCTTGCATGCTTTCATATATCTCAAATGCCTTATAAGGTAAACCCTTATTTAAAAACAGCAGTATGAGTGAATTATATGTCTGAGTATCAACTTTACATCCTGAATCTTGAATCTTCTTAAAACAACAAAATGACACCTCCATTTTATCCGCTTTAGCCAAAAACTGAATGACACGATTATATGCAGTAGATGATAAAACCCCATTATTACTCGAATCCTGCACCATTTCATCAAATAATGATTGAATCCCATCAAAGTCCCTACTTTCATTCAGGCCATCAAACAATACGACATAACACTCATCACTTGGCAAATACCAAGGTTGCCTCTTAGCCCATCGAAACAAACTCAAAGACCCTTCACTATCATTAATCACCTTCAATGCTTGAGTGATGTGAGTCATGTTTGGCACAAATTGGAGTTTGTCCAATTGGGTCTCCAACTCAGGCCCCCATTTCCACCTCTTCACAACCTCAACAATCTTAGCAATCGCAGAGGCGTTCAGAAGCGGCTTTTTCAAACCTCCCACCATCACATGGTCATCGAGCCCCGGCTCGACAGACCTTATACCTTTCCCAGTGTAAATAACACTTCCTGATTCATCCAAATACTCAATTTCCTCAGTCCACTCATCACTGTTCTTCCCAGAAGAGTAATTTCTAACAAAAGCACACCCAACAGATAATGGAGTTTCAGAAAGATTTAATCTTGAAAACCCAGAGCTGCCAATGAAATTGGGTTTTAATGGTACAGAACATCTAGGAGAAATTAAGTTGGAACCCACTATAGAGCTCCAAAATCTGGAACTTCCTCCGTAACTATTGAGTTCTCTGGTGCAGAGATTAGGGTATGAATTGAAATTGTGAAATAAAGGGTTTAAGGCAGGGTTTTTGTAGAGTCTGCCAAAATTTCTAGGACACAACTTCCTCCTATAAATCATTGAGTTCTAAGTAGAAAGAGAGAGACTTGAATTAGGGACCGCAAGGGTTTAAGAGCTCGAATGCGTTACCTGATTGAGAAAAGATGCCGCCTTTTCAGAGCAAAAGCTTAAACCCTAAGTGCTCATGAACCAGCGACTGGGAGCGACTATGAGCAGGCAGCGTTCCGGTACTGTGGCTGAAAGAGCTGGAAGACTTGGTTTTTAGGAGGAAAATACTTCTTTGTAAAAATGGAAATTAAAATATTTTTCGTTTATTTATTTATTTTATTTTATTTTTTTAAAAAAATTTATACTTTTTTCCTTTTAGTCACATTACTTTACATCTTCCTATTTGCCACTTTCACTTTCTTTCTACACCCACACTAACTCTCTCTGGCGATGCCACCTATCTCCGTCGCCAGTCGCCACACACCTTGTGCTAACAACCCGGCCGCTTTTGACAATTAGTGAAAGCTCACTGCGTCATCGAATCATTTTCAAATGTTATTGAAATTTGTGCATGAATTAGTCGTTTTTTTTGAAATGTTAGATTTAATAACCACCTATTCAATTGTTGTGTAATGTGTAAATTTTCTAAAATTATCCACGTTTCTAGTGTTTACTATTTGGTCTTCCGAACATCTATCTCTTAGACTCCCAATATTCAACCCGACCAAAGCCAAAAGAATGTATTGATACTTGGAGGATTGTTCTCTATTTGGTATATGAAATGCATTATTTCATTCAATTTTAACTTTATTAAAAGTCTTTAAGATTAGCCCGAGTGATGTATAGAGAGGATGGAGAGCAAATAGTTCTTTCATGTCACAATCACCTTAGTTATATCAACACCTTACACTCAATTACTCGATTCAAAACACTTTGTCTAATTACACTATTATTCGAAAACCATTGTAGGTGTAGCAAGTTAACACACATTCTCTCACAATAACTAGTCACATGATTAACACTAAAAATTATGCTATTTGACTTGTGAAAGACAATATAAATTAGCTATTACTCTTGTTACCCCAAAAAATTTTTGAAACAAAAGTTTAGCAATTTCATTTTGTACGTAATTTTCTCTTTTCATTAAGAATATTAATGAGACAAAAATTTTCAAACAAAGACAATGTGATGGATAATTGGGTACACAATTAAATCAAGATAAAAATTAAAAAGATTAAAATAAGAACAACTAGGCAAGTAAAAACATGTATATTGTTTTATCGGGCTAGTTACTTAGACAAGTTGTAGGTATTGCGGAGTACCAGCCCATTCTCAAACTCACACGTCCACATTGTGTGAATGCATAAGACATTTGTCTCAAATACTTTTATCCTTTGTGCTAAAGTTGGGCGTTCTATGTTTCATAATCAAGTATGCAAATGTACTTTCAAATGAAAATGTAAATAATTTGAGAAAAGAAAGCAGATGGTTTTTGATATGAATATCGCATATACACTTGGTTTGGTTTTCTCCAGATATGAAAAACTAGTCCTGAGAGAGCTTTAATTTGAGTAGAAAGCAAGCAACACAAAAGGCCCAGAAAAAAACCACTTTCATTTTTCCCAAGATCAAGCAAGCATATATTCCAGTTTTGCTACATGCAAAAACTAATTAATGAGGCAAAAGATGATATATGCAGGCTGTGATAGAACAATTCATCTTCCTATAAAATACAGTTCTCCTAAGAACTTTTAACCCTTTTTTGTATTCCTTCAAACTCACATAACTCAGTAAAGTGATTGAAAGTTGGACTGTGCTAAAGAATCAATCTTTATGGCCAACCCGGTCTACATTGCCCTTTCTTTGGGCAATTCCAGAGGAGTCCAAGGCTGCTTGGTATATAAACTAAAGCTTCTTCTCTATTTTCTTGCTTGAGTTGATTCAATTCTAGTCTTTGAGTTTGTGGGAAGTGGATCAGATCGAGAATTGCTCAAGTGGTTAGCTTGGAGTTTTGGGTTTTTTGTTAAGTCATGGAAACAAGCAGAGAGTGCATGAGAATTTGCGTTCTTCTTCTCTATTTGACTGCAGCAACTATTTCCTTCACTCAATGTGGTAAGCCTCTTTCTCTAATTCAAGGATTTATTGTGGTATATTGTAGTTGACATGCAAGCCTAAATCTTTTGTCAGATGCAAGAAAATCACATAGATTACTAAAGGGTCTTACAAAACCCCCTCCAACCCATCACAGAAGTCTGTTTCTCAGAACGGCAAAGAAGTTGAATTTAGTAAAGCGCATTGAGTATAACCCATTTGGTTCATCAAAGCAACAAAACCAAGAACCCTATGGTTTGAATTCACCACTTTCATTGCCACCTTATGATTCACTAGCTCCACTTTCCTTGCCTGATCCAAATGCTCCTCCATTTTGTACTTACCCACCCAACACTCCACAAACCCCCTCTACAACTACTCCAACACCCACCACATCATCACCCCCAAGCCCACAATCACCTTATCTTTACGTTCCACCAATTCTTCCCACGCAAAGCCCACCACTAGTCCCAATAGGCACTATCCCAGGCCCACCACAATCTATCTCCGTACCTGGGCCGCCGGAGTCTATACCGAGTCCGACCATCTACTTCCCAGGCCCACCGCAATCTATCCCGACCCCTAATCCACCCGAAACCGTCCCAAGCCCACCGGATTACGAGCCCAGCCCGCCAGATTTTTCTATTCCAAGCCCGCCTTCTTTCGTCCCATCTCCTTCCTATGGGTTCCAACCAAGCCCACCAGTGTTCGAACCCCCTGTTGTGTTCCCTCCACCAACCACTCCGCCGAGTCCAAAGAAAGGCCCGACAGCGGCCCTTTGGTGCGTGGCCAAGCCGTCGGTGCCCGACCCAATCATCCAAGAAGCCATGAACTACGCTTGCGGGTCTGGAGCAGATTGTGATGCCATTCTGCCCAATGGGACATGCTTTGAGCCCAACACATTGTATGCCCATGCTTCGTTTGCCTTCAATAGTTACTGGCAAAGGACCAGGGTTGCTGGTAGCACCTGTTCGTTTGGAGGAACAGCCATACTAGTCACAGTTGATCCAAGTAAGTTTCCCAACATCTAAAGACTGTACTGCATTATCTTGTAGAACACTTTTGATTTTATTCGTATTTATCACATTATCTTTTGTGATGTGTTTCACAGGTTATGATGGGTGCCGGTTTGACTATTATTGATCACAATCACAAAAGCAGATCTCTTCTTCTTTCCCTTTCCCTTTAACTTTCCCATTTCTTAGTACGCAGGGTACACAATTTCGTATATGTAACCAGAATATGAACAGGAATTTTGTAAGTAAAATGTAGATTTAACTCTGGTTGTTCACAAGGTTATAGATTTCAATAATCTTGTGTTATGGTGATTGGAATGAACATGTCTATTCTCTGCATCTGTAATAGAAGAATGAGAAACCTAAGGTGACTCAGTTCCATTTCAGAGTCCAGTCAGGGAGCACTTTCTTAGTTTTTACTCCTACAAAGTACCAACCCTTTAAAGTTTAAACAAATAAGATTGAAGACTTTGCTACAATGGAGTACTTTGCTTTGCCAAATCAAATAGAAGATAAGAGGGTTTGCTTTTGTTAGTGCTCTATTGAGTATTAACATGTAATCTCAACACTTGGACAGGGTGCGTATAATAATGGAGTGGACCTAGTTAGAGATGGTTCATATCTTTGTTCCGATAGACATATACAATAGCTTCTACTAGCTAATTCTATATGGGAATCCCGACTATGACACTTTGTGAGGAGTTTTGTCAAATTTAACAGGAAAAATGGACATGTCAAATCCACATCAGATTAGATGGAGGGCTTTTCTCTTTCATTTCTTATGGTTAGACACTCCATGTAGCAAAAAATCACTCCGTTGAAATGCTCTCAAGAGTAGCTTATCATGCCAACTAGCATAACATTGGTTATGACTAAAATTCGCCAGATCATTTGCTATAAAGTTAGTCTCTCTCCAAATATCAACGAAATCAATACACTGAAAGTGAATTGTGGTTACTTTTCGAAGAGAAAACTTTAGTACAAGTTCTCTTTTCTTTTTTTTTTTGGATATAACAAGTTCTCTTTTCTTTGGTTAGAGAAAGGACTCAATTGGCTGATAAATTCTATCAAAATTAAATAAATAAATTTAAGTTTTAACCCGTACTTGGATACCATACCATGCACTCGCCCACACCCAAGCAGCAATATTTGGACATTTCCCTCCATATTTAGTCAGTCCCCACCAAGCTCACTTTGCCCACGCAAAACCCTGAACCCCTCCTCTTTTCACTCTCTCTATCTCTTCCTCTCGCGGCGGCGCCACCATGTCCATCATCGAAGACGGCTTCTCCTCCGACCGCCTCTTCAACCAGGGCTACTCCTACACCTACGATGACGTCATCTTCCTCCCTCACTACATCGACTTCCCCACCGACGCCGTCCTCCTCCCCACCAAGCTCTCCCGCCGCCTCCCCCTCTCCATCCCCTGCGTCTCCTCCCCCATGGACACCGTCACCGAGTCCCACATGGCCGTCTCCATGGCCGCCCTCGGCGGCATCGGCATCCTCCACTCCAACGCCGCCTCCTCCGACCAGGCCGCCATGGTCAGATCCGTCAAGGCCCGCCGCGTCCCCCTCCTCTCCGCCCCCGTCTTCAAGTCCCCCGAGGACCGCATCCACAACGACGACGTTTTCGACCACGGCGCCAATCCCTACGTCCTGGTCACCGAGTCCGGCGCCCCCAGTTCCAAGCTTTTGGGCTACGTGGCGAGCCGCGATTGGGTGAAGCTGGCGGACAAGGAGGTCAAGATTTACGATTACATGGTCAGCTGCAAGGACATGGTTTTGCCGTGGAGCTCCGATTTGGGGAGGATTGAGGAGTTCATGGCGGAGAAAGGCCGTGACGTGGCGGCGACGGTGAGGGGCGACGAGGTTGTGGACGTTGTGGGGAAGGAGGACGTGGAGCGGATCAGAGGGTACCCGAAGTTGGGGGTCGGGTCGGTTGGGCCCGACGGGTCGTGGAGGGTCGGGGCGGCGATAGGGACGAGGGAGTCGGATAAGGAGAGATTGGAGGAGTTGGTGAAGGCTGGGATTGATGTGGTGGTGTTGGATAGCTCACAGGGGAACTCCATTTATCAGATTGAGATGATCAAGTATATTAAGAAAATGTACTCAGATTTGGATGTGGTTGGTGGGAATGTGGTGACTGTGAGTCAGGCACAGAATTTGATTCAGGCCGGTGTTGATGGGTTGAGGGTTGGGATGGGGTCTGGCTCCATTTGTACAACTCAAGAGGTTTGCGCCGTCGGCAGGGGACAGGTATAAAGATGTATTCTTTTTGTTCAAGTATTGGTTTTGAGATGTGTGGAGTTTGATTAGACTGTTTAGATTATTAGTGGATGAACATTGGACCTAGGACTTGTCGAATTAATGGCATTTTCGCTCATTGGTGCTTGCTTTACTCTCTTGTTATGATATTAATGCCAGCATAGAACTTAACCAAAGGTTTGAAACCCTGCAGTGTGTAATAAATAGCACTATAATACCATTCTTAACTTGTGAAGAAGTGTGGATCGTGTGATAGCTATGCCTTCTTATACTGAAGGTTTTTTTTTTTTAATGTTGGCAATATGTTTCAGGCAACTGCGGTTTACAAGGTTGCATCTGTTGCTTCACAAAGTGGTGTGCCTGTCATTGCTGATGGTGGAATTTCCAATTCTGGACACATTGTCAAGGCTTTAACCCTTGGGGCTTCTACTGTCATGATGGGGAGCTTCTTAGCTGGAAGTACTGAGGCCCCTGGGGCTTATGAGAATCAGGTAATGCCTGAGATATGAAAGGTTTACTGCTAAAGCAGATATACTGCCTACACCATCTTATATAATTGTTACTTTCACCTTTCTTCCTTGCATGGGTATCATTTGAATATTTAATCTTTTATTTCAATTGAGGAATTTTAGAGGGGTGAGTGAGTTTATCCTTTATTAGCTGGTATAGAAACTCTTCTCGAAGATGTATGTTTCTAGATTTGTCACATGTCGTGGTCTTTGTTCTCATGGTTTTTGGACTACTTCAGCTATGGTTATATGGAATACTGCAAAGTACCTCTGTTTTAGTGAACCCTTGGAGTTGATGCACCATCGAATTTATAATTCTACAGTGTCAGGAATGACATCACATGGTTGTACTCTCTGCGATGACTAGAATTTCAATAGTATGAGGGTTTAAAATGCAATCTTGGATCTTTCATATGTTAAAGCTGAACTTATAATGGGGTTACCGTAGGTCCTGGGATATGTTTTCTTATGTTCAGTCATTATCATGTTGAGAGCAGTTGATTTAATCTTCATTATTGTGGCACAATGTCATTGATGCTAATTAAACTTACAATCCAACATGACAATGCCATTGCGTAAAGACTCGCTTTCTACTCTTGTCTTCTTGCATCTGAACATATTAGGTTTTTCCGTCATGTTTGGTAGATGAATAGGAAAACTGACCTTTTAGTCTTATTGAGATACCTCAAGTGGAGAAAATTGCCAATCTTTTTGTCACTCCAAGACCATATTTGTATTATAGGATTCATATGGCTTTTCAATTGGTACTTATTTCAGAATCAGAATGACAGATGAACATAGACATAGATTTTTATTTCAAAATCAGAATGACATATGTACTTGTGTATACATACTTGGGCTTTCAACAAGCTCAATGCTGTGTGTTATTTCTTAGGCATTTGTTAATTAACCTTCAGCATGCTTAGCTTGTACTGCTGAAAGACGTATTTCTGTAACATTAGTAATTTCATTTTTCTATACCAGAATGGTCGCCGGATCAAAAAATACCGAGGCATGGGCTCTCTTGAAGCGATGGCAAAAGGGAGTGATCAACGGTACCTGGGAGATACAGCGAAGCTGAAGATTGCACAGGGGGTGGTTGGTGCAGTTGCAGACAAAGGTTCTGTTTTAAAGTTTGTACCATACACAATGCAAGCAGTGAAACAAGGTTTCCAAGATCTCGGCGCTTCTTCTCTGCAGTCTGCTCATGACCTCTTAAGATCAGGGGTTTTAAGGCTAGAGGTATGGCTACCCATAATGCGCGTGTTGTTGTTTTGTTATTATCAAGGAATCATTTCTATCATATGCTTGAATCACAAATTATGTTATAGTTGACGATTCTGGCAATTATTAACTGTTCTTTATCTGTTCTATTTATCTGTTCATCACTTTCAAGTGAAAATCACCAATAAAAGGGGGAAGAAACCTATTAAGGCAGAATACCATGGAGTGTCACAAGTCACATGTATGAGCACTGACGTTTTAAGTTTTAGAACAGAACTAGGTGTTAAATTTCTATCTAGTTTGGATGATTTATGCCATTAAGAGCCATCTTGTCTTTGTCACGTTTGTAGAAGTGTTTGCAATGGGTTATAGAATAGTGTCATTACATTCTAAAATGTATCTCTCTTTATGGCAATAATCCCATTGCTAGTGGCTAGTGCCAGCCAGATTACCAGTTAGAAAAAATTGACAGCCTTTCTTTGTTTGTTAAGTTAACATGTTATAGGTTACTTAATCAAGAACTACCAAATAATAAACAGAGATTAGGGAGTTATGGGTAGGGCCTTTTTAAGTCCAAAGTGGATTCGAGAGGGTCAGCTGGATTTGTTTAAAAAACAAAAAAGAATTCAGGTGGGCTTTTACTTCAGAGGTATCTACCTTCCATTAAGGGCCTCAGAGCTGAAAGATTAGGTGCATGGCTGGGCTGCCACAATGTTAGGTTCCAGTTGGCTTTACATTAGCAATGTAGGTGTATGTCAAAGCAATTTATCATGTCCTTTATGAAACCTGGATGATGAATCATTCCCCTTATTTAATTATTATTATTATTCTTTTCTGGGAGGAATAGTGTGCTGTATCTATATGTTACTTTTTGCACACCCTGGATGGGCAAAGGCGGTTTAGGGTGTTAACATGCTATAGAACACGTGATATGATTTCCTACAATGCCACCTATTATATCAAGGAAAATTGCACTCCATGATCGCCTTATTATTGGTGCTGGAATCTGAGGTGTTGTGATGGCAATCTCTGAACCCTAAGATGGAAACACAGTCAGTTGATTATAATCTATTGTGCAGGTAAGAACAGGAGCTGCTCAAGTGGAAGGTGGAGTTCATGGGTTGGTCTCTTATAAGAAGAAGTCATTTTGATGGCAATCTCTCTTGAGCCTTCGTTATTGATGCTGGCGTGGTATTGATTCAGCAACCAAAAACTTGGCATGAGGAGCAAGGATCAAACCTGCCAAACTGGTAGAAGTTTTGCAAGAGTCTTGTTATTGAGGTGCTCTCTGGCTTCTTGTTGGTCATGAGGGCTTCCAGCGGCTTATGTTTCTTTGACTCTGCACTAAGTGGGATGTAGAACTAGTTTGATTTTGTCAGTACTGTTTAGGGTCTAGTTTTTGCTTGGATAGAGTTGAACTACTCTTTATTAGAAATTATGAGTTATGTTCGTTACTAATGTATGATTAGTGTCAATAAACATGCGATTCAATAAGTTGTGGTTCCAGCGTTCACCACATGGTTCTTTTCTAGATGGAATTGCAACCTATGGATTGATGTATTTGATGACACTCGATATAAATCCATCATTCTCATTGGATCATATCCATATATTTACTTCTAACTCTGTGTCGGTGCATGGATGTTATCAAATTGGCAGGCACTTTCCTTTTCTTTGAAGGTTGAAGATGATCCCATTTTTGACCTAGGTAAAGGGTCTCTTGGGTGGGCGCTTGTCTTCATTCTTCCGGTCCTTGTTAACTAGTAACTACTGATGAAAATGTAGTGGACAAAATAAATGACTAGAGCGTTATGAGTTTTCTTGATATATCTATGCATCTAGCTAGTTTGAGTCTATCTGCTACCTGATTCCAGACAAATGACTTCAATATTTGACCAATTCACTTTGACATTGGAGTCTTGAAGATGACCAATCTCCTAACAAATGTTGAATCAAAGTGAGGACCCTTTCCACATAAAATGATTTAGTTTTCATTTTTTTTAATTTCATGGTAAACCTTGAGTTTGGAGTGGACAAGGGCTACATCAAGATGAGATCACACATGAAAGTTTCAACAGAGAATTAAATGTTCTATAGACCTTGACTTTGGCATTCAGATTCAGCTTTATGTTGTGTTCTTACTTCCCAGGCATTATAAATAAGCTGCAGATGTGGGAGATTAAGGAGAAACTAATAACTACTGAAAAAAATGGTTCATAAGGCCTGTACTATTTACGTGGTGATTCCCTTGATCCTATTGTTATTCTTCTTCTCATCCAACGTCGTTTCTGCTGGAATTTCTTACATTCGAAAAACCAGTTAGTCTCTCTCTCCCTCTCTCCCTTCCTTCCTTTCTCTATATGTTGAGATGATATTATCTGTTTAATGTTATCATGAATATTGCAGAAGAGAAAAGGAATCACCATGTGAATATGGATATTATTAAAGGAAGGAAAATAGGCGTACCAGTACCTTCTACACCTGGAGATAGCCATGGTAATTGTGAAACTAGCTTCGGTTCTAGAATATTGATCATCTATTTACCTAGCTACTTCAAGTTTTACAAGTTTGTTAACGCATATGCTCACTTTTGATTTACTTTTACTCAGGTAACGTAGGTTGATGATGATGTATCTGACAGTACAAGGCACACTTGCTAGCTGGCCAGGGATCCCATAAATCTTAATGCATGATTAGTTTCTATTTTTGTTTGCGAGATTTTGTAGGTTGGAATGTAGTTTAATTGTAAATAATATCCTTGTTGAGATTTCAGCATGATGATAGGGGAGTAGGTTGATTTGTATTATGATAAGCAGCAATGTTAATTTCGTGAGCAGACGATCAATAAATTAAGGACTTCTCAAGGTAGGGGAGCCTGGGGAGAGCTTTATATACATGATCTAGGCATTAACTATATGGTTTTCGATGGCGCCCAAATTAGATGTTAGAATGATACTTCCACAAGGCATATGAATCATCATGTACGTACATTAATGAGGCTTCGCAACTCAATTGATTGATGTACGTATTCCAGTATGCAAGCAAGCTAGGCCCCTAGGCTAATTAAGAAAGACTAAATGGTTAATTGGTGATAGATCGAACACTAAAATGGTTATGGCTTACTCTACATGCTATAAGTAGTGAACCGCTCACTTATATCTGTTGTCCTTGGTATCAATTTTTGGATGAAATTTTTCTTTCTTTTGCTACTTGTCCATGAATGTGAGTACCTGGGATAACACTATTTTCATCGAGTTTTGGGTTAATCATTGCTTGATACGAACCCAAATCAGATGAGCCTCTAGACTTGAACAATAAGCAATCCGGTCGGGTTAGCATCAAGTACGTGTAACTCAATGTGACAAAGTAAATTAACAACTCAATTTAAGCAGGTCAACCCAAACCTTTAGGGTATGTGCCGACTTTTTTGCACTACTAGAATTTAGACCGAGTTAGATTAGGTTAGGGTGAGGCTATTGCCACCCTATCATCTTCTTAGTTCACCCGACATCTTATATTTTTTTTGTAAATATTCCCATATTGCCCTTGTATAAGACATCTAAAAAGCAATCAAAAAAAAAATTGAACAAATCGAATGATAAGCAGTTATTCAACACTAGAACTGCAGTAGCCATAACCAACGCATGCGGCGTACCTCTGTCAATGTGGCTGGGGGTGGCGGACGCAATCAATTCCTTGGCCTATGAGGTCGAGTTGCTGAGGCGCATGTCAAGCATGGTATGTGAATGGTTGCTATGGAGGCATTTCTATCATCTAAAGCCATGCCCAAAAGCTCCAAAGGAACTTGATGCTATCATTGTTAATCGCATCCATTATCCTCAATAATGGAGGTTTGGATGATTGTCACAATTAATAGAGGATTGTCATAACCCTAATTCTATATCATCTTCCTACTTATGTAATTCCATAATTAATGGTGATTGTCAACCCTAATTCTGAGCATAAATAGGAAGAGAAGAAAAGATCATATGATTTGAAAAGATTGGAGTTCTGGGTGGAAGACGATTGTGTTCTTAAATTTTTATTTTTCATTTCTCTTTGTAATTATTTTTGTAAAAGTAAAATGACAATTGGAATTGGCCTACTCATTTCATTTCATAGCCCCTTTATATAAGGAAGGAATTACAATAGAAATATCGATTACAATGATGATATTAAATGCTGATTTATCAGTCTTTGATGATGATTGATTGGTAATCACTGATTCCTTGATTCTCTCTTCGTCAGTTACTTTGACGAAGACACATAATGTTATTTTCCTTTAACACTCCCCCTTGTGCCAAGTCAAAGACGAATTGGTGCATGAGTTGTTGCCTTACTAAAAACCTTTCCAAGTAACAATAAAAACCCTGTGGGACAAAAAATATACCTTGGTCTAAGGAAAAGAGCACAACGCACCCTTTTTACATTTGAGGATGACATGTGTGTGTTAGACTCCCCCTGACGTCTACACCTCCCCCTGATACTTACATTAATCAGGAGAGCTTGAAAAGTCTTCGCATTCCTATACTTTTCACATGTTTCTCAAATATGGCCTTAGACAATGATTTTGTGAATAAATCTGCCACATTCTCCTCAGACCTTACTTGATTCACTTGAATCTTGAGGAGGGCCTGTTGTTGCTGATTGTAGAAAAACTTTGGCGATATATGTTTTGTATTATCACCCTTGATATATCCTAGCTTCATCTGTTCGATGCAAGCAACATTATCTTCATAAATGCAAGTAGGCTCTTCAGTGGTAGAACTCAAACCACTAGTCCCTCGAATATGTGTGATGATAGCTCTTAACCATACACACTCACGAACCGCCTCATGTAGAGCAATGATCTCTGAGTGGTTCGAGGAGGTAGCCACAAGGGTTTGCTTGGTTTATCTCCAAGATATCGCCGTGTTCCCAATGGTAAATACATAACCAGTTTGGGAACGACCTTTATGTGGGTCAGAGAGGTACCCAGCATTAGCAAAACCAACCAAAACGTCATTTGGCGTTTCAGTGTAGTGAGTGGCGCTTTCGCCATCAACATTTCCTTTAGGGATTGCAGTTCCATCTGCGGTCCCTCTTGTCTCTCTGTAGGGAAAGAACAGTCCCAAGTCAATGGTTCCTTTTAGGTATCGAAGAATGTTCTTGATACCATTCCAGTGACGCTGTGTTGGCGCTGAGCTAAATCTAGCTAACAAGTTCACTGAGAATGCAATGTCTGGTCGAGTACATTGGGCTAAGTACAATAATGCGCCTATTGCACTTAGATAGGGAATTTCAGCTCCCAACACCTCTTCGTCATCTTCCTTTGGACCAAATGGATCTTTCCTTGCATCCAAACTTCGACCGATCATGGGAGTGCTAGCAGGATGCGCTTTGTCCATGTTAAATCGCCTGAGCATCTTTTGGACATACGCAGACTGGTGGATTAGTATTCCACAAACCCGGTGTTCTAGTACAAGGCCTAGACAGAATCGAGTTTTCCCAAGATCCTTCATCTCAAATTCGGATTTCAAGTAGCTCGCGGTTTCTCTTATTTCATCAAGAGTACCTATCATATTCATATCATCAATATATACTGCTACAATTGCAAATCCGGAACTTGTTTTCTTTATGAATACGCAGGGGCATAATTCATCATTTTTATATCCCTTCCCAATCAAGTAGTCACTTAGACGGGTATACCATATCCGCCCGGATTGTTTCAATCCATAAAGTGAGCATTTCAACCTAATTGCAAACGCACTCCGTGGTTTAGAGTCACTTAACTTGGGTAATGTAAGGCCATCAGACACTTTCATATATATTTCTGAATCCCCATAGAGATATGCAGTAACCACATCCATGAGCTGCATTTCCAGTCCTTCAGAAACTACTAAGCTAACTAAGTAGCGGAACGTTATAACGTCCATTACGGGAGAGTATGTCTCCTCGTAGTCAATTCCAGGGCGTTGTGAGAAACCTTGCGCCACAAAGCGAGCCTTGTATCTCAGGACTTCATTCTTCTCATTACGCTTTCTGATAAAAACCCATTTATGTCCTACATGCTTTACACTTGGTGGGGTTAGCACTCTAGGACCAAATACCTGTCTCTTTGTCAGAGAATCTAATTCTGCCTGGATTGCTTCTTTCCATTTAGGCCAATCTGCTCTTCGTTGACATTCTGCAATAGAGCGTGGTTCGATATCATCGTGCTCTATGATTTTTTGAGCAACAGTGTATGCAAATACATCATCAATGTGTATGGAAGATCTTTCTATCAACTCATACGCACTTTCATAATCCATTGAGATTTCTTTGTTCTCTGGAATCATTTCAAACATCGGAGCGTCCTCCAGTATTGATTCATGGACATAACTATAATCTGAGACAATCTCATGAGAGAGATTCTCTACATTGATGATTAATGGATCGGTTTGTGCCTTACTCGCCTTCTTCTTCCTTGGGTGAGTATCAATAGAACCAAGTGTCCTCCCCCTCTTCCTTTGAGGAGCCACGGCCTCAACCACACCTCCACTAAGTGTGGTTGCAGTGCCTCTATCTGCGGCACCGTGCCCCTTGTTGGGGACTTCTAACCTTGCAGGCACATTTGCAATTGGTATATGTGATCTTGTCACTTTTGCGATATTAGTAAACGCATCAGGCATCGAATCTGCTACGTTCTGAAGATCTATTATTCTTTTCACTTCACTTTCACATTGTGGAGTGCGGGGATCAAAATGAGACAGAGTGGGGGCAAACCACGACAATTCCTGTCATTCCCTTGGAAAATCCTTTTTCCTATCTCCCCCTAATGATGGGAAGACTGTCTCATCAAAGTGACAATCCGCAAATCTAGCGGTAAAGAGATTGCCTGTCAAGGGTTCCAAATAACGGATAATCGTTGGAGATTCGTATCCAACATAAATATTTAATCGTCTCTGAGGACCCATTTTAGTGCGCTGTGGGGGCGCAATAGGCACATATATTGTGCAACCAAATCTACGTAAGTGTGAAATGTCAGGCTCATATCCAGTTACCAACTGGTACGCAGAAAATGGTTGGCTAGCAGTGGGTCTGAAACGAATAAGTAAAGCTGCGTGCAATATTGCATAACCCCATGTAGATATAGGCAAGTTGGTGTGCATAACCAATGCCCTAGCCACCATCTGTAGCCTTTTGATGGTGCCTTCTGAGAGACCATTTTGTGTATGCACATGGGGTACAAGATGCTCTACATCGATCCCAATAGACATGCAATAATCATCATATACTTTTGATGTAAACTCTCCAGCGTTATCAAGCCTTATAGACTTGATAGGGTGATCAGGGTGGTGAGCCCTTAAGCGTATAATCTGTGCTTGGAGTTTTGCAAATGCAGCATTTCTTGTGGGCAATAAAACGACATGTGACCAGCGTGTCGAGGCATCCACCAGAACCATAAAGTACTTAAATGGTCTGCATTCTGGATGGATAGGTTCACAGATATCTCCTTGTATCCTTTGTAAGAATGGAATGTTTTGTTTTGTATCTTTAGCATAGGAAGGTCTCGATCCTGTTTTTGCTAAAGAGCAGGCTTTGCAAAACGAGTGATGTGCCTTTGAAATAGTCAATGAGGCATAATGGGAGGGAGGTAGTGCTTTTGGTACTTCAAAAGACAATGGCTGCATTTGAGCAATACTAGGACCGACACCTTGTAGTGTGGCGGATTTTTCTCCCATTTTATTTTTCACTCGAAAGAAGGGATGTCTGTGTGAGTTCTTTAGAATACGGATCATCATGTCACGACCGGGGTGTCCTAGACGGTCATGCCAAAGCCTGTATGAGTCAGTGTCCCACATTTCATTATTTTTGACAGCATATGATTTAGGCCTAGGCATAGTCGAGCCGAGTCGGTTTCAGGCCCAAACCGAAGTCGAACCGATCCAATCTGAAATACCATTTTTGACACCGAACACCATATTGTTGCTAGCTGGGCTGAAAATTCGGTTGGGCCGAATTCTGGAATCGGGGCGGGTCGGTTTCGGTTTTATTATGGGCCCAAATTTTCATTTTCAAGCCCAATGTGAAATATTATTTCTAGGCATATTATAGTCAATTTTAAGCCCATAATGACTTTTTCAGTCTATTTTCACTTTCAGTCTTTCACAAACGTGAAAAGAAGCATCACAAAATCCAAGCACTTGCAAAATCTAAGCATCACTAACATTACAAACATTATTCAAAATCCAAGCACTCAAACTTGCAAAATCTAAGCATGAATGGATGATAACCTAAAATTTCAACCATAACACATAACATGATAACATCATAACTCAGCACATCTGCAAATGCATCAATCATCATATTATGTTATCAACATTTCAAACCTGCAAATGCATCACCATCACAGACAAACATGCAGCAAATGATAACCATTTCAAAATTCAAACCTGCAAAAGACTTAGATCCAAATCTAAGCAATTCAAATGAATCAAACCTGCAAATTATCAAACCTAAACTTTTAGACATCACTAAGCAGTTCAAGTGTCCAACATTAGTCTCTCAAGTAAGTTCAAAGCAATGAAGCTAAATAAGTTAAGTTATTGCAAACCGAATAGCTAGCATTGTAGGGAAAAAAAAAACATTGCTGCCATCAAAAACAGGCCTTCAGCAGCTCAACTCATCATGCCATCATCACAAGCAGTTCATTCCTCAGATGCCACCTGAGTAACCCCTGATTCTAGTTCAAGAAAAAGAAAACAGATAAAAGAACATGTATTAGACAAAAAAAAAACTAAAAAATATATGCAAATAGTCAAATACATATAATGACTGAAATTAAACAAACTTTTACCTGATTCAAGCTTTTCCCCAACTCAGTTCTAGTAGGTTCTTGTTATAATTGGGCCACACCATTAGCCCTTAACCAGTCACTGCAGCAAACCAAGCATTCAACCATCTTTGGTGTCAAGCTAGCCCTAAAAGGATTGATAACCCTTTTACCAAGGCTGAAAGCACTCTCGGATGCCACTGTTGAAGCTGGAACTCCAAACACATCTCTAGCCATTTGGGACAGAATAGGGTACCTCGGTGCATTCTCTTTCCACCAGTCCAATAATGGAAAATCCTTATTTGAAGGGTCCTCAGAAGCCTCTAACAGATACTTGTCAACCTCATTTTTAATCTCCACAACATCTTTCTCTTGTCTTAACATCATAAACTCATGCATGGTTTGAGCATGGCTGTCCTCTTCAGAAGCATCCGCAACTGCAGTGTCGAATTTGGGAATGGTTGCATGAGCAGAAGCTTGGGCAGCTTCTGGATCAGCCTCCAAATACTCTTGAAACATGTCCAAAAAAAGGCTTTTGATCTTAAAAACAGCGTCTGCAACCATCTCCTTGTCTTGCATCAGCTTGGGGAAGAAATATTGAAGATAAAGCAACTTGTATCGAGGATCCAAGACAATAGCAATCATGAGAACCTTGTTCATGTCTTCCATTTTCCTCTAATACTTGTCGAACTTCTTCTTCATAGATGTCCCAATGCTTACTAATAGATGATCATCGCTGCAAATGCATTTGTCTAGCTCTTGGACAATGGTGCACATCCACAACAAGGGCTGATTTGCTGTGACAACCTTGGTTCCACTAAACTTAAGTGTTGCATCATAAAAAATCTTCAGAAACTTCACCAACCTTGCTGCCTTGTCCCAATCAGCAGCAAGTGGAGGCCCATCCCTCTTCTTGCCGCCAACCCTTTCTTGAAAATAACTTTCAAATTGAGAATCCTCATCCTCCAATCTCAGAAATGCCTTTCTAAACTTAACAGCAATGTCCAACATAAAATAAATGCTGTTCCACCTAGTACAAACATCCAACGGAACTATGGACACATTAGAATCTACTTTTTCTTGCGAAGCACACTTTCTAAACTTCTCCAATCTTACAGGAGAAGACCTGATTTGTTTGACACAGTTCCTAATGGCATCAATGGATGAATCCAACTCCTCCATGCCATCCTTAACAATTAAGTTAAGGATATGGCAGCAGCACCTCATGTGCAAAAACTGACCATTTAAGACCAGCTCCTTCCAATTTCCTATCTTTTCCTTCATATAATCGAGGGCTACCTGATTAGGGCTAGCATTATCGACAACTATGATAAAAACCTTTTCTATTCCCCATCCTATCAAGCATGACTCCACAAGCTTCCCAATAGTCTTACCCTTATGGTTAGGAATGACAATGAAATTCAAGATCCTCTTGTGTAAAACCCAATTTTCATCAATGAAGTGGGCTGTGAGAACCATATAATTGACATTTTGGATCGAAGTCCAAGTGTCAGTGGTGAGGGAGACTCTCTGAGAGTAGGTGGCTAAAATGTTTTTAATCCTAGTCTTCTCACCTTGGTAGAGATCCCAGATATCTCCAACTACTTGCCTACTGGAAGGTGGTTTAAATAAAGGCTGAGTTACCTTCACAAAATCAATAAAACCTGGTGCCTCGACAAAACTAAAGGGTAACTCATCCCTAATGATCATTTTAGCACAAAACATTCTAGACCTGCTTTCTTCATACCCAAGTGCATTAATATTACCTCCATTATCAGCATAATCAAAGACCAGATGCTTTTGTGTCTTCAACGGTATGTATAAGGGACACTTCCGGCAGGCATACAACATGTGGTTCCTCATACTTGAAGTCCCATTCGACTTGGAGTGCACATAATATGTTTGCGGGCAGTAGTTGCATTTTGCTCGAGGCTTATCCATCTTCGAACCATTAGGATTGGTGAGCTTAGTGAAGTGATCCCAAGCTATGCTCTTGTTCTTCCTTTTAGGCGCAGAGTCAGCTGCAGGTTGCTAAGATGCTGCAGTATCAGTAGTAGTTGCAGTAGTAGAAGTAGGCTGGGCTAATGGAACAACTCCCATAGCTGCTGCAGGATCCAGCTAGGATTGAGTGGTACCTATGCTTGATCCAGTTGGAGTTCCTTGAGTTCCTGGAGTTCCTTCCATCATCTGCAAAAAATATCGAACACAATTTTAGCCTCAGATGTTCTAAAAAGGCTGAAGAAACAATTTCTTTAACTATATGCAGTAAGCCATAAAGTCAATAACAAATGAAACAAATCAGAACAATATCCCAACAAAAACAAATCAAGTCAGAAACAAATCATAAATCAAGTTCATAATCTGAGCAAACAACAATAAAAAACAAATCAAGTTCGTGACCTTAATTTCATAATCTGAGCCTACAAGGCCACAACAATAAAAAAACAAAACCCACAAACACCAACAATCAACAATCGGTTGCAAAGTAGAAACCAAAGTTGTAAAACCCACAAACAATATCAGAAATCAAAGCAGAAAACTAGAAAACCCTAAATATAAATTTCTAATTAACAAACATGCATCACATACCGGAGCCCGGAGAAGATAGAGACGTCGAAGATGGCTGAGAGAGATGTCGGAGATGGAGATCCGTGGTGTTTGTTCGTAGAGACTGAGATCTCCTGTGTTGAGAGATAGAAACCAAAGTTGTAAAACCCACAAACAATATCAGGAATCAAAGCAGAAAACTAGAAAACCCTAAATCTAAATTCCCAATTTCACTAATTTCATCACATACCGGAGCCCGGAGAAGAGAGAGACATCGGAGAAGAGGGAGACGTCAGAGATGGCTGAGAGAGACGCCGGAGATGGAGATCCGTGGTGTTCGTTCGTAGAGACTGAGATCGGTAGATCGCCTGTGTTGAGAGAAAGCGACTCGAGAGAAAGTGAGATCTGAGATGAGTGAGATCGGTATTAGGTTTTCTTTTAGATGAATAGATTCAGTGAGGTAAGGTGTACTGAAAAAAAAAATAAAACCAATCAAATATTGACACATAATATAAATTATATATTTTTAATATATATTAGGAAATTCGGTTGGGTCGGTTTTCAACTGGTCGGAAACAAGTTCAACACCGATTCCGACCCACATACAGTTGGTTTCGGTTCGGAAAATATGAGTTTTTTCCCTTCTTAATTCTGTTCGGAAACCGAACCATAGTTTTCGGTTCGAAACGGTCGGAAAATCGTATGTGATTCGGTTATGCCCAGGCCTAATATGATTCAATGATCTGAATCGTAGTGAGGTACAGTCCACTAGATTGACTCATAAGTTTCTCTAAAATGTGTTTCCTTCCACATTCATTAGAGGTAATATAAAGGTATTCAGTTCCATTCTCATAGTGTGTTTCTATGCTCTTGGTGCATATAGAGCGTCTATGACTTTAAATGTTGTGCCATTAGGCAGCAAAAATTTGACAGTTCCTCGCTCTTTTATTACTTGTGATGATCCAATCATCGTAGTCACAGAGGAATTATAGGCTATTAATTCAATGAATAATTGCCTATTCCTTAATATGGTGTGGGTAGTCCCACTATCAACTAAGCACTCAAGTTCTCCTCGATTCATTCCTACAAATAAATGGGAGGTATTATTAATTAATTTTGAAATTATAACTCATATCCTTTAGAGCATGTCTATTTTAGGAGAATGATAATTTTTTTTTTCTAATAATTTTTCTCTAGATGTATTGCTTTACATCTTTATAGTACTTTTTTGAACCATGTGAATATGTGTAGTAAATAAAAATTGAATAAATTCAATGCTTCAAAATAAAATCCGAAATTTATTAATAAGCCAACGATAATCAAATCAAGGTCTTGTTCAGAAATCTAATTCATCAAACTATTATTGAAATAAACTTTAAGACCAAGTAATTGTCTAATTAAAAATGAGGCATTATGCCTTCATAATTGTTTTTGGAAAATAAAATAAATAAAGCAGATCAGTCAAAATCTGAAGCATCCATTGACTGAGCAAGTTCCTTGTTGCCATTGAAGTCTGCAATTGTGAGGTTGACGTCTGGGTCATGGCCTCCTTCTTCCATATAGTGAGCCTCTTGTTCTTTAGATTCCCTATACCTCTTGTAATTGGCTGCTACTTTGTTGCTTGCTTGGCAGTTCTTGTACCAATGCCCCATGACTCCACACCTATAGTATAGTTCATTGCCAACTCTACTCTGTTTGACTGAAGGGTTCTTAGGTGCCCTTTGCACCTTGTTTCCATGACCACTAGGGCCAGCACCACCATCTCTGCGTCATACATTGGGAGGGCCTCCACGGCCCATACCACGATCCCCACGTCCCTTGCCACTTGGTGCATTGTTGCCACTTGGGTAGGGATCAGCACGTCCAACCCCTTTTATATTGGGGTTCTTTCCACCTTTAACTTTGCCATAATTAGCCTCAGGAATTTTCTTTGTCCCAACGGGTCCTGACATTGTTGCTCAAAAGAACCTCATCATGTCTCTCAGCCACTTGCAGTAGGTTGATCAGCTTATTGAAAGTTGTGATTCTTTTGTTATCATACTCCAGCCTATACTGGTTCGCTAGTATAATTACTGAAGTAGGAAAAGTGGAAAGAGTCTTCTGAATCATATCATCTTCTATGAGTTCCTTTCCACAGAAATTTAGACGTGCCTTTAGGTGTAACATGTCCTTGTTGAAGTCATTGACCCTTTTGTAGTCAAGCAAGCGGATTTCCTTCTACTGAATGGTCAGTTATGGGAGCAAGGTGTCATGAATGTTCCCAAAACGTCCCTTAAGGGCATCCAACAATTCTTTGGTTGTCTTTAACTGAAGGTATTCCCAGCGTAAGCTAGGATCAATATGTCACCTCAGAAACATTAAGGCGTTTGCTTTCACCTTATCAGACAGTCCATCGTCTTTGGGGTCAGTGGGAGTTTTGATGGTGGCAGTGTATTCTTTTGCCACAAAGGTAGTTTCTACATCGGAAACCCAACGGTGGTACTCAAGTCCTTCTGAGTCCAAAATGTCAAATTCAGGTCGAATTGGATTAGCCATCTACATAAACAAGAGAGAAGAAATAAATTACGTAGTCATAAAGACATCCATGTTAATTATTTTCCAAAACATATGAATTAGATTTCAAGACCAAGATTCGTAATGGTCACATTTTTCGATGTTATGTGAAAATACTTTATCACGGTAAGTGTGTATAATGCACATGAATTTTCATTATCATGGCAAAATGGAATTTATATGTTGCATTACAAAAATAACCATAACACATTTAATAATAAATAAAACATAGCATATAAAAATAAATTTCATGGCATGCACAAAAAATTCACAAATATACAACAAAATATATGCTACACATAATGAGAGCAATAATATATCATGCGTAAAAGAAAAATCACGAAACATGCTTAAAATTTCATAATAAAAACATAAGCAATAAAATATAAAGCATGCTTAAACATAATTATAAATCACGCTTAAAGATTAGCATATAAAACATAAATAACAAGGCATGCTTGAAATGATCAAAATTATCTAATTAAACATGTTCAATAACAAAATATAATAAATGCATAAACCATAAAGTATAAAGCATGCTTCAAAATAGAAAATATAAATAAAATTCACACGCTTGGCTAAAATCATAAAATAAAATAAAGAAAACATACTTGATTTCGAGAAAACAAAATGATCCTATCGTACGCGCGTGTTGATGCAGGTGTGTGTAGCGATGATTTCCTTTTTTTTTCTTTTCTGGGCTGGGAATCCTTTTCTTCTGGGCAGCAGGGCCTGTTTCTTTGGGCCGAGTTTTTTTTTTCTGGGCCGGGTCCTTACTTCGGCCCTAGTTTACCTCCTTTTGTTTTTTTCTCTTATCTTCTTCCTCCTCTTGCTTTCCTTCTTTCTGGTTTGCAAAACTGCAGGTACAGCTGAGGGCGCGCCTTGCAGGGATCGGTGATGCGCGAAGGGGTGGAGGCTGAAAACTGGGTAGCGCGGGGCTCGGGGCGTTGTTGGTATCTGCGCTGAGGGCGGGCAGCACTGGTGGGCAGTGCCGGTGGGTAAGCTGCAACCGGATCTGTGCAGGCGGGGTCGTGCGGGGTTGCAAGACTCAGGGCTGCTGGAGGCTGGAGCGCACTGGGCTTGGATCTGCAGGTGTCGGGGAGGGGGCTTAGTTGTTGCGCGGGGCAGTGGGCTGCTGGGCAGGGCTGTCGGGTGCCGGGGCTGCTAGGCAGGGTTGTGCGCGCTAGAGGCTGGATCGAAGGCAACGCTGCGTTGGTCTTGCGTGTGCTTTGGCGCCGGATCGAGATGGTGGCGTTGGAAGTGGGTACTGCAGGCGCGTCTGGGCTGTCTGCAAGGTTTTTTTTTTTTTTTTTTTGAGGGTGGCTGCAAAGAAGAACTTCTAGGGTTTCAGGTTTTTTCTTTTTCTTTTTCTTTGCTATTAGCTCTGAGCGTGCTGATAACGTGTAAAAGTAAAATGACAATTGGAATTGGTCTACTCATTTCATTTCATTGCCCCTTTATATAGGGAAGAAATTACAACAGAAATATCATCATTAATGATGATATTAAATGCTGATTGATCCGTCTTTGATGATGATTTATTGGTAATCACTGATTCCTTGATTCCCTCTCCGTCAGTTACTTTGACGAAGACACATAATGTTATTTTCCTTTAACAATTTTCAATTTTATTATAGGTAAAAGAAATTAGTTTTTCTAACTTGTAAGGGCAAAATTGGAACTTTATGGGTAAAAATTTGAGTGTAGGGTGAACTAAGCATTTAGTAGGGTGGTAATAACTGCACCCTTAGGGTTAAATAGGATTATATATATAGCATGAAATGACATAATGACCCTCTAAGACGAATAGCCAGCCTCCCCTAACCATGATTGCTTGACCGTCGACGTTCAAATATTCAAAATGACTCATTAAACAAGAAAGAAAAAAATTGTATATCGAATACGGACTCGGCTTCTCTGCTTGGATTCTCTTTGCTATAATCTGCTTGGATATCAATGTGAGCTCTCCACGTCAGCACATCTAAATCCAAGGGCTATTAAGCTGACAACACACAAAGAGAGGCTCTCTCTCTAACGATATGAAATAGTTGACGTTAAGGCTTTTTCAAGTTTCCCTCCAACATTTTTCACCTTCTGCTAGGTCCCTCCAATCAGACTCCCTCTACAAACCCAGCTGATACGTCTCTTATTCTTCACTAACGATCACTCTTTGTCTCAGTCCAAATTTCATTCATCTTTGGATTCGGTTTGTAGGTGCTGGTACTTTGATTTCATCATTCAGGTATTTGTATCTAGCTCTTTAGCATTAATCTTATGGATCCTGATCTTATCCCATTTAGCTTTTTAGTTTTGGGTTTTGGTTCTTTGAAATCTCAGTCTTGTATCCATGGGTGTTTATCCTATTAAAGTATTCTATGTATATATGTTTAGCTAAGACATGATTCAATCATTCTTATTCTCTTGATCTGATTCTATGGTTTGTCATATCAGGAACTTCCATTTTTTTGTTTTGTTTTAGAGCTAAAAACTGAACACAGTACCGAAACAGAGTAGCATAGCATATAAGCCAAACTTCATAGCATGATCCATTTTGCTTCTGAATTTGATTGGAATGTTAATACAGATTTTATATGTTATAGATTGAAAATAAATGATTGAATGGAGGCTATGGATAGAGATGACTCGACTAGTCCAGATTACAAGCCAAGGAATGGTATGGAGTTTGACTCGGAAGAATTAGCATATGAGTTTTATAACATGTATGGGCGAAGAGTTGGGTTTAGTATTAGAAGACATACACATTACAAGAACAAGCATTCTGGTAAGCTTATCTCAAGAATATTTGTTTGTTCTAAAGAAGGTTTACGTACAATAGATAAGCGAGACCATTTGACGAAGAATCCTCGAGCGGAGACACGAACAAGTTGTGATGCTAAAATGATCATTAAGTTGGATAAATCAAGTGGTAAGAACAGAGTTGTTCAATTTGAAGAAATTCACAGCCATGATCTTGTAATACAAGAGTGTGCTCACATGCTACCATCTCAACGAAATGTAACTTCTTCACAAGGCGCTGAGATGGAATTGGTACAAGATTCTGGAATCCCACTGAAGCTTTCATTTGAGTTAATGGGCAGAGAAGTTGGTGGAAGAGAGGCTCTTGGATTCACTAAACAAGATCAGAAAAATTATCTTCAATCTCAAAGGCAAAAGAAATTGGCATATGGAGAAGCAGGATGCTTATTAAAATACTTCCAAAATCAAGCATTAGAAAATCCCTCATTTTTCTATGCTGTGCAATTGGATAGTGATGAGCAAATAACAAATATTTTTTTGGGCTGATGCTAGGATGATACTTGATTATGGTTTATTTGGTGATGTTGTGAGTTTTGACACTACATACAGAACTAATGAAGCCAATTGTCCATTTGTAAAGAGCCTCATATGGGGCCATGCCGATGTTGGAGTGATAGCTGTTGTTGTAGGCAAACTCTACCAATGGCAGATGATCCACCCAACTTCCCTTAAAGTCCAAAACACAAGCTTTAAGCATATCCTCCATCACCTGATTCACTCTCTCAGTCTGCCCATCTGTCTGTGGATGAAATGCAGTGCTCATAGCTAAAGATGTGCCAAAAGCCTTTTGGAATCTGGGCCAGAACTCCAATGTGAAACGAGTATCCCGATCAGAAACAATCGTAACAGGCACACCATGAAGCTTCACTATCTCATTCAAGTACAACTTACACAACGTGTCACCTGAGTAAGTCTTTGCCACAAGAAGAAAGTGTGCAGACTTTATCAATAGGTCAACAATTACCCAGATCGAATCATAACCTTGTCTGGGCCTAGGCAATCCAGTCACAAAGTCCATGGAGATATCGTCCCATTTCCATACAGGAATCAGTAAAGGTTTCAGCAACCCTACGGGCTTCTGATGCTCTGCCTTCACTTGTTGACATGTAAGACACTTTGACACATGTTCTGCCACATCCCGCTTCATTCCATACCACCAAAACTGTCTTCGCAGATACATATACATTTTTGTACCCCCTGGATGTATAGTGTATCGAGATCTATGTGCTTCCTGCATGACCTCCTCCTTGAGGTTATCAACACTCGGGACATACAATCTTCCTCGAAATCTCAACCCTCCATCTGCCCCAACAGTCCACTCAGAAGGGCCCTCCACATTCAGATCAGCAGTCATCTCAGCAATCCTCACCTGAGCAAACTCATCAAGTGTCTGACCCTGAATGATCCTGGAAACCAAGGTGGACTGTAAGGTGATACTACCGAGAAAGATTTCATGTCCTCCTCCTGTGGGCATAAGATCAAACTCGGATGCAGCTTCCAACATGAGCGACTCCTGTACCATAAGTGATGCCATGATTACTTGGGGTTTCCTACTCAAAGCATCCACCACTACATTGGCCTTTCCAGGATGATACTCCAAAGTGAAATCATAGTCCTTGATGAGCTCTATCCATCTCCTCTGCCTCATGTTCAACTCATTCTGGGAGAACAGGTACTTCAAACTCTTGTGATCAGAAAAGAGTTCGAACTTCTCACCATAAAGATAGTGCCTCCAAATCTTTAAGGCAAACACCACTGCAGCTAGTTCTAGATCATGAGTGGGGTAATTCCGCTCATGAACCTTCAGTTGTCTAGAACCGTAAGCAACAACACCACCATTCTGCATCAACACACACCCCAGACCCTAATGAGATGCATCACTGTAGATAACTAAACCACCACCGCTAGTAGGAATAGTCAACACTGGAGCCGTAGTCAACCTAGTCTTCAGCTCGTTGAAAGCCTTCTCACACTCATCCGTCCATACAAACTGAGTGTCCTTCCTTGTCAATTTGGTCAAAGCCGAAGCAATACCAGAAAACCCCTCAATGAAACGCCTGTAATACCCTGCCAATCCAAGGAAGCTACGGATTTCTGTAACAGTAGTAGGGCGACTCCAACTCATCACCGCTTCAACCTTCGAAGGATCCACCAAAACTCCATCCTTCGAAACTACGTGACCAAGGAACTTGACTTCCTTCTGCCAAAAATCGCACTTCTCAAACTTGGCAAACAATTTCTTCTCTCTTAGCGTCTGTAGTACAATCCGCAAATGCTCCTCATGCTCATCAGACGACCTTGAATAAATCAAGATGTCATCCACGAACACTACAACAAATTAATCCAAGTAAGGACTGAACGTGCGGTTCATCAAGTCCATGAATGCTGCTGGTGCATTAGTTAGACCAAATGGCATGACAAGAAACTCATAATGTCCATACCTGGTCCTGAACGCCGTCTTTGGAATATCATCATCCTTCACCCTTAACTGGTGATATCCAGATCTCAAATCAATCTTTGAGAACACAGTAGCCTCCCTAAGTTGATCGAACAAGTCATCAATCCTAGGTAAAGGGTACCTGTTCTTGATGGTCACCTTGTTCAGCTACCGATAATCCACACATAATCGAAGTGAATTATCCTTCTTCTTCACAAACAGCACTAGTGCGTCCCAAGGAGATACACTAGCCCTTATGAACCCTTATGCAAGTAATCCCTCAATCTGTACCTTCAACTCCTGAAGTTCAGCTGGAGCCATTCGATAGGGTGCTTTCGATATAGGAGAAGTACCTGGTATCACATCAATAGCGAAGTCCATTACTCTTTTCGGAGGTAACCCCAGTATCTCCCGGAACACATCAGCATACTATGAAACTATAGGAATCCCTGTAATCCCAGAAGCACTACTCCCTGATTCGATATGAGCCAAAATCCCCGCCCTCATGGCCATGTCGGACTTTAGACAACAGTAATAAAATACTGGTTGTCCAGGAATATGGAAGGACACAATCATCCTAAAGCAATTAATCACTGCATGGTTCGGGCTCAACCAATCCATACCCAAAATCACATCATAAGTGTGATCTGGAATCACAATCAAAGATGTAGAGAATTCTCTGCCACATATCCCAATAAGGCAATCATCACAAAACATATCAAGTTCAAGAGAGACGCCAAGAGGTGACGTGACACACAAAGATCTAGTAAGAGGCATAGCAGTCAAATCCAACACATCTACAACTGAACTAGATATGAAGGAGTGGGAAGCTCCCATATCAAATAATACTCTAGCAAGGTAGTTATAAACAGATAAGGTACCTTCTACCCCAGTGCCTCTCTGGCCAATAGCTAAGATTCTTGCAGGTGCCGGAGGCAAAAGTCTTTGCTGGTCACGCTGTCCTCCACCTTGAAGTTGAGTACACTCTCTAGCGAAATGCCCTTCCAACCCACATCTGAAGCATGACCGTTTCTTTGGTCTCATCGAACTACTGATACCTGCTACTCTCTTCCCCTTGTCTCAGAAATCTCTTGCTGCTGCCTAATCATTCTACCGAGGTGGGTTTGCCTCTTCTAGTACCATTGCCTTTGCCGTCATTTATGCCACAGTCGCTAACTCAAAAGATGCTACTGCAACCCGAAGGTTCTCATTCAACCCTCTCTGAAAGTGTTTAGCTAACCTTTCGGCATCCCATGGTCTTATGAAATGATACATCCGAGAGAACTCTGCCTCGTAATCCCGAACAGTCATATTCCCCTGAGTTAACTCTAGAAACTCCTTCTCCAATCGCTCCACAACGGACCTAGGAAAGTACTTTTCCTTGAAGCACCTCTCGAATTCCTCCCAGGACATGGCAGTCACGTCTTCACTCCTCTCAACAAAATCCCACCAAACACGAGCCTCATCTCTCAGCGTGATGGTTGCGACGTCCTTCTTCTCAACACTAGTGCAGACGACCATTCTGAAACAGTTCTGCAAATTCCTGACCCACTGATAAGCCTCTAAATGATCGGTACTCCCCTTAAAAGGGACAGCTCCAAGCTTGGAAACCTCCTTGACCAACCTTGCCAGATGTAAAATATCCACTGGTGGAGCAGGCGGTTCAACCAGAGGCACCTCTTCCTCGTCCTCGTGCATCTCGACAGGGGGAACCCTGCCTCTACCTCAGCCTCTGCCCCTACCGCGGCCTCTGCCTCGGCCTCTACCTTCGCCTCCCACCAAATCCATTTCCTAATGAACATAGCATACCTGGTTAATACACGCATAATACTTAAACATAGCATAAGTCAAATACAAGTCCATACTAACCAAGTTACTAACAAGTCCAGGGTAATTCAAAACTCCTAATATGACCTAACATCCTAGACGACTTCTAACGCTCTCACGTACCCAATGAATTTGTCAATACTGAAGAGCACGCGATGGGGATCCGCTGCAGACGGGCCATCACTCGGAAAGTATTGATACATCACCAAATGTGTACCTTACGCTCTAATACCAAACTGTCACGCCCCAAATTTCGAATAAATGATTCAAATCCGAAACATGAATAATAACAAATACAAATAACATTCTGAATTTTTTTCTCAGAAACAACCATGCCTCACACCACTCAATATTACATAACCCAAATCCTCAAGTTACTTATTACAGCATACTCTCACAAATTAAAAATCTTAAAGCTCAAATGAGCATAGCAAAACTCATAATAATGCTGTAAATGAAACACCACTACTCTAAGCAGACTGATCTCCGCCCTGGTTCTCCTGACCTGCAGGATTATCTGGTACACCGTTTTGAATGGTGTACCGGGATTGCAACAACACAAAACCCGGTAAGCTTTTGAAAGCCCATATGAGTAAATTTAGAAATTGCACAGTTTAAGTTAACGATAACAACTTAAACATTCTTAGCACAAATCAAACATTCAACCTCAATTTCTAAACCATGTTCATCTTCAAGCAAGACTCATCCTCGACACCTCTCAATGAAGATCGTACTTGAGAACTCATCTTTTTTTCTAACAAAGGGTATTCAAAGGTTTCATGTAACCCTTATCTGTTACTCCCCTGAATACTCTGACAGACATCCTATGTGTTCAAAGGCTTCATGTAACCCTATTCTGTTACTCCCCTGAAACACTAAGGCTGACAGACTAGAGCTCTAACTGAATCGTAACCTGTTACCTTGGCCAAGGTTCAGTGTTATGATAATATTGCCTCAGTCACTATTGTGACATGATCCATAGATCAAAACATATGAAAGTCGTCCTATATGACTCAATGTTATACTTTGATTTCCTCACACTTCCTCACAAAAATATCAACAATTACATGACATAATGTAAGTACTCAAGATAATAAATCATCATTATCATCAATTAATTCCTTCACTGTCACACCATCCAAATATATATATTCCACGTAAATATATATATATATATATATATATATACGTAATCATTCACTCAGGAATGACCACTAATACCAACTATTGTTCAAATGCAATAAAACAAGAAATTCATTTTATATTTTAAATACATTTTACTCACCTATGGACCCCGTAGTTCAACAAGTCCATATAATTTAAAACAAATATTTATTTTCTTAAAACAGTTCCCACAATTTCACTATTGAATATAAATCACTGAATTTCGGTTCGTAAATGAACCATGTGCGAATTACTCACCTCGATATTCCCGTTGCGTCTTCAAATTAACACAATTCACAACCGAACTTGCTCACCCAAGTAAGACCGTCAATCACCTAACCAAATATGACTTAAACTTAGCCAATAACTCAAAAACATACTTAAACGACAATCCAACGGTCGGATTCTAACTTATATGAAAATCCAACGGACGAATTCTCACGAATCGCCTCCCCAATCACTGTTTTGCAATTATACGAAGATCCAACGGTCGGATCTTCACCCATGACCACATAAAGTCACTGGGACAGTCACAGGATCAATATCTGAACTACAAGTCCATCGGACGGTCCTATCTTCACAGATCACAAAACGAACGATCGAAATCGATCGAAACTTAAAAATTCATAACTAAATCATACGATATCGATCTAAAAATTGCGTATAATATATCGACATGATCGTATTGAAATGTATCATCTAAAAATGAGCAGAAACTGCTCTTGTGACCCCCGGAGGTGGCCGGAAAGGGCCGCCGGAGTTAGTGACAAAGCTGCATGCCGACCACCGCCAATGGTGTCGGGGCCGAGCTGCTCTTCTTCATCTCATCAAGCTCAACCAAAAACTCTAAAGGTATGCTATCAGAAAACATCAAGAAGAGGTCGAAAATTACTGAAATCAGTCACGGTGGTCGGAATTTTTCCAGAATCCGGTAGGTGCTCAGATCGATGTAAAAAGTTCCACCACTCGGCTAGATCCCTTCGTGAAACTTGTTCAGATCCTCAATCTAAGTTCACCAGTCCTAGAAACACAAGAACTGATGGCCGGTAGTATAAGGTATCGGGATCGAAAGTTGGTTTTCGATCTAGATAGGGGCGAGCTCCAAGGAACGTGAATCTGATCACTCCAGGTGCGATCCTTCTGGGAGGATGATCAGAAGGTTGAGGCAAGTTCATGAAGCTATGGATCTTGGGTTGTGGTGGCCGGAGCTAGGTGAAAACCGACGTTGATCGATTTTGTTTCAAAGTTTGCAGCTCCGATCTGCCGGATTTGAGGTCGTTCCGATGGAAACAGTCATGTCTAGCAGGTAGGCGACGTCGAGGAGAAGCCAAGGAAGGTGCTCTGGTGTCGATTGGTCATCGGAGGTGAGAGAACGAAGGTGACAAAGAGAGGGGTCACGGCTGGGCTCGGGAGAGAGAGAGGGTTGGTGTTAACGTTAGTGACTGAGGGGTCTCTAATTAGCTTTAGAGAGAGAAAGAGAACGACACAAGCGAAGTATAGTGGTTCGTCTCCCGCCTTAGCGGGAAACTACCTCCACTTGAATGTTACATTAGTGTGTTGAGCCTTGCGGCCCAAGGGGATTACAAAAGATGTTGTTTCTACTGAAGAATATGGTAACTAAGAAGCATGATGGAGAGAGAGAGAGAGAGAGAGGACACCGCATGTATAGTGGTTCACCTTGCCCTTGAGGCAAGGCTACGTCCACGTAGAGATTCCACTAGTAGTGAGGCCAAGTAGCCTTTGTAGAGATACAAGTATAGGGATCATGGATCCATCCCATCTAAAAAGGGAAGGACTTCCTTTTATAGCTAAAGGAAGCATCTAGTTTACATTTCCAATGTGGGACATAATACCCATATTGCCTCTCTTGAAGCCTCTTGGAGAGCATGGGAGGGTGGCCTCCCTATGAGGTACCAGCCGAACTCCACTATAGCGAGGTAGCTCGGGTGTCGGTCTATCGGATGCATGTTGTAGGCGGGACTAGCCATGTCGCGGGGCCCACCTAAGAGGTCGTTGCTTATGCTTGACAGTATGTAATATAGGCGGTATGTACAAGTCCCCCAAGTCCCCGAGTAAGAGGCGCTTCTTGGTTGGGGAGTTTAAACATGATGCCGCCAAGTATGAGTGACGACCTTGTTGAATGCCATACCCATACTAGTCCCCCAACTCCATGAGCAAGAAGGGACTCTTCCGGGTGTGAAGTTTCCATGACAGGTTGGTACCACGGGGCCCATCATCTAGCTAGTACCTGCAAATAAGATAAGAGTGTACAAAGAGCATATGGATTGTGCTAGGGCAATCTAAGGACATTTGAGTCAAATGCATCGAGGTGCATGAATGTTTATATGAGATGTTATTTACACATTGTGTGTATGAACGTACTATGTAGTGTTGACATACGACATAAAAGTCTAAAATGTATGTGGTTATAAGTGTAACGAAGTGCATATGATGCAAAGATGTGTGATGAACGCGATGACGTGTACATAATGATATGTATATATTGTATGTATATGATGCACGTGTGAGGATCGGGAGTGTGGTTACTCGCCAAGTCCCCCAAGTTACGTAGTAAAATAGGAATTTGGATTTAGGTTACGTTCGACGAAGCGGGTAAGGCTAAGAATGAAGCTCCGGTATTGAAGTAACCATTGACAATACTAGTGAGACTATGGCGTGACCATGATAGTCCCCCAAGTATAGGTTAGAGGAAGGAACTCTAACTTACTTAACCCGAACGTATAAGCCATAACCCGATTTTTTGGCTCATGTGTAACGGGAACGTAAGAGATGAGCTCGCTCATATTGAGCGGCTGTGAGTTTTGTTCTATGGTCTTATTAATGGGATGTAAAAGAAATTTAATTGTTGCGATCAACAATAGGCGAAAAAATTTCAATATTTTCATTAATAGACCATAGTACAAAAAGTATGAGCGTGAAGCTCAATGATAGGTCGGGTACTACCTCCACTTATGATAAGTGGTATGAATAAGTCCCCCAAGTGTAGAGAATGCTCGGGAGGTGAGATGACTCAAAAGCAAGGGATTGGACCTTGGCTTATCCATTGGGTATACCTTGCTCGGGGCAAGGATTATAATGCAAGGGACTGGACCTTGGCTTAAGTAAGGGGCGCTACCTTTTAGTTATCCTGTTGGGATACCTCGCTCGAGTAGAGGATTTATGAGGTCCTGTAGGCCTCGTGTACCTGGTGGGGTAGATAGGCTTGAGCCTTTTGTACCCGGTGGGTTTGAGCCTCTTGTACCAGGTGGGGTATAGGCGTCTGCCTTCAGTATCCGTTGAAGGGCCTAGTCTCTGGTACTAGGCTGAGTAGTGAGAGGTCTTGATGCCTCTTGTACCCGATGGGGTAAAGTGAGGGCTTGGTGCCTCTTGTACCCGGTGAGGTAGCATGAGGGCTTGAGGCCTGAGCCTTGTGTACCCTATGGGATAGATAAGGGCTTGAGCCTCCTTAACCCAATGGGGTTGAATGAGGACCGGTAGGCCTCCTTTACCCGGTGGCGTGGCCTCGGGCAGAATGATGATTTGTGGCTAGTAACCTCGTTGGGGTGTCCGGTGGCTTTGGCCTCCGGTATCTGGTAGCATGGCCCTGGGCAAGATGATGGCTTTTAGCCTTGTAATCCCGTTGGGGTACCCGGTGGTGTGGCCCGGGTAGAATGATGGTTTTCTTTACCCGGTGGCGTAGCCCCGGGTTGAATAAGGGCCGGTAGGCCTCGTAACCCCGTTGGGGTACCTCGCCGATTAAAGAGGATTTATGTAAGGATATGACCTTGGCTTATCCACTGGGGGTACCGCGATTGGAGCGAGGATTTTAAGTGCCACATGTTATGCTCATTTAGTGCTGCATGTATGCATGTAGCAATTTTAATTGACAGGCAATTAAATTAAAGCATATATGGCATGTATGTTTAACATGTACTTGTAGTGGAAATGCTAGTAAGAATTTGCACTTGTAAGCATGCCTAAGAATTATGGAGACATTCCACAACCGTGACATAAATATTTAGGCATAATAGATATGATATCGAAAATTAATGCATTTTGTAGACATGCTTTGATTATAGTAATCGCTATTGAAGCATGTAAAGCATTGCATTAGCTCAAATTGAGAGAGAGTAAAAAGAAGATACTGTGACTTATCTTATGCCGATTTTGAGTAGGTTGGAGTTGGAATAAGTACCCAAGTCATGTTGGAGTTGTCCAAGCATAACGCTCCATTGTTTCGGTGAATAAGGTGTTCCGGTAACATGTATCAACTCGTCATCGAGGTACTCTTAGCAAGTAAGTAAATGCTAGATAGGATTCCTTGAGACAAAATAGATGATTAATATGTGGATTTGTAAAATTAACATCCATAATTTGCAAATGTATTTTGAAACAAATTTTAAATATATGTACCAATTGAGCAAAATGTATAAGCAATGTAGTTGTGTACTAAATGATGACAAGTGGCGTGTGGTTGCCCGTCATTAATATGAATTTCGATGGGCAATGAAAATTTGTACACATGTATTTTTAGGTGAAATGGCATGTAAGATGCAGAGGATAAAATGCATAGAGTAGCATACATGTGCAATTATTGAGAATTATGCTCAGTATTGTGCCACTTGTATATATGGTTTGATCGAAAGACCAAGCAATCATGCTCCATACATTTGTATGATAAAAAAGCTCAGGTTGCCGGGAACTTTAATTTGTAGTATACCTAAGACATACATAGGTGGTTACACATCGACATGTCTAGTACTGTGGGCATGTTTAATTATAGGGAGCTAGGTGTCCAATTGAATATAGGTTGTATGTGTTACTGAATAAAGCTACAAGGCATACATGTGTAAGAGCAAGTTCACCCGTTGGGTCACCAGGTCACCCACTATTCAATGCTTTTTAGTGTTAATTTCACCCTCTGGGTCACAAGCACAGTGTATTTCGTGTCCTGGGTCACCCTGTACAGTGTTCTAGGTCACCATGGTGACCTGCACAGTGTATTTTGTGCCCTAGGTCACGGGCACAGTGTATTTTGTGACTCAGAGAATGAAAATATACACTAAAAAGTAGTGAATAGTAAGTGACCCGGTGACCCAACGGGTGAACTTGCTCTAAGTATATCCTGCATTCATGCTCTAAGGTACCATGTAGGTTTGCATGGACAATATAATTAATTGATACGTGGCACTAATTACACATACCATGTGTAGAGTGGAACGACATGAATTCAAACATGATTGAAGTTTCATTTGAATAACACAGTATATATGAGTAGTCGAGTACTTATCTTTGCAGGCTTGCAGCCTTGTAAGAGGGCTGTTGTTTGAAGACTGCAGACTGTCTGTAAGATATTTACAGGTGCCCGGAAAGGTAAAAACTAGATTAAATTGTGCAGGCAACTGAGGCAGATGTGTCCGTGGATTTCATGGAAAGGGAAATCGATGACTTGGTGTTGCGGGTTGTCCAGAGAAGATCGATGGGTGTCCAAGCAACCTCTTTTTTTTTTTTTTTTTGATGTCCCGGAGAAGGAGGTGACAAGGAGGTCCCGGAAGGATATGTGCAGGTACCCGATCCCAAAGCCATATGTGCTGGAAGGATAGTTCCCGGCGGCTGTGACTCGATCCACCAAAGCTACTTCAAGGATTTGTCGAGCTACCACTAGTACTTTAAACGAGCGGTGTTGTGTGCAGATGATGATCACGTTCAGTGGTGAATCTTTGAGTCTCAGAGCCTGTGGATCTCGGCTAATTGAGATGGTAACGGTGAGAGTACCGGACTGCCGGGGTGGGTGGTGCCAGGAGGTTGAGTACCAGCCTTCCAAGTGCCCGCTAGCACTTTTTTTTTTTTTTTTTTTTTTTTTTTTTTTAAACTACCGGGTACCAAGAGGTGGACTGTTCACGTACCGGGAGAGTCAGCGAGAGCTAGATTGATTTTAGGCGGGATGAGACCGAGACCTGGTGAGATGAGTTACTGAGAGGTGCCGCTTGAGAAATCGATTCCGGGACTTGGTGAGGTTGACCGGTGTGCCAAACTTGCTACCGGAATGAGGTGAAGGACCGAGAGCTGAAGAGAGATGTTGGGCTAGGAGGCGTGGGAGAGATGAGTCTCCGGTGATGGATAAGGTGATACCCGGTTGTGCATCTGGCTTATGTAGATCAACAAGTGAAGGTGCCGGTATCAAGGATCTTGAGGATACCTGGACAAGCGGGCTTACTCGAGTCCACAAAGAGGATGTCCCACTGGCAGGTAGATCGGGCTGGCGATGATCTCTGGGAAGAGGAGAATCCAGAAGGTCCTGAGGTGATATATGACTTAGCGAGATCATGTTTAAAATTTCTTGGAGCCTCGGGCCTGACAGGTTGCTGACTCAGTGGGTCTGCAGGTGGGATCCTGGAGCTGTAGATGTCGTTCAGAAGTCCAAGTAGCCGGTTACATCTCATGTCAGCGGGTACCGGGTACATGTTATGTGAGCGGGTACCGGCTCCAAGTGGGATCCTATAACTCCCAGAAGCAGAAATGTTGATGAGCGGGTACTGGGTAGGCTGTTGGTTACCGGGTAGTGCCGGAGATTGAGGTTGTCAGTGATGAGAATTCGGGAGGAGGCATGGGTGCCGGCCAGGTTACGGATACCGAGCTCCCAATCATGACATGTCCAAGAGCGGGAGAGGTCTGTTACCGGGAGTTGTTGACTCGGTGTTTGACTCGATGACAGAGCTTTGTGGATCTGGGAAGGTGAATGCCACTGAGACCCTTGGTGAGTTGCTGAGGGAGCTAGCAGTGAGGTGATGGAGTTACCGGTGTTGATCTCTGGGAAGTGAGGATGCTGTTGGGGAGGCCTGGTTCCTAGAAATTTCGAAGTACCGGGCGGGTTGCGCAATGGTACCCGTACGTGACTCGTTGAAGGGTCTGGGAAGGTGAATACCACCGAGACCCGTGGTGTGCAAGTGAAGCTTGATTCCCCTGACTTGTGAAAGTCCCAGAGGCTTAGGAGTGGAGGTGCCTGCTGACTCAAGTACCTGCATGTACCCATGTACCCGGATGGCTCGTGTACCCGGATGACTCACATACCCGGATGGCTCACGTACCCGAATGGCTTATGTACCCAGATGGCTCTTGCTTAAGGTCGGAGGTTCATACCCACACTTAGGGCCCCTCCTTCTAGCGCCAATGTTTCTACTGAAGAATACGGTAACTAAGAAGCATGATGGAGAGAGAGAGAGAGAGAGAGAGAGAGAGAGGACACCGCATGTATAGTGGTTCACCTTGCCCTTGAGGCAAGGCTACGTCCACGTAGAGATTCCACTAGTAGTGAGGCCAAGTAGCCTTTGTAGTGATACAAGTATAGGGATCATGGATCCATCCCATCCAAGAAGGGAAGGACTTCCTTTTATAGCTAAAGGAAGTCCCCATCTAGTTTACATTTCCAATGTGGGACATAATACACATATTGCCTCTCTTGAAGCCTCTTGGAGAGCATGGGAGGGTGGCCTCCCTATGAGGTACCAGCCGACCTCTACCATAGCGAGGTAGCTCGGGTGTTGGTCTACTGGATGCATGTTGTAGGCGGGACTAGCCATATTGCGGGGTCCACCTAAGAGGTCGTTGCTTATGCTTGGCGGTATGTAATATAGGCGGTATGTACAGATGTAATGGAGTGTCTTGAGTTGTGGGAGGAGGCATTCCTTTTATAGGTGAAGGAAGCTATCTCCTTTACATTTTCTTAGATGTGAGAGAAGAACCCACTATTCTAGTATAGAAAAACTATGTTGTGAGGGCAACTTTGCAAGGCCGGAAAGGTGGCTTCCCGGCGACGTATTTGCCACTTCCGGATACCATGGCGTAGCTTAAACATAGGGCTACGGGATGCATGTCTCGGTTGGGCCTCACCATGGATTTTGGGTGTCCCAAAGAGGGTGTTACTTATGCTTGGTGATGTAGCCAATCCTCCATGCATAGTGGGAGGTATCTACAAGTCCCCGAAGTCCCTGAGTAAGAGGAGCTTCTTGGTTGGGGAGTTCTAAGCACGAAGTCATCAAGCATAAGTAACCGGGCGGCACAGAGCCCTTACAAGTCCCAGAACTCCGTAAGCAAGAAGCGACTCGTTAACCTGCATAACAAAGACAAAAACACGTATATGTAGAATGCTCGTTGCATTGGGCAACAAATGTGAGTTGTATTGATATGCGTTGGCCTATGCGAATGTACAAGTAGCATGATACATGTTGATGTATACATGCAAATGGTGCCGAATATGATCGGTTATGACATAGAAACTCGAGAACGCATATGGTTGTGTGAGCAAACGGATTGCATATGAAAAATGAGTGATGCGCGCAAGAAAACGAAAGAGGTCGAGTTTGACGAGGTTACGCTCGGTGTAAGTTGCATGAGTGCCATGAAAGCAAGCGTTTGTAATTCGTGAATGATGAATATGCGAACGCTTGTGTTTGTTTGGTTGTCGCTCGTATTAATGAAACGCGAAAAGAATTCGATTTGTCACAATCGGTAAACAACAAATGGTAGAAAAATTCAAAGTTCCATTAACGTGTAATGTGTCGAGGAGACATGAGTGTAAAGCTTGGGAATGCCGGGAAGGCGTGAGCGGAAAACTCGGGGTTGCTGGGAAGGCATGAGCAGGAAGCTCGAGGATTGCCGGGAAGGCATGAGCGGAAAGGTAGTGAGAGGGAAGCTCGGGGTTGCCGAAAAGCTCGTGGGTTGTTGGGAAGGCATGAGCGGGAAGCTCGTGGGTTGCCGGGAAGGCATGAGCAGGAAGCTCAAGGGTTGCCGGGAAGCTCGGAGTTACCGCGAAGGCATGAGTGGAAGCTCGTGGGTGCCGCAAAGGCTTGAGCGGTAAGCTCGTGAGCGAAAGCTCTGGGTGCCGCAAAGGCGTGAGTGGTAAGCTCAATGGTGCCGGGAAGGCATGAGCGGTAAGCTCGTGAACGGGAGCTCGGGGTGCCGGGAAGGGCTGAGCAAAAGCTCGTGGGTGCCGCAAAGGAGTGAGCGGAAGCTCGGGGTGCTGCAAAGGCTTGTGAGAGTGAAAGCTCGGCGGTGCCGCTGAGGTGAGAGCGTGAAAACTCGAAGTTGCCGCTGAGGCGAGAGTGTGAAAGCTCGGTGGTGCCGCTGAGGCGAGAGTGTGCAAACTCGAAGTTACCGCTGAGGCGAAAGCGTGAAAGCTCGAAGTTGCTGCTGAGGCGAGAGAGTGAAAACTCGAAGTTGCCGCTGAGGCGAGAGTGTGCAAACTCGAAGTTGCCGCTGAGGCGAGAGCGTGAAAGCTCGAAGTTGCTGCTGAGGCGAGAGAGTGAAAACTCGAAGTTGCCGCTGAGGCGAGAGCGTGAAAGCTCGAAGTTGCCGCTGAGGCGAGAGCGTGAAAGCTCGAAGTTGCAGCTGAGGCGATAGTCTGAAAGCTCGGCGGTGCCACTGAGGCATGAAAGGGCAGCTCAAAGGTGATGCCATGTGGCATGAGCGTAACCGTTGCTAATTATGCTGGGCTATATGTACAAGTCCCCGAAGTCCTCGATCAAGGAGGTTTTCTTGCGGGGTTGATACCAAAGCGTAGCTTTGTGCCGTATATCAAGCATAATTAGTGCAAGTACGTTGTCCATATAGAATTGGTCAGAGCAAACGCTTTTGCCCTTTCGGGTGGGCCCCTGCTAGGCCCTCCGAGGAGTCCCCAACTCCTGGCTATAGACCTCCGTATGGTCGGAAGATTGTTTGATGAGGGGAGCTGCGTTTAAGCAGTGGGTGTTGGGTAGCGAGCCCAATCTTTGATACCCAAGTGTCGGGGGTTAACCGCCGGATCAATGGCTGCCGTAGGCTACGTTAACCGGTCCCTTTACTTTTTCCCTGAGGAGAAAAGCTTGACTGCGATGCCGCGTAGCGATCATTGTCATTATGAGGAGTTGCCTTACTGCATGGCGGTAGGCCGTAGACCATAGACTCGTGGCGTCTAGACCCGTTTTAGGTCTATTTCCCTTGGGGAAAGTTTGACAAAATATGGTGCCCAAAGGCTAGCCAATATATTTACATATAGATTATATGTAAAGCATGTTAATTGTATGAACAACAAATAAGCATGGTATAACTTGTTTAGGTAAGTGTCACATGTTTATTTAATTTTGGAATTAAATAGAAGCATGGCATATGTGTATAGCATGTACTTGTAGTAAAGTTGCTAATAACATTTTGTATGTTGTAAACATGCCTAAGGATCATTTAGACATGTAAACGCATATCAAGTGTGATATATAGTAGGCATGCTTAGAAGTAGTAAAAGCATGGTAATGGCATGGCACTAGCTCAAATTGAGAGAGCATAAAGAGAAGATAAAGTTACTTATCTTATGCCGATTTGGAGTAAGTTGGAATTAGAATTGATATAAGTACCCAAATCATGTTGGAGTTGTCCAAGCATGACCGCTCTGTTGCTCCGGCGAAGTTCCGTAGTAGAAGTGATGATGCTTTTACCGCTTGAGGGGGTGATCGGTGATTATGCCCCTTAATATAAGATAAATAATTAGTAACTTAATCATAAGGTTTCATGTAAATGTGTTGAAGTGTAGCATGTGATGACTTAACGACATTAACTTTGATCTAGATGCTCGAGTCTCACAATCATGAGCGAGTGTAAATTTGTATTTCGCTTGAATTGTGTAAGGCCAAAAGTAAGAATTAATTAACTTTTTAGACATGGCATACTGAGTTTTGCATGATATGAGGAGTCATAATTAATAAAGTGGCTATGAGACATGTACGTGTAACAAAGCTATTGATGCTTAATTGCAAGTATGAAAGTGTTTGGGGGAAGCAAATAATTGAAATGCTATGAAGCATAGACGTGTCAATTAAGTATATGTGTTGAGGCATGACCCATATCAATTGATCATGTAGTACCCTTACAGAGCATGTAATCAAGTAGTTTATGCCATACAAACTGAAAATATGATTGTAAGACCAAGGCATGCAAGTTCAACGTCAAGTTTGATAATGTTTTAGGCAGATAGGCCAAACACCAATTAAACGTGTACATGCAAGTTTGCAAGGAGCAATATATTTGTGTAGCTAAGTAGTTAGATGGTTAGGCTCAGTGCCGCTGCACATATAATTATATATGACAAAGGTCGTGCATGCTTTTGAGAAAAAGAATAGAGGCATTTAAGATTCTCAGAACAAAGATGCCAGGCATATATAATTTAAAATGTCATATGGACAGGCAGGGCTGGTCCTGAGATTCTAACGGCCTGAGGCGAAAAATTAAAATGTGGCCTCCCATAGGTGTGTGTCTGTATGTGTGTGTTTGTGTGTGTCTGTATATATATATATATATATATATATATATATATATATATATATATATTTGCTCTAAATAACAAGACAAAATCATGTATTTTGAATAAAAATAAATATGAAATTAATAACAAAACAAAAGTATATGAATTTTTATTCCCTTCATAAATTTCTGAATTAAACCAGTTAGTCATATTGAAAAAGGAAATGGAAAGTTTATATGGAAAAGGAAGAAAGAAAGAAAAAAAAAACAGTGGGCTGGGCCATGGGGTCCAAGAAATATTAACTTGAGAGATTGAATGAAAAAAAGAGAAATGAAACAAAAATGGGAATCTGGGATTCGAACCTTGATGGGAATATTGCTAACTGACTTCAGTCCCGCTGGAGCAATGAGTCTTATATTGTTTGTAAAAGCAAACAGAATATATATATACTATCATTAACATATCTACAGAAATTTCTGAGGCCCCCGAGAGCCGGTGGCCTGAGACGGCTGCCTTAGGCGGCAGCCCTCAGGGCCGGCCCTGCGGACAGGTGTAGGCATTGCACACCAATTATGCTTTTCATTGTACAAGATCATCATGTGCCGCATATAATTAGTATACCAGACTATTGATAAACAATGGGCTCATTCTCGATGAACTGTCGTTGAGTAGATGTGCAAAGATTGGGCACGTGGTGCTTTTTTTATTTATTTTATTTTAAATAAAGCTCTATAGCAGATAAAGGGTGAGGGATAGAGACTTAGAGACTTAGCTTTGCTGGTTGCTCTCTGGCCATCATAGAAACCCACAGTTCGACTGCATAAATGAAGGCAGAGTCTGCCTCAGTATATGCATCTTTCGGCATGTGAGAAGATTGGAAGATCGTTGAAACCTCCTTGGGTGAGGTCGGTGCAGATCAAAGAAGATGGTGGTAGGTGTCCAAATCAGATTTGGTTGTTGCTTTACGTCGGTGACTGCTGCAATTGCAAATTGCAGATTGGCAGAGCTTGGATAGCGGGGGTGCTACTCAGCCGAGCCTTGGCCTTTGGTGGAGGCTAGCGGAGGATGCTAGCGGTGGCAGCTTTGGTCGGCGGTGGCTCGTAGCGGAGCTTTGGCCAGCGGTTTGCGGCTGGCGGAGGTTTTGCCTGCGGTGGCCTCTAGCGGTGTTGTAGCTAGCTGAGGACATGGCGCTCAACCTAGAATTGGCGCTCAACCTAGAATTGGTGCTCAATGAAGAATTGGAGGTCAGCGGAGACTTGGAGTTCTGCGGAGGCTTGCTGGTTAGCAGAGGCCTGCTAGTCAGCGGAGCCTTGATGCCTAGTGAAGACTTGGCGGAGGAATTCGCAGCTGATGGTACTTAGCGGAAGGGATTTGCCGCTGATGGTGTCCAGCAGGGAATGGCAGGCGGTTGTCGCTGAAGGTTTTGCCGCTGATGGTTGACCGATGGCCTTGCAGCTGCTGGCGCTATGTTGATGCTTCTGGATTACCACTGGGTGCTGGCAGCGGAGTTGGGTCGCTGACCACTAGCGGGAGATGGCCGCTGGGTTAGCCTCACTAGCGGAGGAGATGATTCTTGGGGGAGCCTTTTGGTGCTCAACGGCAGAGCCTGGTAGAGGTAGACTCGTGATGGAGTAACGAGTTGAGCTATGAAGCTTGGCGGCGCTATGTTCAGAGGAGCGGAGCCTCAGAGTTGGGCGGAGATTTGGAACTGAATGGAGTAAAGGTGCTCGACGGTGTAGTTTTGGCAGTCGGTTTTTGCGGCTGGCGGAGGTTTTGCCGTTGACGTCTCCTAGCGGTGTTGTAGCTAGCTGAGGACTTGGTGCTCGGCGGAGAGTCAGACCGAAGAGCTTGGGGTCAGTGGTGTACAGTCCGGCGGTGTATAGTTCTGTGGAGCGGAGCTCGTTGATGGAGTGGAGCATGGTCAGCGGGTCATTGACGGCGGTGGATATCAACGAAGAGCCGGAGATTGATGCTCCGTCAAGGCTTTGTTAGTGCTTGGAGCTGGCTGTGTCATGCTTGGTGGATGGGATCCGCTGATGGCGTTGGCGGTGTAGCCTAGCGGTGGCCTGACTAGGTGTTGTAGCTTGACAGAAGCTTGGTGCAGCCTGACAGAAGCTCGGCGGTGCCAATCGAACTGAAATTTGAAACTGGCGCCAGTCCCCACTAGTGGAGGATGATGATTGAAGATAGGATGGGTGCCCATAGAGGTTTTCTGGATGTCCAGAGTGAATCACCAAATTTTTTTTTTTTTTTATATCGCTAGGATGGGATTTTTTTCTGTAGGTCAGCGTTGACCTTTCTGAGATGGGCGTTGACCAGAGTTGACCAACACCATCAGCGTTGACTTAGCTTTGTTCGATGTTGACCGCTCATGATCAGCGTTGACCAGACCTGACCGGCGTTGACCAAGAGTTGACTTGGTAGATGGCACAAGTTGCCGCTAAGAATATCAATTATATAACTCAAAGAAAGAAATTATTTTGAGCTCGGTTAAGAAGACTTAACTCAATGGTAAGTGACGAAGCCTTTGTGTTGGCTTCCCACAGACGGCGCCAATGTTAACGTTAGTGACCGAGGGGTCTCTTGTTAGCTTTAGAGAGAGAGAGAGAGAACGACACAAGCGAAGTATAGTGGTTCGTCTCCCGCCTTAGAGGGAAACTACGTCCACTTGAATGTTACACTAGTGTGTTGAGCCTTGCGGCCCATGGGGATTACAGAAGATGTAATGGAGTGTCTTGAGTTGTGGAAGGAGGCATTCCTTTTATAAGTGAAGGAAGCCATCTCCTTTACATTTTCTTATATGTGGGACAAGGACCCACTATTCTATTATAGAAAAGCTATGTTGTGAGGGCAACTTGGCAAGGCCGGAAATGTAGCTTCCCGGTGACGTATTTGCTACTTCCGGATACCGTGGCGTAGCTTGAACATAAGGCTATGGGATGCATGTCTCGGTTGGGCCTCACCATGGCTAGTGAATGTATAAAAAGTCAATTTTCACAACCCCCTAAATAACGTTCGTTTTTGAAATTAAAACGTTCGAACTAATTCCACCACCTCTCCAAACTTCGTACTCATGCTTATGACCACGAAATCATTTCCAAAACTCATCGGAAATTAATTTAAATTTTCGGGGCATTACAAAAGTACTTCACAATAAACAGTGATACATGCCAATCAAAATTCAGCTGTATAGTGAACTGAGTATAAGAACCCGCCCGCTTTAATAATTCTTTACCTCATGTAAAGCACAAGTACACGATTTGATACTTCCAGCTTGTTGGCCATGGTATAGAGATCGGTTCTAAACAGAAAGGATTTCTTTGAATGGCTAAAAAGGTCCGCAGCAAATGTTGTGTGGATGGTGACCCCGTCCCTAAGGAAATTGTTTCCCCACGTGCACAAATCCTTTAATGTCATTGGCAGATTCGATGGCAAGTTTTCAAGGTTTTCATTATCATCAAACACATCTCTCATTCTCTTCTTGGTATTAACACGCTTTATTTCCTAGTTGTGTAAATCAATAAGACTACATGTTACCAACTCTTCTCAGATTAACATATATATTGCAATACAACATGAAACAAAATTGCACATTGAACAAAACCATTTTCAAACTAGCTAAATCTACATAAGACTGATTGGTTACCTTATGCTCAATGGCTTTAGGGGTGCCTTTTCTCCAGGGGTAACAACCAGGTTTCTTGGCCAGGCAACACAAGTACCAATGGTATCGGTGACGGTGACAATGACAATCTCATCATTCACTGGAATAGGTACCAGGGCATCATCAACAATGGCTCGAACGACTGAGACGCGCACATTGTCCTTTCCTAATGGAACACCATGAATCAGCTGATCGCTCGACACAACATTCACTTGAATGATTGTTCCAATAGCAACAATGTTGTCCACCCTATCTATTGCCATGCCAGTTCGCACTCATGAACCGCAGCAGTTGTCTCCTAAGACAAAAAATGAAAATAAACAATTAATTCACATATTTTAGTTTCATTCATAGTTTCACTAAAGCTGCAAACTATAGGAAATGAGAAAAGAGATAAATGAAGGGAATAATGGTGTTACCAGATCATCATTTGCAGAAGTTTTGGGAGCCATGATGTCTCTAACCTCCTCCTCGATTATTGTCGTTAGCTTGTCCTTCCCTTCTGATACTTCATGGTTCTCTTCAACTAACAGCCCATTATCATCATCATCTAAAACCAACCTCTTCTTCACTGCGTTGAGTTCATCGTCCGGATTAGTCTGCAGAACCTTCTCAACTTTTCGGGAACAGCTCCCTTGTCCTGAACCAGGATCCTGAAGTGGTGTGACAAGTTTTGGTGACTCTATCTTCTTCCCATCAATCTTTACCTCCAAAGCCGCAATCTTGGATGTCCAAAATTCACGCTTCTCAGCAACCACTCTTTCTCTCTCCTGCTACCATATATAAAGCTCTTTCATTTGCAAGAATGGTTTCCTTCTCCTCCTCCATTATCATCTTCACACTTTTCCTTATTGTCTCCTCAACACTTTTCTTTTGCCGTTTAGACAGGTCAAAGAATGAAGCTGGTTTGATATAACCACCAACTCCTCGTACCCTGCCAGGATGCTCGGGTCTCCCCAATGCCAAGGTGAGCACATCATCAGAACTTTGTGTGGTAAGTGATCCATCAGACTCTTTCTGCTTTAACTTTTCCTGACACAAATATATGAAAACACTTATGATTCAGGATCTTGTACAATACCAAATCCCCCTACAAAGTAACAGAAAATGACTTACAATTTTATTGGCTGTCTGTTGCACCTCAACTGCTTTAAAGTTACCGTTCTTATCTTGCCGTGCTTTCACCCACATTGTGGCACGATCGAGTTCCTCTATCAGGATTGTCGTAGACTATGACACCTGAGAACCATATTAGAAGTGGAACAACATCATGCTTTAATTAGAACGTTTATGTTATGAAACCAAAACTAACCAATTCTTCTTGTAAATTAGCGTATCCTTTACGTGCCATAAGGTGAGGATAAATGCTTTCATTTCTTTTTTCTATTTGGGCTTCACGCAACTCCTACAAAGCAAATGATTATGAACAAAATTGGATTCAACTTTCAACATATGTGAACTGAAACCAACAGATGGACTTAGTTTATAAGAGTTCACATACCTGAAATGCATCCGAAATCGTATCAGCAACAAATTGTTCCCAATGTTCCTTGTTAATGCATCGATAGTCATTTGAAGGATTTTCCTACAACTCAGGTGTATCAATGTATGGTATAATGTACTTGTTGGTCAGTTTGCTTTTGAAATCCCGCCATTTGTTTGCAGCTGAGGATATTACCAATTTCCTACATTCTTTAGGAATCACAAATGCCTCCTGCATAAAAAAAATGAAGAAATAAGGTAAGTTTACATCTAAAACTAGTGAAACTCAAAGCTATAGGTTAGTTTAAGGGATAGTATAAATACCTAAATCAATTCCCATATTTTCTGTTTTTCATCAGGGTCCACTTCTCTCCAATCACCAATGACAATGGGGATCTTTGTACGTGCTAAGACCCCAATGTAAGACTGCATTTCTTTTGCAGCCTTACCAACTGGTTCCCCTTTATCATTGATCTCCACATTTAGCCGCTTTCCCCTAATCAGTCGCCTTGTAATGTGACTCATTGTCACCATTCCTCGCTTTAGCAGCCTCAAACCACCTGTTATGTTGATATCTTCTTCATTACTAGCTGCTACTCGCTTTGCTTTCTTTGTGGACTTAACAGTCTTTCCAGATTTACTGCTTGACACATCCTTCATAGACGGAGCATTAGAACAGGGTGTGCCCTTCTTCTTTTGGGATGCAGTCTTCTTCGTTGGCGACAAAGTCCTCTTCTTTGGGGATATAGCCTTATTATTTGGCGACCAAGTCCTCTTCTTTTGGGACACATCCTTCTTATTTGGAGATGCAGCCTTCTTGTTATTAGACACAGACTTCTTCTTTGGTGAAGTTGTCGGCTCTGTATCCTTAGGTTTAAGATTCTTCATTTGCACAGCTTTCATTCTTAAAGGGACAGCTTTAGCAGCTGCTACTCTATTCTTTGGTGCCATGATCTGAAACACATAAGCAAAATGGGTCAGCTACATGTTAAGTAAGATGATATATGCCGCATTTATTCTAATAATTAACACGATGTAGTAGCCAAAAGCACACACTGAGGTAATAGATAATGATTATGTCAAATATATTTCATCACCTTATAACTTAAACTTTAACAGTGTTAATGTCTAAAGTTGAGCGGTAGCTAAACCTTAGTAACGCTGGTCCGATGGGCAGACCGATACTTGCGATATTCTCAGAGCTTCCGCTATCTGTCGAGTAAAATACAGAGGGTGTTAGAGGGAGACCACATTAGGCGGTCTTCTCTTCTCCGATGCCTAAGTTAGTCAATGTATTTATGTTGACAAACTAACAGTAGGTAAGTAGTAAATGCGTAATTAATGAGGAGAGAGGAGAGAACCTTTTATAGGTGAGGAGAGAGCTGATCTTCTCCATGTTTTCGATGTGGGACTGATATGCTTCAGTTCCCAGCTTCTGGAGCTTCTAGTACTGTCTTGGCGCAGCGCGTGGCGGCGAGTCAGCGGTGATCTGGGGGTAAGCCGTGGCTCAGGCGGTAGCCTGCTTGGCTGTGTTCTCGTAGGTTACTCCTTAGCGGGAGTTGGTACCGCTGGCGATAGCATGAGCGTGGCTCATTATAGCTAATTATGCTTGCAAATGCCTATGTAAGTACAAGTCCCCCAAGTCCCCAGTCAAGGAGGGCAATCTTGGTTGGGGAGTTGCCTAGTGGTTCGAAGCGTTACTTTTGCTAGACTTGCAAAAGCATAATTAGTGTCAGTGCGTTGTCAACCATGGACTTACTGAGCAAACGCTTTATACCATTTTGGGTGGGCCCCTGCTAGGCCCCCCAGGGAATCTCCCACTCCCCGGCTAAGATAGACCTCCGTTTGGCCGGTGTATTGTTTACTTAGGGGAGCTGCGCTGTGCAGAGGGTGTTGGGTAGCGAGCCCACCCTTTGATACCCAAGTGGCGGGGTCAACGTGCCTGATCACGGTCGTCGAAGACTGTTAACGTGTCCCTTTTTTTGTCCCTAAGGATCATGTTTTGACTGCAACGCCGCTTGGTGGTCATTGTCAAAGTGAGGCGTTGCCTCGGGAATCGTAGTTGGCGGAAGTCCTTTCGCTGATAGTAAGTGGCCAGCAGTGTCGCGGGGACCTGCTTGGCGGTAGCCCAGTGAATGGCGTTGCAGTCAGCGGTGACGGCCTTACTTGCAAAGGAAAGGGTGAAGTTCCGCTAGTGGTATTGCACTTAGCGGCGACTATCTGGCTTGCAAGATGAAAAGGGAGAAGTTCCACTAGCGGAGACTATCTCGCTTGCAAGATGAAAAGGGAGAAATTCCGCTAGCGGTGTTGCGCGTAGCGGAGACTATCTGGCTTGCAAGATGAAAAGGGAGAAGTTCTGCTAGCGATGTTGCGCTTAGCCGAGACTATCTAGCTTGCAAGATGAAAAGGGAGAAGTTCCGCTAGCGGTGTTGCGCTTAGCGGAGACTAACTGGCTTGCAAGATGAAAAGGGAGAAGTTTCGCTAGCAGTGTTGCGCTTAGCGGAGGCTATCTCGCTTGCAAGATGAAAATGGAGAAGTTCCGCTAGCGGAGACTATCTCGCTTGCAAGATGAAAACAGGAGAAGTTCCACTAGCAGTGTTGTGCTTAGCGGAGACTATCTCGCTTGCAAGATGAAAAGGGAGAAGTTCCGCTAGCGGTGTTGCTCTTGCCAGAGACTATCTCGCTTGCAAGATGAAAAGAGAGAAGTTTCGCTAGCGGTGTTGCACTTAGCAGAGGCTATCTCCCTTGCAAGATGAACAGGGAGAAGTTCCGTTAGTGGTGTTGCGCTTAGCGGAGACTATCTCGACGATTGGTGATCCTCCTTTTCGATGGTTACTTTGGATAGACGCTTCATATGACGGCGTTCGACACGTGGCCAGCATGTACTGGGTTAGCATGTGGAATGAAGTCTTCACAGCATGCCCGTCGCTTCGCCATAAATGAGAGTAATTATTGATTTTATAACCAAGGCGATGCCTTGGTTAATCCGGAGATTAAGTGTGACCTTGGGCCACGTGTTCGGCTGTCGTGTGACGTCGTTTTTCAACGGACGGCCTGGATTGCTTTGATGTTGACATAAAAGAGAGGGAAACGTGGAGGTTTAACACTTTGTATTTCTGAACTAATATCTTCGTCTGCAAGCTTCGCTCTGAGATCCTGGAGGAAGATTTCTACGATTCAGTGAAGTTATCGGTGTTTGAAAGACTAAGGAGATAATCTCCTGTAGCGAAGACGAGCGCCTTCGATCACACCAAAGTTTTCGTCTCTGAGGTTGGTAGCCTGGACCCCATCCCTGTTTTATTGGATTTTTGTGTTCTCTTCTGCCAGTTTCTGGGTTTTCGATTTTGGGGTGTAATCTGTTGTTCCCCGGTGTGCTCTAAGGGTGTAAAGCGAGTTTTGGGGATGGGTTTTGGTGTTTGATGGAGAGTTGGGGTTTAGGGACTTGCTAGATGATCGAATCTGGGCTGAGTGTATAGGTGCGTTTTGTTCTTGTTTTGGCATTTTCTAGGCAAGTGTTTGCTGTTCTTGGATGAAACTGACATAGGGATAGCTTAAATTAACTGGTTTGGGTTTTAGGGTTTGTGATGGCTAGCATCGTAGAGATCTAGGGCAGTGAGGATTCTGGATCTGACTCGTTGCATCTGTCTGCCGATGCAGGAACCTTACTGTCCGAGCAGCTACAGACCATACCTTGGGAAGTAGCCATGGGTCGTGCTGGGCGTCCAGAGAGTTCTAGGGCGGGGGAGGATGCCGTCACCCGTAATAGGCATGACAAGGGTTAGAGAGCAATAGCGTCGCTAGCAGTTTCGTTGATGGGAGTGAGGCCAGCGGGGAGGAGATTGAGTCTGCATGGGTCCTCCCCGATAGTACAACTGATGACGAGGCGGGAGGACAGATGACTGTGGCTGCCATAAACCTTCTGAAGGGAGTGTTCCGAATGCCCGGGGTGGTGAAGTTGAACCCACCAACCGCTGATGAGAAGGCTTCCATTCTGCTGGAGGGATATGTCGCCATTCATGAGTCCATCTTCCGCCAGGGAGTGACTTTTCCCCTTCTGCCAACCTCCAAATTTTGGTTTGTAAGTTTGGTCTCGCCTTTAGGCAAATTTGCGCTAACATATGGCGGTTATTGATAGCGCTCAACTCGCTGTGACGCCTGTCCGGCTGCGAGGGTCCAACAGTGGCGGAGGTGCATACTTCTACGAACTCGTGCATGTGAAGCACCAGGGTTGCAGTGGTCAAGTGAACTTGTCCCGCCGCCAAGGAGCGCCGAAACTGATCGAGAATTTGAAAGATTCCATGTCTTCTTGGCGGGGGACCTTCTGTGTTGCCATCGCCGGGTGGGAATACCAAGCGGGGTCAAATGAGGGGGCGCCGACATTTAGGATTAAGTCAGAGTTCCAGCCTATCCGAGGTTGTTGTCAGCTTCCGCTGGCCAAAGTTAGTTTGCTTGCATGATAATTTTGTTTCTGTTCTAACGATTACTTCGTTTTTTTTTTTTTTTTTTTGTAGTGGGCTTGCGCTATAAGCTGACGAGCGAGGAGGAGTGCCGCGTTGCTAGGATTAGAGGTTGCTGGCAGAATCGAAATCTGCTTGACCTTCATCTACTCACCGGTTGGGAGCTATTAGTCAATCAAGAGTTGACGCGCGCTCTTGGTAAGTAACTTCCGCTGACTCTTGCCCTAGTTCAGTTTGCATCAGGCTAAGTCCCCTTTTTTCTTTTAGATTATCCACCTGGTAACAAAGCGAGCTGGGACCCTTTTGCTAAGGCCATGGACCGCGCCGAGATCAACGACTTCTTAGAAAGCATGCATGCCTCTGGGCTGGAGGCCCAAAAGACTATCGTCGACCCCTAGACACTGGCGCTGAGCCAGTCCGAGGTTCTGGCGGTGTTGTCGATGCCTCACCACTCGCATCTCGGCCCTGATGGTACGCCCGTGGTTCAGGTTGGAGCTAGCATCGACCGCTGGGTTGCTGGCTGGAGCAAGGCCCCTGCTGCGCCTGTGCAGTAGAAAGAAAGAGTGCCCGCCAGTTGGTGTGGGCCCAGAAGGAGAGGGAGGTGCCCTCGGAGGGACGGGTGACTACTGCGGGGTTGACATTGTAGAAGAAATCGAGGCCTGTCACTGTTGCTGCTGGTACGACACTGGCGGTTCTGTAGAGGAAGCAGCGGCAGAATGACACTAACGAAGAAGAGGTCGACTGTCATCCCCGTCCGCCAGCAGAAGAAAGTGAAACAAGCCCCGCCGAAGGTGACAGTGGTCGTCGCTGGGAGGCTCAGGCGAGCGATCTGGACTCGTTTGCCGCGTACGCAGAGTTCCTGACCGACCATGAGTGGGAATTTCTTTTCCACCTCTGCGAGTGGCTCGGGTTCAGCGGCCTAGAGGGAATTGTGCGCTCGACCTCTGTTAATCAGTCGCCATTCAGCTCGGCCTTTGGCCATCTCTCTATTGGGCTGCAGGAGATGTTCCTAGCAGCGTCGAAGCAGCCCCGGGTTGAGCGGCAGCTGAGGGAGGAGATCAAGGGTCTCCAGAGGGAGCTGGGGGAGGCCAAAGACAAGTTGGCTGATGTGGAGCAGCGCCTGACCAAGGCAGAATGTGATGCTGCGGATGCTCGCGGCAAGCTGTTTGTCACCATTGAGAAGGACTTGGAGCGGAATGACCACGTCTCCAAGCTAAAGCAGGATATAGCACCGCTGAAGGATCAACTGGCGGCCAAAGTCAAGAAGATTGAGATCCTTCAGCGGGATTCTGTCGCCAAGTCCGCCGAGGTGAAGAGGCTGGAATCTGAGGTTGCCCAGCGGGAAGCGGATAGGAGCCGCACTGAGGTTGCCTCAGTACAGGCGTTCAAGCAGTCCGCAGAGTACAAGCAGGTAATGACGGAGGCGGCAAAGGCTGGCGCTACAGCTGACCTGGAACTTTTGAACCAAAAAGGCTCCATTGACTGGGTCAAGGCCTCCCAGCCTGCTGGGCCGTCAGGGAAAAAAGTGCCTCCTGCGAGTGGTATGGTTCCTACTCAGGCTAAGGGTGCCCGCTCAGGTAGAGGAGAGAGTGGTGGGCGTCCAACGGATGACTCTCAGCGGACTCCACCTCCTACTCAGTCCAAGGTCTCTCGCACTGGCTTTCTGGCCGCCCATACTCGAGCAGATGGTACCATCATAATGCCAAGTCCTACCGCTCGTGGGTCCGATCAGACGAGTCGTATGTCCGAGCAACAACCGCCGCCAGAGGGTGAGGATGTAACTGCAGCTCCCCAGAACCCATGAAGACTGCTTTATGGTTTATGTAGTAGTGCCGCTGAGGCCTTGCTATTTTTTTTAGTGCCGCTAAGGCTTTTTTGTAATTCCACAATATCCTTGGGCGGGAAGTCCCGACCCCTAATATAGAGTTGGTATTTTGCTTCTGAAATTTTCGCAAAGTGTGGATGTTTTTGCTGACTGCATTGTTTGAATATTTATGAACTGCTAGCATTTTGGCTGCTTTTTTGTGACTCAATGAAACATTAAAGGAATTAAAATTGTTCCAAGTGCACGATGTAGCGGACGTAGTCCGCCGGACATTGTTGCCGTTGCTAGTTAATTCTTGTGCTTGGACTTGGCGACAATGGTTTGAATAATTCCTCATTTCATTAATAGCTGATATGTCAGCGTTTACAAAAAGTGGGGTTGTACCCGTTAGGTAGCTTCCCGTAGCTAAATATTGAGCAAAAATTTAGCTAAGTCAAGATGCTCTTGGGTAGTGACATGACTATTTGTAATAATACCGAAGGTGTTTGGTATTCCAAGGGTGGGTCGTTGTGACGCCATCCTTGTCTATTAAGTAGAAGGTGCCGGGGCTAACGACTTTAACAATTTTGTATGGACCTTCCCAAGTTGGGCGGAGTGCCGTTGGTGGTGGAATGACTTCCTTCATTACCCAGTCCCCCCGTTGGAGGTTCCGGGCCTTGACCCTGGCGTTATAGAAATGCGATACCCGTTGTTTGTTTTGCAAGTTGTGCAAATGGGCCTTGTGTCGTTTCTCCTCTAGGAGGTCCCTGTCGAGGTTGATGCCTTCGCCGTTGGTCTCAGGGCAGTAGCCCTCGACTTTAGCGGTGGGTTGAGTTACCATAATAGGTAGGACGACCTCAGTTCCGAACATCATACAGAATGGTGTTTCACCAGTGCCGGATGTTGGGGTAGTCCTGATGGCCCACAGAACTTCCGGAAGCTTCTCTGCCCATAAACCTTTGGCGTCGTCTAGTTTCTTTTTGAGCAACTTCTTGATTATCTTGTTGCTGCCTCGACCTGGCCGTTCGTTTGGGGGTGAGCGACAGATGCAAAATTCATCTTGGTGCCCTGGTTAGCAGTGAAGGATATGAGTTCTTTGTTGTTGAACTGCGTGCCGTTGTCTGTGATGATTGTGTGGGGGACGCCATAGCGGCAGTAGACGTTCTTCCAGAGGAAGTGAGTTACCTTGGCGGTAGTTATTGCCGTCAGCGGTTCCGCCTCAATCCACTTGCTATTGTAGTCGATGGCGACAATGATGTACTTGAATTGTCCCTTGGCAGTTGGAAATTTTCCAATTAAGTCTAGGCCCCACATTGAGTGAATCCATGGACCAATGATGATTGACAGGGGTTCCGCCGGGGCATGTGGGAGGTCAGCATATTGTTGACATTTGTGGCAAGACCTTGATACCCTTTTGGCATCGTCGCCTAGTGTAGGCCAAAAGTAGCCCTGTCGCATTGTGCGATTGGCCAAAGAACTAGCGCCCAAGTGGTTTCCACATTCCCCGCCATGTATCATTGTAAGAACGACCCTTCCCTCCTCTGGGGTTAGACACCGGAGGCTGGGATGGGTGAACCCCTGGCGGTAAAGCTTGCCGTTCTGGATGTTGTAGCTGGTTGCTCTCCGCTTGAGTTGTCGTGCTTCTACCTTATCCGCTGGCAGTGTCCCATTGCACTTGTATTCAATTATTTCGTCCATCCTACTGGGATTGACCTCAATGTTAAAAATCTCCGCTAGGGTTTTTGTGATGCTTGGCTTGTCAAGACATTCCACCCTTGTGTCCACTGGACTTTGGTGTGGTTGAGCAGTTCCTAGTCTTGCCAGTGAATCAGCCTTGGCATTCTTTTCCCTGGGGATTTGTGTGATGGTGTGAAATTTGAATTTTTTGAGAAGCGTCTTGACGTAACCCAAGTATGCCGCTAACTGTTGGTCCTTGGCCTAGAAACTGTCATTGACCTGGTTAACGACTAATTGGGAGTCGCTGAATATGTTGACATTGTCAGCCCCTGAATCGATGGCGAGGAGTAAGCTGGCAATGAGCGCTTCATACTCAGCCATGTTGTTTGAGGCTTTGAAACTGAACTTCAACGCGTATTCCACTTTCAGTCCCCCGGTCCTGTTAAGATGACTCCGGTGCCGCTGGCCTTGGCACAAGCTGAGCCGTCCACGTGCAGGTTCCAGTCTGACTGCTGGGGGGCTTGTTCCTCAGTGGTTATTATTTCCGCGCCAGGCGCTGCCTCTGTGTTAGGTTCAACCTGACGCTCGGTGAGCTCAGCAATGAAGTCTGCCACCGCCTGGCATTTCATGGCGGTTCTAGGCTTGTAGTCAATGTCGAACTCGCTCAGCTCGATGGCCCACTTGCTGAGGCGCCCCGAGTGTTCAGGGTTCTGCATTACCTGCCTCAGCTGCTGATTTGTTAGGACATGAATTGTGTGGGCCTGAAAGTATTGGTGGAGGCGTCTAGTAGCGATAATGAGTGCGAGAGCAAGCTGCTCTAGTGGGGGATATATTGTTTCTGCCCAGTTCATGCCTCTGCCAGCGTAGAATACAAGGAGCTCATCCTGGCCGTCCCGCCGGACAATGGCGCAGCTCACCGTTGACTGTGATACCGCTAGGTATATATACAATGTCTCCCCTTGCACAGGAATAGAAAGGAGTGGTACTGCTGCCAAGTACTCTTTCAAGCTTTGGAATGCCACCTCACAGTCTGGGTTCCAGTCGATGACCTTCTTGTGGGTCATTTTCAGAACTTTGAAAAATGGGATTCGTCTGTCAGTGAGTCTGGAAATGAACCGGGAGAGAGCGGTTAGCTTGCCCTGGAGGCTCTAAACGTCCTTCTTCCACTCTAGCGCTTTCATGTTGAGGATGGCCTGCACCTTGTCAGGATTGGCCTCTATGCCCCGTTCACTGACTATGTAATCTAGAAATTTGCTGGCGCTAACACCAAACAAACACTTTTCTGGGTTGAGGCGCATGCCATAAGCCAAGAGAATGGAAAATATGATTCTGAGGTTTGCCACGTGTCCATTGGCCTTGATGCTTTTTACCAACATGTCGTACACGTAAACCTCTATGATTTTGCCCAGATGTTCAGCGAACATGGCATTCATCAGCCGTTGGTAAGTTGCACCGGCATTCTTCAAACCAAATGGCATGACATTGTAACAATATAGGCCCTTGTCGGTGGTGAAGGAGGGACACTCTTGATTGCCGAGGTACATCTTGATTTGATTGTAGCCGGAGAAAGTGTCCATCACGCTGAGCAGCTTATGTCCAGCGGTTGCATCGACCAGTTGGTCTATGCGAGGTAGCGGGAAGCTGTCCTTGGGGCATGCCTTGTTGAGTCCCTTGAAGTCGACACACATCCGCCACTTTTCGCTGGGCTTTTTTACCATGACCAAGTTGGAAATCCACTGAGGGTAATTGACTTGGCGGATGAACCCAATGTTCTGGAGTTTGGCTACCTCTTCCCCTATTGCACGATATCTCTCCTCATCAAAGGCCCTTCGGCACTGCTTGACATGGTAGGCGGATGGGTTAATGCTTAATTTTTGTGTGATGATCTCAGGGGAGATGCCTGGGATGTCAGCGTAAAACCATGCAAAGACGGCGGCGTTGTCACGTAGAAACTGGGTGAGTTCAGCCGCCACCTCTGGGTCTAGCTGAGCGCCGATGCCGACTGTCTGCTCAGGGTGTTCGTCGGAGATGCTGATAACCCGTAAGGATGTTTCTGGGTTGACAGGCTCTTTTTTGACATACTTCTGTTTGTCATCCCTAGGGTCCTCAAAGATATTTGGTGTCGGTGCATGGTTTCCTACTGTTAGGATCTTATGGCAGCGCGCCGATCGTGCCACTGTTGTGGAATAGCACTCCCGTGCCAGCTGTTGACTTCCTTTGACACAGCCCGTCCCATTCGGTGTAGGGAACTTCATGAGAAGCATGTATTCGTCTATGATGCATTTGAGCTTGTTAAGTGCTGGTCGACCAATGATGGCATTATATGAACTGAAGTAGTCCACAATGATGAATTCCGTATGAATTTCCGCCGTATGTGGACTAGCGCCGATAACTAGTCGTATGTAGTCAGAACCCAATGGTTGCGTGATGTCACCGGAGAAGCTAAGTAATGGCTCATGATCCTGTAGTAATTTTCTATTCCGCTGGAGTTTGTCGTAGCAACCATTGAAGATGACATTTACATCGAATCAGCTATCGACAAGGACCCTTCCCACTGACCATTTATTGAGTATGGCGTCGATCAAGAATGGATCATCGTGGGGAAAATGTACTCCACGCTCTTCCTCCTCTGAGAATGTAATGGGTTCCCAACCAGATCTTGGGAGTTTAGCGGACCTCTCATAGCGAATGTTACAAACTTCGTTGGGGTTGTTAGCGAGTGCATAGCTCTTTTTTGGCCTATGAGATATGTTGGTGATTGGAGTACCGTCGTCAATGGTGTTGATGCGGCCCAAGGGTTCAATGTTGGCGATCATGGGAGGTGGCTGGCGCACCTTGAATTGTTCCATCTTACCATCTTAGTACAAAGTCTCAATGGCTGTTTTGATAGCGTTGCAGTTGTTGGTATTGTGCCCGCTGTCATCGTGGTATTTACACCACTTGTCGGTGTTTCTGGGCTTTCCTACCCTTGGGTGCTTTCTTAGGGGTGGTGGCGGAATCTGGTCCTTGTACTGGTCGTATGTCTCCTCGTACGAGGCCGTGAGGACTGTAAACACTACGTACCTCTGGGAGGACTCCGTCTGTTTGTTACGATTATCCCCATGAGATGAGCGGTTTCCCTTATTGTAGTGTTGGTCCTTCGGCCGCTTGCTCTGGTAGTTGCCTTGTTGCCACTCTCTCTTCTTATCAGTTAGTGGCGTAGCAGAGGTTTTGCTAGCGGTTTCCTGATGGTTGGAGGAGGGCTAGGTGGACTTTACAGGTGTTGGTGGTGGTTGGGGGGGGGGGGGTTTCTCTGTATGTGATGAATTCTGCCTGTGCATGGATGATAGCTTCGCTCATGATATGGTCATAAGCGGCATTTGGATGATTGTAATTGAGGTGATGGAGAAACTACCCCTTGAGTAGTCCTTGCTTGAAGGCTTCCAGTGCCATTGTCTTATCAAGATCGCGGCACTGGGATGTTGCCGTTCGCCATCTAGTGATAAAACGCCTTCAATGTTTCCCCTGCCCCTTGCTTGAGGTTGAACAACTGAGTTGTGTCGTGATGTCCGGCGGCTAACAGGATGAACCGAGCAAGGAAAGCATTTGACAGTGCATGAAATGAGTCGATGAATCCGGGCAGGCACTCAAAGAACCAGCTCATTGCCTCACTATCCAATGTTTTGCTAAACAAGTGGTAGAGGGTGGCGTCATCAAATCCCTTGTTATTTGTTACTTTTTGAAGGTGTCCACGTGGACGAAGGGATCAGACATGCCGCTGTAGTGTGACATCTTTGGTGTCTTTGCATGTGCTAGTCTGACGGCCTGCAGGATCCTGGCGGTGAATGGCCCTGGTCTGGATGTAAAGAGCGGATTTGGAATTGGCGCTGGAGTGCCTGCCTCCGTCCATATTAGCCTTTGCTCTAACTGTTGCATCCTTTCCAAGATTTGGGCGGTGGCATCGCCAGTGGGCCCTGCCTGGCGGTTCCGCTGGACCAACTCCTGCCTGGGGGCAAGTGGATTACCTTAAGTTCTAGCCCCAGTTGCCGAGCAGTTGGTGTTTGGTTGTGATTCCGCTTCCCGCTCTATCATTAGGCAGGGCAGAGGAGGTAGGCCCATTAATTCTGGTGCGTTTAGCGGTACCTGCATCTGTATGATTGGTACGGGTACCACTCCGCCAATATTAGGTCGACTGTGACTGGTGCTTCGCGATTGCTCGCTCTATGCTGTGTTAGCATTTACTTCCAGCGCCCTTTTTAGTTCGTCGAACTTTGACACCAGTGTAGCGACTTGGTTTTGGACCTCTACCTTCTCATGGCATTCTTGTTCGCGCTTCTTGTTTTCCTTGTAGAGGTCCGCCAATGCTAGCTCATACATAGCAGTGAGGTCCTGGACCGGTGGGCGACTGCTGTCCGGTTGGGTCTCCGCTGCAGTTTGGGTCAGCGGGACCTGAGATGAGCTTTGGGGCCCCACGCTAGGGTTGGCTGGGGTGTTGAATAGTGCCCGGCTAACATTAACTGCTGGGTTAATGCTAGCCGCGGGGTTGGTGGGATGGGGGTTGGCGGATTGGTCTGCTTGCTCCTCAGCGTTTTCCCCGCTACCGTTAGTCATGGTGGTTGTGGTAGGATGGCCTTTTGTTCAGAGGTTCCCACAGACGGCGCCAATGTTAATGTCTAAAGTTCAGCGGTAGCTAAACCTTGGTTAACGCTTGTTCGATGGGCGGACCGATACTTGTGATATTCTCAGAGCTTCCGCTATCTGTCAAGTAAAATACAGAGGGCGTCAGAGAGAGACCGCATTGGGCGGTCTTCTCTTATCTGATGCCTAAGTTAGTCAATGTATTTATGTTGACAAAGTAACAGTAGGTAAGTAGTAAATGCGTAATTAATGAGGAGAGAGGAGAGAATCTTTTATAGGTGAGGAGAGAGCTGATCTTCTCCATGTTTTAGATGTGGGACTGATGTGCTTCAGTTCCCAGCTTCTGGAGTTTCTGATGCTGTCTTGGCGCTGCGCGTGGCGGTGCGTCAGCAGTGATCTGGGGGTAAGCTAGGGCTCAGGCAGTAGCCTGCTTGGCTGTGTTCTCGTAGGTTACTCCTTTGGCGGGAGTTGGTATTGCTGGTGGTAGCATGAGTGTGGCTCATTATAGCTAATTATGCTTGCAAATGCCTATGTAAGTACAAACAGCTAAAAGCAACAGTGTGAAAATAAAACCTAAGCCCTAATAAGCATAAATATCCAAAAACATGATAACCCTATTAGCTACCTATTCCTATAAACCTAAGTCCTCAACGATCTTCTATCAGCATCCATCTATCCTTTCTCCATCTAATACATACACACAAACAACAATTAGGAACTAAACTATGGCCTAGGATCATAAAGCACTGAACTCATACATCTATATATATAAGGTACAGCAACTTCATTCATAAACATACCAATTGATTAAACTATCACCTAGGATCAGCATAATTCAATTCTATATCATCCATCCTTTTTCCACATATATACACATATAGAACAGTTAGGAGCTAAAGATAGCATCATCATAGCATCATCAAACTAGGTCACCACATGCATATAAACATATACAAACAACCAACTAAATTTATCAACATACCAGTCAACTAATTTAACAAACTAACAATGCTATTCACATTAACACCAGAAGATTACTGCTTACCTCAATTTGCTTAAGTCACAGCCTAGCTAATCATCACTCCCAGTACTCCAACCTTTCACTACAGCAACAACAACAACAAAGCATTATCAAAAGATATTAAATTTACTTAAAACAAACAATCAGCAACTTGAAGAACAAATACCCAAATGGAATTGAAGAATAAACCAACAAGGCAATCCAAATTCCCGAATAAACCAACAAGGCAATCTAAAATCCCATTACCAAATCAAATTTTCAGCAATTTATCTTGTCAATTTATACCTACAAAACACCCAAATCGAATTGAAGAACAAACCCCATCCCCAAATTCATAAACCCAATTGCATGCAAATACCTAAGATTCTAAACCCCCAAATCGATATCGAAGAAAACCCTAAAATCCATTTCAGCTTGTAAATTGATACCCATAAAACACCCAAATCGAATTGAAGAACAAACCCCATTCCCAAATTCATAAACCCAATTACATGCAAATCCCAAAAGTTCTAAACCCCAAAATCGCCCCTAAAACCCAAACCAAACCAAAGTCGAAACCCTAACATCGACGAAGAAAGAGGCTTACCAATGAACAACAGTAGTGAATGAATTCTTCAGACCCGTTCCTTCTTCAAATCGAAGAATAGTGTCAACAGATTCAACTATCCTTCTTACTTAGCTAACAGATCTTCTCTGCCCAAAATCCAGCTCGGGAAGTGCTTGTAGCTTCTGTCTCTTCTAGGGGAGAAGACCCTCTCTTAGCTGATAGGAAAGAATTGATGAGTTTGTGTGGAGAAAAAACAAGCTAGCTAGGTCGAGAGAGGCGCCATGGAAAGAAAGGTAATAGTTTTTGAAAAATTTAACTAAGTGTGGGAAAAACACGGGGTCTTAGTGGGCAAAAGGGGTGAATAGGTTTGAAAAAAATATTTTTGGTCAGACTAGGTCACACTATTCCTCCATTTACTCAGACAACATATAAATGTTGTCCTAATTTTCAACCTTTAATGAGAATTTATCAGTTTTCTTAGATGACAGTTATCTGTCGTTCTACTTTTTCAACTTACAAAAAAGATGAAAAAAACTGAAATAGTATTTATTCTCATGCTATTCATACAATAGAAATAATTTATATGTTGTCTGAAGAAGTTTAAAAAATTCAAACGACAGAAAACAAGAATTCTGTCGTCTGAAGTGTGTCGTCTGAAGGCATTATTGGCATAGTGTGTGTATATATATATATATATATATATATATATATATATGCCCTTTTACTGAGTGATTCATTTTTTTAGTCATTTTAAGGGATCAATGATGTGCTCATATTTTCCAATATTTCTATGCCTCTTAATCTTGGTTTTTATGTTTAGTTCTTCTTATTTATGATTCATTTATATCTTTTAGTGTTTTTGTAGGTTTATTTCATAGAAAGAAGAAAAGAAGCCAAACTGAGCTAAGTAGGATTGAAAGGCAATGTGCAATCTGAGACTGGGAATCTGTCTGTGCAGAACATCCAACTTCGCCGAATAACTAAGAAATTCTCAGATCAAATCAGACAATGAGCCTTATATCATTGGAAAGCTACGGATGTCTACTTTCTGCAGAATTTCACGGATCTTGATTTCGATACTTCTAGAGAAAGTTATAATTATTTGAGTGAAGATAGGTCGGACAGAAAATCTGCTTGAAAATTTACAACCATTCGTGGAGAAGTCAAGTTCCGTGGTACAAGATCATCAATCCTAATGTTTTAAGGAAGTTAATTCAGATGAAGATTCAATGATGAACTTATTCCTACTTCTACAAGAGATATTTCAATGTTTTCCCATTCCAAATGAAGAAAGGAATCTAAACCCAAGTTTTACAAGGAAACATGAAGCCAAAGATGAGCAGAAATCTTCCCTATATAAGGGAGCACTAATTTACATGAGAAGAGGAGTCTAGGGAGCACAATGTAGATGCCTAAGGAGTGGAGACGACTCATCCATCTTCCCTTTCTTTTCCCTTTCCATTCTTTTTATGTTTTCCTATGTTTTACTTAGTTATCTTTTGTTAAACCTTTTCTAGGGTTAGGATGATGCCCTATCATAATTGTTTATGTACTTTGATGTTTTATTGATGAATTTATAGTTTCTTTATGATGAATGCTTAATCACTATTTGAATTGATGCTTTATGTTTAAGTTCTTTGATTGATCACCTTAGGGCTTTGCATATAGTAATTGGAAGACAAATTTGAAGCAGAGATGCAATATAATTTGATTAGCTTCTTGTGATTAAGTGTGGTAAATTACATTATTACTTGAGAAAGACTAATGGTTTGCTTGATTCCCTTGTTTTCTAAAGCGTAATGAGTCTTGCATGTTAAATTTATACCTGAGAAGGATAAACTACATAGTTAGGATATAAGTCCTTTACCCGAGAGGGAGAGCATCATACACTTAAGGAAACTATGGTCTAGAGTACCTGAGAAGGACTTAGATACGGGAATTATCATCTAGAGAAACAAAAGAATCTGTTAATTGCATTAAAAAATAAATAGGATTGTTAGTGGTTGATTATGAAACCCTAATGACACGTTTACTTACTTGGAATGGAAAATAATCATGAATCGGAGACAAATGGAATGGGAGAAGAAAGGAACCGGTATTGATTCCGGAGGAATGATTCCTAAACCCATCTCTCCCCTTCGTAATCGAATTCCTGAGTATTCAGGAATCGATTCCTGATAAGGAGGTGCGACCTACATCCATTCCGATTCTTTCATGTGTTAGTAAACGCAGGAATTCTTTTACCCGTAATCATTCCGATTCCTTTATGTGTTAGTAAACGCATGAATGTTTTTACCCCGTAATCATTCCCTTTCCTTCCAAGTAAACGTGCCCTAAGTTTTATCATTATTTGTTTGTTTCTTTCTTTCTTTAATTTTCACATTATTTGTTTATTGGAAAACCCAAAAATCAATATCTTCTTTTGCTTGATTGTTTATGTGATTTTGTTAATTAGGTTAGGATTTAAATTGATTATCAATTCTCAGTTGGAACGACCTTGTACTTGCACACTATATTAACGACGATTCTTGCGCTTACGAGTTTTAATTAAAATTTCACAACAAGTTTTTGGCACCGTCGACCGGGGATTGACGATTGATTTTGATTCTAACTTGATTACCAATCTTGATTTTATATATTTTTTTATTTAGTTTCTATAATTTTTAGTTTTAAGTTTGCTAACATTTAAGTTTTTGTGTTTCAGGTTCTGTACCTTTTTTGTGATATTGATTCTGAACATCTTGCTGGAAGTTTTAATAGCCTCATTGCATATCACCGGAAAGCTACACGAGTCTAGTTTCCAACGAAAGAAGCAGATCATCATTCGGAGCTATGAGCTCAGAGATATTTGAGAAATACTAAACAGTGCTCAATTTGCTCGAAAATTTTTTCCTGATGACTTCTGCGATCTTTTTGACTTCAACATCAACTGTGTGCTATTCTTCAATAAATCCCAGGGAGCTCTAAACTCTTCTCTTTACTTTCTTGTTTTCATTTTTCACTTATCTTTTTTCCATGCTTTTATGTGCATTGCATGCTTTCATTCTTTCAACATTGAGGACAATGTTAGATTTAAGTGTGGGGGAATGGATTTTGATTTTTGTTTCTATTACATTGTTAGTTTTGTGGGTTTATAAAATAAATAAAAAAATAATACTTGTTTTCTTTGTTCTTTTTGCGTCTTTATTTTTGTTTTTGTTTTTGTTTTCTTGAGTCTTAAGAGGCCTTTCAACAACTATGATGAGTATATATTTCAGAAATCATGGCTTAAGAGGATCATAAAATTGAGATAATGTTTGACTTTATTCTTTGGTTAATAAGGATGTATGGTTGTCATATGTATGTGTAGTGGATGTGGTTGCTTACATGGTACAGAAAAGAGCATGTTAGGATAAGTTTTTGACTCATACATAACCTATGTGAGATATTTGAGTCTGTTTGTCTTTTTTTTGTTGAGTGTTAAATGAAAAAAATATATGTAATCTTATTTTCTTGGTGATGATTTTGTTGATCTCATTATTCTTCCATCTTGATTGATTACTTGCCATAGATTAAGTTTAATAGACTATAGAATGCTAGAATTCACTCTTATACTTATTGAGACTTTTATCAATACATGCTTGGACCTTGGAAAGGATAAAGGCACCCTAAGAAATTATCAACATTGCCAAATTGTCGTGTGTCCCTATTTGTGTGCACAAGATATGTAACCCCCTAGATAAACCCTTTGAGCCTACATTGAGCCTTTTCTTTCATCACCCTCATAATCCTTAACCCCTAAACCTTAGTATAGTTTTATCCTTACCCATGTTCTAAAGACTTAGTGGTGCTAATTTTTGAAACATACAAGAGGTTTTTGGCATCAAGAATGAAGATGGAGAAGAGAAGGAAGTTCAAGTGTGGGGGTAAGACTTGTCCATAGAAAAAATATGTGTATGTATGTGCCGTGAAAAGCAGAAAAGAAAAAAAAGAAATTGAAAAAAATAATTATATGTGATGGCAAAAGAAAAAATATGATAAGTGTTTATGGATTTTAGTCCCCGCATTGTGGATTCGGAGTTTGCATTGAAGTGAAGGTGTCACGCCCCCAAATCCAAGGCCAATATTGTACTGAAATATGGCTCGTGAATTTGTGACGTGAGTCAAAACAAATAAAATTTTCTTCTTGAATAAATCAACAGGAAGTAAAAGAAAATAGATACATGTTTGAATAGTACTTTTATTAGAAAACAAATATCGGTAAAATATTTACATAACCAAAGTTAAGCAAAATTCGAATCAGTACAGGTATTCACTAGAAATAGTAGTAGAAAAATATTATTTATTCTAGTAGGTTCATCCCGTTTCCCCAAGCATCTACTCAATACCTGAAAACAAGAAGGTGTAGCATCATGAGCAACACAAGCCCAGTAAGTACACAACTTACATTCTTATATTAATGTGTCTTATAAGAAATCAAAACTGAACAACCAATTAAAATGTACCAAGAACCATTTATATGTTCATACAAATTCTTAAATATGTATATATACACACACAATACATACACACACATATATACAAATATATTCATTCGTGTGAATGGTTTATGAGACTGGTAATAAATCACTTAATCACATCTCCTTATTGAACCAACAAATATTGCAGCATTAATATGTGAAATAACATTAAAGCAATACATGCTTGATCACAACCAACAAATATTGCAACATTAATATGTGAAATAACATTAAAGCAATACATGCTTGATTCTCTTTTTACTAACACCTTCACATATTAAAAATATATCATAGATAGATATTTGATCAAAATAATATAAGTACACTTCTCTTTTTAGTGAATTTTCGGATTAACTGGTAACAAATCACAAATCCACGTGTTAGGGTCCGACGTACTATACCAAAAACACGGGAAAACCAGGTTGACTGGTACCAAATCACAAATCCACGTACTAGGGACCGACGTACTATTCCCAAAGTACGGGTAAGCCGCAGCATACCAAAGACACAACTAAGGCATGTATACTCAAAGTAAGCACACTTCCTAAGAGTATAATAGTGCACTATCTGAAGGGACTAGGGCCCACAGCTTAACAACCACGAAGCACAACCACGAAGCATAACCACGAAGCACCACGAAGCACATTTACCAGTAATTCACTTAAGCACGGGGTTGTTGTAATCACCCGGCTTCATAATTATATTTTTCAGACATAATCAAATTCACAATATACAATCTTTATAAATTATAGATCGTAATATATGTATATGTACACACACATATAGATACATATACTTAGGAATAATCTCATATGAAAACATGTATAACATAATTGTATATCACAAATAAGTAAATTCACTAGCAAACAACATAATTAAAAAGAAGCTTATACATAATGGAAATCAAGTAAAATAGATAATAATAAAGCACAAACATTAAATAACTATAAACAATTAAATTATAGTTAGTATAAACATTAAAAAGAAACTTATGCATAATTGAAATCAAGTAAAATAGGTAATAATAAAGCACAAGCATTAAATAAGTAACTATAAACAATTTAACAAAATTATATTATAGTTAATATTTCAGTCCTTATGTCCAAATCCATTGAAGTTCATCAACCATGTTCATGTTTCTCCGATTAGAGTCATCAAACTTCAAGATGTGTTATGTTGTCCATCACAAGTCCGAATTAGTCAAATGAGTACACCATTTCAAAGGGTTTTTCACAAGGAATCCAATGGAATAAGTCATGTAGTCCAGATCAGAGTGATATAGTCCAGAAATGGTGAAGAACCATAACAGTGCAGAAACCGATATTTTTAATACTGTCCTTTGATATCTAAGTCTTTACGTATAGTATAAAATTACCATTAATTCTCAAACTTTCCAGATCACAAGTAGAGGTCCTAAGCTTCAAATTGATATAAAGTTTGTAGAAAATGGATAAGAAATGAGGGAGATATGAATTTTTGAAGTTGTGATGGTTGTATGAGATTTCCAGCAAGTTTAAAAGTTGAAAACTTTGATTAGCCATAACTTCTTCATTTCTTAACCTTTTTTAGTGATTCAAAAGCCTAAATTGAAGAACTTTTGATGAGGAATTTAATACTGTAATTAGTTTTGACAAAACAGATTTTGTTATATACGAAAATACTGGTTTGCAGCAAAGCAGATCCTTTTCCATCTTATCATTGATTATGTAGTTTGATAAATCTTAAAGACAAAAGAACATAGGAATGTAATCATGTACTTACTTAAGAAACTCAGGGGTGAGGTGAAGATTTTGGTCTTGAATTCAAGCTTGGACTTCTTTAAGAAAAACAAAGGGAGCTTCTAAAGAGAAAAAGGATGAAGGATTTGTGTGGGAATCTTGAGTTTTCTCTACAACTAAGGAGGCTTCAAATCAGTTTTGCACTTGATTTTTAAGCTTGTAGGAAATATGATAGAGATCATGTGTTTATATAGGCTAGAAATAAGCATAAAATAAGTAAGTGACAAATTATTATAAGGTGAGTGACTAATTACTATTTAGGTTGAATGATTAAAATGATAAGATAAAATTAAAAAAAGTAATAAAAGAAAGAAAGCATAAATCCACTTGCTAAATATATATATATATATATATATATATTTATATGTGTGTGTATATATATATATGTATGTATGTAACACACACATATCCATATGCACATTTACCCAATTAATAAGTAAAGAACTCTAGTAAAAAAAAAATTACAATAATTAGTACTAAAATGACATGCATCACAAAAATAACATAGATGAGAGTCTTGAGCTCAATAACAAAGATTTTTCAAATATAGTTAATAATATAGTGTTTTATAGTTGACACTAATTTTCGGGTTATTACAGAAGGCCCATTCAAGAAAAATTTTGTCTTTGTTCAATTCACAATGTTCAAAGAAAGTTTACAATGAAACATGAGCCTAACATGATGACATTTGGCCCTTTATCAAGACTTTGGAGGAGTCTATGACATTTTTACTTGATGGAATTTCAAGATTGTCTCTCTACATCAACAAGAGCTCTATTAGGTTTTTAGGATACTTTGTTATTTTCCTATCCCTTCGTTTCTATAAATCCTAAACCTTGGCCCCATTACAACCTTAATTATAAGACCTCTTTGATCCTTGAAAAGAGCAGCTTTTGATCTGTGGAGATGAGTTATAAGAGTTGAACCTATGGCTTGGGTCCATTTGTGCAAGTAGTTGATATCCTTCATGAGATCATACTTGAAAAAATATTTTCAGAAAAAGCATTTTCTTTCTATTATATGTGAGCTATTTGTTTGTCTTATATATTATCTCTCTCACATATAACTTGAGTGAATATATGCTTATGCATGAGCCAATGAATCTGAGAGAAGAAAGAGGGTAAACCGGTGAGGATTTGAGTCATAACTTGTTTGAAGCATGCTTAGATTAATATCACCAATGTTGCCCCCATGTCCTACATGTTTATATGTTAAGTTATATGTTTTTGTTAACTGTCGAACAAATGTTGGATTGATTCTTGATTGTTGTGCTAATCTTGATGCCATGAAAGTATGAGATTTTTTAGACTAACGTTGAAAGGCTTAGTGTGTTTTTGTTTGTTTCGTTTTGTGTCTTTGAGTTTTTAGTTTTCATTGTTTTGCTCGAGGACAAGCAAAGTCTAATTGTGACGGTATTTGATGTGTTCATATTTTCCTATATTTCTATGCCTCTTAATCTTGGTTTTTATGTTTAGTTCTTCTTATTTATGATTCATTATATCTTTTAGTGTTTTTGTAGGTTTATTTCGTAGAAAGAAGAAAAGAAGCCAAAATGAGCTAAGTAGGATTGAAAGGCAATGTGCAATCTGAGACTGGGAATCTGTCTGTGCAGAACATCCAATTTCGCCGAATTACTAGGAAATTTTCAGATCAAATTAGACAATGACCTTATATCATTGGAAAGCTACGGATGTCTACTTTCTGTAGAATTTTACGGATCTTGATTTCGATACTTCTAGAGAAAGTTATAATTATTTGAGTGAAGATAGGTCGGACAGAAAATCTGCTCGAAAATTTACAACCATTCGTGGAGAAGTCAAGTTCCGCGGTACAAGATCATCAAGCCTAATGTTTTAAGGAAGTTAATTCAGATGAAGATTCAATGATGAACTTATTCCTACTTCTACAAGAGATATTTCAATGTTTTCCCATTCCAAATGAAGAAAGGAATCTAAACCCAAGTTTTACAAGGAAACATGAAGCCAAAGATGAGCAGAAATCTTCCCTATATAAGGGAGCACTAATTTACATGAGAAGAGGAGTCTGGGGAGCACAATGTAGACGCCTAAGGAGCGGAGACGACTCATCCACTTCCCTTTCTTTTCCCTTTCCATTCTTTTTATGTTTTCCTATGTTTTACTTAGTTATCTTTTGTTAAACCTTTTCTAGGGTTAGGATGATGCCCTATCACGATTGTTCATGTACTTTGATGTTTTATTGATGAATTTATAGTTTCTTTATGATGAATGCTTAATCACTATTTGAATTGATGCTTTATGTTTAAGTTCTTTGATTGATCACCTTAGGGCTTTGCATATAGTAATTGGAAGACAAATTTGAAGCAAAGATGCAATATAATTTGATTAGCTTCTTGTGATTAAGTGTGGTAAATTACATTATTACTTGAGAAAGACTAATGGTTTGCTTGATTCCCTTGTTTTCTAAAGCGTAATGAGTCTTGCATGTTAAATTTATACTTGAGAAGATATAAGATCTTTACCCGAGAGGGAGAGCATCATACACTTAAGGAAAACTATGGTCTAGAGTACCTGAGAATGACTTAGATACGGGAATTATTATCTAGAGAAACAAAAGAATCTGTTAATTGCATTGAAACATAAATAGGATTATTAGTGGTTGATTATGGAACCCTAAGTTTTATCATTATTTGTTTGTTGGTTTCTTTATTTAATTTTCACATTATTTGTTTATTGGAAAACCCAAAAATCAATATCTTCTTTTGCTTGATTGTTTATGTGATTTTGTTAATTAGGTTAGGATTTAAATTGATTATCAATCCTCAGTTGGAACGACCTCGTACTTGCACACTATACTAATGATGATTCGTGCGCTTGCGAGTTTTAATTAAAATTTCACAACAATCAATTATTAGACCAACTTTCCAGTTACATATCGACATCTCAACTGTTTTATATATATATATATATATATATATATATATTTATATACTCGGGCCCTTCTAGTGAGGGTTCTCTTTTTTTTGGCCATTTTAAGGTATCAAAAATGATCTTGCTTTCTAATAACTTATTCTCACTCCCCAATTTCTTCGTATTCACTTTGCACACGTGACATTTCCACTAAGGGACTCTTCTTTGTACATATCAAGGTATTACATGTGTGACCTACTATGTAATTTGAATTTGACGGTTTAAACAGCTCAAGTTTAATGTAACTCCTCATTGCTCAAAATTTGCAAAGAGAATTTAAGAGCAGTGCCGTAAGATTTGAACCATTCCAATTATTGAAATAGAATTTTCATAGGAGATTCCGCACTAGACACTAAATAGTTGACACTATATATGCAAACTAATTTTGACAAATCGTTCAAGATTTAGGTCTACAAAACCTTTTTCAAATTGAAAATCATGGATTCGGAAAAAATGAAAAAAATTGAAAGCGAAACATTTAAATGTTGAAAGTGGCAATGAAAAAAAAGGGGCCGTGACCACTTACCCAAATATTGCCCAACATTTCCCCAAACACTCCACCTACTTTGTTTGTGCCCACTCACCCAAACCACTAGTGACACGATGCATATAGGCTCCGAAAATACCACGAATTACAAAACTGCCACTAACCACTAAATACACGACTCAATCGTGCCAGTTTTCTCTCTCTCTCTCTCACAAGTCAAATCGGTTTGAAACTCTCCGTCCCTCCATATTCTACACTCTCTCTCTTTCTCTCTATCTCTCTCTCCAACCCTGAGTAAACGACCTCGATACTCACTGAAGGAGGTCGAGTATTTCCGACAACGCTTCTTGTTCCTCCGGCTTTGTAATTATATAAAGAGGTAAAAATTCGATTTCCGACTAATTTTTCCAGATTTTCTAGTTTTCTACCTAATCTGTTACATAAATGTAGCATTTAAACCTGTTGATGGCTTCAATTTGGTTCATTCCTGTGAAATCAGTGATATTGACTTTACATGTGCGAAAATCTGTAAAAATTAGGGTTTCTGATTTGCATGTGTGGAAGTGTGTTCAGGAAGTTGTTCATTTATTATAAACTGGTAATTGAGTGATAATGCAGAATGATTGGAAGCCTATTGTGAAGTACTCCTAACCATAAAAACATAACTCTATTACCCCCCCCCCCCCCCAGTAGACTTTGTATTGGGGGTCAATGATCAATGTTCTGTTTATTTCAGTACTGTAATCAGCTATTTGAATGTAAAAGTGGTTATTTCTGGTGGTCTACTGGGGGGCAATAGGGAGATTATTGCCAACCAGTAAGGTCTTAACTAATACATAACTCTATTACCCCCCAGTAGACTTTGTATTGGGGGTCAATGATCAATGTTCTGTTTATTTCAGTACTGTAATCAGCTATTTGAATGTAAAAGTGGTTATTTCTGGTGGTCTACTGGGGGCAATAGGGAGATTATTGCCAACCAGTAAGGTCTTAACTAATACATAACTCTATTACCCCCCAGTAGACTTTGTATTGGGGGTCAATGATCAATGTTCTGTTTATTTCAGTACTGTAATAAGCTATTTGAATGTAAAGGGGGTTATTTCTGGGGGGCAATAGGGAGATTATTGCCCCCCAGTAATGTCTTAACTGTTGCTCATTTGTCCATTGTAATTAGGTCTTTGAAATGTGTTCTTCTGGTTTTTTGGTTTTTTAAACAGCAGTAGTCTGTGACTGATTGAAATGGTGTGTCTACTGCTGGTCTAGTGGGGGCAATACACACATTACTACCTCCCAGTAATGTGTGAATTTGAGAAGTAATATGTTGTTTTGCGTGTAAAAATGTGGAACACACTATGAACCATAGGAAGTTGTGATTTGTTTGGGGGTCTATTGGGGGGCAGTAGACTCATTATTGCACCTCAATAATGTTTTATTCCGGGCCAGTAATCTTATAATGTTGTTACTAAAATGATTTTTGGTTTTTTTTTTTACTACGCAGAATGACTAGACCTAAATTCACCTTGTTGAGTGATTCTGAAGAATCTGTCCGCAGTTCAGAGGGGTCCGATGCGGGAACTGAGAGTACATTTAACCAGACACTTCAACAGAAACTAGACCAAATTAGAAAGACGAAGCGACAAGAGGCAGACGAGATCACCGATGAAGGCTCTGCATAAGAAGGGGTCAATCAAGATTCGGAATAATCACTCGAAGACGAATCAGAATCACAAGGTGAACAGACAACGAAGAGGTTTTTCATAAAGACAAGACAACAGCCAAAAAGGAAAACAACTGAAGAAGAAGACGAATCAGGAGAAGAAGAAACAAGGAAGAGGAGAAATGTTCAACCGCCGAAGAGTAAGGAAGAAGGAAACAAAAGGGACAAAGAAGAAGGAAGAACCGAAGAAGGAGGTCCAAAAAGCTAAGATTGAATGCAGGCAGTAGAAGCGCACACTCAGTGCCTTCTAGAGAGTGGTAGACGCACACAAGGACAGAATATCAGATGAAACAAAGGACATTTTGAGAGGTATGGATTTTGGTGAGATGATCGAACCATTCTGGGGAGACAAGATAACTGAGAACCAGCTCCATAAACATGAGCGGACTTAGAGGTAATAATGAGGCACTTCGACTGCAAGGACAGCAAGTGGAAGTTTGGTGATGTTGTTATGGAAATTACGGAAGCAGACATCATGGCTTTGTTTCACCTTCCTGCAGAATGAGAAGTGTTCAACGTGAACAAGAGGGTGGTTAGGGACGAAATGGAAGACTCCCCAATATTTGGCAGCCCTTTGAAGAAGCACGCTGTCCTTAGATCTGATGTGGAAACAAAGCTCATAACAAAGTTGAATAAGCCAGCAAAACTGAAGGACGCACGAAAGTTAGCCGTGTTGATGATCACGTACCTGTTCAGCACGTTCTTCTTCAGCAGAACCGGGGCTCAGATTACATGGGATATAGTCGCGGTTTGAGAACACATTGGGACCATCAACATGTACAATTGGCCAAGGTTGATTCTATACTTCTTGATGGAAAGGCTGCAAAAATATAGGAGAAACAGTCCTGCAACAATGAATGGATGCCTGCTTCAAATTTATTACAGGTTCCTGGAGAAGACAAAGACGAAGACCTGGATCCCGGGCAAGCAGAATGAAACTCCAAGGTTTCTTCGATGGTCAATAAAAGAAATTTTCAACTTGGAGCAGCTTTTCAAGAATGAGAACCTGGCTGTGGTAAGCAAAACAAGAAAACTGTATTTTCATACACGTTATGTTGCTGGTTACGTAGAACTAACTTATAAATGTAACAGGATCTAATCAAAGCTGGAACGTGGACTGCGGACATAGGACTGGGCGACTTCTAGTTGGATGATGAGGTGCAAGACACCCCAAGCTTGGACAACTGGGTGAGTATAACTACCTGAGCTTGTCTGTTGCTAATTACTGGGGGGCAATAATCACATTATTGCCCCCAGTAATGTCTTAACTTGGTGAAGTAATTACATAAATTAGTGCTTTGAAATGTATTCTACCTGTTTTTGTGCTAATTAAAGAACATTGGCCAGTGAAACATTCAAAATGTAGTTATTCTAGTTGTCTACTGGGGAGCAATAATTAGTTTACTATCCCCCAATAACAACATTATTGGGCCCTAGTAACTTAAATGGTTTTGTGCGACTATTTGCAGGTTCCCCAGGCAAGCCAAGCCGAAGAGGAATAAATCGAAAGGCACTGAAATAGGGGCAGCCATTGGTGAAACAAATCCTACTAAAGAGATGGACGAAAAGCTAGGAATGCTTGCCAAAGCAAACAAGGACCTGAATGCACAGAACAGGGATTTATGGACAAGGCTAAAGCTGGCCGATGAGAGGATTAAAGGTCTCGAGGTTGAAAAGAGAGCCAAAACAACCTCATCAGGGCTCTTGATAGGAGCACAATGTGTGACAATATTAATGAGTATATGCTCCATTTTAGCCTTATTTCTCCCTTAAGTTTAGTGTTTTGAGTCATTGAGTCGTTTTTAGAGTCTTGTTGAGTGTTTGGAGTGAAATAGGCGGAAAAAGTAAAATTCATGAAAAATCCTAGCTGGATCAGGATTCCTCACTGTCGACTGTTTTTGCGGTCTTTACATTTTAATTCCCTTTATTTTCTCTAGAAAATTCTGATATTCTCCTGCTTGTTGTAGGAAACATTGCCTGGTGGAACTCTTGGAAACAGCAATGATGGAGTCATAAAATAAAGCATTAAGATATTTGACCAAGCAATGAAGAAGGGAAATAAAGGAGAAAGACGTTTTCAGTTGGGGAATAAAGGAGAAAGACGTTTTTAGTTGAGGAATAAAAGAGAAAGATGTTTCAACTGGAAAATAAATAAGAGAAAGATGTTTCAGCTTGGAAATTAAAGGAATTGCCCCATTATGAGAGGAGTTAAGGCCTTAAAGGAGATGTTTCAGTTGGAAAATTAAAGGAATTACGATGCAATCCCATCCGTCCAACGATGAAGGGTATGATCGACAAAAGCTGACCAATGCTCCCTTATAAATAGGCAACGTCCAGAATAGAATTGGCATCACTTCCCAGCCAAGATAATTCATTGCCTATCACTTCCTGGCTAAAAACCATTCCAAGACTGCCCAATTCACTCCTTAAACCTCCATCTCCTACAAGACCGTGACCGCCATCCATCCATTAATCTACGAAGCTCTTAGGCGCTGAGTCAAGGACGCTCCACCACCCTAGTAGAGACGAGTTCATCACCGTGTTGCTAAGCCGCTGAGGAAAGCTTCAAAGTGTAACTATGACTCTATTTACAATTTTTATTTCGGTTTTGTGTGTTTGGATTTGCGAGTTGTGTAATTGGAGACACGAAATTTTCAAAATATTTTTATTAATATTTTTGAGATTTTCAGTTTATTATTGAGTTAATTTTGAGAATTCTTTTATGATGCATGTTACAATCTTGTGCCCTTTTACGTGTTTAGGTAATTTTCAGAGTTAGGTTAATAAGTTTGCATGCTAGAATAACGGTGAGAGTTCTTGTGTGTTTGCTTAATTTGCCAAGAGTAATTGTTATTTGTTAAGACGCTGAGTTAAACAAGTAGTAATTAGTTCTAACGAGTGGTAAAAATCATGCTTTAATGATTAAACGATTCTGGAAATTACGTGTTAAATTCTATGTGTAATGGTTAATTTGCATGTGTGAGTTGATTTGAGGGTTAGATAATACTACTAGTTAAGAGAATTACGTTGAGTGTTTCCGAAAATTAGTAGTATTAGGCTTGGTAAGGACTTTTCTGATCCATGCCTACATTAGAATGAATCAGATAAGTGGATTGATCCGCTGAGGCTTTTCACTTGAGCTCTTATCTAGGCATTTAAGATGGGCACATTTTTGTAGCATGTTGAAATGGATTTTCTGTTTTTACACTTAGTAATTTCTGAGTGGTATTGGTCTAGGTTAGGGAAGTCGATCATTGTATATAGTTTTATTTGTTTTGTTTTTATTTTAAGTAGATTAGGAACCAAATTTCAAAACCCCCCATTTTATTCTTTTATTTGTTAATTGACCTTTTTGTGTAGGTGTACCCTACAATCCCCGGACTGAACGATCCCTGCTTATCCTATACTGACAACTACATTTTGCATGGTTAAATTGTGAGGCTATTTCAGCTGCATCAGCTCTATACATTAGGCTCGGAAAGGAGAAGGGAGAGGTGCCTCCACAACAAAAACATGTTCAGGTAGTTCCATTTACACCCAGAGTGGCATAAGAAGAAGTTGAGGAAGAAACTCCAAACTTTGGAGCAAGTCTGGGAGAGGAAACAAGTTATGCAGCCACTGTGGGACATGAGACAGAAAGGGTGAAAGCAGCATGTCCAGTGTCAATGGAACTACCTGAACAACAAGAAGGTAGGGAACAGGAGGAGGAAGCCCATCTTGATATGATCGTGAACATGATTGCTGAAAATGAAGAGAATGTGGAACTTGGAAAGAAAAAGGAGGAAAAAGGTGCCCCAGGCAAGCAAACAGAGAAGAAAAACATGGAGATCATGTCTATAGAGAAAATGTCAAGACATACAAGCGGGGTGCGAAGAAAGCCAAAGAAGATTACTGGGAGTACGACACACCCGAAGAAGCAAAGATGAGGAAGAGAGCCCCACCTAAGAAAGCTAGGATCGTGCCGCAGACCCGAAGAAAAATGGAGAACAAGATCAAAATCAAGGGAGTCAACTGTGAGAAGCCTACTTGGAGGACACTGGATCCGGCAATCGGAAAGCACTTTCAAGAATTCTTCAATGCTACTGCGAAAAACACGTAAGTACACAGCCTAGTTTCAATTAGTTTATGTATATCATATGGTTTTCAAACCAATTAGAATCGATTGTTTCTGTTTATGCAGTACCGAATATTGAATCAGCAGCGACCTTTTACGCCGGATAACCAAGCATGACCTCAGAGTGATCATTCAAGAGGGTGATGTCGAAACTGATGTAAGTCTGGTCCAATCAGTAATGTCTACTGGGGGCCAATAATGTGATTATTGCCCCCCAGTAAAATGGTTATTTTTTAGGCAATTAACTTTAATTTTTAGGGTTTAGGTTCTGATGGTGAGTAATATGACACCATTGTAGGTGATCAGCGTTTATATTGACTTGTTGAAGTCTGATGCCGGAAAGCTAAAAGCTAAAGTGGGATTTCTCAGTATAGACGCAGCGGTAAGTATTCGGAACCAAGCAAATGGAGTTTTGTGTTTATTTAATGTTAGTACACTGTGAATTACTGAAATGTAACCTCTGTTTGGTGGTTTATTGGGGGGCAATACACACATTATTGCCCCCGGATAATCTTTTCATTGTGGTTTATTCATCGCTTATTTCATGTCTTTGAAAACTGTTCTGTAGATTGGAGTTTATTGACTGTAAATGGAGTGTTTTGTGATGGTCTATTGGGGGGCAGTAGACGTATTATTGCCCCCCAAAAGGGTTTATGAACCATACATTTTTCGAAAGTAAACTTGTATTAACTGGGTTATGTTGTGTACTGTTAATGCTCAAAAGTCTGGCGGTAGCCAAACCTTGGTCTAACGCTGGTCCGGCAGGCGGACCGCTACTCTACCGCTCTGAGGATTACTGCTAGCTGCCAAACATAAGATAGGGCGTTAGAGGGAGACCGCGTTGGGCGGTCTTCAACTCTCCGATGCCTAAGTCAGTCAATGCATATAGGCAGCATAACAATAGTGAGTAGTAAATGTGTAATTAATGAGGAGAGAGGAGAGGACCTTTTATAGGTGAGGAAGAGGATGATCTTCTCCTTGTTTTCGATGTGGGACTGATGTGCTTCAGTTCCCAGTTTCAGTAGCTTCTGATGCTAACTTGACACGGCGCGTGGTGGCGCGTCGGCGGTGCTTTGGGGTTGATCCGGGGCTCAAGCGGTAACCCGGCTAGCTGTCTTTACGCCAGTCACTCATATGGTGGGCGTTGGTACCCCTGGCGGTACAATGAGCGTGGCTCATTATAGCTAATTATGCTTGCGAATGCACATGTATGTACAAGTCCCCCAAATCCCCAGTCATGGAGGGCAATCTTGGTTGGGGAGTTGATCGGCGGTTTGAAGCGTTTCTCCCGCTAGACTTTGCAGAAGCATAATTAGCGTCAGTGCATCGTCAACCCTGGATTTACTGAGCAAACGCTTTGTGCCCTTTCGGGTGGGCCCCTGCTAGGCCCCCTAGGGAGTCCCCCACTCCCCGGCTAAGATGGACCTCCGGATGGTCGCTATTATTGTTTGTTGAGGGGGAGCTGCACGGAGCAGCGCTGCACGGAGCAGAGGGTGTTGGGTTGCGAGCCCAATCTTAGCACGCAAGTGACGGGGGTCAACGTACCTGATCAGGGCTGTCGTAGACTGTTGACTAGTCCCCGTGTCTCGTAGGGACATTCTGACCGTAACTCCGCGTGGCGGCGTTGTCAGAGAGGCGTGGCCTCGGGATCCGCCGCTGGCGGAAGTCCCCCGCTAGATGTAGCAGGAAGCAGCGTCAAGTAGACGTGCTTGGTGGTATTTTATTGAGCGGTATTGCGCTGAATAAAGTACGCAGCTTGTCAGATGAGAAAAGGGGGGGGGGTCCGCTAGCGGTGTGCTGTGTAGCGGAGGACGCCCCGTTTACCGAATGACGAGAGAAGTTCCGTTGGAGACTTTGATGGTGACAATAGAAGTTCCGCTGGCGGGGTTTCTCTCAGTGGACTGTCACCTGGGAGATGACAGGTGAGAAAATCTGCTGGCGGGGTTTCGCTCAGCGGAGACTCCACTTGGAGGGTGACAAGTGAAGATCCGCTGGCGGGGTTTCGCTCAGCGGGGACTCCACTTGGTGGATGACCAGTGAGGATCCGCTGGAGGGGTTTCGCTCAGCGGAGACTCCGTCACTTGGAGAATGACAAGTGAAGAGCCGCTGGTGGTGTTCGCTCAGCGGGGACTCCACTTGGTTGAGGGTTTTCTTCTCAAGTGGTTACTTCCCTTGGAAGCTAAAGGAGACGACGGTTGACACGTGGCTAACTCCTAGAGGGTTAGCGTCTGGAGGCTTGTCTCCTAAGCCTAGCCGTCTTCTCGTCATTAATGCGAGTAATGATGGATTTCGTAACCGAGGCGACGCCTCGGTTAATCCGGGGAGTTAGTGAAGACGTGGGACACGTGTACGGTTTCTATGTGATGTCGTTTTCTAGCGGACGGCTCAGGATTGCTTGATGTTGACATAAAAGGGAGGGAACTCAGCGAGTTTCGACACTTCTGGAAAATCTTCAAATCTGAGTCGCCTCCTTCGAGCCTTGTTCGTCTGTGAATTGCGAAGAAGATTCCCCGGTTTGGGTGGAGCTGTCGGACTCGAGAGGACGAAATCTCTGTCAGTGAAGACGAGTTGCACGCCACAGCCTCGACGTGAGGTTGGTATTTCGAATCCTTTTCCTGTTTCCTTGAATCTGCAATGGTGGTTTCTGGGTTTTGCTGCTTCTGTTAATGGTGTGATGTTGCTTCTTTGGTGTTCTCTGAGGGTGTAGAGAGAGATTTGAGGGAGGTTATGGTGTTTGACAGAGAGTTGGGGTTTTGGGTTTTGTTAGATGGTCGAATCTGGGTTGAGTGTGCGTTTGTTCTTATTTTGGTATTTTTCTGGGTAATTGTTCTTGATGTTTTTGCACTAAACGAATATAGGTAAAGGCTAGATCTTGTGTAAACTGACCGGTTTGGGTTTTAGGGTTTGGGATGGCTAGCGTCGTAGAGATTACGAGCAGTGAGGGCTCCGGGTCTGACGTGTCATTCAGCGCGGCGGATAGGAATTTTATTGACTCGTTGCGTTCGTCTGCCCGTGCAGGAACCTCACTGCCAGAACCGCTAGACATCGAGCCGCTACAAACCATACCCTGGGAAGTAGTAATGGGTCGTGCTTCGCGCCCCGAGAGTTCTAGGGTCAGGGAGGCCGCCGCTGCTCAGAATAGGTGTGAGGAGCGGTTGGCAAGTAACAGCGCTGCGAGTGGCTCCGCTGACGGGGGAGATGCGACAGGGGAGGATACCGAATCGGCATGGGTTCTTCCGGATGGGATTCCTGTTGACGAGGCGGGAGGGCGGATGACCGTTGCCAATGTCAACCGGATAAAGCGGATGTTTCGGTTGCCCGGCGCGGTTAAACTGCGTCCACCGACGGTGGATGAAAAGGCTTCAATTCTTCGCCCGGGGTTTGCTGCTGTGCATGAGGCAATATTCCGCCAGGGAGTGACACTACCGCTCGTGCCGAGTCTTCAGATCTTGGTGTGCGAGTTCGGCCTAGCCTTTGGGCAAGTCTGCCCCAACATGTGGCGATTGATGTTGGCGATGACTTCGCTGTGGCGGTTGTCCGGCTGTGAGGGACCAACCGTGGCGGAGGTGCTGCACTTCTATGAGCTGACGTACGTGAAGCGTCAGGGCTGCGGAGGTCAAGTGAACCTAAGTCGCCGCCAGGGAGCCCCCAAGTTGATAGAGAACCTGAGGGATTCTATGTCGTATTGGCGGGACACCTTTTGCGTTGCCACGACGGGGTGGAAATATCAGGCGGAATCCAATGACGGGGAACCGGCGTTTAGGATTAAGTCAGAGTTCCAACCAATCCGAGGTGGTCTGTCGGTGTCCGCTGAATATTGCTGGCGGTTTACATTGTGTCTAGTCTTGAACCTTGCTAATCGTTTACCCTTGTTTTTCAGTGGGCTTGCTCTACAACCTGACTCGTGAAGAAGAGTGTCGTGTGGCGCGCATTCAAGGTTGCTGGCGGAATCGCAATTTGTTGGACTTTCGCCTACTTACCGGTTGGGAGCTGTTGGTCGATCAACGATTGACCCGCGCCGTTGGTAAGAAATCTTCGCTATCTTGTACACTTAGTTAATTTGGCCCTATGGTTGATTGAGTTGCTTTCTTGTTTGTTTAGAGACGCCGCCAGGTAACGCTAGGAGCCGTGACGCCTTTGCCAAAGCCATGGACCGCGCGGAGATTGACAACTTTTTGGAGGCCATGTATGCCTCAGGGGATGCGGCTCAAAAGACAGTGATAGACCCGGTGACGCTGGCGGTGAGCCCATCCAAGGTTCCGGTGGTGCTGCCAATGCCGCTGCACTCCCACCTTGGCGCCGACGGCCTTCCCGTTGCTCAGGGGGGTGCCAATGTGGGGGGTGGAAAGGAGGGGTCTGGCGCCGCGCCGCAGACAGAGAGAGTGTCCAACGTGCGACGTGGGCCACAGAAGGTGGTGCGGCCGGCGGGGGATGCCGCCACGGTGGGTCAACAAGAACTGGGGCCACGGCCTGCGGCCGCTGGACAGACGCGGTTGTTGCGGAAGCGTCGGCAGAATGACTCCGACGAGGAGGATGATGATGATGCTGAGGTTATCGGGGTCCGCCAGCGAAAGAAGGCCCGCGAAGCTCCGGCGAAGGCGCCAGTGGCCGCTGCAGAAGAGGCGCCTGCGAGTGACCTGGACTCGTTTGCCGCCTATGCCGAGTTCATGACTGACAATGAACGGGGATTTCTCTACCACCTCTGCGAGATACTGGGGTTTGGTGGTCTGGCGGGGATTTCCCGCCCAACGGCGATTGACGGGTCACCCTTCAGTTCATCTTTTGGTCACCTTTCGGTTGGGCTGCATGAGATGTTTATGGCGGCGCAGAAGCAGCCCGGGGTTGAGCGGCAGCTCAGGGATGAGATCAGCGGTCTCGAGAGGGAGCTGGGGGATGCCAAGGACAGGCTGGCGGATGTGGAGCGGCGCCTGACGAAGGCAGATTGCGACGCCGCGGATGCTCGCGGCAAGTTGGAAGTGGCAATCCGGCGGGACGTGGAACGGACCAACCACATCTCCAGGATGGAACAAGACATGTCTCTGCTGCAGGAGCGGGTGGCCGCTAAGGAGAAAAAGATTGATATCCTGCAGCGGGAGTCTGCCGCCAAGCAAGCAGTGGTGACGAAACTGGAGGCTGAGGTAGCTCGCCTGCGGGACGAAGGGACCCGTGCTGCTGCCGCCGCTGTGGAGAAATTCAAACAGTCGACGGAGTACAAAAAGGCGATGACTGAATCGGCGAAGGCCAGCGCCCTAGCCAACGTGGAGATGCTGAAGCAGAGGGGTGCCATTGACTTTGTGAAGGCGTCCCAGCCACCTGTTCTGCCAGTCCAAAATGCTCCGCCGGTGCAAGCTGCGGTTCCTGTCCAGCCTGAAGGTGTTCGCTCAGGAAGCGGGGAAAGTGGTGCACAGCCAGCGGATGGTTCTCAGCAGACTCCTCTGCCTACCCAGTCGGAGGTGTCCTGTGCCGGTGTCCTGGCGGCACATACTCGGCCGGATGGCACCATAGAGACTCCAAGTCCTACCGCCAGAGGGTCTGACCAGACAAGCCGCGCACAACCACAGCCGCCTGCGGAAGGTGGAGATGTCGAAGCCAACCCGAAGAGCTGAGCTCCTATGTGTGTTGTTTTTTTTTTTTTTTTTTTTTTTTTGGCTGAGTTTCGACATTTTGAAGTAATGAACAACTTTGGGTGGGGAGTCCCAGCCCTGAAATGAAATTTCAAAGTTTGATGTTTGTCATGATATGTTTGTACTGCTAGAGTTTTGACTTAGAGATTTATCTTTTGCCAAGCAATGAAACATTAAAGGAATTAAAATTGGTCCAAGTGCACAACGTAGCGGACGTGGTCCGCTGACGATTCCTGGCGTTGCCAGTTGCCCTCCGTGCTAGACTTGGTAACAATGGTTTGAATAATTCCTCGTTTCATTGATAGCTGACTGATCAGCGTTTACAAAAGAGGGGTAGTACCCGTTGGGTAGCTTCCCTTAGCTAAATATTGAACAAAAATTTTGCTAAGTCAAGATGCCTTTGGGTAGCGGCATGACTATTTGTAATAATACCGAAGGTGTTCGGTATTCCAAGGGTGGGTCATTGTGACGCCATCCTTGTCCATTAAGTAGAAGGTGCCTGGGCTAACGACTTCCACAATTTTGTACGGACCTTCCCAAGTTGGGCGAAGCTTTGTTGGCGGTGGAATGACTTCCTTCATTACCCAGTCCCCCAGTTGGAGGTTCCGGGTTTTGACTCTGGCGTTGTAGAAACGCGATACCCGCTGCTTGTTTTGCAGGTTGCATAAGTGGGCCTTGTGTCGCTTTTCCTCCAGGAGGTCCTTGTCCAGGTTGATGCCGTCAGTGTTGGTTTCTGGGTGGTAGCCCTCGACTCTGGCGGTAGGTTGAGTAACCTCTATAGGCAGGACAGCCTCCGTTCCGAACATCATGCAAAAAGGAGTTTCACCGGTTGCGGAAGTTGGGGTTGTTCTGATGGCCCATAGAACTTCCGGGAGTTTCTCCGCCCATAGACCCTTTGCTTTGTCGAGTTTTTTCTTCAGCAGCTTTTTGATTATCTTGTTTGCTGCTTCGACCTGACCGTTGGTCTGGGGGTGGGCGACAGATGCAAAACTCATCTTGGTACCCAAGTTGGCGGTGAAAGAGATGAGCTCCTTGTTGTTGAACTGTGTGCCGTTCTCTGTGATTATTGTGTGTGGGACACCGTAGCGGCAGTAGATGTTCTTCCAGAGGAAGTGAATTACCTTGGCGGTAGTTATTGCCGTTAGTGGCTCCGCCTCTATCCACTTGCTGTTGTAGTCGATAGCAACTATGATGTATTTGAACTGGCCCTTGGCGGTTCGAAATTTTCCCATCAGATCCAGGCCCCAAGTTGAGTGAATCCATGGAGCGATGATGACCGATAGTGGTTCCGCCGGTGCATGTGGGAGATCAGCAAATTGTTGGCATTTGTGGCATGATCTCGACATCTGGCGGGCATCATCGCCGAGAGTAGGCCAAAAATAGCCTTGCCGCATTGTGCGATTGGCTAAGGATCTGGCGCCTGAGTGGTTTCCGCATTCTCCGCTATGAATTGCCGCCAGAACAACCTTTCCCTCCTCTGGGGTTAGGCAGCGGAGGTTGGGATGGGTGAATCCCTGGCGGTACAGCTTGCCGTTCTGGATGTTGTAGCGGGTTGCCCTCCGCTTGAGTTGTCGCGCCTTAACTTTGTCTTCCGGCAATGTGCCGTTGCGCTTGTCCTCAATGACTTCATCCATCCAGCTGGTATTGACCTCAATGTTGAAGATCTCCGCCAGGGTTTTTGTGATACTTGGCTTGTCAAGACACTCCACTCTTGTGTCCGCTGGACTCTGATGTGGCTGGGCGGTTGCCAGTCTTGCCAGTGAATCAGCCTTGGCGTTCCTTTCCCTGGGGATTTGTGTGATGTTATGAAATTTGAATTTCTTGAGGAGTGTCTTAACGTACCCCAAGTATGCCGCTAACTGTTGGTCCTTGGCCTGGAAGCTGTTATTGGCCTGGTTAACGACCAACTGGGAATCACTGAAGATGTTGACACAGTCAGCCCCTGAATCGATGGCGAGGAGTAAGCCGGCAATGAGTGCTTCGTACTCCGCCATATTGTTGGAGGCCTTGAAGTTGAATTTCAATGCGTATTCCACGTTCAGCCCCCCTGGTCCTGTAAGAATGACTCCGGCGCCGCTGGCCTTGGCGCTGGCGGAGCCGTCCACATGCAGGTTCCAATCTGACTGTAGGGGAGCTGGTTCCTCAGTGGTTACCATTTCCGTCCCGGGTTCAGCCTCCGTGCCGGGATTGGGCTGACGCTGGGTGAGCTCAGCGATGAAGTCCGCTACCGCCTGGCCCTTCATGGCGGTTCTTGGCTTGTAATCTATGTCAAATTCACTGAGCTCGATGGCCCACTTGCTGAGGCGCCCTGAATGTTCAGGGTTCTGCATCACCTGTCTCAGCGGTTGATTAGTTAGCACATGGATGTGCTTGAAAATATTGGCGGAGGCGCCTGGCGGCAACGATGAGTGCGAGAGCTAGCTGCTCCAAGGGTGGATATCTTGTTTCTGCCCCGTTCATGCCTCTGCCGGCGTAGAAAACTGGGAGCTCGTCCTGTTCCTCCCGCCGGACAATGGCGCAACTCACCGCTGATATCGATACCGCTAGGTATATGAACAGTGTCTCTCCTTGCACAGGGATAGAGAGTAGTGGGACTGCCGCTAGGTAATCCTTCAAGCCTTGAAACGCCGTCTGACATTCTGGGTTCCAGTTGATGACTTTCTTGTGAGTCGTTTTGAGGAGTTTGAAAAATGGGGCACACCTGTCAGTGAGCCTGGAGATGAATCGAGAAAGGGCGGTTAACTTGCCTTGGAGGCACTGGACATGTACCTTATACTCAGGGTCCGCTAGGTCGAGTATGGCCTGTACCTTGTCCGGGTTAGCCTCGATTCCTCGTTCACTGACGATATAACCCAGAAATTTGCTGGCGGTGACGCCAAAGAAGCATTTTTCTGGGTTGAGGCGCATGCCATAGGCCAGGAGGATGGTAACTATGATCTTGAGGTTTGCCACATGTCCGCTGGCCTTTATACTCTTGACCAACATGTCGTCCACGTAGACTTCGATTATCTTGCCCAAATGTTCAGCGAACATAGCATTCATCAACCGCTGATAAGTTGCACCGGCGTTCTTCAGACCGAAAGGCATAACATTGTAGCAGTACAGGCCTTTGTCGGTGGTGAAGGTGGTACACTCCTGATCGCTGGGATGCATCTTGATCTGATTGTAGCCGGAGAAAGCGTCCATCATGCTGAGGAGTTCATGCCCGGCTGTTGCGTCAACCAGCTGATCAATGCGTGGTAGAGGGAAACTGTCCTTTGGGCACGCCTTGTTGAGATTTTTGAAGTCGACACACATCCGCCACTTGCCGCTAGGTTTCTTGACCATGACCAGGTTGGAGATCCACCGGGGATAGACTACCTGGCGGATGAATCCCATGCCCTGGAGCTTGGCGACCTCCTCTCCTATGGCGCGGTATTTCTCCTCGTCAAAGGCCCTTCGCCTCTGCTTGATAGGATAGAAGGATGGCTTGATGGTTAGCTTGTGTGTGATGATTTCAGGAGAGATACCTGGCATGTCTGCATATGACCATGCGAAGACGGCGGCGTTGTCCCGTAGGAATTGAGTGAGTTCTGCCGCCACCTCTGGGTCTAGCTGAGCTCCTATGCGGACTGTCCGCTCTGGGTGCTCGTCGGAGATGCTGATGACCTTCAACGATGTTTCTGGATTGACCGGTTCCTTCTTCACATATTTCTTCTCCTCATCCCTAGGATCCTCGAAGATATCTGGCGGCGGTGCCTGATTTCCTACCGTTAGGATTTCGTGGCGGCGGGTTGACCGCGCAATGGTGGTTGAGTAGCACTCTCTTGCCAATTGCTGACTTCCCTTGACACAGCCCGTGCCGTTGGGTGTGGGGAACTTCATGAGAAGCATGTATCCGGCGATGATGCATTTGAGCTTGTTGAGTGCCGGCCGTCCTATGATGGCGTTATACGAACTGAAACAATCCACAATTATAAATTCAGTATGTACCTCCGCCATACATGGACTGGAGCCGATGGTTAACCGCATGTAGTCAGAACCCAGCGGTTGAGTGATATCGCCGGAGAAGCTAAGCAATGGCTCATGGTCTTGTAGTAGTTTCTTGTTCCGCTTAAGGTTGTTGTAGCAACCGCTGAAAATGACATTGACAGCAGATCCGCTATCCACCAGGATTCTTCCCACTGACCATCTGTCGAGAATGGCATCGATCAGAAATGGGTCGTCATGGGGTAGATGTGCTCCGCGCTCCTCCTCCTCTGAGAAGGTGATGGGCTCCCAACCAGACTTTGGGAGTTTGGCGGATCTCTCGTAGCGGATGTTACAGACTTCCTTTGGGTGATTGGCGCGTGCGTAACGCTTTCTTGCCCTGTGAGACATGTTGGTGATTAGAGCCCCGCCATCGATGGTGTTGATGCGGCCCAGTGGCTCAATGTTGGCAATTACAGGTGGCGGTTGGCGCACCTTGAATTGATCCATCTTGCCGTCACGGTACAAGGTCTCAATGGCCGTTTTGAGAGCGTTGCAACCATTGGTATTGTGACCGCTGTCCTCGTGGTATTTGCACCACATGCCGGTGTTTCTTGGCTTGCCCTTTTTGGGGAATTTCGGTGAGGGTGGCGGTGGTATCTGATCCTTGCACTGATTGTAAATTTCCTCGTACGAGGCTGTGAGGACCGTGAATACTGCATACCGCTGAGAGGACTCCGTCTGCTTGTTGCGATTGTCCCCATGGGATGGGCGGTTGCCCTTGTAGTGGTTGTCTTTCTGCCTCTTGCTTTGATAACTGCCCTGTTGCCACTCCCTCTTCTTGTCAGCTGGCGGTGCAGTGGGGGCCTTGCCGGCGGTCTCCTGATGGCTGGAGAGGGGTTGAGATGATTTTGTTGGTGTTGCTGGTGGCGGTGGGGTTTCTCCATATGTGATAAACTCTGCCTGGGCATGAATGACCGCCTCACTCATAAGGTGATCATACGCCGCGTTTGGATGATTGTAGTTGAGGTGATAGAGGAATGGTCCCTTGAGGAGTCCCTGCTTGAAAGCCGCCGAAGCCATTGTTTTGTCGAGATCGCGGCACTGAGATGCTGCCGCCCGCCATCTTGTGACGAATGCCTTCAATGATTCGTCCTCTCCCTGCCGGACGCCAAATAACTGGCTCGTGTTGTGATGACCGGCGGACAACAAGATGAATCGAGAGAGGAAAGCATGAGATAACGCCTGGAATGAGCCGATGGACCCTGGCGGACACTCGAAAAACCAACTCATTGCCTCACTATCCAGCGTTTCGCTGAACAAGTGACACAGGGTGGCGTCATCAAATCCCTTGTTGTTGGTGACCTTCTTGAACGTGTCCATGTGGACGAAGGGATCGGTCTTACCGCTATAATGTGACATTTTTGGGGTCTTTGCAAACGCTGGTCTGACGGCTTGCAAAATTGTAGCGGTGAATGGTCCTGGCCTGGACGCGAAGAGTGGGTTTGGGGCTGGCGCCGGGGTGCCTGCCTCCGCCAGGATTAGCCTCTGTTCTAACTGCTGTATCCTCTCCAAGATTTGGGCGGTTGCGTTGCCAGCGGGGCCTGCTCGGGCGTTCCGCGGAACTGACCCTCGCCCGGGAATGGGTAGATTGCCCTCAGTCCCTGCTCTAGTCCTCGAGGGGTGGGTGCGCAGCGATGACTCCGCCTCCTGCTCCAACAGTTGGGGGACAGGGGGTGGTCCCATTCCTGCCAGCTCAGGTGGGTTTAGCGGTACCTGCATTTGCACAATGGGTCCTATACCAGCGGTAGGCCGGCTGTGTCTGGTGCTGTGTGACTGCTCACCTCGTGCTGGGTTGGCGTTTGCGTCCAGCGCCCGCTTTAGCTCGTCGAAACGTGTCATCAGCGTGGCCACCTACTCTTGGGCCTCAGCCTTTTCCTTGCGTTCCTGCTCGCGCTCTCTGTTTGCTTTGTGGAGGTCCGCTAGCGCCAGCTCATACAAGGCGGTGAGGTCCTGACCTGGGGGGCGGCTGCTGCTTGGATTTGTTTCACCGCCAGGGTTGACCGAGGTGCTGAATAATGCGCGGTTGATGCTTACCGCTGGGTGGGCGGGTTGGGGAACGGCGGACTGGTCTGCCTGCTCCTCGACATTTCCCCCGCTACTGTTAGTCATGGTAATTGTGATGGGATGACTTTTTGTTCAAGGTTTCCCACAGACTGCGCCAATGTTAATGCTCAAAAGTCTGGCGGTAGCCAAACCTTGGTCTAACGCTGGTCCGGCAGGCGGACCGCTACTCTACCGCTCTGAGGATTACTGCTAGCTGCCAAACATAAGATAGGGCGTTAGAGGGAGACCGCGTTGGGCGGTCTTCAACTCTCCGATGCCTAAGTCAGTCAATGCATATAGGCAGCATAACAATAATGAGTAGTAAATGCGTAATTAATGAGGAGAGAGGAGAGGACCTTTTATAGGTGAGGAAGAGGATGATCTTCTCCTTGTTTTCGATGTGGGACTGATGTGCTTCAGTTCCCAGTTTCAGTAGCTTCTGATGCTAACTTGACACGGCGCGTGGTGGCGCGTCGGCAGTGCTTTGGGGTTGATCCGGGGCTCAAGCGGTAACCCGGCTAGCTGTCTTTACGCCAGTCACTCATATGGTGGGCGTTGGTACCCCTGGCGGTACAATGAGCGTGGCTCATTATAGCTAATTATGCTTGCGAATGCACATGTATGTACATGTACATAGTACTATGCGATAATTAATCATGAGATGAAGAAGGAAGCAATACCAAACTGCTTGAGTATGGTGTCGAAACAATGTTGATCGAACCGTTGTGGTCGATCTTTTGTTTCCCAAAGGTGCTAGTACCAATTCACCACAACACAAGCCGGCACTACAGTTTTCTAGTAATCAACAACAAACTAAGGTGCTTTGATAGGAGCAATTTAATGCGATATTTTAATAGTTATTTCCTCATATTTTACTTAGTTATTTCCTTAAATAAATAAATTTTAATTTAGTTTTTATTTTCTAGGTACATCGGAGAAAATGGGGAAGAAATGAGCTGAAAGAAAGCACATGGCCAAAAGAGAGGAGTCCTGATGACACTAGGAAACCACATGGCTTGAAGATGACGTTGGAGATATTATGGGAGATTAAATCTGATTTTGCATGGGAAATGATGGAGATAATGTGAAAATCAAGGAGATTACGTTGAGAAAATCTTGGGAGAGTTTCAAGGGATTGTGCAACAAGAAAAGGCTCAAAACAAGTCCAGATTCGTTCCTTAATTCCCTCAAGATATGTTGGCCGAAAATTAAGAGAAAAATCATTAGGAAAATCAGCAATAATATATTTGGAAAGATTATGGAATTATTTTGGAGCTTTTTGATTGGTTGAGTGACATGGCAGAGCTGACGTGACATTAATTCATTGGTTGGAGCTGTGTGGTGCAACTAGAAAATTTCTTAGAAATTAAATTCATGAAGCCTTGCCTTCCCCTATATATACCCCTCTTGAACACCATCACATCACCACAAATCACCAACCACAACACACCTCTCTCCCTCAGTAAATAAACATCAGAAAAATTCTCTCCATTCTCTAGTCTTCAGAAGCTCAGCGTCTCAGCTAGCAAGGAGGAGAAGAAGTCATGCATTACATCAAGATCCTATCCTCCATCCACCCTTGTGTCGTCCCTAGAAGATTGCTTGGTTTCAAGGATCTTCGAGTTCTTCTTCTCAAGGCCATGTCATCCATCTTTCATGGTGTATTTCAAACTTTCTTTTGTTTTCCTTTGTTTGATTCGTAAGTTATGAATTCTAGTTAACATGACGTTAAGGGCAAAGTTTAAAGCCCGTTTATATGTTTTTAAATAAAGTTGTGATTTTTTATATGTTGATTTTTATGTTGCTTATGTGAGATTGCTTGATTGATTTAATTTGGATTACAGAAAACTTTTATATGTATGTATTCTTTGGTGGCCAACTTAGGATATATGCATGTAATTGGAGCTAATTTAAGTAGTGAAGGATTTGGACAAAAGTCGAAATCAATTAAGGAGGATTGCAAATAGGTGAACTTATTCATAACTAGGTTGTGCACTTTGGTTGACATCCTTTCTCTATGCTTCATGCGTTGAATGTGTTCTTGATTAGCTAGCTTTCTAGACTATGATTGCATGTTCAATAGGATTGATTTAGGTGCTTTCACTTGGATTAATTATTGAAGGAAAGTAAAAAATGGGAAATCGTTTGCTTACTAATGTTTCACATGGTCAACTTCTTTCTCATGACATAGAAGATCAACTATAGGAATTGTGATTGGATTTCTTGCATATGATTGTGGTTTTGATCTTTATTCCTTGCGTTCCACCCTTGTATATATGTTTTTACATTTTCTTTATTTTACTTATTTAATTTTTAATTTAATAATCCTAAAACCCCCTTTTATTTCTTTATTTGTATATATTATTTTTGTAAATTTATACTTTATACTTTTATTAATTCTTTATTTATTTTTGCAATTACCAGTGTACCCTCAAACCCCGGTTAGAACGATCCCTATTTACCACATACTAACGATGACATTTTCAGGGTTAAATTATACGCTTACTTTTAGCGTATCAATTTTTGGCGCCGTTGCCGGGGATTGAAAAATCACTTATTATTGTTTTTAATTGTTGTATATAAATTGTTCGAAACTTAGTTTAATTTAATTAGTTTATTATTTTTATTGTTGGAAACAAGTTTTAATTGTAAGTTGTAATTTGAGAGGAATAGGTGAAGTCGCGTTTGTTAATATTGGCCTAAACCCCTTATTGGTACCTAATTCAGGTCCCTTAAGGTTGAGGGTAGCATTTATTAACACTTGTTGAACTGTCTTCACACTTATGAACTTTTTCATCTTAGTAAGTATAGCCTATGTGGAATGGTGTCTAGGAAGGGGACAACGTTCATGACGGGTTTTTGAATCCAGAAGTGCTTGCAAATAGGCCTAAACCACTATGTGGGAGTAGCTCATGCCAAAATGGATTTTTCCTCTCATGTTCGCCCTCCCCTACCTGGCCATTTCAGTAAGGTTGCCCAAAGGATGTAAGAGGGACTTTGTGTCTAGGCGACTATACTTAGGCCACACGTCCACTTGATTTACCGCTTGGAATTAGATTCGATATCAATGATGTTTATAACAAAAGAAAATGTTGTAAAAACACTTGTAAAAATACTACTCACTTGTGTTAACTTGTGTCTTTTGTACAATTTACTTGCTAATTATACTTGTAGTTTGTATTTCATAGTTATACTTGTTTTTAATTTTTGTATTTCTTTGTTAATTATAGTCACTAACTTTATTTAATGGAGGTACCGTCTGGCTGAAAGACGTTAAACTCAAAAGCTGCTTGGGAGGCAACCCAATTCAGAAGCTGTGAAGGAGTCAACAACACAGATTTGCTTTCTCTTTCCCTATTTCTTTTTATTATTTTTTTTTTCTCTTTTGTTTTTATTTTAGAATATTTTTTTTTCGTAAATGCCTTCTATCTATGCTTACTTGTTTCATTGCATGCTTTTAATTGATTACATTGAGGACAATGCAATATTTAAGTGTGGGGGAAGGGATTTATATTTTTGTCTTTTATTTTGAGTCCTATATATTGAAAAATACAAAAAAAAAAATGTCAACAAAAAAAAATGTTTTTGTTTTTGGTTTTTGAGTCATAGGATGCCCTTTCAACTGTTTAGGATGATTCTATATATCTGAAATTATGGCTAAAAGATGATCACAATATTGAGATGATTTTTAAATGGTATTTTTTGGTTAATTGAGATATATGAAAAGTGTATGCATGTGTAGTGAATATGGATTTCGTGACCTTGGTACAGAATATGGGCATCTTAAAATGAGTTTTGATTCATAAAAGCCCATGTGAGATATTTGAGCCCATGTCATTTTTCTTGGAGTGATAAATGAAAAATATACTCTTATTTTCTTGGCGATAAATGATCTCATTATTCTTCATTTGATTGATTGCTTGTCATAGATTAAGTTTGATGGACTAGAGAATGCTAGAATTCACTCTTGTGCTTGTTAAGACTTTTATCAATACATGTCCCTGATTCTGGAAAGGATAGAGGCACCCTAGGAATTACCACAATTGCCATATAAGCTTGTGTCCCCATTTGTGCCCGTCATGGGACTCCCCTAGATAAACCCCTTTGAGCCTACATCAAGCCTTTTCTTTCATCACCCTGAAAATCTTTAACCTGAACCTTGGTATAGTTACAACCCTACCCATTGTTCTAAGATATCATTTAGATATGTAGACTCTGTTTTGCAATTTTATTTTTTTTTTACAGATGTTTTAACTGAAAAGACTCACAATTTGAGCTTCTTGTTGGATTTCAGTGCAATGGTTCAGGGAAGGGCATACAAGGAGCGATCTAGGTTTGATTGTCAAGTATGCATGTCTACAGATGCATTTAGATTCCAGTATGGTTATTAGAGTTCCTACCAGTAAGGTTACTAGAGTTCTTATTCTATATGTCTTTTATTTCTTTGTTTTGGTAGCCTAGTGTAATTAAAGACACATTAAATGGTTTATATGCTTCATGATTTAGTACTAATCTATTCCTAGATATGAAAGATTTATTGATTGATAGTTTTGATTTGTTAGATGTGTTGGATATATTGAATGTGGTGTTGAAGTTTTGGTTTTGCTCATAGTTTGTTGGTTGATATCGATTTATGTTATTTGCACTCGAACCAAATATCAAACATTTTCAGGTTTTCTTGATATTTGGCACTCCAATAAGATCTTTGCCAATGAGTCACTTCAATATTACAAAACTTGTGCAGGCATGCTGTAAAGGTAACTTATGACAATTGTATGTTAAGCACTATATGTTATATCCTCACCTCTACTAAACATTGCAGGTACAGGACATGAAGTTTAATTTTCCATTTTGAAGACCCTTGTGATTTGTGAATAATGTGAAGGATGTGTGAGGCTTGTCTTGTTAAGCTTTTTTGAATAAGAGCTAAAGCTACTACTATGTACTTTTGCCTTTGAAATATAGGTTTGGATCTTTTCCTTCAAGTATGTGTGAATAATGAACTACCAAGAGAGTTTTGTACTGTAAACCATGTTTGCTGCAATATAAGTTTCTTCTGTTCCAAAATCCTTGTTATGTTCTTTTATTTCCTTTATTATTTTGTTTATTCACTACTACAAAAATTGAATCAGACGATGGCTAAAAACAGTCGTCAGATATGGAGGCTAACCGTGGTATATCGAGACGCCATCTGATGAAGGTCAATTGTAGGAAATCGTCGTGTGAAGGGCTCGACAGCATGTAGGCAACTTGTCGATAGCATGTAGGCAGCCTGTCGACAGCATTAGCTGTTGTGTGAGTGTTATTCTGACAACGGGCAACTTTAGCAGTCGTTGTGTGATTGAGATTAAGAAGTCGTTTTTTTTTCTATAACCGTTGTGTGACTTTTATTCACACGGCTTGTTTCAACACATCTGTTCTCTACTTTGAATTCAGACAACATGTTACACCCCACATCTGATATACCCTTTTTACTGAGTTACATGAAATTCTTTATGGTTACCGTTCGCGGTTATAATTTTAACGTTTAGGGGGCGGTTAAAAAAATTGACTTTTTATGAGTTAAAATTTTGGGAAAATTTCCTTCATGAAAGTTGTAGAGGACGTTAAACCGAGTGCATGCATATGTGGTACGTAAAAATCGGAGTTTGTATGCAAAAGTTATGAGTGAAATTCAAAAGTTACTGTTCATGGTAAAATTTGGATATATATGGAAAGTTACCCGGGTAGGTTTCCAAAACCGGAAACCCACCCCTCTTTGTCTCTCCTCTCCCCCGACTCTTCCCCCTTTCTCCTTCGGGTTTTCTTCCTCCCTCCGATTCCTCACTTTCCGGCCACCATCCGGCGTGCAACCGGTCACCACAGGGGCGCCTCAACCCGCTCTTGATACCAGTGACCTAGGATTGGGGAGTTTTGGCCGTGAAAGTCCGGATCGAAGCAAGAAGTGCTCCGGTTGCAGTTTTGGGATTTTGCCGATTTCCGGCCATTCCGGCCACCTCCGGCCACCATATTCACATCGAAGGGTTCTTGAAGCTTCGGGGCTTTCCTTCACCGGCTTGATTCGACCACTTCGACGACGAGAGGAGTCTCCATACGAGGATAATCACGAGCGACGTCAGGATTGACCGCATATTGTGAGTGGACCTTTGATTTCAATTGATGCATGCAAATTAAATTCCGCAAGTTTTGAGTTTATGGATTTATCAACTTAATTATCGAGCATTTTATTTTGGTTTTGTTTATTGAATGATTTATTGGTTTGAACTTTTAAATTAAGATTCATTATGCTCGATTTGAGGATTTTGATTTATGCGGATTCGGAAATTTATACTATTTATTTTATATTTATATTCAGTGATTTGAGATTATATCAAGATTTTGATAAAGTAAGACTTTATACTTATTTATACCCTATTTATATTTGAACCTGAGATGATCTTGGCGTGCGGGGTCACGTCTTCATACACTTGGATTCTTATTTCATGAGAAATGTGGGGAAACTATACAGATTTATTGGCTTTCGACGATCTTCTTCCTCACCATACGCGGGTCATGTGATTTGGTCTCCTCCTCACAGACTTTGTGTTTGTGAGTGGCAGTTGAGGTAGCTTATTCTCCTCCTCACGTACTTTGTGTATGTGAGTGGCAGTCGAGGTTTCTCCTCCTCACGTGGGTGGTAGTCGAGGTTATTAGTTCTCCTCCTCGCACAATCTATGTGTGAGTGGCAGTCGAGGGTAGGTTGAGCCTGAGGGGCTCCATTCCCGTATGGTGAACTCGTTTCCCCGTATCCTTTTGTTGTCGTTCTGGACCAGCGGGGCTAGTCGGTTTTTCTTGAGCGGAGATTTTCTTGTTTTCTCAATTATTGCATGCATCGGGAGTTTTATTGATATAAATGTGGAAAAGTATAAAATCCTTTTTCCTTTCAATTATTTATTTTTGTCCACTCATGCTAACGTTTTTATATACTTTTCCCTGGGCCTTTCGGTTTCAAATGCCCAGATTGCAGTATTGCCACTCGGTGTACCAGTGTGAGCCATAGTGACCGTACCTGCTTCCGCCTTCACATTCTGTAGGTTACCTGTTTAACCTACTGCACTCCTTGTCTATTTATATTCCTAGAATGCTCTGATTACTAAGGGATATGTGACCCAAACTTGTATGAATTATATTTGAGGTCTATGACCTAACTTTGATGATTGTAGTAACTTTTAACTTTTGGAGATTATGTATGATGTTTTAGCTTTGAGATGGGATTGTTTGAATTTGGGAGCAGGGTGGCTCCAAGAGATGTGGTTGGATAATTAGAAGTGAATTTTGGTTTCCGCAGGTTTTTGGGTTAACCATTTTTAGGGGAGGTTATGCCGAAATTTTTGGTAAATCTCCTTTAAAGGTGGGTCCCGCAGGGCCACTTCAGATTCCAGGGTGGAATTCAGGGCGGGTCTTGTCACAACACATTTAGCTTTTGCATTGTGCTATAACATATTGAACAATGCTTTTCATTTATTCTTGTTGTCTAGTTACACAATATAGAACAATCAAATTAACTCAAATCCTACCATATATATAAAATGAATTCAATAAATTGATATAAATAAGTAGTATTTCCCAAATCCATACATAAAAACATCATAGACATTTGTTCTTGCTATGTCTCAAAACTAAGGAAGCCTCAAATCTACATATAATAACTTTCTTCCATTCAGCCATACTACATTAAATTGAACAAGCTGACATAAAGTTAGAATCTTCTTGTACAATGGTTTCATATTACATCTTTTGCTGGCAGCTCCACTTAAACTCGCCTCGTTTTGCTGCTCTCTATATTCACAAGTCCAGCCTGCATCATAACAGAATCACTCAACTGATGATTGCCAACCTCTATATATTTTCCAAGATATTGCAGTCTTTAGTGTCTAGAATTAACACACAAATCGAATCTTCTCCACCCCACAATAATTATATCAAACAACACCATTTTAGACATGTTTTTTTTCTATGGATAAAGAAACAGACATGAAAATAAGGTGGAATGTGCTCAATGACAGTGATAAGATAACAAGGGATTTGTTGTTTGTACCATAGATAACGGAACATCAGCTGACAAAGCTTCAATAAGATCCCTGGCCTTGTATATAACATCAGAATCCTCAGTCATTCTAGTTGTTGAGACAGTCATGAAACGCTCAGCCTGATCAAGTTTTGAATACACCAAATTCTTATGTGCATAAAATCAAGATAATATGAAATAATCCAGTAATAACTTAATGGTATATGCTAGCTAACGTTACAAGCTCAGCATCTTTTCTTAAATAATTATCATGGCATACCATATTCACTGTCAATGACATGCCACAGTTCTCTAAAGAAGATTCCACTATCGGCCAACCTTCTTGCAACTTTTTTTCTGCACAGAACAATGCAGAGGCACATAGTGGTAAGGTCTTTAAACTGATAACAATAATAACCATAATGTTAAAAACTCTTTTATCACAGAAATTGGTATGCCATAAACAAAGAAGAACTGCGCGCAGGACCACGAAACAGACACCAACAAAGACTTTCAGCTCTCTTTTGTATTTTGTGGACATAAGATGGTAAAATAATTCTTACATCAGTCCCATAGCAATCCAGTAGCACATGCGAAATTTAAGAGGGATATGAACTCTACGAAAAAAACTGAGAAACTGGGACTAAAATGCATTCAGTAACCCATGATTAACTAATAATAATTTGACTTCTTCCATAGGAGCAAACTTATGTGCGACACTAAAGTGAGCTAACATAATAATCAGAATTTGATATAATTGGTACCACATGTTTAAAGGATAGTTATGATGATCATCCTAGGCTACTAGAACTTCAATGCAAGGAAAAAGCAACCTGCATGTAGACAGACCCCGACTGCAATCCCAAATGCAATCACCTAATGCATAATGTAATCAGTAAATATAGTACATGCTTTTTTCAAAATAGCCGAAGTGTTCATTTTTGTTCAACAAGAGAGCAACCTTGAGACAAAAATAAATAAATAAATAAATAAAATACAAAAAAAAAAAAAAACAATAGAGAGCAATCTAACAAATAAGAAAGGATAGGAACAACAAAAGAAGATACTTTGGCATTCGTGAAAGAGCACACAGAAACATGTAGCTCCAAGCATGCCATGTTCATTCATGAAAGAACTTAATCCCATCTCCTCTACATGCTTAACGTGTGGGTCCTCAAGGTCACCCATCGCTAGAGACCTTCATAAATTCTTTGAAATCCTCTTGATAATAGTTGCAGGACACAGATTTTCAACAATGGAGCCTTCCACAACTGTCCTAAATGACCTTAATCCTATAGGTGAGATCCCCACAGCAGCAATAGTATCTTCCTATTCAACCATAAGCAAATTAAACACCACAAATTCTATAATCTCACTTAGACTGGAGGGGGATGAGAAAATGAAATGTACATATAATCATGATAAGTGCAAAGAAACTGAATCCCTTACGTTAAGAAAGATAATACAAAGTGTCAGTTTTGTAAGTTCCTGCATCCAAAAAGGAAGATATCATACATCAAACATCGTGCGTAATGATTTGTCTAATGTACTAATTTCAGCCTTTATCTTAGAAATTTCAAAGCTAAAAGTTGCAAGGAGTATACCTTCAAGGAAGCACCACCAACTAGAAATTTCACGGATATGCAAACCTACATCCAAAGTATAGCAACACATAATCCAATTACACACAAAGTCAAGCCATTACTCATCAGGAAGCACACTCATAACAAGAATATGATACCTGAAGATCAAGAAAAGAAGCAGCAGCTAGAACACGAAAGGCATTGGTATCACTGAGCTTGGGGTGGTGGCCGTACAAGTATGTCAAAGCAGTTGCAATTGCCTCTCATTTATATTCTTATCATCTACATGTAATGTCACAATGGGAGTATGCCAAAGCAGTTGCAATTACCAATGCTCTGCATTCTTACCAATTCTCACTGTTCAAAACATAAACATTGAACAATCAATCCAATAACTCAGTTAAGTAATACACTAAATTAATATACTAAATAAACCAAAAAAATGCAGATAAACAAAGATCACAAAAGGTTCCAACATCTTCTCGAATAACTCTAGTGCACTTGATTACTCATCTTATTCAGCAAGATATAAATTTTACCCCAGATATCAGTAACCTAACCTAAACTAAACAAATAAAACATTCAATTGAGAACCCAGTACCAATCGAAACAAACCCCAGAATAGTCGAATTGAAATTTCCAGAACCAATTATTTGGGTTAGGGTTAGGGATTCAAAAAATTGAACTTTCAATTAGAAATAGAAGCGCACCTCTGGAATTGAGCTCAATCTGCTAGGCCTTGAGTCGATTGAGATTGTGGGTCTTCTGGCGAAACTGGAGCTGGATCTCATGAATGTATACCAATCCAAGGCCTTCTTCTCCAGCTTGTCATAATCAATGACCCAGTAGAGGAACTCACCTTATAGGGCAGACTCTCGAAGTAGATCGAGGTGGCCGAGATCTTCTTCCCACCGGAGGTGTAGTAACTGTGGGTCACGTGACCGTCGGAGGGGAGCCCATGATGCGGTCGTGGGGCTGGAAAACGGCGGTCTAGTAGCGGTTGCTGGACATGCCCTAAGATCGACGGAGAGGATGACGACCTCTTGGATTATGGTCGGTGATAGCCTTGAGGGGCTGGTACCGGAGATGGTAAGGGAGAACAGCCTCTGCCATGGCGACATCAAGCCATCAATTGGTTAGAGAGACTGGTTTTGGTTTGAAGGTAAGGCGCGAGCGAGGAGTGAGGGTTTGGGAGAGTGAAGTTTTGGTTTTGGGGAGAAGATGTCGAGAGAGTGAGCAGCTTTGGGTTTTGGTTTTGGGTTTGTGTCGAGAGAGAGTGAGGCGCTGTTGAGACTCGAGAGAGTGATGACTGATGAATGAGATTCGAGTATTTTGTTAGTTTATTTTTATTTTTATTTTTTTTTTCACACAACAAAATTTTATAAAATTGTGGTCTGAATGCAGCTCTTTTAAATTTGAATTTGTCTCCTATCAATTTGATTTCCCTCTTTGGGGAGTTAGAGAAAAATGATGGTGGGAAATCTCCCTCCTTTCTGTCAAACATATTAATCAGACCACAGTTTTATTGTTTCTCGTCGTATGATTAATACATGTTGGGGGAAAATTTGGAGTTTGAGATGGGGTTTGGCACCACAGACATGGTGGGAAATTTTTCGCTCAATTTTTTAAGGGTCATACAATGGTTTTGTCCTTAAACGTCTTCTGAACTAGTTCATAATTCCATATCAGATGATAGATTTTATAAAAACGACGTCTAAAAAAATAAAAATCAATCAGACGGCGGAAAAATATGATGCGTCGTCTGATTCAATTTTTGTAGTAGTGATTGTTTAACAGTCTTGAATAAGAATCTTTTGTATAATAAAATAATATGTAACACCCACAGACCATGTCGTAATAAGTAGACAACCGCAAAAAAAAAGAATATTTCTTCGCTATAGACTAAAATTAATAATGACAAAAGTAAATTCCTCACTGTAGACGTTAGATCCTACATTGACGGAAAAAACATTCCTCGTTATTGATTATCATTAGTGAGAAAACTTTTTCTCACTGAAAGGACATATATTGCGATGAAACGAAATTTCATCTCTGAAAAAGGCTATAGCGAGGAAAAACTTCCTCGCCTAAAGCTATTTATAACGATAAAAATATATTCGTCCCAAAAACTAGAGTTTAATTAATTTATTGATTTATAAGTCTTTAATTATTAATTATCATTAGCGAGGAAATAAATAATTTAGCGACGAAATCTAGTTTGTCGGAAAATATATTTAACGACTATTTTATAATCCTGAGACTTTTTTAACGAGAAAAAAGTATGAGTTTGGGTGAGGAAAAATATTGTCGCTAATGAATAACAACGAGAAAAATTCATTTCATCGCAAAAAGGGTTTGGCGAGGAAATAGTTTTTTTGTCGTTAAAAGTTTTCTTGACAAGCTTTCTCCAACGAACTGAAGACGAAAAAATTTTCCTCGCGGAAATACTACAGTGACGAAATATCGGTTTTCAACGAGGAACTTATTCATCACAAATGAGGTTTTTTGTTGTAGTTATATCCTGTTACAAGCTAGCATTGTTCTGCTTCCTTTGAGACCTAGAAGGCATCCCTTCAAATTTGAATCATTCTGGTTATAGCACGAAGAGTGTGATCCTCTTGTAATCTCTAAATGGCAGACTAATTTTGAAGGGGTACCTATGTATGCATTAATGAGGAAGATTATGTGTACTAGGCTTGCTCTAGAAAATTGGCAGCGTAATACTTTTAAGTTGAGACAGTAGCAGATGTTAGAAGTGAGAGGCAGATTAGAATGGCTAATGGGGGAAGCTGTTTCTGATGCGGTCAATGAATATAAGTCTTCATTGATGACTTCTTTGCAAAGTCTTCTAGCACAGGAAGAAGCCTTTTGGAAGCAAAGGGCTAAGATAACTTGGTTACAGGAAGGGGATCGCAACTCGGGATTCTTTCATAGGAAGGCGACCAATAGGAAATGGAAAAACTCCATACTTGGCCTTTTCGATGACAGTGGAGTATGGCAGGAGGATGATAATGGATTGGAGAGGGTTGTTACCTCTTACTTCTCCAATATGATTACTGCGACAACTCTAGACAGCAAAGCAGTTGAACTTACATTGGCAGCCCTTCAACCTTGTGTTACACCGAAGATGAACCAGAAACTTTGTGAGTTGTATACGAAGGAGGAGGAGGTCAGAATTGCTCTTTTTCATATGTATCCGACTAAGTCATCTGGCCCTGATAGGATGCCCCCCCTTTTTTTTTTCCAGCATTATTGGGAATCAATTGGTAAAGATGTTACTATTGCTGTTCAAACTTTCCTACACACGGGGTCTTTGTTGAAACAGATAAACTTTACACATATATGCTTAATCCCTAAGGTGCAGCAGCCTGAAACGATGAGTGATCTACGACCTATTGCCCTTTGTAATGTCATAGCCAATAGGTTGAAAGTCTTCTTGCCTGACATTATCTCTCCTTTCCAGAGTGCTTTTGTCCCTAGCTGGCAGGTTAATTACAAATAACACTTTGGTCGCCAATGAAGTTGCTCACTATGTTCATAACAAGAGAGAGGGTCCTGATGGCTACATGGCTCTCAAGTTGGATCTTAGTAAGGCCTATGACAGAACGGAATGGTCTTTTTTACGTAAAGTTTTGGTACGGTTTGGTTTTGCTCAAGTTTGGATCGATGTTGTCACGCAGTGTATCACAACCCAACCTTGAGTCATGACTAAAATGGAGGTTAAAAACTGAAATCAGAGTAAGGCATTTTTTTTTTTTTTTGAAGAAATTAAGAACAATTCTGTGAACACAAAGAAACAAAAACAAATTGGAAGTTTTTAAACGCTAACGGAAAAGCATGTTTAAAATCCTTCACTGATCGAGACTTTTAACAAATTTCCAAAGGAACACTTCTTGCAAAGCCTTTTAAAATCTGAGAGAAAAGTAATTCATTTTATAAGCTCAAAAAGAGCAACTTTCTTTCAACGTTTTTCCACTACAAAAGAATGCTCCAGGTTAACACTTCAGTCACTTACACCATATGTACATTGCAAAAGCAAAAAGAACAAAATTCTGGAATGATGAACATCCAGCACCAGGGAGCAATCATTTAACAAGGAAAGCACAGTCCAGCACACACTTCACAAGCAAAACAAAGCTCCAAACATTTACTGCTCAAGAGAATTCTGGTATCTCACTAACACGTCCACTCAAGGACTCCTTTCCTGAAAATCACAACAAGAATATAGGGAATGAGCTTCACAAGCTCAGTAGGTACGACAAAAGATTAGTATAGCAAAGATTCTAATTTAGAATGCACTTAGAAAGTGAGAAGCAAATGGAATTAAACCTTAAAAGTTGCTGCTGAAAATCTTTAGAATGAAAACAATGGCACCATTGATATAAGGTATAACATAAGTGATGCAGGAGCATATGTGGCAATATCAAATGCTCCATTTGATATTTAATTATGGATATGTAATCGTCAATAATTATTGTCTAGACAATTTTAGGGCATCTTTTTTGCATCTAATTTGGGATTTACTTTTAATTCTCTTTCCAATTTAGTTTAAATCTACTTATTATCGAAGAATTGTGAACACTATAAATATGGGTATTGTAATCATTGTCAGACATCTTATAGTTTATGAATAATATCAGTTTATTTGTGGCATGGATTTGCCATACTCTACGAGTTTGCTTCTCCTTATTTCTGGTGTCTGTTGAGTGATTATTGGAGGCCTTTGTTCGATATCATTTCCCCATCAATTGGTATCAGAGCTTTGGCAAGAGCTTGGTGGATTTCATGTCTCAGGTCGGGCGAAGAAGGGGAGGTTTTCGAATGGAGGATCGTGACATCAACAACGACATGGCTGAAATCAAAAGGATGCTTCAGCAACTTGCGGTACGTATTGATCGTATCGAAGCTCGACGATGGCATCGTAAGAGTTCTGACGGGGAGAGAGACGTTACCATCTATCATCAACGTGTTGATCGCATCTAAACTTTCTACCAAGATGGTGACGGTTCCGACGGGGAGATATGCATTGGCCCAATTCATAATTGTGCTCCGCTCTGTGAGTCAATGCAGAGGGACATAATACTTTCAACTATTCTGGTTGTAAGTCCACTATCTTTAATTGTCCATTTGATGAGAAGTATTTTTAGAAAAAGAAAAAAATAATTTCATGAGTTTTGATATACCACCGAAGTATGATTGTTATGAAGATTCTGAACTTTGCGATGGTGGTGTGGAGGACCATAGGAAAAATGAATTTGTTCCTAGAAATTGTGATGATGAAGACGACAATAAAGCCGCAATCAAGTCAATATTGTGGAAAGATATTGAGCATAAATTTGTTGATTTTGTTGGAGTTAATGCATTCATTATGCATATTCCCAAAGAATTAGTTAATCTTGTCACTTAGATAAAAGATGGTGAGAAAAATTTTGGGATTGCGAAGTTAATGTCGGAGAGAAAATTTATGCCAAATATCTATTTGTTTGGAAAGGAAGGATTCAATTGCAAGTTAAAGGTTCAACAAAAGATATGAAGCAATGGAAGACTTTGTCAGGATTTCTTCAATCAACGACTCGAATTTGAGGGCGAATTCTTTCCAACCAGGGGAGTCTGATGCAGGAGCATATGTGGCAATATCAAATGATGCATTTGATATTTAATTATGGATATGTAATCGTCAATAATTATTGTCTAGACAATTTTAGGGCATCTTTTTTGCATCTAATTTGGGATTTACTTTTAATTCTCTTTCCAATTTAGTTTAAATCTACTTATTATTGAAGAATTGTGAACACTATAAATATGAGTATTGTAATCATTGTCAGACAGCTTATAGTTTATGAATAATATCAGTTTATTTGCGGCATGGATTTACCATACTCTACGAGTTTGCTACTCCTTATTTCTGGTGTCTGTTGAGTGATTATTGGAGGCCTTTGTTCGATACCATTTCCCCATCAATAAGGCTCATCTTTATAACAAAGATACAAACTAGCTTAAAACAGTTCCATAAACAACCGAACCAGAAGAGAAGAGTAAACATAAAACCAAAACTGTCTTGGTAAACATTCAAATATGTTGGGAAAAGTAAAACTCGTCTTAAATCCCAACGAAATCCTTGAAAATCCATCTTTTTCCAGTTAGAGTCCATTGCTCGTATTAAGGCCACCGAGCACACCTTGTACAAGCGGATCCTGATAAGGTTTTGGGTTTTTCACCCTAGGGAGGCACAATCCCTACTTAACTTTTCCCGGGCCTAACCAAATATAATGATTTAAACCAAATCTTCTCTTTCCAGAAACCTTTTATCTCTCAAACCAAACTGAACAGTCAAAGGAATTCGGATAAGAACTTAAAATCTCTTTTCTTTGCACATTCAATAAAGTTCTGCCAAGATAAGGTTTAAAATTGAACTCTCAAATAAAATGAGAGAATAGTCAAAGAATGAAACCTTGTTTCTGAGTAATCTCATAAATGGACAGTAGTCTCAAAACTTAATAGAAAGCATGTTAAAATACAGTTCCTGTACAAAACTTAACAACTTTTGCCAAACAAAACAAATTCGAATTCAGTCCGAAACAACAATCTTTTGAATAAAATCCCTTACTTGTTGTGAACATAATTGAAAAGAACAAATCCCTTTTTCAGACCATACTTACAGTTAAAAAAGAAGGTGATTAAGCATAAAGTATAGACAAACTCTAATGGGAAATTGCTATTAGGGTTAAACATATTGTAAGTAAGGAAGGAGTTGATTCAAAACCTTAGATTTGTTAACAATCAGCTTTTAATAGGTACTCTTGGACCTGTAGCAGCTATATGTATCAATCCTTAACTGCATAGCTTTAAAAGAAGAGAACAACATACCATAATATACTTCTTGTGTGAACTTTGAAGAATTCCAGCAATTACAGCACAAAAGCTAGTTCTGTAATGCCCCGAAAATTCGTTATTAATTCCTAAATGTTTCGGGAATTAATTTAGTGGTTGTTGGTACAATTATGTGGTTCGTGGATGGAGCGGAAGTGTTTCGGACTAATTTTTATTCAGAAAGTATGTTTTAGGGGGGCGCAAAGGTTGAATTTTTATACGTTGGGTTTCTCATAAAAATTTCTTCATGAAAATTGTAGAGTGCGTCAATACGAGTTCGTGGATATGCGGAACACGAGAATCGGAGTTCATATGAAGAATTTATGGTCATCGAAAAACCATTTTGGGATATATAGGAAAAATCCGAAAAAAATATCAGAAAATCAGAATTTCCAAAAAGGGAAACTTTCTCTCTCTTTGGTCCCGACCCTAGATCGCGCAGCTGACTTCGACCGGTAATTTCTCACTCCTTCGGCCACCAATCGACGAGCCGTTTGTCCCTATCTCTTTGGCTCACTCCCATCTACAACTCTATAAAGTTTCACGATGTGGTTTGCCCCGTGCACGATGCAGCGATGCCGAGAAGCGGTGGCGGCACTGCAACATTTCGCCATATTAGAACTCACGATTCCTGCCGACTCCGGCCAAATTAGGAGGGGAGACCAACTGTGCTTTGTTCGTCTTGCCATGCTCTACAAAGTCACCAAGTTTCACATCTCAATTCAACCCGAGGAAGACGAATTTCATATTTGAGCGATTTTGGGTAATTTCACCCTATTTCTCTTTGAGGTAAATTTTGGCCTCTAGACTTGAAATTTGACTTTGGTGTAGTTATGATAGTTGTAATTGGAGTTGAGATGAAGAACTTTTGTGTTGGAAGTTTTGTCAAATTTTGACTTTGAGTGGGCGGCGTTGCTGCCACTGTGGTGGTGTTTTCCGGCAGGTTCTGGCCACCCCAAGAACAGTTTCTATTTCTCTTTTTAATCTACACATCGATGTGATCATTTCGATATATAGTTTGTAATTTTTAGAAATCGTATGAGCAAGTTATGAATTTTCAAAGTTTTAGGGTTTTCGGTTTGATCGGTTTATGATCCGTAGGGATTCGGCCGTCCGATTGACTTGTAATTTTGATGTATTGATCATACAAATATTCCGGAGACCTCGAGTGGTCTCGGATGAAGTTCTGCCTCGATTGGTGTTACTTTTGGATTGTTGGATTGATTTAGGAGTTCGGAAATTAATTGTTTTTAGTGTTTTGGATACTAAATCGAGGGAGTATTTTATTAGGTGTTTGACGAAGTTGTTTAGATAGATTGTTACGCTTGTGTATCTCATATGGCGTATAAAGATGCAGTGGGATTTAGAGGTGAGTAAATCTCACATGGTTCATTTACGAACCGAGTTATTTAATGGTCAGAATTGATTGATAATTGTACATCGTTTTTGAAATTAAAGTTTTGTTTGAAATAGTATGAACTCGATCGACTACGGTTCATAGGGCTACGGCTCATAGGTAAGAAAATGAATTTCTTGGTTTTAACACGTATGAACTATAGTTGGTATTAGTGGTCATTCCTGCGTGAATGATTACGTATATATATATATATATATATATATATTTATGTGAAATATATATATGGATGGCGTGACATTGTGATCTGCGTATGAACTGTGAATTATTCAGAATGTGGTTTTGTGCGTTTACTCTTTGTGGAAAATATGTTATATCATGGGATTGTTGATTTGTCGTGTTGAAAGAGTAATTGAGTTGGGGTAACATTTTGAGTCATGTGGGATTCTTTGTAAATGTTTTATGATCTTTGGATCTGGTGTCACAGTGGTGATAGTTTTCTGATGTTCGAATCTGGTGTTTATTGGGAGTTGATGGGTGATCATCTACTTTAGTCTAAGTTGATGGGTGTTCATCGACTATCGACTTTAGTTTGGAGTTGATGGGTGATCATTGACTTTAGTGTGAGTTGTTTGACTTCTTCATTTATTTTCCTTTTTCTTCTAATTGTTGAATTTTAAGTAATCTCCTGAACTAAGTTATATGTAGGGATTACTGCCTTTTGAATTGTTTGTTTTAGTGTAATCTCCTGAACTAAGTTATATGCAAGGATTACTGCCTTTTGTATTGTTTGTTTTAGTGTGATTGTATGTTTGGTTGTGTTTTGTGGAGTTAAATGTTGTTGCTTTAATTTATCTCACGAGTTGAGAAATTATAAGCATGCATGACGTGAGTTATTTTAATTGGGTTTACTCATACGAGCTTCACAAGCTTACAGGGTTGTTGTTTCAACCCGGTGCACTATTCCATGGTGTAGGGTTTATTGTGCAGGTAAGAGTAATAGTCGTCGAAGCTGAGGTGTTGTTGCTGGCGTAGCTTGGACGTAGTAGGGTGCTTTGGTTTTAGTCTTCCGATGTGTAGTGAGTTGTGGTGGGTGTGTTTACTTATTGAATTGTCATGCAGTTTAATTTGTAAACTATCTGTAATGTAATATGTGACTCTAAAGAACGGGTCGGTATTGACATTGTGAGCTCAGCTTGTTTGGTTGCTTAATTTAAATGAAAAATTTTCTATGTATTTTTCTTGTGCTTGTTAAGTTATCACATTTCAGATTCGAATATCTTTATTCAAAATTCAGGGCGTGACAAGTTCGATGTTGACGTCCAAAAGCCAAGAATATAGATAAAAAAAAAAAAAACACAACTGCTCCTTCATTCAAATCAGTGACTAATCAACATGAGAAAATTGGGAGAGGGAGAGAGAGAGAGATGTTTCTAAATATCATTGTCAAAACTTTTACTCAAAGCCTATTTCAGATAAAACTAAAAGAACAGGGGTAATGATCATAAGAAACAAGGCATCATTAATTCATGCCAAAACAAAGAAATCAAAACTGCACAAAGGGAAAGCATTCCCTATCAAACAAGATTTCCACTTACAAAATCAATTAATGCCCAAAACAATAATCTCACAACAATTCGTAAAGAAAACATTCCAAAACAATCACACTCACTACGTACACACCATATTAGAAACTAAGCTATAAGAAAGTTTTGTTTTCCCTATGTCAAGCCTTCGTTCAGCAGCTAACAAAACCTCAATCCACTGCTACAAGCCCAAAATCAAATGCTAAGACCCACTCTATAATCAGCAATTCCAACCACCTAAACCAAATTTTCGACAAATTATACCCAAATTCAAAGAAAGGCTGAAACGGAATGATTGGGTTTTAGAAGATGGAACATTTGACTTATTGGAGATAGCTACAAGTAACCAAGGGATTTCAATTCGAGGTCAGTGGGTTCACAGCAATCTCTCTGAAGCTATTGCAAAAGTGCAGATTTTTGACCTTTGGGTGAGTGAATGGATGTCTATCTCTGAGTTACAAGGCAAAAGAAGTGGTGGAAGAGGAAGTAGGAATTATGTTTATCGTTGAGAAAAAGAAAGGCACAGGAACTTGTAGCACGTGTTGTCCATCTAGATTGTGACTAGGCTTCTATACCCCAACAGATATGTCTAAAACAAAATAAATTAAATTAAATAACCAACTATAGAAACATAAATCTAAAACAAAACCAAATCCTAGTCAGAGAACAACACACACAAAAGAGAAGGACAAATAAACAATGCGGTAACCTAGCCTATTTCTTAAATGAGGTCGTCACACAGTGTGTGTGTTCTATTCGATATTCTTTCCTAGTTAGGGGTAAACCTAGAGGGTATGCTATTCCATCCCGTGGATTGAGACAGGGGGATCCATTATCACCATATTTGTTCTTGATTGGGGCTGAAGGCTTCTCAGCTTTGCTTCAACCGAAACAGCGACTTGGTCTACTACCTGGTATTGCAATATGTCCAGGTGATCCTCATGTTAATCACCTACTCTTTGCAAATGATAGCATGCTTTATGCCCAAGCTTCTTCTATAGCTTGTTTTCAAATAAAAGATGTGATTGAGATTTATGGTAGAGCATCTGGGCAAGTTGTGAATTTTCATAAGAGCTCTGTGGTGTTTAGTAAGAATGTGGGTGTCTCCGACCAAGACACAGTGGTGAATTTATTAGGGGTGGAGATAGTGGAGTCTCATGAGCGTTATCTGGGTCTGCCAACACATGTGGGACGGAAGAAAACTGCTACTTTTGAGTATATGAAGGAGCGTCTTGCGGAAAAAATGAAGAATTAGCATGGCAAGCTGCTTAGTTTAGTGGAGCAGGTAAGGACATCTTGATCTGGGTAGTTGCCCAAGCTCTTCCTAATTATGCTATGAGTGTTTTTCAACTCACGACGAATTTTTGTGAGGATCTTGAACAATTGTGTGCCAGATTTTGGTGGGGCAGCACCACAGATAAAAGAAGAATTCATTGGAAAAAGTGGGACGATCTTTGTCATCCTAAAGAAGTGGGCGGTTTGGGGTTTAGGAGTCTCTCAGAATTTAACACGTCGATGTTAGCCAAGCATGCCAGGGTGATTTCTAATCCTACTTCTTTGGTAGCACGATTGTACAAAGCTCGTTATTTCCTTGATAGCACGTTCTGGAATGCTTCAGTTCATTCTTCTCCTTCCTATTCATGGCGGAGCATTTTTGCTACGAGGGAATTTATTCAGTCAGGTTCTGTTTGGCAGATTGGTGATGGTCAAAAGTTTTCAGTTTGGGATGATGCATGGATTCCAAATCTTCCTACTTTTAGACCACAAGGCATATTACGGCGAGCTGAATGTCCAACTTTAGTGAAGGACCTTATTACTACTCCAAACTCTTGGAATGAAAATAAGATCTGGACTGTCTTTCTACCTGAAGATGCTGAGGCTATTCTTTCAATCCCTTTGAGTAGTCGAAACCATGAGGATCGGTTAACATGGCAATTGGAAAAGAAAGATATGTTTACGGTTAAATCTGCTTATTGTTCTGCATTTACCAGGACTGCTTCACAACTATCTCCTGAGGTGGTTGTTGAGTCACAAATTACTTATGCAATTGTGCCCCATAATTATGAAAATTGATTTGTCTTCCATGCTATTTTACCCTTTTTAATCCATTTCCTTTTATTTGTAGGAAACCTTGCATTGAGAATAAAATACTATTTGAGGCTTGAAATGCGGAGATTTGAAGCTAGGGGAAGAAGACATGGAGATTGGAAGAAAATTGCAAATCGACTTTTCCGGCGATTTTTCCTGCAAACTTTTCCGGCGAACTTTTCCGGCGAGCCGCCACTCATGGAGGGTCCTTTCTCCAGCAAAGGAGGACCATGGTAGTGAGAATACCTCATCAATTGAAATTCGAATATCTCTCTACGTACACTTTGTCCTTTTGTCACCTTACCAATTTGGGACCATTTGGGGGACAATGGTGTAAGAGCATCTCTTGCACACCTTGGGACCAAAGAGGACAAACATAGCTGATCAAAGAGAGCCCAAAGAATTATTCTTCAGCATTCTTGACTCCATTTAATCATCTTCATCCTATTCAAGATCCATTTTCTTTTTAGAGAAGACACCACCATTTCCACCACTAAAACCACCATCTCCACCACTAAAACCACCATTTCCACCATTGCAACCTTCATTTTCTCCACCACTCAACAGCACAAATCACCTTAAAGATTCCAAATTTCACTATTCTTACCAATATCAAGAGCTTGGAGCAAGGAGAAGGAGGTGACTACCACCACATCATGTTCTTGCAGACCCATCTCCACGACCTCTTCCAGCATCATCAATAGTCACCCTTTGTTCCCTATCTCTTTATGTATTTGATGTTTGATAGAATGTTGAAGCTTGTGTATCTAGCTATGTGTGAGTAGTGGACTAGTTGGGGCTAGGGTTGAAAGCCCTAGCCAAACTTGCTTGTATTGATTATTTTGTTTATAAATTAATGCAAATTCATGTTGTCATTCTCACATGCTAAGTCAATAGTTGAATGCATTACTTAGACCTAATCAATTTGAGTTATGTGTTTGCCATGAAATGAAGTTTTTCCTAGAGATTGATTACCTTTAGGCAAAAAGGGAGCATGAAAGTACACTAGTACAAAATCGAAAATAGATAACGGTTCCGCACCGTTGTCTACAAAAATATTTTTTCGTTGTCTAGGTGAGTGTTGTCTTTTAAAGTTTCACTCCACAACGGTACCTGACCAATGTCTAACATAATAAAGCACAACAGATTTTAGTTAGAAATCGTTGTAGCTATACATAGCACATACCGTTAGCACTAAATATACCGTTGTGTATGTAATTATTCAATAACGGTTTTTACTTAGAAATCAATGTGGTAATACAATTTACACATTACTTTTGGCCTTCAACAACTTTAAAACACAATGGTTCTTAACCCAAAATATGTTGGCTTGAAGGATTCCTATACATCGGTTTTTAGTTTAAAAAATGTTTTCCAACTACATTACACAACAATTTCTCGTCAAAAACGTTGGTTTTGAAGAACTGTTGCATCGGTTTCTAAATTGACAACGTTGTAGGTGACAATGAAGATGGTAAATTACAACGATTTCTAGGATAAATCCATTGTCTGCTAGCCAGAGAGACAACGATTTTTTTTCAACCATGGTCTAATTAATGCATCAATTCAGGAAATTAAAATGAAATTGCAATATATTAATAGAGAACTACTTCAAGTAATCACATTTACAATGTTTTTGCAGCTGAAATTTCTTGAGTGAACTTTGCAAAAGTAAGAGAAACAAATATATATTGGCTGTCGTATAAAGGTACTTAGTTGTCATATAATGGAAAAGGTACTTTTGCTACAAATTAAAGAAGCTTCACTAGGTACATAGTTAAACATAGAACTAATATGTGAGTTCCATTTGTTGCAGTAAGACGATCAAAGTCCGGTCAATTGGGTCAAATAAAGAATCAGACCTGAGGAGGGTTGATGATAGGGGTACTTATAAGGCTTCCGTAAAATCCACCATTGGATATTGTAAATGAACCTCCAGCCATATCATCAATTGAAAGATGATAGGAGCATTTTAATGTGGTATTTTAATAGTTAATTCCTCACATTTTGCTTAGTTAATTCCTTAATGAATCGATTTTTAACTCAATTTCTATTTTTTAGGTACATTGGAGTAGATGATGATGAAATGAGCTGTTTGGCCCCAAAATGAGCATTTTGGCCTGACAAAGTGTGTCTTGGAGAAATTGAGCCAATGAGAAAGCGAGCTAGACAAGAAATAAGGAGTGGCAGACTAACCATCTGAACTCCAAATGAGTTGAAACTTTCCAGATTCATTCTAGAAAGCCCAAGGATAATTTCTTATGAAGAGTGCCAGAGCAAACTATGAGTGGAAGGCCTTCAAACAATCAGTCCAATTTTCTACAGAAGCAAAACTGGAAAACTGGACCTGTAAGAGGTCCAGCAGCATTTTCGGCCCAACCGCATGGAATAAAAATCTGAAAATTTGTCAGGATGATCTACACTCATAGTAGAACATTTCATATGAAGAAGTCGAAGGCATATAATGAAGTCTTGTTGGAGAAATAATTGAAGGAATAAAGGGTCGGAAACTGATCTAAAAACAGCTCAATATTCACATGTTCATGTTTCCTACCCACATGAAGAAAGCTAAATGCTTTTCTCTTTTTCCTTGGATATATTTTTCTTCTACAATCTCTTTAATAGATCATCATCACTTCCATGTTGCTGCACCTTCATGCTTTGCTTTCATTTCATCATTTCTCTATCTTTTCCATATTTTACAAGTGAACTTAGATCCACTTTCATTATTTTTCTTCCACTCATCATTTCACTCTTCTTTTTCTTCCCTATATAAACACCTTCTCCTCTCATTCTAAGACACACATTCCTTGATCCATTTCATCTCCTTGTCTCACCATTTCTCTCCATTTTCCTTAGTTATCACTTCCTCTCTTCTCATTCTCTCACACATCTCTTCCATCACATATACACACCATCCACTGCCCTAAATCAGAAACCACACCTCCATACTCTCCCCTCATCATAGCTCATGAGATCCCTACTCCAAGGAGAAGCCGTAGCCTCCATCTTCCATCAAATCATCTTCCATCATCTTGTCGTACTCCTACTTTGAAGACGCCTCAAGCTTTCTTGAAGAATAATCAAAGTGAGATCGTGATACCCTCTACGGTTTATTCCTTTTGTACTTTTTGAATTCAATATGTATATGTTTTTGGATTTCCAAACTATGAGTGAGTAATTTTCTTGTTGAGAACTAGTATGAAATCCTAGTTATGTGATGGATTTTTAGCTTTTGAATCTCTTTTTCGATTACAAGGTTTTGTGAATGCTTTGTTTGATTTTGTTTTATAAAATCTTTTATATGTTTATGTCTTAGATTGATCACCTAAAATATGAGCATGTAATTTGGAGCTAGTTTTAAGGTGCAGTGCGTTCACGGTCTTAAAACACTAAAGTAGTAATGCCTACATGTTAGGTGAAATCAAACAAATAGAATACATGCTAGGATGGCGTTCCTCACTAGTTTTGTACTCTAAAATCAATCTTTCCAAAGAGCTTAATGTGTTTATGTGTGCTTAATGAGTTAATTTGATAGGGTAGAGTTCTACACCTTGATTGCATATAAGCAAGCTTAGGATGCAGTGCGTTCACGGTTCTAAGTAATTTTGGAAAAAATAAGGCTTTAGCGGCGATCCTAAAGTTCTTGATTGGTTTCATTCACATGCCTTTGTAATTGAAGATTAGGTTAAATTGTCTTTCTCTGATCATAACTAGTGGTGGATTACGAAGTTCTCAACATCCATACATCTGATTTAGAATCCCTAAAAATTGCAATATTTTCTTTCCTTTATTATTGCTTGCATTTTCAAAACCTAAACCCCCCTTTCATTTAGTTTTTGTGTCAACTTTATTTTCCTTTTCTTTCTTTAGTTTTTGATAGTTTTGTTCAATTAGTGCAATTTGTGAAAGTACCCTCAATCTCCGGACTGAACGATCCCTGCTTATCCTATACTAACAATTGTCTTTTGCAGGGTAATTTTGTGCGCTTAATTCAGGCGTACCAAAAGACGTCCTTCATTTGCCTTCTTTGCAAGCAAATTGATCTCCTTCTCTATCTCACCACAATTCATCTTATCAACATTGCGGATAACTGGCACAACAAGGCCCTGCAAGGAAATAAATTGAAGATGCATTCTCAGTTCACAAGTACTCTAAAGAAAACTCATTAGCAATGACGAATGCATACATAGCAAAAAAAATTTGGACATTATAAACGGAAGATTGTTAAACCAAAAGTTCCAAGTGGAAATGCTAGATAAAAGATCTAAAAATTTTGACAAATCCTTCTACACTAAAGCAGTTACTGTGACATTCAATTGTGCGAGTTTTCTAGAAGAACATTTCATAATACTCGAAAGAATTCTGGCATACCTTTGGAGTACCCACAGCTATACTTATATCTATGTAATCTCTATATATGACTAGAACATATGCCCGCGCTTTGCTGTGGGATTTAGTGTTATCAATGAGTTAGAAGCCTTGGTTAAGCTAAAGAAGACCTTAGTATCAGGGGACTTTGGTGCGCTTGTTGGGCCTAGCAACTGACAAACAGAAAATAAATAACATCATAGTTTCAGAATGAAAATTTCAAATAGCATTGGTAGCAACACCATAATTGTGCTTTCTATGCGATTTAGCACAGAAAATAAACTCTCACCATCATAGTTTCAGAATGAAAATTCCATAATGCAAAGCGCGGGCAACTGAAAATAGAAAATAAATAACATCATAGTTTCATAATGAAAATTGCAAATAGCAGAGGTTCGGGTAGACTAATCGAAGCAAATCTACTTACTGGAAATGAGCTGCAAAGCCCTATCTGCGATTCTGATATTTCCTTTCTCTGCGTGCCGAGAATATAAACTGAGGAGGGTGATGACTAAAATACGTAGTCGTCTACAATCCAATGCCTAAAATTTAGAAAACCCCAAATTGTGAACTTTGGGAAAGTATTAACTAAGAGTGGAAGTCAGAAGAAAATGGAAAGCTTCTCAATATTTCATATGATATATATTTTTAATTATTAAGCCACCTGTTCCTATTGGAAGCTGGTGATCAATCACAATAGTCAAGGTATTATTTTAAGCGATCTGGAAAGAAAAGGTTGCAGTAGTTTAGCTTATTACCCAAAATACAAGCAAAGCAGATAAGCTTCTCCAAGGCCGGTCCTCCATCAGCACCCCTCATCTCCAAGTATCTCTTTAACCTGACTTGAATTATTGGAAAAGACCACCATTTGAAATATACTGTTAGTCAATCTAAAGGTGCTTATGATACCAGCAAATCTTCAATTCCTATAGCCTGTCCCAGATAACAAATGTATGCCAAAAGACAGTTCTAAATAAGCTTGATAGCCAAAAGGGCAGAGATGGTGCAGCCAAACTCTACTTAATGATCAAGGAACTACATATATGTTTTAATATCCAATAAAATAATCGACTCAAACCTATGGTCCTTATGATACTGAGAAGTCTATAAAGTACAATTCCTATAGCATCTCCAACGTAAAGAGTCACATTTCTAAATAGGCCTGGAATGCAAAAGGGTAATTCTGGTGCCACTAAACTGTAGTCATATAATTGCAGAATGATATATATACTTTTTTTCCGGTAAGACATTCACCTCAAACTAAGTTTGTGTTTTCACTTCCAAGTACTATACAAACCAAAATTTGAATACCTTAGCATCCCCACAAAATTACAGAAGGATAGACCTACCATCCCCTTCTCAAACCTGAGATGCAGGGCCCTGCCGAGTGGAAAGTTGTTAGTGAGAACCTAGCAGGAGTTTGAGCAGTTTTCTTATTAAATGGAAATGTACATACATATAAGGATTGGAAATTCCAGTGCAGTTTCTCATCCTTGATGCCAATAAATCAGCCATCTGCTATATTTCAGGAAGAAACTTAAGAGCGTGATAGTTCACCGCGCACCTCAGCCTGTTGATTTCTTGAGGAACATTGACATACCTGAAACAAAAATGGCATGAAATTGTAAGGTTAAATATAGTTGAGTCATTCCCTAATAGCTTAAGCTTTTATCTCGAAAAAATATTACAGCTTTACCAAATCAATAATCAGATTTCATAATAGAAAAGCAGCATGTAAATGTTTTTTTTTCTTTAAACCAAAATGTAACTTTTGAGTTCAGGGTAGCCACACATATATAAAATTCGTGACTAACCTAAGTCAATCAACAGAAGGCTTCAGGGCCATTATCTTCTTCTCCTTGATTCGAGACAGAACATTGTCGACGTAAAATTGTGCTGGTACATGTTTTGGACTGTTTTGCCTAAAAGAAAAACATTTCACCGTTAAATATTAGTTGCAGCTACAATAATACAAATAGATACTTTAGAAGAGAATAATAAATATTGTCACTATGATTTACTGAGATTCAAAGAGTGTTATTTAGGATTTCTATTTGCACAGGAGAAGTACAATGTAATGAATATTCCTTTCATTACTTTACATTTTCTGTTCAGTAAAAAGTTGTTTTGTCATCAGAAGGAGAAAGAAAGCAATTAACCTTGCTCACATCCCTGACTAAATCAGCAGTCGACCTCACACCCAAACAAATCCCAAACCCAAATTTGAGCAATGATCGAATTCTTTTATTTCTCCACCTTATTTCTATGCAACAGTAGCACTATGCTATATTCATGTAAAGATAGGAAATTTATATACATTTATGTTTTTTTTCTTTTGCAAAGATGTAGGATTCTATTCGTGAAAATCATGGACAAAGAAGAAAACAAAAATATTACTATCAAACCTTGTGTTGCTTCCTATTGTTCAAGCCTTCAATCTGTTTCCTGAAGCTACACGAAACAAAAGAATTTACAATATGAAAATTTCGTTTTTCTTCAAATTGATTCAGAATACACGAACCAAGAATGAAAACCAATATGGAAGGAATCAAAACTCACCAGCATTCAGATACTGAGTGGGGAAGCTTTTTCAAAACATAAGCAACCAAGCTGAAACAAACCCAGACCCAGAATCAATTCTCATGCAAAATTTGAAAAGGATAATTAATCGCTACCCAACGAAAGTCTAGATAGCAAAATCACTTACCCAACTCTTTACCAAGCCTCCAATGAATCTATCCTGCACAAAAAGAATTCCCAAAAAGAACATGCATAAAAACAATAAAAAAAAATTAGCAATCGACAATAAGAACTAAGAATCAGAGAAAAAAGTCTTCAAACGAAAGAAAACCTGGAAGTTTGTGCTTGCCTGTCTTTGACGAAGCTCAATTACTCAGCAACATCACCACCCTTCCTGCTCTCTCTCATAAGTCTCATCAGCCTCAATTACTCACCATATTTCTGGAACATTGACAGCGAGGAGAAAGGGGAAAAAAAAAGTATCAAAATTGGTTATGCATACTCTTCAAGAATGTCGCCAAAGTTCCATCAGTAATAGAAGCACAATACATATACGTATATACTATACACCAAAACACTCAAAAACAAAGAATCACTTCACCGAAACAAATAAATTGAATTCAAAAAAGAAATAAACACACGAAAATCCTAATAAACAAATTAGAGATTGGATTTCAGAGAGAATTACTTTGGGATCGCCGGCCTTCCTCTTGAGGCACTCCTGCAAGGCTGTGAGGCACTGATCAAACTTCCCCGACTGGAATTGCAGCAAGGCGTCCAGCGCAAAAGCCCTGGTGGAGAACAAAACGGCGTCGTCCTCAAGTGAGGAGCCATCAAGGTTTAGAGCCGTTGATGAGGGAGATAAGAAGGTCATTCAGGCGAATCAATCTAGAATTTGAATCACCAAAATCCTAACGGTGACGGCAGGGATGGGGATTGGATTTGGGGTTTTGAAACCCTAAATCTTGAAGAGAAGGACACTTGTTGGAGTTTGCTTTGCTGGAAATGTCTCTTATTTGCAGAGAGAGAGAGAGAGAGCGAGCTTGCCGGTGGAAGCGAGGGGGCGGAGGCGGTTAATGAGAGAGAGATAGTAGCGGGAGTGAGCAAGAGAGAATGGGTCGGGCAGTTATCAAATTTGGTAAAGTAGGAAAAAGAACCAAGTGCGCGGGAATAAAAAAAATTTCTTCCCCGCGTTTCTGAAAATTTTTAACTTAGTCTTTTAGTAGTGTGTTTCTAACCAAGGGACTAACACTTTGTTACCATCTATAGATAACGGTTTCGATCACACTGTTGTATAAGTTAAATGAAAAAACTTCTAACCAAGGGACCAACACTCTGTTAGCATTTATAGATAATAGTTTCGATTGCAGCGTTGTAAAAGTTAAATGAGAAAACTTCTAACCAAGGGACCAACACTTTGTTAGTATCTATAGATAACGGTTTCGACTATACCATTGTAAAAAAAAGAATCACAACGTTTTTTATTAAACTGTTATCTAGGTAACGTTGTCTATTTTCGATTTTGTACTAGTGTACGTACACCATGTGTGCATGTGAGGGTAGTGAGCTAAAATAACCTAGAGATAGGATTGGTTTGCTTGCTTGGTTACCTAAACTCTAAGCTTTATGCATTTAGGAGCAAAGGATTGTGACCTATATATCCGGTAATTGAATTTGTCTCTAGGTAGTTAGCTCTAGACTTATCCGGTTAGAGTTAATAAAATGAAAGGGGTTTAAACCTTAGTAGTCCTATCTGGATGCTAAGAGGGTAGTTGGACAATTAGCTTTGCCTCATTCATATTCAATTGCTTTAATGCTTGCAAGGGAGGCAAAAGGTGAAACTCGATGCCCTAACTCCCATCCATTTGATAACAACTTGTTTAGTTTAGCTTAGTTATTATTACTTGCTTTCATTGTTTCAGTTTGAATAGAAACCAATCTCAAACACATACTCACCATGAACTTTGGTTCACTTGTGAGCCTTTGTTTGTGATTGTACATTTGCATATTCTTCCAGTTTTTCCTTAGGTTTTCCCTAGCTAGGAAAGGATTTACCAATCCTCGTGGGTTCGACATCCTTACTTAATTTCCTATTCTATAACTTGTACCTCTTGCACTTGAGGGTGACTTCAATGCTAACAGTGGCGGCTAAGCAACGGGTTTGGAAAAAGATTTGGCAGGCCAAAATGCCAAGCTCAGCTAAAGTGACTGCATGGAAGATTTGTCATAAAATTTTGCCTGCAATGGACCGCCTAGCTTCTAAAAATGTGGCAGTGGACTCTCAAGTGTGTGTTTTGTGTAATTCTGAACCAGAAACGATTATTCATTTATGTCATAATTGTCCCTTCTCTAGGGAGGTTCTTAGGACTAATGATGCCATAAGGAGGTGTTGTTTTGAGGTTACTTTGGATCAAATGGAAGTGTTGAATTGGATACATTTTTGCTCTGAGAAGCTTACCAATAATGTATTTGCTAAACTTCTATTTTTTCTATCGGGTATTTGGAAAGAAAGAAACACTCGTATATGGGAGAAGAAAGAAGCTTCGGCCATAGATGTTGCAATCCTCTGTTCTACGTGACTAAGTAGTAATGTTTTCCACAATTCCAAAATGCAGGGTGGTACTCATACAAGGAGAGTTATTCGTTGGCAACCTCCTCCCCCAGGTTGGTTGAAATTGAACTTTGATGGGGCTTTTCATAGAACTAATGGGCAAGCAGCTGTGGGATTCCTAATCCGTGATTCTAGAGGCAACTTCATACAAGCAGCTGATATGATAGTTACTCATGTGCAATCTGCTGAGCATGTTGAACTCTTAGCTTGTAAGGCAGCAGTGGACTTTGTTTTGGAAAACAACATGCAGCCCGTTATTTTTGAAACAAATTGTTTGGTCCTGCAGCAGAACCTGTCTCGAAGGGATCAGAACAGTTCTTTACTAGGAAGAGTGTATGATGACATTGCTGACGACATGGAGCTTATTTCGTGTTCAGGGGTTCTTCATGTACGAAGGGAGGCTAACGTTGCAGTACACCTTTTGGCTGCTCATGCTTCTGCTACTGAACAAGATTTTTTGCTTAATTTCTTCTATTCCTCCTTTCCTTCAAGATGTAATTGCTGCTGAGCAGCTTGTACACTCATGTCGATATATTAATATTACTCAGGCCAGAAAGGACCATTACATATCCTCCCTCTACCATCTCTGGGTAGATAAAGAGTTTGTGGTAAAACCACAGTGATACATAGATTAGGTCCGATCATTTGACGGTACCCATGATCATTTGACGGTACCCATGCTCACTTGCATTGTCTTTGTTCTGAGATTCTGACATCTTTCAAGTCTCATAATATTCTTGGAAGATCTAATATAATCATCTTCATGGTGTGGCTGAGCGATTTAGATGATATTCATGTCAACTATATCGACACATTACATTCAGTTTCTCCAAGTGGATTGCATGTTCCAAGTAGCTGGCAATAGGATGTCTCAGTTTGTGTCATAGAGAATGATCAATTAACTTTTCGACCTTTAGTTAATCTCAATGTTTTAAAAGGCGCGCCTGAGGCGTGCCTTGAGGCGTGAAAGGCGCGAGGGGTCCATTAAAATGAGTGTGTTTCACTGCTGAGGCGACGAGGCGCCAAAAGCTTTGCTCAAGGCGTAGAAGGCGCAAAAGGCGTGGCGGAAGGCGTGAAAAGTGAACGCCTAGAAAACTTTTTTTGTTTTTTTTTCAATTTCTCATAGACTTGTTGTATCTTCAAATTCTCCCAATTTCTCAACCGAGTCCAGACCAGATGCGAAATGCTTTTATTGTGAATATTGGTCAGGGATCTCCAAGTAATCAACTATGATTTACAGCTTCTCTTTGTTAGAATTCCTAAGAACTGTTACCTTAAACTCTGATGTTTCATGAAAATGGCCCATAGCTGCTATTATACTTCTGTTTGTCAAGCTTCTCTTTGTCAAACTTCTGTTCCCTGACTTCAAAACTCATGGTCTTGAGTTGTTCTAAGAAAACAACTTCGGGTGGGTTTCACGACTTGGGGTATATACTGTGGTGATGAACAGATGGGAGAGGAAAGCTCGGGTCTTGAAACTAACGTACAGGGATATATGGAAACATAATGAGAAGCAGCAAGAAGCAAGATGGAGCATAGGTCTCTCCTTCACAAAATGAATCTTGGTTTATTATGAATTATTATGAGTTTTGTTAAACCAAAGTCCTTATCTTTATCTTCTGATGATAAGGACTATTCTTCAAATTGAATCCACAGTTTAAATGTTTTAGTTTTCTTCTTTATCTTATACAGCTATATATTCTAGTTTTTATCTCCTACTTGTATACAACTATATATCTCATAAATATAACTAATTATATAATTATATCACCATTCTCAATCAATAATAACCAATTAATCATCACAAACCTTTCATTAATGATAATGAATAAGTATTTTCTCTATTATTAGTGTGCTATATATATAAATATATGCATAAACCTTTTATATCGTAAGGCTTACACCTTATGCCTCAAGGCTTACGCCTTGGTGAGGCTCTCCCGAAAAAACCTCAGGTACGCCTCAGCGTTTTAAAACATTGGTTAATTTCCAAATAACTTTTCGTGCTTCACAGATTCAACTTTGATTTTTTTGAATCTAATGTTAGACATATAGTTTGAGTGAGAAAATAATGAAACTAACTTTCTACATGAGAAGTATGTTCGATCACCTCCAAAGAGCTAATATGGCCGCTAATCTCTTTCTTTATTAAAAGAAAAGAAAAAACACAATAACTCCCATTATATCTTTTCCAGCAAAATTAAACAATGTTCATTATGTTGAGAATATATATATCCCACATGGGAAAAATGGGACCTTGCCTATGGGTTTATAAGGGTTTGGACCACTCCATCCATTGCCAATTGGTTTTGGATGTGAACCCCAGATTACTTTATCATGGTATCAAAGCGGGTTACCCACGTGTGCATGCCAAACGGCCACACGGGCTCCACGTCACCCAAGTTGTCCACGTGTATGGCTTGAAAATTCGCCACACGTGCGGGGGCGTGTTGAGAATATATATATCCCACATGGGAAAAATGGGACCTTGCCTATGGGTTTATAAGGGTTTGGACCACTCCATCCATTGCCAATTGGTTTTGGATGTGAACCCCAGATTACTTTATCACATTATATCCTTTCCAGCCTTAAACCCCTATCATTTAGCTTAAAAGGCCAAGTCAACTAAACTAAATAAGTAAATATATAATAAATACAATTTCAACCCATCCAGTGTTCTCTTAAAATGCGGGGCAGTACCTCCTTCTGTAACATCTGACATTTACTTAATTTATAGAAATTCCTAGAGAGCTCAGCTTATCAAGTATCTCAATCTAGTAGTCACTAGTCACTAGCTAGTAGATGCATTTTAAATCTGTTGCTAAGAGATTCAGCGGCGGACCAAATGTACCTGAACATCCCATAGAGGTAGTTATGACCCTCGTAGCAAACGAGATTTGCATTCAAGTTTGGGCTACACAACCGAACTGCAGCGTAGCAATGTAGTTTTTTACTGTCATTAGTAAGTTCATTGGAACATATAGAACACAATATAAACCCGCAGAGAGAGGTGATGAGAGAAATGATTTTTAGGTCAACGTACTAGTTGAGTCTGTAGTGGAAAGCATAAAATCACTAAACGGATTGAAAATGGTAGAATTGATTGTTTATATGGTCTTTTCCGGCCACAGCAAGCAACTTGTTCACTTGAAGCAGTACCAAATTTTACACACACAAAAACATTGTTTAATACAGTTTTGTAGTTAACCACATAAACTGATTGGTCTATTGTGTTGAACTGTTTCTGCTGGTTTAACTTTAGGTATTAATGTGATATTTAGGTTAGCTATTGAAGATCCTGTTTGAAAAGCGTTGACATAGTTATAAACATTATGTTTAACTGTATTCCAACAGGATTGAAAAAATCGATCAGGAGTTTTAAGAGGTCTTATTTAAGCAACAGCTCTATCAATTTTCTCGGTAGAGAATGGTTGTAATAAGCATTGATTATCAGTGTCAGTAAAATAACAAAAGAAAAATGATTTGTGGCCTCAATGAGGCCTAAGATTTGTGGCCTCAATCCTAGGTGTCATGCCATGTCACCTACACACATCACCTATTTGCCAAATCATGTCATGTAATTCTTGAGTAAAAAGACTATCTTATCCTTCCAAAATCTAATGGCTCTAAATTATTTTGGTTTTTATCTAAAAATAAAATATATTATTTTGATTTTTTTTTCTTTTTCTTTTTTTCGTTATATATATAATTATATATATATGTTTGTGAATATATATATATATATATATAATTCGTCAAAAAAAAATTATATACAAATATGTGTTTGTGTGTATAAATATATATATATATATATTCACAAACATATATATATATATATAATTATATTATATATATATATAATTCGTACCGAAATTTATAAATATATATTCGATGTAGAATTAATATGGTATAAATATATATATATATATATATATATATATATTAATGTCATAATTCTAACCCACAAAATTTAAAAAAAAAATTGATTAAAAAAAAAGTCAAATTTAAAATTGATTCCACAAAAATGGAAAGAAAATATATTAATATCTTAATTATAACTCATCAAATTTGGTAAATTGAAGTAATATTCAACTCTTTTAATAAATGAATTTAATAAAATTAATGGAAGATTAGTTTACCTTACACTAACAAGTTAATTAGAAAAGTCAAAAATTAAATTGGATCCACAAAAATGGAAAGAAAATGTATTGAAATCGTAATTAAAACCTATGAAATCTGGTAATTGAAGAGGTAAGAAAATATCATTAATAAATTGAATTGATAAAATTCTAGATTCCATCATTTCAAAATTTCTCGATAATTTAATATTGTCGCATCCAAATGCAACAATAGGAAGTGTTTCTTAAAGGTCAAGTGAGACTTCATTAATACAGCTGTTTGTTTATTTTTACATGAAAAAACAATCATAATGTTATTAATACTATGTAGAAATTCAATGAACAATAAGTGTATAACACAGCAATAATAAAAGAAAAAGTGCAATTAAAGAAGGTGTAAAATAGAAGTTATCGTCCACATTAACATTAAAGTCATATAACATGTCCTACACAAACAAATAAGTAATAAGTAGCTAATAATGAGCCAGTAAAGTTTACTGGGGACTTTTCCCTAATGACATATTTACACTGAAATAGAAATCATCATCCACACTGAAATTTAAAGTCAGCTAACATGTCTTTCAGTAACAAATAAGTATTAAGTAGCCAATGATGAACTAGTAGAGTTCACTGGAGACCTTTACCTAATGGCATATTCACACTTAAATAGAAGTCATCATCTACTGAAACTGAAAGAGCTAACATGTCTTGCACGAACAAGTAAGTATTAAGTAGCTAATGATGAGCTGGTCAAGTTTACTGAGGATCTTTTTCTAATGGCATAATTACACTAAATTAGAAGTCATCATCCTCATTATCTTACAGTAACAAATAAGTACAAAGTAGCCAATAATGAACTAGTAAAGTTCACTGGGGACCTTTTCCTAATGACATAATTACACTAAAATAGAAGTCATCATCCATACTGAAATTTAAAGTTAGCTAGCATGTCTTACACGAACAATAAGTACTAAGTAGCTAATAATGAGCCAGTAAAGTTTACTAGAGACCTTTCCCAAATGGCATATTCACACTAAAATAGAAGCCATCATCCATTGAAACTTAAAATAAGCTAGTGTCTTTCACAAACAAGTAAGTACTAAGTAGCCAATAGTAAAGTTCAACGGGGAATCTTTCCCTAATAACATATTCACACTAAAATTGAAGCTATATATCATTCACATTGAAATTGAAAGTTAGCTAAGTATTAACATGTCTTATACTAACAAAAAAGTACTAAGTAGCTAATAATGAACAAGTAGAGTTCACTAGGAACTTTTTTCTAATGACATATTTACACTAAAATAGAACCTATCATTCACATTTAAAAATCATTATTGTCTATTGAAAAATTTGGGATCAACAAAACAAGTATACTTTCAAAAATTAATTTCCTCATGTGCAATATATTGTATTCCATATTAAGCAATTTCTTTTCAATTATCAACTTCCCAATCACTTTAGATATCTAGGTTTTCAATCACCAGATTTTATGAGTTAAAATTAAGATTTAAATACATTTTCTATCCATTTTTGTGAATCCAATTTAATTTTTGACTTTTCAAGTTAACTTGTTAATGTAAGGTAACTAATTTATTTATTAAAAAATTTAAATATTACTTCAATTTTAGAAACCAAACAATATTTTTTTTAGAAGAAAGTCAAAATAATTTAGAGCCGTTATATATTCAACAACACACACACACACACACATACATATATATATATATATATATATTTTGACGAATTATAGATAAATATATATATATATATATATATTCACAAAAATATATAAATATAAATTTTTTTAGACGAATTATATATATAATAAAAAATATTAAAAAAATAATGTATCTTTTCTAGAAAAAAAAAAGCTAAAATAATTTAGAGCCATTAGATTTTGAAAGGATAAGATAGTCTTTTTATTCAAGAATGACATGACATGATTTGAGAAATTAATGAGGTGTATAGGTGACATGGCTTGACACCTAGGATTGAGGCCACAAATCTTAGGCCTCATTGAGGCCCTATATCATTGCCCATAACAAAAATATGACGTACACTACAAATATTGTTGATTTATGAACCAAATTAATTGCAAAATTTCCAAATATAAGTCTAATTCGATTCTGTGTGCAATTATCCCTTCTTGGTAATTTGAGAAGAAAGTCGAATTTCCACGCACTTTTCACAAGTGTACAAGTAGAGTAAATATCTACAGGGTGTAGTTGATATCTTGTTCTTTTAGTGGAAAGTTGGGCACGAACAAGTCCAACTTTTACGTATACAGCCAAGTCCTACTGACTTGTTTTCTTGAACAGGCATATATGCAGCCAAGTTCCACTGACTTGCATGGTCTTATTTCCGAGATTCTGATATCTTTCAAGTCTCCTAATATTCCAGGAACGTCTAATATAATCATCTTCATGTTGTGGCTGAGTGATTTAGATGATATTCATGTCTATATGCACACATTACATTCAGTTTCTCCAAGTGGATTGCATGTTCCAAGTTGCTGGCAATAGGATGCATGTCTCAGTTTTGTGTCATAAAGAATGGTCAAATAACTTTTTGACCTTTAGCGAATCACAAAATAAATTTTTGTGCTTCACAGATTCAAGTTTGATTATTTTGAATCTGCATGTTAGACAGATAGTTTGAATTGGAGAGAATAACGAAACTAACATTGTACATGAGAAGTATGTTCACACGTTGATGCCAATATAATAAAAATATGATGTAGACTACAAATATTATTGATATATAAACCGGAATTACAAAATTCAAAATACATGGATCTAAATTATAATTTGATTTTGCTTTCTGAACTGTTATGGTTTTGGTTAATTTGGGGAGACTTTGGAGCTTTTGTTTAATTGAGTCTTAATCACCGTCTGTTATCCCAGAAGTTGAATTGGAAACTACGCAGCTTTTCTATGTTTTCAAAATGAAAGTGATAGAAGTGAGAATAGCCTAAGAAAATTTATTCATTTTTTTTATTTTAAGCCCTGGTGTAGAAGTTATACCAAAGTCTCTTGTCTGTTATCCCTCAATTTGAAATTGGAACTTTGTATCTTGTCTTTGATTTCAAAATGAAAGTGATAGAAGTAAGTCCTGGCGTAGAATTTGCATGGTGAATGGACCAAGACGAATAGAATTTCCTACCGTTTTGCCGCTGGCAGCGTCCCACTGCACCTACAGTGCGGTTGTTATTTCCTAAATTATGTTTATTGTAAAAGTAAAATGGAATTGGAATTGGTCTGCTCATTTCATTTCATAGCCCCTTTATATAGGGATAGAATTACAATGAAAACATCGATTAACATCAATTACAATAATGATAGTAAATGTTGATTGTGATGTGATTGCAATTCCTTGATTCCCTCTTCATCAGCTTCTTTATGTGCCTTCATCAAAGAAATTGACGAAGGCACATAATGTGCTTTTCCTTTAACACTCCCCCTTGTGCCAAGTCAAAGATGAAATGGTGCATGAGTTGTTGCCTCACTAAAAACCTTGCCAAGTAACAATAAAAACCTTGTGGGACAAAAAATACACCTTGGTCGAAGGAAAAGAGCACAACGCACCCCATTATATTTGAGAATGATATGTGTGTGTTAGACTCCCCCTGACGTCTACACCTCCCCCTGATACTTACATTAATCAAGGGAGCTTGGAAAGTCTTCACATTCCTATGTTTTTCACATGTTTCTCAAATGTGGCCTTAGGCAATGATTTGTTGAACAAATCTGCCACATTCTCCTCAGACCTTACTTGATTCACTTGAATTTTGAGGAGAGCCTGTTGTTGCTGATTGTAGAAAAACTTTGGCGATATGTGTTTTCTATTATCACCCTTGATATATCCTAGCTTCATATGTTCGATGCAAGCTGCATTATCTTCATAAATGCAAGTAGGCTCTTCAGTGGTAGAACTCAAACCACTAGTCCGTCGAATATGTGTAATGATAACTCTTAACCATATACACTCACGAACAGCTTCATGTAGAGCAATGATCTTTGAGTGGTTCGAGGAGGTAACCACAAGGGTTTGCTTGGTTGATTTCTAAGATATAGCTGTGTTCCCTATAGTAAATACATAATCAGTTTGGGAACAATCTTTATGTGGGTCAGAGAGGTACCCAGCATCAGCAAAACCAACCAAAACGTCATTTGGCGTTTCAGTGTAGTGAGTGGCGCTTTCGCCATCAACATTTCCTTTAGGGATTGCAATTCCATCTGTGGTCCTTCTTGTCTCTCTGTAGAGAAAGAACAGTCCCAAGTTAATGGTTCCTTTTATGTATCGAAAAATGCTCTTAATACCATTCTAGTGACGCTGAGCTAAATCTAGCTAACAAGTTCACTGAGAATGCAATGTCTGGTTGAGTACATTGGGCTAAGTACAATAATGCGCCTATTGCACTTAGATAGGGAATTTCAGCTCCCAACACTACAACAAACGTACCTATTCATAGCTTTTATCGATAGCGTTTTTTCACAAAATGCTATGAATTCTATCTATAATAGCTATTTGCTTGTAAACGCTATAAAAAAAATTAAAAATAAGTCCATAACAAGGGAGCGCGATTCTTTTCTTAAACAAAACAAGAGAGCACGATTCTAAATGAAGGCGGGCTTTTAAAATGGAGAGCGCGGCATCTCTCCTCGTTGACAAAATCAAAACTATTTTTAACTTTGGAAGAGTAAAAGACTTTGAAGCCAAACATAAAAAATCCGACCCAAATATCCAATCTCTCATATTCTATCATTGTCTCCTTTCTTCCATTCTGTCATGGAATATAAGGTAACCCTAAGCCTTCGATCTTCATCCTTCTTATCTCTGTTCTTTGTTTTATCTCCCTCGGGAGGATTTGGCTCTAGGTAATTGAGTTTTGCGTCCACAATTGGGGATTGATTTGTCAGGTTATGAAATTGGGGGTTAGGGTTTCTGTTTTTCAATTTGGCATTTTTCTTGTATGTTTAATCGTAGTTTACATATATGAGTGAAACCAGTAGCGTAGGACGGAGGCGCAGTACATGACCGAGAAAACGTCAGAGTGGTGGGACATAGGGAACTTCCTGATCCCTTTGGCGAAGCCACGCCATTGCCCAGAACATGAAGCCAGTCATCGTCAAATTGAACTACAACGACCCATTCTCAACCTCCCACTACGGCGACACCTAAATCGCATCGCCCTCAATCACATTCTAGCAGGTACTTTTTTTTTTTTTTAATAAGATTTAATTTGGCACTTATGAAACTTAACTTTTCATTTACATCTCAATCGAAACCCTATGATGACTTACTCGATGCCGTAACTGCCTATACCCAGGCCGAGTACGATACCTTTAGTCACGATACAAACATAAGCACCAATCCTGTCACTGCACTTCAGCTTGCCAACCCTAGCAATAGGGATAAGACCAGTCAAGGCAATGAGAGGACTCCACGAGAGAAGCCCAATTACAACAACGATAGAAGAGACAAGCGATGTGCTCATATTTTCCTATATTTCTTTGCCTCTTAATCTTAGTATTTATGCTTAGTACTCCTTATTTCGAGTCATTTATGTTGTTATAGTGTTTTTGTAGGTTTTCTCATAAAGAGAAGAAAAGAAGCTAAAATGAGCTAAGTAGGATTGAAAGGCAATGTGCAATATGAGACTGGGAATCTGCCTGTGCAGAACATCTAATTTCACTGAATTACTGGGAGTTATCCAGATCGAATCAGACAATGAGCCTTATATACATGGAAAGCTACGGATGTCTACTTTCTGCAGAATTTTATGGATTTCGATTTTGATACGTCTGGAGAAAGTTATGATTATTTGAGTGAAGATAGGTCGGACAGGAAATCTGCTCGAGAATTTACAACCATTCGTGGAGAACTCAAGTTCCGTGGCACAAGATCATCAATCCTAATGTTTCAAGGAAGTTAATTCAGATGAGGATTAAATGATAAACTTATTCTTACTTTTACAAGAGATATTTCAAGGTTTTCCCATTCCAAATGAAGAAAGGAATCTAAATCCAAGTCTTACAAGGAAACATGAAGCCAAAGATGACAGGAAATTTTCCCTATATAAGGGAGCACGAATTAATTTACATGAGGAGAGAGTCTCGGAGCACATTGAAGATACCTAAGGAGCGGAGACGACTCATCTATCTTCCCCCTCTTTTCCCCTTCCATTCTATCTATGTTTTTTCTATGTTTTATTTAGTTATATTTTGCTAAACCTTTTTCTAGGGTTAGGATGATGCCTTAGCATGATTGTTTATGTACTTTGATGATTTGTTAATGGATTTATAGTTTCTTTATGATGAATTCTTAGTCACTATTTGAATTGATGCTTTATGTTTAAATTCTTTGATTGATCACCTTAGGGCTTTGCATCTAGTAATTAGAAGATCGAATTTGAGGCGTACCTGCAATATAATTCAAATTAGCTTCTTGTGATTAAGAGTTGTGAATTACATTATTGTCGTACCTGAAGTAATGATTGGCATGATTCTCTTGTTTTCTATAACGTAATGAGTTCTATGTGTTAAATTTATGCCGTACCTGGATAAACTACATGTTAGGATATACGACCTCTGCCGTACATGGAGTGAATCATACACTTAAGGAAAACTATGGTCTAAGTGCCGTACCAGGACTTAGATACGGGAATTGTCATTAAAAGGAACGAATGAATCTATTAATTGCATTGAAACATAAATAGGATTGTTAGTGGTTGATTTCGAAACCCTAGGTTTTATCATTATTTGTTTGTTTCTTTAATTCTCAAATTATTTGTTTATTGGAAAACCCAAAAATCAATATCTTCCTTTGCTTGATTGTTTATGTGATTTTGTGTTTGGATTAATTGAGTTAGGATTTAAATTAATTATCAATCCTCAGTTGGAATGACCTCGTACTTGCACATTGTACTAACGACGATTCGTGCGCTTGTGAGTTTTTGTCACGCCCCTGATTTTACACACATGAAAATCGATATATATAACGCCATAATTATATATGCGTGAACGTCCAGTCATCAATACAAAATACCTGGAAATCTTTTTCCCTTTAACTTACACAGATATTGATGCCCTGAACCCTCAAAGTTAATATAAACTCGCTCCATAGAGTTATATATTACAATGCTTACGAAATAAATTGTCAACAACAAAATAAAACGTAAATGCAGCTCAGAGTAACTACACAACGGAAGTCCTTATCAACGGTAAAGTCACAAAGATAGCTTCCTACCATAAAGCTGCACAGGCGTCACCTCAGCTTCAGCCACGATCTCCTCGACCTGCAGGATTAACCCCTACACCATTCCATTGAATAGTGCACCGGGTTCCACACAACAAACCCGGTAAGCTTATGAAGCTCGTATGAGTAACTCAAAACCAATTACACAAATTTCACAAAAGCCTTCTGCTCATAACCTCAATCCTAGCATCCAATTACACAAATTTCGGTCAAACAAGACTTCCTCAAGAAATGTTTAACGCCATCCTAACGCACTACGGCGAATTCCAACATCACACTCATTTCCCATTTCCCCCCTAGGAGTTTTTGTCATCAACATGACATCAAAGGTGAAGAACAATGAATCACCTTCCTATCCTCACTACAGAGTACAGTTCATAACCGCTATGGCTCTTAATGCAAATCAAACCATCAATCAATACAATCAAGGAGAAATCAAGGCAATCACATATCAAAACAAGCAAAACAATTCATAGTAACCCCTGCATATAATTTAGTTCAGGAGGTCACACTAAGTCAAACAACTCAAGATAAAGTAGTCATCGAAGTCCCACACTCTGACGTCTGTAGGTAGCCCCAACCATCACAGCAGTCCTCTCGATCTTTGTTAACTTAATAACAATTCAGCTCCGCTACCGAGCAGTCATCACACTAATCATCGCACAGATTTCCACCGGTCATCACTTAGATTTACATCATCCTACTGATCATCACATAGATTTCAAGGATCATCACATAGATTTCGCTGGTCATCACATAGATAGCGATCATCACATAGATTTCGCTGGTCATCACATAGATAGCGATCATCACATAGATTTCGCTGGTCATCACATAGATAACGATCATCACATAGATTTCGCTGGTCATCACATAGATAGCGATCATCACATAGATTTCGCTGGTCATCACATAGATAGCGATCATCACATAGATTTACAACGAAGCCACTAATACATGAATATATATGTATATATATACATCCCATAATATATATATATACACACATAGTCATCCATCCACACAGAAAACCACTAATACCAACTATAGTCATAGTTAACCTAATAACTCCAAGACGATAGGGTAATCATGCTCATAACAAATATCAACCATATTCATAACAAATATCGATCCTACTCATAACAAATATCGATCCTACTCATAACAAATATCGATCCTGCTCATAACAAATATCGTGAGATTTACTCACCAAACGATAAAGGTAATTCGTTCATTTATGAACCTTGTGAGATTACTCACCTCGAAACTCCCGCTGCGTCTTCAATTCAGGACAAGGCAGCCAATCCACAAAATAGCCGTCCAAGGAGTACTATGTCACGTACCTAAGGAATTACAGCTCTCATTCAGTCAATGAAACACAAGGAATAATGTTCGAAACCCTAAATCGAACCAAGATTCCCAAGGTGACGCCAAATGAGGCGAAACCACATCCGAGACCATCCAATGTCTCCGGAACACTTATATGATCGATATGTCAAAATCACATGTCGATCGGATGCTCAAATCCTCAAGGATCGAATAAATCGATCGGTATGAAACTGCAAAAATCATAACAATTCCATACGAACTCCAAAATTTGCATATTATATATCAAAACGCTCGTATCAATGAGTAGAACATATATAATACCAAAACTAGTTCCTTAAGTGGCCGGAACACCGCCGGAATGCCACCACAGACGGTGGTGCACCGCCGCCGGCCAAAAACTCATTATTTCACAAAACTCCCAACATCAAAAAGCTTCATCTAAGCATGCTTGTGAAGTTTCATAACTGGATCGAAGTCAGAAAACAAGCTTAAGGGATCGAAAACTACCTCACAAGCCGTGAACAGTGATCCAATCCGAGTTGATCGAATTTTCACGTAAACCGGTCGAAACAAACACCAAGGATCGACCAGGGAGCTTGTTCTGAACTCAACCCAAGAAGCCTGAAGCTATGAGGTCGCCGGAGTTGTGTTTTCCGGCCGGGTCCGAAAACACAAGGCTGCACCGCCTTGCAGCGCCGCCGTGGAGAAGAATCGGCGATAGAGACCACCAGAGGGACGACCAGACGGAGGAGGCGACCCTGCTGGTCAAGTTTCACGGCCGGAGACCGCCGCAGTTGGCCGGAAAAGTCGGGTCGGATCAGCCGGGTTCGGGTCGGGTCAGGCGGAAATTTTCGATATTGAGGGAGCGGACGAGAGAGAAGAGAGAGAGGGTATGCGGTTTCCGGAAAAGGAAAATGGGGAAAATGAATATATTTTCTGATTTTTCCTATATATACCAAAATGGAAACTTCTTTCCATAGCCATAACTTCCTCATACGAACTCCGATTCTCGCGTTCTACATATCCACGAACTCGTATCGACGCGCTCTACAACTTTCGTGAAGGAAGTTTTCGGAGAATCCCAACGTATAAAAAGTCAACCTTTTCAAACCCCCCTAAAACCATACTTTTCGAATAAAAATTCGTCCGAAACACTTCCGCTCCGTCCACAAGCCACGAAATCGTCCAACTGTTATAAAATTAATTCCGTAAAATCCTCGGAAAATAATTACGAATTTCCGGGGCATCACAGTTTTAATTAAAATTTCACAACAAGTTTTTGGCGCCGTTGCTGGGGATCGATGATTGATTTTGATTCTAACTTGATTGCCAATCTGATTTTATATTTTGTTTATTTAGTTTCTGCAATATTTTAGATTTTAAGTTCGCTAAATATTTATCTTTTTGTGTTTCAGGTTCTGTACCTTCTTTTTGATATAGATTTTGGACTCCTTCCTGGAAGTTTTAATAGCCTTACTGCATATCACCGGAAAGCTACACAAGTCTAGTTTCCAATGCACCAAGCAGATCATCATTCGGAGCTGTGAGCTAAAATATATTTGAGAAATACCGAACAGTGCTCAATCTGCGAGGAAATTTTTTTCCCGACGACTTTGGCGATCTTTTTTTACTTCAACATCGGCTTTGTCCTATTCTTCACTAAATCTCAGGGAGCTCTAAACTCTTCTCTTTACTTTTCTTGTTTTTATTTTTCACTTATGTCTTCTCCATGTTTTTATGTGCATTGCATGCTTTAATTCTTTCAACATTGAGGACAATGTTAGATTTAAGTGTGGGGGAAGAGATTTTGATTTTTGTTTCTATTAGGTTGTTAGTTTTGTGGGTTTATAAAAAAAAATGAAAAAAGAAAAATTAAAAAATTGTGTTTTCTTTGTTACTTGTGTGCCATTATTTTTGGTTTTGTTTTCTTGAGTCTTATGCCTTTCAACAACTATGATGAGTATATATTTCAAAAATCATGGCTTAAGAGGATCATAAAATTAAGATGATGTTTGACTTTATTCTTTGGTTAATAGGGATGTATAATTGTCATATGTATGTGTAGTGGATGTGGTTGCTTACATGGTACAGAAAATAGCATGTTAAGATAAGTTTTTGATTCATACATAAACTATGTGAGATATTTGAGCCTAATTGCTTTTTCTTTGTTGAGTGATTAATGAAAAAAAAAAAAAATACATGTCATCTTATTTTCTTGGCGATGATTTTGTTGATCTCATTATTCTTTCATCTTGATTGATTACTTGCCATAGATTAAGTTTAATGGACTATAGAATGCTAGAATTCACTCTCATACTTGTTGAAACTTTTATCAATACATGCTTGGACCTTGGAAAGGATAAAGGCACCCCAGGAAATTACCACCATTGCCAAATAGCCATGTGTCCCTATTTGTGTGCACAAGATGTACACCCCCTTAGATAAAACCCTTTGAGCCTACATTAAGCATTTTCTTTCATCACCCTCATAATCCTTAACCCCTAAACCTTAGTATAGTTACAACTTTATCTCTTGTTCTAAACATTTAGTGGAGCTAATTTTTGAGACATATAAGAGGTTTTTTTTTTTTTTTTTTTTTTGCGTCAGGAATGAAGGTGGAGAAGAGAAGGAAGTTCAAATGTGGGGGTAAGACTTGTTCATAGAAAAAAAAAATTTATATATGTGTCGTGAAAAGAAAAGAAAAAATTTTAAAAAATTTATATGTGACGGCAAAAGAAAAAATATGATAAGTGTTTATGGATTTTAGTCCTCCCATTGTGGATTTGGAGTTTGCATTGAAGTGAATGCCTATTTAAGAAAAATTTGGTCTTTTTCCAATTCACAAGTGTTCAAAGAAAGCTTAGAATGAAGCATGAGCCCAACAATGATGACATTTGGCCCTTTATGAAGACTTTGAAGGAGTCTATGACGTTTTTACTTGGTGGAATTTCAAGATTGTCACTCTACATCAACAAGAGCTCTACTAGGTTTTTAGGATACTTTGTGATTTTCCTATCCCTTTGTTTCTAGAAACCCTCAGCCTTGCCTCATTACAACCTTAATTATAAGAACTCTTTGATCCTTGAAAAGAGCAGCCTTTGATCTGTGGAGATGAGTTATAAGAGTTGAACCTATGGCTTGGGTCCATTTGTGCAAGTAATTGATATCATTCATGAGATCATACTTGAAAAAAAATATTTTCAGAAAAAACTTTTTCTTTCTATTATATGTGAGCTATTTGTTTGTCTTATATATTATATCTCTCACATATAACTTTGAGTGAATATATACTTTTGCATGAGCCCATGAATTTGAGAGAAGAAAGAGGGTAAACCGGTGAGGATTTGAGTCATAACTTGTCTGAAGCATGTTGAGATTAATATAACCAATGTTGCTCCTATGTCCTACATGTTTATATGTTAAGTTATATGTTTTTGTTGACTCTTGAATAAATGCTGGATTGATTCTTGGTTGTTGTGCTAATCTTGATGCCATGAAAGTTTGAGATTTATGAGACTAACGTTGAAAGGCTTAGCGTGTTTTTGTTGTTTTGTTTTGTGTCTTTGAATTTTTAGTTTTCGTTGTTTTGCTCAAGGACTAGCAAAGTCTAAGTGTGGGGGTATTTGATGTGCTCATATTTTCCAATATTTCTTTGCCTCTTAATCTTAGTATTTATGCTTAGTCCTCCTTATTTCGAGTCATTTATGTTGTTATAGTGTTTTTGTAGGTTTGTCTCATAAAGAGAAGAAAAGAAGCTAAAATGAGCTAAGTAGGATTGAAAGGCAATGTACAATCTGAGACTGGGAATCTGCCTGTGCAGAACATCTAATTTCGCCGAATTACTGGGAGTTATCCAGATCGAATCAGACAATGAGCCTTATATGCATGGAAAGCTACGTATGTCTAATTTCTGTAGAATTTTACGGATCTCGATTTCAATACTTCTGGAGAAAGTTATGATTGTTTGAGTGAAGATAGGTCGGACAGGAAATCTGCTCGAGAATTTACAACCATTCGTGGAGAACTCAAGTTCCGTGGCACAAGATCATCAATCCTAATGTTTCAAGGAAGTTAATTCAGATGAGGATTAAATGATGAACTTATTCCTACTTCTACAAGAGATATTTCAAGGTTTTCCCATTCCAAATGAAGAAAGGAATCTAAATCCAAGTCTTACAAGGAAACATGAAGCCAAAGATGACAAGAAATTTTCCCTATATAAGGGAGCACGAATTAGTTTACATGAGGAGAGAGTCTCGGAGCACATTGAAGATACCTAAGGAGCGGAGACGACTCATCTATCTTCCCCCTCTTTTCCCCTTCCATTCTATCTATGTTTTTTCTATGTTTTATTTAGTTATATTTTGCTAAACCTTTTTCTAGGGTTAGGATGATGCCTTAGCATGATTGTTTATGTACTTTGATGATTTGTTAATGGATTTATAGTTTCTTTATGATGAATTCTTAATCACTATTTGAATTGATGCTTTATGTTTAAATTCTTTGATTGATCACCTTAGGGCTTTACATCTAGTAATTAGAAGATGAATTTGAGGCGTACCAGCAATATAATTCAAATTAGCTTCTTGTGATTAAGAGTTGTGAATTACCTTATTGTCGTACATGAAGTAATGATTTGCATGATTCTCTTGTTTTCTATAACGTAATGAGTCCTACGTGTTAAATTTATGCCGTACCTGGATAAACTGCATGTTAAGATATACGACCTCTGCCGTACATGGAGTGAATCATACACTTAAGGAAAACTATGATCTAAGTGCCGTACCTGGACTTAGATACGGGAATTGTCATCAAAAGGAACGAATGAATCTATTAATTGCATTGAAACATAAATAGGATTGTTAGTGGTTGATTTCGAAACCCTAGGTTTTATCATTATTTGTTTGTTTCTTTAATTCTCAAATTATTTGTTTATTGGAAAACCCAAAAATCAATATCTTCCTTTGCTTGATTGTTTATGTGATTTTGTGTTTGGATTAATTGAGGTAGGATTTAAATTAATTATCAATCCTCAGTTGGAACGACCTCGTACTTACACACTATACTAACGACGATTCATGCGCTTGCGAGTTTTAATTACATCTCAATCGAAACCCTATGACGACTTACTCGATGCCGTAACTGCCTATGCCCTGGCCGAGTACGATACCTTTAGTCGCGATACAAACATAAGCACTAATCCTGTCACCGCACCTCAGCTCGCCAACCCTAGCAATAGGGACAGGACCAGTCAGGGCAACGAGAGGACTCCACGAGAGAAGCCCAATTACAACAACGATAGAAGAGACAAGCAGTATGGCAAAAGTCCCGAGAAACCAAAACACACATCTTCGAATAGTCGGTATCGCGATGCTCTGTAACGTAGCAGCCGATACAGGGAAGCGCCAAAACATGACACACCAAGATATGAGATCTACACTACCCTTACCACTTCTTACGAGGAGATCTGGAACAACAATAGAGATGTCATTCTGTGCCCACTAAAGTGAGACCTGGCCAGGAGAAGCCAAGAGATAACGGCAAATACTGCACCTACCATGAAGAAGCAAGGCATCCAACCAACATATGTTGGGCCCTAAAGAATGCCATCGAACACCTCATCCAAAATGGTAAACTCCAGCAATATCGCATCCCCGCCACCGGAGCTAACGTTTTTGAGGTCTATGGCCAGATATTGACCATATATACACGCCGAGGCTCTCCCTCTACCAAAGCACTAGTGCCCACGAGGGCAAGAAATACAAGGGCTCAGTTATGGCTGCAACACTCCCCAGGTGGAATGGGACTCGATCACTTTCAACTGACAGGAAGACACCATAAACAAGCACCACAACAACCCCTTCCTGATCACTATGGTCAATGACCATTATCGATGCCATAGGGTCTTGGTCGATAGCAGCATCACAGTTAGCATCATGTTCAGTAATTGCTACGAAGACCTAAAGCGAGACAAGAAAAAGTTAACCCAGGACCACTGTTAACGTTAGTGATCCGTGGGCTTTAGAGAGAGAGAGAGAGAGAGAGAGAGAGAGAGAGAGAGAGAGAGAGAGAGAGAGAACGACACAAGCAAAGTATAGTGGTTCGTCTCTCGCTTTACAAAGTGATTACAAAGTGTGTAATGGAGTGATGTTCTAAATGGGAGGAGAGTTCCTTTTATAGGTGAAGGAAGCCATCTCCTTTACATTTTCTTAGATGTGGGATGTAGAAATCACTATTCTAGTCTAGAAAGCATGTTTGTGAAGGCAACTTTGCAAGGCCTGAAAGGTGACTTCCTGGCTACGTATTTGCCACTTCCGGATACCGTGGCGTAGCTTGAACATAGGGCTACGGGATGCATGTCTCGGTTGGGCCTCACCATGGCTTGTGGGTGTCCCAAAGAGGGTGTTACTTATGCTTGGTGATGTAGCAAATAGCCTTGCTAGTAGAGGTATCTACAAGTCCCCGAAGTCCCCAAGTAAGAGGAGCTTCTTGGTTGGGGAGTTATAATCATGAAGTCATCAAGCATAAGTAACCAGGTGGCACGGAGCCCCTACAAGTCCCCAAACTTCGTAAGCAAGAAGAGACTCGTTAACCTGCACAACAAAGACAAAAACACTCATATATAGAATGCTCATTGCATTGGGCAACAAATGTGAGTTGCACTGATATGCGTTGGCATATACGAATGTAGGTGCGTGATACATGTTGAGGTATACATGTGGATGGCGCCGAGTACGATCGGTTATGACGTATAGACTCGAGAGCGCGTATGGTTGTGTGAACACATCACGAGTAAGCATATGAATTGCATATGATAAATGCGTGATGCGTGCAAGAAAACGAACGAGGTCGAGTATAAGACCTCGGAAATTTGTTATTAATTCCTAAATGTTTTCTGGGATTAATAAAGTGTTCGTTTGTTCGATTTCGTGGTTCGAGGGTGGAGTGGAATTATTTTAGGATGAATAATTATTCGAAGTGCACGTTTTAGGGGGGTTACGAAGTTTGACTTTTTATACATTAGGATTATGTGAAAATTTCCTTCACAGATATTGTAGAGCGCATCGATACGAGTTCGTGGATATGCGGAACACAGAATTCGGAGTTTGTATGAAGAAGTTATGGCTGTCGGAAAAAGTTTCCATTTTGGTTAAATAGGAAAAAAAATCCGAAAATATCAGAAAATACCAACTTTCCATTTTCGGAAAGTTTTCTCTCTCCTCTCTCCCGACCTCAGTTCCGCCCAACCAACTTCGGCGGCTTCGTTCTCCGCCGTTCGGCCACCATAGGAGGTGATTTTTGTCCCTATTTCTTCGCCTCACTCCCATCTAGCACCCTGTGAAGTTTCACTATGTGGGTAGACCTGTGCACGACGCAGCAACTCCAGGAAGTTTGGCACCCGAACTACAAATCGCCCAGATCGGAGATCACGTTTCCGGCCACCATAGCCGGTGATCCTTGGGGGCTTTTGGAGCCTAGAGGACGTAGATGCTTCTCCTAGGGTGACTTGCAACTATTTAAAGTTTGGAGGTCAAATTTTGAAGATTGTGATTCTAGGGTTCATCGAGTTTCAGAGATTGCGAGGTAAATACCGGCCATATGGCTTTGATTCAGATTTTGTGCTAGTTATGAAAGTTTCAATTGGAGTTGAGATGAAGAACTTTGGTGTTGGAAGTTTTGCCAAATTCCGACTTTGGGCCGGTGGCGGTGGCGCCACTGTGGTGGTGTTTTTCGGCAGTTTCCGGCCACCTCAGGGACAGTTTATGTTCCTAATTTCGATCTACTCGTCGATATGAGCATTTCGATATATAGTTTGTAATTTTTGGAGATCGTATGAGCATGTTAGGGTTTTAGGGTTTTCGATTCGTTTCGATTTTCGATCCGTGAGGATTCGGCCGTTCGATCAACTTGTAGTTTTGATTTATTGATCGTAGAAGTGTTCTGAAGATGTTGGATGGTCTTGGATGAGGATCTGACTGTTGGATCATCGTATAATTGTGTTTTGTGAATTGTATGCTTTGTGTTGTATTTAGTGTGACCTTGATGTGATTAGGTGATTGACGGAATTGTGTGAGTGGAGTATGGATGATTTTGTGCTTGTCTTGGTTTTGTGTGAAGACGCAGCAGGATTTGGAGGTGAGTAAATCTCATGTGGTTTATTACGAACGGATTTATTTATTACTCGAAATTACTTGTTTAATTAATAAATCATTTTCGAAATAAATTATTTGTTTTAAAATATATGAACTTGATCGACAACGGTTCATGGGTAACATAAAACAATGTTTTGATATAAAATGATTTTTGAAAGGAATAATTTATAAAACTATATTTGATATTAGTGGTCATTCATGCGTGAATGACTATGTATATATATATATATATATATTTACGTGGAATATATATATTGGATGGTGTGACATTGGTGAAGTTGTGTTTGAGAGTGTGATTAAATATATTGTAATACCAAAGTGGCGACCAAAGTGGCGATGGTTTATATTGTAGTACCAAAGTGGTGACCAAAGTGGCAATAGTTTATACAGTAGTACCAAAGTGATGACCAAAGTGGCGATAATTGATGTAATTGTATGAGTGTAGCGGTATACAATTCATCATGTGAGTGATTGATGTAATTGTATTAAAAGAGTATTTGGAGTTGATGGGTGATCATCTACTTTAGTCAAAGTCGATGGGTGAACATCAACTATCAACTTTAGTTTGGAGTTGATGGGTGATCATTGATTTTAGTGTGAGTTGTTTGACTTCTTCATTTATTTTCCTTTTCCTTCTAATTGTTGAATTTTATGTAATCTCCTTAACTAAGTTATATGCAGGGATTACTGTCTTTTGAATTGTTTGTTTTAATGTAATCTCCCGAACTAAGTTTCCATGCAGGGATTACCTCTTTTTGTATTGTTGTTTTAATGTAAATTCCTGAACTAAACTCTATGCAGGGATTTATATGATTTTTATTGTTTGTTTTTAATGTGATCTCCTGAACTAAGTTTCCATGCAGGGATTACTAATTTTACTTAATTCAATTGTAAGTGCGGTTGTGGTTTGAGACTTGTAGTGAGTTGTGAGGTCATCGTTTTGACAAATGCTTTATGTTGAGGGGAAGTGATTGTGATTTGTAGTTGAGATGATATGGTATGATATGAACTTGATGTTTGGTCGTGTTTTGTGAAATTAAATATTGTTGATTTAATTCTTCTCACGAGTTGAGAAATTATAAGCATGCGTGACGTGAGTCACTTTATTTGAGTTTACCCATACGGGCTTAAAAGGCTTACCTAGTTTGTTGTTTGCAATCCCGATGCACTATTCTATGGTGTAGGGGTTATTCTGCAGGTCAGTGTAATCATCATCGAAGCTGAGGTTTTGTTGCTGTCGTAGCTTGGACGTAGCACGGTATCTTGGTTCTAGTCTTGCGCTGTGTTGTGAGTGTGGAGGGTGCATTTACTTATTGAATTATTATTCGGTTTAATTTGTAAACACTTGGTGATGTGATATTTGACTCTAGAGAATGAGTCGGTGTTGACATTGTGAGTTCTGTTACTTAGTTTTAATGAAAAATTTTCTATGTGTTTTTCTTGTGCTTGATAAGTTATCTCGTTTCAGATTTGAATTTAATTATTCAAAATTCGGGGCGTGACATCAAGTTTAACGAGGTTACGCTTGGTGTAAGTTGCATGAGTGCCATGAAGGCAAACGTTTGTAATTCGTGAATGATGAATACGCGAACGCTTGTGTTTGTTTGGTTGTCACTCGTATTAATGGAACGCGAAAAGAATTCTATTTGTCACGAGCGACAAATGGTAGAAAAATTCAATGTTCCATTAACTTGTAGTGTGTCAAGGAGACACGAGTGTAAAGCTGGGGAATGCCGGAAGGCAAGATCGTGAAAACTCGGGGGTGCCGAGAAGGCGTGAGCAGAAAACTCGGGGTTGCCAAGAAGGCATGAGCGGGAAGCTCGAGGGTTGCAGGGAAGGCATGAGCGGAAAGCTCGGGGTTACAGGAAAGGCATGAGCTGGAAGCTCGGGGTTGCCGGGAAGCCATGAGCGGGAAGCTCAAGGGTTGCCGGGAAGGCATGAGCGGGAAGCTCAAGGGTTGCCGGGAAGGCATGAGCGGGAAGCTCGTGGGTCGCTGGAAAGGCATGAGCAGGAAGCACGTGGGTCGCTGGAAAGGCATGAGCGGGAAGCTCGTGGGTCACCGGGAAGGCATGAGCGGGAAGCTCGGGGTTGCCGGGAAGGCATGAGCGGGAAGCTCAGGGTTGCCGGGAAGGCATGAGAGGGAAGCTCAGGGTTGCCGGGAAGGCATGAGTGGGAAGCTCGTGGGTTGCCCGAAAAGTATGAGCTGGAAGCTCGGGGGTGCCGCGAAGGGTGGTAAGCTCGGGGGTGAGCAGAAGCTCGGGGTGTCGCGAAAGCATGAGTGCGGAGCTCGGTGGTAAGCTGAAGCTCGTGGGTGCCGCTAAGGCGAGAGTGTGAAAACTTGAAGTTGCCGCTGAGGCGAGAGCGTGAAAGCTCGAAGTTGCCGCTGAGGTGAGACTGTGAAAGCTAGGCGGTGCCGCTGAGGCGAGATTGTGAAAACTCGAAGTTGCCGCTGAGGCGAGAGCGTGAAAGCTCGAAGTTGCCGCTGAGGCGAGAGGTGAAAGCTCGGCGGTGCCGCTGAGGCGAGAGTGTCAAAACTCGAAGTTGCCACTGAGGCGAGAGCGTGAAAGCTCGAAGTTGCCGCTGAGGCGAGAGCGTGAAAGCTCGGCGGTGCCACTAAGGCATGAGTGTGAAAACTCGAAGTTGCCGCTGAGGCGAGAGTGTGAAAGATCGAAGTTGCCGCTGAGGCGAGAGTGTGAAAGCTCGGCGGTGCCATTGAGGCATGAACGGGTAGCTCAAAGGTGATGTCATGTGGCATGAGCGTAACCGTTGCTAATTATGCTGGGCTGTATGTACAAGTCCTCGAAGTCCCCGATCAAGGAGGTTTTCTTGCGGGGTTATTGATACCAAAGCGTAGCTTTGTGCCGTATATCAAGCATAATTAGTGCGAGTGTGTTGTCCATCTTGAATTGGTCGGAGCGAACGCTTTTCCCTTTTCGGGTGGGCCCCTGCTAGGCCCTCCGAGGAGTCCCCAACTCCTGGCTATAGACCTCTGTATGGTCGGAAAATTGTTTGATGAGGGGAGCTACGTTTAAGCAGTGGGTGTTGGGTAGCGAGCCCAATCTTTGATACCCAAAGGTCGGGGGTTAATCGCCGGATCAATGGCTACCGTAGGCTACGTTAACCGGTCCCTTTACTTTTTCCTAGAGGAGAAACGCTTGACTGCGATGCAGCGTAGCGGTCACTGTCATTATGAGGCATTGCGTTACAGCATGGTGGTTGGTCGTAGGCCATAGACTCGTGGAGTCTAGACCCGTTTAAGTCTCTTTTCCATGGGGAGAGTTTGACAAAGTATGGTGGCCAAGAGGCTAGACAAAATATTTTACATATAGTGTACATGTAAATCTTGCTAATTGTATGAACAACATATAAGCATGGCATAGTTTGTCTAAGTGTCACATGTTTATTTAATTGAGTTGCAATTAAATAGAAGCATGATATATGTGTATAGCATGTACTTGTAGTAAAGTTGCTAATAATATTTTTGCATTAATTGAAACATGCTTAAGGATCATTGAGATATAAAGCATGGCATAGGCATGACAATATTATGTAGGCGTAGTAGGTGTGGTACTAAAACATAACATGTGTTTATAAGCATGCTTGAAAAGTCATTTAAAATATATGAAGCGTAGCATAGGCATGGCAATAGCTCTAGTTATAGGAGCGTAAAAGATAAGATACAGTTACTTATCTTATGCCGATTTGGAGCAAGTTGGAGTTGGAATTGATGTAAGTACCAAAATCATGTTGGAGTTGTCCAAGCATGACGCTCCATTGCTTTGGCGGATAAAGTGTTTCGATAATGCACGTCAACTCGTAGTTGAGATTGAATGCCCCATAGAAATAGTTGTGCTATATGTGTGCACAGAAGACAAGGATAGGAAGACGTTGAATTTTAGCCATGTCTCTGTTGACTCCTTTGATCATGGGCACGTGTCGTGCATATCAAATAAAAGAAGGCCTAGAAGACTTATCTCATTGGTTTTTGTTGCAAGCGGAATTGACGAAGAACCCAAAATTCGGAGTGAGAGCTCGGTGATAGCTGCAATTGCAGATTGCAGATTGGCCAGTGGGGAGTGCTACTCAGCTGGGCTTTGGCTGTCGGTGGAGGGTAGCGGAGGAAGCTTTGGTCGGCGGTGGCTCCTAGCGGAGCAGAGCTTTGGGACATGAGCGGGTCATGGACGGCAGAGCTCTTGGCCGGTGGAGCCTTTGTCCAGGGGAGCGGAGCCTTTGACTAGCGGTGAAACTTAATAGTGAAGCTCGGATGTGAAACTATCCGGCAGTGAATCTTAGTGGAGCAGGCCGGCGGTGGGCTGTAGCGGTGTGTGTTCGGCGGAGCATGGCCAGCGGATAAGCAGAGCTGCTGCAATTCTTGATGTCCAGCGGAGTTTTGTTCCAGGTTTGTTGAATAGTGGTCGGCGGTGCTGGGATGCCGCGGATGTCTAGCGGAGGAAGCCTTGGCCGTGTTTTGGAACTCAGCAGGGGGCTTGGAGTTCAGCTGAGTTTTGGTGTCCGGCAGAGGCTTGGCTTACTAGTGGTTGGCAGTAGCGGAGCTTTTGACAGGCAGTGAAGCTCGGTGGAGCGGAGCATTTTCCTAGTGGAACGGAGCATTTTCTTAGCGGAGCGGAGCATTTTGGCCAGTGGAGCTTTGGCCAGGGGATGTTTTTCCTACGGAGGATGATTATCGGTCAGCAGAGTAGCTATCCGGCGGTGATTTGGCCATTGGTGGTAGGTAGCGGAGGTGGTCAGTGGTAGCGGCTGGCGGATGACGCCAAGCGGTGATAGCTGCTAGAGCTGCCAGAGCCTGGTGCCTGGCAGTTTTTTTATTACTGGCGCTGATGATTGATCGATGAGGCGGTGAGGTGTAACGAACACAGAGCTGACGAGCAAAGTTTTATGTGGTGGTTGACAGAGTGAACGCGCTGGTCACTGGGTGTCGCTGACAGAGGCCCAGAAACCTGTTATGCCGCTGACAGAGATTTGCGGAGGCCCTCATCCAAGAGATTCTAACCTTTTGGCGGTGCTTTACTTGGCGGAGCAATGAGCCAAGGACAAGGCTGGGTGCCCAGAGCATATTTCTGGGTGTTCAGAGTAAGTTGGCACCCAAAGTTTTTTATTTTTTTTTTTTTCAAGTGGTGCAGCGGAGACTTTTTGAGTTGGGCGTTGACCGCTGATCACCAGCATTGACCAGTCCTATAAGTTGGTGTTTGACCTCATCCGCTAGGATGAGTTGGCAGTGGCGCTGGAGATGCCACTTGATGCAAGACAAAAGAAAAAGTTTATTTGTGTCACCCCTAAGGATGGGTGTGACATTGATCAAAGTGGGCAAATATACATATATATTTTGTGTTGCCGCTGAATGTGTACCGCTAAGGACGGGATTACATTGCCTTGAAGTAATGAAAAATAAAAGCTACTGGGAGCTGATGATAATCCAAGAGAAGGAAAGACTGTGACTCAAAGGAAGAAAAGAAAATTTCTTTTGAACTTGTTAAGCTGACTTAACGCATGGTAAGTGACGAAGCCCTTGTGTTGGCTTCTGACAGATGGCTCCAATGTTAACGTTAGTGATCCGTGGGATCTCTAGTTAGCTTTAGAGAGAGAGAGAGAGAGAGAGAGAGAGAATGACACAAGCGAAGTATAGTGGTTCGTCTCCCGCCTTAGCGGGAAACTACGGCCACTTGAATGTTTAACTAGTGTGTTTGGGCCTTGCGGCCCAAGGGGATTACAAAGTGTGTAATGGAGTGATGTTCTAAGTGGGAGGAGAGTTCCTTTTATAGGTGAAGGAAGCCATCTCCTTTACATTTTCTTAGATGTGGGATGTAGAAATCACTATTTTAGTCTAGAAAGCATGTTTGTGAAGGCAACTTTGCAAGGCCGGAAAGGTGGCTTCCCGGCGACGTATTTGCCACTTTCGGATACCGTGGCGTAGCTTGAACATAGGGCTATGGGATGCATGTCTCGGTTGGGCCTCACCATAGCTTGTGGGTGTCCCAAAGAGGGTGTTACTTATGTTTGGTGATGTAGCAAATAGTCTTGCTAGTAGAGGTATCTACAACCACGAACCCCTGATAAGCTTCACCGGAGAAATCACACAGCCCTTGGGGTCCGACAACTTGTGCATCACCCTCAGAGGAGGTCATACTATCGCCACGATGACAACACACTTCATCATTGTCGACTACCCTCGTGTTTATATTGCTACAAAGTAATGCCATTCGGATTGAAAAATGCAGAAGCAACATACTAAAGGTTAGTTAATACCATGTTTGCAGATCATTGAAGACCACATCAAGAACCTGGGTATCATGTTTGACGTCCAACTCCAATACGGCATGAGACTCAACCCCGACAAGTGTGTATTCGGGGTCCTCGGAGGGAAGTTCTTGCGATTTGTGGTTAGCGAGAGAGGCATCAAAGCAAACCCTAAAAAAGTCCAAGGAATTCTCAATATGGCTCCACCAAAAACGAGAAACGAGGTCCAGTCACTCACAGGAAAGGTTGTAGCCCTCGCCAGGTTCATATCTTGCCTAACCGACAAATGTGCACCATTTTTCAAGTTGCTCAGAACCCACCACACAGAAAACATCAACTGGGGGCCAGAGCACGACAAGGCCTTCAACAGACTCCGAGATTACCTCGCATCGGTTCCCATCCTCTCCAAGCCTATTCCCGGGGAGATCTTGTACATATATCTAGTGGTATAGATCACCGCTATCAACGCAGCCCTAGTTCGGCGAGAAAACACTTACAAGCTGCCAGTTTATTACACAGGCAAAGGCTTCAATGACACAGAAACCAGGTACTCCAATATCAAGAAATTCGCACTCTCCCTACTCACGCCTACCAGGTGACTTACGTAATACTTCCAGGTACACACCATCCATGTACTTACTAACCAGCCTTTAAAACAAGTTTTCCAGAAGCCAGAATCCTCGAGCAGACTAGAAAAATGGTCCATAGAGCTAGGGGATTTTGACATCCAGTATGTGCCACGAACGGCCATCAAAAGGCAAGCCGATGCAGACTTCATAGTAGAATTCATACCATTAGAAGAAAGCGAGACTCCAAGCGAGACAGATGTCGAAACAAACCCTACCTCGGCATGGACACTCCACGTCGACGACTCCTCTAATAACAAACTCTGTGGGGCGGGTATGATTCTCACTGACCTAGAGGGGCATACTTACGAGTACACCCTACAGTTCAAATTCAAAGCTTCCAACAATACAGCAGAGTACGAGGCACTTATAGCTGGGATTTAGTTGGCAAAGGAACTCAGAGTCAAGAATCTTTAGCGATTCACAACTGGTCGTCAACTAAGTGGGTGGCGATTTCCACGCTAAAGAACCACACCTTTCCCACTACCAATCTCTCACCACTACCCTACTGAAGTAGTGTCTAGCCAGCTCCCACACAATCACTCTGATCCTAAAGGCGTAGAATGCCAAGGTGGATGCAATCGCCAGACTGGCCACCTCTCCACCTGACATAGATATAGGAAGCCTAAAGTTAGAAATCCTGGACAAACCGAGCATTGACAAACCTTTCTCGGAAATATTCACCATAGAGAACCAAAGGCCACCTTCATGGATGGACCCATTCATTGACTATCTCTCGAAAGGTGTCGAGCCAACTAACAAGACTATCGCCACCAGGCTCCATAGGAGGGCGACACTGTATACCATTCGTGTAACTATTAAAGTGCAGGAAGGTAAATTATATAGAAAAGGCAGATCGTTTCCCCTATTAAAGTGCACCTCCCTCGTGGAACTATTATCGCTACAGAGTGGCTTCTGTGGCAACCATCCAGGAGCCAGAAACTTGGCATTTAAAGCACTGCACACAGGATACTACTGGCCGACCATCGATCATGATGCAAAGCGAATCGCTAGCGCCTGGCCGAAATGCCACCAGTTCGCGAACTCCCCAATCACACAATCAGTATCGCTCTCCATTATCGTTGCACCTTAGGAATACTATCAATGGGCCTACACTTTATCGACAAATTCCCACAGCACCAGGACAATTGAAGTTTGCCATTATCGCTGTGGATTACAACACCAAATGGGTGGAATCGGAAGCTCTCGTCACCATCACACAGTCGCTAAAGCCATCAGTTTCTTGTGGAAAAACATATATTGTCGGTTCGGGATCCTAGAAACAATCATCACCGATAATGGCGCCCAATTCGACAATGATACACTGTGGGAGTTCATAGGCTAGTATGGGACCACGATCCGATACGCCTCACCTGCCCATCCCTAAACAAATGGCCAAGTGGAGGTAGTCAACAAGATAATCAAGCAGAACTTGAAAAAGAGACTGGACGACGCCAAAGGCCTTTGGGTAGAGAAATTACCTGAAGTCTTGTGGGCTATCAGGACAACACCCACTGAGGCCAACGACGAGTCCCCTTTCTACATGTCATTCTGCACCGAGGCGGTGATCCTTGTTGAACAAAAAGTAAAAAGTGAGAGAGTAGCTTGCTTTGACCAAGCAACCAACTGTGAAGGCCTCAACCTCAACCTGGACCTCCTGGAAGAGAGCCGAGAGCGAGCACACCTACGCAGCATAAACAATAAATAGCGTATCTCCTGATACTACAACGCCAGGATAATGCCTGATACTACAAGGCCCGATTGGGTAATGAAGGAAACAATGCCACCCCCAACAGGACTGAAAGCCACATGGGAAGGACCTTACAAAATCGTCGAGGCCGTGTGGCCGACTACCTTCTATCGGAGAGGAGGCGATGGCAATATACTGCCGCACCCATGGAATGCCCAACACCTCCGATACTACCCAAAGTAAGACTACCACAAGCTTCGAGATCACCCTCACGCCACCTAAGTTTCACACCAACCCCAACTACTCCCATCCAGGTCTTGACTTATCTAATGTATTTTGTCCCTGCCTTAGAGCAACATTCAATGAAAATCTTTTATTATCGTTACAATTTGCAATTATACATATTCGCATCATAGTTGGCCACGGCCGCAACAATTATTTGCAAACCCCCCCACCTATCGCCGCTAGGCAACGAAGTGGCCCAATAATAAACTAGTATGCGCTAAGGGTAAGGACACGCTGTGTAGCAATCCTAACTCGCTACCCACACGCTAAGCAATGCAAATGTGATATCGCTCATGGCCGGTTCTGCTGACATAGTCAAGACTATCCCTCGCAAACCCTTGTGTTGCCTGTTGGTATGCATATACCTCCAAGTTACAATTATCAAAAGCACAAGACTCGTCTAGCTAGTGCAAAGTAAGGAAAGAGCTCCCAGCTAGGGGTCCTGATACCCCTTGGGGAGATATCGGGAACCACAAACGTCCCACACCGAAAGAAATGAAACCAAACCCCCACACTTGCTACATTAAGGCCATCTCCAACAACCTAAAGAGATAACTGTCTACCATCGCTTTCCATTATCATTATCTTATAGCAATACTGACTTAGGCATCAGAGCTTCGAATACCGGCACACCCGGTCTTCCCTCTGACCATTGTTTGTCTTACAGATAAGTAAGATTGATAGCGATAGTAGCAGACCAAGACATCCTTGTGGTTTAGCTGGATAAGACCCTTCCCGAGACAGCTGAAACATTTGGTGCTAGAAGGAGTCCCCTAGCTACTTGCTGGCAGAACAACACACTGCTAATGGCTACCAGTACCCCCGATACCAATAATGACAATCAGCCCCACGAGGCAACAACTCATGAGGTCTAACGTACGCTTGAATTCCTGAGCCCAAATACTGAGACACGTTGATGCAACCATCGCACTCGAGATAGCGATGCGTGACCTCATGGAGACACGCGCACAAGTTGTAACCAAGCGCGCGGCGGCGGTAGCAGCTCGCCAAGAGATTGAGAACATGACAAACCAGAATCACATCCTCCGTGAGGCACTCCAGCGGCGGGTCGCGAACAATGAGGCATTAGACAGGACCCATCAGCAGGAGACCCTGATACCGACCATTGTTGGTGTCCCGACACCCGGGGTCGTCCTCTCCACTGATCCAATCACGACCTCGATGGTACATTTGTGCGGCCAAAAGCAGAAACTTCTAGAAGCCCCATAGGCCCTACTCCATGCAACACCTACACATGACCACAAGTGATCTATCTAAACTCCCTTCTTTTCCCCAATCAGCTCGGCACAGCGCCAGCACTACAGCTAGTACCCGATACAGTGGAAATGTTGGGCAGAAACATAGCTGCAACCTCAAATATATCTCCATCCGACCCCAACACCCGATTGTTACTCCAGATGAGCGAGACCATCGCCACCCTGCAAGCACGCATAGAGTGCAGAGAGCAGGACCAGTTGGCAACCGATCACAGCGGGATTCCAAGGAAAGATAGGACCGTTTACACCTAGGATACAAGCTGACAAAAGCCCACAGGAGGAAAAACCCTTCAAAATTGAAAAATATAATGGCACCCGAGACCCATACCACCACTTGGAAGTCTTCTGATCCCTCCTGCATGGAACCCGATACACGGACGCAATGGCATGCTACTCGTTCGAAGAAACCCTGACAGAAGAGGCCTTGCGCTGGTTCCTCAACTTCCCCTCAAATTCCATCGATAGCTTCCAGGAGCTCGGGGACAAATTCCTCCGCCTGTTCATTTTTTGTGGCAGTGGTTATTGCACGACGCCTGACCTGTTTAGGCTCAAGCAACGGCCAAATGAGCAATTGCGAGACTTTGTTCGCCGATGGTAAAAGCAAGCTACACAATACCGCTCACTCGACCCAGCCCTCACGACGTTCGCATTCAAGCAGGCCCTCCAGTCGGGATACTTCTTGTTGCAAATCAACACCAATTTCCCCGCGACATATGACGACCTACTCGACACCGCCACCGCTTTCGCGCAGGCAGAGTACGATACCTTTGGTCGCGATATCAGTACCAATGCACACCCAGTCAATGTACCCTAGCTCAACAACCCCATCGGGACCACCGACAACAGGAACAAGGAAACCAACAGAGACAAGCCTGTTCAACACAGTAACAGGAACCCACGAGAGCGCCCAAGTTACAACAATAAAAGGGACAAACAGTACGGGAAGAGCCCTGAGAAGCCAAAATACAATTCATCGGGCAGTCGGTATCGCGATGCTCCATATGGTGGTACCCGATACAGGAAAAACCCAAAATACAATGCACCCCGATACGAGATCTACACCACACTCACCGCCTCATACGAAGAAATTTGGAATAACCACAAAGACATCATCCCACGCCCGCCGCGGTGTAAACTTGGTCAGGACAAAACACAAGACAATGGCAAGTACTGTACTTACCATGAAGAGGCCGGCCACCCCACCAACATATGCTGGGCACTGAAAAACGCTATCGAGCACCTCATTCAAAGTGGCAAGCTCTCACAGTATCGTACTCCCGCAACGGGAGCCAATGCCATTGAAGTCTACCGACAAATATTGACTACACATGGAGGTGCCCCAAGGGGACCCGAGACTCTTCACCTACCAAAGCGACAGTGTCCTCGGGGACAAGAGGTGTTGGGACTAAGTCATGGCTACCACACCCCACAGGTGGAGTGGGACTCGATTGCTTTTAACCGCAATGAAGACATGATACGGAAACATCATAACGACCCTTTCCTGATCACTATGGTCATCGACCAGTATCGATGCCACCGGGTCCTGGTCGATAGTGGCGCGGCGATCAGTGTTATGTTTAGCAGTTGTTACGAAGGCCTGAACCTGGATAAGAAGAAACTCACCCAAGATCACGAGCCCCTAATCAGCTTTGCAGGAGAAATCACACAGCCCTTGAGATCCGACACCTTGGGAATAACACTTGGTGGAGGCAACACTATCGCTTTCATGACAACACACTTTATCGTTGTCGATTGTCCTTCTTCCTACAACGTCATCTTAGGGCGAGACGCCATTTGGGGACTCTAATGCTTTGTCGCAAGACACATGTTAATGATGAAGATACCTACCTCGGGGGGCATCCTCACCATTAGAGGCGATCAGGAGCTAGCAAGACAGTGCAACTCTTTGACTGTCGCGAGGGGACATGGCAGACAGAGGTACTCCTAACCACGGACTTGCCCTCTCCGTCCGACAAGCCTGACGACCCAAGGGAAGACCCCGAAACTCTAGATGCTTATAATACACGCAGTAAAAAGAAGGAAGATAAGAGGAAACTCAAGCACCCGAGACCAGATGTTTTGAAATACTTGATATCGGTCTCAATATCCGATACACAACCAGAAAGAAAGATGAAGATCGGCTCCAAGAAGGACCCACACTTCTAAGCAGAACTAATCGCCTTCCTCAAGACCAGATAGGAAGTGTTAGCATGGTCATACACCGACATACCAGGGATATCACCAGAATTGCTAACCCACAAACTCATCATCTCACCAGATGTCCCCCCAATCAGGCGGAAGAGAATGGCCTTCACGGAAGAAAAATACAAGGCTATCCAGGCCGAAGTTAAGAAACTCTAGGATGTCGGGTTCGTTAAGGAGGTATCCTACCTGACATGGCTATCCAATGTTGTAATGGTCAATAAGCCTAATGGCAAATGGCACATGTGTGTCGATTACACCAACCTAAACAAGGCTTACCCAAAGGACAATTTTCCCTTGCTAAGAATTGACCAGCTGGTGGACTCCACCGCGGGCCACAAGCTCCTTAGCTTCATGGACATCTTCTCGAGTTACAACCAGATCGCTATAGAACCCTCTGATCAAGAATACACATCCTTCACCACCGACAAGGGTTTATATTGTTATAAGGTAATGCCATTTGACCTGAAGAACGCCGAGGCCACATACTAGAGACTAGTCAATGCCATGTTCACAGATCATATCAATCGGGAAGATAATGGAGGTATATGTGGACGATATGCTTGTCAAGAGCATCACCATCGAAGATCACATCAAAAACCTGGGCATCGTCTTTGATATCTTACTCCAGTACGGTATGTGACTCAACCCGGACAAGTGTGTGTTCGGCGTACTTAGCGGAAAATTCCTAGGCTTCGTGGTTTGAGAGAGAGGCATCAAAGCAAATCCAGAGAAGGTTCAGGCCATCCTCGACATGGCACCTCCAAAGACAAGGAATGATGTGCAATATCCCTCACCAGAAAAGTTGTCTCTCTCGCCCTGGTCATCTCGCACTTGACCGACAAATGCACTCCCTTCTTCGAGCTCCTTAAGACTCACCACACTAAGAAAATCATCTGGGGACCCGAGCACTACAAGGCTTTCCAAGGAATCTGAGACTACGTGGCATCAGTGCCCACTCTTTCCAAATCCATCCTCGAGGAAGTCCTATACATCTATCTCGAAGTATCAAGCACAGCGGTCAGCGCTGCCCTGGTCAGACGCAAAAGTGTGTTTGGCGGAGCCTCTTAGGGTGCCTAGCGGATGTTGCATAGCGGAGTGTATTTGGCTGAGCCTCTTGGTGGTTGCCTCTAGGAACTCAGCCTAGCGGTTGCCTCTTAATGTTGTCTTGCTTGGCTATTGGCAGAGGCTTTGCTTGGACGCAGGTGATGGCCGGCGCTGGGCTGGCCGCTAGCCTCGCTAGGAGTCGAAATTCTTAATTCTTTTTTTTTTTATATGCTTGCGTCAAGCAAGCTTGGCAGTCCGCACTCGGCGGAGTACGGTCCGGCAGTGCTTGTTGGCAGACTGGCCTTGTGTTACCGCTAGGGCGCTTTCTTAGCAGTGCCTTGCTTGTGACTGCGAGAGTGGATGAGACGTGTGACAAGGATAGTTGCATCAAAGAGACAAGCTCCGCTAATGTGTCTAGTACATTGATGATGATTGAAGAGTGCCAAAGTGTCCACAGTGGATCTCTGGGTGTCCAGAGTAAGTTAGCAGCAAATTTTTTTTTTGTTTTTTTGTTTTTTTGTGGGCGTTGACCAACATTGATCAGCGTTGACCGACCCTATGGGCGTTGACTTGATGCTAACCGCTGAGTGAGTCGCCACCAAGAATAGGATGATGTTGATCAAACTTGAGCACAAGTTGTCATCAAGTTAAGTCGATGTTTGCACTAGGAGTTTGATGATAATCCAAGAAAATTTAATGATGATTAAGGAAGTTGGGTGCTCAGTGAGCAACCAAATTTGATGACTCAAAGAAAAATAAAATTCTTTGAGCTCCGTTAAGCTGACTTAATGCATGGTAAGTGACGAAGTCATTGTATCGGCTTCCCATAGACGGCGCCAATGTTAATGTTAAAATTGGTGATACGTTAAAGAAAGAGAGAGAGAGAGAAAGAGAGAGCAAGACACAAGAAGTATAGTGGTTCATCTCCCGCCTTAGCGGGAGACTACGTCCACTTGAAAGCTTAACTAGTGTGTTTGGGCCTTGCAGCCCAAAAGGGATTACAAGAGATGTAATGGGATGGATTTTAAGTGGGAGGAGGGGTCCCTTTTATAGGTAAGGTAACCCTTCTCCTTTACATGTTTTCCAATGTGGGATGCAAAAGATAACTATTCTAGTATAGAAAGGCTTATTATGGAGGCAACTTGGCAAGGCCGGGAAGGTGGCTTCCAGGCGAGGTATTGGCCACTTCTGACTACCGTGGCGTAGCGTGAACATTGGGTTATGGGATGCATTTCGCGGTTGGGTCCCACCATAGCTTGTGGGTCTCCCAAAGAGGGTGTCACATATGCTTGATGACATAGCAAATCCTCCATAATAGTGGAGGTATGTACAAGTAATAACTCAAAAGTTCCATGTATATAAAGCTATCCGTGTGCAAGTAATACCAACATATCCAGTGAAAAGAATAGTCTAAAAATCACACGAAATCTAAAAATGCAGAAAAACCATCACCAACTGGATCATTCAGAGAATCATAGACCTAGAACTTAAATAGTAAGTCTCAATTGTCAAGTCATAATAAGAAAAACTAATGTATATCCATTTCATATCCAAAGCTTCAAAACAACAACAGTCCAGTAACATAAAACTATTTACTTATCAGAATCAAAAATTGCAATTGAAGTAATGGAAAGCAATTAATAGTAACTAAAACTCAAAACAATCAAAATTCATCAAATTTTTACTAACCAATTGTAAAATGATGGAAAAATCGACAATACCGCCTCCGCCTTATGAGCTTCCTACCGCCTCCGAACTCGCTTCTCCGCCTCTTTCTCCACACCTCAAAAAGTGCTCTCTGCTGGAGATCACAGCGCCAGAATTAGCCTGTTATGATTGTTGATGGAATCTGTGACCTTGTTCCTCCTCTGGCGCGTTGCATAGGTCCTTCTGACATCCATAGTAGTTATTGTTACTGTTATCATCCATTGAAAGCGGCGCAGAATGAAATCCAGCAAGCATTAGTGGAGAATGAAAGAATGAGTGAAGGAGTCGGCACCTGAGCCCTAGACGATGTCATCGATGCCTGGGCTGCCTCGCCTTGCAGTGAAAATTCATCATCGTTGTGATTCTACTTTCACCCCTCCGATCACAATCATCAAATACCGATTGGACTGCCGCCGCTGACTTCCCGACATTTTCGTCCCGTTTGTAATTTTTTGATTAGCTTCGTTTTCTAGAAAATCGAAGGTGAAGATGGTGGTGCAAGATATGATAGTGTTGTGCCAGTGGTCGCGGGAATCAGAGGCGGAGACAACTATGTGAAGGCAGTGGTGCTCGAATTGGAGCAGCAGAAGGGGAGCTTTCTCGTTGAAATTGGGGAGGAGCCTCGCCTACCACCTCGTCCAAACGGCGTCACCGACGTCTTCATCGCCGGAGAAGAGCAAGGAGGTCGCTACATAGAGAGAGAGAGAGAGAGAGAGAGAGAGAGAGAGAGAGAGAGAGAGAGAGAGATCTGTGATCGATGTAAGACGGTAAAACTGATGCAATTAAGTTTGTTCGGTAGAAGGGCAAAATTTTCATGGACAAAATCATTTGTGAATGCAAATGGCCTTATGTGTACAAAAAAAATTAAGTGGCCTTATGGCTAATATAAGTCTCAAAATAATACTTATATGTAATTTTCTATAAACGTTATGATATATATACTTATCCTAAACTTTATCAGAAAAATTATTTATTTGAGTTGTAGTGGTCAACTTTGACCAAACCACATAATTCCAAGCAATTGACTTGAATTTTCATGTTCTCTTGCTCAATCATGTTTTCATCTTCTATCACCTCAAATTTCTGCAGATCTCTCTCTCTTCTTCACTGTGTTCAGATTATATGACCCTTTTTCTTGCTCCTGTCTAAGCAGTCATCGAATCTCCTTTCCTCTCCCCTACAAAAATCAAAGAAAACTCTTCATCTTCGATACCAAATCATCAAGTGCACGACAAGATGAGAGAGAAATCTTGAAGCTATTGATAATCAGTGTTGGAAATGAGAGAGAGAGAGAGAGAGAGAGAGGAGAGACGCGACGAGATCCGATTGCCTAACACCCAGCTCCCAGGCCGCCTAGCCCGCCTAGCCTCGGCCAAGTCTGCCTAGGCGCCCGCCTGGAGACCTAATGCCTAATGACTTCGCCCAGGCCAAAATCGGAATGGTACACTGATGCCCAGCGCCTAGGTGGCTGCCCAGGCCATTTTTTAGAACATTGAGATTAGTAGTTACAATATAGACAACTTCATTACACCGTAAATGACTCACGCCAATTTTTTGTTTTTTTTTTTAAAAGGCCGCCAATATATATATATATATATAAGGTTTTACCAGTACAACAACACATTCGTTGTTTTATTGGCAAAGCGGTTCTAACAACTTGTAATAGTGAAGTATTAACACTTATAACATCTAAATTACCATCTTTTACAACAACTCGTTGTTTCATTGGTAAAATGGTTCTCAAACTCTTGTAATAGTGAAGTGTTAACATTAATAACAATTTGATTATCACTTTTTACCATAATTCGCGGTCTTATGGTTTAGACTTAAAATATTGAAACATTATCACAAATATAACCTTGGTTACTATTTTTTACCTCAATTATCGTAAAATAAAGATAAAATGTCGTTAAATAAGTAATTAACTCATGACCACAATAGTTACAAAAAAGAGAACATCATTACACCATTAAGGACTCACCCACAATTTTTAGTACACATTTCAATTATGCATACCATTTTGGGGTCTTGACCATTTATCCAATTTGGGCCCAACAAATGCCCACTTACTCCACTAAAAGATCCCACTTACCATTTTTAAATGTAAAAGGACAAGTATGCCATCAAAATAATTAAAAAGTCATTAAAAACTTGGCCGGAATCCGGTCACCGGCTGGAGATTCCTGAAGAGGTCGCCAGAGATTTTTACTATCCCCGAATAAAACCCAATAAATTTTTATTGGGGGTAATAAAGTTTATTGAGGGGCAATAAAAAGTTTCTTAGGGGCAGTAAAAAGTTTATTGGGTATTATTGGGTGGGGGCAATAAAATTTTTATTAGGTATTATTGTAGGGCAATAAAACCGGACGCCGGATTCCGGCGCCGGTCACCGAATTCCCGCGGCCGAAGACCAAATTCCAGCGACGGTGAAGTCTCTTTCTCTAAGTGACAAATGGAAAATTGTCCAAAAAATAAACAAAATAAAAAATAACTTAATTTGGTATTAGGCCAAAAAAATATGTAATTTGTTGGATAAGTGGGTAATCCTATAAGATTTTTGGGTAAATGAGGTTAGTATAGCTCAAATTTGGATAAATGGACATTTTCCCTACAATTTTTAAAAATCCTGGACAAAAACAGAAGAAAAAGAAGCCTTGACTAAGAAAAACAAAAATCACTTGGGTCATCCTCTGGATCGGCTCCTAGGTCATCATCTGCCTCAGCTCCGCCAACCACACCACCGGCTCTACTCTCGCTACCGACCTTGGGCTCGAGCTCGTCTATTAATCCAATAAAACTCTCGCTGTTTCTTGGGTTACTGAGGAGGAATCACCAATCGCCTCTCCAATCGTCATCTATACGTTTTGGGTAATACAACTATGTTTCTTCTTCTCCCAACTCTCTGATATCTTACTTTCTTTGTCGATTTCTATCATAGTATCAAGAGCTAGGTTTGAACGAAAATCGGTATTGGAGCCATAGCTGCTTTTGTTTCATGAAGTCTCTACATCTCCTTATTATTATTGTTAATACTCAAGTCCGGCGGTAGCCAATTCCTTGCTTAACGCGGGTCCGGTAGGCGGACCGCTACTCCTAGGATCAGGTGATTCTTGTTTACTGCAACACGATAGATAGGGCGTCAGAGGGAGACCGCGTTGGGCGGTCTTCACTTCTCCGATGCCTAAGTCAGTCACTGTATACGGGCAACATAACAATAAAGGAGTAGTAATTGCGTAATTAATGAGGAGAGAGGAGAGAACCTTTTATAGTTGAGGAAGAGGTTAATCTTCTTCTTGTTTCCGATGTGGGACTGATGTGCTTCGATTCCCAGCGTCTGGAGCTTCTGATGCTATCTTGACGCGGCGCGTCAGCGGTGATTTGGGGGCGGTCCAGGGCTTAAGCGGTAGCCTGCCTGGCCATGCCTTCGCAGGTCATCCCTTTGGTGGGAGTCGGTACCTCTGGCGGTACAATGAGCGTGGCTCATTATAGCTAATTATGCTCGTTCTGGCACATGTAGGTACAAGTCCCCCAAGTCCCCAGTCAAGGAGGGCAATCTTGGTTGGGGAGTTGATCGGCGGTGTGAAGCGTTACTTCCACTAGACTTGCAACAGCATAATTAGCGTCAGTGCGTTGCTAACCATGGATTTACTGAGCAAACGCTTTATACCCTTCCGGGTGGGCCCCTGCTAGGCCCGCCAGGGAGTCCCCCACTCCCTAGCCAAGACAGACCTCCGGATAGTCAGTAAATTGTTTGTTGAGGGGAAGCTGCGCGGAGCAGAGGGTGTTGGGTATCGAGCCCAATCTTAGTTCCCAAGTGACGGGGGTCAACGTACCTGATCAGGGTCGTCGTAGACTGTTGACAAGTCCCCGTGTCCCGTAGGGACGATCTGACAGTAACGCCCCGTGGCGGTCGTTGTTAGAGTGAGGCGTAGCCTCGGGATTCGCCGCTGGCGGATACCCCCCGCTGGATGTAGCAGGAAACATCGTCGGGTAGACGTGTTCGGCGGTGGTTACTGAGCGGAATTACGTTCAGCAACGCACGGGGTTTGCAAGATGGAGGGGGTTATGCCGGCAGTGCCACGTATAGCCGAGGCTGCCCCTTGCAAATTGTCAAGTGGAAGTCTTTCTAGCGGGGATTCGCTCAGCGGACTTCGATACTTGGAAAGTGACAAGTGAGAAGTTCCGCTAGCGGGATTTCGCTCAGCGGACTTCGGTACTTGGAAAGTGACAAGTGAGAAGTTCCGCTAGCGGGGTTCCGCTCAGCATACTTCGGTACTTGGTAGGTGACAAGTGAGAAGTTCTGCTAGCGGGGTTCCGCTCAGCGGACTTCGGTACTTGGTAGGTGACAAGTGAGAAGTTCCACTAGCGGGGTTCCACTCAGCGGACTTCGCCGACGATTGGTGCCTTCCCTCTACAAGCAGTGGCTTCTACCAGATGCTTCGTCTGATGGTGGTTGACACGTGGTGAACCCCTAAAGGGTTAGCGTGCGGAGGTGTATCTCCTCCGCCTAGCCGTCTCCTCGCCATTAATGTTAGTAATCCGGAGAGTAACTGTAGTTGCGGGACACGTGTACGGCTGACGTCTGATGTCCTTTTTCAATGGACGGCGTAGGGCCTTTTGACGTTGACATAAAAGGGGGGGAAGTGAGCACTTTTGACACTGCTCCAAACTTTGAACTGTGCTTCGTTGTCTTCAAGCTTTCTGCGTCTGAGATCAGGGAAGAAGGTTGAGGCGATACTGCGAGTTTTCGTACGTGGAAAAGACCGGCGTCCACCGGCTCCGAAGACAAGTGATCACACTGACGTCAGAGACTCCATCGTTAAGGTTGGTACTCTGACATATCCCTGTTTTATTGGAATTCTGCCATGGTGATTTTCTCGGTTTTGGGTGTTGCTGTGATGTTGTTCGTTGACGTCCAGTGAAGGTGTGAGTGGGTTTTGGGAATGGGTTGCCGTGTTTGACAGAATTGGGGTTTTAGGGATTTTCTAGATGGTCGAATCTGGGTTTTTGTGCGTTTGTTCTTGTTTTGGCATTTTCTGGGTTGAGTGTTGTTGATGTTCTTAGGCACTGACTGATATAGGGATAGGTTAGATCTTGTGTGAGCTAACTGATTTGGGTTTTAGGGTTTTGGGATGGCTGACGTCATAGAGATTTCGAGCAGTGAGGATTCCGGATCTGAAGTGTCATTCAGCGCGGCGGATAGAAATTTTATTGACTCGTTGCGTCCGTCTGCCCATGCAGGAACCTCCCTACCAGAACCGCTAGAGGTCGAGCCGCTACAGACCATTCTGTGGGACGTAGATATGGGTCGTGCATCGCGTCCGGAGAGTTCTAGGGCGGGGGAGGCTGCCGCTGCACACACTTTGCACGAAGAGCGGCTAGAAAGCAATAGTGTCGCCAACGGTTCCGCTGGAGGGGGAGGTGTAGCGGGAGAGGATACCGAGTCGGCATGGGTGTTCGAGGACAGCACCCTCGTTGACGAGGCGGGAGGTAGGATGACCGCTGCTGCAGTCAACCGGCTGAAGCGGGTGTTCCGGTTGCCCTGCGTGGTGAAGCTGCATCAGCCAACGGTAGAGGAGAAGGCTTCGATCCTGCCAGTGGGCCACGCCGCGGTGCACGAGGCTATATTCCGCGAGGGAGTGACCCTCCCGCTGGTGCCCAATCTGCAGATCCTGCTGTGCGAGTTCGGCATCGCCTTTGGGCAAGTGTGCCCCAACATGTGGCGGTTACTGCTGGCTCTGAACTCGTTGTGGCAGTTGTCTGGTTGCGAAGGACCGACCGTGGCGGAGGTATTACATTTCTACGAACTGGTGTACATCAAGCGCCAGGGTTGTAGAGGGCAAGTAAACCTCAGTCGTCGTCAAGGAGCGCCCAAGCTGATCGAGAACCTAAGGGACTCAATGTCCTACAGGCAGGGTACTTTCTGCATTGCCGCGGCGGGGTAGGAGTACCAAGCGGGGTCCAACGAGGGGGAGCTGACGTTTAGAATTATGTCGGAGTTTCAGCCCATCCGAGGTTGTTTATCGTTTCCGCTGAACACGACTGGTGGGGTTTCTGTTTTTTTTTTTTTTTTGTACTCTACTGATAATGACCTTTTTGTGTAGCGGGGTTGCGGTACAACCTGACTCGTGAGGAAGAGTGTCGGGTAGCACGCATCAGGGGTTGCTGGCGGAATCGCAACTTGCTGGATTTCCGTCTCCTTAGCGGGTGGGAGTTGCTGGTAGCTCAACAACTGACGCGTGCCGTTGGTAAGTAATCTCCACTGTATCGCACCATTTGTGAGGTTGCCTCATGCTAACTGGCCTGCCACTTTTTTTTTAGAGACTCCGCCAGGAAACAAGGCTAGCCGTGACGCTTTTGCAAAAGCCATGGACCGCGCTGAAATCGACAACTTCCTTGAAGCCATGTATGCTTCAAGGATGGCGGCGCAGAAGATGGTGGTGGACCCAGAGACGCTGGCGCTGAGCCAGTCAGAGGTTCCTGTGGTACTACCAATGCCGCACCACTCTCATCTTGGTGGTGACGGGAGGCCTGCCATTCAGGCGGGGACTGGCACGGTGAGTGAGGCGGCGCTGCGGAAAGAGAGGGCGCTGGCCCTGCGGCGCGGGCTGCCAAAGAAAGCAGTGCGCCCAACCGAGGGTGTTACCATAGCGGGGTTAGAGCCGCCGACGGGGGGTTCGAGGCCTGCCGTTGCTGCAAGCACGCAGGTGCTTCAGCGAAAACGCCGTAAGCCCTACTCGGGTGGGGAAGAGGAGGAAGTGGAGGTAACCGGGGCCCGCGAGCAGCGGAAGAAGTCAAGGCAGGCTCTGCCCGAGGCTCTCGCTGACGTGGCGAAAGCGGTGGGTACAAGCGGCTTGGACTCATTTGCCGCCTACGCCGAGTTCCTCAAAGACGGTGAGCGGGACTTCCTGTATCACCTTTGCGAGCGGCTGGGGTTCGGCAGCTTGGAGGGGATTGTTCGGTCGACCGCCGATAGCAAGTCACCCTTCAGCACAGCCTTTGGGCACGTCGCCGTTGGGCTGCATGAGATGTTCTAGGCGGCGTCAAAACAACCCCTGGTTGAGCGGGAGCTCAGGGAGGAGGTGGCGGGGCTACAGAGGGACTTGGGGAAGACCCAGGAATAGTTGGCTGAAGTCGAGCGACGGTTGACGAAGGCCGACTGCGATGCGGCAGACGCTCGTGGCAAGCTGAACGTTGCCATTGAGCGGCACTTGGAGCGGAACGAACAGTTCGCCAAGTTGGAGCAAGACATGTCCCTGTTGCGGGATCGGGTGGCCGCCAAGGATAAGAAGGTTGAGATCCTTCAGCGGGAGTCCACCGCCAAACAGGCCGAGGTTAAGCGACTGGAGGGTGAAGTCGCTCGCCTAGAGGCTGAGGGGAGAAGTGCTACAGCCGCTGCTGTTGAGTCATACAAGCAGTCAGCGGAGTACAAGAAGGCGCTGACCGAAGCAGCTAAGGCTGGTGCCCTGGCCAATGTGGAGATGTTGAAGCAGAAGAGCGCCATCGACTGGGCGAAAGCGTCGATGCCGGTCGTGCAGCCATCCAAGGAAACTCCGCCGACAACAAGCACCGCTCATACTACCGCACCTAGTCATGTTGGAGCCTGCTCGGGTAGCGGGGAGAGTGGCTGGCTTCCAGAGGGCGACTCTCAGCGGACGCCTACTCAGTCAGAGGTGTCCCGCGCTGGGTTCTTGGCGGCCCATACCCAAGCGGATGGCACAATAGAGACCCCCAGTCCCACAGCCCGAGGGTCTGACCAGACTAGCCGTTCCCATCCACCGCAGGCCGCCAGTGGAAATGCCGAAGGTAGCGGAGCTGACCTCGCCAACCCTGCCAATCCTGCCAACCCCGCCAACCCCTACTAATAGGAGTAGGAAAGTTTTTGTAGCCGCTGAGGCATAAATATTTTATGTAATTCAGTTGGGATATGAATGAAATTTTGGAACCCAAGCTTTTATACTTGTTTTTCTTTTTGTTTGTGATTATGTGTGTGCCGCTAGAGGTCTTGACACTTGCTTTTGGCCATGAATGAAACACTAAAGGAATTAAAATTGGTCCAAGTGCACAATGTAGCAGACGTAGTCCGCTGACTGGCGTTGCCAGTTGCCCTCAGTGCTAGACTTGGTAACAATGGTTTGAATAATTCCTCGTTTCATTGCTAGCTGTCTGAACAGCGTTTACAAAAGCGGGGTCGTAACCGTTGGGTAGCTTCCCTTAGCTAAATATTGAACAAAAATTTAGCTAAGTCAAGATGCTCTTGGGTAGCGGTATGACTATTTGTAGTAATACCGAAGGTGTTCGGTATTCCAAGGGTGGGTCGTTGTGACGCCATCCTTGTCCATTAAGTAGAAGGTGCCTGGGCTCACGACCTCTACAATTTTATATGGACCTTCCCAAGTTGGGCGGAGTTTTGTTGGCGGTGGTATGACTTCCTTCATTACCCAGTCCCCCAGTTGGAGGTTGCGGGCTTTGACCCTGGCGTTGTAGAAACACGATACCCGTCGCTTGTTCTGGAGATTGCGCAAATGGGCTGCGTCTCGCTTTTCCTCTAGGAGATCCCTGTCGAGGTTTACGCCGTCACAGTTGGTCTCGGGGCAGTAGCCTTTGACCCTAAAGTTGGTTGGTTTACCTCGATAGGCAGGACAGCCTCAGTTCCGAACATCATACAAAAGGGGGTTTCACCGGTGGCGGAAGTTGGGGTTGTCCTGATGGCCCATAGGACCTCCGGGAGCTTCTCCGCCCATAAACCCTTGGCCTCAGCGAGCTTCTTCTGTAACAGTTTCTTGATTATCTTGTTTGCCGCTTCGACTTGGCCGTTGGTTTGGGGATGGGCGACCAATGCAAAACGCATCTTGGTGCCCAGGTTGGCGGTGAAAGAGATGAGTTCCTTATAGTTGAACTGTGTGCCGTTGTCTGTGATGATTGCATGCAGAACACCGTAGCGGCAGTAGATGTTCTTCCAGAGGAAGTGAATTACCTTGGCAGTAGTTATTGCCGTCAAGGGCTCTGCTTCTATCCATTTGCTGCTGTAGTCGATGGCGACAATGATGTATTTGAACTGACCTTTGGCGGTTTGGAATTTTCCCATCAAGTCCAGGCCCCACGTTGAGTGAATCCAGGGGCTGACGATAACCGACAGAGGTCCCGCCGGAGCATGTGGAAGATCAGCATATTGTTGGCATTTGTGACAAGATCTTGATATCCGCCGGGCGTCATCACCAAGTGTAGGCCAAAAGTAGCCTTGTCGCATTGTGCGATTAGCCAAGGATCTGGCACCTAAATGATTTCCGCATTCCCTGCCATGTATTGTTGTCAGTACGACCTTTCCCTCCTCTGGGGTTAGACAGCGGAGGTTGGGGTGAGTGAATCCTTGGTGGTAAAGTTTGCCGCTCTGCATGTTGTAACGGGTTGCTCTCCACTAGAGCTGTCGCGCCTTGATCTTGTCCTCTGGCAATGTCCCGTTGCGCTTGTACTGGATAATCTCGTCCATCCAACTAGGATTGGCCTCAATGTTAAAGATTTCCGCCAGGGTTTTTGTGATACTTGGCCTGTCCAGAGATTCTACCCTTGTGTCCGCTGGGCTCTGGTGTGGTTGGGCGGTTGCCAGTCTTGCCAGTGAATCGGCCTTGGCGTTCTTTTCCCTGGGGATTTGTGTGATGGTGTGGAACTTGAATTTTTTTAGCAGCGTCTTGGCGTACCCTAAGTATGCCGCTAACTGCTGGTCCTTGGCCTGAAAGCTGTCGTTGACCTGGTTAACGACCAACTGAGAGTCGCTGAAGATGTTGACACTGTCGGCCCCTGAATTAATGGCGAGGAGTAGGCCGGTTATGAGTGCCTCGTATTCCGCCATGTTGTTAGAGGCTTTGAAGTTGAATTTCAACGTGTACTCGACGCTAAGCCCCCCTGGTCCTGTTAAGATGATTCCGGCGCTGCTGGCCTTGGCGGAAGCGGAACCATCCACGTGTAGGTTCCAGTCTGATTGGGGAGCCGGCTCCTCAGCCGTAACTATTTCCGTTCCGGGCGGTACATCAATCTTGGTTTCGGGCTGACTCTCGGTGAGCTCAGCAATGAAGTCTGCCACCGCTTGGCCCTTCATGGCGGTTCGTGGTTTGTAATCTATGTCAAACTCGCTGAGCTCAATGGCCCACTTGCTGAGGCGCCCCGAATGTTCAGGGTTCTGCATTACTTGTCTCAGCGGTTGATTGGTTAACACATGGATTGTATGGGCTTGGAAGTACTGGCGGAGGCGCCTGGCAGCAACGATGAGTGCGAGAGCAAGCTGCTCCAATGGAGGATACCGTGTTTCTGCTCCATTCATGCCCCTACCGGCATAGAAAACTGGGAGCTCGTCCTGGCCCTCCCGCCGGACGATGGCGCAGCTCACCGCTGATTGAGATACCGCTAGGTAAATGTACAACTTTTCTCCTTTGACAGGAATGGAGAGGAGTGGAACTGCCGCCAGGTATTCCTTCAGGCCCTGGAACGACGCCTGGCACTCTGGGTTCCAATCGATGACCTTCTTGTGGGTTGTTTTAAGGACTTTGAAAAATGGGGCACACCTGTCGGTCAGTCTGGAGATGAATCGAGACAGGGCGGTTAGCTTGCCCTGGAGGCATTGGACGTGCACCTTCCATTTCGGGTCCTTCAGGTTGAGGATGGCTTATACCTTGTCAGGGTTGGCCTCGATGCCCCGCTCACTGACAATATACCCCAAAAATTTGCTGGCGGTGACGCCGAAGAAACACTTTTCCGGGTTGAGGCGCATGCCATAGGCCAAGAGGATGGTTATTATGATTTTTAGGTTTGCCACATGTCCGCTGGCCTTTATACTCTTGACCAACATGTCATCTACGTAGACCTCGATTATCTTGCCCAGATGTTCCGCGAACATGGCGTTCATCAGCCGCTGATAAGTTGCCCCTGCGTTCTTCAAACCGAAAGGCATCACATTGTAACAATACAGGCCTTTGTCGGTGGTGAAGGTGGTGCATTCCTGGTCGTCGAGATGCATCCTGATCTGGTTTTAGCCGGAAAAAGCATCCATCATGCTGAGAAGTTCGTGTCCAGCGGTTACGTCGACCAGTTGATCGATGCGGGGTAGTGGGAAACTATCTTTTGGGCATGCCTTGTTAAGGTTTTTGAAGTTAACACACATCCTCCACTTGCCGCTAACCTTTTTGACCAAAACCAGGTTGGAAATCCATTGGGGATAGATGACCTGGAGGATGAACCCAATGCCCTGGAGCTTGTCAACCTCCTCCCTTATAGTGCGGTACTTCTCTTCGTCGAAGGCTCTACGTTTTTGTTTGATAGGGTAGAAGGATGGTTTGATGCTCAACTTGTGTGAGATGATTTCAGGGGAGATACCTGGCATGTCTGCATATGACCAGGCAAAGACTGTAGCGTTGTCACGCAGGAACTGAGTGAGTTCCACCGCCAGCTCTGGGTCTAATTGAGCGCCTATGAGGACTGTCCGCTCAGGGTGCTCGTCGGAGATGCCGACAACCCTCAGTGATGTTTCTAGGTTGACCGGCTCCTTCCTTGCGTACTTCTTTTTGTCCTCCCTGGGGTCCTCAAAAATGTTTGGTAGCGGTGCCTGACTGCCTACCGCCAGGATCTCATGGCGGCGGGTTGATTGTGTTATGGTAGTAGAATAGCACTCGCGTGCCAACTGTTGACTTCCCTTGACACATCTTGTGCCGTTGGGTGTGGGGAACTTCATGAGCAGCATGTACCCGGCGATGATGCACTTGAGTTTGTTGAGCGCTAGCCGACCAATGATGGCGTTATATGAGCTGAAACAATTGACAACTATGAACTCCGTATGTATTTCAGCCATACATGGACTAGTACCAATAACTAGCCGCATATAGTCAGAGCCCAGCGGTTGCATGACGTCACCGGAGAAGCTGAGCAGTGGTTCATGATCTTGGAGCAATTTTCTGTTCCGCTTAAGGTCGTTGTAACAACCACTGAATATAACGTTGACAGCGGACCCGCTATCAACCAGGATTCTTCCTACTGACATTTTGCCTAGAATAGCGTCGATCAAGAAGGGAGCGTCATGGGGCAGATGTACTCCACGTTCCTCCTCCTCTGAGAAGGTAATAGGTTCCCAACCAGACCTTGGGAGTTTTGCGGATCTTTCGTAGCGGATGTTGCAGATTTCCTTTGGGTGATTAGCTCGCGCATAACGCTTTCTAGCTCTGTGAGACATGTTGGTGATTGGAGCACCTCCGTCGATTGTGTTGATGCGGCCCATGGGCTCAATATCGGCGATCACAGGTGGCGGTTGGCGTACCTTGAACTGCTCAAGCTTGCCGTCACGGTACAAGGTCTCAATGGCTATTTGAGGGCGTTGCAGCTGTTGGTATTGTGACCGCTGTCCTCGTGGTATTTGCACCACCTGCCTGTGTTTCTTGGCTTTCCCGTTTTTGGGTATTTTCCCGGGGGCGGCGGTGGGATCTAATCCTTGCACTGATTGTATATTTCTTCATGCGAAGCCGTGAGGACTGTAAATACTGCATACCGCTGAGAAGACTCGGTATGTTTGTTGCGGTTGTCCCCATGAGATGGGCGGTTTGCCTTGTAGTGTTGGTCCTTTTGCCGCTTGTTTTGGTACTGACCCTGCTGCCACTCCCTCTTCTTGTCAGTTGGCGGTGTGGAGGTTTTATTAGCGGTCCCCTGCTGACTGGAGGAGGGCTGTGTCAACTTTGCTGGTGTTGCTGGTGGCGGTGGGGTCTCCCCATATGTGATGAATTCTGCTTGGGCATGAATGACCGCCTCACTCATGAGGTGGTCGTATACCGCATTTGGATGATTGTAATTGAGGTGATAGAGAAATGGCCCTTTGAGGAGTCCTTGCTTAAAAGCCGCCGAAGCCATTGTTTTATCAAGATCACGGCACTGAGATGCTGCCGCTCGCCACCTTGTAACGAATGCCTTCAGTGTCTCCTCCGTACCCTGCTTGACGTTGAACAGTTGGCTTGTGTTGTGGTGCCCGGCGGACAGTAGGATGAACCGAGAAAGGAAAGCGTGCGACAATGCCTGGAATGAGTCAATGGATCCCGACGGGCATTCGAAGAACCAATTCATTGCCTCATTGTCCAGCATTTCGCTAAACAAGTGGCACAGGGTGGCATCATCGAATCCCTTGTTGTTGGTGACTTTCTTGAAGGTGTCCATATGGACGAAGGGATCAGTCTTACCGCTGTAATGTGACATTTTTGGGGTCTTTGCATACACCGGTCTGACGGCCAGCAAAATTGCAGCGGTAAATGGTCCTGGTCTGGACGCGAAATGTGGATTTGAAGCTGGTGCTAGGGTGCCTGATTCCGCCCGGGCTAACCTTTGTTCCAACTACTGCATCCTTTCCAGTATTTGAGCGGTTGCATCGCCGGCAGGGTCTAGCCGAGTACTTCGCTGAACTGATCCTCGCCTGGGAGCGGGTGGGTTTCCTTCTGTTCTTGCCCGAGGTCTCGAGCGGTGGGTGTGCAGTGACGACTCTGCCTCCTGTTCCAACATTAGCTGGGGTACAGGGGGTGGTCCCATTCCCGCTAGCTCTGGTGGGTGCAGCGGGACCTGCAGATGCACGACCGGTGCTGGTATCAATGCTCCAGTACCAGGTCGGCTGTGCCTGGTGCTTCGTGACTGTTCGCTTCGCGCAGGATTGGCGGTTGTCTCCAGCGTTTTCTTTAGCTCCTTAAAGCGGGACACAAGCGTGGCCACCTGCCTTTGGGCCTCGGCCTTTTCCTTGCGTTCATGTTCACGCTCTCTGTTCGCTTTGTGAAGATCCGCCAGTGCCAGCTCATATAGAGAGGCGAGATCTTGGCCTGGCGGGCGGCTGCTACTTGGGTTTGTCTCACCACCGGGGTTGACCGGGGTGGTGAATAACGCGCGGTTGATGCCTACCGCTAGGTTGGTGGGTTGGGGAATGGCGGATTGATCTGCCTGCTCCCCAGCGTTCCCCCCGCTATCGTTAGTCATGGTGATTGTGGCGGGATGACCTTTTGTTCAAGGATTCCCACAGACGGCGCCAATGTTAATACTCAAGTCCGGCGGTAGCCGATTCCTTGCTTAACGCAGGTCCTGTGGGCGGACCGCTACTCCTAGGATCAGGTGATTCCTGTTTACTGCAACACGATAGACAGGGCGTCAGAGAGAGACCGCGTTGGGCTGTCTTCACTTCTCCGATGCCTAAGTCAGTCACTGTATACGGGCAGCATAACAATAAATGAGTAGTAATTGCGTAATTAATGAGGAGAGAGGAGAGAACCTTTTATAGTTGAGGAAGAGGTTGATCTTCTTCTTGTTTCCGATGTGGGACTGATGTGCTTCGATTCCCAGCGTCTGGAGCTTCTGATGCTATCTTGACGCGGCTCGTGGCGGCGCGTCAGCAGTGATCTGGGGGCGGTCCAGGGCTTAGCGGTAGCCTACCTGGACGTGCCTTCGCAGGTCATCCCTTTGGTGGGAGTCGGTACCTCTGGCGGTACAATGAGCATGGCTCATTATAGCTAATTATGCTCGTTCTGGCACATGTAGGTACAATTATTTTTTTTCATATCAGAGTTTGAACAATCCCAATTACCATCTCCACTCACTCTTTGAACAATTCTTCTTTTATCCCTCTAACAAGACCTCTGAGTTCATCAATCTTTTTCTTCACACATGTAATGGCACTCTTCATAAATTCAACATCAGTTCGGAGACAAATAACATCTTCTGTTCATATTCCTATCCACTTAAAATTAATTTTGGAAACCAAAATGTTTCGACTTTCACAACCCCCTTTCCACAAAATCCATTTAATTAATTTTGTCGACTGTTCCTCCTCCTAAGCAACTGCAATTGTTTGAACAATCAACTAGTGACCTTCTATAGCCAAAAATTTCCTCAAACCCAAAATTTTCCAGTTAATTGTATTGAACAAACTTATTACGAATCCACATTAAATTTTCCTAAACCATAAACCCTAACCCCTAAAATTTTATATAATTTTTACCAAGATTCTCCTCGACGAGATAATCCCACCTATACAAGATATATGCTTCTCGACAAGATATCTCCTCCCTGATGATATATCTCCTCCTCAATAAGATATCTGCTAGCTTCTCGACAAGATATTTCTTCCTCGACAAGATATTTCTTTCTTGACAAAAAAAAAAAGGGTCATTCACCAGAATGGCCTTTTTTTTTTTTTTTTTTTTTTTGCCATTTTAAGGGATAGCTTATTGGACCACACTTTTCGATCACATATTTATATCTCAACCGTTCAATTTATAGGTATATATGAGTAGATCCATGTCATCTACAAAAAAATTTAGCCAAATTGATAATCATTAAAGCATATTAGGTTCGTCCATTGATTTAATCTATTTTGATACCTTAACAATCATCAATTTAGTTGAAAATTTGCAGAAATGATTTACTCATATATACCTAAAAACTGAATAGTCAAGATGCCTAAATGTGATCGAAAAGTTGGTCCCATAATGGATCCCTTAAAATGACAATATATATATATATATATATATATATATATATAATGATCCCTTAGTGGGACAACCCTACACACACACACACACACAAACACATATAAGTATATCAATTTTGTAAATTTTCAGCCAAATTGATGATCGTTAAGACATTCATAACTGTGATTTGCAATTATAAGCATGAAAGGTTCAGGTTGGTCATATTTGATTCGTTCATTGATTTAATTTAGTTCGATACCTTAACGGTTATCAATTTGACTGAAAATTTGCAAAAGTGATATACTCATATAGACCTAAGAACTGGACAGTCGATATCCCAATATGTGATCAAAATTTGGCCTAATAAGAGATCCCTTAAAATGGCAAAAAAAAAATATATCTCTCACTAAAAGTGACCATTTATGGGATCAACTTTTAGGTCACATATCGTCATCTCGACTGTTCACTTCTTAGAACTCCATAAATAAATCACTTTTGCAAATTTTCAGCCAAATGGTGACTTTTAAGATATCGAAGTAGAATAAATCAATTGACGAACCAAATCTGTCAAACATGAACTGTTCATGTTTATAATTGTAAATCACAGTTTTGTATGCCTTAACGATTATCAATTTGGCTGAAAATTTTCAGAATTGATTTATTCATATAGACCTAACAACTTAACGGTGGAGATGTTGATAAGTGATCGAAAAGTTGGTCAAAAATCAATCCCTTAAAATGACAAAAAAAAAATAGATCTCTCACTAGAAATACCCTATATATGTATATATTTGTTCGGTGCTGTTTTTTAGGTGTTAGTTAGCTGGGATATGGGCACATACATGGTTGTATTTGGTTGATGACTTTATGTGTCTACAGTTGATAGTTAATCTAAGTTGTGCTTGTCATTAATTGCAGAAGGAAAAATGAGTACGCTGCATCTGCAAATGAAAGTGGCCGCATCAAGTAGTGTTCCTAATCGTTCGGCCCATTTTGTGGACGATACATATGACCTTTGACGATACATGCCTGAATGATCCTAATTGTTTTGAATTTTAAATGAGGGTTGCCATTGTTACACATGTGAAAACTGGTAACTTGTCTCAATAAATTATATTACAAGAGATTTACAACCAAGCTAGCTCATATTGATTTACGGTGAGCTGGAAGAAACTCATGACTGATGTTTCCTTTTCGTTGAATGGGGGATAAATATGCCCAGTAAATCTTATTTATGACATAGGCCACACAATTTAGATAATTAACTAATGAGTTGCGCAAGTGTAATCTCTGGTTGTCCTGAGGAACTTGCAGGCTGGGATGATAAGACCTGAGAAACCTTGTGCATTGTTGGCCTGGATTGTGGGTGGGGATGTTTGCATGCAATTGCTAGGCTTGCAATGGTTACCAATTCATCATGAACATGAGGTGTGGGAGCGGGGAGGCGTTGGTCCAATACATCCTTCAGCAATTTGCCTCCATTGGAGGATGAAGACGAGAAAGAGGAAATGACTTCACCCAGCTTCCCCATTATCACTTCCAGTGCCAGCACTCCAAAGCCATAAACATCGCATTTCTCAGTTACCTTCATTGTGTATGCCAGCTCTGCCAAATACATAATGTACGTCCATATATAAAAATGTATATATAGGCTAAAGTATAAAATTTAGGAAACATGTTTTAACTAATTTACCTGGTGCTATATATCCATATGTGCCTGCACGGGCAGTCCAATTTGATGAGTCTGCATTTAGAAGCTTAGCAGTGCCAAAGTCTGAAACACAAGGCTCATATTCGTAATTAAGCAAAATGTTGTTGCTTGATATGTCTCGATGCACTATAGGTGGTGAGCAATCATGATGCATATAAGACAAGGCATGAGCTACACCTTTCACAATCCTCACCCTTGTGCTCCAGTCCAACTTTTGAGCTTCATATTCTTTGCTCAAGATTGAAGCCAAGCTACCTTTTTCTAGGTAGTCATAGACCAAAAACGAGTGGTGAGCGTGTGAACAGAAACCACGAAGTTTCACAATGTTCCGGTGTCGTATTTCTATTAGCGCCTTTATTTCGTTAAGGAATTCCTTCTGAGACGACTCCTCACCATCAAGTATTGAGTGGAGTTTCTTCACTGCAACTATGCTACCTGATAGCAGCTTTGCCTTGTAGACACTTCCGGATCCTCCCTTTCCGATGCAATATAGGACATCAAAATCATTGGTTGCCTTGATGATTTCGTCATACATTCTTCTTCCATCAAATTCAGATATGGAAAAAACTTCTCTGAGCTCCACATTGCTCTGCTTTGTATCCTGCTCTTTGTTTCTTCTTTTTCTAACCAAGGAAATTGCTAGGAAGGCAAGTAAAAGTGTCCCCAAAACAGGGAAAACAATTATAAGCACCAGTCTTCGATCTTTTTTTGAGGCATGCTTATTCTCCGTGAAGGGAATAGTGCAGGGTTGAAGTCCTGCAATATTGCCACACAATCCTTCATTGCCTTCCAAAGGAGCATCTTGAAATGCTTTGTTGTTGGGGACGGGACCCTGCAACTGGTTGTAGGATATGTCGATTTGAACCCAGCTATGCATTTGTTCAAATTTTTTGGGTATGGAACCAGAAAGATTATTGTGGGAAAGATTCAGAATCTCTAAGCTTTGCATTTGGCTCATTTCTGATGGTATCTGATGCTCCAATGAATTATGACTTAAGTCTAGCTGAGACAGGTGGACTAAATTCCCCAATTGAAATGGAATTTTTTTGCTGAACTGGTTGTTGCTCAAGTTCAAGTAGTGTAAACTGGACAAGTCACCTAAAGTGCTTGGAATTGACTCATTGAATTTGTTCGTTGACAGGTCAAGATATTCAAGATCCTTCAATGATCTAAATTCTGAGGGTATCCGACCCCAAAGTTGATTACCATTCAAAATCAGATTCACCAAAGAAGTTAATCTCCCAATCTCATTTGGAACCACACCAACTAAACAATTTGAAGAAAGATCGAGTACATGAATTTGGGTTGCATTTCCAATCTCAGGTGGAATGCTACCACTCAGGTTGTTGCCCGCAACTCGGAGAGTTCCTAATCGCGAACATTCCCCCCAGACAGGTGAGATATCACCGTAGAAATTGTTGTGGCTTAGGTCTATATATTGAAGATTTGGATAGGCACCAAATTCTTCAGATATATTGCCAGTCAGATGGTTCCCATGAAGAAGGAATCTAACTAAGCTCTTGCAAGTTTTCAAGCTTTTGGGGAGTGGACCTGTCAAATGGTTGCTGTATGCTGTAAAGTTTTCTAGTAATCCGCCGCGGCAAATATTTTGGGGCAAATAACCAGAGAGTTGGTTAGTATCCAATTCCAATGTACTCAACTTCATGAGATTCCCTATTTCTTTGGGGATGGATCCAGAAAGTTGGTTTTCACGAAGGAATAAGGTTTCCAAGTTTCTCAACTCACCGAATGATATAGGAATGGAGCCATTGAGGTGATTTGTGCTCAACTCTAAATCTACCATGGCTTTCAAGTTACCTATCTCTATAGGAATGGCACCAGAAAGTTGATTTTCATAGAGAAAGAGAGACTCGAGGTTTGTCATATCACCTAAAGATGTTGGTATTGAACCAGAAAGATTATTCATGTGCAAGTGCAACACAGTTAGGCTTTTTAAGCTTCCAAAATTTGGAGGGATTGGACCTGCTAAGTGGTTGTAACCCATTCCTATTTCAATCGAATTTGAAAGGTTTCCTATCTCTGGAGGAATGGAACCAGAAAGTTGATTGTGATAAAGATGCAAATACGCCAGGTCTTTTAGGCTTCCAAAATTTGGAGGGATTGGACCCGTTAAACGGTTGTTACCCATTTCCATATCAACCAAATTTGAAAGGTTTCCAATCTCTAGAGGAATGGAACCAGAAAGTTGATTGTCATTGAGAGCCAAAGAAGCCAGGTTCATCAAATTACCTAGAGAAGCAGGAATTGGACCATCTAGGTAATTGAGGTAAAGATAAAGCTCGTAAAGAAACTTAAGCTGACCGATCTCTTGTGGAATTGAGCCATTTAACTGGTTTTCATTTAGGTGCAAGACCTGAAGATTTGCGAGAAGACCAATTTCTAGGGGGATTTTCCCAGAAAGTTGATTGTCATTGAGAGCCAAAGAAGCCAGGTTGATCAAATTACCTAGAGAAGCAGGAATTGGACCTTCTAGGTAGTTACTGTAAAGATCAAGCTCGTAAAGAAACTTAAGCTGACCTATCTCTTGAGGAATTGAGCCATTTAACTGGTTTTCATTTAGGTGCAAGACCTGAAGATTTGAGAGAAGACAAATTTCTGGAGGGATTATCCCAGTCAACAGATTATAAGATAGATCAAAATAGATGAGTTTGGAGAGAGAACTAATCTGAGGTGGGATGGCGTCAAAGAGTTCATTCAAGCTGAGGTCAATATATTCAAGATTGGGTAAGGACAGGAATGGAAATTCATGCAGCGTACCTTGTATACCAGAATTTGTGAGGTTTATCCTGTTGACACTTCCAGCAATGTTGCATGAAATTCCAGTCCAAACATTGCATGGGCTTGCATTTGCTTTCGGACTGGTGGAATTACTAGGAAAGTAAGTCCATGAGGTCAGATTATTCTGGGTTTGGTTTTGAAAGCTGGCTTTCCATTTGAGAAGAGCCTCTGCTTCAGTTGAACTAGCAGAAGCAAAAACACTGTTTGGTGATGAAACTAGCTGAACATACAAGATGACACAAGCTAGAAAGCAAGCTTTACCATAAAAATCTGATATTGTCATGATTCTCATGGTTTTGTATGTGTTAGCTGTATAAAAAGTTTTAGTACTTCAGGATTTATTTATAAGTATTCTACATTGGTTGCATTAGCTATTGTTCTGCAATGTTACAGTTCAGAGTTGAAAATTCTGTATACATTTGCTTTCATAACTATGATGGTCTTGGTTGATTGGGGGAGACTCTGGAGTGTTTCATTTACTTGAGTCCTAGTCTTTGTGTGAGTCTTTGTATGTTATCTTTGAAGTTAAAATTGGAAAGTCTGCATCTTTTGTTTGCATATGGAATAAAAGTGATAGCAGTCGGCCTTTATTGGTGTTCAATGGGAGTTTCCTTCATATGAGAATGGCTAAGAATCTATGAATTATGGCGTACAAGTTGCACAATCAACTCTTCAATTTTTGTGGCCTTAAAATGAGCGTGTCTGTTGGGTTATATTGATTCAAAAATTGACATCAGAAACGAATCTTTCAGGGTCATGGACGTGTCTGAAAGAACCAGTCAATCCTCGCATCAAACAATTGATAATACTAATCATCGAAGACGCATGTTGATCCACAAAATCTTTGCTTGTGTGTTCATATAGTGAAAGGAAATGAAGATTTACTCGTAAGAGGACATCTAATGGATTTTATATTTGAGCTTTTAGACAAAATTTAGATAAAAGTTGAAAAAAATCTCCAACCACGCTCATCAAGTCAAACAACATCTGCAATGTGCAGCTCAAACCATAGAGAGAGACTGCGTACTGATCTCGTCTTTTTCATTTAATGACATGGAGATTTTTTTTTTTTTTTTTTGAATAGATAATGACAAGGAGAATTGATGCTTGACTAACAATTAATAACGAAATTGGTTGGGATAGGGATAAAACGGTAAAAATAAAATAAAAAATAAACAAAAAAGGGGCAACAGGGACGTGTTGCATATAGGGATGGCAAAAATCTCCAGCGGGGCGGAGCTCCATTGGATACCCGCCAATGGAGGGAGAATTCGGGGACAGATGGGGAATGGGGATGGGGATCCCCAATCCCCGCTATCTAAGAATGGGGATGGGGCGGGGATGGTATTGTGATCCCCATCCCCAAACCCGCCCCAATAATATATACATATATTTAACTTATATATATATTAATTTATTTTTTATAATATAAATCACAAATATATACATTTACTACTTTACTTTAATGGTGTTTTGACTTTTGCACTCACTGAATTATGATTTATGAATTTAATCATATTTTAAATTTATTTGTTGTAGATTTTGATTTTATAAAAGGCAATATGAGAAAAAATTATTTTATTTATTAAATTCTTATTGGGGATTTGGGGCGGGTTTGGAGGTTTAGTCCCCAATAGGGATGGGGACGGGGAATCCCCAATATATTTTTATTGGGGATTGGGGCGGGGATGGGGGTAGAAAATGACCCCGGGGATGGGGATGGTATTGTGATCCCCATCCCCAACCCGCCCCATTGCCATCCCTAGTTGCATATGCCATGCCTAAGCTATTGTCTCTCCTCGGTACACTTTTCTTGACTTCTAATCTCATCCGTTTAATAAAAATTAGATAGACATAAATTATCTATGTCGGCACTACACCTTCCTTGACTTGTAATCTCATCCGTTCATTAAAACTTGAGTTAATTCATTTCAAGTCCAAAATTGATGTCTTATATTAGATGTAATCCACACGTATTTTTTTTCTAATTGCGGTCCAATAATTCACCTGCCACATAGGATTATTTTTCTTTTTTTGCATATTGACTCAGCAGAGGGTATTGATGACTGCCATCCTGTTCTACCCTTAATATTAAATTCCTTGAATGATGATTTTTTTTTTATATAACAACTTATTATAAGGGAGAATTGCACAAATTGTCACTTAACTATGACTCATTCGACATATCCCTTCGGTCACTCAATTTTCAAACATATCACTTTAGTCAGACAACTATTACTTTGTCAATCACTTTAGTCACCGAATGAGCATTTTGTCTCACTTTAGTCACATCTTCCAATCATTCCAATTCAAATTTCTCAATTTTCCACAATTGGTTAGACGAAAATATCCTTTATATTGTGGCAAATAAAAAATTTTAATGAAAAAATTAACGGAGTGAGTAAAGTGAATAATAGAGTTAAAATTGAGTGACAAAAGTGACATATTTAAAAAGTAAGTAACCAAAGTGTTGAACAGATAAAAGTTAAGTGACCATTTATGATATTGTCCCTTATTATAATGGTGCATTTGAGATTTTGTGTCACGCCTCGAATTTTGAATAACAAATTCAAATCCGAAACATGAATTAAACAACTTAATCAAATAAACGTTCTGACTTTTTTTCATAAACAACCATACCACACGCCACTCAAATTCCAAATCTCAAAAACCTCGAGTTAATTATTACAACTCACTCCTACAAGGTGAAATTGTAAAGCCCTAATTGAGCATAACAAACCTCACAATAGAAATTCAGAATATCACAATGCAGCTACTCTACACAGCTCGATCTCCTTCCTGATTCTCCTGACCTGTAGGATTGCCCGCTACACCGTTTGAATAGTGTACCGGGATTGCAACAACACAAAACCCGGTAAGCTTTTTGCAAAGCTCGTATGAGTAAACAAGAATGAACGGTTGATTTATTATATCACAATTCTTTTAACTCAAGTAAACAAACAACAATCTCAACATCCACAAAGAAATCCACAATCCCAAAATCAGTCACTAAAATCATCAACTCTAAATCACCCAAAATTTATTTAGGGGCTAAGCTCACATCTTTCTTCTCAAAACCCCGAAGTCGTATTTAGAAAAAAACAGTGACTGACAGACTAGAGCTCTAACTGAATCGTAGCCCATCACCTGGCCTAGGTTATGGCATCCGACATGATTGTCAATATTGTAGTTCATCAATATAGGTTAGAACATCCGATACGCATACTCAAATAATCGTAGCCCGTCATCCACCTAAGATTAGAGCATCCGATATGCATACTCAACTTAGCCCGTCACCCGATAAGGGTCGTGGCCTCTATTATACTCAACCAATCGTAGCTCGTCATCCACCTAGGATTAGAGCATCCGATTCCCTCATACCAGTCACTCCATTGACCCTAAATCCATAATCGAGTACAACAATATTCTTTCACACAATAGGATCAATAATTCCATGATACGTACTATTATTGTGTAAATATGTACTCAAAATACAACTCCAAAAATCACCAATCCATTCTCAATCATATCACACTACAACAAATCTGGGTATTAGTGACCACTGCATTGGTCATTAAATCTATCAAATTTGGTCACTAAATATGGTTAGTGACCAAATTCGGGTGGTCACTAGGTGGTCACTATAGGTCCCTCACTGATTCTATTTAGTGACCAACAATTGTAAGTTGGTCACTAATTCGAAATGTCTTCAATGACCACAATATTTGGTCACTAATTTAAAATGTCTTTAGTGACCATGATTATATGGTCACAAATGATAATGACATTAGTGACCTACATGTTCATCACTAAATTGTAATACCAATGGTCACTAAATTGAATAATTTTAGTGACCATATTACTAGGTCACTAATAATTTGGTAACTAAATTGGCAATCATTCTAGGTTGTTAAGTTTGATGTTAATAACCAACAAACTTGACATTAAGTGTGTCACTACATTTTCAAAATGGAGACAATGTACATTTTTTCATGCAATAACCTGCTAAAAGTAGCATTCAATATATAGTCCAACACCAGAAAGTGAAATGTACTCTAAAACCAATTATCAATATCTCTATCTTGAAATACTACATTCGCAAATCCAAAATATAGAGATGTTAATATCCATCTTTGATAACAATTTCAAAATAGACAAAAATACGTTCAAGTCTTTCTAGAAGTTCAATGAGCCTTGAATGAGAGTTTGCAAGATGTACGTACTTTTTGAAGCTTAGACCAAATCTGCAATATAACAAGACATATATAACAAGTTATAACCTTCATCCTAATGTAGTAAGAGTTGCATCTAAAAAGGCCTAGTATTCACTACATACACTATATTATGTTTCCATAATATAATATAAATGCAACAGCTCAATGACTCATGTATGCATACCTCTAGTTTTGGGATAATTGTGCCATCAATTTAAGTAAAAGTGTGTCAGTCTGATTTTGTCTTGCCTTTAGTGCCTCTAACTCTTCATTTTGTTGAGTAGCTCTAGCCTTTACTGCCTTTAACTCTTCATTTTGCTGAGCTGCATCAGCTTTGACTGTCTTTAACTCCTCATTTTGCTGAGCTGCAGTAGACTTCACAGCCATCAACTCCTCTACAAGCTGCATTGCTCGTCTTTCTGCTTGATCTGCCCTTTGATTTGCCTCCCTCAGTTGAGCATCATTTGCTGCAAGTTTAGATCTTTTAGGCTTTGGCCCAGCTCCTAAGCCGCGTATATAGCCTGATCGAGGTGGACCAACAATTTTTGAAAGAACTTTATCATAGATCTCATCTTCAGTCATTATTTCACCAGTTTCTTCATTCATTTGTGGGACGTTTTGTAGATTCTTCATCTCTTCCTACAAAAGAGTGGACATGTATATATATATATATATAGACCATTTTTTAAGTACTGTTATTTTTACAATAATGCAATAATTGAAATAAAAAAATATAGCAACTCACAAAAGCATTCTTTGCAGTATCACCAACCCATGCAGATTTCTTTTCGCTATATCGTGTGAGCTTGAAAAGGTCAATACGACCAACTTCCTCTCCATTCTCAGGATTTCGCTATTTAAGTTTAATCACAACCCAAAATATTTGTCATATACACCTCTCATAGTTGAACATGCCTTAACAACAAAAAAAACTGAAATTGAAGCTTACATTTTCAGTTCTAAGGCGACTAAATGCCTTTGTCCCTGCACAATGTGTTATCTCCAACTTATCTCTGTTTTTCTTGTTTTTTTCACTTGTTTCCTGTATAAAAATCAAATCACAAACTTCACAATCTATAGCAAGTACAACTATAGATGAAAAAAAAATTACTAATTGGGGCCTTAAAAAATAAACATTATTGAAAGAATTCTAACCAGCCACTTTCCATCTTGCCACAGATTTGCAATCAAATAGTTCCAATCTTCCTCTTCCACATCTTCAGGTCGATTTTCTACAGCTTCCTCTATTGAGTCATATTTCAGAAATTTCTTACGCAAATTATAGCGCCAAGTGGTAAAATATCTCATCATATGTTTCTCAATTGCCTCATCCACATGAGACTCATTGCTCAACTTGAATTTTTCCTAATATCATATGATGATGACATATTAGCAAACAAGGCAGATTTCATGTAATAGACTATAATTTGTTGTACATAATTTAGGTCTAGTATATTTGAAGAAAATGGAATGGTGTACTTACACGGGCATGACGAATTAGCAAAGCAACATCTTCTCTTGAGAGCTCAGACCACTTCTTAATTTGCAATGGAACATTTTTTCGAACAAAGCACCCCATACCAGTAATGCAGAATTGACAATTTGTTCCTACAGCTCTCATAGTATGCTTTGGAATATCAATATCAAGTTGAACACCATCACGCTTCCTCTTGGATAGCTCAAGACATCGAGTCTCACCACGTACTTTCTTGCGAACTGCACTGCCTACATGAATTATCAAACTGATCATATAAAGCAATAATTTAAAATACATTTATACCATTAAATTATCAAAGCTCAGTTGACAAATTATTTTTGTTTTACTTACTAATCATATTATGTACAATTTGTTTCATTACTTACTATTAGTATTAGTGCCCTCTTCTACCGTGGGGGAACAAGCAACTTGAGTAGGCTGTGTGGCATTTGCAGTTGAAGTTGATTCTTGTTGAATAGAAGTTGATCCTTGGTTAATAGAAGTTGACCCTTGCTTAACAGAAGCTGATCTTAGCATTCGCATAAGTGGTGATGATTGAACTTGAGGTGGACAATGATGTTTTGGAACATGAGTAGGAATGGAAGTGATAATCTGCTCTACTGATGAGTGCAATGGGGCTGCCGGTGCTTGTGCTGGTGTTGTAGGCTTACTTAAAGACTTTGCAAGCTTTGAAATCTTTTGAGTAGATGATCGCATTTGGTGCTGTGGCAGTGCTTTTGTCCGCAATTGATGTAGAAACCTTGGACCTTGTCTACCATTAGCCATAATGATATATATATATATATATATATATATATATGCACACAACCTGTCATGAAAAAAAAGAGCTATTAGCATGACTCTAAATCTCTTGAAGTAATTGTTTTAATGCTTACCTTATACAACAAAATAAATATATTTATCCTATGCATTAAACAAACTAATGAACTAGTATCAAAATGAACTTGGAAGTTAGAATTGAAAACCCAAGCTTTGTATGACATTGACATACATATGATAAAATCATGACAATATAAAATTGTGGAATAGAATATGCATGGATTCTATCACGTAGAGTCATCCTCGATATCATCATAAGACATCAACTCATTATCTTCATCATTAAAGTCGTCATCTTCTGCATCACTATCTTTAGCATTCAAATCAACAACGATCATATCCATGTCATCTCTATGTAATGACGTCTCTCCAACATTAACTTCAACTGAATCGACATACCCATGTGACTCTTGCTGATATGGATCTTCTACCTCCTCTAATGAATCACCCACTTCAGTTTCTTTTTCTGTAAAATCATACATCCCTCTAGGCTGCGACCTTTCTACAACACGCCAATTACTACCATGCTTTGTATCTTTCAAATAGTATACCTGCTGTGTTTGACATGCTAATGCAAATGGATCATTCATATACCATTTTTTGGTAAAATTAACACTTGTAAACTGGTTCTCATCAACTTGAATTCCCCTTCTTGCATTGAGATCCAGCCAATCACATTTGAAAACGACCACCTGATTATTTCCAAGGTATGATAACACAATTATATCTTTCAAAACACCATAAAAGTCGATACTTTTACCACGATGCTCTCCTTTGACTACCACTCCATAGTTTTGAGTTTTTTTATTTGCATCGCGTTTCTGAGTATGAAACCTTATGCCATTGACGATACACCCACTATATCGTGCCACTTCACGTTGAGGTCCACTGGCCAAGTATAGTAAGGATTCAACATCTTCTGTTGAACCCTCAACTTGCATCTGTTGAACCTATATACACAACTTACCAAAATTAGAGTGAGCAATGAAAAATACACAAGTATAGTTTGGAATTATATATGCTAAAATATTCATCACTCACACGTCGCAAAAACCATTTATGAAACTTCTGTTGTTGTTCTTTTTCTATGTTTGGAATATTTTGCCTCTCAAGTTCTGCTTTATGTTCCCTGCATGCATAACAAAATATTCAGAACTTGGTCAAATTATTGCCTATTAAGAATACACAGATACATTACAGCAGCTCATGTACCTTATATATGGCAGTACTTCATCACAATTATTCAGCACATACCATCGAATCCTTGCAAAGTCAGTTAGGCTAAGAACATCATCAACTGCTCCCTTTAACAACTTAACATTCTGTGTGAAAATAGATAAATCCATCCTTCTCTCACTTACATCATGGTTCCTGTCTACTTGGTTAAACTTTGTCTCAACATCACGAAAGTACATGGAGCAAAATGTCAGGCATTCACAATCACAATAACCTTCCGCAATTGATCCTTCAGGGTGGGCTTTGTTTCTGCAATAATCCTTTAAGTTATGCATTTTTCTGCAAAGAAATATAAATATACAGTTAATACCAAACTATGTATACATAAAGTAATCCAATTATGTTACAAATAGAGATTAATGAGGTAAAATAAGACAAATTTTCTTATCCAAAACAAATTGAAAATGATGCAGATCTAGTGAAGCAATGAACCAACATTCTCAATAAATTGATAGTTTTTTTAGCACCAGTACAACAAAAGAAACAAGTGCATCAGCACAATAAAGAAAAATATATGCATCAGCACAACCACATCAGCACAACCTCAAATATAGAAGCATCAGTACATACCAAAGAAAAAAAAAAATTAAATGCACCACCACAACCACAAATATATGCATAAGCACAAACCACAAATATAGAAGCATCAGCACATGCCAAAAAGAAATAAATGCATCCACACAACCACATAAGAAATTAATAGTTTTAAATATTACCTCTCAAATGGAAACATCCATCGATATTGTACTGGTCCAGCAAGTATGGCCTCATAAGCCAAGTGAATTGGCAAATGAGTCATAATGTTGAAAAATGAGGGTGGGAAGTTCAACTCTAACTTGCATAGGAGTACGACAATATCCTTATCCAGCCTTTCCAAAACATCCAATCTCAAAGTCTTGGAAGTCAACTCCTTAAAGAATAAACATAATTTAATAATGACCTCACGAACATCTTTAGACAAGTACCCACGCAAGGCTACAGGAAGAAGTCGCTGCAATATAATGTGGCAATCGTGACTTTTCAAACCATAAATCTTAGAATCAGCAATGTTCACACAATTAGAGATATTTGAAGCCATGCCATCTGGAAGTTTTGTACAACTACAGAACTCACAAAAACCTTTCCTCTCATCTATATTAAAAGTGTAATATGCTGGTCTAAACTTAATCACACCATCAATATATTTGGGGTGTAAATCAGACTTGATGCCCATCTCTTCCATATCAAGACGAGTCTTATATGAGTCCTTCGTCTTACCTTCAGTGTCCATCAATGTACCCAAAATATTATCACAAATATTTTTTTCTATGTGCATTACATCAAGGTTGTGGCGTAGCTTGAGTGTGTGCCAATAGGGTAAGTCAAAGAAAATGCTTCGTTTTGTCCAATTCAAATGATCAGCACAACGCTTTCTCTTCTTCCCCTTTCCAAAACACGGTTGTGAAACATGAGTCAATTGGCAAACCACATCATCCCCTGATAATAAAGCAGGTTTTAATCTCTTCTCAACTTTACCATTAAACTCCAAATTTTTTCTGAATCTGTGATTTTGTGGCAGAAAACGACGGTGATCATAATATATAGTTTTTTGCCAATTGTTCAACCATTGATGAGGTGTCTGGTCATTGCAAGTAGGACATGCCATTTTTCCTTTGGTACTCCATCCAGACAAATTTGCATATGCAGGAAAGTCGTTTATTGTCCACAATAGTGCAGCTCTTAAATGGAAATTGTGTCCAGAACCAGCATCATATGTATCAACCCCAACCTCCCATAATTGCTTCAATTCTTTAACGGTTGTAGAAACACGTCAATGTCATTTCCAGGAGCTCTTGGTCCAGGAATAAGTAATGACATCATGAAGTATGGATCTTTCATGCATTTCCACGGCGGAAGATTGTATGGAACAAGAAAAACAGGCCACATGCTATAAGAGGTACTTAAATTACCAAATGGATTAAAACCATCAGTTGATAATCCAAGCCTAACATTGCGAGAATCCATGGCAAATGACTCATGCTTTAGATCAAAGTCCTTCCACACTTGAGAATCAGCAGGATGCCTCATATACTCATCATCTGGTCGTTTATCCTTGTGCCATTTCATATCTACAGCTGTTTTCTTTAATATAAACAATCTTTGCAGCCTTGGAGTTAAGGGAAAGTATCTCAAGATTTTCTGGGGAATCTTCTTCTTGCCATTGTCAAAAGAGTACCTAGGTTCCTGACATATTGGACACTCCAATTTATCTTCATACTCCTCCCAAAAGAGTACACAATCATTTTTACATGCATGGATCTTGTCATAACTAAGACCCAAGTCTCGTATAATCTTCTTTGATTCATAATGAGATCTAGGACATGTATTTCCATCAGGTAATGCCTCTTTCACTAACTCAAGCAATGCTGAAAAGAACTTGTTGCTACCACGAAACATTATCTTTAAATGAAGCAGCTTTACAGTGAAGGATAATTTAGAGAATTTTCGACAACCAGGGTATAATTCTTGCTCTGCATCCCTCATCAATCGTCTAAACTTATTTTCTTCCATAATAGGGACATGTTCTTGAGATTCCCTATCATCATGAGCTTGGAAATCATTTAACATTTCAACTACATCATCAACATCCTCTTCATTTTCAGATTCCAAAATATCATCTTCTAGTTCAAAATCATCATCATTTTCTCCATGATCTGTCCACTTAGTGTAATCCTTAGCCATTCCATTTGCATATAAATGATCCTCAACTTGGTCTGGGCTATATTTACGAAAATTATTGCAATCCATGCACGGACAAGGTATCAAATCAGACCCTGGCTTCATGTGGGCAATTGCGAAATTCATGAATTGTTTCACCCCATTGATATATTCTCTCCTTCCCCTAGTGGGTAACTGAATCCAACTTCTATCAATCAACGATACAGACTAACTCTAGCAAATATTAGAAAAGAGACAGTAAACTAAGTTATAACAACTAAATTTCAACAGAAAGCTATTCAATAAAGGACCATCTTGCTTTGATTATACTAGCCAAGAAGTACTATATATCTATGTTTAAGTATATTTTAATATAAGATAGAGCATATCTATGTTTGATAACCATAAAAAAAGTTTGTAATAAGAAATAACAAAAGAAGTCTTACCTTCTTAAGACTTCTTTTGTAAATTGGATATTGAGACTTGTTCGCTCCTATTCAGTAGTTGAAAGCTGCACAAATTGGACAAGTTAATGATATTACAGTAATATCTTTTTGTTTTAATGCACTTGATCATACTTCTTATAGAGTAGGGAATAGGAATAGAAAGATATGTTCTAGTCTAGTAAACATAGTTCAACATTCAATCATTGTTAAGCGATGTCTATTGCTATAATAGTTGCACATATATGGATTATTGTTTTCCAAGGTACATTATGATAAAGATTTACTGATTTAGTCTTCATTACGAAAGGTGTTTAGTCCTTGACTGCCCATAAATATATACCCTGAGGTCCCTGCTATACCAATCACTGAATCGAGCTATTCAATTAGCTCCATAAGAATCAAAGTCACAACAAGACCCTATATATTGACAGTTCTAGATGTGCTAACAGACAAAAAGAAAGAAGATAATAAGGAAACAAAAAGAGTTCATATCAAAAATACAAAAGAGATGGCAAAGAGAATTATTTTTACTAAAACAACTTATCGAGCTTTTTTGTTCTCGCAATGCATATCCGAAGCAAAGCACTAGAAGTGGAATTATCTATATCTCACATCCAAGGAAAAATGGTGAACATAGCTTATTTGATCAACATGCCATCAGAGATAGTTTATTGGTTCCTAAGGAGCAGATTTTATGAGTCAATTTGACTCAAAACAAATATTAAAAAAACAAAACTAGAGGTAATTTGAAGTTCAAAACACAATAATGCAAATTGGTGAAAACTTGGAAAAAAAAAATACTGTACATGCATCCCACAAAGGACATATTGCATGCAAATATACAAACCTATACAGCTACAAATTTGTACAAATGGGTCTGAGGAATACCTTTGGTTTTGAACAAATTTCATAAATGACAAGTCAAGACTCTTCTTTTTCTTTTTATTATTTTGATTCTCTTAGTGACCTTTGAAAAGGTTTGCCTTTATCTTTTTCCAGTTTTTTAAATTTATTTCTTGGGCGTCTTTCATACGTCAATTCATTCATTCTACTTATACTAGTGTTGCTTGTGTTTATCTCTTGCAGAGAAGTTGGGACTATTCATCGGATTACTAGTTTACCTTTGAGGAAGAGGTAAAACTTCAATCTAAAAGTAAATCATAAACCAAAGAACCAGTTGGTCACATAACTTTAATTCTGATCAGTCAGTTAAAGGAAGATAAATATCTTCACTATTTCCTTTTATTACTTGATCAAACATGGTTATAAAGAAATACATGATGCATTATGCTTGTTACTGTTCTGCATACACTTACTTGATGACAACACATTTCACCCATAAATAGTTGTTCCTAACAGAGAGATCTCTCCACAAGTTATATATGGATTTGCTGAATCAATAGACGATTTATACCCATAAATTATTATGTTATCTGTAATTTGTATAAGTTTTAAACACTTGCTTCTTAATCATTTTTAATTTAACTAACTTCTTTCTGTGGGTTTAACTAAATAAGGCGATAAGAATTATGCTATGGAGTGAAATTGAGCTTCCTCTAACATACTGAGTTTGAGAACTTTAACAAAAGCATTTTTTTTTGTTTTGTTTCTTGAATTGCTAAGAATGTCCTTGGCAAGGTAGCCTTGATGGTACTTTTGGTCATTAAATATTAAATGTTTGTTTTCCAGCATCTATTCCTAAGCTTATGTGTTTAGACATTATTTTACTTGTTGCATTGGTTTCACGGGATAATGCAAGGAGGGGTTGCTGTTCTGTTGGATTTGCAAGAGGATTTTCTGCTCTGTTTTGTGCAAGGAAGAGCTGTTCTTCTCTCATTCCAAGGGTGCTTATATATTCATGTAACATTTTAATTATATTAATTCTTGGGTACCAACTTGATTTCGATAGCCAAGATATTTAATTTTGATCAATTGAACTTTTATTGCTTCCCATTATGCAAGTTGTTTTTGTTTTTTGTACTAAGAGGTAAGGCCTTATGTCCCCCTCTTTATTGTATTTGTTTTTTTATGCTAATAAATCATATTTCTTATTAATCTCAATTTACTGTTAGTCTCTTTTTAATCTGAGCAATAAGAAGTGCTCTCTTAGTATGTAAATGGTTGTATTAATCTCATCTTGAAGTACAAAAGTTATATTATTTCTACAGTAAAAATTTAAGTTACAAAGGGATGCCAAAAGACTAGATAACAATAGATTTAATTGCAGTTATTGATGTAAAGATGCATATGTAAACAGAAACTAGTAAATAACTGATGTCAAATTCTTCTTAGACATCAAATATAAGCAAAACACTGATTTGGTTTCAGGATTACACATTAGGTGAAAAACTCGCTGATGTTAAAGTAATGTCAGACATCAGAAGTTGGTGCTTAGACATCGATAATTCTAGGTAGTGATGGGTTTGTAGTATATACAGGACATCATTTTCTTGTAAATCTGTGTTGTCTAAATATGATATAGACATGGGGCAAAAATCGATGTCTAAATGCATGACATTAGACATCACTTAACGAGACATCGGTTGCTTACTGAAATAGACATCAATGTTTAGCTGATGTGTATCAACATTCTTATAATCTGCATGCACTCTAAAGTGTGTCTTGTTACTCAAATGTAGTTTACAACTCTTGAACCTCAAATAATAAAAAGCTGTTGAGCACTTTACATTCACTTGTCTTATAGCTTCAAGGGTCAAAATCTTATTAGTTCCTTCAACATATATTAATTCCATTATTTATTTCAATTATATAACCAGCCATTCCTTTCATTCATTTCAATTAGAATAAGAGTACGTTACTACTGGCATGGCAAGTAACATATATATTCAAGTCAAAAGTAAGTAACTTCTAAGTCATCAGTTCATGACAACAATCATAGAAATAAATGATTTATAGATTATTGATGGTAGAAACCTATGTAACTACGTAAAACATGAATCCATTAAATTAAACTACATGTGTTAAGGATTACGTACATGTTTAATTAGAACTTCCAGTTACTTATACAGCTAAACTAAAGTTGAAAAAGCAATAAGATTATAAGTTTACCAAATTTAACAGCAAAAGGAATGATGCCAAACAAGTCCAATGTGTCTAAAGTTTGAACCGAGGGGGAAAGGGACCGATTAAAGGTAACAACATACCATCTCCACGGTTGTTAGTTCGGGCAAGCTTGAAGGTACTATAGCCAGCATCACCAAGCCTCTTCAGGTACATATTCACAAATTCTTAATTTCCAACCCAGAACTCCTAATTTTACAAAAAAATGGTCTATTAAGCACATATAGTTGGACAGAAACTGAAAAGTTTACTTTTTTCAGTTTAGACAGAAATTCAGCACAAAAGACAAAAGGGTACACAAAGATTACCTGGAGACATATAATAGCAGACGATTCATACAATAGCCAATCCAAAATCTTCTGATTCCTACTCACCCAAAATGAGCTGAATTGACTCTCACGAAGCCCTTGATTCTGTTCCACACCACAAGAACAATGAAAAACTTCATAACACAATCAAAAACAATAAGCAACCTTATTTTTGACTTGAATATATATGTTACTTGCCAGAAATAAAAAAGCCAATCCTTCTTATCGTCTCCAGCTGAACCTTGAACCAGAAATATGAAAAGCCCAACAACCTAATCATTACAAATAAGGAAAATCAAATCAAAACTCAAACAACCATAACCCTAAATTTAAATTGAGTACCGAATTACTTCACGAAACCTCTCTATTCAAACCCCCAAAGTCAATTTGATTGCCAAAAAAAAAAAACCGAATCGAAAGTCAAATAGCTCAACCCAAAATCACAAACGAAGCCATTTCACACAATTCAAACCAAGGAAGGAGGAGGAGTACCTCGTCTTTAAGCAGGGAGCGGATCGATATGAGTGGAGGAGAAGATGGAAGGTGAAGAACGCAATAGGAGTGGACGAGGAGAAGATGAATCTGAGTTAGGTGAAGAACACGAAATAGGGTGCTTATAACTTTGGGAGACCGCTTTGTGAAAATTTGGGAGTAGCGCGCTTATAATTTTGGGAGACCGCCAAGCACCGATTGAAATACATTAAAGATCTAGTTGGTCACTAAGTGCAAGTGTTATTAAAACTTATAGTGGCCAAACCTAAGCTGGTCAATATTAATTAAACATTTGGTCACTGCAAAATAATAATTAGGCGGCAGTTCTGAAAAATCTGGCGCCAACTATTTTAATGACCAATGAATAATGTTGGTCACTAGTTCTATTCTATTAATGACCAACTATAAGTTGGTCACTATGATTTGGTCATTAATTCCCAGATTTGTTGTAGTGTCATCACACCAATCACACGTCAACCAATATATATATTCCACGTAAATATATATATACGTAATCATTCACTCAGGAATGATCGCTAATACCAACTATAATTCACACAAGAAAATTGTGAAATTCACTTTTATAATTTAAATACATTTTACTTACCTATGGACCGTAGAAGATCAAGCCCATGTATTTTAAAACAAATATTCATTTCCGTGAAACATTTTCAATCCAGTACGATATAAGTAAAGTAATTTTGGTTCGTAATATGAACCATGTGAAGTTTACTCATCTCTAATCCAGCTGCGTCTTCTTAATATCCCAAAAACAACAATCTGAAATCGTCCACCAATCAATCCATCAATCACCTAGTCAAACATGATCTTAACTTAGCAAGGGATTCATAAAACACACTAAAACGACAATCCAACGGTCGGATCGAAATTAAACGATGATCCAACGGTCGGATCCTCACAGATCATCCTTAAGATCATCCTTCCAAATTATCATGATGATCCAACGGTCAGATCTTCCTGAATCACCCTTACTAACATCTCCATAATTTTATATGAAAATCTGACGGTAGGATTCTCACGAATCGCCTTCGGAATCACTATTTCACAATTATACGAAGATCCAATAGTCGAATCTTACCCATGACCACACAAAGTCATCGGGACAGTCATACAATCAACATATCAAAATTTGAATTAAATCTGACGGTCGGATCTTCACGGATCGTAAACCGAAGATAAAACGTAAAAACCTTAAATAGTAACTTCAAAACGTAAATCCACTATTTATCAACTTTTTCTAAAATGACCATGTATATATCAAAACGCTCGTAAGGATGCATAGATCATCGTCCAGATAATATAAACTCAAAATATGGTCCGACGCGTCGCCACACGCGGCGGTCAGACCATGGTGAACGCGGCGGTCCACACCGGTCAACCACCTCCGATGCAAAAGTTGTCAACTAAAAACTTCTTCAAAAAAAAAGGGTGATCAACTTTCATATCTGGAGCTAAGCGATATTTGGTCTAGATCGTCCTAGATCAAGCTTTGAAGTTGGATTAATCTCAGCCCTCTGATCACGTTTCCAGATCCAACCAAAGCCGTCAATCTTCAATCCTTGATCTTTCGCTCCACACTCAAAATCGTGACGCAAGGCTTATATGGGGATGATCAGGAGGAAGAGGTGATCACGAAAATGCCAACAATCGATCGACGGAACGCAGGAAAAATTGGATTTCCATCTCGGCTTGGAGGCAGCAGCGGGGCAGGGCAGGGCCACAGGGCGGCTGGGCTCGGCGAGGCGCGCCGGCCTGGAGCGGGTCCGGTGGCGGTGGCGGTCGAGATGGCTGCATTCAGGCCGTGCGGGTCGGAACCGGGTCGGACCCCACCGGGGGGGGGGGCTGCACACGGGAGAGAGAGAGAGAGAGAGAGAGAGAGAGAGAGAGAGAGAGAGAGAGAATTCCTGGGGAAGAAAATGAAAATTTGGGAATTTTTTTGGGTTTTTTTGAAAAAAATTCCAGAAATTTCTATATTTATAGGAAAAATCACCATTTTCAAATATTCGTAATAAATTCATAAGAACTCCAAATATTGCGCTCCACATATCGACGAGCTCTACGACTTTCATGAAAGAAGTTTTCTTAAATTTTGTACATATAAAAAGTCAATTTTTCACGAACCCCTAAATAACGTTCGTTTTCGAAAATAAAAATCGTTCGAACTAATTCCACAACTTCTCCAAGCTTTGTGTTCATGCCTATGACCACGAAATCATTTCCTAAAGGTCATCGAAAATTAATTTGAATTTTCGGGGTATTACATTTTGCCAACTCATTATTATTGAAAGTTTTGTGAACAACTTCTTATACATAATATATAATTACTTTGAGTATTCTTCTCCTATTCATTTTGTATTTTCTCCTCTCATATTATTCCTCTCATCTTCTTGATCCACTTCCTTTTTTTACCCTCTTAGGGTCAAAAAAATTGTTCTTATATGGTAGATGTATGTTGTGGAATATACGTGGGAGAAAAAAAAAAGTACTAATGATCTCTTATCTTTTGTATTACTCAGGTATTGGTTTGATTGCAGTTGCTTCATGTTAGATTGAATGGTACTAATTTTATCTTTAGTTTAGATTCAATACCCACATGTTTGGTTTCAGCGATGGCCACACGTGCTCACCGTCACCCAATATAACTTGTCCACGTGTATGGCTTGAGAAATCGCCACACGTGTGGGGGCGTGTTGAGAATGTGTATAAATATAACTCCTACATTGGAAAAATATAACTTTGTTTTTGGGTTTAGAAGGATTTGGGCCACTCCATCCATTGCCAATTGGTGGTTTGGATGTGAACCCCAGATTACTTTATCAGGGGGGAAGTAATACCAAAACCCCGTGAATAAAAATGAACAAGTACAACAAAAGCAATATAAAGTATTAAGAATAAGTGTTATTACGATGTAGTTCGATCCATATGGTTGAACTGCTTCCATTTAGTATCATACAATACTAATCCCAAGTACATGAATTTTGGAAATGATTTTGGTAGCAGATAAAAGCAAAAAGGTTTTTTTTGTTGTATTCAACTTGATTGGCAAAAAATCAAAATTTCATATTTTCTCTATGAAAATATGAGTAAAAAACTTCGTTGTCGGTGGCATACAAATTTTGGAGAAATTTCGGACAAAATTTCGGTGTGAATTTTTAAATATATTTTAGGGAAAATGATCATTTACCCAATTTTAGCTTAAAAATTGCCCACTTGCTCCACCAACTGTTTTTTAAACCCATTTACCCAAAACACTCTAAGGGATTATTTCCCTAATACCCAATTAATTCTTTTTTATTTTTTTTTGAGACTTTTTTGCCCTCTCCTTCATTTTCACTTAAGAGGGAGAAGTCATCCTCCACCTTGCCGGCCTCCGATGACTAGTGGCAGGGCGCCGACTCCAGTAACCGGAATCCGACGACCGGTCACCGGAATCAGGAATCCGGCTACCGGACTGGTGTCCGGATTCCGGCATCTGAATTTATTGCCCCCTAATAATACCTAGTAACCATATTATTGCCCCCCAGTAATCATATTACTGTCCCCCAGTAATCATATTATTGTCTCCCAATAATCATGTTATTGCTTCCCAAATTCATATTATTTCCGTCCAGTGAATTGTATAAACTCCTCAAACCAAAATCAATACACTATAGGTTACAATTGATCATATTATTGCCCCCAGTAATCATATTATTGCCCCCCAACACTCATATTATTGCCTCAATAATTATATTATTACCCTCCAATCATCATATTATTGCTCTTAAGTGAACCAAAATGAATACATTATAGATACAAAAAAAAAAAAAAATCAGGCTACCAAAAAAAAAGTGATATGGACACCCAGAAATTGCTCTGGGCACCCACCGGAGTGTGAGGCCGGTGCAAGATTGGTTGGGGAGCGGAGTTGGATCGTCATCGTCTTCGTCGAGATAGGAAGAGTTGGCGAAATAAGGTTGATGGGACCGGACCACCGACCTCAACCTCAACCACCTTACGTCTTCGTCGTCCTGGGTTACCCAATTAAGACCTGGCCAAGATCCGGATCGAGAAACAGAGATGAGATGGCCCAGAATCCGCCAGATCGATTAAGTTGTTGGCCCGAATCCGAAGGTGGAGCGCCGGAGCAGCCATGGCAGAGAGAGAGAGAGAGAGAGAGAGAGAGAGAGAGTCTGGGGGAGAGAGAGTATGGTTCGGGTGACGGCGGCGCTCGGAGGTTGAGGTCGAATCCGGATGCAGTGCTCCTATCTTCTCTGATGGCGGTGGAGACTTGATGAGGTGGTGGCCAGAAGCTGCCGGAGCAACCATGGCACAGAGAGATATAGAGAGAGAGAGAGAGAGAGAGAGAGAGAGAGAGAGAGAGAGAGAGAGAGAGAGAGAGTGAGAGAGAGAGTCTGAGAGGATAGAGTTTAATAGGGGCAAAACTGTCACTATAGGTTAGATTGGGTAAATGAGGTTAAAAAACTCTTGGTGGAGTAAGTGGGCAATTTTTGGGCTAAAATTGGGTAAGTGGTCACGGCCCCCTATATTTTATACCCAATTTACCATGAACAATAACTTCTGTATTTCTCTTATAACTTTCGTATACGAACTCCAATTTTTACGTACCACATATGCAAGCGCTCAGTTTAACGTCCTCTACAATTTTCATGAAGAATACTTTCTCCAATTTTGACCCGAAAAAAAAAAGTCAACTTTAGGGCCACTAAAAGTATCGAAACAAAGTAAAAAGTGAAAGTAATTGCCGTTTACCGTCCAAATGACTAGTAAACCGGTAAATTGAAATACGGGACATAACAAAAAGACACCATGGAGTAAAAGAAAGCGTACAGTTCGGAAACAAAGTTGCCTAAACTTGAATACATTTCGTAGTTGCAATTTACATCTCGCAGTAAAGCGCGAGCACTGTTGCTAATAAGATCGAAATAAGATTCTTTCCTCTGGTATTGGTTGCATGTGCCCCACATGGGCAAGGTTTCAAATTTTGGTTTTTGTTTCGATTTCGGTACTTCAAATTTAAGGAAATTTCGGAGAAAGATTCGATTTCGGTGGAAATTTCGGTTAAAAATAAAGAAATCATATTAATTGCTTTTATAAAATGATATTTTTGAATGAAACTTTTACATAGACAAAACTAACCTATAATAAACCTATTTACAATGTAGCCTCTCTAAAATTATATATTTATAATATAATTGTGATATTTAATATGTACGAGTAATTAACTAGTACTGTAGTAGGTTGTTAAACTAGTGTTTTTATCTATATGTAATTATAATTGTGTTGTATATTGATAATGTGAATGTGACTTACTTTTTTTTTTTTTTTTTTTTATCGCTAGAACCCAGTTGAATTGTTATTGTTCCACAATATATAGATCACTCAACCTTGACTGACTCAAACCTGACTAATGGCGTACAAGTTGAATTGTCATTGTTGCACAATATATAGATCACTCAACCTTGACTAACTTAACCTTGACTAAATGTTGTACAAGTTGAATTGTCAATGATGTACAAGTTGAATTGTCATTGTTCCACAATATATAGATCACTCAACCTTGACTAAATGGCGTACAAGTTGAATTGTCAATGGCGTACCAGTTGAATTGTCATTGTTCCACAATATATAGATCACTCAACCTTGACTAAATGGCATACAAGTTGAATTATCATTGTTCCACACTAAATGACGTACAAGTTGAATTCGGACAATGCATATAAAAGCACCATTTGAGTAATACTAGTCTTACCCAAGGTTTCAAATTTTGGTTTCAGTTTCGATTTCAGTACTTCAAATTTAAGGAAATTTCGGAGAAAGTTTGAATTTGGTTAAAAATAAAGAAATCATATTAATTGCATTTATAAAATGATATTTTTGAATGAAACTTTTACATAGACTAAACTAACCTGTAATAGACCTATTTACAATATAGCCTCTCTAAAATTATACATTTATAATAGAATTGTGATATTTAATATGTACAAGTAATTAACTAGTACTGTTGTAGGAAGCTAAACTAGTGTTTTTATTTATTTGTAATTATAATTGTGCTGTATATTGATAATGTGAATGTGATTTACTTTTTTTTTTTTTTAATGGCTGGAACCCAGTAGGAGGTTTGGCTATCACGCCTTTTTCACTAATAATTAGAAAAACACAAGTGTGTGTGTGTGTGTGTGGGGGGGGGGGGGGGGGGGTTGAGAATGTGTATAAATATAACTCCCACATTAGAAAAATATAACTTTGCGTATAGGTTTATAAGGGTTTGAGCCACTCCATCCATTGCCAATTGGTTTTGGATGTGAACCCTAGATTACTTTATCATGGTATCAGAGTGGGTTACCCACGTGTTTGGTTTCAGCGATGGCCACACGTGCTCACCGTCACCCAATATAACTTGTCCACGTGTATGGCTTGAGAAATCGCCACACGTGTAGGGCGTGTTGAGAATGTGTATAAATATAACTCCTACATTGGAAAAATATAACTTTGCTTATGCGTTTAGAAGGGTTTGGGCCACTCCATCCATTGCCAATTAGTTTTGGATGTGAACCCCAGATTACTTTATCAGGGGGGACCTAATACCAAAACCCCGTGAATAAAAATGAACAAGTACAACAAAAGCAATATAAAGTATTAAGAATAAGTGTTATTATGATGTGGTTCGATCCATATGGTTGAACTGCTTCCATTTAGTATCATACAATACTGCTCCCAAGTACATGAATTTTGGAAATGATTTTGGTAGCAGATAAAAGCAAAAAAGTTTTTTGTTGTATTCAACTTGATTGGAAAAAATATCAAAATTTCATATTTTCTCTATAAAAATATGAGTAAAAAACTTCGTTGTCGGTGGCATACAAATTTCACAGAAATTTTGGAGAAATTTCTAACAAAATTTCGGTGTGAATTTTTAAATATATTTTGTGTGTGTAGATATTTTGGAAGTTAAGCATTTCACGAAAATGTATGAAAAATTTCAAAAAATTTCGTAAAAACTCCTTACAGAAATGATATAGCATATGAATTTCTTTTCGGTACTTCCAAAGTAGTTTCGGAGAAATTTAAAAGCTTATGGCGAGAAGTTAACATTAAGAAATTTTTGTGGGGATAAGATTATTCATGGGGCCATTCATTTCGCAGATTATTTATGTGGCCATCGTTTCGCAAAGACTTTGATTATTATCATCACTTGGAAGGCGGCTAAAGGACAAGTTCGCTGTACCTGCCGTGTTCTATCAAATGCGCAATTATATGATACTATAAAGGAAGGAAACGAAGAAGAATTATACCCGTCACTGATAAATGGTACATGATACAATGGGTCACAAGAAAGCCTGCAGCGCAGTCAACTTGATTCCCTTCACATTCCTATTGCTATTATCATGTTCATCACAACTAGCATTTGCCAGAGTTTCCAAGTTTTCGAAAAGCAGTTGGTTTCTTTCCCACGCATTATTTCTTAATTTGTTGTTGGATTGATATGCCCTGGTTAGTTTTACTACTAATCAACTTTCTTATTGTCAACGCAGAAGAAATGATTATCGAGGCAAAGATATCAAGCAGTTCCCATTCTATACCGATGACAACTTGCGCACTTCAACGTGGACCCGTGACAGCGTGTAGAAGATCAGAAAGAGCGCATCAGGGCGGCGGGTGTGAACCAAATTGTCCTTGAACCACGTACGGTTACTGATCAATTGTAGAAGTGATACGGAGGTTTCATATATGGGTAATATTCTCGAAGGGCCCAAGTGATGAACATCTGTTGTGGAATTTTGAATAGGTAATCCTATATGTAATCATCCTCCTGTATTAGATACGTTTTCATTATACGTTTCAATATATTTTTGTGTGGTATTTTTCGGATCCCAACCTTTTTCAGACTCTTGAGTTACATTCTAGCCTTATACAATAAAACCTCTATGTAGTCATAACGGTTGGACCTAACTAATCAGTACTAATAAAAGGGTCACTAAAATGAATGCTTTTTTTTTAACTATAGAGCCACTAACTATTTTTTTTCTCTCATAAGGCAACTAGATTAAAAATTGTGTTAAATACATATTTACGTAACTGTCACTAGAGTAAAAAATCAACAACCATTCTCTCTCTTCAGTGAGGTCTCTAGCCAACTCCGGCAGGGTCTCCGACAGCTTCCGGCGAGGTCTCTAGCAACTACAAAAAGTATTGTCACGAACACCAAAAGCTACTGTAACTAGCAACAAAATCTATTATGATGAGATTTTCGGCGATGTCACAAAAGCTATTGTCATCAACAAAAACTACGGTCCCCAATATCAAAAGCTACTATTCCTACCAACAAAATCTACTCTCACCAATAACAAAAGCTACTTTCACCATCACCGAAAGTTACTCTCATCAATATCAAAAGCAATAACCAAGCAGCAGAACAAAAATTACTACCAAGTAGAACAAAAGCTACTTCCAGAGACTAACAAAGCTATGGAAATGTAAAGGATACAACCAAAATAAAAATGCTACTGTAATTAAGAAAAGAAAACATATTCAATGATACAATAAGTATGCATAATTCAACAATGATACAACTATTTAAAAAGCTACGTTGTAAAAAGTCACTATCATAGTTGTGAAAATATATTACAATAGTTGTGTAAGCTATCGTCAATGTTGTGATGCTACTGTCATCTTTCATATGACCATCACTGATGTTTCTTGTTGTCAGGCTGTACCACACTACACTAACCATAGGCATTATTTTGCCACCTTCAGCACTAGACTTCATTTCAACAATTTTTGGTTGGCCGGATGGTCTCTTGGTTAATGAAGGCTTCACTACCCAAATTCACATGATTTTCGGAATCTACTACTGGAAATGCAAAAGGGGAAGAATTCTGCAAGAACAAAAATACAACAAAACAAGCAATCTTTATCAACTAGATAATCAGAAACAAGCAATCTAAAAGCTACTAACATAGATACAGAAGACTACTATGACATATGTAGAAAGCTACTAGACCAATAACAAAAAGCTACTGACATAAATACTAATTGCAACAAAGCTAGCTGATTATCCATGTTGATAGTGTAACACAAATCTCAATGCTAGAGACACGAAATTACAGCAAAAAGAAAACTGAATTTTGTAAAAAATCATTATTTTCCAATATGATAAGCTATTGACAAAAGACAATTTGAAGTCAATCAAAATGCAAACAGAAAAGCTACTTACATCAGCTTTTAAATTATACTAACATAGGCATAAAAAGCCACTATCACTGTGTTGCAAAGCCATTAAAATAGTTACAGAAAGCTATTGATTTGTAATCAATCAAAATGTAAACTGAAAAGCTACTGACATCAGCTTAAAAGAAATACTAACATTGTCATAGAAAGCTACTGCCACTGTGTTGAAAAGCAACTATAGCAGTTATAGAGAGAGAATTTTGTTCACGACATGAATCGTCATTGAAGGCTTTTTGCCACCCAAAATAGAGAGCGAGCAATTCTTATTACCAAGCATACTTGACTCATCTCAATCGACATCAATACTTTGACCAAAGATAGAATTGATATCTTAAAGTACTGCCAAAATACATCGGCAACTCTATCTTCCTCCTCATTTTTCTATGCTTGCATGGCATCTTTTTCATAATAAATTACCTACAGATGATCAGCTTCATAGACGAGGTGTCCCAGTGGTTTCAGTTTGTCAGCTATGCTCTTTTAGTCATGAGGAAACAGTGACCCATCTCTTTGTCACCTATGCTTTTGCTCAACACATCTGGCAATGGCTTGCTTGTTGTTTTGGTAGCTCCCTTCCATCTTCAGGTACGCCCACTGATCGTTGGGGTTCATTTACTAGTAAAATATTCTCTTCACAATTGATGAATCTTTGGGTTGCTAGCGGTCTATATGCACTTATGGCTATTTGGAAGACTCGAAACAAGCTGTGTTTTTAGAAAAAAACAGTCTTCACTAATGAAAATTTTCCACTCAACTAAAGCTTGGATTCGTTTTTTCACCCCAGACATGCCTGGACACTATACTGGGATCTTGGACAATAAATTACTTGTGGGGCTAGTTGTAACTCCAATGCCGAAAATTAGGCTGATTCCCGACTTGTTTTTTGGCATCCCCCCTTCTTCCTTGGTTGAAACTTAATACTGGCGGCCTTGTTAAAGGAAATCCAGGCCCTGCTGCATATGTTGGTGTTTTCCTTGATTGTTTTGGGAAATTCATTGGAGGTTTTTGTAAAGATCTAGATCAATATAGTGCTTTATTCTCTAAGTTAATGGTGGTCATTATTGGGGTTGAATTGGCTTACCAATTGGGATGGCATCATATTTGGCTTGAAAGTGATTCAACTAGAGTTTTGGCATGTCTTCCTTCCTCTTCTTTTATTCCACCATGGCCACTGCGAATCCTATGGTTAAATTGCCTAGAACATATTCGTGCTCTCATATTCTTCGTGAGGGCAACATGGTGGCTGATAAAATTACGAGCTTGATTTTGACATCCTTATCTCTTGTTTGGTATACTACTCCTCCATCTGAGCTTCTCCCATTGTTATATATGGATTCCATGGGTTTCCCATATCATAGGACAACTTAATTTGGCAATTTTTCTTATTGGTTTTTGTCCAGTATTATAGTTTTAACATGTCTATAGCTTATCATGATACTTGGGCATGTTTTTCTATCACGGGGTGATGCTTTTGGGAGATGGATTTGACTTTTTTCTCAGGGTACCAACATCTCTCTATCTGCTTTGCAATGGATTTCTGTTGGGAAGTGTGTAGATGCTATGGTTTTGCACCTAATTTTAATTGCATGTTGGAGTACTATGTGGATTTGAGAAGACCAAGTTGGAAGTTGGTTTTGGTTCTACTTGTTGTCCATCAAATGCTTTCACAAAGACATAGCAGCTGCTTCGTTGGTTTTCCTATTCTCTTTCTTTTTTCCTTGTATTTTACTCATCGGACTTTGTACTTTTTTTTGTCATTTACTAAAATTAAATAGCGGGACGGGCGGTGGACTCATAGAGCGTGGTGGACCATTCACTTTCGGGTTTGAGGATGAAACTTGTTTCCTACATTGTCTACCTCCGAAGAGATAATATTGCCTAATCTCTTATTTATTAAAAAAAATAAAAAATAAAAAATAAAATGAAACAAACAAACCCTAGCAGAGCTCTAGTATTTTGGAAAGAGGTGCGCGATGCGCATGTCATGGCTCTTTTTCTATTTTCTTTTTTTATCTCATTTGGAGAAATATTTTATTTCATCTTAAATTACATTATTTGTTGGTTTTATTTTATTTCATCTTAAATTACATTATTTGTTGGTTTTTCTATCCCTATGTATCACAGTAGTTTCTCCTACTACAACTTCTTGATCTATATAGTTCGAATATAGCAGAATGATATATAATGGCCACTTTGGCATGAGTATCAATGAAATCTGTAAAGGGAAGTTTCCCTTTCTTTCAAAAAAGACGTGACCTAAACAAAATATTACCTTATTATAATGTGGATTTTGTTCCTATTTACACCTAAATTGGAACCGAAATTTTTTTATGACTAAATGGAGGCTATTCCTTTATAGAGCATTACTATAGGTTTATACCAAGTTACTGATCGCATCTCTCACGTTGGCATCAACGCTAACTAAACGAAAATAGAAAATGATTATCAGGTAATCAAACTCAGCATAACGTACAAATCTGCTTTTATAGTAACAGGTTTGATAAGTCATACAATCGGATAATATGCCTGGATAGCAAGGCCACAAAGACCATCATCCATACTTGAAGTAGTACTTCTAAGAATTCTCATGTAGCCCTTTTCACCCCACGTCTCCCCCCATGAATTCTTAATTAGCCAGTAGTTGGTGCCGGTGCCGTTTTCAGTTCCGTACCCAATAATTGTTACAGCATGGTTCAGGGGGCCATCACAAGGACCTGAAAACACTCCACGTTTGTATGACTTAAATTCTGTTCCATTAGCGCTGATGGCAACCGAGACTGGTTGCATGGAAACAGCCTTGTGAAGAGCACGTTGATTGCTCTCTGGTACAAATACAAAATCACTTATATGGGTAGCATGCTTTTTTTCCTTTTGAGTGTCGCATTTTTGGCGGACAGAAGTGTTCAGGTATGGGTACTCTTCTTCAGTAGCAGTTCCTCCATTTTCTATTATGTATGTATAAGCTGCTTCCATGTCACCTTCTTGGCAGCCATTGCTCGACTTGTCACAGTCCAAAAGTTGTTGCTCGGACAACGAGACCAGTTGGCCAGTTTTGATAAATGTAATCCCTTCCACGGCTGCCATCGCCGCAAATGCCCAGCAAGCATCTACATATATCATACCAAAAATTAATGCATGGATTTCTCAATCAAGCAAGAATGAGTGGATACAGGAAATAAATAATACAAGGAACGTTTGACAGATATATGGTGCTAGCTTCTCAATAACTTACTACATGGAATTTGATTCTTAATATCGGTGACAGCTCCTTGCTCCCTCCAGTCAACGCTATCTGGATAATCAATGTGTGGGCGTGGAAAATAAAGGCCGGGCATTTGTTTGGGTGATCTTGTTAAACTGGAGCCTGTGGGCGTTTTGTATCCAGTATGATGGCTGAGGAATTCTTCATTGGTCATATCGGAGAACTCATTGACGCTTAACTTGTAGGTCTTCTCCCCGTCATTGTTGAATTTCTCCACAAACTCTAGATTCTCCTTGAATATGACAAAACGCCTTCTCTTCTCTGTGCTATCCGGATAGACACGCCCATGCTCGGCCATCCATTGCTCATGTCTCTCAGCAAGGGTTGCTTTGGACGGTGTGCGAGATGTGGCTTGGGATGCTGAGGTCTCCAAGAGGATGAATATGGCAATCACAACAAGGTTTTTTCAAAAGCCATTTTTGACAAACTAATTAGTACTGATATTTATCAGAGTGATAGCAGTGTACCAATGGGTTTGGAACTAAAATAGTGATTGCATGCCAAGTTAGCTGTGGAAACCCAAGCATGCTGTAATTATATAGAAGATGATCACACATGTAAGCCTTTGCTTGGTCATGCGCATAATTTCTTGAGAGGGACAAATTTTCTTTATTAGCCCCTTATTTCTGACTTTACAATATGGACCACATGCAAGTGTTTACAAAATTCAACATTTGTGTCATTTACATTATTTCGACCTTCAACGAATAGCCAAGTTCCACTGACTTTCATGGTCTTAGTTCCGAGATTCTGATATCTTTCACGTCTCCTAATATTCCAGGAACATCTAATATAATCCATCTTCATGTTGTGGCTGAGTGATTTAGATGATATTCATGTCTATATCCACACATTACATTCAGTTTCTCCAAGTGGATTGCATGTTCCAAGTTGCTGGCCATAGGATGTCTCAGTTTGTCTCATAAAGAACGGTCACATAACTTTTCGACCTTTAGCGAATCACAAAATAAATTTTTGTGCTTCACAGATTCAAGTTTGATTATTTTGAATCTGCATGTTAGACAGATAGTTTGAGTTGGAGAGAATAACGAAACTAACCTTGTAGATGAGAAGTATGTTCACACGTTGATGCCAATATAACAAAAATATGATGTAGACTACAAATATTGTTGATATATAAACCAGAATTACAAAATTCAAAATACATGGATCTAAATTATAATTTGATTTTGCTTTCTGAACTGTTATGGTTTTGGTTAATTTGGGGAGACTTTGGAGCTTTTGTTTAATTGAGTCTTAATCACCGTCTGTTATCCCAGAAGTTGAATTGGAAACTACGCAGCTTTTCTATGATTTCAAAATGAAAGTGATGGAAGTGAGAATAGCCCAAGAAAATTTATTCATTTTTTTAATTTTAAGCCCTGGCGTAGAAGTTTCACCAAAGTCTCGTCTGCTATCCCTCAAGTTGAAATTGGAACTTTGTATCTTGTCTTTGATTTCAAAATGAGAGTGATAGAAGTAAGTCCTGGCGTAGAATTTGCATGGTGAACGGATCAAGACGAATAGAATTTCCTACCGTTTTGCCGCCGGCAGCGTCCCGCTGCACCTACGGTGCGGTTGTTATTTCCTAAATTATGTTCATTACTTTATTTCCAATTTCAAAAGCAGTGTAATTTGGTGAGGAAACAAAATGCAAATATAGGTGAGAGGACATGACATAACGATCTTTTTTTTTTTTTTTTAGAGTAATAGTCAACCAACTTTATTAATGAAAATAATAGAAATTACAGCTTATAAATGTAGAAACTACATCAAAATGAAAAATAATCAAAACAATACTAGATGCAACAAGACATCGGAATGAAAACCTAACGAAGACACTAAGGGATGCTATAAAGCATTTTATGGAGCATCGGAAAGAACCCGAGCTATATAAAGATCAACTTATTAATGGTATGATCGACCATACTTCCACGCATTAGAATACGTCGAATAGACGGTAATCTTCCATCAAAATAACCGGTAGTATGATCGACCTTGCCTAATCTACGCAATAAAATACGTCGAATCTCTTGGATCCCAAATACGAAACCAGACATTAGCTGAAAAAGCTTCAATAAGCTGGCACAAACAAAAGCCCACCTTGAAGGGGGCCAAGCCCACTTCCTCTGGGCACCCACACAGAAACGGTGCTCAACCCCGACTCTCGCCCGCGGCAATCCACCTTAACCTCATCAGCTTCACACCAAACACCGTCACTTGTGCCGGATAGGCGCCTCACAGTCCCAAGCCAAAGACCGATCACTGCGTGGCCATGACACACAGCCGTCACTCTCCGGGGAGGTTCCGTCTGCACAAAGCCGGGTGGATCTGCACCCCACCCTTTAAGCCGCGCTCTCAGTGGCCGCTCTATGCCGCCACTGCTCGCCGCCCCTTCGATCCTCCTAGGAGTCGAATCGACAACCCACACACTTTCCAATCTGTCGCACCAAATTGCGCACCGCCGAATGCTGTACCTTTCAAATTGTGCCTCATCCGCTCAACCAAAGTTCTGATCTGGCCGGTCTCCGATGACACTGACACGCTCAAAGTAAGCGCAAAATTTAACCCTGTAAAATGTCATCGTTAGTATATGGTAAATAGGGATCGTTCTATCCGGGGATTGAGGGTACACCTGTAATTGTGTAAACAAATAAAGAATTAAAATAATAAAGTATTATTTACAAAAATAATATAAAGAATAGAAATATATACAAATAATGAAATAAAAGGGGGGTTTAAGAATTATGGTTTCGAAAATTAAACTAAACAAAATAAAGAAAATGTAAAAACACATGTATAAGAATGAAATGTAAGAAACAAAGATCAAAATCAATTCCATATGATTAAACTCAATTCAAATCCTATAATTGATCATCTAAGTCATGAGAAAGAAGTCGATCATGTGAAACGTTAATAAGCAAACAATTTCCCATATTTTACTTTCCTTTACTAATTAACCTAAGTGAAAGCATCTAGATCAATCCTATTAAACATGCAATCAAAGTCTAGAAAGCTAGCTAATCAAAACATGTTCAATGCAAGAAGCATAGAGAAAGGTTATAAACTTAAGTGCACAACCTAGTATGAATAAGTTCACCTATTTGCAATCCTCTTCAATTGATCGAACTCGACCTTTGTCTAAACTACTACTTGTGATTTAGGTTCACAAAACTATTAGGTGAATCGTTTACCTAAATCTAGCACCAATTACATGCAAATCCTATAAGTGTCGACCCAAATAAGATAAACATATAAAAGTTTTCTATCAAGCAAATTCAATCGAACAAACTCACATAAGCAACTTAGAATCACAATTATGGAATTCGAAAACTTTATTTAAACATAGAAGTTGGGCTTAAACTTTGCCCTAAACGTTATTGTTAACTAGAAACAAGTTCATATGAATTCAAACAAGGAAAACAAAAGATTACAAGGAAAAAGAATGAATTACACCATGAGGGGAGATGGAGATGGAGAGCTTGAACGACGGAATCTTTAATCTTGGAAGCAAGTCTTCAAGGTGGACGATGGAGGCTATGTCTTCACGACTGCTTCTTCTTCTTCCTCTCCTTGCTTGAAGATGCAAAACTAGAAGACTAGGAAATGAAACTAAGAACTAGAGAATGGAGAGGAAAATGGAGAGACAAAGAAGATGAGATGGATGAAGGAATGTAACTAAAAACTAGAGAATGGAGAGACAAAGAAGATGAGATGGATGAAGGAATGTAACTAAAAACTAGAAGATGAGATGAATGAAGGAATGTGTTGTTACTTCTTTGTAGCCTCTATTTATAGGCTATCAAGCCATAGTGTTTTGCCTTAAACAAATCATGATGGGTTAGGTTTGAGCACTTAAACACTAATGGAATTGTTAGGTTTAAGCACTTAAACACTAATGAAATTTGTTAGGTTTAAGTCACTTTCTGCTTATTTTTCCTTCAATTAATTCTCGACCAAGACTTCAGATTTTTTCCGTGACTTCTTCATAACAAATGTTCCTCTATGAGTGTAGATCATCCGGGTAGAATTTCAGAGCTTTTGGTATAATTCTTTGGGCTGAAATGCTGCTGGACTCCTTACAGGTCCAGTTTTCCAGTTTTGCTTCTGCAGAAAATTGGACCGATATTTTGAAGGCCTTCCACTTCTATCTAGATCTTGCACTCTTCATAAGAAATGTTTCTTAGGATGTCTAGAATGGATCTGGAGAGTTTAAGCTCATTTGGAGTTCATTTTTTCAGGCGACCGCTCCTTCTTCCTCGCATGGCTTGGTTTCTCCTAGCCGGAGTAGGAAAATGTGTAAAGTTGACCTTTTTAGTGCATTTCCATTTTTCTCCATCATTTCTAGGTAATTATGGACCTAACACTCATTTCTTCTTCATCTACTCCAATGTACCTAAAAATAGAAATTCAATTAAAAAAAACGATTCGATTAAGGAATTAACTAAGCAAAATATGAGGAATTAACTACTAAAATATCACATTAAAATGCTCCTATCAGACACCTTCAATCCTTGGCCCGAACCCGATCGCAATCCACAGATCCCAATCAGTTCCTCACCCAACAGCTCATGTCGAATGGAAGCACAAGACAACTAGGACATATTATCTGATCCCATTGATAGTATCAGAAAGAGCCCCATTGAGGATTGGGGGACAAATCTTGAGTAGAACCCTAGAAGAGCGGCTCTGCTAGGTTTTGCCATTGCAATTTTTACATAAAGATCATTTAATCCTTTTTGTCTCGCATACGTAGTATGAAGATATCAAATTATGAAGTTTTTATATTAATTTCCACAATTTCTACATCTCTCTTTTATTGAAAAAGTAAGTCTATGAGGTCAGATTACTTATTCTGGGTATGATTTCGAAACCTGGCTTTCTTTTTGTACAATATTGTTGGCATTCCTTCATTTAATAAAACATTACTCTGCAGGCACTACTAGCAAAAAATAATTACCCACAGATTTTAATTTGTGTGAAATAAGACTATCTCACACAAATTTTTATCTACGGTACACGCACAGATTGATTTACCGTGCCATTTGAAGAGGGGCTAATACTCATCTCACACGGATTTAATTGTCCGTGTGAATATTAAATGTGGGTCCCACTATCATTCCACAAATATTAATTATCCGTAATTAAATGTAATACGTGTAAACAACTTTCTGATTCACACTGGAATTTTGTGTCAAATACATAAACCCTATCTCACACTGATTTTTTTGGGTAAGAGACTAAGAGTGTTGTTATTCAAAAAAAAAAAATTAGTGCTAAATTATTATTATTTTTGATAATTTTACAATTCCATTAATCAGAATCCAGAAAGTAACATACAATGAATTCACAATCCAATCGATATTGTACCCAGAACTAACTAAATCTCCTTTCCATCAGAAATTAATACTGGAAACAAAAAATCTCAACCAAATATTGATGAATTTACTCTGCTACAATTCTCTTAAACAAGTTCCTTCTATAAATTTGTGTTTCTTGGAGAAAATAAAGAGGAACCTATGCCAAAACGATGCCGTGCCGATCTAGATCTCGACCTTGTCGTTGTCTCTCTTTTTGGGCTTCCAGTAAGTCTCTCAAGAGGCATCAGGCATGACTGGACCAAAGTTTCTAGCAACAAAGTACGCAAAAACAATAAGCAACCAAAAGCCAACAATCAACAAATTATAAAAGGGCATAGGATAGGAACAAGACAAAGATTAAAGTGCCTTGCTGGCTTGTCAAAGGACCAAGTCTGAACAATTCTATTGACCTTATGAATTCAGGTAAATTCAGATAACTTTTTAAATGCTTGTGATTTGTACTATCTACAGTGCAAGTAGTATGTCAATTGTCAAAATATCTAAATGCAGATTTAATCAAAGTCAGGTAGGATTTTGTTTTCTGAAAAGGTGTATATACCTTGATCCAAGTCAGTTGGACTTAAGCTTGGTTTTAGGTACCATGTATAACAATCTGTATATACACCTTTGTCGGATTAGATGCGCTTCGGTATTGAAGTTAATTGGTTTCCTCATATAATGGGATGGGTTAAAATTAATACTGATGGTGCTTGGAGGAATGCCTTGGCTCAAGCAGGTTATAGTGGAGTTTTTCATAATTTTCATGGTCATTTAATTGGGTTGCTTGATTTTACTTTCACTGTCATCAATATTTTTACTCAGGATTGAACATATATTTTCAATCTCTGAGGAAGTAATTTTTTGGCGAAAAATTAATTGTGAGCAGCTCTAGGCTTTTTCTAGGATCTTCACTTTCCATTTGAGAAGAGCCTCTATTTTTAAGGAGCCAGCAGAAGCAAAAGCACTGTTTGGTGATGAAAGCAGTGGTGGAGCATACAAGATAACGCGGGCCAGAAAAGAATCTTTACCATTAAAAGTTGTTGGTGTTTGCCAAGTTCGGGAAGACTTCGGAGCTTTCCTTCACTTGAGTCAAGTCTTTGTTCGTTACCTTTGAAGCTGGAATTGGAATCTTTGCATCTTTGTCTTTGAATTCAAAATGAATTAATAAAATGGCCAAGATTCTTTTCAAGTCCTAGCGTAGAAGTTGCATAATCAACTGTTGCATAAGGGAACATATGGAAGACGTACCAGTGGGGACCTGCTTTCACTTGATTTTTTGTTAATTAGGTGGTTGAGTGGCCTTAAAATGAGCGTGTCACTACTATAATAAGTTATTCAGACGACAGACATTTTGTGTTGTGTGATGACCAGCCTCACTGTGGTCTAAATGAGTGTTGTGTGATTGAAAAATCACACAACGGTGATTTCACCGTTGTGCAATATTCATTTCCTCAGCAGATAATTATTTCTGTTGTGCGAATTCTGCGCAGGCATGTGCCTGACAGAGCATGCGCAGGGATGCCGCGGCATTGACATGGCCATTCAGACAACAGAAAATGAAATTTAGCTGTTGTCTGAGATTCATAACACATAACAGATATAATTTGTTCTTTGTTGTCTGAGATAAGTAACAGACAACTACAATGAAATTATCTGTTGTCTGTTAATTGATTCAGACAACAGAGATAATTTTATTTCTGTTGTGTGTTATGAATCTCACACAACAGAATTTTGTTATTTTCTGTTGTTGGTTGTTAGTTCACACAACATCTATATTGTTTTAACTGTGGTGTGAATATTGTAATCGAATTGGCTAACATCTAGTAACTATTGTATGAGAAGCCTTAATTTTGAATCCTTTTACAGTCAGACAACATATTATTCTGCATTGTGTTTTATGACTGAAACTTGGACAACTGAGGAGAACTCAAACAACATATTCTTTTTATAAACCATTGTGTGAGCATTATAAACCAGTTGTGTGAGTGATTATTTTAGGGTCTGTTGTTTGAGATTGGTTCTCACAACTTGATTGTGAACTGTTGTTTGTTCAATCATGACCTAACTAGCTGGAATAATTTTGCATAAACATTGCTGCATGTATATTACCACAAAAACAGTACATATTACCAAATGAAATTAATACATATAAAGCCACATTGATCCATATCATTAGTGTAACTATATAAGTTGAATTTGTCAAGTACAACTAAACATCCAAAGTAGATAATTAAACTACCAAACAAACAAAGAAAGCATTCCTAGTCTAGCTAGACCAATGCATGCATGAATCAAAAGCTGATAATTGTTTCATGTGATATCTATCAGCACAAGCAAAAATTCATCATGCTTTCCAAAAACATATGCGATGGCTTCTACACGTATCTATTAACCACAAACCTATCCCACTCATTCCTCATCTCATCAATATCCTTGGGTATAAACATGGTTGCTTCTCCTCTCCCACTGAAAAAAAATTCAAGTAACCCAAGTCAAAATTACCATAAAAAGCTCGTTGGGGCACAAATAGAATAAACAAGCTTTAATTGTACGTTGGGGCAAACTTGTTTAGTGATTTGAAGAAATTCAACAATGTTTGCATTAGGCACAACATGGTTTAATGGTTGCTGAAGAAAGATATACAAAGATGCATGGACTGATATTACCTTCTTTTTAAGAGAAAGCACTTTGCATTATCAAAATGCTGTATCGAAGAACAAGAACATGTAACCCAAGTTCAAGTGCCTTCTCCCCACTCACTATCACTAATGCAGCTGCACCGTCACTGTCCAAGAGAAAAGCAGAACCCACTATGCACTGTTAAAAATAAGAGACCAATATGTGGAAGAAAATCTTTGGAAAGAAGAATATACAATCTGGCCTTTCATGAATGTTATATATGGTGATGCATATATATATCATTGATGCAGCATTTGAGAGAAATGATCCCATAATTGACCCTCTCATAATTAAGAATCTATGTAGATGATATATCTTGACAGCTTGACTCATGCAATTTACATTAAGAATCATTAGCTAGTGATAAGGCGAAATGACATACTTGTATAGTCTTCCTAAAATCCTTTGGTTCATTTGGATCCTCAAAAGGATATGATCCCATCAACATCACATATAAAGTTACCCTATATGACCATGCATCTGCAGTCCAACATTTTAACACAAAAACACAATAGAAACTACATTAGTTGAAACTCTTAAAAAACTTCAACTTTATACATGTGAAAATAAAATTGAACGATTTCAAGAAAGATGATATGCAAGATAAAGAGTTTTATTAAGTGTAATCAAGGTACTTGCTTTTTCTTTAATAGTCGAACACCTTTTTAGTTGCAGTTTAAACTTGTACTAGCCATCAAAAGTGACCACTCACATATTCACAGTCTTTATGATCAGATTCAACAATTTTGAAAAATTTACTTATATATGCATTCAAATCCCCCGGAATCATAAGCATGACACACTTTTTGGTTTCAAGCAGCACAAATAAATGAATTATGGGACAAAAAAAGTGGAAAAATCAAACGTAATCCAAAACAAATTCTAGAGTAAACTAACACTCTGAACTTTCTGAACATCAAATGATCTAATGATTACTATGGTGACAAATTAAACTTTTAGAAGAACCAACTCTATGCAACTGAAATTCTGAAAGGGATGCACAACCTGATCTCTCTTTTAACACTATTTAAGGTGTCTTAAACTATACCAATAACAGCCATTGAGTGCTCTGATCCCAAAGCTTCCATCCTAATGGTGATTCCAGCCAAGCATTCAGCTTTTGTTGGTACATGAACTGCTTTTGCTCCTCCTGCGTATGAGGAGAATATAAAAGAAAATAATAAGTAACAATGTGCACATAGTTATAAAAGAAATGATTTGCTCCTCCTGCTATAGCAGATCCGATCCGTATGTCTCATGGAAAGAAAAACGATTAGCTTAACAGGATAGATCCCATCAAAGTGCACAGAGTTATAAAAGAAATGATGAGACATGTATCAGGTAGGCCTTAAGTTTCTAACAGGAAAGACATTGGTCCAGGGGATTGGCTTAGCTACGGTAATCCATTAAGGTCTGAGCTCCTTTTCTTTCTATTAAAAGTGTGGACACAAGGTAATAGTAACAAAGACATTATCCAAAAGAAAAGGATAAGTAACAAATAAAAAACAAAGAATAATACCTTTGAGTACCCAAAATCACATATTTTTAAGCGAGGAGCTGGAAAAGAAGCAAGCCTAAACAAAAAGAAACCACACATATCAACAAAGCAAAATAGCAAGGAAAACAAGAAAGAAAGCAATTTGGAATAGTCAATTTGGACCTAAGAAGATACAAAAAGGTCATGTGAAATTGGGATTATGCTGGAGATAGCCAGATGCCTTTCTTGTCCAATCAAATAAACAAAGTTGAGGAAGGTGGGATCAAATGGACACAAATTGACAATGACTGTGTCAAAAGTATTGACAGAAAACTGGAACTTTCAGCAATAGAAAATAGAACCAAACCTTTTGACAAAATAACTAAATAAGAAGAGAGTATATATAAACAATTTATGTATAAATAACCCGGAAACCCACATTACCAGACAAAAGTTGTGAATTTAATCATCAAATTACAGATGGCAGAAACATATAAACAATTTACTTGGTTTCATATCACAAACAAAAGGGATTATCCAATGCCACTAGTCAAGACTAAGAAGTAAATGGCAGGATAAAATATAGGATGAGCATTAGACCTGTGAGTATACATAAACTATTGGAAATTGATGATAGTTGGAAATTTTGCGACTATGGATTGACTAACACTCCAAAATGGTTTCGAGTTTCCCCTTGATAAAGTAGGCAAAAAAAAAAAAAAAGACACTAAAAGTAAATAATACAATATCAAACAAGTAAATACATACCCAAACATTCCCCGAAAGACAATAGGGGTGAATCTGATAGCTCTAGCAAACTTCAGGAATAACTCCCCCCACTGCAGCATAGATCATATGATTAAAAAGAGAACATCATCTCATTGAGAGTTGAAATGCTAGATAGACAAGGAAAGTATAACTCAACCACTAAAGAACTAAAAAACATTATGCCACCCCTTTAATGAACACAAGTTGCTCTTAGTAGTTATGTAACTATTGACATCCATACACGTTAGACCAGTAAAGCAAAAGGCATAAATGCAAAACAACTATAATACAATTGCAGCAAGAATTGAAACCAATAACTCTCTAGGTATACCATGAAAAACTAGATAATAAGAAGGTGATACCTGACCAAAGCAGAAAACTGAAACCAGGGGATAGCCATTCTCCATGGCTATGCGAACAAATCTTCTCCTCGTCTTAAGGAATACTTTCTACAAAGTATGCAAAAGATGAGCATTAGACCTGTGGGCATTACTGAATGAGAAAAGTAAATAAAAATAGAGCTCAAAGCAAGAGAGAAACAGAGAGTGACCTTCTAGGGCGTAACAGCAAAAAACACATAAACCTCACCTTCAAAATAGAGAGTGAGCTCACTAGTCCTCGACAACAAGAAGAAGAACTAGTGCACCAGACTTCTGCCTTATTACCAGCAATGATGTTGTCCCCATATATTCACAGCAAGTCTCCAATATCTGACCAAGCTTGTAGCAGATGATCAAATCCAACAAATATATACTAATCAAAAGTAAGTGCAATTTTGACTATATAGAAACCCCCAGCAAGATTGAACGATGCTTCTAGCTCTTTAAGCACTTGTTGTCACTGCAATTTGTTTGCAATGGATATTGCAGCTCAAAAATCTGCAAACCTCGAAAATTCAAAGTCATCTATATGCCAAACAAATTGGAAAAAGAAACATATATAAGAAAGCTAAGTAGCACAATATTCAATTATATATGGTTGCTGGTTAGAACTGGAGAGATATAGAAGCAAAACAAAAGCACAATTAATGAAAACCAATACCTCCAAATCCAAACTTACAGTTCTAACAAAAAGCACAATTAATGAAAGCCCATAAAACCTTAAGCTAGAAAGAGACCCGGAGCATGAAATTACCTTAGAATTGCAGTCATTCCTTTCGGTCATCCAAACCCAAAGCCTCCACCTCTATGCTAGATAGCAGATCCTAAATCTCTTCACTTCAAGATGTTTAGCATAAACCCAGGCAGATGTAAAGATTAGAATTGAGCATCAATTTCATTTCAAGTGATGAATTGGATAGATAAAAAGACTTTAGACCAACTATAGGGTTTGGGAGAGAAACCTTTGGTCGATCAACTCAGCCCCTTCGGTGTAGCGACCTTTAGCCCAGTTGTGCTCGACGCGTATAAGTCGAAGACGAAGTTTTCCAGCTTGAAGATCCGGCTGTACGATCTAGATCTGACGCTATCACTAGGCCAATAACCTCAACATACAACACTTTTTGCACAACGAAAAAAAAAATTTGTTGTGTGATGAGGGAAAGTGAATCATACAACACGTTTAAAAAACTTGCGTTGTATAACATTGTTAAAATTCTGAAGTTTTTAACTAGAAGGTCTTTATACAACACTTACAAGAATAATTTGTTGTGTGAATGAAAAAACAAATAGCATCAGATTTGCCTCCCAACTTGACTCAAATTTAGCTCAAAATTGGTACCACATAGTACAACAGAATAGTTATATCTGTTGTATGAGAGTTGTATGCAAAATATTATATAACAGTTTTTTACTCTGTGTTGTATGATCAAGAGGGAAAGGTTTGGATGTGGGCGCTTATATTCCCAAAATAGCACTCATTCCCCCCAAAACCTACAAATTTTGATTGAAATATCAAATATATCTGGTGGTGATTGATGATCCCACAACTAAATGACTTATTTGTGTTGTATGAATGAGTAATGCCTAACCTAGCGCCAAAACTGAAACTTTGATTTCACATAAGAGGGAACATTTAGAAGGCTGTGTCTTCATTCCATCACTTGTAAAAAAAACAGAAAAGAAAAGAAAGCAGGGGTCATTGAACTCTCACGTTCTACCCTCTCTCTCTCTCTCTCCCGATCGCTCCTCTCCCTGTCTCACTCTGAGTCTTCTCTCACTCTTTTCTTCATCCAAATCTCTTCTTTACCCAGAAATCATAATCTTCCTCTCTCTTTCATTCTGAAATCCCAAATAGGGAAACCCCCAATCTCAGATTCCCCAAAATAAACCAAATCTCTATTGGTCGAACCCTCAATCTGAAATCCAAATTTCATTGACCTAACTCTTGTCTCCACAATTAGAGGATATACACTGACAAATAAGGCGAAGTTCATGGAAATCCTACTCCGGCTGCTCTAGCTCCTTCCTAGGTTCACGCACATCAATTTCAATTCCTTATGGTAAGCCTACTTCGAATTGCCGATAATCTTTGGCAAACCTTCTTCTTTTAGGTTTTTTTTGTTTAATTCAGATTCTTTACCTCTGGTTAAAACAAATTCACTCACTGCAGATGGGTAATACTTTCTCATTCCTGATCTTTCCCTCACTTTTTGTTCCGGCAGATCTGTATGCTTTTGGTTCTGGGTAACAGTTGTTGGCACCGGTTCATAACGCTCCTCTGGCTTGCTTTCACTAGTATTTTTAAATTAGTGAAAGTTGGCCACTGCCTCTACATCTCTCTATTTCACCCAAACCCTCATTTTCTCCTATAACCCCTCTCTTTTTCTCTTCGATCTCGATCTCACCCACCAAACTGCGATTCGAAGAATTTGGTGGCCACTAGATTGACTTGGATCAGTGATTTTTTTTTTGGAACCCGATTCAACGACACAGTCACTGGTATTGAGCTAATTCCTCTATGCTTTGTTGCTTTGCAGGCTGACCCCGCTGACCATCTTGCTGAGTTTTATGAGTATTGCAAGGGCTTGAATCTTGCTAGAACTTTTCAGTTTCCTAGATGGTGGATCTCAGCCCCAAGTCTGAAATCTTAAGTTCGGCAAGTATGCGGAGTGTGTTGGTGTTGGAGCTCCGGTGTATCTCTCTGCCTTCCTTCAATACCTGGTTGCTGTGGTGAGTTTTGATTTTTCTTAATTTTTTTTTAAATACTTCCTCAATTGGAGTGTTGTTTGTGGATTCAGTGTGAGAAATTTGGGTTTTGGAAATTTGGGATCTAGAATCTAGGGATTTTGTCTCTGTGTTGAATTAATGGATTTTCAAATTGCGAATTTGGGTTTCAAATTGATTTGGATATTTATCACTAAGATTTGAAATTTGAGGGGGTCTCAAGGTTTTGTTTTCCATTTCAGGGGTCTTTACTGATTGAGCTTATTCAGCAGATGCACGTACAAGGTGTGCAGGTATGGTTTATTTGATGCCTCTCTTGTTGGTCCTTTTCTTGTTGCTGTTTGAGACTCATTAAAGAGATTAAAGAGAGGTAAAAAAGATGACTTTGCCCTTTGAATTATTGAGGTAGAATGATATTGTTCATGTTGCTGAGATGATCAAGTGGAATATGTGAAATCTAACTTGGTTTAGTTTACATTTGAATTGTTATCTGGTATGTTATTCATGATGTGATATGTTCATATGCTTGTTGAACTGTTTTGGTTACTTTTCTCCTTTAATTTCTGGGCTTTTGACCTTCATGAAGCCAAAGCAATGTTAATGTGACATTTGACCATATGTAGGCATCAATGGCATCTAGGAAGTGATCGAAAGAAGAGAGGGGCAATTGTCAATATTAGTTATAATGCAGCTCACTTTCCTTCTTTGCCTCTATACACTCTTTATTCTACAATCAAAGCGTGAGTTTTCTTAACTATCATTTAATTTGGTTCATGCATATTTTCCTTCTTGGATTAAAAATCTCTTATCAGCATGCTACTTAACTTGCTAGTGTTTGGCTATGAGAGATCTGGTTTGGCATTGGTTAATGAGAAATGTGAGGAAGTGTATGAGTTACTGTAAAGTTAGTGGGTTTTAGGTAGTGTTAGTGTTTGGCTTAGTTAATTGAATTGTGTGATAGTTGCTTTGAGCCAGATTATTGGCTTAGTTTTTTGATAATTGCTTTGAGTTGTGTGATGCTTAGTTGGTTTTGTGAGGGGTGAACAATGGTGATTATGGTGTCATTGGTTGCTGAGAAATGTGAGGAAGTGGACAGATAACTATTAAGTTTCTGGGTTTAGATACTGCTAATATTTGGTTGAGTTGATTGAGTTTTGGAACATGTGCTTTGTGCCAAATTATTGGCTAAAGATTTCTGAAGTATCTATTCTACCTGCTCCCTGTTTTTAGTTTTTTTTTTTTCAAAGTGTAATTCTGTTAGAGAAGTGGATTCCTGCTCCTTATTTTTAGTTTTTTCAAAGTGTAATTCTATAACTCTGCAAACTGAATTAAAAGTGGGTTCCTATAATTGTGATTTAATTGTTTAATTTTTTTAAGAATCATTTAGTGTTTAATTTAATTGTGATTCATGATTATAGGTTAGGTTTCCTATAATTTCCTTATGGGGGCTAGATGCCCATAATTGGGGAGCTGTCACCGTTAAACATCAAATATCGGTGAGTTGGGTATGGTCAATGCTTCATACCTTTTTGTTTTCAACATTATAAGAAATCATGAGTGTGTGTTTGTGTATTTTATGGTTATATTTAGTAGCTTTACTGACTGCTTTTGGCTACTCAAAACTTGTGAATGTGTTTGTTGATGATCTTTGTTTCTTACGTTTAAAACAGAGATAGAATTGAGTTGGGTGCTGCTCTTAGTTTGTTTACTACTTAGTGGAGTTGCATATATGGATTTGGAATAGTCAATTGTTCTTGATTTGCATAGTTTGTGAATTTGGTTTCCCACTATATATATATAGTTGGCAATTGCATAACTCTCAGTATGTGAGTGAGATTCGCTATAAACAAAAATAAATTAAAACTTGTTTATGGTCATGAAAGTTGAAAACTTTGGTACTAAACTATGTGAACTCTTGTTTATGTTACTTTCCCATTTCATTGAGAGCTTAGCCTAGGATTGTGGGTAAAGTCCCTAATACGATCTGGGTTGTATAGAAAGATTTTTTTTTTTCCTTAATCAGTATAGCACTATAGCGTAAGGTTCTGGGTAGGGAAAAGAAAGCTAAACCTCTATGAGGTTGATTGTAACTCGCTGTTGGTGGTGGGGTTATTTGGTTAGAATAAAATAGCAGGACTCTTGAAGATTACAAATGAGCAGTAGTGGAGGTGCTTTGAGAAAGAATCAGATTTTGCTTCACTCTTTGGACTTGATATATAATTAGTGAAAGTCTTTATTCAAATGATGTGGAACTTGATATGTGGAACTTAGGCACACCCTTACTGATGTTTTTTAAAAGGACCATCCTTGGCTAACTAAAATGTTTGTAGTAGTATGGCAAAAACTCGGTTTATGAACTATGTGAACTCTTGTTTATGTTACTTCCCCATTTCATTGAGAGCTTAGCCTAGATTTATGTGGAACTTGGTTTTTGGGTTCATTAGTTCCATGAATTATTGCCTAACTAGCTTTTTGTAATAGAATTTGGGTAGAGACATTTTGTGTGTGTGCATAATTGTCAAAGGTGTGTGTAGCTGTTTTCCCTTTGTTACTTGTTCCAGATTACTCCAAGGGATCATTGTGGTCTTTGATTGTAATACTTGGGCTAGTAAAATCCGTGGTTTGCATGTTGTCAGGTTCGAATATGATGACATCTTCAGATATCTTTCAGTTGGTCAATTGTTCAATTGATTCTATAAAAACTCTTAATTGATTGTCATATTCCACTTTCATGTTTGTTGCTGTGAAAATTTCTTCTAATTGTTAGGATTTAAATAACGAAGTTACTTGAATTTTTCATATATTTTATTCTAATGCATGTGTGTGATTGATAACAGTAGCAAAAGCAATAAAGAGAATGGTTAAACTTGAGTTTTAAGCCACCAAGATGGTGAGTTATGCTAGGAGCTTGCGTTGTGAGGATGTTGAGTTAAGCCACTGTCATGTTCTCACTTTACTGTCTCCCAGCAATAAAGAAAATATAATGGTTGATGGCTTACTTTCTTACTTGTGTGCAAGCTAATAAATCACTTATTCAGTTACTTAATGTCTCAATTTTATTATTTGATTGTGGTTTATTATTCATATTGTACCTGCCATTGGAAGACATAGTTTATTATTTAGTTATGGGCCAGAAACTAGATAATGTATATGAGCAGCAAGGTGAGACTTGTTTCTGAACATTGATACTGTTTTGTAAAAGCTGAGGCATAATTACTAATTTCTTGTCAATTTGAAAGCACATTCAGACTTAATTACAGATTTTATCTTTATAAGTGCAGGTTTGGTGGCAGATTAAATATAGCATTGAAGAAAATTACAAGATTTACTTTTCTTAGTTACTGTTTGATACCATAAACGATGAGGTAAGTAAACTGTAAATAGTTTTGGATATTAGTTTATGCCTTCTTTCATTGCTTGGATTATATGTAATTGAAATGGTGAATAACTGAATCAATGTACTGTGTAGGTTGAATTACATATTTGGAGCTCCGGTCATGTTTGTTGGGTGTGGGTAGTGCTACACACACCTCAAAAAGTTGAATGTAAAATCAATTGTGAAGACTCCTTTGGTTAGAATGCTTTTGTTCTTTTAATGTTGATTTGGATGATTGGGAAATGCTCCCTTTTTACATTTGAAGTTTATAGTATGAGTTCGATTAATCATTTGATGTTTGCAATCAGTTTTGTTTCCAATTGATCAATGTTCATTAGGTAAAACTGAGCATTAATAATGCACAAAATTCAGGAAATGAAAATGATCATACAACTGATTTTAATAAATGGCACACTACACCAATAACTTAAACACACAACACTTTTTGCACAACGAAAAAAAAAAGTGTTGTGTGATGAAGAAAAGTGAATCACACAACACGTTTACAAAACTTGCGTTGTATAAGGTGGTTAAAATTCTAAACTTTTTAGCTAGTAGATCATTGCACAACAGTTATAAGAATAGTTCGTTGTGTGAATGAAAAAAAAATTAGCGGCAGATTTCCCTCCTAGATAGACCCCAAATTTGGCTCCAAATTGGTACTTCATTGTACAACAGAATAGTTATATCTGTTGTATGAGTGAAGTTTGCAAATTGTCACACAATAGTTTTTGTTTTTGTGTTGTATGATCAAGGAAAATATATTAGAGGTTTCGATGCGTCTCCATATGCCACTCATTCCTTCACTCCCAAACTGAACTTTACTTACAAGTAGCGGGAACTTTCCCTCCTTGCTGCCACAACTCAAATTTAATGTGTGCAAAATCAGACAACATGTATATGGAAAACGTGGTCTGATGCCTTATACATGCATATATGCATCAACTAATGGCTTGTCTAGCCTGACTCTCTCTTTTCACAACTCCACAGCTATCTGACCCCCGACTCACTCCACAGCTACACCCACTTTGAAGCCCTAAACTCTAAATCCACCACCTCCGAAGTCCTGGCTTTCTGGTACCAATCCCTGACTCCGAAGCCCTAAATCTGAGATATGTATGCAAGACAGAAACAAGTCCTTCCAGCCATTTCCCCCCAACCAATTTAAGAGGGGAGGCAAACTCAAAATTTAAAATTTGGCATTCAGACAACAAAAATTATAAAACCATTGTGTGAGGGCTTCTCTAAAGACTTAATATTGTCCAAGTGAGAGCCCAATAGCTTTAAACCACCGAAAAAAAAAATACACTTTGACAATTTCAGAGGCTGAAGAGCCTGCAGCCTGCCCCTTTCTTCCCACGGTTCTCTTCAACAAACCCGACCCCGACAAACCAAAACAAAAACCAACTCTACCTCAGATCCCTTCCCATCCTCTCTCTCTCAATCGCATTCACTTTCCTTCAACAACAACGAGACTAGGGTTTCATTGTTAGGCCTCTGATGTCCCTTCCAGATCCCCATTCACTCTGCTGAATTTGAAATCCCCAATTTTTTAGGGTTTAAATTTTCAATCTCCAGTACCATTCACTCTCGAGCATGGCTTCCACGATTGGCTCTCCAAGCAGTTCGTCCTCGTCGAGGCCGCCATCGTCATCGTCACCAATGGATGCTGCTATTAGCGGCATCATGGGTACTTTCATACTTAATCCCAATTTACCCAAATCGAAGATAGGGTTCAGTCCTGGGCGGGTAGGCGACTAGGCGTTTCAATCCCTTTTTTTTTTTTTTAACTCTTCATACTTAATCCCAATTTACCCAAATCGAAGATAGGGATGAAGGCCATTTCTCCTCTCTCTCTCTATGCGACATGGCCGCACGGGCCATCTATTATCAGCCTTTCTCCGACTCCGAGTCGCCGGTGACGCCGTGACAACGGTGAGATTGCTGATTTGCTGCCTTGATGGTAAGTCGAACTTCTGGGTTTATCGAATTTATGGCATTCATGAATCATGATTCTCACAATCTCACAAACTCTTTCTGGGTTTTCACTTTCCAGTCAAAGGCGCCGGCTCTTCACTCTTGGTTTGCTCACTTTGACTCCTCTTCAAGCTGTCAAGCAACAAAGCAGAAGACTTTGGTTCAATTTCTGGGTTCTTCCTTCAAGCTCAGTGAGTCTCTGAATCACTTGTGAAGTTGCTGGGCTTTGGTGTTTCTGATTCTTGGAGCTATTTGGCTGTTTTGACTAGTATATAGAACCGTTGATTCTTCCACCATCTTATTTACATGCTTCGTTCATTACCATATTTCAGGTATTCAGTTCTCAAAGTAATTGTTGGCAAATAGCTTTTCTTCTATAACTTAAATTGACTTTGTTTAGTTAATTCTGTAGCTTTTCTTCTGTTTTTGGAATTATGTTAAGTTGCTTATAAACATTTAGTGCATGCCTTTGTTTAAAAGCTACTTCATTCGTAATTTTTCTCTCTATCGGTGGCTCTTGCACGAAAAGATAGTTTCTATTTTTTGTTGTTGTTTGCACTCTCCCCTCTTAACTTGATTTCTTTATGTTAATACCCATATCAATTATTCTTCATTGTGATTTTGATTTGGTTTTGATTTGTGTTTGGTGGCGCAGAGAGTTGGATTTGTTTTGGACCGGGAAGGAAGTTTGCATTGTGTGAGCTTGCACTGTAGCATTTGTGCCTTTTTGAGTAGTGGTGGCGTGCTTGTTTGTGTGTAGTCTGGAGTGGAAGTTGGGATGCTACTGAGGAAGAGAAGCTGGATTTCGAAGTAGTCCGGAAGAGGGGAGGTCTTAGGCATTTGCATTATCAGTGAGGTGAGTTTCGTTGATCTCCATGAGATGTGTTTGTTTCCAGATTTATTATAGTTGAGTTTCGAAGTGATCATTCTCGCAAGGATTATTTAGTGTAGCAGTTGAAGACAAAAGTTGAAAGTTGGTGTAGTAGTGGTCATGTTTGGAAGCATGATACTGAGTTTAGAGGAACTGAAAATGCAAAATATCAGTTTGGAAGAATATTAAAATATCAGTTTGGAAGCATGTTGTGAATATGCGCATTATTTGTCTAAGATGCTTATATGGGGTTTAATATCAGTGTACTGATGATTATGTGTATACGTTTAGTTTAGGTTTGTGGATAGTATCATAGTAGTTTGATTATGGTTCATGACCAAACCTAGGCTCCACTATGAAAACCAAAAATTGGAATTTCTAGAATAAGAAATGATTAGAAGATTCCATCCCTCTCTATTTCATACCATGCATCTGAATGGTTGCTCCAAGAGGCATATAGGGATTCATTGAACATATTGTTTATAATTTATATGTATGGGAAGAGAGTATGGTGCCTATTTTTCTGCAGTAATTTTTCTATATTTCCTCTGCTAGTTAATAACCTCTGTATGTTTCTTCTTTTTTGTAGATGAGTATAAATGATGAGTCCCAATTTATATCTACGGAGGAAAGAGAAGATGCAACAGGAAATGTACAAAGAGATGATTTGGCTTCTAGAAGAAATTGGACGAAAGAAAAGAAATTATATACATAGGTCTAAACTGGTTCCAGTTGCTTTCAAAAAAGTTATAAAAAAAAAAATGCTTATGAGCTTACGGGTCTGCGGGTTTCAATGGGTTTGAAAGGGGGAAAAAAATTATATTCATGGGTCTTAATGGGTTTCAATGGGTATGTGGATGCAGCTCAGCAACTATAGCACGAAATTCAAAGAGAACTTGTCTTTGCATCATTCCTTAAAGCTTTGTGCAGAATTCCTTAAAGCTTTTCTATAACCAGTTACAAGCATGAAGCATGTAAGTATTACCAGTTCATTTTACTTGAGTGTTAAGTATTATCGTCACCTTAAGCTATTTCTGCTAGCTTTTTAGGCCTTTGCTTGTTAGTTAATTTCATCTGTTCTGTTAACAGATGTCTTTGGACTGGGCAATATATGTTTGTCTTTGGACTGGACAATATAAGGATTAATCTGCTGTCACTTTTGTACAATGAAAATTAGAATTTCATTGCAGTTCTTAATTCTTTTCAGATAATTCAAGTAATTCATTCCGTGAGATGTTTACTTGCTGGAACTTAAAATGGGAAAGTCTACATATTCAAGTAAGTTGCATCTTGTTCTTTATTAGAATAGTGAGGGTCTTGGACTTCAGAGTAGTTAAAAGTGTACATGGGTCACAATAATGGCTCAAGTTTAGTTCAATACAAAGAAAAAAGAAAAAAAAAAGTACCTTCTGATTTTTGTCAAGTATTTGGTGAATACAACGAATTATTGCTTGATGCTTGCAACTATTACAAGTTACTGATGCCATTAGCACCTAGGATCTTAGGTATAATTCATCATACAAAACAACCTTTGATGCTTGCAACTACTGCAAATTACATATTGATGCCATTAATACCTATCAAGCATGTACACTGAGATGTTGTTTTGTATCAATAAGTTTGAACCTTATAAGCCGTCTAACTTGTTTTCTGATGCTCTTCTATTTTTTGGCATATCATCTTTGATACCATTAACCCATGTTTGGAGATGAGTTTTTGTAGTTTCACTTTTAAGAAACTTTTAGTTGTGCCTTTTGGGAAAAAAATTGAAATCGGCAGACTTCTATTATCTCTCTGTCACTTTTTTTGGCCTGATATCACCTGGCCATTATGAGAATGTATTTATGGTAGGAATTGTCTGTTTGAATTTAACTAATTACCCAGCTTTCTCGCTGCTGCTTATATGACTAGTGCTTCTGTTAGAGGTAGAAAGCATGACATAGAGACTATGATGTTTTACAATTTGTTTTTGCTTTTCTGTTACATTGGAGACTATGATGCTTTACAATTTTTATCTTTTCTATCTACATAATTTTTTTGTTTTTCTTTTTTTCATATGTGGTGGCAAGGTATGGAACACTTACCCAGATGAGCAAAACTGCCTCAAAGCTCAAGTCTTTAACATCTCAAGTCCTCCATTTTCAAAAAGCAAGCTTCTTTACTGCAACATTTGCAGATTGTGAAGAAGAAGAACCACAATACCCAAACAGACCCAAGTAGATGGTACATTTCCATGCACCATATATGTGCCATGTTTTGGAACAATATAAATGTGTATTAGCTTTTGATGTCCCAAGCACAAGAATGCTTTTCTTGTTTAAATGTTGGCTTGGATGATTGGGAAATGCACCATTTTTGCTTTTGAAGTTTAAAGTATTGGTTAGATTACTCATTTTGATGGTTTGCAACGTTTACATTTGATGAACTACAATTAATTTGGTAGATGGACCAATTTAATGCACAATTTAATTCAAGAATGGATGTTTAAATGATCAAGAATGGATGTTTAAATGATCAGACAATATAATAGATATAATGACGACTCAATGTTGTCTAAATGGCCAAAAATGTGACAACCACACACTGCAGTCATTGACATCACACAACTGTTTATAACAAATCAATGTCTTCTAATTTATACTCACACAACAGAAGCAATTGAACTCTGTTGTCCCAAAAGTTAATCATACTAGGCCTTATCAAAAAGCCCACGGATTAAGTGGGCCGATGGAGGCCCGCAGGGCTTTTGGCCTGGCCCTGCCCGTCAAAAAACCCGCAAAAGCCCGCCTTGGTGGGCCGATGGAGGCCCACAAAAAATCCCACAAAAACCAGGCCCGGCCCGCTAAAAGCCCGCTAGGCCCGGCCCGTAAAAGCCCGTTAGGCCCGGCCCGTAAATTCCCGCAAAATATTATATATATATATATATGTGTGTGTGTGTGTGTGTGTGTGTGTGTTTATATATATATATATATATATATATATATATATATGTATGTGTGTGTGTTATATATATAGATATATCTATATGTGTGTGTGTGTGTGTTTATAAATATATATCAATATATATAAATATATATAGACACATATAGATATATATTTGTGTGTGTGTTTATATAGATATATATATATATATATATAGTCATATAGATATATATATAATTATATATATATCAATATATCATATATGTGTGTGTGTGTGTTTATATATATATATATAGAGAGATATATATGTGTGTGTGTGTGTTTATATATATATGTGTGTGTGTGTGTGTTTGTGTGTTTATATATATATATATATATAGAGATATATATATATATATATATATAGATATGTATATATATATAGAGATATATATATGTGTGTGTGTGTGTTTATATATATATATATATTAATATATATGTGTGTGTATATAGAGAGAGAGAGAGATATATATATATATATATATGTGTGTGTGTGTGTGTGTGTGTGTGTGTGTGTGTGTGTGTGTGTGGAAGTTCTTATACTATTATACTTCTATATAAAATATGTGTATATATATATTCTACATATCGGTTGACCAATCCGATCGGATTCGAAAATATGGTGAAATTGGCTAAATTTTTTACCACACTCATAATTTATTGTAATAAACTCATCCAATGGTCGGTTTTTCTATTTTCTTTGAATTGATAGGGGTTGCTCTTTGGAGTGTATGATATATAAATATAGGTTTATAAGAGTAACTACGTTTGACCTAGTTGATCGAATTCGAAACGAGAACCAAATTGGCTGGATTTTCTACAACCACCATAAAACATTACAATCTCTCCATCGAGTGGTTGGTTTCTCTGAATTCATTTTATACTTCATGGTTTCTCCGAATTCATTTTAAACAATTTAAATGCAATGTATAAGTCATACAACTATAGGAATAAAATTGGTATAGACCAATGTGTTTGTAATTAAAATTATTTTTTTTTTATCTTATGTCCACGCACATCCATTGATGGAATATATACAAACGTGATGTGAAAAAATAAGCACGTTTCGCAGTTGTCACGGCATCGGTCAACTAATAAAACATATAAGTGACTACGGTTGACCAATCCGATCGGATTCGAAAATATGGTGAAATTGGCTAAATTTTTTACCACACTCATAATTTATTGTAATAAACTCATCCAACGGTCGGTTTTTCCATTTTCTTTGAATTGATAGGGGTTGCTCTTTGGAGTGTATGGTATATAAATATAGATTTATATGAGTAACTACGTTTGATCTAGTTGATCGAATTCGAAACGATAACCAAATTGGCTGGATTTTCTACAATCACCATAAAACATTACAATCTCTCCATCGAGCGGTTGGTTTCTCCGAATTCATTTTTTACTTCATGGTTGCTTTAGAATGAACCTAAACAATTTAAATGCAATGTATAAGTCATACAACTTTAGGAATAAAATTGGTATAGACCAATGTGTTTGTAATTAAAATTGATTTTTTTTATCTTATGTCCACGCACATCCATTGATGGAATATATACAAACGTGATGTGAAAAAATAAGCACGTTTCGCGGTTGTCACGGCATCGGTCAACCAATAAAACATATAAGTGACTACAGTTTATCAATCCGATCGGATTCGAAAATATGGTGAAATTGGCTAAATTTTTTACCACACTCATAATTTATTGTAATAAACTCATCCAACGGTTGGTTTTTCCATTTTCTTTGAATTGATAGGGGTTGCTCTTTGGAGTGTATGATATATAAATATAGGTTTATAAGAGTAACTACGTTTGACCTAGTTGATCGAATTCGAAACGTGAACCAAATTGGCTGGATTTTCTACAACCACCATAAAACATTACAATCTCTCCATCAAGCGGTTGGTTTCTCCGAATTCATTTTCCACTTCATGGTTGCTTTAGAATGAACCTAAACAATTTAAATGCAATGTATAAGTCATATAACTTTAGGAATAAAATTGGTATAGTCCAATGTGTTTGTAATTAAAATTAATTTTTTTTTATCTTATGTCCACGCACATCCATCGATGGAATATATACAAACGTGATGTGAAAAAATAAGCATGTTTCGCGGTTGCCACGCCATCGGTCAACCAATAAAACATATAAGTGATTACGGTTGACCAATCCGATCGGATTAAAAAATATGGTGAAATTGGCTAAATTTTTTACCACACTCATAATTTATTGTAATAAACTCATCCAACGGTCGGTTTCTCATTTTCTTTGAATTGCTATATGTAGCTCTTTGGAGTGTATGATGTATAAATATAGATTTATAAAAAATGAGTGTGTCTTTAAAAATTTATTTATCAACAAATTAGTATCTATATATAAATATAGATTTTTTTGGGTACAATATAGTTATATAGATTGTTATATTTGGTTGTATTTGATCATTATCCATTCAATTTCCAAAGCTTGATTAAAAAAAAAAAATACTTGTGTCTTTAAATATTTATTTATAAATAAAGCCCGCAAGGCCCGGCCCGAAAAAGCCCGCAAGGCCCGCTTTATATGGACGGGCTTGGATCCTTTGATTTTTAATAAAGCCCGGCCCGCAATTATTTAAAAATATAGCAAGGCCCGGCCCGCCCTGGCCCGGCCCAAGCCCGCTATGAATGGGCCGGGCCGGGCCTTGACGACCCCTAAATCATACAACAGATATAGTCCAAGAACTAATGTTTGAAGATCAATCAGACAACAGATGAAATCAAAATATTTTGTCTGACAAGCTTAACATACAACAGCTTGAAAACTGACACTGTTGTCTGAAGACAGCGCCTCAACTGCTGCGCAGCTGCGCTTGGCATCTGCCGAGCTATCACACAACAGTTATAACACATACCTGCTGTATGTATTTTCGTCACACAACTGTGTTCCACCGTTGTCTGATTTTTCATCAGACAACGGCTCACTCTACAACGGTGGGACTCCAAATCCCACATCGGTTTTCTGCCGTTGTCTGATGCGATTTTTGGTGTAGTGGCAATCCAACGTTGTCTCAATACACACAATTTGGGTATCTACAGAACGTATTTTTATATATCACACAACGGTTTTACAAAAATTATGTCTTCTCATTTACAGTCACACAACTATAAAAACTGAACTACATTGTCCAAAACTAAGTCATACAACGACCATACTCTACAATTGAAGTGTGAGTAGAAATCAGACGACAGTGAAATTCAAAAAAATGTTGTCTAACTAAGCTTTCCGACAACAGTTTGGAAACAAGTTCTGTTGTATGAAGCATGCACCTGCCATGCACAGCATGGCTGCACGACAACTGTGCCTGGCATCTGCCGAGGGAAGGCACAACGCTGATAACAAAAAATGTTGTGTGTTTGTAAGTCATACAATGGTGCAGAACCGTTGTGCTATTTTTCATCACACAACACGTCGATACACAACGGACATTGTCCACATCCCACAACGAAAAATGTCTGTTGTCTGTTTCTTTTTTTGGCCTAGTATATTCATGGGCATGAACCTAGCTAGTGCGACTGGCCTCGTTATAGTAGACATTGATCCTCTCAAGTTAAAGCGCGTAGCCTTCATACCTACCGAAGCCGTTGATGTCGTGCTCGACACAGAGCACCTCCCAGAACTTGGCTCCAATATGGGTGCTGCCTTGGATGTGGAGAATCCCACTCATCTTGAAATTTAAAAATCGGAGATCAAAGAAAAGATGGGTTAGGTTTTGTGACTTAGAGAATCGCAGAGAGCATGGAGTGAAATGAGAGAGAGAGAAGGGGCACAGCGAGAGAGGGGTTAGGGTTTGATTTCGAGCTTATGGGTTATTGGTTGGAGGGAGTAAATGGGGTTGTTTTGGAAGGAGTGGTTGTCGAGTTTGGTGGGAGTAAAGGTTTTGATGGGAGACTACAATTTGTTTTGATTTTTTCCAACAACAGATAAGTAGTGGACCGTTGTGTGAGTGTATGATGACAAAGCATGCCGGGAGGGAAAATTTGCCGCTTGTGCCTGTACATAAGTTTCATAAAATTGAAACTTTGCCGCACTGTGCAACTTGCTTTCGTGCTCAGACAACAGAACTATGACAATCTGTTGTACAAATTTGTGTATCTTGCATTAGGTGTACCTAGTAGGATTTCTCTAAGTTCATACAACACTTCGTTACACAACAGATAACAAAAAACTGTTGTGTGGATAGTTCAAATTTCATTTTAGGGAGCTCGTTCTGGCAGGAAACTATGTTCTCATTTCCCTCCATTTTGGGTCTCCCATTACACAACAGAATCGTCTTAAATCAGTTGTGCAATACCTTCTGAAAAAAAAAGTTTTCAATTTACTTACATTCACACAACAGAAACAGAATTATACCGTTGTATGATAGAGTTCGTGTTAACACACAACAACAGATTTTTGTTCTGTTGTGTGATGAGTGTTGTGTGTTTTAATTTTTGTAGTAGTGTGTTGTAGGGTTATTATCTTCCATTTTATTTGTTTTTTTTTTTTGGGAAGAAATTGCAATTAATTGGAGTTAGCTTATGTATGTGGTGAATCAGGGTTGGGACTTTGATTATAATTGAGCTAAGTTATGTCACGCCCCAATTTTCAAGCACAAATAATAAATCAAATAAACAAGCATAATAAACAGGGCGTGATGATTCAAACATTGACCTTTTTAAAACAAGTGTACTATTAAGTTCCGAACTCACAATGTCAATACAGACTCATTCTTTAGAGTCATATATTACATTACAAAAGTTTACAAATTAAATTACATTAACAAAATAATTAGTAAATGCTCCCTCATGCAGAGCTTGCTACAAACGGAAGTCTGAAAAAGGTCAAAGCAACAAAATTAGCTTCCGAACACATACAGTTGCGACAACAACACTCCTATGTCAGCCAAGACTACACTAACCTGCAAGATCAACTCCTACACCATAGAATAGTGCACCGGGTTGCAATAACAAACCCGGTAAACTTTTGAAAACTCGTATGAGTAAACTCAAACCACAATAGTAGACCGGAATAATAAAGTCAAAAAATTCAAAATAATATAGTAATCCATGCATATGATTTAGTTCAAGTGATCACATGAAGATAAAACAATATAAAGAAATAGTAATCCCTGCTGATGCTTAGTTTAGGAGATTACTTTAAGATCACACAATAGAAATCATAGTAATCCCTTCATATAGTTTAGTTCAGGAGATTACATTAAAACCAATCAATTCAGAAAATAGTAATCCTTGCATATAATTTAGTTCATGAGATTACGAAAGAAAATAAACAATTCAATACTAGAAATAAACTAGAAATGAATACACATTTATCCATTTATAACTCTAATCACCACAACATCAATCTCAACATTAATCACTCAACCACAATTCAATTCATTTACACAAAATCGACCACGTCCTTTAAACAAAATCATCACACACATAATATTGTTTCCTCATCTCCAACCACCTCAAAACAATAGCGAAACCATTTCCACAACAATATGTTCACGTCTCAAAACCATCATCAAAATCGAACCTACATAAATCGAAGCTCAATCCGACAAAACCATCTTTCTTTCCAATCTCATTTGTTTTCCTCAAAATCACATCACACAACACAAGTGAACAAAACACCCAAATTCACCAAGATACATATCACGTAAATATATATACATGTAGTCATCCACTCAGGAATGTCACTAATACCAACTATAGTTCACACTACAAAAACCGTGAAAAATCATTTTTATAATAAAACTTCATTTTACTTACCTATGAACCGTTGTCGATCAAGTTCATATATGTTTTTTTTGAAAGGAGTTCATATATTTTAAAACAAATAATTTGTTTCGATAAATACGATTTCATAATTTAATAAATAATTTCCAATAATAAAGTATCTCCATTCATAAATGAATCTAGTGAGATTTACTCACCTCTAAATCCTGCTGCGTCTTCGCTTACAGCCGAGATAAAGTACAGAACACACTTCGTCAATCACCTAAGTAAAATACAATCTGAATTCAGTACACCAATCACAAACCGATTAAAGTTCAAATCCCTTATTTGAACTAAAATCCATAAGTAACGCCAATCGAGGCGAAACTTCATTCGAGACCACCCAAAGTCTTCGGAACACTTCTACAATAAATATTAAAAAAACTACAAGTCGATCGAATGGTTGGATCCTCAAGGATCGAAAACTGAGACGATCGAAACAGGTAAAAACCTAACATAATCATACGATCTCCAACAATTACATGTTGTATATCGAAATGCTCGTATCGACGAGTAGATCGTAACTGCCCCTGACATGGCCAGAGCAGCCACCAAGCGCCGCCACAAAAGGTGATGTCGCCGCCAGCAACAGCCGAATTGGGTGGCGAGACCTATGCCAAAATCTTCATCTCAATATGCATAACAACTTTCACAACTACACTGAAGTCAGATTGTAAGCCAATTGGCCAAAATTTACCTTATAAAGAAGAGGGCCGATTGAAACCTTATAAATTTCAATTCTAAAATTCGATCTCCACACTTTGAATAATTGCAAGCCGCTTGGAGGGAAGCATCTACGTCCTCTGAGCTCCAAAAGCCCTAAAGAATCGTCGTCTGAGGTGGCCGGAATCATGAGAACTCACGATTTGTCAGAAATTGCACTGCCACCTTCTTCTCTGCCTTGCTGCACCTTGTACCTCCCAAATCGCTACCAAACCACTACAAACTTGAAAAGGGAGGAGAGACGAAGCGAACGGGACCAATGGCGTGGCCAGACGAAGGAGAATAGATAGAAAAATGGAATCTGGCGATTTCAACGCGTTCCACATATCCACGAACTCGTATCAACATGCTCTACGATTTTCATGAAGGAAGTTTTCACAGAATCCTAACATATAAAAAGTCAACCCTTGAATCGAAGCATTCCGAGCGAATAACTGTTTGAAATAATTCCACTCCACTAACAACCTGAGAAATCGTACAATAGAACACTTTATTAATTCTAGGAAATTTCAAGAAATTAATAACAAATTTTCGGGGTATTACATTCTACCCTCCTTAAAGAAATTTCGTCTCAAAATTTAAGCAAACTACCCAACAATCAGGTACGGCTAACTCATTCTCAAATCCAGTCATCGCTCTTCTGCAAGTAATGCTCTCATCATGACGCCTCCCCAAGATATTGAGCAAGTTAATTTCCCTCGACCCAAGTTGCTCTATAATCCGGTCTGGAATACAAGCCGAACACCAACAATGGTCGTATCAACATCTCTTCCAACTATACCACTATCAAACACCCTGGATCGCTCATAATCTTCATCTTCATCCCAGACACATAAATATGTTCCGCACAACAGGACACACTAGGAGACAAGGCAAACCCAAATGCCAAATCTTCACTTCCCGTCAAAATTGCAACAGGTTTAGCGGACCTTAGTCTTAACTTCACTTTGAAGCCCAAAACAAATAACATAACTCCATCAATCTACAGATAGAATGCTACACTCACACTTAGAGTAATCCTTCATAGCTTCTAGAATAGTCTTAAATCCTCCAAGTAAAACATGTCTAGATTAAACAACTGTTACAGATATAATATCAAGCATCAAAACACTAAGACACTCTACCACTCCACTTGGTGGTAATTCAAACATTTCATGAATCTCATCCATGTACACAACACCACGACAACTCTGCTAACTATAGCACTACACCCAGACTACATAAGAATTCAGAATCTTGTCTTAAACAATATCAACACATCAATAATGCAACACTAGCATTCCTATAATTGAAATGACAACATCACTTTAACTCCATCATCAACACATTGCTCCTTCACAGTTAACCTTTCCCCAAATCACCACAAGGTTTTCCATACCCGAAACACATAGAAAATTCCACCATAATAGAAATGAAGCATGCATCACTACTCAACAAGTGTCCTACCATCTCAAAGTACAATCAAGGTAAGGTTTAGCCTCGATCAACCACACATAAATCATCACATGATATCTTTCACACACTCATGGTTGCAGAAAATCTCAACTATCACAATAATGAAACACGTATCACCCAATACACAATACTCAACAATCATTCCACAAAAGGAAGCCACATGCAAAAGTTTAACTATAGAGTATAGACATCAAGCAAAACTCATCACCACACAATCACAAAGAGATGAGGCACACTGTTATCACACTTCACACTATCAAGAAAATTGAAGGTTGATAACGTACCTTCCACCCCTAAACTTTGCTGACCAAAAGTGAACACTCTAGCCTACCCCGGAGGCAGCAATCTCTGTTGGTTCCTCTATCTCATACCCCGAGGTTGGGTACACTCATTAGCTAAATGTCCTGCCTGGCCACAATTATAACAAGACCTAGTGCTCGGCTTCGTGCACTGTCTCGCCAAATGGCCCACCTCCTTGCAGTTATAACATGTTAAGGGCATAACCTACCTAATAGGTACAACCCTAATAGGTTCAGTTGCAACTCCAGTTGGAGCCTGCTGATGGGTCCTCTGCCTCTTCCAGGACCCGCTCTGAGTACCTGACATACTATTGCTCTCGGCAACTGCCCTCCCCTTTCCCGGGGAGCCTCTCAAAGCCAAAGTCTCACTCTCATGCATCTTGGCCTCCTGCTCATGAGCCATAGCACTCGCAAAGATGAGACCCTTCGTAGGCAGCATAAAGGGGTACACAATCTCCCTGATCTCATGCTTTAGTCCCCGCAGCATCCATTTGCGGAACAAACCGGTACAACTGGGAGAACCGTGCCTCATAGTCTCTGACACTCATATCCCCTTGAATTAGAGCAAGGATGTCATGCCCCGATTTTCAAGCACAAATAATAAATCAAATAAAAAAACAAAATACATAGGGCGTGATGATTCAAACACTGATCCTAAATACCAGGAAAATTTTCTTTTTAAAATGAGTGTACTACTAAGTTCCGAACCCAAAATGTCAATACAGACTCGCTTTTTAGAGTCAAATATTACATTACATAAGTTTACAAATTAAATTACGTTAACAAAATAATAAGTAGGATTAATTTCAGTTTACCCCCCTGAGGTTTGGGGGTGTCATCATTTCACCCCCTCTACTTTTAATTTTGAATTTTTACCCCCTAAACTTTCCAATTTCAATCAACCGTGTCCAATTTCTCCTATTCCGTCCAAAGTCAACGTTAACTTTGACTTTTGAGGGGTAAAATGGTCTTTTCAAGATAAAAAAATAAAAAAATAAAAAAAATTTCTGTTTTTTTTCTTCTGTTTCTTCATTTTTTTTTTTTCTTTTCTATTTCTTCATTTTTTTTTTGTCTTCAACCTATACACCAAAAGTTATAATAGGTTTATAAAAACAAAAAAATACTCTAGGTGGTTGAAAGCCGCTTGCTGGTCTACGATATTTGTGATATATCTCCGATAAAGTGAAGAATTTTAGGATATATCCCCAATAAAGTGAAGAAATATCTGTAAAAAATAATTTTACACTTTATCTAGAAATAAATATCCGTAAAAAATGATTTTACACACTCGCTGGTCTACGATATTTGTGATATATCTCTGATAAAGTGAAGAAATATCTGTAAAAAATAATTTTACACTATCTGTAAATAAATATCTGTAAAAAATGATTTTACACAGATATTTCTTCACTTTATTGGGGATATACAGATATTTACAGATAAATTGTAAAATCATTTTTACAGATATTGGTTCACTTTATTGGGGATATATCCTAAATTTTTTCACTTTATTGGAGATATATCACAAATATCGTAGACCAAAAATGATTTTACACAGATATTTCTTCACTTTATTGGGAATATACTGATATTTATTTACAGATAAAGTGTAAAATAATTTTTTACAGATATTTCTTCACTTTATTAGGGAATCCTAAAATTCTTCACTTTATCAGAGATATATCACAAATATCATAGACCAGCGAGTGTGTAAAATTATTTTTTTACAGATATTTATTTCTAGATAAAGTGTAAAATTATTTTTTACAGATATTTCTTCACTTTATTGGGGATATATCCTAAAATTCTTCACTTTATCGGAGATATATCACAAATATCGTAGACCAGCAAGCGGCTTTCAACCACCTAGAATATTTTTTTGTTTTTATAAAGCTATTATAACTTTTGGTGTATAGGTTGAAGACAAAAAAAAAATGAAGAAATAGAAAAAAAAAAAAAAAAGAAGAAACAGAAAAAAAAAAAAAAAAATTTATTTTTTATATAGTTTTTATCTTAAAAAGACCATTTTACCCCTCAAAAGTCAAAGTTAACATTGACTTTGGACGGAATAAGAGAAATTGGACACGGTTGATTGAAATTGAAAAGTTTAGGGGGTAAAAATTCAAAATTGAAAGTAGAGGGGGTGAAATGATGACACCCCCAAACCTCAGGGGGGTAAACTGAAATTAATCCTAATAAGTAAATGCTCCCTCAGAGCTTGCTACAAATGAAAGTCTAAAAAAAGTCAAAGTAACAAAATTAGCTTCCGAACACCTATAGTTGCGACAACAACACTCCTATGCCAGCCATGATTACCCTAACCAGCAAGGTCAACCCCTACACCATTGAATAGTACACCAGGTTGCAACAACAAACTCAGTAAGCCTTTGACAGCTCCTATGAGTAAACTCGAACCACAATAATAGACCGAAATAATAAAGTCAAACAATTCAAACTAATGTAGTAATCCCTGCATATGATTTAGTTCAGGTGATTCATGAAGATCAAACAATACAAATAAAATAGTAATCCCTGCAGATAACTTAGTTCAGGTGATCACATGAAAATAAAACAAGATAAAGAAATAGTGATCCCTGCAGATAACTTAGTTCAGGCGATCACATGAAAATAAAACAATATAAAGAAATAGTAATCCCTGCAGATAACTTAGTTCAAGAGATTACAAATAAAAGCAAGCAATTCAATACTACAAATAAACTAGAAATCCAAAACACGTGTAACCATTTATAACACTAATCACCACCACATCAATCTCAATCACTCAACAACAAACCACTTCATTTACACAAAACCATCCACGTCCTTTACATGAAAACAACCACATCATTTACACAAAATCAACCACATCATTTACACAAAATCATCACACAGATCACCACATTGGTTATCACATAATATTGTTTCCTCATCTCCAACAACCTCAAAACAATAGCGAACAAATTCCAAAATAATATGTCCTCATCTCAAAACCATCATCAAAATTGTACACATTTCAATCAAAGCTCAAACCGACAAAAACCTCTTTTCTTTCAAATTCCATATATTTTCCTCAATATCACATCACCTAACAAAAGTGAACAACACGCCCAATTCCACCAAGATATATATTTCACGTAAATACACACACACACACACGTAGTCATCCTCTCAGGGATGCCACTAATATCAACTATAGTTTTACAATTTATACAACTCGAAAATCATTTTATATTAAAACCATGTTTTAACTTACCCATGAACAGTTATTGATCAAGTTCATATATTTTAAAACAAATAATTTTTTTTGATAAATACGATTTTAGATGCTAGCAATTTAATAACCGAAACACAGTGAGATTTGCTCACTTCTAAATCCCGCTGCGTCTTCTCTTACAGCCGAGATAAAGTATAGATCACTCTCCGTCAAACACCTATGTACAATAAGGTCTCAACTTAGAACATGAATAACAAAAACACAATTACACGACGATCCATCGGTCAGATCCTCATGAATCTCTTCTAGAATCAGTTTCTTAAAATTAAATGACGATTCGACGGTCAGATCCTCATCCGAGACCACCCAAAGTCTCCTGAACACTTCTACGATCAAAACAACCAAACTACAAGTGGATCAGACGGCCTAATCCTCACGGATCGAAAACTGAGACGATCAAAACTGTAAAAATCCTAACATAATCATACAATCTCCAAAAATTACATGTTGTATATCAAAATGCTAGTATCGACGAGTAGATCCTATACAGAATCAGAAACTGCCCCTGATATGGCCGGAATTGCTGCCAAGCACTGCCACAGACGCCGCCGGTGACCTCCAAAATTAGGCCACAATACCTATGCCAAAATCTTCCTCACAACATGTACAACAAGTTTCACAACTACACTGAAGTCAAATTGTAAGCCAATTGGCCAGAATTTACCTTGGAAGGAAGAGGGCCGATTGAAACCCTAGAATTTCAATTCCAAAATTCGATCTCCACACTTCGATTCGTTACAAGCCGCTTGGAGGGAAACATCTACATTCTCTAGGCTCTAAAAGCCCTCAAGAATCGTCGCCTATGGTGGCCGGAGTTGTGAGTTCCTACAAAGGCCCGACGCAGCGCTGCCATGCACCTTCTCTTCCTTGCTGCACCTTCCACAACTCGATTCGTGCTCCGATGCGACCACAGACTTCTAGGGGAAGGTGAGGCAAAGCTTTTGGGAATGGTGGCAAGGCCAACGGTGGCCAGACGACGGAGAAATCTCTGGAAGAAGGGGAGAAGGCGATTCAGGATCGGGGAGAGAGAAAATGAGGTTCGGTTTCCAAATTTGGAAATCTGGCCTTTTTTGCAATTTTCAGAAAATTTCATCCTTTATACAAAAATGAAACTTTTTCCGAAAGCCATTACTTCTTCATACGAACTCCGATTTTTGGGTTCCACATATCCAAGAACTTGTATCGACGCGCACTACGATATTAGTGAAGGAAGTTTTCACAGAATCCTAACGTATAAAAAGTCAACCCTTGAATCGAAGCATTCCGAATGAATAATTGCCCGAAATAATTTTGTTCCACCTTCAAACCATGAATCCTACTAACGAACACTTTATTAATTCCAGGAAATTCCAAGAAATTAATAACGAATTTGCTAGGTATTACAAAGGAACTCGAGCTCTAACTGCTCCCTCACTGAAGCTGGAAAGTACATGTTCCGGAAGAGTTCCACAAAGCCCTCCCAAGTCAAGGTGGACACATCTACAGCCCTCTGTGTACCGCTCCACCACACTCGTGCTTCACCCTGAAGAAGAAACGCATCTATCTTCCTCTTCTTGATCTCAGTGCAGATGACCATGTCAAAGTAAGTCTCCATGTTCTCGATCCACTGATCGACCAACATGTGATCCGTACCTCCCTGGAATGGGGTCACTCCCAGTCTAGAAACCTCCTTAGCCAACAAAGCTAAGCAGATGGCATCACCTACCCCAACGACAGGCGAAACAGGCACAACATACGGTATCTCCAACTCCTCTTCATAGAACTCCTCCATAGAAGGGACCCTGCCTCTACCCCTAGCTCTACCCCCTCCTCGAGGCCTACCTTGGCCCCTTAGCCCTACCTCTCGGAGGATCCATCACCTAAGGAGCATATCACGTTTAGTTAATACATGTATAAAACTTAAACACAAGTATAAGTCAAATACAAAGACCATATTAACCAAGACACTAATACAAAGTGGATACACATCCGCAAATCAAAATCTTCTAAGTCTAATAAGAGTTCAATCTAGAGGTTCCCATTCCTCAAAAGACTAAAACTCAAAAGAAGCTACATAAAGCTCCAACACTTCACCTACAGAGTCAACTTATGCTCTGACGACTTAACGTTCTAAACGACACCTAACACTCCCACATACCAAATGATGATATCAATACCGAAGAGTATATGATGGGGATCCACTGTAGACGGGCCATGACTCGAGTAGTACTGACTATCACCAAATATGTACCTTACGCTCAGATACCAAACTGTCACGCCCTGATTTTCAAGCACAAATAATAAATCAAATAAACAAACATAATACATAGGGCGTGATGATTCAAACATTGACCCTAAATACCAGGAAGATTTTCTTTTTAAAACAAGTGTACTACTAAGTTCTGAACTCACAATGTCAATACAGACTCGTTTTTTAGAGTCATATATTACATTACAAAAGTTTACAAAGTAAATTGCGTTAACAAATTAATAAGTAAATGCTCTCTCAGAGCTTGCAACAAACGGAAGTTTGAAAAAGGTCAAAGCAACAAAATTAGCTTTCGAACACATACAGTTGCAACAGTAACACTCCTACGTCAGCCATGACTACTCTAACCTGCAAGATCAACCCCTACACCATGAAATAGTGCACTGGGTTGCAATAACAAACCCGGTAAGCTTTTGACAGCTCGTATGAGTAAACTCAAACCACAATAGTAGACCGGAATAATAAAGTCAAACAATTCAAAATAATATAGTAATTCTTGCATATGACTTAGTTCAGGTGATCACATGAAGATAAAACAATATAAAGAAATAGTAATCTCTGCTGATACTTAGTTCAGTAGATTACTTTAGGATCACAAAATAGAAATCATTGTAATCCCTGCATATAGTTTAGTTCAGGAGATTACATTACAACCAATCAATTCAGAAAATAGTAATCCCTGCATATAATTTAGTTCAAGAGATTACGAAAGAAAATATACAATTCAATACTAGAAATGAATACACATTTATCCATTTATAACTCTAATCACCACAACATCAATCTCAACATTAATCACTCAACCACAATTCAATTCATTTACACAAAATCGACCACGTCCTTTAAACAAAATCATCACACAGATCACCACACTGGTTATCACATAATATTGTTTCCACATCTCCAACCACCTCAAAACAATAGCGAAACCATTTCCAAAACAATATGTTCACATCCCAAAACCATCATCAAAATCGTACCCACATAAATCAAAGCTCAATCCGACAAAACCATCTTTCTTTCCAATCACATTTGTTTTCCTCAAAATCACATCGCACAACACAAGTGAACAAAACACCGAAATTCACCAAGATACATATCGCATAAATACACACACACACACACACACACACACACACACACATATATATATACGTAGTCATTCACTCAGGGATGCCACTAATACCAACTATAGTTCATACTACAAAAACCGTGAAAAATCATTTTTATAATAAAACTTCATTTTGCTTATCTATGAACCATTGTCGATCAAGTTCATATATTTTAAAACAAATAATTTGTTTCAATAAATACGATTTCACAATTTAACAAATAATTTCCAATAATAAAGTAACTCCGTTCATAAATGAACCTCGTGAGATTTACTCACCTCTAAATACCGCTGCGTCTTCTCTTACAGCCGAGATAAAGTATAGAACACACTCCGTCAATCACCTAAATAAAATACGAACTCAATTAAGCACACCAATCACAAACCGATTGAAGTCCGAATCCCTTATTTGAACTAAAATCCATAAGTAACGCCAATCGAGGTGAAATTTCATCCAAGACTACCCAAAGTCTCTGGAACACTTCTACGATCAATATAACAAAACTAAAAGTCGATCGGACAACCGGATCCTCACAGATCGAAAACCGGTAAAAACCTAACATAATCATACGATTTCCAAAAATTACATGTTGTATATCGAAATGCTCATATCGACGAGTAGATCGTATACAGAATCAGAAACTGCTCGTGCCACTAGCAACCGCCGAATTGGATGGCGAGACCTATGCCAAAATCTTCATCTCAACATGCATAACAACTTTCACAATTACACTGAAGTCAGATTGTAAGCCAATTGGCCAGAATTTACCTTAGAAAGAATAGGGCCGATTGAAACCTTAGAAATTTCAATTCTAAAATTCGATCTCCACACTTTGAATAATTGCAAGCCGCTTGGAGGGAAACATCTATGTCCTCTGGGCTCCAAAAGCCCTCAAGAATCATCGCCTGAGGTGGTCGGAATCGTGAAAACTCACGATTGGTCAGAAATTAAGCTACCACCGCTTTCTCCGCCTTGCTGCACCTTGTACCGCCTAAATCGCACCACCAAACCACCATAGACTTGAAGTGGGAGGAGAGACGAAGCGAATGGGACCAATGGCCTAGCCAACTGTGGCCAGACGATGGAGAATCGATCAAAAAATGAATTTCGGCGATTTTGGCTCTAGGAGGAAAAGAGAGAAGGTTGGGTTTTCGAAAATGGAAACCTTGGATTTTTTTTCAACTTTTTCTGATTTTTTTTCTATTTATCCCAAAATGAAAACTTTTTCCGATGGTCATAACTTCTTGATACGAGCTCCGATTTTGGTGTTCCACATATCCACAAACTCGTATCGACGTCCTCTACGATTTCTGTGATGGAAGTTTTCACAGAATCCTATCGTATAAAAAGTCAACCCTTGAATCGAAGCATTCTGAGCGAATAACTGTTCGAAATAATTCCACTCCACTAACAACCCGAGAAATCGTACAACCAAACACTTTATTAATTCCAACACTCCTTACATCCCAAACATGTACAGAGGGTAGGTTCTTGTCATCTTCATGGTGTGGCTGAGCTATTTTGAAGATATCACGTCAACTACAAGTTTATAACCACACATTACTTTCTAAGTAGATTGCATAATCCAAGCAGATTCTAACAAGATTTCATTCTCTGTCAATGAAACTAAGAAAAAACCACATAATGCCTTTAATTTTGATAATCTTGCTTTGGTTGTATAAGAGATTTTATTTAATAACTTCATTTCACTAATCGGGGGAAGAAAAAAAAACTATGAAAGAACCAGCTTTCAGAGCAGGATTAGGCTTGCGTTGGGAGTTTGGATGAGGCTTGAAAATTTTGTATTCCCTGAACTGGGTCAGGCTTGCTACCCCTCAGTCATCAATGCATATGCTCAGGCTAAAATAAGGCCTTTGTGTTCCTGGTTTGATGAGGGAAGCAACTTTGGAAGACAATAATGTTTTTGAGTCCTTTCCAAAGTCTCAAAATTAAAAATTAAAGAACAAAAGAGATTCACGAGACTCTTATCCTACACGCAATCGAACGACCTTTGTGTGAATTGATCTTTGATTCAAGCAGCTCTGCTTAATTTTGCTTATATTTTGGTTGCCTTTTTGTTTTGTCATTTTTTCTAAGGTGTCTTAACTTCATATCCCCACCTTAAGTGCTATCTTTTTCACTTAATAAATTTCTTCTATTGGAAAAAAAAATTAAAAAAATAAAAATAAAAACAATAAAAAAAAAATTAAAAAAATTAATCCTTATAAAACATGTACTATAAAACATGTGGATCGTCCCATAGGAATTTAGGAAGGGACCCAAGCTTCGACGCATTTTCCACACAAGTGGATGAGCAGCTAGAGAAAATGGGAAGTTGATATCTTGTTTTCTTAGTGGAAAATGCACATGAACATGTTCAACTTCTGTGTACAGCCAAATTCTAATGACTTGCAATCGGTGGAGTCGTCGTAGTTTTGAGACTAGTTCCCATCGAAATCCTGGGCCCTTCTAGTTATGTGGTGTTACTGGTTGGTTTCCAAGACTCCTTACATCCCAAACGTGTACAGAGGGCAAGTTGTTGTTATCTTCATGGTGTGGCTGAGCTATTTTGAAGATATCATGTCAACTACAAGTCTATAACCACACATTACTTTCTAAGTGGATTGCATAATCCAAGCAGATTGTAACAAGATTTTAGTCTCTGTCAACGAAACTAAGAAAAAACCACATAATGCCTTTAATTTTGATAATCTTTCTTTTGGTTAGATAAGAGATTTGATTTAATAACTTTTTTTTTTTTTGACTTTGTCAAGGGGAATCCAAAGGCTCCAACTGTGCATTGCAGCACAGTGTCTGGCCACTTTGACAGCTTCGGGGTTCGAACCTAGGTTGGGGAGCACACCAAACTAGGCAAGAACCACTAGGCCACTTGCAGTGGTTTTCATTTAATAACTTCATTTCACTAATTGGGGAGGAAAAAAAGTATGAAAGAACTAGCTTTCAGAGCAGGATTGGGCTTGAGTTGGGAGTTTGGATAAGGCTTGAAAATTTTGTATTCCCTGAACTGGGTCAGGCTAGCTACCCCTCGGTCATCAATGTATATGCTCAGGCTGAAATAAGACCTTTGTGTTCCTGATTTGATTCGGGTGAAGCAACTCTGGAAGACGATAATCTTTTTAAGTCTTTTCGAAAGTCTCAAAATAAAAAATTAAATACCAAAAAAAGATTCACGAGACTGGTATCCTACACACTATCGGGCGCCCTTGTGTGTCTTGATCTTTGATTCAAGCGGCTCTGCTTAATTTGGTCATATTTTGGTTGCCTTTTTTTGTTGTTGTTTCTTATTAGGGATCTTGACTTCATGTCCCCGCCTTAGGTGCTATCTATTTTATTTAATAAATTTCTTCTATTGCCAAACACTTTATTAATTCCAACACTCCTTACATCCCAAACATGTACAGAGGGTAGGTTCTTGTCATCTTCATGGTGTGGCTGAGCTATTTTGAAGATATCACGTCAACTACAAGTTTATAACCACACATTACTTTCTAAGTAGATTGCATAATCCAAGCAGATTCTACCAAGATTTCATTCTTTGTCAATGAAACTAAGAAAAAACCACATAATGCCTTTAATTTTGATAATCTTGCTTTGGTTGTATAAGAGATTTTATTTTGTAACTTTATTTCACTAATCGGGAAAAAAAAAAAAAACTATGAAAGAACCAGCTTTCAGAGCAGGATTAGGCTTGCATTGGGAGTTTGGATGAGGCTTTTGAAAATTTTGTATTCCTTGAACTGGGTCAGGCTAGCTACCGCCCAGGAGATGCCTTAGACAAGTCGGTGTCTATCATTCCTCTGTGGAGTTCGATGAGTTTTTATTTTAGACTGCTGAGTTTGCTTTGTATTGCACTGTACAAAAATTTCATAATTAATAAAAAAGTAGAGAGAATTAGTATTTGATCCCAATTTTTGAGTTTTTTTTTTAAATTTAATTTTATAAGGGGAACGAAATCATGTTCCATCAAATAACGACGTCACTGCTTCAAGCTAGAGGGTTTCAGAAAACCACTCATAGTACAAGTTCAAGCACAATATAGACTGTCAGAGCAGCCAAAAAACTCCTAACCAAAAGACTAAAAGCCTAATGGAACTGCAAGGAAAGATAAACCTCTCTAATCCTAAAAAGGATTAAGAGTAGAGCGGAGCTCACTTACGTTTATTGGGGGATAATAAACATTTTCCAACATTTATTGCCCCCAAATAGAAGTTTTGAATTGATGTAATCTCCTAATCTTTTTCTTTAATCAAAGTTTTATTTGTCTAATTTAGGGAGATTAGTTCTCATTCCGGCTACCTAAAAGTTTATTGGGTGGCAATAAATGTTTATTGGGGGGGGGGGGGGGTGAAGAAGAGAATAAACCTCTCCGGTGACCTATGGGATCTCCGAAGACCTCTGGTGAGGTTTATAAACTTTTATTGCCCCTAATAAACATTTATTGGGGGCAGTAAAGGTTTATTGGGGAAAATAAATGTTTATTAGAGGGTAATAAATCTCTCCGATGACCTATGAGATCTCCAATGACCTCTTTGGGGACCTTTGACAAAGAATTCCGACAGCCGGCGACCAATAACCGGATTCCGTGACCGGTGACCGGAGTCCTGTGAAGTCTCCTATGGTTTCTCTGTCTTCCATTCTCTCTCTCTATCTAACAAAGAAGTGAGAGCAAAATAGTCTCAAAAATAAACAAAAAACAAAACAAAATAAAAAACTTAATTGGGTATTAGGGAAGACCTTATTAAAGTCTTTACGGATAAGTGGGAAAAAAAAGTAACTGGTGTAAGGGGGAAAACAATTCCTAGAATTAGGGTAAATGGTGAAAACCCCAAAAAAATATTGTACACCAGGTAAAGGTCATTGGAAAGCAGTGAAGTGAATTTTACGGTATATTCTTGGTACTGTGGATGTTGGATTCATTTTTCAGCAAGATAAGACGAGTTAGTGTGTTGTTGGATATATGTGGACTTTAATTTCGCAGGTGATTTGGATAAGTGCCGATGTACTACAGCTTATGCGTTTACTCTTGCTAGTGGACCGGTGAGTTGGAAGTCGAATTTACAATCTACAATTGCTTTGTCGACTACAAAAGCTGAATATATGGCAGTAACAGAGGGTGCGGTGCAAAAAAAGCAGTTTGGCTTCATGGTTTACTTGAGAACTTGGGAATTATTCAAGAATATGTGGATATTTATTGTGACAGTCAAAGTGCTATTCATTTAGCAGCTGAGAACCAAGTTACTCATGCTCGTACTAAACATATCAATGTCAAATTTCACAAGATTAGTCAGATGGTGGAGGATGGTGATGTTCAACTCCTCAAAATTAGAACTTCGGATAATCCTGCTGATATGTTAACAAAGTCGGTTCCATTGACCAAGTTCAAGCATTGCTTGAACTTGATTGGTGTTTGTAGAATTTGAAATTCCCTACGGGGATGTCGGAGCGGCGATTAGTTTTGAAGTTCTACTTTGGAGAATTTACATCAAGTAAAGCCAAGGTGGAAATTATTGAATATTGGCTTTAATTGAATAGGTGGACAAAAAGTTGAGAAGCCCATTGTGAAGATGACGTTGGCAAGAAACCTATGTTAATTCGGATATATATGTATGCCTAGGTTAACTAGGATATATATATAGCGAATCGAGAGAGGACGTCCGCACTTTCATTAAAGTGTGGACGACAGCGCTGCAGCCCAACTCAGGCCACGACGGTGCGGCGCCAGTTGCTGGAGGGAGGTCGGGGGTCAGACGGACTAGTCTACGGTCGGGTGGAGTCGCCGGCAACGAGGTTGCAGCACTGCAGGTCAAGTTGTAGTTGCAGGTGAGGTTGCTGCCCAGAAACCTGCAATCTCGACCTCCTCCGACCTCGATCGCTGTCCAGAAGCCGTCTGGGATGCTTCCGGCCAGATTCATGCAGCCGTCGAGGCCTAAGCGGGGCTGCAACGCCGTCATTCGCACTTTAGCAAAAGTGCGGACGTCCTCTCTTGATCGAGCCTGTACATACATACATACACACACACACACACACACACACACATATATATATATAGTATTGCAGATAGAGAGAGTTAACTAGGTTATTGGTGTATTGGGGTTTTGGGTAGAGAGTTTATTCTCAGACTCTAATTGTATCCTCTCCAATTGATTATAGTGGAATTTCTCGCCGGCTCCGAAAGTGGACGTAGCTCAATCACATTGATTGAGTGAACCACTATAAATTCTTGTGTTCTTGTGTTTGCTTTCTTTTTCGTTGTTTTGGTTGCTCATCTAGTTCCATATCAATATTGTACTTGTTATGGTTCCGCATAACATGGAGCTCCAGAAAAAATTATTGATCTTTATCTTTTTCATGAATCTTTGTTGATTTAGAGTTTTTCCATATTTGAGCTTTCAGTGATAATCTAAATTGTGATATGATCTGTTTGTTTATTAATTTAATTGCATGTTGTATGGTGAAAAGTTATTGTGGAAAATCATGGTTGACCTGAAGAAGTGTATGTTTCCACCGTGGCCAAAAATCGAAGAAGCTCATCGAGGAATTGCATTTGCCTAATCTACTAGAAGCTACGAAGAGGAGGAAGGAGGCTATCCATTTGATCAAGGTTGAGTGCTTCATTCTGTCTAGATGCTATTTGGGGGGTTTAGTTAAGTAAAGGGTTTTGGGTTTGATTGGATAATGGTAAATGCTTCTAAAGACTATAACTTTATGGTCTGATTATTCTTTACATTTACTTTTAGAGTGTGTTTGGATGAGGGAAAAAATGATGGAATTTAATTGAAAGTGAGGATTTCATAATTCCTAAAAGCCAATTCCCTCGTTTGGCATTATCAGATTGGAAATTTTAAATTTCTCTGTGGAACAAAACGAAGGAATTCGTTATTTAAATTTTTTACTTCAATTTCCACCAAAATAGGTGTTATTTACTAATTCCTTTGCAGTATTCAATTTTTATTTCCAAAACAAGACTTTTTTCTATTTTATCTTTTATTTGTTTTAAACTTTCTTGATTTATTACACATTTCAAATCCTAAATAGATGCAACCAAACAATAGAAATTGCAATTAACGGAATTTTAGATTGATGGAGTTAAAGATTCCATCATTTATAAATTCCTACGGATTTTATAATTTTCTCATCCAAACGCACCATTAGATTTATAATTTGGGACTTTTGTTCAATTCAAAGTTCTTTGTTCAATTTGGTGATGGGGATTTGCTTAAAGCTGATAACTTTTGGGTTTAATTTCTGCAGGTAGAGAAAGAAAGAGAACAAGAGACTCAGAGAGGAAGAATATATAGTCATAATGACAAAAAAAAAAGATCCTTTAGTGGAAGGGCCTTATACATATATAAAGGGATCACTTTTTGATCGCATTTCGTCATCTTGACCGTATAGTTTTTAATTCTTAATGTATAGATCACTTATGCAAATTTTCAGCTAAATTGATGACCATTTAGGTATCGAACTAGAATAAATCAATGGACAAACTAAATTTGTCTAACCTGAACCGTTCATGCTTATAATTGTAAATAGCAGTTATGAATGCCTTAATGGTCATCATATATCTGCTGAGACTTAGGATTTCAGAGAAAAGCTAAGAGAGATATCAGAAAGAAGAAGAAAGAAATGAGGACGAACTCAATGCCAAAACTGTAGCTGCTTGTGAGCCCCTGAAAATTTTAGTTAATTTCCGAAAGTATTTATTGTCAATAAGATTTTTCCGCAAGGTGATTTAAGTGAAGGAATGGAGATTAATTTGGTGTCAAGACTACCAATTGGGCTATTCGAAATAAGTTTGGGCCGAGATTCCTTCATTTGGGCCTAGACAGTTATAGAAGTTTAGTGAGGCGACCATTTGTTGAAGTTTTGAAGACGATAACTTGAATTGTAACAAAGTTTTGGATTTTGAGTTTTTACAAAATCGAGTTTGGGCCTAGTACAAAGTCGAGAATTAACTTAGGAAGTTTCCGACGAAAAACGAATAAAAGAAAAGTTACGAGCTCAAAACCAAAAGCAGTTAGCTAAAGGAGTTTTGTAACTCGTCGAAAGGACAAAATCGTCATTTCTCACACACTAGTATAAATAGGAATAGAAACCCTAAAACCTCAAAACTCTCCTCTCTCCCTCTCGGCCGCATCTCTCTCTCCCCCGACCTCTTGCTCATCTTCCCTTTGCCACCACCGGAGACCCCAGCTCCGACCACCATCTCATCACACCGCTTCCACCAGTCGACGCCGCACCTAAACTGTGAGCCCCTGAAAATTTTAGTTAATTTCCGAAAGTAATTTTTCGCCAATAAGATTTTTCAGCAAGATAATTTAAGTGAAGGAATTTATTTTGGAAATTATTTGGGTATCGAGACCACCTATTGGGCTGACAATTTAAGTTTGGGCCTAGATTCTTCCATTTGGGCCTAGAAGGTTATTGAAGTTTAGCGAGGCGACTGTTTGTTAAAGTTTCCGACGAAAGACGAATAAAAGAAACGTCACGAGCCCAAAACCGAAAGCAATCAGCTAGGAGAATTGTGTAATTCGTCGAAGGGGCAAATTTGACATTTCTCGTACGTGAGTATAAATAGAATACTTGGACACCCTAAAAACCATTTCTCCCTCACTCTCGGCCGTACACTCTCTCTCTCCCCAACCTCACTCTCTCGTCCTCTCCCTCTGCCATCACCGGAACCACATCGTCCGGCCACCGCCTCACATCACCGCTACCACCAATCGAAGCACCACCTCAATCCTACCTAAACCCATAAGAGATCGAAGCCATGCATCGACCCGGCCTCTCTCTTCCGCTATCCTTCTCTCTGCCACCATCGGAGACTCCATCTCCGGCTACCATCTCCCCACACCGTCTTCACCAATCGACGCAGCATCCAAAACCAACCCAAGCCCGAGCCTTAACGTCGAAATACATCGCCGGCAGCCTCTACCGGTGACCACCCAAGGCTGCGACGCTGCTGCCTCTCAACCTCCATCAATTTCCGGCCGCCTTTTTAATACACCGTCGCCTCCAGTGAGCTCAGGGAGCGCCGACCATCAAGCCCCCGACATCCCATCGCCAGGAGACATCGAACACACATCGCCGGAAATCGAGCTCTACATGCCTTCGTTCTCTAATCTCCAACGTGAATCGTGCTAAACCACCTCCATGGTTGGAATCAGCGTCTCACGTTTTCCAAAAGTCCAAACACCCGACCTCCGATTCCGACCAGAGCCGCCACAAGCGCTGCCGGCACCGGAGCGTGAGAAACCTTGATGCCGCCGTGAACTCTGCCGGCGTAGTCCTCTTGTTCTGGTAAGCCGTTTTCGAAGCCCCCTTTTGGTTATTTGGTTGAGTTTCAGTTCCAAAGTAGTGGATTGATGATGTTCAAATCTTTTGGTTGATGTTCTTGAATTCGGGACTTAGAGGATGGGAATTGATATGAGAGGGGAGCTTTTGGTCTTGGTATCGATTTCAGTTTTGGTGGGAAGGTGAAGAATACAGAAGGACTGCAAGAAGCAGTACGTTATGGAGTTTGTGGTTTCGGCAGAACTGAAAATGGGTAAGGAATGCAGGCTTATGAATTTAAGAGTTTGATTGTTGTTTGGACTTTGAGACTAATTAAATAAGTTGTTGTTCTATTGTGGAGATGGGGACTTGAGGTTCTTGGATTCCTGCAATTTGGAGTATCGGAGAAGATGAGCTACAGGGGTAGCTTTGGCTGAAATCGAATAAGGTAAGAACTAAGGACCTCAAACTCTATTCTGGATGTGAAATTGGTTGAGTGTTGAATATTGATAGTATTGTTTTTCTGCTAGAGGTCCGAATGGGTTGATAGTGATGGATTGCAGCAACTAGAAATAGCCTCTAGCTGGGGAAAAGAAGAATGGTAAGGGACTGTGTATTTTGGAAGCTGTTTGGCCGTGTACTGTTTGTACTCATCAAAGTTATGGTTTTATTGAGTATGCGTGATATAAATTTGGTTATGGTAATTGAGTGATTGGTTATGTTGGAAATGTCATTGTTATAAGGTGAATGACTAATTCAGTGAGCTCTTTAAAGAAGTTGTAAATTGCAAGTTAAATCGTTGTTGTGAAAGAAAATGTTGAGCATGAGTAACTATCAATGTTAAGTGGAGGTGGGTAATGAAAATGGTGGATTTTATTTGATTGAGCTAAATTAGGATATTGGATTCACGTTCATGAAATAAGGTTAAAGATTAGAGTACTCTAGTGTTGCCATATCCCAAAGTTATCGTAAGAATGTGATCATTTGGGAATGGTAATTACTATTTATTTGCTATTATCTAATGATTAAGTAAAAAGGGTCAAACCGGTTGACTTGGAATACATTAAGAAAATAAGTATAATTACCATATCTCGAAAGGAGTTTGAAAGGCGAAATCCTTCAGGAATGGTAATTATTATTTAATCACTTAAGTTTAAAAGCTAAATAAAGTGATGTCAAACCGGTTGACCGAAATTTTAACATGGAAAGAAGTGTGATCACCATCTCCCGAATGAGCTTATTCCGTTAAGTGAATTGTTCGGGAATGGTTACCATTAAGTATCGATTTAGAATAAATTGGTGACTCAAAGAAATTGAGCAAATGAGTTATGAATTGAATACTTATCGGATTTAGTTCTTGTTAAAGGATTTGAGCGTGTGCACTTGGATTTGGACAAATGATCGAAAGTCGGGAACGAACACGAACGTGGACGAGCACTCCAATTCCAGGTAGGGTGAGCTGTCCCTTCCTTGTTAGAGGCTTTTCTATATACGTGGAATGCTCTAGTATATTAATATGTTGCCTGCAAGTACGTTTTTAGTTGTTCATTAGTCGATGCCTCGTGATACATGTGTTTTCAGAACTGATAATGGCTAATTGCGAAAACCGAGGCTAGACTTGCTTGTTGAGATACTGTACCCTTGTATGTTTATACTTGTGACCTGAAAGTGAATGGGACCTAGACGCTTAGATTCCTAGGGATCCCACGGTGTCGATAACCGTGAACCTCCGGAGGGGGTCGTGCTCCTATGTTTGTTGAGGAAAGATAGTATAGACAGTCAACCAGTCATAAGAGACTCAGGGCCAGGAAATGGACACTTTCGCTACTTGTAGTCAAAAATACTACAGAGTAGTTAGCTGGTTCTCGAATTCAGGACGAACCAGGTCGGTCACTAATTTGTTTTATATTAGCCGGCAGGTAAGTATCTCGGAGCTCCAAATTGTGTGAAGCATACATGCTTTATAAAAGAAATAAATGTTTGTGGTTGCCTATTTTTAAAAGTATTTTCGATAAACGTGCACAATATTATGTAGTAAATATTTTTCAAGTATATTATCTTTCAAACCTAGCATGGTTGGGTCGGCCCCTACTGGGCATGCGAGGACGAAAGCTCACCCCTACAACAGTGTGCAGGTTTTGAGCATGTGGTCGGGAAGCGTATAGGAGAGGCACATGGCCCGGCTTGGCGTATTCCTCTTTGTCTTTACTAAAGTACGGTTTGGGTCCATTATCGGATTTCGAAGTAACTTATTTATTTGCTTTCTTACTAATTTATTTATTTATTTATTTATTTATTTATTTATTTATTTATTTATTTATTTCCTACTCGCTTACACAAATTCCGGGAGACCCGTAACCCTGGGGCGCGTCTCCCATGCTTGTAGTTATTTAGTGAATTGTTTTATTCTCCAAATTGGGCTCCGATTGCAAGCCCGAAACTCTTAGCCCATTTCAAATTCCGCTTTTGAAAATATGTTGTTCGGTTGCTAGAATGTTTTTAGACATTTGTCCAAGAAAGTGTTTTGTAAACCAACAACCTGAACCTAAAAGGCCTTGTGATTTCGGGTTGATGAGTTATCGGGATGTCGTTAGTGACGTGTCGGTTTCTCATTGGCTCGGGGTCGCGGCGTTGTGGGACCCCTATCTCGGGTCACCACATAAACCCGACCAAAACCCACCTGGAATCACCGCCATGCATCAACCCCAACCTTCACACACGATTCCCGAAGCTACGAAACCACTGTAGATCATCTCTCCTTGAATTATGACCATAACCTCGCCACACCGCCACGATTTCTTGGCTCAGTAGACATGGAGGAGGAAAACCCAGAAGTCTAGCCATCCACCGAAGCCGGACAAGGCTGCCGGAATCTCTCCTTCTGTTGAGATAGATTCACCGTTCTCCGGCCTCGCTTGAGCGACACCACCTCCAGAAATAGGATCAGCGTCGCGTCAATCGCCAAAGCCCTAGACTCCCGACCTGAGCCGACATAGCACCGCTGTGCTCCACCGCCGAACTTCCAGACCTTCTCTACTAGGTAAATTCGTCACCTTTCTTTGGATAAAGCCTTTTGGCTGTTACGAATCAAAGCCCTAACCTAATTGTTTAATCTGAGAGGTTTTGAGGAGTCTGCGAATTTGGGACTTTTGGAGAGGAGAAGCTCCTGTGATAGTTTTCATTGATATCGACAGAATGGTAAGAACCTTGAACTATGTTTTGGATTTGGAATTGGTTGCGGGAATTGTTTATTGATGGTATAATTTCTGCCAGGGATCTGAAAGGTTGGTGGTGGAAATGCAGCTACAACGAAATTGGTATATGTTTTGGAGAAGAAGAAGCGGTGAGTATTGGTCTCTGACAAGCTATGGGATTTGGTGTGGTAATTGTATTTTGAAGTGAAATTTGGTGTGCTGCTTGAATGGTTGAATGGTTGAATGTATGGAGAGAATTGGGTTGTCAATTAAATTGGTTTGGCTGTTATTAATTTTGGGAAAATGTTGTTTTACAAGAATGGACAAAGAGAGACCAATTTTGTGATTTTTGACAAGTTAACTAAAATCGTGTTTGATGTTAAAGGAAGTGAGTAATTACCGAAGTTCAAAGGGTGTTGATAATGAAAATGGTGGATTTTATTTGATTGAACTAAACTAGGATATTGGATTAATGTTCATGAAATAAGATTTAAAATCGGAGTATTCTAGTGTTTCCATATCCCGAAGTTATTGTAAGAATGTGATCATTCGGGAATGGTAATTACTATTTATTTGCTATTATTTAATGATTACGTAAAAAGGGTCAAACCGGTTGACTTGGAATACATTAAGAAAATAAGTATAATCACCATATCCCGAAAGGAGTTTGAAAGGCGAAATCATTTGGGAATGGTAATTATTATTTAATTGCTTAAGGTTTAAAAGCTATATAAAATGAAGTCATACCGGTTGACCGAAATTTTAACATGGAAAGAAGTGTGATCACCATCTCCCGAATAAGCTTACTACGTTAAGTGAATTGTTCGGGAATGATTACCATTAAGTATCGATTCAAATTAAATTGGTAACTCATAAAAAAATTAAGCAAATGAGTTATGAATTGAGTACTTATCGGATTTAGTTTTTGTTAAAGGACTCGAGCATGTGCACTTGGATTTGGACATATGATCAAAAGTCAGGAACGAACCCGAATACGGACGAGCACTCCAATTCCAAGTATGGTGAGTTGTCCCTTCCTTGTTAGAGGATTTTCTATATGTGGAATGCTCTAATATAATAATATGTTGCCTGCAATTACGTTTTTGGTTGTTCATTAGTCGATGCCTTGTGATACCTGTGTTTTCATCACTGATACTTGTTGATTGCGAAAACCGAGGCTAGACTTGCATGTTGAGATACTGTACCCCTTGTATGTTTGTACTTGTGACCTGAAAGTGAATGGGACCTAGATGCGTAGATTCCTAGGGATCCCACGGTGTCGATAATCGTAAAACTCCGGAGGGGGCCGTGCTCTCTCCTATGTTTGTCGAGGAAGAGTGAGTACAGACAGTGAACCAGTCATAGGATACTCAGGGCCAGGAAATGGACACTTTCGCTACTTGTCGTCACAAGGACTACAGAGTAGTTGGCTGGTTCTCGAAGGATGACGAACCGGGTCTGTCACCGATTTGTTTTAGTTTAGCTGGCAAGTAAGTATCTCGGAGCTCCAAATTGTGTGAAGCATACTGCATATGCTTTATAAAAGAAATAAATGTTCGTGGTTGCCTCTTTTAAAAGTATTTTCGATAAACGTGCACAATATTATGTAGTAAATATTTTCAAGTGTATTATTTTTTAAACCTAGCATGGTTGGGTCAGCCCCTACTGGCAATGCGAGGACAAAAGGTCACCCCTACAACAGTGTGCAGGTTTCGAGCATGTGGTCGAGTAGCGTACAGAGGAGGCACATGGCCCGGCTTGGGGCATTCTTCCGTAATTTTATCAAAAGAAGGTTTTGGTCCCTTATCGGATTTTAAAGTAACTTATTTATTTACTTTTTATTTATTTGTTTGTTTCCTACTTGCTTATCTACAAAATTTCGGGAGACCCGTAACCCTGGGGCGTGTCTCTCATACTTGTATTTACTTAGTGATTTGTTATTTTCCAAATTGGGCTCCTATTGTAAGCCCAAATCCTTTAGCCAACTTTAAATTCCGCTTTCGAAAATATGTTGTTCGGTTGCTAGAGTGATTTGTCCAAGAAAGTGTTTTGTGAACCAACAGTCTAAACCCAAAATGCCTTGCAATTTCGGGTTGATGAGTTATCGAGATGTCATTCGCGACATGTCGGTTTCTCATTGGCTCGGGGTCGCGGCGCTGTGGGACCCCTCTCTCGGGTCACCACACTGCTCAATTCTTCAACTAACCTGAAAAGCAATCAAACATACGAAATCAAAAACCAACATACAAAACAAGTTGAACAAACTCAAAGCTAGCTAAGATTAATGCCAAAACTCTGATTGAAGAACCCAATCAAACAATCAAGTGAAGAAACAATTGAGCAACACAACACAAGAACCCATATCAAAGAACCCTAAATCCCAAGCCTAATCCCCCTTTTGTTTCCCCAAACCCTAATCCCAAAATCTCTGCTCTGCTATGTTCTTCAGTTTCCCAATCCCAAACCCTAGAAAAATTGATGCTAATAAAAATGAAATCCATACTGTTGAAGGCCTTGTGCATCAGAAGATATCCAAGTCTTCCTGAGTGACTCTCTCCGGCCGACAGATCCAAACCAAGTTTGAATCCGACAAAGACCATAACTTTTTATGCCTCCCACTATTTGCATCTCCTCGCTAAAAACGAGGCCGTTTAGGCTGGTTCTGGTGGTGATGCCAATTCGCTCTCAAGTGTTGGTTGAATTCATATTAGAAGACAGATATTTTAAAAACGTCGTCCAAAGAAATCAAAATCATTCAAACGACATAAAAGTGTACGACATCGTATAACTGGTGTCGTGTGTTTCATTTTCTATAATAGTGTTTAATTTCTCCCACTAAATTTGATACAAATACTTAATTTTATATAATATATTTTTTCTTTTTTTTTGGTATTTCTGCATACTATTATTGTTTGCACACCCTTATGATCATTCGGTACTTTGGTACTTCTGCAAATTATCAATTTAATATCTCAACTTATTTTTACTAATCAGCATTCATACATGTCGTCAATAATGATATCAATTGAGCTCTAATGTGCCGTTTCACAAGGGCATCTCTGTCATCCCAAACTTTTTATAATAAAAATATAATAAAGCCGTGATAAGACCACCTACGCCTTCCAGAGGACCAGGTTGAAATTTACTTTGGTCATTGGTATAATTAATGTACTTCAAAATTCATTGATATCGTCGTATCGACGACTATTCTTGACATCAAGCTAGCTTAGTTACAGTGTCTTTCAGTCTTTGTATGTGTAAACTTGTATTCATTCCAAATACAAACCATTAATGAGTAGAGTTTGTTCATAATAATATATGTGCACGGATCAGAGAAAGACCATCTTTCTCATACTTTTTTTTTATGCGAAAAGACTATAAATTAAGCAAAACGGTAACCTCTTGGGCAACCACCGTTTACAGAATCAAACAGCATAGCTCTAAAAGCCGCAGCTAGAAATCTATCCACCCAAGTAACGATCTTTCTCATACTTTGTAGTTAGGGATTATAACAAAATTAAGCGCCTAATGAATTTAAAAGAAAATATACATAGGGTCAATTTCTTATAGCAGAAAATTATTACTTTTATTTGTTATTTTTGTTTACATATTGCTGAATCCAATCAAACTGAGAAGTTTTTTTCTTCTTCTTCTTCTTCTTTTTGATCATTAGACCTTTTTTTTTTAATTAGAACTGATTGAACTTCTAAGCTAATTCAATTGTCACCCTTTCTCAGCAGTTACTTGAGCTAACTAGAAAGATATCTAATATTTATATAAACGACAGTTCTTTCAAGCTAATTAATTGTTTTCTACTTTGCACACGGAAGAAAGGGATGAAATCACTTGTCCCCAAACTCTATATCTCAATTCTGTCTAGGGTTGTGCAAAACACCGGCCAAACCGGTCAAAACTGACCGATAAATATGGTTTGGTTAAGGTTTTTTAACTTTAAAAATTGAAAATCGGTTCAATACCGAACCAAACCATATATGAATTGGGTTGGTTTGGTTTCTCTTGTATTAAACCGCGGAACCCGAACCGACCGGTATGTTTGAAATATAAGAGAAAAGGCTTTTTTTTTTTTATATATATACACATAATAAATATATATTCATTTGTCCGGTTTGTTCTAAGTAAGTTCTAAATCTCCAGTTATAACTTTATTCTCAAATGATATACTATCATATTGAATTCAATGCCCAAAGGCCTAAAACCTTAGTATATAATCGCTACAATTTTTTTGATCCCTTCATATCACATCTCTAATCTGTCAATCTCTCATTCTTTGACCTTTAATACTATCCTATTAAGCTAGTATTGATAGCTAAGTCGTTAAATAAGTGAATCACTTTAAATCTAATTTAGGTTTTAGTTTTGAACTATATGTTTTGGATTTTAATTATTGAATTTTAAATTTAGATAATTTAACATAATTTTAATTCTTGAGATTAAATTTTTACTATGAATTTTTTCATAAATAACATGTTAATATTATATAAGTGAAAACAGCCTAACCGACCAAACCAAACCATCTTTAATTGGATTGGATTGGGTCAGATTGAGTTTTTTTTTTTTTTATGACCGGTTTTCCAAAATGCCTAAACCGCTCACTTTGGCATAGAGACTGTTCGGAGTCAAAACCGATCTAACTCAATCCGTGTGCAACCCTAATTCTGTCCCATGAATAATAATCTGCCACGTGTTTTTCCAGTAACAGAAACTTAACACTGTTAAGTTATATTATATATATATATATATTTTTTTTTTTTTAGAATATGTTAAGTTATATTAAAATAATTAAACTCAATATTCTTAAGACTTCTGGGTTTCCTTCGTTGTAACCTTTCTGATCATGTTCTTTCCTCCAAAAACCCACCTTCCCTTCCAATCCCATCAAAATTGGCCCTGTTTCTCACTAGTCACCTTCTGATCATGTTCTCTCCCCCAAAAACCCATCTTCCCGAAATTCCAATCCCATCAAATCTGGCCCTGTTTCTTTCTCTCTATACACCATTAAGGCAGAGAAGAAAGTGCAAAACTCTCCATCCTCTTTCTGAAATTCATTGCCTTTTACACTCCAAAACTTCATCATCACAGTCATGGCTTCCTTTCAATCAAGCAAAAATAACCCAAAACCAAAATGCTTTCCACCAACCCAAAGTCTCTTCCTTTTTCTTTCTCACAATGGCCCCAATGGCCCAGATTATCAGAGACAGAGTTTGTATTAGTCTCTAGATACCCAGCAATTGGTAAAACCCAGAAATGAATTCTTCAGATTTTCATTTCAATTCAAGGAACCCAACTGATCTAGATAAAAAAAAAAAATTGATCTAAGAATAGAAAATAAAAAATTGTAGAAGATTGAAAAATTGGGGAAACGTCCCATTTGGATTGAGGATCGGTAGATCTCCAAAGTGATCTTGACCAGCTCTCCATGAGTCCATGCTAAGCCACACGAAGGTCAGACTCAGCAAGAGAGTTGAGAAAGAACAAGACTGCAGCTTTGGTTGCCCAATGACGAGTGTTCCAGACAAGAAAGCGAGAACGAAAGCAAAGAGCATAAGGAAGAAGACGAAGAAGAGGGCGTTGCGCCATTGTGGACCGCAAAGAGAATGAAGACGGACACAGACAGACCTAAAACAAAGATGGGTATGAGACTGTAGAGGCAAGGGCGAGGAGATGAGTTTACTCGTTCAGATTTGAAACAATTAGATGATTTAGATTTGAAACATTTTCTTCTGGGCTCAATCGATCTGAAATTTTTTTTTTCCTTTTCTTTTTATCAGAATCGATCTGAAATTCGAAGAGAAAACTTTTATTTATTTATTTTAAATGAGAGTTAACAGAGTCAGTGGGCTGTTAGACTAGTGATTAGGTGGCAAACTATTATTCGTGGGACAGAATTGGGACATAGAGTTTGGAAACAGGTGATTTCATCCCCGGAAGAAAAGAACTTGTTTAGAAATGGAGCTTTTAATATTTGATGGTCAATATAATTAACTAATGAAGACTTGAAACGACGACTAGTTAATATTAATGTTTGGAGGTCGACCAACTATACGGGCTACCTCTAGTCAGACGATTAAACCTGGATCTGACCAAATCAAATTGAACGGGACATTGGTCGAATTTAATATAATTTCGCCAAGACCTGTTCGTGATTAAAGTAGCCGTGCGTGCATGACCTCTGGTCTATAAGAAAGGACTCAAAGGAGAAGCACAAGCAAACACTACTTACACCGGTATCAATTATATGAACATATTTAAAATGGTTCATATAAAAAAAAATAAAAAAATTAATGAGTGTAAAAGTAAAATAGAATTGGAATTGGTTTACGCATTTCATTTCATAACCCCTTTATATGGGGAGAGAATTACAATGGAAAGAACAATTACAATGATGACATTAACTACTGATTGGTTCGTAATCCATGCTGATTGATGTTAATCGGTAAGTGCTTGATTCCCTCTCCGTCAATCACTTTGACGAAGGCACACAATATGTTTTTCCTTTAACACTCCCCCTTGTGCCAAGTCAAAGACGAAATGGTGCATGAGTTGTTGCCTCACTAAAAACCTTGCCAAATAACAATAAAAACCCTGTGGGACAAAAATACACCTTGGTCGAAGGAAAAGAGCACAACGCACCTTTTACATTTGAGTATGACATGTGTGTGTTAGACTCCCCCTGACGTCTACACCTCCCCCTGATACTTACATTAATCTAGGGAGCTTGGAAAGTCTTCGCATTCCTATGCTTTTCACATGTTTCTCAAATGTGTCCTTAGGCAATGATTTGGTGAACAAATCTGCCACATTCTCCTCAGACCTTACTTGATTCATTTGAATCTTGAGGAGAGTCTGTTGTTGCTGATTGTAGGACAACTTTGGCGATATGTGTTTTGTGTTATCACCCTTAATATAACCTAGCTTCATCTGTTCAATGCAAGCTGCACTGTGTTCGTAAATGCAAGTAGGCTCTTCAGTGGTAGAACTCAAACAACTAGTCCCTCGAATATGTGCAATGATAGTTCTTAACCATACACACTCAAGAACCGCCTCATGTAGAACAATGATCTCTGAGTGGTTCGAGGAGGTAGCCACAAAGGTTTGCTTGGTTGATCTCTAAGATATCGCTGTGTTCCCATTGTAAATACATAACTAGTTTGGGAACGATATGTGGGTCAGATACGTATCCAGCATCAGCAAAACCGACCAAAACGTCATTTGGCGTTTTAGTGTAGTGAGTGGCGCTTTCGCCATCAACATTTCATTTAGGGATTGCAGTTCCATATGCGGTCCCTCTTGTCTCTCTGTAGGGAAAGAACAGTCCCAAGTCAATGGTTCCTTTTAGGTATCGAAGATGCTCTTGATACCATTCCAGTGACGCTGCGTTGGCGCTGAGCTAAATCTAGCTAACAAGTTCACTGAGAATGCAATGTCCGGTCGAGTAAATTGGACTAAGTACAATAATGCGCCTATTGCATTTAGATAGGGAATTTCAGCTCCCAACACTTGTTCGTCATCTTCCTTTGGACGAAATGGATCTTTCCTTGCATCCAAACTTCGACCGATCATGGGAGTGCTAGCAGGATGTGCTTTGTCCATGTTATATCGCCTGACTTTTGGACATATGCAGACTGGTGGATTAATATTCCACAAACTCGGTGTTCTAGTTCAAGACCTAGATAGAATCGAGTTTTCCCAAGATCCTTCATCTCAAATTCGGATTTCAAGTAGCTCGCGGTTTCTCTTATTTCATCAAGAGTACCAGTTATGACATATACTACTACAATTTGCAAATCCGGAACTTGTTTTCTTTATGAATACGCAGGGGCATAATTCAACGTTCTTATATCCCTTCCCAATCAAGTAGTCACTTAGACGGGTATACCACATCCGTCTGGATTGTTTCAATCCGTAAAGTGAGCGTTTCAACTTAATTGCAAACGCACTCTGTGGTTTAGAGTCACTTGACTTGGGTAATGTAAGGCCATTAGGCACTTTTCATATATATCTCTGAATCTAGATCCCCATAGAGACATGCAGTAACCACATCCATGAGCTGCATTTCCAGTCCTTCTGAAATTACTAAGCTAACTAAGTAGCGGAACGTTATAACCTCCATTACGGGAGAGTATGTCTCCTCGTAGTCAATTCCAGGGCGTTGTGAGAAACCTTGCGCCACAAGGCGAGCCTTGTACCTCAGGACTTCATTCTTCTCATTACGCTTTCTGACAAAGACTCATTTATGTCCTACAGGCTTTACACTTGGTGGGGTTAGCACTACCTGACCAAATACCTGTCTCTTTGTCAGAGAATCTAATTCTACCTGGATTGATTCTTTTCATTTAGGCCAATCTGCTCTTTGTTGACATTTTTCAACAGAGCGTGGTTCAATATCATCGTGCTCTATGATTCCTTGAGCAACAGTATATATCATCAATGTGTATGGAAGATCTTTCTATCAACTCATACGCACTCTCGTAATCCTTTGAGATTTCTTTGTTCTCTGGAATCATTTTTAACATCGGAGCGTCCTCCAGTATTGATTTATGGACATAACTATAATCAGAGACAATCTCATGAGAGGGATTCTATACATTGATGATTGGTTTGTGCCTTACCCACCCTCTTCTTCCTTGGGTGAATGTCAATCGAACCAAGTGACCTCCCCCTCTTCCTTGGGGAGCCACGGCCTCAACCACACCTCCACTAAGTGCGGTTGCAGTGCCTCTATCTGCGGCATCGTGCCCTTTGTTGGGGACTTCTAACCTTGCAGGCACATTTGTAGCTGGTATATGTGATCTCGTCACTTTTACGATATCAGTAAACGCATCAGGCATTGAATCTGCTACGTTCTGAAGATCGATTACTCTTTTCACTTCACTTTCACTTTGTGAAGTGCGGGGATCAAGATGAGACAGAGTGGGGATAAACCACGACAATTCCTGTCGTTCCCTTGGAAAATCCTTTTTCCTATCTCCCCCTAACGACGGGAAGACTGTCTCATCAAAGTGACAATCCGCAAATCTAGCGGTAGAGAGATCGCCTGTCAAGGGTTCCAAATAGTGGATAATTTTTAGGGATTTGTATCTAACATAAATACTTAATTGTCTCTGAGGACCCATTTTGGTGCGCTGTGGGGGCGCAATAGGCACATATACTGCTCAACCAAATATGCGTAAGTGTGAAGTGTCAGGCTCATATCCAGTTACCAACTGGTACGCAGAAAATGGTTGGTTAGTTGTGGGTCTTAAACGAATAAGTAAAGCTGCGTGCAATATTGCATAACCCCATGCAGATATAGGCAGGTTGGTGCGCATAACCAATGCCTTAGCCACCATATGTAGCCTTTTGATGGTGGCTTCTGCGAGACCATGTTGTGTATGCACATGGGGTACAGGATGCTCTACATCGATCTAAATAGATATGCAATAATCATCAAATGCTTTTGATGTAAACTCTCCAGCATTATCAAGCCTTATAGACTTGATAGGGTGATCAGGGTGGTGAGCCCTTAAACGTATAATCTGTGCTAGGAGTATTGCAGCATTTCTTGTGGACAATAAAACGACATGTGACCAGATTGTCGAAGTATCCACCAGAACCATAAAGTACTTGAATGGTCCGCATTCTGGATGGATAGGTCCACAGACATCTCTTTGTATCCTTTGTAAGAATGAAATGTTTTGTTTTGTATCTTTAGCATAGGAAGGTCTCGATCCTGTTTTTGCTAAAGAGCAGGCTTTGCAAAACGAGTGATATACCTTTGAAATAGTCAATGAGGCATAATGGGAGGGAGGTAGTGCTTCTGGTACTTCAGAAAAGCAATGACTGCATTTGAGCAATCCTAGAACCGACACCTTGCAGTGTGGCAGATTTTTCTCCCATTTTTCACTCGAAAGAAGGGATGTCCGTGTGAGTTCTTTAAAAATACGGATCATCATGTCACGACCTCGGTGCCATAGGCGGTCATGCAAAAGCCTGTATGAGTCAGTGTCCCACATTTCATTGTTGGTGACAATATAGGATTTCAATGATCCAAATCATAGGGAGGTACAGTCCACTAGATTGACTCATAATTTTCTCTAAGATGTGTTTCCTTCCACAGTCATTAGATGTAATATCAAGGTATTCAGTTCCATTCTCACAGTGTGTTTTTACTGGATAATCGTTGGCACAAAATAGCTTTGAAACATTAACAAGGTTCGATTAGCTCTTGGTGCATATAGAGCGTCTGTGACTTGAAATGTTGCGCCATTAGGCAGCAAAAATTTGGCAGTTCCTCGTCATTTTATTAGTTTTGATAATCCAATTATCATAGTCACAGAGGAATTATAGGCTATTAGTTCAATGAATAATTGTCTATTTCTTAATATTGTGTGGGTAGTCCCACTATCATCTAAGCACTCAAGTTCTCCTCCATTTATTCCTACAAATAAATGGGAGGTATTTAGAAAATATAACTCATATTCTTTAGAGTATTTCTATTTGTGTAGAATGGTATTCTTTTCATTCTAATAATTTTTCTCTAGATGTATTGCTTTACATCTTTATAGTGCTATGTCGAACCATGTAAATATGTGTAGTAAATAAATTTGAATAAATTCAGTGCTTCAGAATAAAATTCAAAATTTATTAATAAGCCAACGATAATCAAATCAAGGTCTTGTTCAGAAATCTTATTCATCAATCCATGATTGAAAATAAACTTTAAGACCAAACAATAGTCTAATTAAAAATGAGGCATTATACCTTCACAACTGTTTTTGGAAAATAAAATGAATAAAGCAGATCAGTCAAGATTGAGAGCATCCATTGACTTAGCAAGTTCCTCTTTGCCATTGGAGTCTGCAACTGTAAGGTTGACGTCTAGGTCATGACCTCCTTCTTCCATATAGTGAGCCACTTGTTCTTTAGACTCTCTATACCTCTTGTAATTGGCTGCTACTCTGTTGTTTCTTGGCAGTTCTTGTACCAATGCCCAATGAATCCACACCTATAGCATGGTTCATTGTCAACTCTTTGCTTTGGCATCTTGTTTCCATGATCCCCATGTCCCTTTCCACGTGGTGCATTGTTGTCACGTGGGTAGGGATCAGCACGTCTATACCCCCTTGCATTGGAGTTATTTCCACCTTTCATTTTTTCATAATTAGCTTCGGGAATTTTCTTTGTCCCAGTGGGCCTGGCATTGTTATTCAAGAGAATCTTATTTTGTCTCTCAGCCACTTGCAGTAGGCTTATCAACTTATTGAAGGTTATGATTCTTTTGTTGTCATAATCCAACTGATACTGGTTCGCTAGTATAAAAGCTGAATTAGGAAAGGTGGTAAGAGTCTTGTAGATCATATCATCTTCTGTGATTTCTCTTCCAAAAAAATTGAGACGTGCCTTTAAGCACAACATGTCCTTGTTGAAGTCATTGACCTTTTTATAGTCAAGCAAGCGGATTCCATTCCACTGAACAGCCAGTCCTGGGAGCAAAGTATCGTGAATGTTCCCAAAATGTCCTTTAAGGGCATCCCACAGTGCTTTGGGTGTCTTCAACTGAAGGTACTCCCATATGTCGCCTCAGAAAAATTAAGGCATCTGCTTTCACCTTATTAGATAGTTCATCATCTTTGGGATCAGTAATGGTGGCAGTGTAGTCTTTTGCCACAAAGGCAGTTTCCATATCGGAAACCCAACGATGGTACTCAAGTCCTTCTGAGTCCAAGATGTCAAACTCAGGTCGAGTTGGATCAGCCATCTACATAAAACAAGAGAGAAGATATAAATTACGCAGTCATAAAGACATCCACGTAAATTATTTTCCAAAAATATGAATTAGATTTCAAGACCAAGATTCGTAATGGTCACATTTTTCCTTTCTTTCGATGCTATGTGAAAATGCTTTATCGCAGTAAGTGTGTATGGATAATGCGCATGAATTTTCATTATCATGGCCAAACGGTATTGATATGTTGCCATAAAAATAATCATAGCACATTTAAATATAGTATAAAAATAAACTATATGGCATGCTCAAATTTCACAAATATACAACAAATTATATACTACACATAATAATAGCAATAATATAGCATGCGAAAAATAAAATATAAACAATATCATAATTAAAGGCATGCTTAGGAATAATTATATAAGAGTAAATAAAATTCACAAAACATGCTCACAAGTGCATAAATAATATATAACAAGATATATATGGCATGTTCAAAATAAAGTATAAACTATACCATAATTAAAATATGATTAAAAATAATTATGTAAAACATAAATAACAAGGCATGCTTTAAGAGGATCAATATTATCTAACGAAACATGCTCAAAAGTTCATGATAAAAACATAAACAATAAAATATAAAGCATACTTAAGAAAATAAATAATAAAATATACCATTGTATGAAAATAAATAAATTAAAGAGAACATACTTGGTTTCGAAAAAATAAAACAATCCTAACGCACGCGCGTGTTGATGCAGGTGTGCGTGGCGATGCTTTCGGGCTTAAGAAAAAAAACTGGGCTGCTTCGGTTTGTTTTTTTTTTTTTTTTTTTTTTTCTGCAGTGGGCCTTGTTTTTTTCTTTTTCTTTTTCTTTCTTTTTTTTCTTTGGGCTGCAGGCCTACTTTTTTTTTTTTTTTTTCTTGTTTGGGCCGCAGGCCCTCTCTTTTTTCTTTTTTTTTATTCTGGGCCGGGTCGTTACTTCGGGCCGGATCACCTTTTTTTTTTTTCCTCGCGTCTTCTCCTTCTGGTGCTGCGTTCTTGTTTCTGGTTTACAGATGGGCAGCGACTAGGCTAGGTGTGCTCTAGGATCTGCGGCCGGTGAAGGGCTGGGGTCGTGCGTGCTGCTGCAAGGGGCTGCTGCTGTCAGATGCGCCGGCTGCTGCAGACGGGGCTGGGGCCGCGTGGGACTGTTGCACGGCAAGATCTGCCGCAAGGTGCGATTTGCAGGTGAGAGGCCGCGATGATGCAGAGCTGGGAGGTGGCCTGGCTTGCGGGCTGATGCGCGGGTGGGTGTCTAGATCAATGTGTTGGGTGCCGAGAGCAATTTGCTCTTGCTGTGGGATGCAGCAGCAGTGTGGGTCGTGCTGCAGGCTCGGGGGCGCGGGGCTGCTGTCAGGCGGCGAGGGCTGACTGGAGGCTGGTCTGGGCATGGAAGGAGAAGAACAGCTGCGGATGAATGTTGGGGCGCAGGTGCTGCAAGATGCAGGATGCAGGTGAGGCCGCGCAGGGGAGGAGGCAGGGTGATGCTAGGCTGGTGCTTGGCCGGAGAAGAAAAGATATTTTTTTTTTTTTTTGGGTTGCGGCAGAAAGAAAAGGAAGAGAGATTTTTTCTCTTCTAGGGTTTTTTTCTCCTGGCTTATTTGCTCTGAGCGTGCTGATAACGTGTAAAAGTAAAATAGAATTGGAATTGGTTTACTCATTTCATTTCATAACCCCTTTATATGGGGAGAGAATTACAATGGAAAGAACAATTACAATGATGACATTAACTACTGATTGGTTCGTAATCCATGCTGATTGATGTTAATCGGTAAGTGCTTGATTCCCTCTCCGTCAATCACTTTGACGAAGGCACACAATATGTTTTTCCTTTAACAATGAGGAGTTCAATTTGTTTATAATAAGAGAGTTGAAAACTTGAAATGTTCATCATGCTTCAATTTTAAGTTTAAATCTAGAGGAAATGATCATTTACCCAATTTCAGCTTAAAATTATCCACTTGCTCCATTAACAGTTTTTTAACCTCATTTATCCAAAATACTCTAAGAGATTATTTCCCTAATACCCAATTAATTCTTTTTTTATTCTTTTTATTTATTTTTGGGACTTTTTTGCCCTCTCCTTCTTTCTCACTTAGAGAGAAAAGTCATCCTCCACCTTGCTGTGTTCCGGTGACCAGTGGCCGGCCGCGGACTCTGGTGACCGGTGACCGGAGTCCGGCGTCCAGTGACCGGAATCTGACAACCAGTCACCGGAATCCCGAATCCGACTGCCGGATTGGTGACGGGATTCCGTCGTCTGATTTTATTGCCCCTAATAATGCCCAGTAATCATATTATTGCCCCCCAATAAACATATTATTGCCCCCCAGTAACAAGTTTATTAGGGATCAATATTATTGAAAAATGAAAATGTTTATAATTTTGAAAGTTTTATAGGTTTATCCAAATAAATAATCTTATTATTGCCCCGTAATAATCTTATTATTGCCCCAATAATAATTTTATTGCCCCCTAGTAACAAGTTTATTAGGGATCAATATTATTGAAAAATGAAAATGTTTATAATTTTGAAAGTTTTATAGGTTTATCCAAATAATCATATTATTATCCCGCAATAATGATATTATTGACCCGCAATAGACATGTATAACTCCTCAATAAAACCTTTTTTTAAACTTTTTTTCATTCTTCTTTCTTCTTTCCTTATAAGCCTTCTGCCAAATTTACCAAAAAAATAGAAATAAAAAAACGACGCAGCTTCGACCTGGAGCTTCTGCCCCTCAAGAGCTCCGGGTTATACAAGGACCTCCTCCTTCGCTGCCGTCCAGTCCCGACACCCAACTCCGCTACCAACTCCCGCTACGAGATCACCATCCCCAATCGCCTAGACAATCGCCGTCCGGCGGAGATAGTAGTGAACTCGGGATCTGGAGTCCATGATCGGAATCCCTTGGCTGCGGTCCAAAACCTCGATCGACTCCAAGGATTCGAGGATGGCTTGGTTCACTGAAGCCTCGTCCCAGATCTGGGACTTGATTGTTCGGAGACTGGATCGACGATGGAGTAGGCGGCGGTGATGGCCAAGAAATGCCCAATGGTAGCCGGCGATGATAGAAGCTACGAGGCCTAGGGCTCGACGACGATGGGTCTGGGTGAGGAGGCGGACGTGTGAGGAGGCGGGGAGAGAGAGAGAGAGAGAGAGAGAGAGAGAGAGAGAGAGAGAGAGAGAGAGAGAGAGAGAGAGAGAGAGAGAGAGAGAGAGAGAAGGTAATTTATTAATTGAAATAAGGTTAAAATTGTCAGTAAATGTTAGATTTGATAAATGGGACTAAAAAACTCTTAGTGAAGTAAGTGGACAATTTTTATGTTCAAATTGGGTAAGTGGTCACGGCCCCTTAAATCTAACAATGATCGTACATAATTGAGTAAAGATTAATTAACTATCTGAACACATAGAAGCAAATGATTAATCCTAAATACCCTATACTTGAAACAAATAGCTAGTAATTAACGTTGGGATCGGAGGTCTACCAGCTCTACGCGCTACATCCAATGACCATTGAGCCGAGCTATGACCAAATGAGATTGACTTTCAGACTTTGGATATGGTCGAATATGTGTGCGGTCGTAATTTCACAACGACCCCTTCATGATTAAAGTAGCATGCATGACCATCAGGCTATATATATAAGAAAGGTTAAACAAACACTAACTAATTACACGATCATATATTATTAAAATGGTTCATATCCATAATGGTTCGTATCACAAGGCCTCCTGCACCCTTGATTCTATTGTTTCTGTTCCTCTCGTCCTAAATAGTCTCTGCAAGAGTTCTACAAAACCCAATCAGCAGTAAGTATCTCCCTCGGTCTTTTCTGTTCCTCTCTCTCTATATAGATACATAGTACGTGTTTTTTGTTTTCTATGAGTACGTGCTTGGTTTCGATCAAATTAAATCATATGAATGAAGTGCTTGAGATTATATAATCAATCGTATCTTCTTCATGGAGCCCCATCTCTTTTTTCTCAGTCAACTGCATGAAACGTACGCAGTAGGAAAATGGTTAACTGCGAAACCAAGAATGCATGCATGGTTTTATAATTATGAAAATACTCCATCGTAGTTATCTAATATGGGATCCTAGATCCTTTTGATCCATAGGATTAGTGCCTCCGGCGACTCTACGGTGGCCGGTGGTGACTGGTAAAACCTTCATGAAAAGTGGACTCGCATAAAGATTAACGTTTGTAAAAGTACGTTGAGACCAATTTCTTTGACTAGCTTTTGCAATTTTTTGACCAATCTACGGTCTTATTTTATTTCACCCAAAAGAGACACTATGATCTTACTTGTCGGCGCCCAAATTAAAAAATGATATGTGCAAGGAAAAGTTTTCCATTGCAACTTGCGCGGAAACCTTATTGGCTTATTTGGATTGGAAGTCAATTTGTGAATCAAGTGGAGGAGTTTTTTTAGGGCTTCTTTTATGTCATCATGACCCGTATTAGGTCTCTTTTTATTGCTTCATAAACTTCGATTGGGTCGATCAGATCAAGTCTGAACACCATTTACCCAATCTATTAACAACTTTACAACAAGATCCAATTCACTTTGGTTGTTAAGGTTTCAAGCTTAATAATTAAGCCTTAATTATTGTCATTGCAGAAGTGAAAAGCATGCAGCATGGGAATAACATGGAGATTAATGAGGTAAAGAATCATGTAATAAGCCGATTATTACTACAAGTACCACCACGCAGGGACCGGGTAGTTGTAAGAAGACCACCTACGCCTTCTGGGGGACAAGGTTGAAGTTTGCTTGGGTTATTGGTATTAATTACCTGTAACTTCAGCCAAGAGTGTTAATTGTTGCCGGTATATCTCCACTTTGGAGAGCTAGGATGTTTCTAGATGCTCACTGTGATTGAGAATTATTCAATCTGTTCATAATAATCGAATGTATGAAATCGTATTCCAAATGATTGAGAATTATTCAATTTGTTCATCATGATATTTATGTAGAGATAAGAGAAAGACCATCTTTCACATAATTTAAAATTTTGCAATAATTGTAATAATTATATATACTAGCAACGTGCTCACGCTTCTCGCGGGTAATATTGTACATCTTAAGGGAAAATGGATATTGACAGAAAGGAAAAGAGATTTTTTTTTGGGCCGTGACCACTTACCCAATTTTAGTCTAAAAATTGCCCACTTGCTCCACTAAGAGTTTTTTAACCCCAATTACCCGATCTAACATATATTGACTATATTACCCTCATTTTAATTAACAAATACTCTCTCTCTCCTCCAGACTCTCTCTCTCTCCTCCAGAATCTCTCTCTCTCTCCACCGTCGCTGGAATTATGCCAGAAATCAAACTCCAGATCAGAACTCGACGCCGCCATCTCACCAGGGCCTTAGACGCTGCCATTTCGCTGAAAGACCCGATTACGATCCACGAAGCGATGCGGTAATCTTTCCTCGCCAAAGGCAAGAGGGTCCGACCCGTTCTGTGTGTCACAGTGTGCGAGATCGTTAGAGGGTCTAAGTCAGTCACCATGCCGGCAGCCTGCGCCGTCAAGATGATCCACACCATGTTGTTGATCCACGACGACTTGCCGTGCATGGATAATGACGATCTCCGCCGCGGAAAGCCCACCAACCACAAAGTTTTCGGCGAAGACGTTGCAGTTTTGGCGGGCGAAGCGCTTCTCTCCTTCGCGGTCGAGCACCTAGCCTTGTCCACCGTCGGCATCGAGCCTTCTAGAATCGTCCGAGCGCTGGAAGAGCTTGCCCGGTCAATCGGGTTGGAGGGATTGGTAGCGGGTTTTGTCATGGATATCCACTCTGAGGGGTTATCCGACGTGGGACTGGAGCACCTGGAGTACATACACCTCCACAAAATTGTAGCTCTTCTTGAATGGAAGAAGAAGATAAAAAGGAAAGCCTGAGTTCTTCTAATCCTTCCGGCGTCTGAGTTTCAATATGGGATGTTGCTAGAAGTTATGTATCAATTTTGATTTGTCTGGGATTTGTAGAGTCATGCTGCACTTTCACTTGACCAATATGGGTTTGTTTGATGGTCTATTAGGGGCAGTAGACATATTATTGGCCCCCGGTAGACTTTGATACGAGGGACAGGGTTCACTATAGTGTGGTGTTTTGATAAGTTACATGTTGTTTTCCATGTATTAAAGTCAAATTATCTGTGAATCCTACAAAATGGTGCATTTTTGGTGGTCTATTGGGAGGCAGTAGAGACATTGGACTTTGTATTGGGAGGCAATAATATGATTATTGGGAGGCACTAATATGATTATTGGGAGCCAATAATATGATTATAAATTGGTTAATTGTGCCTGTAGTGTATTCATTTTGGTTTTGGGAGTTCATACAATTCACTTGATGGCAATAACATGATTTTTGGGAGACAATAATATGATTTTTGGGGGGCAATAATATGATTACTGGGGGGCAATAATAGCCGGATTCCGGATTCCGGTCATCGGTCGCCGGATTTCGGTTACCGGTTCCCGGAATCCGGTCACCGTTCACCGGAATCCTGTCACTGGTCGCCGGAGACCGAGCCGGCCACTGGTCATCGGAGCACAGCAAGGTGGAGGATGACTTCTCTCTCTAAGTGAGAAAGAAGGAGAGGGCAAAAAAGTCTCAAAAAAAAAGAAAAAAGAATTAATTGGGTAAAGGGGAAATAATCCCTTAGAGTGTTTTGGGTAAATGGGGTTAAAAAACAGTTGGTGGAGCACGTGGGCAATTTTTAGCCTAAAATCGGGTAAATGATCATTTCCCTTTTTTTTTTTTGTTTACATAGAATAGTGGTGGTTTGGCTATTTTTTCAATTTACACTTTTATCTAGTTTTATTTTATTGACTTAATTTGATAATTATGTATAAAAGGGTATTATAGACACTTCAAAATTTGGTGAAACCATTTGACACCAAAAGAGAGCCTCCATTTATAATAGTAGATATATATATATATATATATATATATATATTTTGATAAAATAAATAAAATATATGTACGTACAAGGATATATATCAATAAGTTTTTATTTGATTTTTGGTCTTTAATAGAGTATTGATTAGCATGATTATCTAATTTCGAAGCTAGAACTTCAACACCTGCATGATTGTCGATCCAAAAGGGATGAAATCGGAGGCAGATCGAATACCTTAAAGCCTTAAAGCCTCTGAAGAAGACAAACATCTGTGAAATCCCATTAACCTTGTGCATGCAAAGGCATTCCTCGTCAGAAGTATAAACAACAAATGAACAAAGCTAGACGAAGAGCATATATTATTGACTAACATATTCTCGATAAACATGCATATATACAACAAAAATAGGTTGGACAGAAAGTAGTTTGCATGAGTAATAATCCGGAAACACTGCAACGCTCTACAAACATGGCAACACTTTATGCTTAATGTCATGTCACAATTTTCTTTACGATTGTGCCCCAAAATCTTGAAGTTTAACTTGTGTTTTATTATGTTTTACCTATATTTATTTCATTTCTTTTTCTTTATGGGAAACCATGCATTGAGAAGAAAATAACTATATATATATATAAGGCTTGAATGTGAAAAATTGGAGCAAGGAGAAGAAGATATGAAATTTGGGCAAAAAAACTCAAATCGAATTGTCCAGCAACTTTTATGGCGAGCTGCCACTCATGGAGGACCCTTTGTCCAGCCAAGGAGGACCATGGTTGTGGCTGTGAGAATCTCCCACCACTTGAAATTTAAACGGTGCCTTGTTCTTCTGTTGCCTTGCAATTTTGGGACCATTTCGGGGACAATGGTGTAAGGTCATCTCTTGCACATCTTGAGACTAAAGGGACATAGGTGATCAAAAAAGGCCAAGGACCTTATCTTCAACATTCTTGACTCCATTCTATCATCTACATCTCACCAAGACATTCCATTTTCTCTCTACAACACCACACCACCATTTCCACCACCAAACTCATCTTTCCACCAATTCCATAACCCGGCCTCCATCACCACAAATCATTACTAGCTACTCTTATTTTCACCATTCCCACATCATGATCAAGAGGTTGGAGCAAGGAGAATGAGACATCCACAACCTCATGAGCTTAGGGACTCATCTCCACCACCACTTTTGGCATCACCACTATTTACTCCCTAACTCTTTATTCTTGATCTATCTTTGAATGTTGAAGCTAGTTTGTCTGTCTAGTTATGACTGAGTAGTGAATTTGTTGGAGGTAGGGTTGAAAGTCCTATCCAATCTTGTATGATATTGATGTGAATACTATGTCTGATGCAATTTTCCATTACCATCTTCACATGCTAAATCAAAAAGTGAATGCTTAATTATATTTGAATTCGACTAGTTTAAGTATAATAAATTTTTAATCTCATGATTAGTATTTTGAGATTAGTTACATCTAGATATTAAGAGCATGAAAGCACACCATGTGTGCACGTGAGAGTAGTGAGTTAAAATCACCTAGGCCTAGGATTGGTTGTTTGCTTGGTTATCTAAACTCTAATCTTTATGCATTTAGGAACAATGAACTGAGACTTGCCCAGTAATAGGATTTGCTCATGGGTAGTTAATTATGGACTTGCCTAATTGGAACTGATAAAATCAAAGGAGTTTAGACCTAATAGTCTTGCCTGGATGCTAAGAGGGTAATTGGGTATTTGGGATTGTATTACTTGTAGTTTGATCATTAATGCATGCAAGGGAGGGCTATGGTGGACAGCCTAAGCTCTAACTATCATCCATTTGATAAAAACTTGTTTAGCTTAACTTAGTTTACTTTACTTGCTCTAGTTGTTTCAATTTGAATCGAAACTATTCCCAATTAACATCAAATTAAATCACTACACACCATCTTGTACATACTCACTATAAACTTGGGTTACTTGTGAGTTTTTGTTTGTGATTGTATATTTGCATATTTTTTCTAGTTTTCCACTAGGTCTTCCCTGGTTAAGAGGAAGATTTACCAATCTCTTGGGTATGATATCTTTTACTCTAAACCCCTATACTATAACTTGACCCTTATATTTGAGGGTGACCTCAATCCTAACACTTAATCACCGAACCATCCTCAATCACCTGCTCAACAAATGGCAATAACCAATCTGGAAATTTAAAAAGATATAAATTAAAGAAATTCTATAATGTTTGGAAACAATTCATCTTTACTTCTTTAGAGTATGTCAAGTTAATAAAAGTACAATGGCTAGAATAGACCAAAAAAATAAAAATATATGTTCACTTTCCGAGAAAAGTGCTAGCTAGAATTTTTCCTCAATCAACTCTCTATACTTTTGATTTCAGATTTTCTTGGTGTGGAAATGGTGTAAAGTCTAGCTAGCTCATGCATGCTTAACGCGCAAAGAACATGACTTTGGGCATACAAACTAAAAGTCCTATCTTATAATATTGACCAAAAAAAAAAAATCTAAATTTAGTTCTATAATAAATTATAAATGGTTCATTCCTGCTAATGAAATTTGATTTCCATCTGTATATGATCCAATGGTTACGTGGTTCCCTTCATTCTAATGCTACTGTTCTCATCCCATATATTCTTTGTCAATCCTTTCGAAATTCCAAAAAGCAGTTAGTAAATCTCTCTAATCTATTATTAGGATGCACATTATTGTTCGTGTGCATGAAATCTAATATGAATGTCTGCATACCAAAAATGTGTTCTATGTGTATGTGCATAATTTAAAATATAATTAACCAATGAGAACTTGAAACTACGCGCAACCTCTAATGTGAACATTGAGCCTAACTAGCTCTGACCAAATGACATTGACTTGGCAATTGGTCGAATACGATTTTGCAAAGACCAGTTGTCGATTAAACTAGCCCTAGCCATATATGTAACATTCTGTATCTTAATTTACCTGTTTACTAGTCATCTGGACAGTAAACGACAACTATTTTAACTTTTTACTTTGTTTCGATACTTTTAGTGGTCCTAAAAGTTAACTTTTTGCTCGGCTCAATTTTCTTCCCAAAAGTTGTAGAGGACATTAAACCGAGTCTGCGCATATGTGGTAAGCTTAAATCGAAGTTCGTATGCAAAAGTTATGGTCAAAATACTAAAATTACTGTTCATAATAACTTTCTATATAAAGAGAAAGTACTGTGGTAAGTTTCCATATTTTTCTAGAAACTTACCGAGCTCTCTCTCTTTCTCCTCTCCACTCCCCATCGCGTTTTCTGGGGTCTTCTTTGTCCGGCCATATCTTCCTCCACAGGCCTCCAATCTACGTGATTCCAGTTGGACTAGGATCGCCTCCCCCTCCTCTACAAGTTGGTACTCGTGGGTCTCAGCGATTTGAACGGAAAACCACAAATTCCAGCAATCACCTTTACTGTAGCAGTTGGAGTTTTTCCGGCAAATCTCCCAATTCCGGCCATCTCCGGCCGCCAAACCAAGTCCAATAGGGGCGCCTCGAGCCAGTGATCATTTTCCCCTCAAGCTGCTAGCTCCAATTCACAGTAAGGAAGGAGAATCGAAGAGATGTTCAAATCGAGGGTTTTGAATTTTCCGGAATTTTTTTCACCGCCCAAATTGGAGCTTTTCAAGGTAAAATTTGAACTTGTTGTAGTTGAGAAAAGTGTTAGGCTTGTTGAGTTGATGCTGTGGCTGAAATTTGGTGGCCAGAGGTGGAGGTGGCCCACGCGCCGGCACTGTGGGTGGCGCGTGGAGGCGCGTAGGGCATGTTTTTAATTCCTGTTTTTAGCCCATTTAAATCTTATAATTGTTGTAGAACTTGTAGATGTGAATTTGGTTGAAAATTGGAGAACTTTTGTGTTGATTATCAATTTCTGAAATTTAGAATTCAATTATCGACTTACGAGAATCCGATCGTCGGATATCTCTCGGTTCTGCCTTGGAACCTTTAAATTAACGAATTGGTATTAGTGGTAAAATGTGGGTTGAATCCAAGAAGAAGTGGAGAGATTATTTATGAGGATTTGATTTTGGGAGTCATATTTAATTGTTTAATAGTTTATTCATGGAACATAATTGTGTACAGGGCGACGTACCGAGCTATTGCTCGACGAAGGTACTCGTATGCGTGATTGCCTAAATAGTACTGTGAGTGGACTTTTGTTTTAAATGTTGATGCATGCATTTATTTTCTTGAATTAATGCTTTATTTAATTTATCACATTATATTTTGAGCATATAATTTAATTTTGGAATTTGATACCAATTTATCTCCTGGATTTACTTGAATTGATGATCTTTGGAAATTGATTTTTCTATCTCGATTATGATTTGGGAAATGGAATTGTGAGTCAAATTATTGTTTTAAATTATCGAGCATATTAATCGGCTCTAAATATTTATTTGTTGTATCGTTTGGATTTTCGAATTGAAGTTTGCTACGCTCGATTTTAAATTTGTGATTTATGTGATTTATCGAAGAATATTTTCCAAAGAGAATTCCGGAAATTTATATTATACTTTATTAGTCGATGTGGAGTTTTCTGGATTAATATCGGAAGTGAGATTTTCGAGGAAATTATTTATATATATTATTTCTCGCCTATTTGTTATGATTTTGAGAATATTTTGGCTTGCGGGGCCACGTCATTGGAATATACATATTTTTCTCTCGTGAGATATTGGGGAAGCTTTATTGGATTTATGGATTTATTGGTTTTCGATTGTTTTCCTCACCATACTCGAGTCGTTCGGATTGTGTCTCCTCCTCACTTACTTTGTGTTTGTGAGTGGCAGTCGAGGATTCTCCTCCTCACGTGAGTGGTAGTCGAGGTTATTAGTTCTCATCCTCACACAATCTATGTGTGAGTGGCAATCGAGGGTAGGTAGAGCCTAAGGGGCTCATTTACCCGTATGGTGATATTTCTTCCCTATATCCTATTATTTCTGGGCTAGCGGGGTCTAGTCCGATGATACGATACTCAGAGGGATTGATTTACAGTTTCCAGTTTCCTGATTTTAAGAAATAAAATTTTACAAATGTTGCATGCATCGAGGTTTTATAAATTTAAATAAGTGGGAAAGTATTTAAGTTTACTTTATTTAAATCATCTTAATTATTTATTTTTGTCCACTCATACTAACGTGTTTTTCAATACTTTCCCCTGGGCCCTTCAGTTTCAAATGCCCAATTTGCAGGCTAGATTAGTTGAGGTCGGGCGTACATGGAGTTGAGGCATAGTTGTTACTGCTTCCACATTGTAGGATTTATCGATCATTTATCCTCTTTACTTTTTATTCTATTACACCTATTTTAGAATTGCTCTGATAACCGTGGAATTATTGTTTTTAAGTTGAGATTTGTGTAATGTGAATTGGAAGATGTTGTGACTTGGGGAGCAGGGTGGCTCCAGGAGAATAAGGATGGATTGCTTAGAAGTGTAAATGTTTTTCTACAGGTTTTGAATAGTCCATTTTTAGGGGAAGTTCCGCCAAATTTTTGGTAGAATTTCTTCTAAGGTGGGCCCCGCATGGCCACTTCGGATTTCGGGGTGAAATCTGGGGCGGGTCCTGTTAATATATGCATGAAATTATGGGCTATAAGAAAGGAGGAGAAGCAAACACTACTTATATAGTTTCCTTGATTGAGCTTGGAAAATATTATCATCTGTCACATATATTTGAGTGACAAAGCTTTTAAGCATTAACCTCGATCTGAGAAAAGAAAGAGTGGTGAATCCTGTGAGGTTTGAATCATACTTGTTGGATACATGCTGAGCTCCACCCATCACCATTGTCACCCCCGTATCTTACATACTTATATGTGGAATATATGTTTGAATTAACTTTTGAATTATTCATGATTGATTCTTGATTGCGTGCTAATCTTGATGCTATGAAAGTAAGAGATTTCTTAGACAACAATGTTGAAGGGCTAGTTTGTTTTGAGTCTAGAGTCTTTTGTTTCGTTTTGATTGAGTCTTGTTAGTTTTGATTTTGCTAAGGGACTAGCAAAAGCTAAGTGTGGAGGAATTTGATAGGAGCATAAAATGCGACGAATTTATAGTCCAAACCTTTATACTTTTGCTTAGTTTATTCCTTAAAAATATCAATTTAACTTTGTTATTTTCTTAGGTACTTTGAGAAGCAGTTAAGGAGAAAAGAGAGCTACTGTAGGACAATCAAGGCACTTCACATGAAGTAGTGATGCAAAGGATGGATTCTGATCATTCATTGGTCCTAAAACTCAAGAGAAGATGGAGAAAGTTGCAGTGAAAAACAGCTGCCGAAAAGCAGAAAACAGAGTATTAGAATCTGCCTTATTTTCTTCCATATTGGGAAGCTGTTTTGAAGAACTTTCGAGTGGAGTTATGGAGAATGGCCAAATAATATTTGAAGACCACATATTCTACTATAACTACAGGCAAAGATTTGGTTCAGAATGATAAAGAGGAAGCCGGAGACGGTGCTCAAATTTGGTACCTCGAGAAGACTGTTTCCATCAGCTTTTCATGAAGCTTTTTCAAGGACTTTTCTACTGGACTTAAGGGATGAAATTCATGAAGTTGTCTACCCAGATTTAAAGATGGGATATTGTAGAGCATTTTAAAATCAAGAATCATCCAGAAAGGTGGTGGAATGCATAAGTTATGATGCTGCAAAAATGAGCAGAGGATAAGGAAAATCTGGAATTTCGGACAAGTCTTTCTGTGAAGCATTTTCAAGACCGTCATTGAGCCACGTTTCAAGAAGCTTTCTAGAAGGTTTTTGCACGGTTTTGAAGAGTTACATCAGGAGTATTATGTGGCGGAATTTCACATTCGAATATGCTAGGAACCCTTGTCAAACATGGAGAGGAAATCAATCCTAGTTGAGAAAGGAAAGTGAATTAAAGGCTATATTTTCTGAAGATATTCTTGGCAGATTTTGGGATGAATTTTATTGGATTTTTGCTGCGTTATACTTATCAAGAGATGGTTAGAAAGACTTAAGGAAGGTTCAGAAGATTGTGTGGCAGCCAAGCAAGTGGAATTGGAGAAGAATAAGGAGAACTCAAGCCGTTTTTGAAGAGGAAAGTTAGGGGTTTGTAAACCATAAAAATAGGAGGCTTCTTTGCATCATGGAGAGTATATCATACAGATTTTGACGCCTAAATACACCCCTAGCTCTCTTATTTTCGAAGCTCCATACAAGCATAAGGAAAAGAAGCTGCTAAAGTCGCCATCTGCCACCATCGTGAACATCCATCTTCAAGCAACATCCACCGTGCCTCTTCACTCCTTTTTGTGCGACTTTGTCTTCTTATTTTCAATATGTTACTGTGTGTTTACCTTAGAACAATGAGTAGCTAAATACTTTTGTGTTGGGGGCTAGTTTGAAGCCCTAAACTATGGTTCAAGTTTCATAATAAATTTCTATGTTTTAGTTACTTTGTCAATGAGATTGTTCTTTGGTTCTAGATTAGATGAATCTTTTATATGTATGTTTTATGTGGTTGCAAACATATAGGATATGCATGTAATTGGTGCTAGGTTAAATAGCAATTCACCTAATAGTTTTGTGATTTTAACCGAAGTAGTAAAGCCTCTCGCCTAGGTGTGTACCAAAGATGAGGAATGCAACTAGACACGCTTGTTGTACTAGTTTGTACACTTACATTGGCATCCTTCCACATATGCTTAATGCTTTAGAACTTGCTAAATGTAGGAGCCGCTTGTGATCTCTATGTTGCATGTTTTCAAAAGGTTCTAATAACGGCGCTTGTTCTTGTTAGAACAATATAGGGAAGTAATATAAGGTTCTTAGCTTGCTTCTAGCTTTGTAACTTGGTCAATCTCTTTCTCATGACTTAGTAATGAACATAGGAAGTAAAATTGGAACTTGGATTGTGTTTAGTGGTGGATAACGAACTCCTAACTGATCATCATCATATTCACAAACTTTACTTTAAATTCATCTTTTGTTCTTACTTTATTTTCGGTAGAATAAATCAACAATTCCCCCCCTAATTGTGTTTTTCAATTTGTTTCATATTGTAGTTTAACATTCTAGTTTTTTTTTGTTTTGTAGGTTACATAAATTGAAGGTGGACCCTTGATCCTTGGCGTAGAACGATCTCTTACTTTCACTACTACAACTTGACCATCTTGACAACAAAAAGGTTTTAAATTGCATGCTATTTTTAGCATAGCATGTCTATATATATATATATATATATATATATATATATATATATACAGATCCTATCCAGAGTGAGGCAATGCTTTGAAATTTCAGAGCGAGGTTAGGATTTAGGGTCACTTTTCGGTCGCATATTCACATCTCAACCGTTCAGTTTTTAGGTACTAATGTATAGATCATCTCTGCAAAATTTCAATGAAATTGATGGTCTTTAAGGTATCTAACTCGTTTAAACCAATGGACGATCTGAATCATGTCCAACCTGAACCGTACTAGCTTTAAGGCAGTTGTAACATCCCGTATCTTAATTTACCCGTTTACTAGTCATTTGGACGGTAAACGACAACTATTTTCACTTTTACTATCGTTTCGGTACTTTTAGTGGCTATAAAAGTTGACTTTTTGTTCGGGTCAAAATTTGAGAAAATTTCCTTCATGAAAATTGTGGAGGACGTTAAACCGAGCGCGTGCATATGTGGTACCTAAAAATCGGAGTTTGTATGTGAAAGTTATAGCCTAAATACTAAAGTTACTGTTCACAGTAACTTTCTATATATATAGAAAGTTACCAGGGTAAGTTTCCATTTCGGGAAACCTACCCCCGAGATTTTCTCTCTGCTTCCCTCTTCCCCCGCGTCGCTCACCTTTCTTCTTTTTCCGATTTCTTCACCGTCCGGCGTCCGATTGACGTGATTCCAGTTGTCCTTGGACCATATCTTCCTCCTCTATACGATGGTATCAGTGGGTGTCGGTGATTTGGCCGGAAAACTCTGAATTTATGCAATCATTTTTACTGTAGCAATTTGCTTCTCCGGCGAAATTCTCCAGTTTTCGGCTATCTCCGGCGGTGAAATTGTTCTATTAGGAGCACCTCGAGTCACTGATCATCTTCCCTCAAGACTTCTAGCTGAAATTTCCATGTTTGGAAGGTGAATTTGAAGGATTTCCAAATTGGTGGGTTTGGAGATTTCCTGGTTTGTGTTCATCGGCAAACTTGGAGCACTTCAAGGTATTTTCTCACTTGGTCACAGTTATGAAAAATGCTTAGAATGTTGAGATGATTATGTGGTTGAAATTTGGTGGCCGGAGGAGGAGTTGGCCGCTGCATGAACAGTGTCACTTGTGAACAGTGCAGTGCGTGAACAGTGGTGGCGTTTAAACAGTAAATTAAATTATATTTTTTTTAGCCAGTTAAATCCTATAATTTTTGTAGAGGTTGAATATGTGAATTTGGTTGGAATTGAAGAAGTTTTTAATCGATTATGAATTTCTGGAAATTTAGGATTTCGATTATCAATTTACAAGAATCCGACCGTCGGATATCTCTCGGTTCTGACTTGGAACCTTTAAGATAACGAATTGGTATTAGTGGTAGAATGTGGGTTGAATCCGAGAAGAATTGGAGAGATGATTTATGAGGATTCGATTTTGAGAATCGTATTTAATTAGAATAGTTATTCACGGAATATATTTGTGTACAGGGCGACATACCGAGCTATTGCTCGACGAAGGAACTCGTACGCATGAACGCCTAAATAGTACTGTGAGTGGACTTTTGTTTTAAATATTGACGCATGCATTTATTTTGAAATTATTGATTTATTTAATTATCGTTTTATTTATCGAGTATGATATTTTGTCTTGAATTATAATTTGACATTGATTCTTTCATGAATTTCGGATATGAACTTATTATGCTCGGAGTTGGATTTACGATTTATTTTTGAGAATATGAATTGATTTCAGAGATTGATTATTATTTGAAATTATGATTTGTGATTGAAGTTGGATATGATTTATAATATTATTTGACGAATTATTTATTTCCGAGGTGATTTCCGGAATTATACTTTTTAACTATATTTCTATTCGTCGATTTGAGATTTTTAAGAGATTTTCGAAATGAGATTTCGAAGGAGTTAGTCTTCATATTTATTTATCGACTTTCGGTTTTGGCATTGGGAATGCCTTGATGATGATCTTGGAATTGGTTTTGTTTCGATTTATGGAGATTATGTTTTATTATTATTTCTCTCCTATTTATTTTTGAACTTGAAGATTATCTTGGCGTGTGGGACACGTCGTTGGAAATTCAATTGCGAGAGTTGGGGAAGCTTTATGGATTTATGTGGTTTTCGGATTTTCTTTTGCCATACTTTGGGTGACTATTATCATTGCTAGCATTGATCTTCCACCTTTGTGGCGAGGTGATGGGATCACCGAAGCCCGTCCGCCTTTGTGGTGCTGGTTACTGTCTTTGTGACAGTAATGCTGAAGCCCAGTATCCTAATCGCTACACTTAGTGGCGTGTGGGTATATAACTGGAGTATATGGGAGTACTTTAGCCTGGGAGGCTATCACCCGGGCCTGGGAGGCTATCACCCGGGCCTGGGAGGCTCATTCGTATGACTATCTTCTTCCCCTACTTTTATATTACTTCTGGGCTAGCGGGGTCTAGTTCGATGATACGATACACAGCAGGTTTGATTTACAGTTTTCAGTCACCTGATTTTAAGAAATAAAGTTTTATAAACGTTGCATGCATCGAAGTTTTATAAATTTAGATAAGTGGGAAAAGTATTTAAGATTGCTTCATTTAAATCATCTTATTTATTTATTTTTGTCCACTCACACTGACGTGTTTTTCAATACGTTTCCCCTGGGCCCTTCGGTTTCAAATGCCCAGTTTGCAGACGAAATTAGTTGAGGTCGGGCGTACATGGAGTTGAGGCATAGTCAATAGCATGGCTTCCGCGGTTTCCTTTGAATTAGGTTTTCCTTGTTTACCATTTTTATTAGAATTGCTTTGATTACCTGTGGGATTAATGTTATTAAGTTGAGATTTGTGTAATGTGAATTGGAAGATGTTGTGATTTGGGGAGCAGGGTGACTTCAGGAGAATAAGGATGGGTAATTTAGAAGTGTAAATTTCATTTCTCCAGGTTTTGGGTAGGCCATTTTAGGGGAAGTTCTACCAAATTTTTTGAAGAATTTCTTCTAAGGTGGACCCCGCAGAGCCACTTCGGATTTCAGGGTGAAATCTGGGGGTGGGTCCTGTCAGCAGTTATCAATGCCTTAACGATCATCAATTTGGCTGAAATTTTGCAAAGATGATCTATACATTAGTACCTAGAAACTGAACGGTTGAGATGTGGATATGCGACCAAAAAATGACCCTAAACCCTAACCTCGCTCTGAAATTTCAAAGCGATGCCTCACTCTAAATAGGATCTATATATATATATATGCGCGCGCGCGTATATCTTTTTCTCAGTAAACTACTAAAGTTCCAAGCTTATTGCCATTGTCATTGCAGAAGTGAAGAGAATGCCGCATGGGAATAACTTGGAGATTGATGAGGTCAAAAATCAGTTAATTACAGGCCGCTTACTATTGCAAACACCGCCAGCACCTGAGAAAGCTGTGATAAGACCACCTACACCTTCCGGAGGACAAGGTTGAAAGTTAGTTTGGTCATTACTTCCTATAATTGCTTGTAAAGTACTGCATCGAAGATGTTGGCCAGTTGTTGCTAGGGTATAGGCGTCAATTCTTGAGATCAAGCTCGCAGGCCTAGTCAGAGTGTTTCTGTATGTCACCATAAATGTAGCTAACTTGTATTAATACTTCCAAATGCTCACCATAAATGAAATGTTTATGGTGTTCACAGTAATATTTGGGTAGAGATCAGATGGACGAAATCACCAGTCCCCAATTTAGCTGTCCCATTCTGTCCTGTCCACTGATATTCTGACACGTATGAATCACTGTTAATCCAGTTAACACTGTTAAATCTTTTACTTTTATTATTTTTCATTAACCGATTATAGTCTTTTTTTTTTCAACAATATATAATCGATTAGTTGCGAAGTACAGAAAAAATTCAAATAAATCAATCATCTGGAGGATAGAACTCTGCAAACCTATCCTTTTACTATCAATTGGATAATATATTCTTCTTGTATAATGACTATAATCTTATCATCTTCTCATCCCTGCAAACCAAGCTTTCCCCTTCTCCCAACTCAAATCGAAGTGCCCAGAAATTGAGCGACTCAAAGAAAATTGAGAGACCAATTGGCTCTTTCACTCGGTCCAAATCCATTATATCGGCATGAAATTCAGATTACCCATCAGCTATAACCCACCTCTCACTCTAATCACCACCTGTTCTGACTTCCTTCCCTTCATTGCTGTGCTAAATCATAGCCTCGTTTGGAAGCCGAGTTCTTTCAGACTAAAACTGACATTACCCATCATCTACAACCCATTTCTCACTCTAATCGCAAACTCAAACCCATCAAATTGCTTACCTTCCTTTCAAAAAAAAAATTGCTTACCTTCATTTAAACCTGGGATTTGGATTATCTTGAAGCTTTTGATCGATCTAGGTAGGAAGAATGGTTAGCATAGTTTTAGAGAAGAATAGAAAGGGTAGTTTGAAGCAAATGGAATGCTTGAACCAAAAATCGAAAAAGAAAAGAAAAGTAAAGAAGCAAATGGAACATTTTTAGTATTATTTGTTTTTTTAATGAGCTAACAGAGTTAGATGGGTTAACAGTGATTCACACGTGTCAGAATAACAGTGGACGGGACAGCTAAATTGGGGACTGGTGATTTCGTTCCAGTGATCAGAGTAAGACCATCTTTAAAGTTTAAAGTACCCTTGAAATTTAGAAAAGTATCTCTAATTAAGGTCAACTTCTTATTGTTTACGGACTACAGAGTGCTAAATCAAATCAAACGAAGAAGCTAGATCCTTACACCGATAAGTTTTTTTTTTTTTTTTTTTTTTAAATAACAGAAGAAAATCAGAACTACAATTAAAACCAAAATCTCTAAAAACACCCCCCTCCTAGCTGATCCACATATGGAATGTTGGGAACACAGAAAGGGAGGAGATAGTTGTGTCAAACAACGTGCAACATTTCTATCTTTAAGATCAATATCAATAGTAGCTAACTCTCCTACAAAATTAGCTTCATGAAAGATATGCTTAAATCTGATGAAAGCAAAATAGACTGCAATTCTTTTAATATCATCCACCAGGATCTTGATATGTCAAAGAACTGAAAACTTCCCTATAATGCAATCGATTAGAAGCTTGGAATCTCCTTCCACCCACACTTTAGAGTAGTTGTAAAATTTTACAACATTGAGACCATCTCTAAGAGCAGTTGCTTTAGCAATCAAAGACACTAGCTTCACCAATTTTCTCTAGAACAACAAACAAAGGATAGCCCGGCCATTAGTTTTTCTGAACACAAAGCCAATGGAGGCTTTACCAGCTTTCACATAATCATCAAAGTTGAGCTTGATTTGGTCATGATCTGGAGGCTGTCATTTGATGTAATAGTATTTAGAGACTTTGGGATTGATTTTCTTTGGATTAGCCTATAAAATGTTTGAGTAGGGAAAGAATCCAATTGTTGAAAGATGAGTTTATTTCTAAAATGTCAAGTACACCAGGCTAAAAGAAGAACATGAGAAATCGCACTACAAGAAAAGTAGTCTACGACAACAACATAATTACAACGTGTTTTAAATGCTCGTTGTTACATACTGTCTTCTACAACGAGCAAAGAATATACGTTATAGAAAATTGTTTACCACCACATGAGTCATTTGCATGTTGTTAATTTGATTATCAACAACTTACCTTGCATGTTGTTATCTCCAAGTTGTCAATTGAGCTATTAACAAGCGGGCGTGCATGTTGTGACTTTGCAGTTCATTAAGGACACATCCCTTTATTTTATTGAAAACAAAATGTTAGAAAATCTCACTTATCAAAACTATCAAAATTAGTCATTCAAAAAAAAAAAAAAAAAAAAAAGTCATCGAAATTAGCCTCAGTTAAGAGTCCCCTATCTCTGCTCTCTACAAATCTAGCGTCTCCTCCCCAATCTACATCGACCTCCGCCTCATCATTTCCTACCCCTCCCTCCTCCGCCAAATCTCCCAACCCTAATCGCCGTTGTCCCCTCCTCCACCCACGACGACCTCATCTGCGGTGTCCCCTAGACCGCCCTCCCCATCGCCACCTGCATCAGGACCTCCCATGACGTCCCAATGCTCATGCGCCGCCAAGGAGGTCAAGGACTACGGTACTGCCAAGGCCATCGAAGGCGAATTCAAGCCCGTCCAGGTCTGCCTCATCATCGAGGACCTCGTCACCAGTGGCGCCTTCGTTCTCGAGACTGCCGCGCCGCTCAGAGCGCCGGGTTGAAGGTCAGTGACGCTAATTTTGGATTAAATTGTTGAAATTCGAGCTAATTTTGGATGCTTGGCATTGCTGATTGAATTGAGCAATTTTGATTGTGATTTGTGTGCTAATTGATGTACTTGCTTGGTGAAGCTGGAAGAGAGGAGCAAACCTGAGCACTGACAGGGGCAGAGGTGAGTGCTTTGTTCAGTTTCTCATGAAATTTTTGCTGCAGTTTATAATTGGGTGAGGTTATGGTGTTAGGAGTACAATTATGGCTTCTACTGTTCTATTGTGTATGGTAGTGTCAGGAGTACAATATATCAGCAGAACCTTAGATCACCACATTTCTAGTTAGGGTTGAGGAATGGTCGGAAAACTTTTGCTAAACGCTGAAAGCTAGACACTGGACTATAATAGTGAAGGGGGAGGAGGCTTTTTTTTTTCCCTTCTTTCTTTCTTTCAATTGGTATCTTTGGATGACTTTCAATTCTTTTTTGCTCCATAATTATATTGCAAAGGTTTGACACTGATTATGAATTGTGACTTTTGAAATTTGGTTGTAGCCTTTGATGCATAACGTTCCTGATGTACAAGTGTTTACACTCCTCTAGAGACTAATGTAGTTGTTCAGCTTTCCCAGGTTAGCACCTGTTTCCCTAAACAACAAGCATTTATCAGTAATCTGTCAATCCATAGCAGCTATTAATTTTGCAACTGATAGTTTTGTTCATATGAAATTTGGCATGTCACATGGCTTGTCTATGCTCATCATAGCAGCTTTGAATATGTTTCCAGCTTTGAAATTTGGCATGATTTTGAACGCTATATAGGGCATATAGTGGCTGATCTGTGTTTATATTTGATAATGTAGTTTTTTACCATGGCGTTTAATTTTTTTTTTTGGTTGATGGTATTGATACAAGACAAAGGGACATATGCTTGATGGTTTTAGATAGGAGACAAAGAACACATATGCTTGATGGTTTTAGATAGGAGACAAAGAACACATATGCTTTTATTCTGCTGATCAGGTTGTGAGAGATATCCAAGGAAAGTTTGCTTTTATTCTCTATGGCACTACTTCAAAAGTCTCGTTTGTAGCTGCTGTAAGTAAATTCTTTAAATTCTTTCTTACAGGGATGTATCATTAATGTTCACCCGTTCCTCTGTATTTGTTTTCGAGTTCCAAGAATCTCTTTCTTACTATCATACTGATCATTAGCTTATGTTGCTGAGCTTACTCTTTTGTCTTGCATAGGATGTTGATGGCAATGTTCCTTTCTTCTGGGGAATTGATTCTGAAGGCAATCTTGTTATTGCTGATGATGCAGAAGTTGTGAAGGACCGTGGGAAGTTGTTTGCACCATTTCCTCAAGGTATAAGTTTTCAGTATAACACAATATATCTTGCTGATATTTCATCCCACACACTATCCGACTTTATTGGATTTAAATTCGCTACTGTTCAATTTGTGGATAAGTCTAAGTGTGGTATGCTAATGAGTTTTGAGGCTTGATATGGCAATGCTATTACCATCGCGATCATTTAGATAAATGGTGTTAGTTTCAGCTAATATGCTGGTTTTGGTTGCTACACAATGATGTTATTTTACATGCTGTTTGTATACAAGTTAAAGGATTTCTGCTGTGTTTCTCATAATAATGATTTCTTTTTGACAGGGAGCTTATCAACAGAACGGAAACTTAGAGAGAGAGTGGTGGCTGAAGGAAAGATATCATCAACAAACCGAAGTACAAAAGTTCATTGTGTGCCTCTTGGACGAGTGTTGGAAGGTTTGGGTTGATGTGGCACTTGATGAGTATCAAACTCTGGAAGTGTATAGAGCAACTATGGATGCCAAACAACTTGGCGAAGCTGGAGGAAGCACTCTTGCATGGCCCAAAAGCTCCATTAAATTGCTTCCTTATTAGTTAAAATAGCAGGTACATTTTGTTGATCTAGCCTTGCTTCTTTTGCTTTACTATAAAACTGGAAGTATGTACCAGAACTGGAAGTATGTATAAATGAGCCCTCGGATCTTTATTTGTCCAAGAATTATGTATCAGAACTTCAATGAAGTGTATATTTTTCTTTTACATGGTTATAGTGGTACTAATATTGGCATGTGAATGTGCTTAAGTAATGGTGAATGTTTATAGAGGTACATGAAAGAAGAACCCAGCAAATTGTGCAATAATATACTGAAACGTTATAACAACGCATTCAGTAATATGACAACATACCATGTATGCTGTCGAAAACTAAAGACAATATGCTGAGAGCGTTGTTAAAACTTACAACACGCGCTTGAAACGTTGTTGAAACTTTATGACAACCTGCAAAGCTCATTGTTGAATAATTACAACAACGGCCTTCGCCTCTTTTGACAACGTGCAAAGCGCGATGTGAAGGAGTCGGGGACATTTAATGACTCTGGCATCTACAACATGCACCAAACGTTGTCAAAAGTTATTGACAACGTGAATTGCATGTTGTTTAACATGTTTTTTCTTGTAGTGTCGACACCAGTAGAAAAGTTAGTATTCTCAAACACACCTAAATTACTAAATTAGTTCAAAATATCCACGATCCTCTTCTCAACGAATGAAGTGAACCATGGTGCTGGTCAAATACGCTAACGAATGATGTTGAATTTATTTTAAAACTACGAGAGGTAAAAGGTTGAACAACTTTTGTCACCTTTAAAAAAAAAAAAAAAGGTTATCCGATCACACTTTCCGAGAAAGGCTAAACACGACCAAATCACCTGGACTCTAGCTTTTCTTCTAGATGTCACATAAGAAATTTAATTGGTGTAGAATCCACTAGCTCAAATTTAACAAGCAAAGAAACTTGACTTTTGACATATACAAGATTTATTTCTCGGTTTATCTCAACTAACTAATTAATAAAGAAACCAAAAGTCTCATCTTATAAATTTATAATATAGAAAAAACTAATTGTAGTTCTATAAAAAGCTCCATTCCTGCGAGGAAAATTTTCTATCTGTATATGATCAGCAAAAATGGTTCACAAGGGCTGCACTGTTTTCACGGTTCCCTTCATTCTGTTGCTATTGTTCTCATCCAATGTAATCTTCTTTTCCAAAGCTTCCGAAATTCCTCCTGCGGAGTTCATGGAGATTACTAAAGCAAAATCACCATCGTTCCCTGTTGGCAACCGAATCTTATTCGGCAACAAGCCACCTATAGGAGTTCGGGTTGAACGATCGCCCCCAGATCATATTGGTTGAAGCTTCATTTGGTTCACCGTTCGTGTATAAATATTAATGGTAGCCACTGAAAGGGATGTTAGTTTACGGTACGTGCTTCTGAATTTAGCTATTATTATTATTTTCTTTTCAGCAACTTAAGAAAGAACAAAGTAAAAGGAAGATCGATGAACTGAGCCTGTATTCCTATTGTGCCTTTATTATGAATAAAATGTAGATTACAGTGAGCGATTTTATTTTGGTTCAAGTCAAATTAACATCACTGTCTTTGCAAGCAAATGTATTAAATACTTTTGAGATTTGGATTCTCTCTTAAACTTTCTAATTTTAGAAAAAGAAACTAATCTCCCAGCCACAAATTCATTAATTGTGGAACAAGGTTAAGAAATTTATAACTTTATAATTGTCACATATTTTGATCTAATAAAAAGTTTAAGAAATTGGGATCCGAATCCAAATTCAAGAGATTCTCATCACAATTAATTCGAACTTTAGACTCACAGACACTAACAGTAACATATTATCTAAGGTAATCATTTTCTTGTGAGATGATGATAATGCATGTGGTCATTTCTTAATTATTTGGCAATGTCATTTTCCTCAACTAGACTTCACATTGTTCTTAATATATATGATCACATGCATGGCTACTGGGTAGATCGTTAATTGGCCCCACACACACACACATATATGTACGTGACCTCAGCATCAGAAATACCAAATCACCTGAAAATTAGATCGTCGTGGAAATTGACACAGATGAAATTTTGATTTATATGGTATTAATTAGTGCATATATAGAACTCTTGTGTATAAGCGCGTAAAGACTTGACTAGTTTTATAGTATGTGATACTTAAGATCTTATAATTTTATGTAAGGTTTTAGATTTCGTATGTGAGATGGATAATCTTGGAGCAATCAATGCTTCCTTTTTTTTTTTTTTTTTTTTTTGTGTGGCTATTTTGATAAAACAAAAGAGTTGTTTCTCTGATCCATAAGTTATTATTATTGAATGATTTTATTTTAGAGAATAAATAATTTCATTATTTATTCATGGCTAGAATGCATGTTACATCAATTGTTATCTTATACCGAAGTCATAGATAGCACAAGCCGCCGAACAAATTGATTGGTAACCCTCATTGCAAAAATATGAGCTCGCTTATTCGAACCTAAAAACAAAAGGACCCAACCCTCACAACTTAACTCTCCTTCATATTAAATCTAGTCGCTAGAGACCTCAATTGATGTACAAATAGAAAAATTAAGAATTAAGCCGACAAAGACCAGGCAAAAAGCTGAAAAACTAGCTTGTTGCACCAAAAACTGGATCCACTTCTGCTTGCTGCTTGGTATCTTATTGGTCATCTCGAAGGTGGATTTTGGTAACGACTTAGTAAATAAGTTCGCTACAGTATCCTCTGATCGGATTTGGTTCACTTCAATATTTAGAAATGCTTGTTGTCATTTTGATGGAGGAGAGGAGGAGCACGGAAGGTGGCATTTTGCTTTGTGGGGTCCGATCCCACACTTCCGTCATCTCTTTTCTCTGTAGGGATAGAACAAGCCCATATCAATTGTACCTCTCAAATATCGAAAGATTGTCTTTATACCAATCTAATGGCATTGCGTTGGCGCGGGGCTATGTCTGGCCAACAAGTTCATAATAATTGAGGTGTCCGGTCTTGTATTGTGCTAAGTACAATAATGCTCCTATTGTACATAAGTAAGCACTTCTGCTATTAACACGTCTTCGTCATCATCCCTGGGACGAAACGGATCCCTTTTAGGGCCAAGACTATGGACAACCATGGTGCACCTTTGACTTTTTCAAAAATGTCTCTTGACACGGTATACAAGTTCTGAATCTAGACAAAACCGTGTTCTCCCAAGGTCCTTCCTCTCAAACTCGGATTTCAGGTGTTCAGCGGTTTCCCTTAACTAGTTTTATAGTATGTGATACTTAAGATCTTACAATTTTATGTAAGGTTTTAGATTTCGTATGTGAGATGGATAATCTTGGAGCAATCAATGCTTCCTTTTTTTTATTTTTTTTTTTTTTATGTGTGGCTATTTGATACAACAAAAGAGTTGTTTCGCCGATCCATATGTTTTTATTATTGAATGATTTTATTTTAGAGAATAAATAATTTCATTATTTATCCATGGCCAGAATGCACGTTACATTAATTGTTGTCTTATACCAAAGTCATAGATAGCACAAGTCGCCAAACAAATTGATTGGTAACCCTCATTGCAAAAATATGAGCTCGCTTATTCGAACCTAAAAACAAAAGGACCCAAACCCTCACAACTTAACTCTCCTTCATAGTAAATCTAGTCTCTAGAGACCTCAATTGATGTATAACTAGAAAAATTAAGAATTAAGCCGACAAAGACCCAACTTCATTTCCAGGCAAAAAGCTGAAAAACTAGCTTGTTGCCAAAGGCCACTAGATCCACCAAAAACTGGATCCACTTCTGCTTGCTGCTTGGTATCTTATTGGTCATCTCTGCTTGCTTGAATTAGTTATTTAGGCCTCATCATTTAGCCCTTCGACCCTAAGCCTGACCCTACCCTTTCTCAAATAGGGTAGGGTAAGGGTCATGCAAATGAAGCCCGGCCCTACCCTACGGCCCGGCCCAATTGAGCCCGTAAGGGCCAAGCCCGGCCCGGCTCGGCTCTAAAAGCCCTACCCTAAAATTTATATATTATTTTTATTATTTTCTATTACATAGGCTTTGTTTTCTTTAACTATTATTTTCCTTGTTACACAACAATTAATATTGATAGATTTAGAGAGATAGTTAATTGAATATAACCATCTTAACTAAATTAATAAATGTTATAAGTTAATTTCTATATGTGTGTGTGTGTGTGTGTGTGTGTGTGTGTATGTATTAAATATGATCAACAAAAAACAATGAGTCTTGTATTACCTATATAATCATTGAGCCACATTTTGAGAAAAAAATAATATATATTTTTTTGGTTATACAAAATAAGACCCTTTTCGGCCCATTTCGACCCTATTTGGCTCTATTCGGAAGGCCGGCCCTACCCAGCCTTAAATTTTGTTGACTTTGACTAGGCCCGACCGGCCCGACCTTAAGCCCTAAAATTTAGGGTAGGGCTGACCTAGGGCCGGCCCATGATGACCCCTAAGTTATTAGCAAGGTTCTAAATCTCTGCGATATTTCCGATATATCCCCCGATATCTCCTTTTTTCGACGGACCGATATATCTAATGGGTAAATATCTTATCTGTCACCGTTTCTGCGAAATTTCTCCGACATCGTCAAATATCCCTGATATATTAGATATTTGCGATATATCCCGATAAAGTGAAGAAATATCTGTAAAATTTGAGGTAAAAAAAAAAAAAAAAACTCAGTAATTCTCTAAATGAAAATATGTGTGAAGAGAGATTTCCTAAAGGCAAATTTGAGTGAGGAGAAATCCCCTCAAGGTGAATCTAGGTGAGTAGAAAATCCCCTCAAGGTGAATCTAGGTGAGGAAAAAAAATCCCCTCAAGGCGAATCTAGGTGAGGAGAATTGGATAAATACCCTCAAGGCGATTTTGGGTGAGAAGTAATTATCTAAAAGTCTAAATGCAAATCTGTGTGACGAGAGATTTGGTACTGTGTAATCTGTGACTATTTCTGTAACTCTGTATGTAGTTTGTAACTCTGTAGTTGAATAATAGAAAGAAGATAAAGCCATAAAGGTTCAATTATTCAAATGAGGCCAAATGACATTGCAGAAGGAAGTCAAGGAACCATATATGGATGACATGATGAGAAGAGAGTGCAGAGTACGGAGTATTAAATTTTGGCTATGCATCTTGAAAAAGTGAGGAATAACGCATCTACTGTGTAGTCTGTGTCTTAAACCTGAAATTTTTTTTGGAAACTGTCTCTTGTTTTAGTGGATCAACATAATTAAAAATAGAAAGTGATATATGATATGAAGCAAACTACAGACGGTTAAATAGTTAAATGTAATTCATCTTTTTGGTTGATTTTATTTTATTAAGTGCAATGTTTATAAAACTATACAAAGGGCCCCAAATTGATCAGGGCCCCAAAGTGCCACCGGAGATCAAAATAGAGGTGATAGCATGGATAAAGAGAAAAGATTCTATTAAGCAAGAAAAGGCAGCTGTTCAAGATGATATTAGAGAAGAACTCCGCAATGATTATCTTGGCAATCAAACAAGTCTGTACAATGACGATGACGACAATGATAATGATGATGATGGATTTCAGTATCTACCATACATGCACCCTGCAGAATGACAAGATTATCGTGCTGCAGTAAGATGATCAACTGTAGATCGTGATAAGAACTCTCAGTTTAGTAGAAATGCAAGATTTCAATTTCCAAAACAATCGAGAGGTGGTAGTAGTAGTCAACAACCGCAACAAGTTGATCGATCAAAAACCTATCGGTACTCATTTCCTGAGCCTCCAGTAGCAATGCCATCAAAAGATAGTCGATCAAAACAAAGCACAATTAAATCATTACTAAAAGGTGGTAGAGAACTATTGGCAACAATGGTGTCCAAATACCACATATATGATGCTGTCTCTTTTAACAAAGTTGATTCTCCACATTTCCAAAACATGTTGACTACAGCTGGAAGCGGAACAGGTGGTGGAGGTGAAAGATATGAATATGGACAATCTTCTGTGGATGGAGGATTCCAATTTACCTGTGAAGGTAATTTTGATCATACCACCCAAGATGAAGACCACGGAGTGAGAACAGCTGGTCATGGTGCTCAAGAGAAGACCCGATATGGGAGAAGTATTAGAGGTGCAACTGATGATCAAAGTACCACATCTGATGTTTCTTCAATTGCCTTAAGTTTTGACTCTATCAGTTTAGGCACAGAGCGCAGTGGGATCTCAAATGAATCTCATGAAAGCAACAATCAATTTGGTTATGATGCTTATGGATATAATCAATATGGAGAAGTATATGATCAGTCATCTAGTTGGGTTCATCCTTATTATCCCCTTATAGGGGAAACAATCGGCAGCTCTAAAGAGATCTATAACTATCATGTTCATCACTACAATTCGCACTATATGGGTCATATGTCTTGGTCTGATTATTGCATTTTCGTAGACCAGCGAGCGGCTTTTCAACCGCCTAGAGTCTCTTTTTGGATGTAGATGAAGTTGACATTCATATGTATTTATATGTAGTTCTAAATTTCTAATAAATTGACTTTTTTCAAAAACTGTTGTAGGAGAATAGAATTGTGTGTTATCATTGATAATAGGAGCCCTTTAAATAGGGAGTTACAAGGTACCCAAAAGGTAATAGGATCCGATTACAATTGAATACCTAAAACACATTCCTATTACAACTCTAAACCCTAGTTTGTAGAGGCACACATTATGTCGATATCCTTCAACACTCCCCCTTGTACCGCTCAAACTTGGTGATGACGCTTTGATTGTTGCCTCGTTAAAAACCTTACCAGGTAACAGAAACCCTGTGGGACAAAAATAACCCTGGTCGAAGGACAAAAAGAGCACAACACGTCCTTCACTCTTCGAGATCGAACATGTAGACATCATGCCTCCCCCTGATGTCAATATCTCCCCCTGATTGCTACAATCATGGGAGTTCGGATAACTTTCTCAATCCGATGCTCTTCACATGTTTCTCGAAGGTGGATTTTGGTAACGACTTAGTAAATAAGTCCGCTACATTATCCTCTTATCGGATTTGGTTCACTTCAGTATTTAAAAGTGATTGTTGTCATTTTGATAGAGGGGAGAAGGAGCACGGAAGGTGGCATTTTGCCTTGTGGAGTCCGATCCTACACTTCCGTTGTCTCTTTTCTCTGTAGGGATAGAACAAGCCCATATCAATCGTACCTCTCAAATATCGAAAGATTATCTTTATACCAATCTAATGGAGTTGCATTGGCGCGGGGCTATATCTAGCCAACAAGTTCATAATAATTGAGGTGTTCGGTCTTGTATTGTGCTAAGTACAATAATGCGCCTATTGTACATAAGTAAGCATGATTACACGTATTTTTATACATGTAATTATATCTAAAACACTAGAATTAAGTAAATCTTTAAGTCAATTAATATGTAATTAATCTATTTTTATTTATTGTATAGGAAATAAGTGGAGCTACAGAAATCGAGATAAAATTGTGCGAAATTTGGCAAATCGGAATTTTTAGTAAATGGACAAGAAGGACAATGAAGTCAAACAGGGTCATTGTCAGCAAGAATGCGGAACCTGCTATACAAAATGTCGTGGGGATGTAAATTGCAACATGCAGCACCTTAATTAGACCTTGATTTAATTAAGCTTTACACTTAATTAAAGCTTTGGTTTCAATTAAGGAAGGTTGCTGCCATCACGTGGAATTCAAACAAAAGCCCATTAGCTAATCACATTTTGACACATGGCAGATAGTTGAATTCATATTATGAAGACCAGCCATAGCTTTATCTTTATCTCTCTCTCCGAATCGGAGCCACCCATTTTTATCTCTCTCTCGCACATTAGCGTAGCCATATATATTCATTCATTCTCTTCTACACTGGAGATATAAAAAAAAAAAATCACAAAAGAGAACCCTAGGAGGAACAGCGCCGCACCTATCCCCATTCTCTCTCTCACCTCAATTTCTCCAACAGAGCCGCAGACCCCAACTTTCCATTACCCACTCTTCTTCTTCTTCACCGAGACACATCACCTCCACCTCCATATCTCTCTCTTCCCATTTTAAATTTTCATCACCAATTTTCATTCTCTCAAGGGAAACTCAAGGGGTTTTCACTACACATCATCAAGGCTTCATCACCACAAAGAAATTTTGGCTTGGTAAAGAGTAGGGGCTTAATATCAAGTTAGGTTTATGTTTGCCTATAGCAAATTGTGAGCATAGCTTGTGTTCCTCTCTCCTCTATCATTTATCTTAATTTCTTATTTATTTGATGATGTATTTGCTAATGGGTTGTGACTTGTGAGTAGTTCAATTTTAGGAGTTAGGGTTGTGAAGCCCTAACTCATCTTGTATAAATATTGATGCTTTAATTTTAATAAATGCAATTTTCATTGTGTATGCTTTAAATCCGAATTTATTGGTCCTTAGAAGCAAATTTCTAGGCTTTGTCACCCTTTGAAATTTTGTTGTGGGCAATTGTGATGAATAGATTGATAAATTGACAACTTATTGGTCTTGTTGCATCTAGGATTTAAGTGTGGTAACCATTAGCTAGCTTAATTGTAGCTAAGCTTGCTTGGGTCTCTATTATCTTGCACTCTAGGCCTCTAATTTTAGATATTGCGGCTTTAACCGGCGTAATGCCTAAGTTAGAGAGTTGATTGTGGCCCTAACCGGCATAATCGATACACCGAAAGGATAATTGGTTTAGTAGCCTTGACCGGTACTAAATACGGGACTTAACACATATAGGAAATGCATGCATTTGTGAAATTGACATCGATATTTGCAAGAGAGTTAGTGTGAATCACCCGACACTCCCATATTCTCATTAATTTGAAATCCGAATTTTAATTTCTTGCTTGATAATTAGTTGTTTGCTTTTATTTTAGTTTGCATTTAATTTAGTTAATTCCCAATTCAAAACTCCCAAACAAAATTCTACCTTCCATTGTGCATAACTCATTTGGGCTACAAGTTAGTGGCTTTGATTAGGCTTAGTGTGAGCTAAGCCGAGCATTGTCGAGGCTTGGTGCCTTGTGAATATTTTATTTTACTTTATTTTATTTTTATTTTTACTTTTTCATTGTATGCTTTTGAGTCACTCTAGCGCCAATTACCTCAGTTAGGTCCAACACCTAATCCCCGAGGTACGATAATCAAGGTTTTAATACTTCCCTTACTTGACAACGATTCGTACGCTTGCGAAGAGTTTATGAACCAAGTCAATGGCGCCGTTGCCGGGGATTAGGGTCTTCGGATCTTAATCCCTTGGTAATTGGCATTTTGGGTCACTTTTAGCATACTTTTGTTTTTATTTTTATCTTTATCTCTTGTTTCTTTGTTTAGTTTTTATTTTATTTTATTTTATTTTATTTTATTTTATTTTAATTTCTTCGGTTAGTTTAGTCAAATTTAGTACTACTTGTGTTTCATTCTCTTCTTCGGTTAGTTTACCCCTCTAATTACTTGTCAATTTTTCATGAGTTGAATTGGTGCTTATCTTGCTTATATTTTTGTTATTGAGATACTCGATTTCATATTGATCCTTCGTAGGTATATGAGCGACACTCTACTACCAATCAATTTGAGAAGTGGTTGTGTTTTGCAAAGACTACCTAGAGGAAGACCAACAAGGAGAGTTAGGAGACCAAGACATCGCTCTCAAGCACCTTCTAGGTCTCCTATTCGAGTAGTAGATATGGGTGACGAGCGTCAAGGACCACAAGATGAGGAGGAGATTCCATTGAGCCATTATTCATGTCCTAGTATTGTGAATGCTCCATCTTGCATTGTGCTTCCTCCGACAAATGCCAACTTTGAGATCAAGCCTAACATGTTGTCTATTCTCCCTACTTTCCATGGCATGGCTAGTGAAAGGCCCTATGATCATATAATTGAGTTTGATGCCATATGTTCCACTATGCACTTGGGAGGATTAACTTTGGAGGGTTTGAAGCTTCGATTATTCCCATTTTCTTTGAAAGATCAAGCACGCACATGGTTTCACAAGCTCAAGCCTAGATCCATTCTCTCTTGGGCCGATATGCAAAGAGTGTTCTTGAATGCATATTATCCCCATCATCGGACTACTTATATGCGGGATAGCTTGACCAAGTTCTTTCAAGAGGATAATGAGACTTTTTATGATGCATGGGAGCGCTTCAAGGATATTGAGTTAGGTTGCCCTCATCATGGACTCACCAAGTGGCTTCTTTGCGAATCATTCTACAATGGGTTGATTATTGATGATAGAAGGAGATTGGATAATGCATCGGGTGGAAATTTTCTAAAGAAAGGTCCTAATGCCGCTTGAGATATTTGTGAGGAAGTGGCTACACAATCCGGTCAATGGGATAATCATCAAAGGAGAAGAAGAGGTAGAGATGACCACACTACATCTAGAGGCCGAGATTCACATGCATATGGTACTAGAGGCCGAGTTGATATGGAGCCTCGTGGTAGAGGTGTGTATGATGTTTCTCATATTGATAAAGATGATGGAGTTATGAATTCCAAACTTGAGAGGCTCGAAGCAAAGATTGACAAGAAATTTGAGATGCTTCTTCAAGCGCAAAAGGGTAGTGGTTCGTCTTCTTCACATGTCAAGAGTGTTGCTTCTTCACATCTTTGCTTGATTTGTGAGTCTCCTAATCATTCCACTCATGATTGTCACTTGGCTTCACAATTTCCGGAAATTGTTGAGGAGCAAGTTAGAGCTATTAATTCTTATCAAAGGCCACCAAGAAATGATCCTTATTCTACTACATATAATCCGGGTTGGCGTAACCACCCAAATTTCTCATGGAGAGATGGTGGAGGGTCCTCTAATGCACACCAAGGTGGTTCTCATTCATATGGAGGGAATCAAGGTCTTAATTCTTCATCTTTTGGTCCTCACAGTCATGGAAACACACAATTTGGTGGACAAAATCATTATGGGCAGCAAGCATCTAGTTACAATTCTCAAGGCCAAGGGCCATCTTTTAGTGCTACACATGCTTATGGAGGAGCCCCACATGATACTCAAGGGTTTGGTCAAAGTTCTCATTCATTTGGTGGTGCCAATCCTACACAAAATGCTCCTCCCGGATTTCAAAATAGGCAAGCACCACAACCGGAACCAAAGAAGTCTCATATGGATGATATATTGGCCGCCCTAGCCCAAAGTCATACTTCTCTTACACAAAGCCAAGCGAAGACCGATCAAACTCTTAATATTCTTGCTCAAGGTCAAAGTTCGCTTGCACAATGTGTGGGAAAATTAGAGGTCCAAATGGGACAATTAGCTAAAGAGCTTGGAGGACGTCCACATGGTGCATTACCTACACAACCGGATCAAAATCCGAGACATGAGCAAGCTAAGGCTATTACTACACTTCGAAGTGGGAGGGTTTATGACAATAAGGTACGCATGCCTAAATCTTCTAACTCCCCTTTGAATGTGCATGATGACATGTATGCTCCCACTTACCCCACATCACATTCTTATGATACACATGTTTCCACCCCTATACATGATTCCCACTCTTCATTTCCATATTCTAATGATGATGATCATGTGTTAGTAGAAAATTGCATTGATAGTGATGATGATAATTTGTTGCATTCATATGGAGCCAAGGGGGAAGAAAATGTACCTCTTGGCCACGTTGCTAATGATAATGTGCATATGCATCATACTTTTATTTCAAAGGAGGATGGGAACCGGGGGGAAGAAAATGTACCCCCGGGAATTGGAGTGGGTGATGTGACTTTGCATACAAAAGGAAGAAATAAGGGGGTGGATAAGGAAGCCGGAGAGGAAGAAAATGTACTTCCCGGAGATGCACAAGGAAGGAAGACCTCTTTATCTCATTCTACATCTTCAAAGTCTCAAGCTTCTAATTCTTCATCCGCACCACCTAAGCATGTGCATTTTGGCCCCACTACTCCTTTATCATCACCTAGGGATCTTTATCAAGGGGGGAGGAATAAGGCGGAAGCTACTTCATCTACTTCTATTGATACACATGGTTCATCCTCGGGTTTGAGTTCTAATGGTTCACCGCCTATTTCGTCATCTAGTGAGCATCGGGAACAACATCAAGGGGGAAGTAATAAGGAGGAAGACTATTCTCATGTACCTTTGGATTCTAGGGATAGGAGTGGACCGATCCATTCTACACTAGGCGAGGCCTTGAGGGCTAAGAACCCTAGTGGGACGGTTACCACCCTTTAGGGGTTCAAGAGGGAGTCTCACTTTTTCTCCACCTCTTGATTTGAACTCATCGGAGCCTAGACTTCCCTATCCACAAGTTAAGAGGGGTCAAGATCAAAAGAAGCGGAAGGAGACACAAAAGCAAGAGTTCATTGAGCTATTCAAGTCCGTTAACATCAATATCCCATTACTTGATGCCATCAAGCAAGTACCGGCCTATGCAAAATGCTTGAAGGACATGTGCACTAATAAGAGAAAGTTTGTGGAGAATGAAGATATATACTTAAGTGAGCAAGTGTCGGCCGTGCTTCAAAGGAGGTTGCCTCCTAAGCTTAGTGACCCCGGATCTTTTACTATTCCATGCACCATTGGGTCACGAAACTTTGATCGAGCATTATTGGACTTGGGGGCTAGCATTAACCTTATGCCATATGATTTGTACAAGACTTTGTCATTGGAGCCAATTAAGCCTTTGAAAATTAAGCTTAAGATGGCGGATAGGAGAATTAAGTACCCTCGTGGAGTGGTGGAGGATGTTCTTGTCAAGGTAGATGAGCTTTATGTGCCGACTGATTTTGTAGTACTTGATATGGACTCTCCTTCTTGTGATGATGATGATGATGAGTTACCCATTATTTTCGGTAGAGCTTTTATGGCGACCGCCGGGGTGAAGATTGATGTTCAAAAGGGTCTACTCACCATGACAGTCTTTGACACTACCATTGGATTTCGTATTTTTGATGCTATGAGGAGTCCGTTATACCATCTTGATGAGTGCTTTCGGATTGATGTTATGGATGATATTGTTAGGAAGAACTTCATTGAGCATTCATCGACTGATTACATGGAGACTTGCATTGCTCAAGGTGGTACTAAATTTGAGGGTGAGGAGCACATTGAGGCTATTGCACATTTGGAGGCTTTGAGACCATATGTTCCTAGACGTGTTACACCAATTTTACCTTTACCTCCCTCTAATACACCACCTATTCCTTCATATGAGACACCACCAGATTTGGAGTTGAAGAGTTTACCTTCGACATTGAGATATGCATTTCTAGGAGAGATGAGTACATTACCTGTGATTATCTCGTCGAAGTTGAGTAAAGTTGAGGAAGATAAGCTTCTGAGGGTGTTACGTGAGCATAAGAGAGCTATTGGTTGGACCATTGCCGATATCAAAGGCATTAGTCCATTTAAGTGTCAGCATCACATTTATTTAGAAGAGGGATGTAAGCCCACACGAGAGGCTCAGAGGAGATTGAATCCTCCCATGATGGAGGTAGTGAAGAAGGAGATTATTAAGCTTCTAGATGTTGGAGTCATTTTCCCGATTTCTGATTCACCGTGGGTTTCACCAATTCAGGTTGTCCCCAAGAAGGGAGGAATTACAGTAGTGCAGAATGAGAATGGTGAAGATGTGCCACACCGAGTTCAGAATGGATGGAAGGTTTGTATTGATTATAGAAAGCTTAATGGAGCGACAAGGAAGGATCATTTTCCACTACCTTTCATTGATCATATGTTGGAGAGACTAGCAAGTCATAGCCACTATTGCTTCTTAGATGGCTATTCGGGGTATAATCAGATTGCTATTGCTAAGGAAGACCAAGAGAAGACTACTTTCACATGCCCGTTTGGTACTTTTGCGTATAGGAGGATGCCTTTTGGACTTTGTAATGCACCCGCCACTTTTCAGAGGTGTATGATGGCATTGTTCCATGACATGACTGAGCGCTTTATGGAGATATTTATGGATGATTTCTCGATTCATGGTGATTCCTTTGATGATTGTCTTCGACACTTAACCCTCGTTCTAGAACGGTGTGAGGAGACCAATTTGGTCCTCAATTGGGAGAAGTGCCACTTTATGGTGGATGAGGGTATTGTGTTAGGGCATGTAGTATCATCACGTGGCATTGAGGTGGATAAGGCGAAGATTGAGTTGATTTCTAGTTTACCACCACCGAAGAATGTGAAAGGAGTTAGGAGTTTCCTTGGGCATGCTGGGTTTTATAGACACTTTATTCTGGATTTCTCTAAGATCACCAAGCCATTGTGTGACTTGCTAGGCAAGGATGTGCCTTTTGATTTCACTTCGGAGTGTTTACAGGCTTTTGAGCTACTTAAGGAGAAGTTGACTCATGCACCTATCATGATTGCACCTGATTGGACTAGACCATTTGAGTTGATGTGCGATGCTTCAGATTTTGCTATGGGAGCTGTTTTGGGTCAAAGGATTGAGCGAGCACTCCATGTGATTTATTATGCTTCCCGGACTTTGAATGATGCACAAGTCCATTACACTACTACCGAGAAGAAGCTTCTTGCTATTATTTTTGCATTGGAGAAATTTCGGAGTTATCTTCTTGGGAGTAAGGTGATTGTCCACACGGATCATGCGGCATTGAGATATTTACTGAGTAAGAAGGATGCAAAACCCCGTTTGATTCGTTGGGTGCTATTACTCCAGGAGTTTGATATAGAGATCAAGGATAAGCCGGGTCGAGAGAACCTTGTTGCAGATCATTTGTCTAGACTTGAGTTTGGCAGAGACTCTTATGATATTCCATTGACTGAGCATTTCCCCGATGAGTACTTATTTCATGTTGACACTGAGATGCCTTGGTTTGTAGACTTTGTGAACTATTGGGCTAGCAATTGTACTTTCATTCCAGATAACTATGATGCACAGGCCAGGAAGAAGTTTCTTAGAGATGCTCGGTCATATATTTGGGATGACCCGTACTTGTGGAAAGTGGGTAAGGACCAGGTGATTAGACGATGTATTCCTCAACGGGAGGCCCCTGAGATTATTTCATTGTGTCACTCATCTCTATGTGGAGGACATTTTGGTGGAAAGAGGACAGCTTTTAAGATCCTTCAATCCGGTTTCTTTTGGCCTACTTTGTTTCCAGATTGTCATTCTTTCGTGCTTCAATGTGATAGATGTCAACGAACCGGGAATATTTCCTCCAAGGACCAAATGCCTCTCACTAATATTATGGAGGTTGAAATTTTTGATTGTTGGGGCATAGACTTTATGGGACCCTTTCCGAAGTCTCATGGGAATGAGTATATCATAGTCGCAGTTGATTATGTTTCGAAGTGGGTTGAAGCCAAGGCCACAAGGAAGAATGATTCTAAGGTAGTCACCAAGTTCTTGAAAGAGCATATTTTCTCTCGATTCGGGACTCCTAGGATTATTATTAGTGATGGTGGTACACATTTTATCAACCGGACTTTTGATGCCTTGTTGAGGAAATATGGAGTCAAGCATAAGGTTGCCACACCTTACCACCCTCAAACTTCCGGTCAAGTAGAGGTGTCAAATAGGGAGATTAAGAGGATTTTAGAAAAGACGGTCAACTCTTCTAGAAAGGATTGGGCTATTAAGCTTGATGATGCTTTATGGGCCTATCGGACAGCATATAAGACTCCTATTGGCATGTCTCCCTTTCGCTTATGCTATGGAAAGAATTGTCATCTTCCGGTTGAGCTTGAGTACAAAGCTTGGTGGGCTATCAAATTTTTGAATTTTGACTTGGAAGCTAGTGGTGACAAGCGGAAACTTGACCTTTGTGAGTTAGAGGAAATTCGGGAGGAGGCATATGAAAGTGCCAAATTGTTTAAGGAGAAGACAAAGGAGCTACATGATCGAAAATTGGTGAAGAAAGCCTTTGAGCCCAAACAAAAGGTTCTCCTATACAACTCTAAACTTCGTCTCTTTCCTGGAAAATTGAAATCAAGATGGAGTGGACCCTATGAAGTAGTGGAAGTGTTCCCTCATGGTGCTATTGAAGTAAGAAATTTGAATGATGGGAGAATTTTCAAGGTAAATGGGCACCGGCTTAAACCATATCATGACTCCACTTTTGATTCTCATCATGAGGTGACTTACCTCAATGATGCTTCTTGAAAAATGAAAAACTCTATGGACCGGCAATGAAGTCCTTAAACAAAGCGCTCGCTAGGGAGGCAACCCTAGCATTACTTGTGATGTTCTTTTTTGTTCATTTTGCATCAATAAGGCTATTCAGCATCTTTTTGGGAGGTTGGGAGGTGCTTGAGGTGTGGATAATAAAGAGATATTTTGAGCTACAATTCTTGTGTGGAGGTCATGGAGGATGATTTTGGGTTCTGAGTTGATGGGATGAAGACCACGAGCTTAATAGAGAACCCTTGTCCTTATTCTTTGATGGCCTATTTGTGACGCATTGCTCTTTGGACACTATATATTTCTCAATGGAGTCGATCTTTCATGAGCACCTAGAGCTAGCTTGGAGCATACGTTAAGGAAGTCAAGGCCTTGTGCCTTGAGGTTGGTGTCTCATATTTTCTTCTCCGAAGGTTGTGAGCAATGGAGGTGTCTACAAAGGGGGTTTTCCGTAACTTTACTCCGCATTTAGATTTTTATTTTCATGTTAATTTTTGTGCTTTCGCCCGGACTTCACTCTCATGCCTAAATCCAACACAGATTTAGCTTTCGAGCTCACTTTACAACATTGAGGACAATGTTGGTTTTAAGTGTGTATCAAAAAAAAAAAAAAAAGATTAGCTTTTTGTAATTATATTTTAGTTGTTGATGCCTTTTCCAACCCCAATGACGAGCCATGGACTTAACTTGTTATGATTGTGGATAGATTGAGCATGATCTAGGACTATGAATTTGTTTTGTGATTAAGTGTATATGTGATCTATGCTTGACTATATGTGTGCACATAGCCTATGGTTAGGTTGGTTCATCATAATTAGAGAAGCATATAGATGATTTGATTGACTTGCATGCCCTTATTTGTGAGCTTTTGAGCCTAATATCTATAGTGTATGCATTGTTCATTCACTTATTCTTTCATGTGTGTACAATTTCATGACATTGCGTATCTAGAACTTGCTTGTGACCTCTCGAGGCTACTTTTAGCTTGCGACATGATAGAAAGGATGGAGGCATTAGGACTATATACCACCATGGCCAAAGAAACATGTGCCCAAAAATATTTACCATTAGATTGCCACTTTGAGCCTATTTATATAATTTAACCTGTTTGTTCATTACCACCACAAATTCCTACCTAGCCTATACACTTTTATCCTACCCTTCCGTGGTAGTTGGTGAAGCGATTCGAAAGAATGACTTTATGTTTGAGTGCTTCAAAAGAAAAGAAAAGTCAAAAGTGTGAGGTTACAAAAGAATAAGTGTGGGGGTGAGTGATTTGTATAGAAAAGGAAGTTCTCAAAAAAAAAAAAAAAAAAAAAAAAAGAAGAAGAGAAGAAAGTTTGTGAAAATAGAAAGAAAGTTAAAAAAAAAAAAAAAAAAGTAAGTAAGTTGTGGTGAAAAAAAAAAAAAAAAAAAATTACGTAGTATAGCGTGGGTTGTACATTGGGATTAGAGTGAGTGAGTTAGCATTTGTAAGCAAAGTCTTAAATCTCTACAAGAGAGAGTTGCTTCACCGATTTTCATGGACTTTGTCTTTCCCTATCCTTTATTTCTTATTGCCACTTGCCCTTAGCCCTATTACAACCAAATAAAAGACCTCTTAATCTTGAATGTTGTGAGCTACCTAGTGGAGATGAGATCGAAGAGCAAGCATATGGCGGCGCGTGTTATGAAATTGCTTTTGAGTGAAATACATATAACCCCTAAACACTTGAGCGGTAATATTTAGTGAACCTATGTGAGTTTAGTGGGTTATATCATGTCTTCTATGTGTCTATTTGATTATGGTGGATCGATTTGACAATGGATATCACATGCATATACTTGAGCATCTATTACATGTGCATCATTAATTGCCTTATAAATTCATAATTCCTATGTTATGCTTTGTCGACGTCATGATCATTTACATAATTAGTTCTCCGAGGGTTATGGTTGGAAAGGCTAATACTACACTATATTCACGTTTGTAAGTTATTAGATTTTGGGATTATATTTCATTTAGTTTGCTTGAGGACAAGCAAAGTTCAAGTGTGGGGGTGTGATTACACGTATTTTTATACATGTAATTATATCTAAAACACTAGAATTAAGTAAATCCTTAAGTCAATTAATATGTAATTAATCTATTTTTATTTATTGTATAGGAAATAAGCGCAGCTACAGAAATCGAGATAAAATTGTGCGAAATTTGGCAAATCGGAATTTTTAGTAAATGGACAAGAAGGACAATGAAGTCAAACAGGGTCATTGTCAGCAAGAATGCGGAACCTGCCATACAAAATGTTGTGGGGATGTAAATTGCAACATGCAGCACCTTAATTAGACCTTGATTTAATTAAGCTTTACACTTAATTAAAGCTTTGGTTTCAATTAAGGAAGGTTGCTGCCATCACGTGGAATTCAAACAAAAGCCCATTAGCTAATCACATTTTGACACATGGCAGATAGTTGAATTCATATTATGAAGACCAGCCATAGCTTTATCTTTATCTCTCTCTCCGAATCGGAGCCACCCATTTTTATCTCTCTCTCGCACAGTAGCGTAGCCATATATATTCATTCATTCTCTTCTACACTGGAGATATAAAAAAAAAAAAATCACAAAAGAGAACCCTAGGAGGAACAGCGCCGCACCTATCCCCATTCTCTCTCTCACCTCAATTTCTCCAACAGAGCCGCAGACCCGAACTTTCCATTACCCACTCTTCTTCTTCACCGAGACACATCACCTCCACCTCCATATCTCTCTCTTCCCATTTTAAATTTTCATCACCAATTTTCATTCTCTCAAGGGAAACTCAAGGGGTTTTCACTACACATCATCAAGGCTTCATCACCACAAAGAAATTTTGGCTTGGTAAAGAGTAGGAGCTTAATATCAAGTTAAGTTTATGTTTGCCTATAGCAAATTGTGAGCCTAGCTTGTGTTCCTCTCTCCTCTATCATTTCTCTTAATTTCTTATTTATTTGATGATGTATTTGCTAATGGGTTGTGAGTAGTTCAATTTTGGGAGTTAGGGTTGTGAAGCCCTAACTCATCTTGTATAAATATTGATGCTTTAATTTTAATAAATGCAATTTTCATTGTGTATGCTTTAAATCCGAATTTATTGGTCCTTAGAAGCAAATTTCTAGGCTTTGTCACCCTTTGAAATTATGTTGTGGGCAATTGTGATGAATAGATTGATAAATTGACAACTTATTGGTCTTGTTGCATCTAGGATTTAAGTGTGGTAACCATTAGCTAGCTTAATTGTAGCTAAGCTTGCTTGGGTCTCTATTATCTTGCACTCTAGGCCTCTAATTTTAGATATTGCGGCTTTAACCGGCGTAATGCCTAAGTTAGAGAGTTGATTGTGGCCCTAACCGGCATAATCGATACACCGAAAGGATAATTGGTTTAGTTGCCTTGACCGGTACTAAATACGGGACTTAACACATATAGGAAATGCATGCATTTGTGAAATTGACATCGATATTTGCAAGAGAGTTAGTGTGAATCACCCGACACTCCCATATTCCCATTAATTTGAAATCCGAATTTTAATTTCTTGCTTGATAATTAGTTGTTTGCTTTTATTTTAGTTTGCATTTAATTTAGTTAATTCCCAATTCAAAACTCCCAAACAAAATTCTACCTTCCATTGTGCATAACTCATTTGGGCTACAAGTTAGTGGCTTTGATTAGGCTTAGTGTGAGCTAAGCCGAGCATTGTCGAGGCTTGGTGCCTTGTGAATATTTTATTTTACTTTATTTTATTTTTATTTTTACTTTTTCATTGTATGCTTTTGAGTCACTCTAGCGCCAATTACCTTAGTTAGGTCCAACACCTAATCCCCGAGGTACGATAATCAAGGTTTTAATACTTCCCTTACTTGACAACGATTCGTACGCTTGCGAAGAGTTTATGAACCAAGTCAAAGCACTTCTGCTATTAACACATCTTCGTCATCATCCCTGAGACGAAACGGATCCCTTTTAGGGCCAAGACTACGGACGACCATGGTGCATCTTTGACTTTATCAAAAATGTCTATCAACACGGTATACAAGTTCTGAATCTAGACAAAATTGTGTTCTCCCAAGGTCATTCCTCTCAAACTCGGATTTCAGGTGTTCAGCAGTTTTCCTTAACTCTCAAGGGTTCCAATTATGTTTATCAACATAAACTGCGACAATTACAAATCCGGAACTTGTCGTGGAAACGCGTGGGCATAGTTCATCATATCCCTTCCCAATCAAGTAGTCATTTTAGTGAGCATTTCAACCTCATTGCAAATGCGCTCCGTGGTCTAGAGCCACTTGACTTGGGTAAATAAAGTCCACAAGAACCTTCATTATATTCCGTATCTAGATCCCCATAGAGATACGTAGTGACCACATTAGTAAGCTGCATGTTCAGTTATTTGGAAACTACCAAACTGACAAGGTAGTGGAGTGCAATGACATCCATTACGAGAGAATATGTCTTCTCGTAGTCGATTCCAGGGTGTTGTGAGGAACCTTGCGCCATAAGGCGATATTACCATCTCTTTTTCTCATCACGCTATCTAACGAAGACCTATTAATGTCAATAAGTTTTATGTTAGGAGGTGTTGGCATTCAGGCCCTAAATCATTCCTCTTCGTTAGTGAATCCAATTCAACCTGGATCGCATATTTCCATTTAGGCCAATTTTCTCTACGTTGGCATTCTTCAACGGAGTAAGGTTCGATGTCATTGGTCTCAATAATTCCACGTCCTCATGTACACTAGTGTAGTTCGTAGAGATCTTTATATTATCAGGAATTGGTTCTAACATTGAGGCGTCCCCCAATGATGTCTCTCAGACATAACCATAATCCAAAATATTCTCATGAGACTGATTTTGAGTATCAATGATCAATGGATCAAGTTGTGCCAAACTCGCTCTCTTCTTAAGGCGAGAATCCATCGAACCTATGGGTCTCCTACTCTCTCTAGCGGAACCCATGGCCTATGACGCCATTATGCCACCTTTGTGGCGTCACCATACCACCATCCATGGTGGTGTTGCCATACCCATCTTCTGGGTGGCACCATGTCCTCTTGTGGGGACATCAATCCTTGTAGGCATGTTTGCAGCAGGTATATGTGATCTCGTCACTTTTAGGGGATCAAGATGAGACATAGTGGGGACAGACCATGACAATTCCTATCGTTCCTGTTGAACATTGACCTTCTAATTTCCCCTTAACGACGGGAAGACTGTCTCATCAAAGTGACAATTCGCAAATCCAGCGAAAAAGAGATCGCCTGTCAAGGGTTCTACATAGCGGACTTATAGTTGGAGACTCATGTCCAACAAATATATATATGCATTCGTTGCAATGACTTATGTTGATGCGCTGTGGCGACGCAATTGGCACATGAACCGCACACTCAAATATGCATAAATACGAGATATTAGACTCGAACCCAGTCACTAGCTGTAACGCAAATAAAAGTTGAGTGGCTGCTTTGAGTCGTAGACGAATTAGCATAGCTGCATGTGATATTGCATAACCCAAGAGGAAATATTGGTGCGCATTACCACTATCCGGGCTACCATCGTAGTCGTTTAAGGGTGGCTTTTCCACGAGACCAATTGGGTGTGTACATGGGAATATGATACTTGATATCAATACCCAATGATATGCAATAGTCATCGAAAACTGTCGATGTAAACTCTCTAGCATTATCAAGTCAAATTGACTGAATGGGATGATCTGGGTAGTGAGCCCGTAGCCATATGTTATGTGCTAGGAGTGTAGTATAAGCAGCATTACGAGTGGATAATGGCACAACACATGACCAGCGTGTTTGCGTATCAACCAACACCATAAAACATCTATATGGTCCGCAAGTTGGTTGATCAAATCCATAGAATTCCCTTAGATTCTTTGTGAGAATGGAATTATTTCCTCAATCTCCTTTGCATAGGATGGTCTCAATCCTAAATAACAGGCTTTACAGAACGAAACATGGGCTTTATAATCAACCAATGAAGGTTTTGGTGAAGCCATAGTATCACAATAGACTTGAGAAGTAGAGAGAGGAGTTTGTGGCGTCAATGCCATGTATTTGCCGCAGAGGGTAGGCGGCGCCGGCCATGTATGGCCGGTCTTTGCACAATCATGGCGCCATGAGGCGCATGTGCATCTCCTCTAACCAATTCGTGGTTCTTACTTTTCTTCGTTCTGAAAATGGATGTCCGTGTAAAGTCTTTAATACACGGATTATCATGTCAAAGCCTATATGTGTCAGAATCCCATAAGTCGTCTCTAATGACATAGTTGGATTCAATAACTCAAATAGTGGTTGCATACAACCCACTAGAGCGACGCATAAGTTTCTCTAATACTCGTTTATGTCCGTAGTCATTAGAGGTGATGCAAAGGAACTCTGTCCATTCTCATAATGTGTTTCCACATGAAAACCATTGGCTCTTATATAATAAAGTTCGAATTAAGGTATGTCCAAGACATTAAGTAAAAGAATTGACACTTTATTAATAGCCAATGATTACATCAAAGTTTCCAAAATCTAATCCAAAATAAAATCAAAGTAAGACACATTGTAGTCACTCTATCCATTTGGTAACTCCAATCAAATATGACCAAGAAAGTAGAGAGAGATGTTGGTGGAGCGAGGCTCTCTTAAGTACAAATAATCTCAATGACTTTCCTAGACATCACATTTTATTGGGTCCGCCACATGAGAAAGAGTTAAGACAATTGTCATTTATTGACTAAGGCAAATTGCCATTACAAAAGTTCTTGGAAAAATGAAAAGGACTAATCTAATCAAAGTCTGTTGCATCCATGTGCACTTCATCTTCAGCTTTGAAGTCCTCTATGGTGAGATTGACATCTCCACCATCTTCTTCTTCTTCTGCAAGGTACACTTCTTGCTCTCTCAGGTCCCTATATGCCCTGTATCTTGCAGCTAGTTCCTCACTTGCCTTGCATTGCTTGAACCAATGCTCAATTGATCCACATCGATGACACTCATCATTGCAGTTGCCTCCCTTTAATTGAGGTGCACGTTGTGCACGTTGCAGGCGTTCCCTAGGAGGGTTGGTGCCACCACCACGACCCATTGAGCCACCATTACTGCTAGGGATACCACGACCCCCTCTCCCACGTGTGGCATTACCACCACGTGTATCCACACCAAACTTGCGGTTTCCTTCCTGATTAGGGCGGTTATATGGGCCCATACGTCCCTCATGTCTCTCATTCTTAGGGTATCGCTCCTTGCGCCCTCCTTTGGATGCATTATAATTCGCCTCATGAACGCTCTTAGTTCTAATGGGCCTTGAATTATAATTCCTCACGAGTATGTTATCATGTTTTTCAGCTACAGATATAACATTGATAAGCTGATGAAACCTCGTGATCCGTCCAGCATTGACTTCAGTACGGTATTGCTTTGATACCACAATGGCTGAAACGGGGAAGGTGGAGAAAGTCTTCTCAATTAGCTCTTGCTCTGTGACAGGTTGCCCACAGAATCTCAACATGGATTGTAAGCGAAGAGCCTCTGAATTATATTCAGCAATAGACTTGAAGTCAACAAAGCGCAGATTGTTCCATTGAACCTTCAAGTCAGGGAGGAGGGAATCTTGGACATTGCCAAAGCGCTCTTCTAGCGCTACCCATAGCCCTCTTGCATCTTTGATCGACATATACTCCAATCTGAGTGCCTTGTTCATATGGCGTCGCATTAAGATAACTGCTTGAGCATGCTTTGTAGATGTTCGGTTGAACACAAGATCCGGGTTAGGTGCCTGGATTATGGGTAATATTCCCTTTGAAGTGAGATGGTTCTCAACATCGGTTACCCAACTGTGGTAATTCGAGCCTGTTGAGTCAAGCATGGGAAAGTCGAGTCTAGGTTCATTCGACATCCTGAAAATAAGAAGAGAAGATATATTAGTTTTGGAGTTAAACTTCCACGAAAACTGAAACAATAAGATTTCCGAGCTATGCTACCAAGAAATCAATTTCCAAGAATCTCTTTTGGATTAGACCAAACAATAATGTTTTAATATGGTCACAATTTGATGCTTACAGACGCTCTTAGTCCAAGCATTGTGAACGCTCTTAGTTCACACGAACACTCTTAGTTCGTTTAATTAGGAACACTCTTAGTTCATACGAACACTATTAGTTCGTTAAGCGTGAATCCCCACAATTCCGCTTTGTTAAATATCAAACTCATTTGGCAACATATATTCTAATATTTGCAGAAAATAAAAGGAATTTAAATACAAGAAAACAGGAACTTTAATCGTAAAAACTTACTTGATAATTTAAAGCTTTGCTTCACGATTCTTTATACACGCGCGTGTTGATGCAGGCGTGTAGCTAAAATAGGATTGCTGGAATCTGGTCGGAAATTGGCAGTTGGTGGGTTGCCCTTCTCCCTTCCCTTTTTTTTTTTTTTTTTTTTCGGCCCAGGCCTACTTCCCCCCCCCCCCCCCCCCTTTTTTCTCCTTTTTTTTTCTTCTTTTCTTTCTTCTGATGGGCCCACTCCTTCTCCCTCCTTCTACGCTTCTTCTTCTTCTTCTTTCTGTTTTCTGGTTTTTTTTTGTTCTTTTTTTTTTTTTCACTTCGCTGGCAGTCGGAAGAGATGCAGCGGCAGGGATGGTGGTGCACGGGCTAGGCTGCAGCGAGGGCTGCTGGGTGTGCGCGCCGCTGTGCGGCAGGAAGGTGCAGGGGAGCGTGCGGTGGTGCAACAGGAAGCAGCGGGGGCTGCTGTGCAGGTCGGAGGTGCTGGCGCTTGGCTGTTAGCGGCCTGGGCTGCTGGCGGCTTGGGCTGCTGGGAGGCTGCCACGGTGGACTGACGAGGACGCGAACTGGAGAGGGAGGCCGATCGTGGAGGATTTGGTGGCCGAAAGGACTGGGTTGCGCTGTAGGTCTGGGCGGATGGGGCGTAGCAGTGCGCTGGGATCGATCGGCAGGATCGGGGTTAGGCTGAGAAGATGGCGCCGATCCTTGGGGCTGGACGAGGCCGGTCTATGCGGCCGGAAGAGAAATTTTTGTTTTTGTTTTTTTTGTTTAGGGCGGCAGAAGAGAAAGAACAAGTCTACGTTTTTTTTTTTTTCGAAGCTAGGGCTAGAGACTCGTGCTGATAACGTGTTGTAGGAGAATAGAATTATGTGTTATCATTGATAATAGGAGCCCTTTAAATAGGGAGTTACAAGGTACCCAAAAGGTAATAGAATCCGATTACAATTGAATACCTAAAACACATTCCTATTACAACTCTAAACCCTAGTTTGTAGAGACACACATTATGTCGATATCCTTCAACAAAAACGTTAGTTTTGTACACTGTATCCCCGATATATCCGATATCTCCCTTTTTCAAAGTACCGATAGATATGAAAATACCGATATTTAAAACCTTGGTTATTAGTATGTTTTCTCTGTCCATATTTAATTGTGATACCGCCGGAGCCACCTACTTTGGTACCAATAAACCCACTTACTATGACCTCCCGCGCATCATGATTTAAATTGCTTGGATTTCAACAGGCCACTATCTTTGTTAGTTATGTCAATTCAATGACCTCAATATGGCTTTCTTGGTTCCTTGTTAGGCAGGTCTGGTTTGTGATGTGAGTCATCTTAAGCTTTGTATTGTGATGCTAGAATAAACAAGCAAGAAGCTAACCATGACCTATAAAACAAGAAAAAACTTCTACCTATGTTTGATCATTTTGATAAAACGTTCACAAGGCCTACGCTTTGTTTACAAGAAATATGAAACTATCCAAGAAATAAAAGAATGCTGCTGTTTATTTTACTTTCAGACTTCAACCACGTCCAATAACTGGCACAGAACACTATTCTGTAGCTTTGATGGACCTTGTAAGATAGTCCAAATATTATCCTAAGTTCACGTTTGGCACAACAACTTGTTATTATTTGTAGAATAAGCAATTAGAGAATCATTGAGAATCTAGCTCCTAGAGACTTTATTTATGTGAATTCTGAATGAATAAAGTAGAGGAAATCTAATATATGACTTGGCTATTAAGTTAGTCAGTCAAAATGGATATGTATTTATAGAGGTTTAATTGGAATATGATTTTATTTTTTTTATGGGAGGATACAGAATATCTAACGCTCTATATAAGGCTTAGGTCCCTGTGCTCTCTGATCATCGGTAATATAGTTTTCTTGCCCCATAAGAGAATACCACATGAGAGAAGCGCAAAAGACTTAGACTTGGATTGAGTGGCCATTCAGGTTATGGCTCATGATCTATTTTAATTCTTGTTCACTATTTCATATAATTGTATCTATATACTTTTGTGAGGTGATCTTATGGCTATTATGTTTATTCTAACAGACCTGCCATTCATTTACTTTCTACTTGCAATTCACTGAGAATGATCGGTTCTTCGGTTAGTCCATTTACGGTTTTCATCAAGTCATGCCAGTGAATCCATCGTGCTTTGCATAAAATAGGTGCACAATTTTGCACATGTTCCAAAACAGGTCCTTGCAAGCTCTTGGAACTAAGCTATCCTTCTGCAAAACTAGTCTTTGCAGTTCTCTCCTCTTAATGGCTATAATGCTCTTCATCTCACTGAAGGTCTCTTCGTCAGTAGCACTGCCATTGCCATGAAGCATGGCCAATGTAACAGCATTTAGCTTCCCTTCCGCAGATTCCCTCTGCAAAAATGTCACAAGTTTGTCATCAGTTCGCAATATTAGATGGGACTTCAATTCTCTTCTTCTTTTTTAAGAGAATTATAAGGGAAATGGTTGTGTACCTTAAAGGTTTGCATATCATTGAGAAGACGCCCACCGGTGCTCATAAGTTTATACAACTGGTGGAATTCGAAACTCCGTACAGCCTCCTCTGAGAGCTTAGGCCCTACCAAATAGAGAGCTGGAAGCACAATCGGTCCCAAGGCAAATGATACATATGCATTTTCCATGTATTCATCCAGTGCCGGCGCCGAATTGTTTATCAACCACTGAGCTTCCTTCAGCATAGACTTAACCAAATCCAACCACTGAAATCCAAAGATAGCTCACATCATGCCAAGTCCAATGAATAAAAGACATTGACTTCACAATTTAAGATCACTTAGATATTTCACTGAATTGAAGCACTAAAATCACTGTCAGATGCTCAGGAAGACAACCACGTACTGATATCTAAAGCAATTTTACTGGTACTCGATCAATAGATAGAACAATGACAACACAGACAAGTTAAAAAGATTCCATCTTACAATCTCTATGACGTGATTTGTTACACTGCGCTGTTGCCGTGGGAATGCATTGGCTCCAATCTCATTAATTGTGCTCTTAATTGCTGAAAATATGATTTCAACTTGCTCAGAACAAGAATCAGTTTTTGCATTCACATCCCACCTGTGGTTCAAACGTATAGGTCAGTATGTTAGGAGCACAAGCAAAAGTGCAGGACCAACCTCAGATCAATTGGAAAAGAAAACATACTTCTCGATCAATTGTACAAGGTTGACTAGTTCCTCTTCAGAACCTCCAACGTCAAAGAAATCATCAACCACAGTTGTAAGCACTCCGTTTTTGGCCCATGATATGCGGGCATCTGATAGTTCAGGAGGGAAAATGGTTGCAGCAGCAGAGAAGTAACAGTATGCCTGCTTCTGCCTAGCAAATTCTAGCTTGTCTAATCTGCTCTCGACAACCCACCTGCTTACATGAAGCAAAAATCACACTCCAGGAAGAAATAGAAAACAGAAAAAAGTGTTATCCATTGTCTTAAACAACAAAAGCAAGAAGAGCCAACCTCCACAAATTGCACTCAGTGATTTATATGACATCAAGGTGGAAACTCAACCAACAAACAGCTCAAAGACAGAGAAAAGAGGAGGAGGAGGAGGAGGGACATCTACCTTGAAAAATACTCGAGTTCTTCCCGATGTATCGATTGACACTTATTGAAGTCTTCCACTGCCAGTTTTAGGAAGTCTTCATTCCCAACATTTGAACAACTACCGCAGGAAGAGTATCAGGAGACATACGTAATATAAACTGACCCATCATGATAATTCAGAACAGTCATATTATTCTTAACAGAGAGGGGAAAGGAGGAAGAGGATACTAGAGGATATACCGATAAGAAGATTTTAAAATCTTTGTACTATCAGTGTTGTAATATTTTATTGCTTTCCTGCTTGATAACCGACCCAGAGTTGCATAGGAAGGAAACCGAAGAGCATCATCCACCTGAAAACAAATAAAAAGCATTTCTAATGACTTATCATGGGGTTATAGAGATAAACATCACCACATCGATAAGAGAGACTTATCTTAGAAATTACCTGATCAATATGCTTATTGAGTTTATGAGCCTGAGTTAAGTTATTTGCTAATTCCTGTTTCAAGAAATGACTTGTCCAGTAATGTTGTTTCTCTAGAACTGATTCATCTGGATGAATGATGACTTCTGAAGCCCTAAAAAGTTCCAAGGCAACACCAGTGTCCTTCAGATATCCTCCAAGGGAATTGAAGAAACTGTCTTCTGAAAATTGACTTAATGGATCATCTACAAGACAGCACAATTCAATTATACTATTTTTGCCAAAACAGAGTCACGAAGACCAAGGAACCTTAATTCAACAGTACCTGCAGAAACATCATATCCATGAAGACGTAAGAGTCGAAATGCCATAGCACAGGTGCCAGCATCTGAAAATATATCTTCATCCCCCTGCAGCCAGCATTGTCTGTTGGGTAATGTCATGCTTCCCCATGGATGAGAACTAATACAATCTCACTTGAGAATAATAAAATAATAATAATGTGGAATCCAGTTTCATGAAAGTTACATTCCACTACTGGTGTAGACATATGGTGTCGGATTTGATACCTGTATGTTTCATCGAGTACACTCCTTATTTCCTTCCTGAAATGTCGATCAACGCCCATACTTTCAAGACTGGAAACCATGGAAAGGCGAGCATAGTTACCTAGAGGATAAATCGTTGGAACTGGATAAGGTAAATTAAGAATAATTAGTTTAAATCAATCTCAATGTAGCAAATACAATTAAAAAGAAAAAAAAATATTGATGGAAACTTGGAAAGCATGAAGGTAGTAATAACCTGCACTTCCAAACTTTTCTATGAGTGAGCGTAGATAACTAAGACAACCAGCATTGTTGAGGTGAGTAAAAGCAGCAGCAGTAGTTGATGGTGAGTTAAACAATGACCCATTCTTCTTCTGGTACTTCATGACCATCTCCCAGTCCTGTGACTTTCCGATTCCTTCTGAAATATATGCGAGATAGGCTTGTTAAACAGAGACAAGCGTGGCCTGTGGCCCACCATTGTACGTATATTGTCCCAACTTAACCACCCGATAGGTGTTGGGTTTTAATTACAAAAGTCCTTGGTACAATTGGATGAGATCCACCCACTTATAAGTTATATTTTTATTTGTCACTTTTCCAATATGGGATCTTTCCTCTCCAACACGCCCCCTCACGTGCAACCTAACTCTAGGTCTGCACGTGAAATTAATTAACAATCCAATTCCCACATTGGAAATTGGGACACAAGTCTCATATGGAGACTTGGCCAATATAACAATCCAAGGCCCACACCAGACACTTGGTAACAATCCAATCGGAATTTTCCGATGGCAATATAAGGAACCCAAATTCGGGCCCATGACAATTGGAGACGCAGTTGGAGAGAGACTCGCTCTGATACCATGTTAAACAGCGACAAGTGTGGCCTGTGGCCCACCATTGTACCGATATTGTCCAAACTTAACCACCCGATAGGTGTTGGGTTTTAATCACAAAAGGCCTCGGTACAGTTGGGTGAGATCCATCCACTTATAAGTTATATTTTTATTTGTCACTTTTCCAATGTTGGATCTTTCCTCTCCAACAAGGCTCTCCACCCCTCTGAGTTGCTTCTGTTGCCTCTAAACAATGGCATAATGGAACATAATTTTCAATTACAATGAATTAGGGTGGAATTCAGAAATGTATTCCATGGCTTTCACAAGCATAAGAACCAATTTCATTCTATACACTCATGCATATCTTAATTCTAAGAAAGGAAACTTGGTCTTTTTCACCCAGTAACGAAAGAAAACATTCTATGATTCCAATAACAAGGCCAAACCTGCATGTTAAGCTCAGTTTGTATGTCACATCGAAATTCATTGCAGATTCAATCATGGAAGGAAATATTATATCAAACCCAACAGGAGATGGTTGCTCTCCATCAGTAGCTGAAGCTAAATTTGACTCGATAAAATGCAGACCTAAAATAACAAGGGTATTAATTTATAGAACATTAATGCAGGAAACTTAGAAATATGCAATATCATTGAATGTACCCCTGTCAATTAGTTCTTCACCGATATTCCATCGCTTTAGTGCAAGGATGCAGGCTAACGTGGATAAGAGGGCATCTTTTGTTAACAACTGATGCAGATTAGGAGGACCCCATGAGCCATCATGAAGTTGATTATCTAACAACCAATTTACGCATTCAGGGAAGAAAGGCTCCTTCCCGGAATTTGGAGAAGGGACCATTGCCACCCAAGCAGTGTCATATGATGAAACAGAGAGATCAACCTTGTTGAACATCTCCTTTATTCTTTTTTTAGTTCCTTCCCAAATCTGCTTAAATTAAGAGAAGCATTATGAAATTATTAATATTATAATATAGTATTAGAAAATCACAGAACTAGTGGGGCTGAGCCTACCAAAACAGCAGTATTTACTTCGGCTGTGCCATTTGTCCTTGGAACTATTGTACATTACTCGAATTGTATATTGCCTTTCAATCCTACTTAGCTCATTTTAGCTTTTTTTCTTCTTTCTATGGAACAAACCTACGAAAACACTAAAAGATGTAAATAAATCATAAATAAGGAGAACTAAACATAAAAACCAAGATTAAGAGGCATAGAAATATAGGAAAATATGAGCACATCAACCACCAGCAGCAGCATCGCGTGGCTTCACGCACCACCAGACCAACCCCCAATTCCGGTCAACCTATCTAGCTTAAAATCATCTCCACAACAAACCCAACACTTTCTATACCTGCAACAACAACCAAAAACGAGCAAAAGTGGTCAAAAATTCGACCCAAAAATCAAGAAATCCGATGGTACTGTTCACGCTCTCAAACCCCTTCAATTCTTCCTCCACCGGTCGTGAGAAGCTGCATGAGATTAGGGATGAAGGTTAGCTTCACCCCAACAACAAAAACCCCAAAGAAATCATGCCGAAAACCCGAGATCGAAGCAAATCTCCGATTTCCCTATTTTTCTTCAAATCTCCAAAATCAAAGCTATCCAAGGTGAAAAACTTACATAGATAGGGAGAGGATCGAGGAGGAGAGGATCATTCCATGCCAGCGGTACGTCCTGGGGTGGCTGGACGGCAACGAAATCGCCGGAAATCCAGAAAGATGAGGGGGTCGGGTCTGTCCCTATTTGGGGCTGCTTTAATTTCTCTCTCCTCTTTCCCAAAATGGAAACTCACTTAAAAACAACAACTATGAATAGTTACTTCCCTTTTTGGTCATAACTTTCCCGTAGTATCTCCGATTTAAACAAACTACGTGTCTACGAACTCGATTTTCATATACTACGACACTTTTAAGGAAATTTCCTAACTTAACAGACAAAAGCAAAAGTTAACTCTTCGGTCAATAACGGTAAAATGTAACTAGTAAAAATTTTAGGGTACGGGGCATTACATCTCTCCTGATATAATTACGCACAAGCTAAGTATCAAACAATCCTTTTATCCAGTCAAACAAAAAAGAAGAGTATTTAACTAAGAGAGATATCGTGCAATCAGGGAGGAGATGGCCAAGCTACAGGGCATAAGATTCATATGCCAAGTTAATTACCTGCAGTGGATCTCTAACCTAGTAATGGTAAAAAAGCCTAGCGTAAAATAGCGAATGTGTGTAGACTTTAAGGGTCTGAACAAGGCATGCCCCAAGGACAGTTTCCCGCTACCGCTCATTGAACAATTGGTCGATGCTACAGGGGGCATGAGCTGCTCAACATGATGGATGTTTTCTCCGGCTACAACCAAATCAAAATGCACCCCGGCGACCAAGAATGCACCACCTTCACAACCGACAAAGGCCTATATTGCTACAATGTCATGCCTTTTGGCCTGAAGAACGCAAGTGCAACGTATCAGCGGTTAATGAACGCCATGTTCACAGAGCTCCTCGCCAAGAGGTATACGTGGACGACATGCTTGTCAAAAGTGTCAAGGCCAGCGGATATGTGGCTAACCTCTGCGTGATATTCGTCATTCTCTTGGCTTACGGTATACTCCTCAACCCTGAGAAGTGCTTCTACGGTGTCACCGCTAGCAAATTCTTGGGGTACATCGTTAGCGAGTGGGGCATAGAAGCTAAGCCCAACAAGGTTCAGGCCATCCTCAAAATGAAGTCCCCTAAGTGGAAGGTACATATTTAGAGCCTCCATGGCAAGTTTACCACGCTGTCCCTCTTCATCTCAAAGCTCACCGACAAGTGTCTCTCGTTCTTCAAAGCTATGAAGAGGACCCACCAAAAAGTGGTTGATTGGATGGCAGATTGTGAAGTGGCGTTCCAGAGTCTGAAAAAGTACCTAGCGGCAATCCCACTTCTCTCCATACTTATACAAGGTGAAATACTCTATATATACCTAGCGGTTCCCACATCAACGGTGAGCTGTGCCATTGTGCGAAGAGAATGACAGGAAGAACTCCCGGTCTTCTACGCCAGTAGAGGCATGATCGGAGCAGAAACAAGGTATACCCCCTAGAGCAGCTAGCCCTAGCATTCATCGTCACCTCTAGACAAGCTCACACCATCCATGTTTTAACAAACTAGTCACTGAAACAAGTCATTAGAGTCCATAGCACTCTGGCCGTCAAAGAAAATGGGTAATAGACCTCAACGAGTTCGATATCGAGTATAAACCACGAACTGGCATGAAGGGCCAAGCGGTAGGAGACTTCATCGCTGAGCTCTCGGAGCGCCAAGATGAGCCCACAGGTGACATCGCTATAGCTGAAACTGACATGGCACCTGCTGAGCGACAGTCAGAATGGAACCTTCACGTCGATGGCTCAACTTGCGCCAAGGCCTGTAGCGCCAGAATCATCCTCACAAGGGCCAGGAGGACTGAATGTTGAGTATGCCCTAAAATTCAACTTCAAAGCTTCAAACATCATAGTGGAGTACGAGGCACTCATCGCCGGACTACTCCTTGCCATAGATTCAGGCGCTGATAGCATCAATATTTTTAGCATCTCCCAACTCGTCGTTAACCAGATTAACGACAGCTTTCAGGCAAAAGACAAGCAGTTCATGGCGTACTTGGGGTATGTAAAAACCCTACTTGGAACATTCAAGTTTCACTCCATCACACAGATCCTATAGAAAAGAACGCCAAGGCGGATTCTCTGGCAAGTTAGCAATCGCTCAACCTCACCAGAGCCTAGTGGACACAAGGGTCGAATGCCTTGACAAACCAAGCATCACCAAAACCCTAGTGGAAATGTTCAACATTCAGGTCAATCCTAGCTGGATGGATGAAATAATGGAGTAGCACAACGGAACGCTGCCAATTGACAAGATCGAGGCGCGTCAATTCAAGCAGAGGGCGACCCGCTACAACATCCAAAATGATAAGCTTTACCGCCAGGGTTTTACCCACCCAAACCTTAGATGTTTAACCTCAGAAGAGGGAAGAGCGGTACTCTCACAAATACGCACAGGTGAATGCGGAAATCACTCAGGCGCCAGATCCTTGGAAAATCGAACCATGCGCCAAGAATACTTTTGGCCACCCTCGGCGACGACGCCAAAGAAGTGTCCAAGTCATACCACAAGTGTCAACAATACGCTGACCTCCCACACGCACTAGCGGAGCCACTGTCAATCATCATCGGTCTTTCGATCCACGCAACTTGGGGACTCGACCTCGTTGGCAAATTGCCAACCGCTAAGGGGCAGTTCAAGTACATTATCGTCGCCATCGATTACAACAGCAAGTGTATAGAAGCTGAACCGCTAACAGCAATCACAATAGCCAAGGTGACCTATTTACTCTGGAAAAATATTTATTGCCACTACGGTGTACCCCACACCATCATCACATACAGCGGGGCACAGTTTAACAATGTCCAAACTTCGGTTTGTTGAGATCTACAAAACTAGGGTTTATTGAGACTTTTACAATCGACAATGTGCATCATTGTTCTGATATAATCCAAGATCTGTCGATATCAAAATTCTTGGGAGCGATTATATTGAGAAATTCCTATTGTTTTCGTGGTAGCTTTTTGCTCCAAAACTAGCCAATTTTCCTGTTCTTTTTCCTGAACAAATTGGACTTTGCTTCTTTGGGGACAACTGGGTTAGGATATCACGTACAAATGGGTTCGTGATGTCCGCCAACATCTCAAGACCCAATGGATCCTAGCAACAATCCAAGAGCCTAGCACATATGTGCTCACTGTAGCTATTGCTGAAGGTTTGGACGCAAATAGGGCCAAAGCCGTCATCCTATGACTCGTCATTAGATAAATCTCTTCAGGTCGACTACTATTTGATGAAGAAGACCCTAGAAGGCTAAGGGTCTCACTCAAAGAGCGCTTTGGGAATGTCTTTGCCTCTCTACTATTGGATCTAGAAGTGAGATGGCATAACCTCCTCTTTTGTGATTTTAAGTCAGCTCTTGACTACAATTCAGAAGCCCTTCACATCAAATCCTTGCTGGAGTTGTGTGGTAAACACATCACAAATGTGATGCTGATTGAAAGGACTCTCTCCACTTTCCCCGTCTCTGTTCTAATGGATGCTAAGAACTATTGGATTGAAGTAAATGCAAGATGAATCACAAGGTTTCATGAGCTCATAGGAGCTATGCCTATTGCTGAAAAGCACAACAACATCCTTGTGAAGAACTATAATTTGGCCCATGGGAACACAGACGATTCCTGAGTCCATTTACAGTAGCAATCCTAAGGGAGGATGCCATGAGCGAAACCTCCACTCTAGGGATCCATTTGGACATTTTGTCCATATAATCACTCTGCTCAGGAAAGTAACTGCGAAAATAGGTGGACAAGGAACCGAAGAGGTCAACGTGAAAAGAGTGAGGGAGGCAACGACCTCGGCCATGTTGGTGGCGCTACCAACACTAAGAGCCGTCCTAATCACATTTTTAAAGCACCTCAATCAAAGGAGCCTAAGCACAGAGTTGTCTGTTCTCGATGTATAGCAACCGATCATTAAGTGTACGTACATTTGTAGAGCCTCTAAGAATATTTCTACTACCTACTAACTATATTCTGAAGCAAGAGAAGCTCACTATGTGGAGCAAGAAAATCAAGAAGATGATCTCAAGATAAGGGTGGAAGACTTCAAATCTGGCCAGGATCAAGAGACTGGCGATTATTGGGGATTGATGTTGGACATCATATTCTCATGTACACACCCAAATGATCTCGTGGAAGCTGCAATTAAACGACTATGATAGTAGTCCGGACATTGGTAATGCACGCCAATATCCCTATTTCCGCTTAGGGTTATATATGTAATATTGCATGCAATTATGCTAATTCACCTACGACCCACCGCTATTCAACCTTTCTCTGCATTACAACTAATGACAGGGTATGAGTCTGACATCTTGTACTTACGCATATTTAAGTGCACTGTTTATGTGCCAATTGAAATGCCACAGCGCACCAAAATAGGTCTACCAAGACAAATGGGCATGATTACATGCATTTTTACGCACGTAATTGCATTCAAAATACCAGAATTACACTAATCTCCAAAATAATTATTATATAATTAATATATTTTTATTTGTTTCATAGGAAATAAGGGGAGTTGCGAAAATCGACATGATACGATGCAAAAATGATATCAATATATTGGGCCACATTTGGCAACCAAGATAGGAATGGATTAAGATACATGATTGGATTGGATTTAAACTGGATTTTTTTTTTTTTTTTTTTTTGTAAAAAGATAGAGGATCAAAAGATTTCACTTATACCCCCATGGTGACTCGAACCCAGGACTTGGATCCTAGGTAGTGGATTTAAACTGGATTTGATAAGGAACCCTTAACCTTATACTTTGTTTTTATTTTTCTAATAGACCTTATACTTTGTTTGTTATATTAGATTTTGAATTGGATTGGAACTCTCTCCTTTTTAGAAAAACCAAAGAACAAAAAATTGAAAACAAGAAAAATTGAAAATGAACGTTCAGAGCTCAAAGCCTCAGACCAGAGGGAGAGAAAAATCACGGTTTGATATTCCATTGACTGAGTTTTGGGTTTAATATTGCATGAGAGGATATCTACTTGTTATCGGAGATTTGGAGCTTGAGTTAAGCTTCTCAACGGCAACCCGATGGCCGGAGATGAACAACATAGATGGAAATGGAGGTCGGAGGAATTGATATCCAACACTGATAGGAATTGAAATTTCCAATCTATATATAGATATCCAGATCGCCAAACAACTCAAAACAGCTAGGCAGATAACTTTTAATGCTATCAAGCTACTTAATCGAGCAAACAAATGCCCCTTGGAGGTTTCAATTAAAAACGAAATAGGACAACAATGATTAACGGTCAAGAGTCAAGACTCCCAGTTAAGGTTGATCAGTTTGCTTAACTGATTAAAGTGCGTGGTGAGGTGAAGTCATATTGGTTAATTAGCCATGGGCTCATAAACTATATCTTCGTACGTCAATATGGGAGCTAATGATTTCAAGACTTGATAGAGATTGATCACGTGGCACTCACACCACCCTTTTGTTTTCAAGATCAAACAATTATGCTTTACCATGTCCCTAGTCCAAGAGATAATCCAAGAACTAATCAAGGGGAGCCACGTGTCTTAATATGAATGGAGCTGCACCTTATGTTTTTTGGGATATCTTTTTATGGCCATTTTAAGGGATATCATGGGGGACTCGTTTTTTTATTACATTTCGGTATCTCGGCCGTTCAGTTTTTATGTCATAATGTATAAATCACTTATGCAAATTTTCATCCAAATTAATGATCGTTAAGGTATCAAACTAGATTAAATCAATAGGCGAACCAAATCTCTCCAACATAAACCGTTCATGTTTATAATTATAAATCGCAGTTATGAATGCCTTAATGATTATCAATTTGACTGAAAATTTGCAGAGATGATCTACTTATATAAACCTAAAAACTAAACGTTTGATATGTGAATATTTGATCAAAAAGTGGGTCTAATAAGCGATCCCTTAAAATTGCCAAAAAAATGACCTTACTAGATGGGCCCTATATGTGTGTGTGTTTGGGTGGGTGGGTGGGTGAGTGTAAACTATCATTCATTCTCTCTCTTTGACCTACGACGGCGCACTATCATTCTCAAAAGGGGAGAGCTGCTGCTCTCTCCTCTCCTCCTCCTCTCTTTCTATTTTCTTCATTTTTCTTTAATCTTATTTTGAGATTTGAAGAAAGACTTACTCAAGCTTCAAGGAATCATCATCAATAGCACAACTTCCATTTTTTGTAGTTGGGTGAAGAAATTGCTTGGTTCACACTAGCCTATAGCTAGGAGTGACCAAGTCAAGTCTCCTCTCTCTTCCTTATCATCTCTTTCATATTTTCCTATACTTTTGATGATTTTTTTAAATATGGATAGTGAGTAGTTTCTTTGGGAAACTAGGGTTTGAACTCTAGCATGGATTTGATGTAATAAATATGTTTTAATTCAATGCTTTTCAATTTCATATAAATGTGGCATATGTTCTGATCTATAATGTTCGGCTTAGATGCATAATGAGAAGCTTGATTAACTCGATCTTAAATGTAGATGAGAAATCAAGAACAAATTAGAGAGCCTAATCATCTCTCTAATTTGTAGCTAGGACACTAGGAGTTCATACCTAGATGTTTAGAAAATGGTTAGTTACAATACCAATTTCGATTGCCGTGTATTGGCTAGCTTGGAAACCTTGATTCTAGGACTCTTCGTCTTTGGGTGCAACTAGAGGCCCTAACAAGGCGCTAGATTGTCCCAATTGAGTTTCTGTGGCCCTTGATCTGGAGTAGGAATACCATATAAGGAATCTAATGACTCATGAGCCTTGAAAAGCCTTGGGTACGGTTCTTGATGTTATTATGAATTGAATGACCTTTGGAAGAACATATTTGTATATTGAATTTGGCTAGGAGAATACCCCAATGACCTAATTTCCATTTCTTGAATTTTCTCTCATATTATTTGTAAATTTAGATGTCACGCATTTATATTTGTTTAATCAAAAAATCAAATTTTGAAATTCAATGAACTACGACTCATTGTAAATAGCCATCACTAGGCTCTTAGTTTTGATTAGCAAAGCCAAGCATTGCTAAGGCTTCGTGCCTTAGAGTAGCATTTGTTTTATTTGATTTCATTTTTCATTTTCTTTTTGTTTAGTGACTTTAGCTTTACTACCTAAGGATTATGGGTTAACCACTAGTCTCCATGGTACGATAATCTTGGGCACAATATTTCCTGATCTTGACAATGATACGTATGCTTGCGTAAATATGTATCAATTAAGTTAATGACGCTGTTGCAGGGATTAAGGTTTAATTGTCTTAATCCCTTAGTAAATTGGTTCTTTAGGTCACTTTAGCATATTTTTATTTCTTTGTTTCAAAAAAAAAAAAATGTTAGTTTAATTAATTTAGTTATGTTTTGTGTACTTCGTTTTCTATTTTCTTTTTAACTTTTGGTTACTTATCTCATTCTTGGGAATGCATATGTACTTATTTTCTATTACTTTGAGTTATGGATCGTTGGAATTATAGAAGGAAAAACCCAATGTGATATGAGCAACCTTCTCAAGATCAAGCTTATGAACCTACAAATTCATCCATTGAAAAATTGTTTGCTCAATTCAAAGCTATAAGTGAGAGTTTAAATCCAATCATGGAGCAAGTTAAGACTAGCTTACTTCAAGAGCAACCTCCCACCCCTTTATATTTGCAAGAGCCTTTCTTTGATCAAATGGAGCCTATTCCAAGAGAAGAAGTACATATCAAGCATCTTGAGCAAGAGTCATTTATTCAAGTTGAAAATGATGACAGTGATGTTGATGTATAAGAAAGTGAACTTGGTTATGAAAGTTTCAATGCAAATGTGGTGCGAGGCTACCTTTTGGAGGAATGAGTGCAATATTGAAAATCTAATTCTACTACAAAAAATGCATCACACAATGGTGGATAACCATTGTCCCAAGAGCAAAGTTCCGTCGGATATCTCGGTGTTGTGTGATTACAACACTCAGACAACGGTGTTTCACCGTTGTATCTCAATCATGGGGTCGACGCAGAAGTCCCAAATCTACGCATGCCAATGCCAGAAATTAGATGTGCAGCATCCAATTTGTTGTTTCAATGGTTACTCACACAACAGAATTAAGTATCTAGTTGACGTTGGTCACCTAATTAGACAACAGAAGTATTATAAACTGTTTTTGGATGATCTTTACCACTACAAATATATTTAAATAACTGTGGTGTGATAGTCGTAATCATATTTGTGAGCAACCAATGACTGTTGTATGTGAGAGATTAAGGTTAAATTTTGCACCAGTTGCACAACACGATGTTTCTATATCGTTCTGTGATTCAACAATTGGCCAACTGCTTTCTGTTTTTTTATGTTGTGTGAGTTCAAATCTGACAACAAAGTTTCTTAGCAACCGTTGGATGATTTATAAGTAGTTTGTTATGTGATTCAGAACATACACGTACTCATACAATGTAATTTACGAATTGTTGTTTGTTCATTATCGATTGTTTGCCTAAAATATTTGCACAAAAACAATGCTTCATATACATTTTCATAGAAATAGTGCTCCATACACATTTGTCAATAATCCATACATTCAAGTATCTATAACATAAAACCAAAAAAGAAAGCATTCTAGCTAGCTTAATGTAGCAACATTCTAGCTAACAATTTCAAAAAATGAAAAACAGTAAAAGCTAGCTGATACAATATATACTTGTTCCAAAAACATGCACATATGTAGCTGCTACATATATGGCTCCTACACAAAATGGTCCTTTGCTTTCCAATTGCTTGAAGAAATCTCCAAACATTTGAGCTCTACCTCTCTTCCAACAACTGAAGAAGCAAACATGCCAAATAAATAAGACAGATTACACCACTGGAACATCAACAAGGAGACAGACAACCAGATTGTAGTGGAGTTTAAGTAAAAGAAGTTGAAATTAGCTGAAGCACTTACTTTTCTGCATGCTTGAACTATATCTGACTTTGGAACTTCACCACTACCACGAACCTTCTGTTAAGATATATGGCATACTCATACTCAATCTACAAGGTACTAAAAGAAAAAGAAAAAAGGACAGTGTCAGACTGCAACAATACCTTACTGAAGTAATGCTGAAGCAAACACTCCGTTAACAAACCACACATGCCATAGAAATATAGCATATTTGATATCACCTGCAGATTACAAATAATCATAAGTATAGTACACTATATCACTTGAGCTTCACAACTCCTAAAAAGAATAATGATAATAATAGCTAGGTTAGGAAAAGCACCTTATTATAAAACCATTCAGTCCAAGACGGTTCTTTGCATAATGGGGATACAAGTATCAAACCAAGAACGCGTTCTCTATATTTCATCTATGGCACAAAACCTTGATCAGTAAACTAAGATAAAAGTATTTAAAACCATAAGTATAGAAAGTTGAAGGAGAACCTACAGCAAATAGGGAAAGGATATAAGCACCCGCCGTCACTAAACAATAACATCAGTGTTGGGTTTCCATCCTATAAGTCTTTCCTAGGACAATTGTCTTAGAGTATGAGAATTGTTTACCCAGTAGGTTTTGGATTCCTACTGATGAATGGAGTTCCAATAAGGAAGGAAAATCCTTATTGATGTAAGATTACCTGTAATCCTTGTTGATTACAGAGAAGGAGAAGGCATAATTGCCTACCACCAATAGGAATAGGTATCCTAGATGGTGAAGAATGCTGATATCCTCATGGCTATATAAGGAAGGGGTTCTCCTCTAGGTTTTTTATCACAGAGACAGAGAGCAAAGTGTATTCCATTCTCGGAGTTAGAGAGTGAGAGAGGGCAAAAAAGAGAGAGATAGGAAGAGAAGAGAGAGTCCTTGTTTTCTTATTCTTTCTGGTTGTACTCATTATAAATATAGTGGAAGATCGTTTTTCTGCCCGGTGGACGTAGGCAAAAGTTTTGCTGAACCCCCTTAAATATGTGTTCTTGTGCTCGTATCTCTGTGGTTGTTTCTTTTAGTGTGCTGTGTTTATTTATGGTTTTCAACTTCACATATTGAACGATTCTCAACAAGTGGTATCAGAGCTCAGGCTCGTCTGGGTAATTCAAGGTTTGAATCAGCAGGTTCGGTGTTGTCATAATGGAAGGAACAAATAGCACAATGATCAAACTCACTCACTTGAATTGGGTGACGTGGACACTAAGAATGATGGAAAGTTGGGAAACTTTCATGGTGACCGTAAATAATTATGCGTCTGATGGTGTACTGTCTATGGATACCGTTAAGGATAATATACTTAACGAAGAAACAAGAAGGAAAGCTGTAGGTATAGACAATGGACAATGAAAGCTCCTTTTCACAATGGGTAAAGACAAGAATTCAGGTCGAGGGTTTAGTGGCAAGTGTCACTATTGTGGCAATACGGGCCACATGAAGCGGATGTTTGAAAGTGGAAACAGGACAAAAAGAGAGGAAACCACCAAAACGATGGAGATGATGGCATTATCGCTACTATCTCGGGGGAGCTTCTTACTGTTCAAGAATGTCTATATGTTGGTGACAAGGGTCACGATTGGTTTGTGGATACCGGTGCAAGTTGTCATGTTACTTCCAACTTGGAGATTTTTTCTACATACGAAGCACGCGACTTTGGGATGTTAAAGATGGGCAATACTGGCTACTCCAAGATTTTAGGAATGAGAGATATTCGCATCGAGACTAATCTTGGTTACCAAATGACATTGAAGGATGTGAGGCACGTTTTTGATTTGCATGTCAACATATTGTCTTCAAGTACTCTTGATAGACAAGGTTTCCACCAATATATTGGTGATGGAAAGTGGACGCTTACAAATGGGTCGTTGGATGTTGCTAAAGGAGAGCTTTGTCATTCCATGTACAAGACACATAGCTTGGTATGCAGAGATGACTTGAGTGCAATGGGTGATACTTCTTCACACATATGGCACCACAGCAAAGGCCATATAAGGAAGAAAGGTGATCTGAAAAAGAAGTCCCTAATTTCCTTTTCCAATGATGAGTTTTCTGACCAGGGAGAAGATGGTCAAGAGTACGTTGTTCCACCAGGAGGGACATGGTGATGGGTTATTCGATCAGGGGGAGCTACATGCTCCAAACATGAAGTTCTGCATCAAGTCCGCTCGGGCGGACTCCCAGTAATGGAGTCTTTGTCTGGAGGGGGAGATTGTTGGGTGTCCAGCCCATGAGTCTTTCTTAAGACAATTGTCTTAGAGTATGAGAATTGTTTACCCAGTAGATTTGGGATTCCTACTGATGAATGGAGTTTCAATAAAGAAGGAAAATCCTTATTGATGTAGGATTACCTGTAATCCTTGTTGATTACAGAGAAGGAGAAGGCATAATTGCCGACCACCAATAGGAATAGGTTTCCTAGATGGTGAAGAATGCTGATATCCTTATGACTATATAAGGAGGGGTTCTCCTCTAGGTTTTTCATCACAGAGACAGAGAGCAAAGTGTATTCCATTCTCGGAGTTAGAGAGTAAGAGAGGGCAAAGAAGAGAGAGATAGGAAGATAAGAGAGAGTCCTTGTTTTCTTATTCTTTCTTGTTGTACCCATTATAAATATAGTGAAATATCATTTTTTTGCCCGATGGACGTAGGCAAAAGTTTTGCTGAACCCCCTTAAATATATGTTCTTATGCTCGTATCTCTGTGATTGTTTCTCTTGGTGTGCTGTGTTTATTTATGGTTTCCAACTTCACATATTGAACGATTCTTAACAATCAGGACTTATATCTATGAACCAAAGAGCTTTGTCAAACAAAAATACTATTCTTTGGTCTACAATTAAGTAAATGGCCCTTATATATAATCTCAATGTTAATAACCCCAGCTACTTTCCAAGTAAGCAAGTAATTTATAACAAAAAGGAAAAAGGAGCTAGCAATATCAACATTTCAGATCAATCAGCAAAATTGGCATCAATTAAGTATTCATATCAAAAACATTCTAGTGCAACCACCATTGAGTATCAGTAGTGCAACTAGTGCACTTGGAGTAGTGATATCTACAATTGAGTATCTACAATAGTACTTTCGTGTAGTCAAAGGAACAAGTTCAAAAAGTCCATTAAGATGTAGTGATATCAATATTTCAAAACAAGGATTTGCATTGATTACATTTTTGATAGAAAACCATTAAAATGTATTTGATATGACTAGATGCAATACATTACATGTTTTGAAATAACTATATGCAAGGAGTCATTTGAAAATTCATTGTTCGTGTCTTCTAACTCAAATCTTGACATGCACTGATTGCAATAGCTAAAACAACCTTATAATACAACCTTAATTCCCAGAATTGGAATCAGTCAATCCAATTGGGCCCTAATGTTATTTCAGAAGCTAGATAGCCATAGTACCAATCGACTCTTTGACTAACTATATGAATGAGATTGAGTTAACAGCAAACATAAAATTGATAGAGAATGTGAAGCTTAAATGCATTATTATCAGCCAATCCAATTCAAGCAGCTAGAATAAATTCAACTGAAACTGAGCTACGCAATAGGAGAAAGATAAACGCTAAACCCTGAAATTGGCATTCATATATGAATAGGTTTTCTAATTGAATCCCTTGTCTTCATTTCCCTATCCCATCTTTTATCAAATGACCTGCACAAAGTTAGTGCTTAATTTAAAACCATATCAATGCAGTAAGAGCAAGTAGGTTATCGTTCTCAATCGGGGATTAGGGCCTTAATAATTCCTAAAAAATAAAACGTTAGAAAAACAAATCAAAGAATATATATACATTTTTATGATTTACATAAAGAGGGGATTTAGGATTTTTATTTTAATTTAGGGCTAAATACTGTTTAGTACCCTGTGGTTTGTGTCTTATATCAATTCAGTCCCTCGACTTTCAATTTCATCAAAAACACCCCTGCATTATCAAATCTCGTCAAATAGATCCTTCTGTCATTCCTCCGTCAACTGCAGCCGTTAACTTGTTGACCTGGCATTCCACTTCAGCTCCTGTGGGCCCTATCTCTAAGGCAAAATTCTCAAATTGTCCATGCCTCCATTATCCTACCACTGCAGAGCATTGACTTTCTCTGCAACAAGGCCCTGTTTCCGATTCTAGAATAGTATAAGACTAGAGCAACCATTCAACAATCTCGAGATCGGAAGTATCCCTTCGAAGACTATGATCTGGGAGTTGTCAACACACTGCTTGGCTCTTATTTCTGCACAAACAGCTTCCCTAGTTCAACCGGTGATGGAGTTCAATCTTTGGAAATTGATTTCAGCCAAACTCAGTTTCCCAAACTCACTGTCGAACTGGTTTGATGATGAATCGATGATTTATGATGTCAACAACCAGCAACCTTCCCAATATCTCACCTACAGCAGCAGTCGAGACCGAAGCCAAGCCCAGAAATGCTGGAAAAGTCACCGACGTTGAGGAACAATGCCAAAACCGAGAGCAACCCAGAAAGAGACTAAGGCTCAGAGCTTTCTCTGGCTTTGCTTTGCTTCACTTCGCTTCAATGGACGGGCCTGGGTTCTTCTTCTAATTGGGGTTTTTTTCTCCTTCATGGTGACAACTAGGACGTAACTGTGTACTTGGGGTTTATTTATGGAAATGCCATGGGGGAAGAGATGAAATGTCTGAGATGACTTTATCTAGTAATAGCGTACAAGGTAGACCAATATGAATCAATCAATCATCATTCATCCATTCCATGGTTTTGGTATCTTTGCTTTCATCAGACAAAAGATAGGTATTCTACCTTTCAGCAATCACCACCCTCTACAAAATCTTTGAGAATTTCTAATATGGTACTTAATCTTGAGTTTGAATCTCCTCTGCTTAACTGCTTCGGAGGGGAGCTCAATTCAATTGGATTTGATTGCTTATGTGTGTTTCAAGAAAAATTGACAGTATTCCCATTGGCACTGGTTCTCTTTCCAGTTTCGGCGTGGTAAAGAGGACTCTGGCAAGCCCAGTTGTTGAATCAGATTTGTGTGTTTCAAACAGAACTAAAATCCAAGTAAAAATAATTTCTCATTGTGCCCATTAATCGGGAATAATTTCTCAGCAACATGGAGGAAGAACCGATACAGAGATCTGACATATATATACAGGGCCCTTCTAATGAGGGATCCCTTTTTTTGGTCTTTTATAGGGCATTAGACCAACTTTTCGATCATATTTTCACATCTTAACCGTTCAGTTTTTAGGTCCTAATGTATAGATCACTTCTGCATATTTTCAGCCAAATTGGTGATTGTTAAGGCATCCAAAACTACAATTTACACGAACATAACGAATCTGTCGAACTGGAACCATTCATTTATAATGGTAAATTGCAATTTTGTATGCCTTAACAATCATCAAATTGGCTGAAAATTTGCAGAAGTGATCTATACATTAGTTCCTAAAAACTGAACGGTTAAGATGTGAAAATATGATCGAAAAGTTGGTCTAATGCATATCCCTATAAAAGACCAAAAAAAGGGATCCCTCACTAGAAGGGCCCTATATATATATATATATATATATAACACTACTTTCCAAGGAATAATATGCAATGAGCAAAACTGGTAAATCCACATATATGTCTAATGTAACTGAGTAAACAAAAAAGCCGAAGTGAAACTTCCTGTAGTCAACCGACCGCAATACAATTAAGATCATCTTCAACAAAACCAGACCCAAAACCCACTCTTTATTTCGCACGACTTGGCCATATGAACAATGGTAAATTACATGCTCATATTTAACATGTTGAACAAAACTGGGCTTTTACCGCAGAGGCTGCTGGTTATAATGGTTCTTCTCTTTCTTCTTGGGTGCAACAAGTTTTGCTCTCCTGGCAGCAGCCTCTTAAGCAACAGCTTTTGCAGCCGCATCCAGCTCTTTGGTATCTTCTTCTTGGCAGTGATGAAGAGCAACCCAGAAAGCTTAATTTGTTTCAAGAGCTAGGATGAAGTGGTGGTTAGATGGACGGCCACGAATCCATCAAGGAATTTCCTTTTTCTCTAAATCACTTTCTAAAATTGCAGAAACGAGGGAATGGACAATTTGGAAATTTTACCTTAGAGATGGGCCCACAGGAGCTGACATGGAATCCCAGGTTAGCAAGTTAACGGCTGCAGTTGACAAAGGAATGACGGAAGGATCTATTTGACGAGATTTGATAATACAGGGGTGTTTTTGATGAAATTGAAAGTCGAGGGACTGAATTGATGTAGGGCAGTACTAAATAGTATTTAGCCCTTTAATTTAACAACTAAGTAAATATATACATGTGACACATCAAAAAACATAATCAAGTAGAAATTTATGTATGGAATGATTTTTAGATAGAATTAACCACTATTAACACGTTGGCAAGGTTTCAAATATCAAATCACGAATCAAAATATATCATAGCATAGAATCAATCAAGAACAAAGATGAACACATACAAAAATCTTTTTACTTCTCTTAATTAAATTAACTAGATAAACGCACCATAGTTAACCCTATGAAGCATGCAATTACTAGGGGTAGCTAATCACTAACTAAAACAATTTTAACGCATTAAACATATTGGAAGTTTGATAAATTCAAGCAAAAAACACAAGTTAGAACGCTAATCAAGCATGCAAGACTCATTGTTAATTTACCTAAGTAATTTTAGGTTTTCCACTTAAATTATTAAAGCCTAGAACGCTAGCACCTTAATATGGATTCAATTACATGTTTATCAACCTAAGTATGCATCCAAAGATCAATTAACACATAAAAAAGGGGATTGAAGCTCGAAATTAACAATCATGCAAGAATATAATGAAATCGCAATTTTCAATTCAAAAACCTAAAACATAATATGCTTCATAGTATTCAAAAATTACATATCTAAAATCAATACTTCATCATCACAAGAAATCGCAAATGATCATAGAACAATAAAACAAAACCCGAAATCATATTAAAATCGAAAATTGTTTTACAAAGAAACCGAAACCGAAACCGAAAACAAAATAAGGTGTTCATGGTTACACTTTTTGATCTTCAAGGATGCAAGAAGGTTCAAAAGGTGGTGGAATGGATGAGGATCACGGCAGGGATGCTTGAGAGGATGATGCTTCACGGCCTTGAGCTTTGTTTCTTGGATTGTTGCCAAAACTTGGAAGAGAAGGGGAAGTGTTTGTGGCTTTTGATTCTGGATTTTGTGGTGTGTAGAATCGCTTCACAAACTCCCTTTATATAGTGAATGGCAAGGGCTAGGGTATCAAGGTTGAAATCTACTTGTGACATCATCCGGCCAATGAAAATATTCCTTGGGAATTGGAGAGCAAGTCACCTTGTAATGGCCGAAATCTCCCTTGAACCTAGACCTTATTTCGGTCTGCAAGTATGTAGAATGGAATCAGGAATCCAAATTCAAACTATCCCAAATTGTGCATTGCCGAAATTCCTTGAATATTTCTTCTAATTATCACGCCAAAATTCAATATTAATGGGCCATGGACTCCTCAAGATGTCATAGATGATTCTAGAGACTCATGTGTAAGTCACATGCTTCAATCTTCTTGCCAAGCTTCTCAAAATGATCCAATTCGAAAGTCCATCACATGAATTGCTGAAAATTTTCATTTATTCTAGAACATTCTTGAACTATCTTGAGTCATCTTCAAGACACAGCATCTCCTAGTCTCACCAGGTCTCCTAGCAGTATCAAGACTCCTAGTGTCATCAAGTTTCCTAGTCCAACTGGGACTCTGTCATTTCTTCATTTCCCGAACATTATGTTTCTGAGCTCTTTCCTAGTTGAGTTAGGATTCCTACGTCGATTGGGATTCCTTTTCCTGGTAGAACTGGGGAAACTTCATTTCTCCATTTCTTCTCATTTCTGTGCTCTTTACTCCTTACCTTCCATTTCCAAACTCAAAACTACCGAAACACACCAAAGAAGTTAGAAATGATAATGTTAAGAAAATAACTAAGCAAAATGTAGAGAGAAATGTACTAAAAATATAGTCGAAATTAGTCTCAACATCAAGAACCGAAACAATAGGCGTTTGGCTAATCATAAGATTAGGGAGAGAAAGAGATGTGAAAAATCAGACCACAGTTCATGAGGTACCAAGGAACAGCGAAGACGGCATTGATGAGAATGATGCCGGCCATGACATACTTGTTGGCACCGTTATACAAGTAGTGATTGTCGTACAACTACAATTGACTATCACTCAGAGCCATAACCATGCCAAATCAGTATATCAAAAACATTGGGAGTAATTACATAATACCAATTACACATCTAACTAGAACTAAGGTTTAGAGAACATACCTTTCGAAATATCCTTTTCGGAAACTACCGGCAGATCCTCTTTCTCTTCGTTTTCTCCAGGCTCCTTTTCAGCTTCAGCCTCCTCTTTGTCCTCAACAGGAGCTTCTTCTTCAGGTTTCTTCTCCTCCAAGGCTTTGGATGCCACCGATACCAAGAAATCAAGTCAAGATTGAGACTTGGACAGAGAATTGCAGAAACCCTAAATTTGTGGGTGTTGGGAAATGAACCATAGAAATCACAAGGGTTTAGTAGCAGGAGAGAAATGGGTGATCTAAGAGGTAATCAAGACAAGAAGAAAAGGATTTAGAAAGTGAGATTTGGGAATTGGGGAATCAAAATCGAGGATTATGATGTTTGGGGTGATTCGGGAGGGGTGTGAATATAAAAGGGCGGGAGGGTTTGGTGGAGGTAGAGAGAACTGAGGGTGGAGTCGGTGAAGCGGAGAACAGTGACGACAAGGATTTGAGTCTATATATCAGGGAAGAAAGAATAGAAGCAAGAAGCTGGACTGGGAGAGAGGCTTAGCCTAAGCCTGTTTGACCATTTTGTCAGAGCAAATACTCTTAGAAGCTATCCCAAGATCTGAAGAAACGAAACGGCAGACGATGAATTGATGACGGAGGTTATCAAATCTCACGGTTTTGATTTCTAGGGTTTCTGTTCGGAGGGAGAGAAGAATGGACCTTTGATTTCGGGTGTGTTCGAGTGTTCTCGACTATTTGGGAAGGAGAAGAATTAAGTGGTCATCTAGTTCGGCCATCAATAAAGACCTGGTCAAGTTGTTTGGTAGAAGACTTCAATAATTTGTTTAAAGTTTCTCTGATAATAGATAATTAACCTACTGTTGTATGAGTGTAGGATGACAAAGTAGGTCAGGGAGGGAAAATTTGCCGCATGTGCCTAAATATGTTTGATTTGAGTGAAACTTTGCCGGACTCTGCAACCTAGTTTCATGATCAGACAATAGAACTATAACAATCTGTTGTACAAATTTGTGCATCTTGCACAAGGTACACCTAGTAGGATTTGTCAAATTTCATACAATATTCAATCATACAACGGATAAAAATATACTGTTGTGTGTAGAGTTCAACTTTTATATTGGTGAGCTTGTTCTGGGAGGGAATTAAGAGCTCAAAATGGAGGGCAATCAACCTCCCATTTACACCACAGAAAAAGTTTAACTCTGTTGTGCAATATTTTTCTAAAGAAAAGGTTTTCAATTTGCATACATTCAAACAACATAAATATATTTGTATCGCTGTATAATAGAGTTTATGTTAATGCACAACAACAGATTTCTATTCTGTCATCTTATGAGTGTTGTGTATTTCGATTTTTGTAGTAGTTAATATATAAGCTTCGCAATGGAGATGAGATATTTGAAGATGACTCCGAAGAAGATGATGGCTTGTCTAGTGAGGAGGATGTGGAGCTTGAAGTCATACACCACACCCCCTTATTTATTAAGGCCTTACTTGAACATGATTCCGAAGAGGAGGATGACTTGTCTAGTGAGAAGGATGTGGTGCTTGAATTCATGCACCATAATCTCTTATTCATTGAGGCAGATATCCCTAAGGAGGAAGAGAGTCCTTCAATACCTTGTAATGATGAAGAGGTTGGAAATCCAAGGACTTTCTCTCTTCCCACATGCATCCAAAGAGATCCATCATGAACTTTTCAAGGTTGAGAGTAGAACATTAAGCACTTATGTACTTAATAAGAAGATTGAGATCAAAATACTTTTACCTCTCAATCCACCATTTAGTGACCAATGTTTCTACAATGAAGTGATGGATTGAAAAGGAAGTGGAGCACTTGCACTCTACCTTTCCCATCACTCTCAAGATCTTTTACCACATATTATTCCTAAAAGCATCATTTTGACATGATTTGAAAAGGAGGAGGCAAGGATATTGACCCCTAAAAGAAAAATTGAGAAGAAGAGGAAGGCTCTTTTAGTCAGCAATTGGATTATTCATTGATAGTTCTTGGTCTTGCCTCTATGACACGTCAAGGAGTCCCTTAACCCCAAACAATATGGTGGTCGTACTTGAGAAGTATCCACCTTGACAAATATCACGTTTTATGGACCGACAATGAAGTCCTTAAACAAAGCGCTCGCTAAGGAGGAAACCCTAGCACATCATCGGTAGTATTTTTTCCTTTCATAGTTTCTTTTATTAGTTAATAAAGCTTTTTAGTCATTTGGAAGAGGATGGGAGATGCGCGGAGTTGGAAATTTGAAGAAAGATTGAATGTGGTAGTGAACAGTTTCTGTCCAGAAAGTTTGGTTGATTTTGGGTAGCTATATTTTCCAATATGCATATTATTTTGAGCTGAATTCTCTATTTATTTACTATTGCTGGCCAAATTTTGACACCTTTGAAATCTTGTAACTCCAGTTATTTAGTGGTCAATTCATGAATGTCAGAATATAGGCAGCTTCTATACAGTGACTTTGTGAAGCTACACTCTGTACATATCATGCAATTTGGAGCTAAATTCTTTTAGAGATGTATCTTCACATATCATTCATATGCTGGAAAAACAATTTTTAATTTGATCATCCTAACTTCAAATATAGTGTTTCAAGTGAACAGAGGTCAGAAACAGGGCACAACAGAATCTGGCAGAACATAACAGTAAGTTTGGAGGCTAATAACTATTGACTCAGCATGGATATTTTAGTGAAATTTTATCATCAGGTAACCTCATGAGTCTAATTTAATTTCCAGTTGGTCTTACCCTCTTTGCACCTCTGGAACTTCATATATTGCAATTTTGGTAACTGAGGATCAGCAGCAGACTTCATGATAGACCGAAAACTTTGACCAGTTATGGTTTTCATCTCAGTTTGAGATAGGTGGCTCACTATGGATAGAAATATCTCTGAGTCTATTTTCCAATAAAAGTAGTCTCACTTACTTATCGGTTCCTGAGTTTGAGACATGGTCATTTGAAGATAAAAGGTCATTGCTGGAAGTTTTTTGCACTCATTAGTTTTTGGTCACTTGGGTTGGTTGAACTTCTCGCACTTCAATTCTTCAATGAAGCCATTATAGGGCTACTATGAGGGGAGTTGGAGGTGGCAAAACCTATGAGTTTATGGCGGACCCTTGTCCTTATTCTTTGAAGTGACCATTGGGCAACACATTGCTCTAGGACATTTTGTGTTCTAAATGGAGTTGATCATTTCTTATGATCATGGAGCATATATAAGCAAGTCAAGGCCTTGTGCCTTGAAGTTGGTGTATTATATTAGTCTTCTCCGAAGGTCATGAGCAATGGAGGATCACCAAAAGGGTGTCTCTGAATCTTATTCTCCACATTTAGACTTTCATTTTGATAGTTAATTCTTGTGTCTACTACCGGACTTCACTCTCATGCTTAAATCCAACATGGATTTGGCTTTCGAGCTCACTTGCCAATATTGATGACAATGTTGGTTTTAAGAGTGGGAGTGAGGGCTCGGGTGCCCTATTTTCTTGAAAAACATAAAATAAATAAATAAATAATTTTCAAAAATTCAAAAAGATTTTTTTTATTTTTATATTAGTTTTTTTTTAAATTATATTTTAGATATTATTGCGTTTTCCAACTCCAATGACGAGACATGAACTTAACTTGTTGTGATTGTAGATAGATTGAGCTTGATCCAGGACTTTGAATTTGTTTTGTGATTAAATGTATATGTGATCTATGCTTGATTATATGTGTGCACATAGCCCTTGTTAGGTTGGTTCATCATAGTTAGAAGCATGTTGAGGAGTTGATTAACTTGCGTATGCATACCCTTATCTGTGAGATTTTGTGTCTATATTTACAATGTATGCATTGTTCATTCACTCTTTCATGTGTGTGCATTTTCATGACAACATGTATCTCTAGAACTTGCATGAGACCTCTCAAGGCTACTTGTTAGCTCACAACAAGATGGAAAGGATTGAGATATTAGGATTAATTACCACCATGGCCAAAGAAGCATGTGCCCAAAGACATTTATCATTAGATTGCAACTTTGAGCCTATTTATATGTTTATGCTTTTTATTCATTACCACCACAAATTCCTACATATCCTATATACTTTTATCCTACCATTCCATGGTAGTTGGGTAAGCGATTCGAGATAATGACTTTACGTGGATTTTGTTTTTCCCTATCATTCATTTCTATTAGCCACTCGCCCTAAACCCCATCACAACCAAATAAAAGACCTCTTGATCTTAAATGTTGTGACCTACCTAGTGGAGATGAGATCGAAAATCAAGCATATGGCGGTGTGTGTTGTAAAATTGTTTTTGAGTGAAATACATATAACCCGTAAACACTTTAGCATAAATATTTAGTCATGAATCTTTGTGAGTTTTGTAGGTTATATTAGGTCTTCTATGTGTCTATTTGATTATGGTAGATTAAATTGACAGTACTTGACTATTGCAAGCATATACTTGGATATAAAATTGAAAACACCCCCATAATTCGCGGGATAAAATGTAATTACTCCAATGAAGAAATTTGAAGCCCCTATTCAGGTGTAAAATTTGGGAACAACCTATATGACTCAGCTTCGTTCCTCACTCCTCTCTATTTCATCTCTCTCTTAGACATCCTGCCATGTCCAACGTAAGGTACTATATTAATGCAAAGTTAATATTTTTTGTTCCTAACATACTATATTATTTTTATTCTTAATTAGGTACACTTTGACGTGGAAATAGAACATCCAAAAATTATCTATTTTGTGAATGATAAGATGCGCTCGGCGTATACTCAATTCCAGTGGAAGTTGCACAATCACTACCAAAAATGTGGCACATCTGTTCGGGGACGAGCCACACTTCCTCCACCTAATCTATGGGGTGAGAGATCGACAGAGGAGTGGCATTGGCTATGTGATAAAATCTACACCAATCCAAAATATATTGTATGTATTCTTCACTCCTTTATTTTTTCAAAATATTTTTATTGTTGTATGTTTTTTTAAAAGAAATAATATTACAGTTTTATGCTTTGATTAAAAATTTTAGTGTACATAATTAACCTCACAATATTTATAAATGATAAATGCGAGAAGAATTCAACTAGCCGAAAGAGACAAAGGAGTACGCATCGTGGCGGAGCTATGCCTTTCATTCAACATGCTTTGAGGACAGCCAAGGTAAATTTTATGAGTTTCAAGTGAGTTAATTAAAATGTTATCTTGAATAATTGTTAATTTGGGAGATTTTTTTAAATTGCAGGAGGGCAATCCTTTGTCTTTCATTGACAATTGGGCAGCTATGTATCAAGATTCAAATAGCAATTGGGTTAGTGATGTTGCACGTGATAAATATGTAAGTATTGTTATCAATTTTGTTAAAGTCGTATTAGTTTTGGGAAAATAATTACTATTTAAATATATAAGTAAATAACATATTAATTTTTGTTTTTATATTTTATTTTTGTAGGATCGACTGAAAAATAAGAGAGAAGAGCATAAGGAGAAACTAACCCTAGAGGCACCAGAGGGTACTCCACCAGAATCTGTACAAGTTACTGCGCGTGATGAGATTCCAATCATGGCTGAAGAGTGTGGAAGGAAGGGAAAAAGAGTTCGTGGTTTAGGCTCGTTTCCTCGCATGGAGCTTCCAACTGTTACATCTTCAACAGCTGTGAGTTCTGAGATGAACGTAATGCAAGATAAAGTGAAGAAGCTTGAATCAACTGTGGACACTATGCGGTCACAAAATGCACAGCTAATGACAATGTTGAAGAAGTTCCTGATGAATAACCAAGGCTGCTTTGCTGATACAGAAAACATTGACATGAATATTGTAGTACCCAACAATGAAGAAGATGATGTCTTTGGAAGAGATGAAGACGGTGTCCAAAACAATGGAGATAATTCTGAAACAGAGGATTTGGAGGAAGATTTGTGATTCATAAAGTCATTTTTAGTAATTTTTGGATTAGGATTTAGCTAGTCTAGCTTGGCAAACAATTTTTCTTTTTATTAGCTATTATTATTTTTGGGTAGAATTTTGTAAACTCTATTTGATTTATGATTTAATAAATTTTTGATTATTATTAATAAATTAATTTTTTAAATATTCAAATTATTTTGAAATTTTTAAATAAATAATTATCAAATGAGACAAACAATCCAGCCTCATTTAAAGTCATTTGCAACAAACAATGATTCTATTGCATATGTTGCAATTCATTATATGCAACATTATATGCGATCTTGCCTATTATTTTTTTCAACAAATATTTATTCTTGCATTTTATATTTTCGACAACTATGCTATAATGCTAATTTGACATATCTTTATGAAGATATTGGCGACAATCCAGAGTTGTCGTAAAAAGACTAAATTTCTCGCTTAATTAAATATGCAACACCTTTGGGTTGTCGCAACCAGTTGTCGCGTAATGTGTTTTACTGATTGTCAAAAGCGACGAAATAACAGGGTTGTCGTTTTTTCAATATGCGACGCAATATGTTCCTCGACGAAATTATAGGAGACAAACAAGAAGCCTCGCATATAATTTTCTACAACAAATGCATATGTGTCACATATTAATATATGCAACAAAAATGAAACCTCGCAGTTATTTTTTGCAACAAAAAAACTCTCGCATATAAATTTTCGATCAAACATATAAGGGAAAATGATCATTTACCCAATTTTAGGCTAAAAATTGCCCACTTGCTCCACCAACTGTTTTTTAACCCCATTTACCCAAAACACTCTAAGGGATTATTTCCCCTTTACCCAATTAATTCTTTTTCCTTTTTTTTTTTAGACTTTTTTGCCCTCTCCTTCTTTCTCACTTAGAGAGAGAAGTCACCCTCCACCTTGCTATGCTCCGGTGACCAGTGGCCGGCGCGGTCTCCGGCGAACGGTGACCGGATTCCGACGATCGATGACCGGAATCCGGAATCCGGCTATTCGAAATCCCACGACCGATGACCGGAATCCGGAATCCGGCTATTATTGCCCCCCAGTAATCATATTACTGCCCCCCAATAATCATATTATTGCCTCCCAATAATCATATTATTGTCGTCCAGTGAATTGTATGAACTCCCAAAACCAAATGAATACACTACAGGCACAATTGATCAATTTATAATCATATTATTGGCTCCCAGTAATCATATTATTGCCTCCCAATACAAAGTCCAATGTCTCTACTGCCTCCCAATAGACCACCAAAAATTCACATTTTTGTAGGATTCACAGATAATTTGACTTTAATACACAGAAAACAACATGTAACTTATCAAAACACCACACTATAGTGATCTCTGTCCCTCGTATCAAAGTCTACTGGGGGCCAATAATGTGTCTACTGCCCCCCAGTAGACCCCGACCCGAATTCCCACATCGGGACCAGCTCCTCCGGGTGCTTCCAGCACGAGCAGCAGCGACTGGGACGATGAGCTTTGACGGTGGGCTCGAGGTCGGCGAAGGTTACGCCTAGGATATGCTTGCCTGCACCGATCTCGGAGAATAAGACGGTGGGCTTTGACGGTGGGCTCGGGTCGGCGAAGATTACGCCTGGGATATGCTTGCCGGCACCGATCTCGGAGAAGAAGATGGTGGGCTTTGACGGTGGGCTCGAGTTCGGAGAAGATTACGCCTGGGACATGCTTGCCGGCACCGATCTCGGAGAAGATGGTGCTGAAGGTGTCGTGGCTTGGCATCTGGCAGTCCGACTGGGGGGGGAAGGGGGAGAGAGAGAGAGAGAGAGAATCGGTGAGGGGGAGAGAGAGAGAGAGAGAGAGAGAGATTAAAATGAGGGTAATTATGTCAGTAGAAGTTAGATTGGGTAAATGGGGTCAAAAAACTCTTAGTGGAGCAAGTGGGCAATTTTTAGGTTAAAATTGGGTAAGTGGTCACGGCCCCAACATATAAACCTCACTGATGGAATATGCAACGTAAACAAGGTCTCCTATATTGGAAATTGTAACAAATATAAAGTCTCGCTTATAGCATTCTGTAACGCACTCTCTTGTCTTGCAAGATGTCATATGCGAGGAACGAATTGCGTCGCCAATTGAAAATGCAACAAACATCCAAACCTCGCATATGAAATATGCGACGTAAACAAAGCCTCGTATATTAAAAATAGTGACAAATATAAAGTCGATCTCGCATATAGTTTTTGGTAACACATTTGTGAGTGTCACAATATGTGATATGCGAGCAACCAATTGTGTCGCATATTGGAAAAGCGACAACTGTGTAATTTTGTCGTTTTTGACAATCAGTAAAACACATAAGGCAACAACTGGGAGTTGTTGCGACAACCCAAAGTCGTCGCATTTTCAATTCAGCGAGAAATTTTGACTTTTTACGACAACTTTGGGTTGTCGCCGATGACAATTTCTCTTGTAGTGAACTGTCTATCAAACAATGAATAATTAAAGAGATATGAGCCATAAAAGAACACCTTGGATCTTTAAGGAGAGAGAAAAGCACAGTATCAATGGAAAGAAGATGATATTGAGGAACATTTGATGCCATCGATCTCTTCTTCTTCTTCTTTTTTCTTTTTTTTTTTTTAATTCCTTAACCCACCTCATTCTTATATATGCCAGTGAGAATCGAACTCATGACTTTTGTGATGTTGGAATTATAACTTACTAACATGTCACAGCTCACTGGCTTAACGCAGCTTAATCCTATATGAGGAAGAGTCGATGCATGAATTCAGTATGAAGATGGTGAATTCACAGAGAAAAGTATGAGTTCTGCAATTGTAGAGAATTAGTTACAACGAAAAATGAAGCAGATGGATAAGTGGTATTTTTCAGACTAACTGAATTACATATAACAAATATGCTTTCATAGTATTAGCTTGATATAGTCATACAATCGGATAGGAAGCATGCTTAGCGAGGCCACAAAGACCTGCACCATATGTTTCAGTTCTAAGAATTCTCATGTAGCCCTTTTCACCCCACTTCTCCCCCCATGAATTCTTAATTAGCCAGTAGTTGGTGCCATTTTCAGTCCCGTACCCAATAATTGTGACAGCATGGGTCAGTATGTGACCGCAAGAACCATTAAACACTCCACCTCTGTATAACTGAAATTCCCTTCCATGACCCTCGATGGCAGTCGAGACTGGTTGCATGGAAACAGCCTCGAGTAGAGCACTTTGATTGTTGGATGGTACATTTTTATAACCAGTTATCCGGGCAGCATGCATAGTTTCCTTTTGAGTGTCGCATTTTCGGACCGTTGACACATTAGAAGTGCTCAGGTATGGGTACTTTTCTTCACTAGCAATTCCTCCATTTGTCTTTATGTATTCAAAAGCTGATCGGACGCTACCACTTTCGCAGCCAATGTTGCGGTCACACTCCAAAAGTTGTTGCTCGGACAGCGAGACCAATTGGCCGGTTTTGATTTTCGTAATCCCTTCCACTGCTGCCGCCGCAGCAAATGCCCAGCAAACAGCTACACATATCATACAAAAAATTAATGGAGGAATTTTCTCAATTAAGCGAATGAGTTGATACCGGAAATAAATAATACAAGGAAGGTTTGAGAGATATAGGGTGATAGCTTCTCAATAACTTACTACATGAACATTGATCCTTAATAGAGGTGACGGCTCCTTGTTCCCTCCAGTCAAGGCTAGTTGGAATATCATCAATGGACAGGCTTCGGTATGTGTTAGTATAGTGTTGGCATTCCTTCTTCACAAAACTCTACTCATTAAGAAGCCCAAGGTTGCAGCCCAAGCCCATAATTGTTTAATTACAATTGTTGTGGTTGCCTTGCTGTCAGCTTCCCCATCTTAGCATGATTGCAACTTGCCTCTTCTTATCTTGCTGTCAAAGACCCACGTGAAGACTTGAAGATCAGTTTGCTGGCAGCTTCCCCACTTTAGCTTGATAGAGAAATTGCAACTTAATTACTTCCTCTTCTCTTGTGTGTGGCTACCTTGCTGTCGAAAGCCAAAGGCAAAGTTTGAAGACTAGTTCAATTGGAACTTGCTACCTCATCAGTTTGCTGCTTTGCTGCCTTATTGTCGTGCTTCCTCATCCCATCTCATCTTGTTGTCTTGTCCAAGATCAAGCTTCAACCTTGCAGTTCAAAAGAAGACCCCTCTTCCCATGGCTCAAGTAAGCTCATGCATGGCATCTCTTTCTCAAACCCAATGGTTTTTCATGGGTTCCATTCCTATGTCAGTTTTGATTATGGAGCTTGAGTGTTTTGGTTTCTTGAATTGGTATTCCCAATTGAAATTAGGAGCATGGGTTTACATGGGCAATCTGAAATTATGGGTATGAGTTTACCATCTCCAATTGAGTTTAAGGGTTCTTTGAGTGAACTGTGCTTTCTCTTCCTCCTATATATATATGGGTTCTCTGTTCATTCTCAAGCATTGAAAATATTTGGGTTTTCAATCCCTTTGTTGTTTAAAGTTCTATCTCTTTGGTTTTCTGTTTTTCAAAGTGTCTTGTTCCATGTTGAAAACAATTTGAAAAACAACAAACCATTCAATCATTCATACATATCATATCTTGCATCCCATGAGGTCATTTGGGTATTGCAAACTTCAAAGGTGAAATCTCCAAGAAGAACTTGCTGCGTTCATAGCTTGTTTCATAGCTGAGATTTCTGAGTTGTTCACTTGTGTAAACAATTAGCAAGAGTTAAGTACAAACAGTCTAGTGAGTCAGTCTAGAATGGTTGCCGAGTTCAGTGCAATCACTGTGTTGTAATCTTGTAATTTGGTTTCATAGTGAATTGGTTTTGGTCTTTCAAGAGTTAAAGGCCACGCAGATGTTTTCCCTCGATAGGGTGTTTACTGCGTTAACAAAAATCTGTGTTCTTTAATGCTTTAGTTGGTTTGCTTGATTGTTCAATATATTCTGTTCAATATCAGCACTCAGGATTGATCACCCAGTTGCAATCCCTGAGAAAGTTTTGAACGAAAAAAAATTGGTTGTGAGCCTATTCACCCCCCTCTAGGCTCCTTCTAGGATCTTCAATTGGTATCAGAGCGGGTCACTAACCTGTGTTAGTGTGTTCCTCTGGACTCCTAGAATGGACCGTGATAGAGTCTCTAGTTCCATTAACTCTCCTCCATATTTTGATGGGAAAGATTATTCTCAATGGAAAGTAATGATGATGGCTTTCCTGCAATCTCAAGAGGATAAGTTGTGGAACATTATAGAGAAGGGTTGGATAGAACCAACTAAAAAGGAAACTGAAACTTCAAATCCTATTCCTAAACCAAGAGGTGAGTGGACTGTTGCTGAGCAATTTGATCACAAATGTGATACTAAAGCTCGCTATAGCCTTTTCGCTGCCTTGTCGGATAAGGAAAGAAAAAGAATTACAAATTGTCCAACTGCTAAAGCTTCTTGGGAATTACTTCAAACCACTCATGAGGGTAACAAAAAGGTGAAGGCACAAAAACTTCAAAGCCTTGTGCTTGAATTTGAAGAAATGACTATGAGAGAGGATGAATCTGTTGATGACTTCCATAGTCGCCTCATCAATATTACCAATCAATGTCATGGGTTGGGTGATCCTATTTTAGAGCATAGAATTGTGAAAAAGTTTCTTCGAGCTCTTCCTCCTAGTTTTGAGGCTAAGCAAATTGCCATTGAGGAAGCTCAAGATCTTGATTCATACTCATTAGATGAGCTTGTAGGAAATTTGAAAACCTTTGAGTCAAAAAGGAGAAAGGGTAAGAAAGAAAAATCAATTGCTTTAAGCACTTTGAAAAAAGAAGAAGACCCTTCTGATTTTAATCTAGATGAATTTGCTCTTCTCACAAAACAGTTCAAAAAATTTCTTAAATCCGGAAGGCCATTCTCTTCTAAAAATTTTTCTGGTTCCACTTCTTCCAAAAGAAATCAAATCGATGATGCTTCTAATGACAAATACTCAAAGTCTTCCAAGCCTTTTCAAAAGAAGTTTTTCAGTGAAAAACCAAAATGTTTTGAGTGTCAAGGATATGGTCATCTTGCTGCTGATTGTGCAAACAAGAAATATAAGTCTCAATCAAATAGAGCTTTTAAAACCTCTTGGAGTGATAGTGAATCTGAAACTCAGTCCGACCATGAAGAGGAAAATGTTGCTCTTGTTGGTACCACCCAAAATGAGTCCTCAGATGAATCTAATGATGATGAGCACTCCGAGGAGGTAGCCTCTAACAAGTTCCAGCAACTGTACAAGGCCTCAAAAATAATGATTGGAAAGACTGAGGAATTGAAGGATCAACTTGCTGTTTGTGAAAAAGAAAAATCTGGGATAGCTGAGAAGTTGCAATCCTGCAAGAAGAAGTGGGAAATTGAAAGAAATGCATTGGTAAGTCAAGTGGAGACTCTGCAAGAGAACTTGAATGCTCAAATCAGGTTAGTCAATTCTTTAACTTCTGAAAAAATCTCTCTTGAAAAATCCTTACATGATTCTCAAGAAAAGTTTTCAAAATTTTCAATTGGATCTGATAAAGTTTCTAAAATGATTGGAATGGGCAAAGTTGATAGGGACAAAAAGGGTCTTGGTTTTCATTCTGGAGAAAGCTCCTCTAAGAAGCCAACTATTTTTGTGAAAAGTAGGTTGCTGCCTAAAGAAAATGTCCCTAAGTCATCCAAAAAATTCATTCCTATTTGTCACCATTGTGGTATTACTGGACACATTAGACCAAGGTGTCATAAACTCAGAAATAGTCCTCAAAAGTCTACAAGGTCTCATGAAAACTCTCTGCTTCTTTCTTTACAGTCAACTCTGGAAAAATCTTTGAAAGAATTTGGTAGGATTGCTAAACTTGTTGCAATCCCGAGAAAAGAAAATGTTGTTTGGGCAAAGAAAAATAAGTCATTTCATCCACTTGCTTCTACTGATTTTAAACCCTTTGACATTTGTGGAACTGATTCTGAACCTTATGAAATGTGTCTTCTATCCTCTTTATGTTTCTCACATGTTGAAGAAAATGACTCCATTGCTACTTGTTTGGTTGCTCTTACGGCTCTATCATCTAGAAAAGCTGATACTTGGTATTTGGATAGTGGGTGCTCTAGGCACATGACAGGTGATAAAAACTGGTTCTCATCCTTCTATGATGAGGCTATCAGTGGTTCTGTCACTTTTGGTGATGGAAAGAAAGCAAAGGTTGTGGGAAAAGGGATTGTAACTGCTCCTGGTATCCCAAATTTAAAAAATGTGTTGTATGTTGAAGGGCTCCAAGCTAATCTTATTAGTGTGAGTCAATTGAGTGATGACTTTGAAGAGGTTAGATTCAATAAGCTGAGATGTCTTGTTCTTGATGGTAAGGGTAAGAGTGTTATGGGTGGACTACGGTCCAAAGATCATTGTTATTGTGTCAATGCTAATGATTCTGTTTCTTCTCAGATTTGTCTTAGTTCCTCCTCGACTGATGATACTCTAAATCTTTGGCATAGACGGCTCTGCCATGTGAACTACCAAGACTTGGTGAAGCTCTCCACCAAAGAAGGGGTAAGGGGTTTGCCCAAATTGAGTGGGAAACCAATCGGTATGTGTGAGGGTTGCAAGCTTGGTAAGCAAACTCGTTCCTCACATAGGGTCATTAATTCTATGTCTACTTCACAACCTTTGGATTTAATGCATATGGATCTGGTTGGACCTGTTCAAACCAAAAGCTTAGGTGGTAAGAAGTACTTACTTGTTCTAGTCGATGATTTTTCTAGGTTCACTTGGGTGAAATTTTTGAGTGAAAAATCTGATGCTTTTGACAACTTTCAAAACTTGTGCAAAATGATTTCAAATGAGCAATACTCTTCAAATAAATGCATTGTAAGACTTAGAACTGATCATGGAACTGAATTTGAAAATGCTTCATTTGATGAGTTTTGTAATGATATGGGAATTAAGCATGAGTTCTCGGCTCCTATAACTCCTCAACAAAATGGTGTTGTGGAAAGGAAAAATAGGGTTTTAATTGAATTGGGAAGAGTTTTGTTAAACTCTGCTGGTCTTGCTCATACTTTTTGGGCAGAAGCAATTAGCAATGCTTGCTATACCATCAATAGAGTCATCTTTAGATCGGGAACTGAAAAAACTCCTTATGAGATTTTGAAAGGAAAGAAACCAAATGTGAGCCATTTGAGAGTGTTTGGCAGCCCTTGTTACATCTATAGGGATAGAGAATATCTTGCCAAATTTGATGCTAAAAGTGACAAAGGAGTCTTTCTTGGTTATTCATTGAATAGTAGAGCTTATAGGGTTTATAACAAGAGAACTTGTTCTGTGATGGAAACCATTAATGTCTCTATTGATGACTCAATTGTGCTCTCACATGCTCCTTGTATAAGTTTTGATCAGGTACTTTTCGAGAGAGAAAATGATGATGATGCTGCTGCTGAAGGCCAAGAAGATGAGGAAGTTTCAGAGGGGATTGATGATACCTCTACAATCCAGCCTGTTTACAGAACTGGACAGCAGCAAGTGCATAAGGATCATTCCTCCTCTGACATCATTGGTGATGTGAATGATGGTTTGAAAACAAGGAGACAAGCAAAAAGGGTTGTAAGCAATCTCTCTATTCTTTCATGCTTCATTGCAAAGCATCAAGAAGATATTAGCATCATTACATTTTATGGTTTTGTTTCTGTTATAGAACCTAAAAATGCTAAAGAGGCTTTGTGTGATGTTAATTGGATAAATGCCATGCAAGATGAATTGAGTCAATTTGCTAGAAATGATGTGTGGTATTTGGTTCCTAGACCGGACTCTTCAAATGTCATTGGAACAAAATGGATTTTCAAAAACAAATCTGATGAAAAGGGTCAGATTACCCGCAACAAAGCAAGGCTTGTTGCTCAAGGGTATTCTCAAGTTGAAGGTCTTGATTTTGATGAAACCTTTGCCCCCGTTGCAAGGCTTGAATCTGTTCGTCTTCTCTTTGCCATTGCATGTCATTTGAGGTTTACTCTTTATCAAATGGATGTGAAAAGTGCGTTTTTAAATGGTGTTCTTCAAGAGGAAGTCTATGTTGAACAACCTGCAGGATTCATAGATCCTATCCATCCCGACCATGTGTATAGACTTAAGAAAGCTCTCTATGGGCTGAAACAAGCCCCTAGAGCTTGGTATGAGAGACTTTCCTCTCATCTTTTGGATAAAGGCTATGTTAGAGGTTCAATTGACAAAACTTTGTTTGTAAAAAGAACTTCTCATCATTTAATTCTTGCTCAAGTCTATGTGGATGACATTGTTTTTGGTTCAACTTCAGATTCATTGATTGAAGAATTCACTAATATCATGAAAAATGAGTTTGAAATGAGTTTGTGTGGCAAATTAAATTATTTTCTTGGTCTGCAAGTCCAACAAAGGAGTGATGGTCTCTACATCTCTCAAACCAAATATGCCAATGACCTTGTGAAAAAGTTTGGTTTGGATGCTGCTACTGCTGTCCGAAATCCCATGGGAACTAGTTCAAAACTTGATGTGGATTTGACTGGAATTAGTGTTGATCAAACCTTGTATAGAAGCATGATAGGAAGCTTGTTGTACCTTACTGCTAGCAGACCCGATATTTCTTTTAGTGTTGGTGTTTGTGCTAGATATCAAGCTAATCCTAAGGAATCACATCTAAAGGCTGTTAAACGCATCATTAGATATGTTTCTGGAACTTCTAACTATGGGGTGGTGTACACCTTTGATTCCAATGTTGAGATTGCAGGTTATACTCACTCGGATTGGGCAGGAAATGTGGATGATCGAAGAAGCACCTCGGGTGGATGTTTCTTTGTGGGAAACAATCTTGTTTCATGGCATAGCAAGAAGCAAAACTGTGTGTCTCTCTCAACTGCCGAAGCCGAGTACATTGCAGCTGGTAGTTGTTGCACCCAAATGTTATGGATGAAACAAATGTTGAACGACTATGGTTTCCCTCAAGGTAAGTTGTCAATCTTTTGTGACAACACTAGTGCCATTAACATCTCTAAGAATCCTGTTCAGCACTCACGCACAAAGCATATTGATATTCGATATCATTTCATTCGTGATCTTGTTGATGCAAATATCCTTGAGCTGGAATTTATTCCCACTGAAAATCAATTGGCTGATTTGTTTACAAAACCTTTAGACAACCTTCGTTTTGAGTCTCTTAGGAAGTCTATTGGAGTGTGCTCTACTGTTTGAATATTCTCACTCATATATACAGGCTGTTTGTTATATATTATGTGTGATGCATTTAGTGTAGGTTGTGAAAAATAAGTGGTTTATTTCCTTTGGGGATTGCATGCATTGTTTCAATCCTGGAAAATACTGATCATGTCTTGATCTAAGATCAGAGGGTAGTGTGTTCATAATTTCTTCTTCCTTGGTTACTCAAGGTTCTCAAGACTCTTTGCATCAGCTTTCTATTGTTCACTGCTCTTTTTTGTTTGAAAACTCTATTATCTTAAACTCTTGCATCTAAATCTCTTGTGGGGTTTTATATTGTGCTAAGTTTTTATGATGGGTTGAGATGAGTAGTTTATGCTTCTTCGTGAAAATATTTAGAGAAGCTTGGCCAGGCTATTCCCAAAGTAAACGGGCCTCGATCGTGGTGAACGATATGAGGATTGGGAAGAAAAGGGAATGGTTTGGTCACCCCGGTGGTATTTTCTTGTTTGATATCCTCTTTTTGACTCGAGTTGATATGTCCTTAGGAGTGTCCTTGTTACACTTAATGCCTTAAAACCAACTGGTTTGAGAGCCATTGACATAAGACTTGTTACATGGGTCAAAAATATGGTTTACTTCGGAAAGCTCAAGCTTAACAAAGCCAATGATTATGAGCTAAATAAAATAAAAAATAAAAAAAAATCTGGAGAGATAAGGAACAATGAAAAAATAGGACTTCATCTCATTCCTTTGTAATCTCTAATGTATCAATTCTTATCCCTTGGATGGTTTAGCTCAAGTTTCTCAAAAAATTCAAGAATCATGAAATGCTACAAGTCATCTTTGAGTTGTGTTTACAAAAAGGAACTGTCAAATTGTCTTGAGTTTCTTTGTGGGATCTGGTGGGATTCAAATGTGCTCTGCAATCCTCTGTGGCTCTTTGCCTGGCTTTTCAAGATAAATCTAGGATTGACTATGTCCTTCATCCTTGCTTGCTTGCATTTTTAAAATTCTCAATAATCCGCTGCATATATTGAGGGGGAGTATTCATTGATACATGTGGTCTTCCTTGTGTTCTTCAAAATTGAAGGTTGTTATTTCAAAAATGTTATCCAAGTTGGCCATTTGCATTTTTCTGCAGATTTTGTACTCTTGAAAGGATGTTTTCTGTTCTTGTTGATAGCATTTTCCCTTTGTCATTCCTAGACAAAAAGGGGGAGAAGTATTAGGTGCCTTTGTGGCTGTTCCTTATTGCTAATGCTTCATGTGATCTTAAAATGCTTTGCTTGGCTGCATTGTTTTTCTTGTGCCTTAATTGCCCATGCTTCACTTGGTATTTCTTGTGCAATTGTTTCAGGTTTGTTTTGCAGCTGCTGTCTAAGTATTAGGCTAGTATTGTGTTGCAAAGTAGTGTTTTGTTTAGGAATGCCAAAGGGGGAGATTGTTAGTATAGTGTTGGCATTCCTTCTTCACAAAACTCTACTCATTAAGAAGCCCAAGGTTGCAGCCCAAGCCCATAATTGTTTAATTACAATTGTTGTGGTTGCCTTGCTGTCAGCTTCCCCATCTTAGCATGATTGCAACTTGCCTCTTCTTATCTTGCTGTCAAAGACCCACGTGAAGACTTGAAGATCAGTTTGCTGGCAGCTTCCCCACTTTAGCTTGATAGAGAAATTGCAACTTAATTACTTCCTCTTCTCTTGTGTGTGGCTACCTTGCTGTCGAAAGCCAAAGGCAAAGTTTGAAGACTAGTTCAATTGGAACTTGCTACCTCATCAGTTTGCTGCTTTGCTGCCTTATTGTCGTGCTTCCTCATCCCATCTCATCTTGTTGTCTTGTCCAAGATCAAGCTTCAACCTTGCAGTTCAAAAGAAGACCCTTCTTCCCATGGCTCAAGTAAGCTCATGCATGGCATCTCTTTCTCAAACCCAATGGTTTTTCATGGGTTCCATTCCTATGTCAGTTTTGATTATGGAGCTTGAGTGTTTTGGTTTCTTGAATTGGTATTCCCAATTGAAATTAGGAGCATGGGTTTACATGGGCAATCTGAAATTATGGGTATGAGTTTACCATCTCCAATTGAGTTTAAGGGTTCTTTGAGTGAACTGTGCTTTCTCTTCCTCCTATATATATATGGGTTCTCTGTTCATTCTCAAGCATTGAAAATATTTGGGTTTTCAATCCCTTTGTTGTTTAAAGTTCTATCTCTTTGGTTTTCTGTTTTTCAAAGTGTCTTGTTCCATGTTGAAAACAATTTGAAAAACAACAAACCATTCAATCATTCATACATATCATATCTTGCATCCCATGAGGTCATTTGGGTATTGCAAACTTCAAAGGTGAAATCTCCAAGAAGAACTTGCTGCGTTCATAGCTTGTTTCATAGCTGAGATTTCTGAGTTGTTCACTTGTGTAAACAATTAGCAAGAGTTAAGTACAAACAGTCTAGTGAGTCAGTCTAGAATGGTTGCCGAGTTCAGTGCAATCACTGTGTTGTAATCTTGTAATTTGGTTTCATAGTGAATTGGTTTTGGTCTTTCAAGAGTTAAAGGCCACGCAGATGTTTTCCCTCGATAGGGTGTTTACTGCGTTAACAAAAATCTGTGTTCTTTAATGCTTTAGTTGGTTTGCTTGATTGTTCAATATATTCTGTTCAATATCAGCACTCAGGATTGATCACCCAGTTGCAATCCCTGAGAAAGTTTTGAACGAAAAAAAATTGGTTGTGAGCCTATTCACCCCCCTCTAGGCTCCTTCTAGGATCTTCAGTATGTAAAGGACTTATCTTCGGATGAGGATGTTAAACTGGAGCCGGCGGGAGTTTTGTATCCAGTATGTTGTCTGCGGAATTCTTCACTGGTCATATCAGAGAACTGATTGACGCTTAACTTGTACGTCTTTTCCCTGTCATTGTTGAATTTCTCCACAAACTCTACATTCTTCTTGAATATGGCAAAACGTCTTTCCTTCTCTGTGCTGTCCGGGTAGACACGCCCATACTCGGCCATCCATTGCTCATGTTTCTCAGCAATGGAAGCTTTGTACAAGGCGCGAGATGTGGCTTGGGATGTCAGTAAGGTCCCCAAGATGATGAATATGGCAATCATCACAAGGATTTTTTCAAAAGCCATTTTTGACAAATTAATTAGTACTGATAGTTATCAGAGGCATAGCTACGTACCAATGGGTTTGGAACTAAAATAGAGATTGCCAAGTTAGCTGTGGAAAGCCAAGCATACTATGATTGCCATCTTGGGTTCATGATTATATAGAAGATGATCAAGCATCACAGCCTTTGCTTGGTCAATGCACATAATTTCTTGAGAGGGACAATTTTTTTTATTAGCCCTTATTTCTGATTTTACAATATAGACCACATGCATGTTTTTACTTTTTACAACGTTCAACATTTGTGTCATTTGATAAAGGTCTAATTCCCTAAGATCCCTTGTATACTTTTATCACAGGCAAGCGACTTGGTCAAGAACACTAAGTTGTGACTCCCATTAAGACTCTATTCAAAAATGCTAAAGCAACAACCTCTTTAAATCTGAATCAATTCTGGAGATGGTCAATCAGTTTTCACTTGCTGGAGAGTGGAACAGAATGTTAGGAATGGTCAAATGGAAGATGATAATTCTAAATTAGTTTGATAATAATTTAGTGAGAGTTCTGGGATTTATACATGTATAATTGTATTGTGAAGGATTTTTCTTTTCAATAAAAAAACCAAAACTGATTGTATCATACATCACATTCAGATGCTGGCATTGTTTTTTATTCCCACAGTTCACGAACTCATATAGGAAAAGATATATATATATATATATATATATATATATATATTTTCCTGATGATGTTAACAGCAAGTTAGTCTCATTGTTAACCTCAAATTGGCTAAAATTCTTAAAATACTAATTTTAATGAAGTGGCGGCATTCCGAATCATTAGATTACTTGAAGAATCAAAATTTGACGAACTTTACAAAACTTTAGTGCGTTTTCACTTTAGGGGAGCCGGATCCAAATTGATGTCAATATAACAAAAATATGACATAGACTGCAATATTATATATTGATTTATGAACCAAAATTGCAAAATTCAAAATACACGGATCTGTTTAAGTAAATCCAAATTGTGTCTGGCCCGAACTCTAGGTTACTTGACCTAGTGATAATAAGGTTTTAATTTGAGATAATCTTGGAGAATATCTTAGAGATATCCATTCATTGTATGATTATCTTTCCTTGTATAATTTAGATTCTATGCATTGTAATCCTCTATATAAAGAGACATCTATTATCAATGAGAACACACAACAATTTTCTCTCAAATATCGATTTCCTAAAACATGTTATCAGCACGACGCCCTAACCCTAAAACCTAATAGCCAAAACCCTAAATCCGAATACAAAACCTTGAAACCCTTTTGACCCCCGCCACATACCTTAAATCTCTCGATCCCAGGAGCCTAGAACCGCCGGCGGCATTACCAGAACTGACCGGAAAAGCACCGAACCAGCCTCCAGAAGAAAAAGAAGTTTCCTGCCCGGTTCGAATCCTTCCTGTCCGAATTCTGCAGGAATATTTCGTCAACGATGGCATCCTAAATCCAGAAATCGGGAACCGGAGAAAAATGGACCAAAACCGGCCGGAAAGTAGCCGGACTGGTCTAAAAACTGTCACATCAGTGAACCGTTGGAAATTGATGCCTAGTCCTTCTCTAGCTGAGCCCAGTGCAAGGAACAGTCCAGCCTTTTCCCTAGCCGAGCCCAGGGCAAGAAGCAGCCCAAAAGAAAGAAAAGTGAGGCGGCCCAGAAGAGGAAAAGAAATAAAATAAAATAAAAGGAGGTAACGGGCCTAGAAGGTGCGGCCTGCATCAGAGAAAAAAAAGGCCAACCCAGAAAAAAAGAAAAAGCAAAAAAAGAGAAGGGCCTGGGCCGAAGCAAAGCAAAAGAAAAGAAAAAGGAAAAAAAAGGAAGGAAAAAGAAAAAGGAATGGTAGCCCACCGCCAAACAATTCCGGCAAACCACCACCATGCTCCGGTGACCTCTGGCGACGACTTCCGGCAACCAAATTCTGGCGATTTTTCCTGCAATTTTCTACATTTTTCAAGGCATGTTTTAAAGGTTCATTTAGTTCCAGTTTTTGAAGTTTTTATTGTTTTTCTCTTCTTTTCTCGAGGACTTGCAACCTCCCTTCTTCTACCCCCCTTTCTTCATCATAGGGAAGACCTAATTAAGCCGAACTATGGGGGTTCGTGCTCACACCAAGCTTGGAGCTTGTTGAGATATCCAAACCTAGAGTTTGTAGAGAATTTATGACCACTTATGTCGTTGTTTCAATCTAATCCAATACCTCTTGGAATTAGATTTCTTAGAACCGACTACGCTCAGAAATCTTAATTTCTTGGAAGCGATTACGCTCAAAAATTCATAATTTCTTGGGAGCGACTACACTCAGAAATTTTATATGCTTTCGTGGTAGCTTTTCTCGCTCTAAAACTAACCCTTTTTCTTGTTCTCTTTCAGGATGAGTAACCTGAACAAATTGGACTTTGCTCCATTAGGAACAACTAGCTCTGGATATCACAGGTGGGTTCGTGATGTCTGCCAGCATCTCAAGGCCGATGAAATCGTGGATAAGATTCTCGAGCCTAGCCAGGACGTGCTAACTGTTGAGCAAGCTCAAGCTTTGGAAGCAAATAGAGTAGCCTTACAGGCAAATAAGGCGAAAGCCATCATCCTAATGACTCGTCATATAGATGATTCACTCCAGTATGAGTGCATGAATAAAGAAGACCCCAGAAGGCTGTGGGTCTCACTCAAAGAAAGATTTGGCAACGTCTGTGACTCCCTGCTTCCTGACCTAGAAGTGAGATGGCATAGCCTCCGCTTCTGTGATTTCAAGTTAGTTCTTCACTACAACTCAGATGCACTTCACATTAAATCTTTAATGGAATTTTGTGGTAAAGAGATCACAGATGTGATCTTGATTGAGAAAACTCTCTCTACCTTCCTTGTCTCTGCATTGATGGTTACTAAGAAATATCGAATCGATGTTATTGCAGGACGGATTACAATGTTTCATGAGCTCATTAGAGCTATGAATGTCGCTGAAAAGCATGGCAACATCCTTGTGAAGAACTATAATTCGAGATCCGTGGAAACAGAGCATATTTCAGAATCTAATTATAGTCACGCCCCTAAGAGAGGGCGCCAAGAGCGAAACCCTAATCTCAGGGATACTTCTGGACATCCTGGTCCATATAATTGCTCTACTTGGGAAAGTAATGGCCAAAATAGGCAAACACGGAACCGAAGAGGTCAACGTGGAAATAGTGAGGGAGGCAACGCCTCTGGCCATGTTGGTGGCGCCACCAACACTAAGAGCCATCTAAATGAGCAAAGAGAAGTATGTTCTCGATGTGGAGTATCCGGTCATTGGGCACATTTGTAGAGCTCGTGAAGAAATTGTCACCGCCTACAAAGCATAATATGAAGCAAGAGAAGCTCACTATATGAAACAAGAAGAGCAAGAAGATGATCTAGAGTGAAGGGTTGAAGACTACAAATCTGACTAGGATCAATAGATCGCCAATTCTGTTTAAGTCTTTATTTTTCCAAGAGATGTAATAGGCAATTGCCACGAGCTTTACACTCATGTCTACTCGACACACCACACGTTAATGGAACATTGAATTCTTTTTGCGTTCCATTAATACGAGTGACAACTAAACAAACACAAGCGTTCACGTATTCATCATTCACGAATTACAAACGCTTACCTTCGCAGCGCTCATGCAACTTACATTTATCATATGCAATCGAGTTTCTACGTCATAACCGATCATACTCGGCGTCATTTGCATGTATACATCGACATGTATCATGCTACTCGTACATTCGCATATGCCAACGCATATCAATACAACTCACATTTGTTGCCCAATGCAACGAGCATTCTACATATGCGTGTTTTTGTCTTTGTTATGCAGGTTAAAGAGTCCCTTCTTGCTTACGGAGTTCGGGGACTTGTAGGGGCTCCGTGCCGCCTGGGTACTTATGCTTGATGACTTCGTGCTTATAACTCCCCAACCAAGAAGCTCCTCTTACTTGGGGACTTCGGGGACTTATAGATACCTACTAGCATGACTAGTTTGCTATCTCACCAAGCATAAGTAACACCCTCTTTGGGACACCCACAAGCCATGGTGAGGCCCAACCGCTACTTGCATTTTGTAGCTCTATGTTCAAGCTACGCTACGGTATCCGGAAGTCGCAAATACGTTGTCGGGAAGCCACCTTCCCGGCCTTGCAAAGTTGCCTTCACAAACATGCTTCTTCACCTATAAAAGCTAACTAGATAACCACTATACATCTTGTGTCACTCTCTCTCTCTCTCTAAAGCTAACTAGAGACCCCCTCGGTCACTAACGTTAACAACATGCTATGCCATTTGGATTGTTTGGGAATGGGTAAAGATTTTATCTATAAAAGGATAATCCGATGGACTTTAAGGAAAATTAAATAAATGCCTTGGTTGCTCGGTTAGTTGAGTTATAAAGAAGTCAAGTTACTTATTGGTTTAATTTTATTATAAAGGACTCGAGCATGTTCACATGGATTTGGAAAAATGATCGAAAGTCGGGAACGAACCCGAATGTGGACGAGCACTCCATATCCAGGTAGGGTGAGCTGTCCCTTCCTTGTTAGAGGCTTTTCTATATGTGGAATGCTCTAGTATAATATTATGTTGCCTGCAAGTATGTTTTTGGTTGTTCAATAGTCGATGCCTCGTGATATCCGTGATTCCATAAATGATAATTGCTTATTGTGAAAACTGAGGCTAGACTTGCATGTTGAGATACTGTACCCCATGTATGTTTGTACTTGTGACCTGAAAGTAATGGGACCTAGACGCATAGATTCCTAGGGATCCCACGGTGTCGATAACAGTGAAGCTCTGGAGGGGGCTGTGCTCCTATGTTTGTCGAGGAAGAGTGAGTACAGACAGTGAACCAGTCATAGAAGACTCAGGGTCAGGAAATGGACACTTTCGCTACTTATAGTCACCCGGACTACAAAGTAGTTGGCCGGTTCTCGAAGGATGATGAACCGGGTTGGTCACCGATTTATTTTAGTTTAGCCGGCAGGTAAGTATCTCGGAGCTCCAAATTGTGTGAAGCATACTGCATATGCTTTATAAAAGAAATAAATGTTTGTCGTTGCCTCTTTTTAAAGTATTTTCGATAAACGTGCACAATATTATGTAGTAAATATTTTTGATTATTATTATTATTTTCAAACCTAGCATGGTTGGGTCGGCCCCTATTAGGCATGCGAAGACGAAATCTCACCCCTACAACAGTGTGCAGGTTTCGAGTATGTGGTCGGGGAGCATACAGAGGAGGCAAATGGCTCGACTTGGCGCATTTCTTTTTGACTTTATCAAGAAATGGTTTTGGTCCTTTACCGGATTTGAAGTAACTTGTTTATTTACTTTCTCACTAATTTACTTGTTTATTTATTTCCTACTCGTTTACAAAATCTCGGGAGACCCACAACACTGGGGCGCGTCTCTCATACTTGTATTTACCTAGTGATTTGTTATTTTCCAAATTGGGCTCCTATTGTAGGCCCAAATCTTTTAGCCCACTTTAAATTCCGCTTTCGAAGATCTGTTGTTCGGTTGCTGGAATGTTTTGTGACTTTTGTCCAAGAAAGTGTTTTGTAAACCAACAGTCTAAACCCAAAAGGCCTTGCGATTTCGGGTTGATGAGTTATCGGGATGTCATTTGTGACATGTCAATGACATCTCGATTTCTCATTGGCTCGTGGTCGCGGCACTGTGGAACCCCTCTTTCGGGTCACCAAAGTTGCGGTGTTGGGTGGTGGAGGAAATGGAGGATGTAGTGGTGGAAGTAGAGGTTTTAGAGGTGGAGATGGTGGTTTTAGTGGTGGAAATAGTGGTGTCTTCTTTAGAGAGAAAATTGGATCTTCGATAGGATGAAAATGATTGAATGGAGTCAAGAGATCTGAATAAGTGGTCTTTGGCCTTTCTTTGATCAGCTATGTGTGTCCTCTTTGGTCCCCAAGTGTGCAAGAGATGCTCTTACACCATTGTCCCCCAAATGGTCCCAAATTGGCAAGGTGACAAAAGGACAAGGTGTAGGCAGATATTTGAATTTCAAGTTATGAGAAATTCTCACAACCATGGTCCTCCTTTGCTGGAGAAAAGACTCTCCATGAGTGGCAACTCGCCGGAAAAGTCGATTTGCAATTTTCTTCCAATCTCCGTGTCTTCTTCCCCTAGCTTCAAATCTCCGCATTTCAAGCCTCAAATAGTCATTTTATTCTCAATGCAAGGTTTCCTACAAATAAAAGGAAATGGATTAAAAAGGGTAAAATAGCATGGAAGACAAATCAATTTTCATAATTATGGGCCATAATTGCATAAGTAATTTGTGACTCAACAAGCATATCAAAGGCTTGATATTGTAAATTTATAGTTGTTTTAATGTTTCATAGTGGCTTTTAGTTGGTTGGTAATAGCTTTCTCAGTCAGTGAGAGTAGCTTTGTTAGTCTCTAATAATAGCTTTATCAATTTATACGAACAACTTTTGTTTTGCTTGGTAGTAGCTTTTAGTGTTGGTGAGAGTAGTATTTGCTGATGGTTAGAGTATATTTTGGTGTTGGTGAGAGTACCTTTTTTGATATTGGTGAGAGTAGTTTTTGTTGCTGGTGAGAGTAGTTTTTGTTGCTGGTGACAGTAGCTTTTGTTTCTAGTGACAGTAGTTTTTGTTGCTAGTGAAAGTAACTTTTGTTTCTAATGTTGGTGACAGTAGTTTTTTTGTTGCTGGGAGTAGCGTTTAATGTTGCTGAGAGTAGTTTTTGTTGCTGGTAACAATAACTTTTGTTGCTGATGACAATAGTTTTTGTGACCTCACATAAGATCGCTGGAAATTTCATCAGAGTAGCTTTTGTTGCTAATGACAGTAGCTTTTGTAACCTCGCCGGAAGTTGCCGGAAATCTCACTAAAGTAGTTTTTTTTGCTAGCGACGGTAGCTTTTGTGGTCTCCGTAGTTCGCCGGAGACCCACCGGAGGTCGGCTGGAGACTCATTGGAGTTGGCCGGAGGTCGGCCGGAGACCTGCTGGAGTTAACTAGAGACCTCGCCGGAGAGGAGAGAGAGAGAATATATTGTTGACTTTTTAGTCTAGTGGAATTTTTGTAAATATTTTGGTTTTTATATCTAAAATATAACACCATTTTTAATCTAGTGGCCTTATGAGGGAAAAAAAACTAGTTGGCGGCCTTATGGCTAAAAAAACATTTAAAGATGCACTTATATGCAATTAACCATTATTGACTTTTTACTACTGATGAAAAATGTCGTAAATATATGAAAAAGCGTTGCAAAAAGTTTTTTACGATGGCTTTGCGATGGTTGAACACGAGTCACTAAAAATTGCGTCGCAAATGGTTAACCATTATTTATGACAGATCACACACGTCATTATGGCTTTGCGATGGGGCTCTAAAGTCTGAAGTCATTGTTCTCTAACAATACCTGAAAAATGGTAAACCCAAATCAAATGCATAAACAAACTACACAAAAATCTTTTGTACACATCTCCTGCACATTTGGAACTTAAAATACTCCTACCTTAATTATTTAATTGAGTATTAACAGACTAACAGCATTCTCCGAATGCTTCAATCTCTCTCAGTCATCACCACCCATGGAGGCCACCTTCCCCCTGTCTAGAGTTCATGGCTTTTTTAGCTACTTGTAATTCAAAAAGAACTCATATAACATAAAAATAAAACCCCCAAATTATCAGAGACAATGTCAATAAAAATAAAAACTTAAAGATTTAACAGCATAGAAAATCTAACACCCCTTTCAAATACCATTAAGATAATTTAGAGTATTCTAAAACTTTAGGTGCAGTGACAATTTTATTGACAACGAAAGGTCATAAGTGAATTCAAATTCAGATTGCATAATTTGATAAATTTTACCGAATAAAATAGCACCAATTACCAAATATACTTCAAGTAGACAAAAGCATCTATGGTTGTTTAGCCGCAGACTCTGATATATCCATTTCTGCACATAAAAAAACAAGAATTCATTCCCAAAATTGGAAATTAAGTGATGGAATTTGAAGAATTAAACTAAAAGAAACAGGATACCATTGGAGATCCATATATAGACAACCCCAAAGTGAATGTCGAAATCAAATTGGAAGAGCAACAGAAAAGAAATCATAAAAAGATCCAGGGTGAGACCGTCTCAGATAGGAGATAAGGAGATAAGAATAAAACACAAACCCCCCCCCCCCCCCCCCCCCCCTCTTCTTTTTTCCTTCCAACTTCAAATATGTTGCCAACGAACATGTTTTCCTTTATTTACGACAACTGTGCGACGTTTTTAAATCAGGTGTCGAAAATCTATGAGCCCCGATATTTACGGCGCAAGGTTTAAATAACCGCCCAGTTTTTTTTTTAATAATTTACGACAGCCATTTCTATGTGTGGTAAGAAAATGTCATTAATAACTCTTTTTCTTGTATATTATTTATTTAAGAACCGCAGTCTTTTCTAGAACTATTCATATTGTAAAGCAAACAAAAAAACTATGATCTAGATTAACAAAAAAATTTGTAATTGTCTACTTGTTCATCCCCTTAATAATCACTTTCTGGTTTCGCCATTAAAAATACACCAAAAATGTCGGTAGCTCTCTCACAAAATTCTTCATGGTTGAATTGATATAGATTAAAAAAAGAAATTTTTTTTTTTTTTTTGAAAATGCAAATTTAATTGTTAGAGGGTGTTTTGGAAAAATTAAGGAGGTGTACTTAGCTTTTTAAATATTAAAAAAAGTGAATTTAAGGTTTAGTAAGTAAGAAATGTCCAAATATCAAATTTAGATATCCAAATAATAAAACCACCAAATATTAAAATACTTTGAATACCAATTTTATACATAAAGTTGTCACAAGATCATTCACAAGAATATAGACACAACTGTATATGTATACATCCAGGATAAATAAATTAAAATTGACACATGTACCTGTATGATCGATTGAACTGATTGAAGCAGCCACGAGCACAAGTCTTCTGCAATTCTCTAGGTTTTTGCTTCTTATGAATGGGGCAAGAACTTATGCTCTTAGTCATAGAGGTTGCAGGGACTTATACATCCTTATATATGAGTTAGGTTTAGCCTTGAACCCCTCCCATAAAGGAAGTTCAATAGGACTCAAACTTCACTCTTAAGAATCCTTATGATATCATATCTTTGTAATTAAGTTAATAATCCAATAAATAGATTTCTATCCCTTACCAATAGATATACACATTGATTAGATTACTAGAATTGAGTTCTATTTCCATATTCATATTATTTAGTCTAAATCATTTATCAATTGTTGTTTACTTTAATAAACATGTGATAAGTCCATAAATTTTCTTACATTCTCCCACTTGGACTATCACAGTCTATACAACAATTGAACCAAAAGACATCAACCAAATAACAACATAAGTGTGCGCACCAAAATATGAAAATCTCATAATCTATTCAGACTTGGTCAAAATGCAGTTACTGATGCAGGGTTACGAAAAGGAATACACTTTAGCAAAGCGTACCACTTCAAAACCACTAACACCAACTCCTGCAGTTCACACAAGCCTCAAAACTAATATGATATCAACAAGCATATGTAATGTATATCAACCTGTAAAACACATGCTTATAGTCCAACTGTATGGCTTTGAATATCAAAACCACAAACACAACTTCAACACTAGTGGATCCTAAACTAAATGTGTTTGTTACTTAACTGAAGCATTGTGCAAGGCACAACTCAATCCACCTGACAACAAATAGCTATTTAATGATAACCACAATGACAATTCAATTGCAACAATCAAATTCCAAACTTTATACCAAGGAATTATAACTGAAAACATTAGTTACCAAACTGAAGCTAACAAAAGTCATTTATGAGACTTTAAATCTTAACACTGTCTTCAAACTAAACGACAGCATACATAAGCCAAAATAAAATAATTATTCAAACTACGAATAGAAAAAACAAAAATACTTAACAATATTCACACCCTTATCTGTATATTTTGTTTGCACACTATTATTATAACCGTGACTTTTAATTTCTCCCACTAAATTCCTGATAGGAGCATAATGTGCGATATTTATATTAATATTTCCTTGCATTTTGTCATGCTATTTCTCTTAATAGAAAGTATTAATGTTTGTTTTATTGTTTTAGGATTCTTGTGGAGTCAAGGAGAAAAGACGCAAGAAAGGCGAAATCGGGAAATTTTCCTGTGCAGATCAGTCAACTTCGACAGAGCATTTAGAGCAGCTCAAAACGAATCAGATAATGATCTTTATATTTTTGAAAAGCCTCGGATGTCTAGTTTCAGCAGCTTTTTACGGTTCATCTATATCATTTTTCTAGAAGAAGTTATGCGCGATTTAGTACAGGAAGGTCAAGCTGCGCGTGAATCTGGTTTTTGACGGGAATTTATATTTACATGAAGATTCTAGAGTCTATGACGTCCAAAGGCTTTTCCCAATCATATTTGGATACAAATTGGAGATGATGACTCAATCTTAATGACATGGAATTATTTTATTAGCTTGAAAGTAATTAAATTGTGCATCAATCGAAGGAAACCTCAAGCAAATTACAAGCAGAGTTGAATAAGGAAACTAGGGTTGTGTATCTCCTATATAAAGAGCCTCTGCAACACAATGAAGAGGACCGCACCCTTCACCTTCTCTTCTGTCTCTCTTTCTTATTCATCTGCCCGCCATCTGTTTCTTTTTCTCTATTTTTATTATACTATGACAATGTATAACTAAATTACTTTTGTTAGTGGCGAGGTTTGAAGCCCTAAGACATGTTTTTGACAATATTTTGATTCTTAGTTTTGAAAGTACTTTGTTGTGAATTTGTTTGTTTGGTTTTGGTTTACAGATAACTCTTGCATGTTTATGTTTTATGAATGCGCACATAAAACATTATGATCATGTGATCGAGTGGGTGATAGAAGCATTTTAATGCGACGTTTTAACAGTTATTTCCTCGTATTTACTTAGTTATTTCCTTAAATGAATCCTTTTAGTTTAGGAAAGTTTCTTTTTCCCGATTTTAGCAACACTACTAGAATAATGTCATTAGACATCACCACTATAAAATCGGTCAGGATTGCACCTGATGTTAAAAATCATGTTAACATCAGTTTGTGAAGAAACCGATTTCTATTGTTATTATGGACATCAGTCACCAAAGAAACCGATGAGAAAAGTTTCGTACGAAAAATTTACAAAAATGCGGAGGGACTAAGTTTAAAAGTTTGAGAAACGCGGTGTCTAAAATTTTAATTCCCCCCAACACTTAGTCACTTTATCTAAAAACTTTCGAACCCTAATCGATAGACTCTCACTCTGAGTCTCTGACTGCCTCCTTCGCGTCCCCGACCTGAGCTCGTTCTCTGCGTTCAGCTCTTTCTCTCTCGCTCTTCTCTGAAACCCTAGCGCTCTCCTCCCTCTCCTGCTCTCTTTCCACGACTACTGTCTCTCCCTCATTGAACTACTGCCTCCGTCCCCTCACCGGCGCCATCGCCTCTGCCGGTGTTTCTCTTCCAACACCACCACGTCGTTGCTCCGAGATCCGAACCCCAACTGGTCCAACCTACCTCCAAGGAGTTTATCCTCCTCGATTGGTGCGACTTCGAGCACCAAGTGCCAGCATGGTTCTAAAGCTCACCTCTCTCTCTCTCTCTCTCTCTCTCTCCCGTAGCCCCGCTCTCCTCTCTCTCTCTCTCTCTCTCTCTGTTTCTCTCTCCGGCACGGCCGCATGACGCCTTTTCTTTCTTCGACGGTGACGCCGTGATGGACTGACGGTGCACGGTGAGTCTGGGTTTCTGTTTCTCTTAATTTCTGCTTCTGGGTCTTCACTCTTTAATCGATTTATGGCTTCCTCTTAATTTCTGCTTCTGGGTATTCAATTTCAATCTTCAAGTCTGGGTTTGGCTCGAACTCTACTAGGTGAAGCAGCTTCAATTTCAGTTGTCGACTCGATTTTGGAAACTTCAAGCTTGGTAAGTTGCTGCCATCTTTCTTGCTTCGATTTCTGGGTTCGAATTGCATCTGTTTCTTTTGCTATACGCTATACATATGACTGATATGAGATGAAAATTGGATATGTGATCTGTTTTGTCCTTCTGGATTTCTGGGTTCGAATTGCATCAGTCACTTTTTGCCTTTCTGTTTTGACTTTGGACTTGAAAATTTGAAATTGAGTTGCATTTGTAGACTTGTATCTGTTTTGGTAAAGCATTGAATTGTTTGATGTATTGGTTTTGGATCCCATATCGTAGATTTTGAAGATTGTATCTTTAGTTATGTATCTGTTTTGTATCTTTTTTGCGACTGTTGCGGTTATAGGAAACAGTTGGAGGAAACTTCATTGGTGTTTTTAATATGGGTGAGTCTCTGTTTTTTAAGGTTCATATTTAAAAACTTCATTTGTTCTCAGATTCTCTCAACCCATTGATGGAGTAACTTATATATGGTTTAACCCATTGATGGTTAACATGCAGTAACTTATATATGTTTGGACTTTGGAAGAAGCATTAATAATTGTGTTTGAATGGAGTGTGTTTACTACTTGGCCATTTTGATTGATATATATTTTTTTTCTTTTTCAAAATGGGTTGAGAGAGAAGGGAAGCAGGATTAGTTTAGTGGTTTACATATTGAGAATGGTTACTGTGGTATCAATACACTATGGTGCTTTGTTGGTGGAAATTGGGGTACATATGGTTTAACCCAGTTTTTAACAGAGCAGTGGTTGTTTTGGATGTTATGGCAGGATGGAAGGCCGCGATGACTGGTGGGGCCGAGCTTACAGGTGGCAGCGGCAATGTGGAGGTCAAAAGTGACTCAATTAGTGAAGGGAGTTCGGATTTTGATCTGGAATCAGATGGGTCACTGCCCTTTTACATGCTTGATGCTTACGAAGAGTTCTATGGACCTAATATGGGCACTGTTTATCTATTTGGGAAGGTAAACATGACGAGTTTTATGTTATAACACTTATTTTGCGTTCTTATTAATGAATGTTTTGTAATTCGTTTCATTTCTGAAGAGTTATTATCTTACAAGCTTAATCATATCAACCTATTTTATAGTTGATTCATTGTTGTGATGTAGGTTAAAGTAGGAAGTTCATATCAGAGTTGTTGTGCGGTTGTAAAGAACATGCAAAGATGTGTCTATGCAATTCCGGACAGTCCTTTATTTCAAATTGACGAAATGATGAAGCTTGAAAAGGATGCCGAGGACTCAAGGATTTCACCCACAGATTTTCGTAAGAAGCTGCATGTAGGTTTTTTCTTCTGTATAAGCTTGAATATAGATAAATTTTAGTTTGGCCTTGTCTTTGTTTTTCTTTTTTGGTTGCTACTGTTGATGCTTTTTTCTACATCATCAGGATGCGGCTTCAAAATTAAAGAATGAATTAGCAAAGAAGTTGTTGGATCTCAATGTATCAGCTTTTAGCATGGCACCTGTCAAGGTTTGCATACTCAATAATTCTGATATTTCCAATTGTGCGTTGACTCAGTTATGAGAAAATAAACTTTTTTGGAGGTTCATAGTACTTTCATGTTCTTTCTTCCTCTGTTGCTCACTTTCTGTTATGTGAACACTGCAGAGGAACTATGCTTTTGAGTGATCTGACATACCTGCAGGGGAGAATTATGTACTGAAGATCAATTATCCATTCCGGGTATATAACTCAACCAGTATGAAATCAATAGGGTTATTAGGTAGCACTAAAGTGACCTTCAATCGCAAATCAACTGTATTACAGCTTCTTGCTCATAGATGTTTGGAGTTTCATAGGTCGTTGCTGTTTAACGTTGCCTGTGAAGTAGAGATGCATAATGCAGAATGACTTGATGATTTATTAAAGAAACTTTTTGACTCAGTTTCTTATGAACATTATTTGCACTGGTGCAGGATCCACCACTATCAGCAGATCTAAAAGGAGAAACTTTTTGTGCTCTACTAGGAACTCATAGCAGGTATAAAGAGTTAGAGTTACTCTTCATTTTTAATACCTGATATATAACTTTTAGAATCTTCCTTCTGTGATTATATTTTCATTCCTGGCTTGATTACCTACAGGTAGATACAATCTTAAAGAAAACAATTATCTTACTATAAACTCTTCTTTAGAAGAAATAATGAAAAACAAAACATATTATGCAGCGCGTTGGAACTTTTCCTTGTTAAAAGGAAGATAAAAGGACCTTCTTGGCTATCAGTTTCAAATTTTTCCATCTGCCCAGCTCCACAACGGGTGAGATCTTCAAGTCTCAGCATACATCATCATCTTAGTCATATTGTGAAATCCATATTTGGCTTCTTTCTGGTTTCTTTGTTAAGATTATGTCATTTTACTGTACAAGTAAGCTGGTGCAAATTTGAGGTGATCGTGAATGCTCCGAAAGATATAAGGGTCTCAGCTTCCACAAAGAAAACTGTAGATATTCCTCAAGTGGTTGTTACTGCAATAAGTTTGAAAACTATTATCAATGAGAAGCAGAATGTTAACGAAATTGTCTCTGCATCTGTTGTCTGCTGTAACAAGGCCAAGGTAAGACCTAGAATCTATTTTACACTGCCTTGTGTTTTGCTAATTATTGAGTTGTCTTGTTGGAGTGCTGGTATGCTTAGCCACTTTACTGTTGTCCGTAAGCTTGATGGTGGCATATTTCCTATAGGGTTTACTAAAGTGGCTGCAAATAAGAATTCTAAAGCCGGATCAAATGTCTTGAGCATTGAGGGTATACCCAACAACAACTTGACGAGGTCCGCATTGAAGTAGCCGACTACTTACAGACTATGTTGTAGGTTCTGACCAGTTTCTTGATTTTGAGTTAGACTAGCTTTTAATTAACTTTTTTGTAGCAATTATGAACAAACAAGAATACTAATTGCAATTATTTTGCCCATTTTGTAAACTGTTAAGGATGATGAATGTCGGATATAATACCCCAATTTGCAATTTATAATCACAGTTCTATTTTGTGGACATCATCCTCTTTATAGAATGTGATGTCTAGATATAAAGTTGAAATCAGTTTTAGCTATAAAAACTGATGTCCAGTAATACAGATACATCAGTTCCAAAATCAAAATCGATGTTACTAAAATATCCAGACATCGGTTCATTGTCAAAAACGATATACTACCGAGTGCCAGACATCGGTTCATTGTCAAAAACGATATACTACCGAGTGCCAGACATCAGTTCCGAAATGAAAACCGATGTTACTAAAATATCCAGACATCGATTTTTGAATAGAAACGATGTGCAATAGATTATTAACATCGTTTTTTCGTTACACACTGATGTTAATATAAGTAAATATATCAGTATATGTGGCAGATTACGCTTCAAAATCATGAAGAACAAGAAATGTTTATGGGAACCGATGTCTGTAACAGTATTACTCATCGGTTCTTAAATCAATAACGATGTTAAAACGCAAACTTGTGTTGTATAATCTATATTTCTTTAAGCTTTAAATACAATAAAATGTGGGTTTAACAATAGTAAAACATGCAAGTTTGTTATCATTTAAACCTATTTACATCGGTTTATAATAAGGAACCGATGTCTACCCGAATACTAGACATCGGCTAAAAACCGATGTCTGCATTTTCCTGATCTTTCTCATCACCCACAAAGACATCGGTTGGGTTTTTGTTTCTCATCGGTTTTTGGCCGATGTCTGGGGCCATAATTCTAGTAGTGCAAGTTTCCATTTTAGTTTAGGAAAGTTTCCATTTTCCACTTTTAGAAAGTTTCTATTTTTCATTTTTGGAAAGTTTCTATTTTTCGTTTTAGGAAAGTTTCTAATTTTAGTAATAGTTTCTATTTTCAGGTCCTCGGAGCTCAAAAGTGGAAATGAACTCACGAAAGAAAAGAGGAGCTAGCAAGCGTTAAGAGGTGTGAAGATGAGATACAAAGGGCTACACAAATGAGCACAAATGAAGAAATGAAGTTTTCCTGTTCCAACCAGGAAAACCGGTTCGAAAGAGGAAAGTGTACCAAGCAAGATTCCGAAGCCAACCAAGAAACTTGATCGGAATAATGATGAAAATGTCGTCGGAGATCATCACGGCTTGAAGATGACGCAACAAGGCCCAAGAATCTTCTAGATTAATTATGGATTTCGGCAAAAAGGTGAAAAGCCCAATTAATTTGGGTTGTTGGACGTAATGGAGATATTTTTGGGAATTAAATCTGATTTTGCCATGGGAAATCTTGAAGATAATGTGGAAAATCAAGAAGAAATCAAGGGAAAACGTTGGAAATATTATAGGGAGAGTTTCAAGGGATTGTGCAACAAGAAAAAGCTCAAAACAAGTCCAGATTCATTCCTAAAGCCCCTCAATATATTTTGGACGAAAATAAGGAATAAAATCTGCATTTTGTCATGAAAATCAAGAGAAAATCAAGGGATGACGTTAAAGGTAGTCCATGGAGAGGTTTAAGGAAGAAAAGATTCAAAAACAAGTCCAAATTCGTTCCTACAATTCCTAAAGGAATTTTGGCTGAAAATAAAGAACAAAATCAGAATTAATTCATGGATATTCGGCAATAATATATTTGGGACTTATTTTGAAGGCTTTTGATTGGTTGGATGACACACCAGGCTTACATGGCGCTACGTGATTGGTCGAAGCTATGCAGAATTATTAAATAATTCTTTGGAAAAATAATAGAAGATTCATGAAGACTTGGAGACCAAGGCTAACGTCCCCTATATATACTCCCTCATTCTTGACGTTTTACACCTCTTCATTCAGAAAACAATTCCAAACATGAAGCTTTCTCTCCCTCTCCATTCTCTAGTTACAAGTTCTGCGTCTTCAAGCAAGGAGAGGAAGAAGAAGAAGGAGCCGTGAAGATCAACCTCCATCATCCACCTTGAAGACTTGCTTCCAAGATTCAAGAATCCAACGTTCAAGCTCTTCATCTCCATCTCCACTCACAGTGTACTTCATTCTTTTTCCTTGTAATCATTTTTGGTTTCCTTGTTTGAATTCTTAGGAATTTGTTTCTAGTTAACAATAACGTTTAGGGCAAAGTTTAAGCCCAGTTCTATGTTTAAATAAAGTTTTCGAATTCTATTTATGATTCTAAGTTGCTTATGTGAGTTTGTTCAATTGAATTTGCTTTACATAAAACTTTTATATGTTTATGTTCTTTGGTGGCCAACTTAGGATATATGCATGTAATTGGTTCTAGGTTTAGGTAAACAATTCACCTAATAGTTTTGTGAGCCTATTTCATAAGTAGTAAAGGCTTTGGACAAAGGTCGAGTTCAATTGAAGAGGATTGCAAATAGATGAACTTATTCATACTAGGTTGTGCACTTAAGTTGATAGCCTTTCTCTATGTGTATTGCGTTAAACATGTTATGATTAGCTAGCTTTGTAGACTTTGATTGCATGTTTGATAGGATTGATCTAGGTGCTTTCACTTAGATTAATTAGCAAGGAAAGTAAAAAATAGAAAATCATTTGCTTCAAATGTTTTACATGATCAACTTCTTTCTCATGACTTGAAAGAACAATTGTGGGGTTGAATCGAATTTGATTATGGAATTGGTTTTGATCTTTGTTTCTTATGTTCCATTCTTGTACTTGTGTTTGTATAGTTTTATTTGTTTTAATTCTTTTAATTTTCGAAACCCAATTCCAAAAACCCCTCCTTAATTCGTAAATATGTGTATACTTGTATATATTCTTGTAAATATTATACTTTGTTTTATTTTAATTCTTTATTTGTCTTACAATGACAGGTGTACCATCAATCCCCGGAATATAACGATTCCTACTTGCTTATACTACTAATGATATTTTTAGGGTTAAATTATGCGCTTGCTTTTAGTGCATCAATTTTTGGCGCCAATTCCCCCATACTTAGCTTTTGCTAGTCCTTTAGCAAAATTACAACACAGACACAACTAAGACCTAACAAAAACAAAGATAGAGAGACTCAAACACTACAACAAACGAAAACTCTATTGTCCTTCAACATTTTGTCTCAGAAATCTCTTACTTTCACATCATCAAAATTAGCACTTAACCAAGAATCAATGTTTAGGCATTCGAGAGTTAATTAAAACATATAATTTACACATACACAAGTAGGACTTGGTTGGAACAATGGTGATGGTTTCAGTTAAGCATGTTTCAAACAAGTATGATTCATATCCTCACAAGGTATATCCACTCTTTCTTCTCTCAGATCAAGGTAATGCTTAAAACCTTATACACTCAAGTACATGTGAAAGATAACAAGTATATCACATATTGTAAGAAACGAAAGCACATATATACATCATATTTTTTTTTCAAAGATCTCATGAAAGATATCAACTACTTGCACGGACGGACCCAAGCCATAGGTTCAACTCTTGTAACTCATCTCCACAGATCAAAGGCTGTCCCATCTTAAGGATCAAGAAGGTCTTCTTAAAGGTTGTAATGGGGCAAAGCTCAAGGTTTTAAGAAATGAACGGGTAAGGAATTTAACAAAGTTTCCTAAAAACTTAGCAGCTCATGTAGATGTAGAGACTTCTAGAAATCCACCAAGGCATACACAACGCCACTCCCAAAGAGACAAAATAAAAACGCATAATGTCTTCATGTTGGACCCAAACTTATTCTAAACTTCCCTTAAACTAGTGAACTGGACAAAGACCAAATTTTTCAATAGTAGGCCTTCGATTCAAAATGATCTCCAAACTCACCAAGTATGGGGGACTAAAATCCATAAACACATATTTTTTTTTCTTTTTCTTTTCTAGCCGTACACATTTTTTTTTTCTTTATTTCTTTTTCACGGCTTCCACATAATTTTTTTTTTCATGGACAAGTCTACCCCCACACTTGAACTTTCACCTCTTCTCAATCTTCATCCTTAACGCCAAATCCTCAAGTCAAGTCTCAAAAGATAGCTCTACCAAATTTTTAGAACAATGGGTAGGATTGCAACTATACTAAGGTTTAGGGTTATGGATTTTAAGGGTGATGAAAGAAAAGGCTTATAATTGGAGGCTCAAAGGGGTTTGTCTAGGGGAGTCCCACGAGGGGTACAAATGGGGACACAGGCTTATTTGACAATGGTGGTAATTTCTAAGGTGCCTCTATCCCTTCCAGAATCAGGGCCATCTATTGATAAAAGTCTCAACAAGCACAAGAGAGAATTCTAGCATTCTCTAGTCCATCAAACTTAATCTATGGCAAGCAATCAATCAAATGAAAGAAAAATGAGATCATCAAAACATCGCCAAGAAAATAAGAATATATTTTTCATTTCACTCCAAGAAAAAGGGACATGAGCTCAAATATCTCACATGAGTTTTTATGAATCAAAACTCATCCTAACATGCTCATATTTTGTACCGAAGTTACGAAATCCATATCCACTCATCCTAACATGCTCATATTCTGTACCGAAGTTACGAAATCCATATCCACTACACATGCACACATTTTTCATATATCTCAATTAACCAAAGAATACCATTTTAAAATCATCTCAATCTTGTGATCCTCTTTTAGCCATAATTTCGGAGATATAGAATCATCGTAGACAGTTAAAAGGCATCCTATGACTCGAAAATAAAAACAAAGGACTAAGACTCAATAAATAAAAGCAACGAAACTTTTTTTTTTTTTTGGACATTTTTTCGATTTTTTTTGTATTTTTCAATATATATGAGTCAAGACAAAAGTATAAATCTGTTCCCCCATACTTAAATATTGCATTGTCCTCAATGTAATCAATCATAAGCATGCGATGAAACAATTAAGCATATAGGAATGGAATTTACGAAAAGACTACAAAAATAAAGGAGAAAATTGAAAAGTAAAAGAAATAGGGAAAGAGAAAGCAAATCTGTGTTATTGACTCCTTCACAGCTGCTTTTGAATTGGGTTGCCTCTCAAGCAGCGCTTGAATTTAACGTCTTTCAGCCAAACGGACCTCCACTAAATAAAGTTAGTGACTATACAATAAAAGAAATACAAATTAATGATTTATACTAGGCCACATCATATGGCCCTTGGGCCCTAAGCCCGCCCGGCCCGTAGGGCCGAAGCCCGGCCCGGCCCTTCCATTAGGGCGGGCCGGCCCGACCCTTTTTTATTTAGGGTAGGGTATGGGTCTCACAAATAAAGCCCGGCCCTACCCTACGGCCCGGCCCGATTGAGCCCGTAAGGGCTAGGCCCGGCCCGGCCCTTAAAGCCCTGCCCTAACCCGGCCCTAAAATTTATATTTTATTTTTGTTATTTTCTATTACATGTGTTATATGTATAAAAGTAATAAAACTATGGAAGTGTAGAAAATTATTTCAATCTACCATATTAGGAAATGAGTCTTTTAAATTGAGCCATATTTTGAGAAGAAAAAAATAATTTTTTTTAAAGAATTAACCGTTAATTCGGCAAAAACGCCGCCGTTTTAATATAATCTTATGAGTATTTTAATATTTACCAATAATTACTGTTAACTAATTAACTGTAATAATTACAAACCTATTATTTCAAATTGGACAATATATTCATGTAATACCAATTTTGAAATAAATCAAGTAATCAACATAACTAAAAATAATCAATTGGTCGAGTTGAAACCTTTTTACCAATGTAATGTTAACTTCTTAATGAGCAAAATGGGGGACGAAATGGAATTTTTTAAAATGAACCGCTGGATGTTGTTTGCATATGAATATATGTTAGTGGTAGAAATTTCAACAATTTCCGCATTCGGTTGGACCTCGATCTACCCGGTCAACTCAATACCCTAAATAGAACATAAAACAAATATGTTCTTAACCAGTCCTTGGCAATTCACTTTTTTCGATCTTTCAGCTCCCACACTCTCATGGGTAGGAGGTCTACTTATGGATGTCAAAATTCCACAACGTTTGTCCGCGCATGGTGCCGCTCCCCTTAGGGAAGTTTGCTTGTGCAAAGCGTTGACCGCTCCATTAGGTGCCTTATTCACGGCGGATCGGCCTAATTTCTTTACACAATACCTATCACTATTGTATAAACATATAAGAATTTTCAGATTGATCGATTTTCATTTCAAAATTTTTGGATCGCACATAATCCTTATATGTCTTGTAATGTAGTATAACTAGTTTATTAGGCTTGTTACCCTCCATGAGCAAAATGGGGGACGAAATGGAATTTTTTAAAATGAACCGCTGGATGTTGTTTTCATATGAATATATGTTAGTAGTAGAAATTTCAACAATTTCCGCATTCGGTTGGACCTCGATCTACCCGGTCAACTCAATACCCTAAATAGAACATAAAACAAATATGCTCTTAACCGGTCCTTGGCAATTCACTTTTTTCGATCTTTCAGCTCCCACACTCTCATGGGTAGGGGGTCTACTTATGGATGTCAAAATTCCGCAACGTTTGTCCGCGCATGGTGCCTCTCCCCTTAGGGAAGTTTGCTTGTGCAAAGCGTTGACCGCTACGTTGGACGCCTTATTCACGGCGGATCGGCCTAATTTCTTTACACAATACCTATCAATGTTGTATAACCATATGAGAATTTTCAGATTGGTCGATTTTCATTTCAAAATTTTTGGATCTCACATAATCCTTATATGCCTTGTAATGAAGTATAACTAGTTTATTAGGCTTGTTACCCTCCATGAGCAAAATGGGGGACGAAATGGAATTTTTTTAAATGAACCGCTGGATGTTGTTTTCATATGAATATATGTTAGTGGTAGAAATTTCAGCAATTTCCGCCTTCGGTTGGACCTTGATCTACCCGGTCAACTCAATACCCTAAATAGAACATAAAACAAATATGCTCTTAATCGGTCCTTGGCAATTCATTTTTTTCGATCTTTCAGCTCCCACACTCTCATGGGTAGGGGGTCTACTTACGGATGTCAAAATTCCGCAACGTTTGTCCGCGCATGGTGCCTCTCCCCTTAGGGAAGTTTGCTTGTGTAAAGCGTTGACCGCTACTTTGGACGCCTTATTCACGGCGGATCGGCCTAATTTCTTTACACAATACCTATCACTATTGTATAAACATATAAGAATTTTCAGATTGGTCGATTTTCATTTTAAAATTTTTGGATCGCACATAATCCTTATATGCCTTGTAATGTAGTATAACTAGTTTATTAGGCTTGTTACCCTCCATGAGCATTGTCAGATTGATCAATTTCCATTTCGAAATTTTTGGCCCGCCCGAATAAGCCATATTTTTTTTCTATTTTTTAATTACGTTTCTCTTTTTTCTATAATATGCAATTTATCTCTTTCTTTGTAATTGATTTCATAAGTTTTGTTTTCTTTATTTCTATTTTTTTTTAGACAACAATTAATATTGGGAGATTTATATAGATAGTTAATTGAATATAACCACCTTAAGTAATATTAATAAATGTTATAAGTTACAAGTAATATTAATATAAAATATGTTCAATAAAAAACAATGAGTCTTATATCACCAATATATACCATTAAGCCATATTTTGAGAAGAAAAAAATAATGTTTTTTTTTTGTTAAACAAAATAAGGCCCTTTTTGGCCCATTTCAGCCCTATTTGGCCCTATTTGAGGGCCGGCCCGACCCGGCCCTTTCGGCCCTAACGGATCGGGCTTTTCGGGCGGGTAAGGGTTAGCATATTTAAGCCCTGGCCCGACCCTACCCGGCCCTAAATTTTGTTGACTTTGACTAGGCCCGGCCCGGCCCGACCCTAAGCCCTAAAATTTAGGGTAGGGCCGGCCCTAGCCCGGCCCATGATGACCCCTAATTTATACTGATAAAACGTCACTATTCACTATTTTTTTTTTTTTTTGGGGTTAGACAAGTATAATTAGAAGTATAATGTACATAATTTTATACAGAGACACAAGTACAAAACGTCACTATTCACCATACAAAGATACAAAACGTCACAATCTTTACAGTTATAAGGAGAAGTAAAATGTACAAAATTTTCACACAATACCAAGAGTATAAAACGTCACAAATAAACACATTTTTATAAACAATTAATAAAAGCTTGAATCCTATTATAAGCTCTTAACCAAAGTTTAGACGTGCGGCCTAAGGGCTCGATCCTTAATATTAGTAGCCCTCCTCAATCTTTTGGTAACTCTTTTCACACAGAGCCAGGTAGTAGAAGAAAGATTTTGGCAGAGCTCAACTCACTTGTTTAGCAGGGGACAAGACCCTTTGCTAGCACTTCTAGTATCCAATCAACCTAGACACCCTGTGCTACTAAGGTGTGCCACATGAAAGAGAAGAGTGGATGACTAATGTTAAAAACAAAGTCCTTCACTTATTCCGTTATGGTCAGAAACCCATAATAAAACTCTTACTCTCATAAACCATTAATAACACTTTTACGAAAATTATGTACAAGTATCTCTTTTCTTTTCTTTTATTTACAATTATTTTCAACACTTAGGTAAGGGAACAGGGAGTCTCGATGTGCAATGGGACTGAAACAACTACCATATTTAAGACTATGTTTAATCCAATATACCTTAGTGTATCACAACATTTTCTTTTGTTATAAATATCATTGATATTGAATTAAATTCCAAGCGGTAAATCAAGTGGACGTGTGGCCCAAGTATAGTTGTCTAGACACAAATTCTCTTTAGCATCCTTTGGGCAACCTTACTAAAATGGCCAAGTGGGGGAGGACGAACACGAGAGGAAAAATCCATTTTGGCATGAGCTACTCCCACATAGTGGTTTAGGCCCATTTGTAAGCACTTCTGGATTCAAAAACCGGTCATGAACGTTGTCCCCTTCCTAGATACCATTCCACATAGGCTATACTTACTAAGATGAAAAAGTTCATAAGTGTGAAGACAGTTCAACAAGTGTTAATAAAGGCCGCCCTCAACCTTAAGGGACCTGAACTAGGTACCAATAAGGGGTTTAGGCCAATATTAACAAACACGACTTCACCTATTCCTCTCAATTTACAACTTACAATTAAAACTCATATTCAACAATATAAAAAAAAAAAAAAAAAACAACCTAGTTAATGTATACTAAGTTTCCAAACAGTTTATATACAACAACTATAAACAAAAACAAGTGATTTTTCAATCCCTGGCAACGGCGCCAAAAATTGATACACTCAAAGCAAGCGCATAATTTATCCCTATAAAATGTCATCGTTAGTATATGGTAAATAGAGATCATTCTATTCTAGGGATTGAGGGTACACCTGTCATTGTAAGAACAAATAATTAATTAATTAAAGTAAAAAGTATTATTTACAAAAATACAACAAAGAATAAAAATATATACAAGTAAACACAAATAAGGGGGGTTTCGGATTATTAAATAAAAAACTAAAATAAATAAAATAAAGAAAACATAAAAACATATATACAATGGGTGGAACGCAACGAACAAAGATCAAAACCACATCCATATGAATGAAATCCAATCACAATTCCTATAGTTGATCTTCTATGTCATGAGAAAGAAGTTGACCATGTGAAACGTTACAAAGCAAACGATTTCACATATTTTACTTTCCTTGAATAATTAATCTACGTGAAAGCACCTAAATCAATCCTATTGAACATGCAATCATAGTCTAGAAAGCTAGCTAATCAAGAACACATTCAATGCATTAAGAACAAAGAAAAGATGTCAATCAAAGTGCACAACCTAGTTATGAATAAGTTCACCTATTTGCAATCCTTCTTAATTGATTTCGACTTTTGTCCAAAGCCTTTACTACTTAAATCTAGCTCCAATTACATGCATATATCCTAAGTTGGCACATAAAGAACACAAACATGCAAAAGTTTTCTATAATAAAATCAATCAAGCAATCTCACATAAGCAACATATAAATCAACATAAAAAAATCACAACTTTATTTCAAAACATATAAATGGGCTTTAAACTTTGCCCTTAACGTCCTGTTAACTAGAATTCATAACTCTACGAAATCAAACAAAGGAAATAAAAGAAAGTATGAAATACACCGTGAATGATGGATGACATGGCCTTGAGACGAAGAACTCGAAGATCCTTGAAAGCAAGCAATCTTCTAGGGATGACACAAGGGTGGATGGTGGTTAGGATCTTGATGTATTGCATGACTTCTTCTCCTCCTTGGTTGAGACGCAGAGCTTCTGAAGACTAGAGAATGGAGAGAATTTTTCTAATGTTTATTTTCTAATAGAGAGAGGTGTGTTGTGGTGTTGTGTTGATGGTGTTGGTGTGTTGTGATGTGGTGGTGGTGTGATGGTGTTGTGGTGTTGTTTATTGTGATGTCTAGAATGCTCCTATTTATATGAGGATGGCAACTTAGTCTCCAAGTCTTCAAGATTGATCCACACAGCATTAACCAATCAGATAATGCCACGTCAGCTCTGCTATGTCATCCAACCAATGAGAAACTTCCAATTTAACACCTTGATTTAGGGAGATTATTTTTGAATTAATTGCATGATTATTTTCTGATTTGTCTCCTCAATTTTGGCCAAGAATGAATGTGGAAATCAAGGAATGTATCTGGACCTGTTTTCAACCTTTCTGCTTGTTGCAATCCCTTGAATTTCTTCTTCCTTATCTGTTGAAATCTCCCTTTGGCCATAATCATGCATTTAGGATTTAATTGAGATGTCATTATCCATATATATTCTTAAAATTCGGCCAAAATCAGTTTGTGTCTAATAATGTCCCAAAATCTGATTTTTAAACATATTTTCTTGCCAAAAATGACTCCCAATCCATATCACCTTTGTAGAGGACATCTTGTTCTTGGGCTCTCCTAGCCTATCCAGGTATCCTATTGTCATCAGGACTCCTCATTTTTTGTCATTTCTCTTCATTTATTCCAATGTACCTAGAAAATAAAAATTAAATTACAATTTATATATTTAAGGAAATAACTAAGTAAAATATGAGGAAATAACTATTAAAATATCGCATTCAAATGCTCCTATCAGTGGGGCTAGAAATATGTATTTTAATCTCCTAAACGGTTAATAATGCTTATTTCCATGGTACTAAAACCTATAGGACAATAGGTTAAACCAAATATAGAGGATTGCATGCTAGGTAGGCGTTCCACACTAGTTTTGCATACTTGTTTCGATCAAACACTACAAGAAAAATGGTCTTTTGCAAGGAATTTTTCCTTGTAAAAAACTGAAAATTCCTTGCATTAACCCAAATGCAAGGAATGTTCCTTACATTTGAGTCCTTGCAAATAGGCCCTTGCAAAAGAGCAAAAACAACGACCCAAAATTCCTTGCATTTGAGTTCACCAAATGCAAGGAATTGTTCATTTCAAATGTAAGGAATTGAACACCTAAGGTTAACCATGGTTAGCTGATATACAAGGAAAATTCCTTGCATATCATTTCTTGCATTTAATATTATAAAAATTAAAAAAAAAACTGAAAAAAAGAAATGTACCCCAAATGTCATTCCAGACCTCTTTTTATTCCTTGAATTAAAAACAATTATTTCGTTTGTACATCAATAATTAAGGCTACACTAATCTATAACAAGATTAGCAAAATAAGACACATATGCACAAATAGACACTAGACCAGAAATTAGCAAATGCAAATCACTGAAGCTTGGGGTGAGTGTATTCTTGTGTGGGAAAAGTCATCCCAACTCATCTGTTCCAGAAATCCCCTCAAAAAACTCTATTTGAGCCTTCAAGTCGTCATTTTCTTGCTTCAATCTGAGAATATTGGAAGAAACCCAAAATATGAACTTCAAAACAATCAATGTAAAAGTGCAACAATAACAACCACAGTTTATTTCAAACCCCAAATGTGAGATAATACAGCAGAAAATGTAGTTTAACAGAAGCCAAAGGCTGCTGGAATATTTTAAGTTCTTGTGTTCATATTTTGGTTTGTTCCAGAAAGACCCTTGATTAGATCCATGACCTCTAGGAAAATAGGATCTGCCCTGCTCCTCCCCTTGGAAGCAAACATGTTGTTATTGATCCCACTAGGTAGTATTCCCGCGTGATGCTGTGGGTTTATACTATGGGTTTAATTTTTTTTCTACTGAGAACAGTGTTTCATACTGAGAACCTTCTTAAGATAAATGATATTGTCTAAACAGTCTCATATGTTATGATCCTCACATCCATACCTGAAAAAATTCATAGATATTCATGTATAAATCAACAAAAGGAAAATCATTGATGACAGGAAATACAAATCACCTCGAGCTGAATTAAGGGGAAATTATTCAATACCTTATAGCAGCAGCTTTGATGTCTTGAAAAGCAACCACCTTTTCATCCTACAACATCTTGCTATTCGTAGGCATACTTTTTGCCTTGTAGGACAATCCAATTTTTGGACACCTTTCTTTTCCTCTGGACATGCAAGTAACATAGATTTCCAATCAATTAAATTGCTTGATAAATCATTTTAGTATCTTTTTTTTTTTCTAGATCAGATATGCTTACCAAACAAAGAATGTGCATGGATGTTATTTTCCATGTATTCGTATACCAACAGTATTTAATTTCCTTCAATGCAGCAACTGTATAACCTAACCACATCTGGATGTTGTCAACCAGATATCATGCTACTTCATTCACAAACTCACGATTTTCTCGCTTTGATTTTGAAAAGAGTTGCCTGCAATTGTAGTGCCATCCAATAATATGCCCTGCATTGAACAGGTTATCCAATTTTCGATCATTATGAAATTAAGGCATATAAATTAAGATAGTAAATGAAACCTACAATACCTTATCGACACAACCAAAATTGCTCACCAATTTTGTTTACAGGATCAAAGTTATTAGGGGCAGCTTTAATTTGCCTCAACTTGAAAAAGCCAGTCTGCAGATCCAGTCCTCTCAGAGCTGCCCAAATAACCAGGTTAGGATAATACACTATGCCAAAATTCTCATCACACTACACTTTTTAGACAACGAAAAAAAAATTTCCGTTGTGTGTTGACGAAAACAGCTTCACACAACACGTTTAATGAGATTTAGTTGTATAAGGAGGTCAAAAATCAATTTTTTTAGGTGCAAGATTATTGTACAACAGTTATAAGGTTTTGTTTGTTGTCTGAATGAAAAATTTTTCCCCCCTCACCTTGCTCAAATTTGGGTCGAAATTTTGACTGACCTTGTACAACAGTATAGTCGTATTTGTCGTATGAGAGTAAGTTGCAAAATAACATACAACACATTTTTTGTTTCCGTTGTGCAAGTTTGGAAGAAAATCAAATGTACTCCAAAATGAGAGTGATTAGCCCTAAAAAGACCAATTTTTGGGTGAAATGCTGGTACATGAATGTAAGCTCCTACAACGGAATAACCTATTTTTGTTGTGTGAACGTGAGATGACAATCCTAAGCGGGAGAAGTGAGTTGGTATGTGATTCGCACTAGGCGGGAGATTTACTTGTTAGGTCGTCTCTAAGTTTCAAGTATAGACCATCAGACAACCAAAATTCATTTATGTGTTGTCTGACTTGATTATACAAAGTAGAAAACTAAACTTAATGCACCTTTGTCTACCACATTGTCTCCTACTTAGCTAGTCTTTGCGAAAAGCCGTAAAACCCATGTTCTTCTAGCTTCTGAAAGCGGAACCCGTCTTCTTCTCTTAAAAGAATCAAACCCATCTTCTCTCTCTAATTTCACTCCCCTCTCTGCGGTTCTTTGAGTCGCAAACCCTAACCCCTCTTTTCTTCGATTTCAGATTTTTGAATTTGAAGAGGCGTGTAATTCTCCTCTCTCTGCTATCTCGACTTGAGATTAGGGTTCTTCATACTGAAAAAATTGGGAGGTTCTTCGATCTGCTGATTCTGCGTACTGAGAAGAAGAAGCTCATCAAGGAATGTGAAGGCTGGGTCTTCGAAACCTCTAATAGATCTCACGAGTTGGTGGCTGGTGCATCCAAGAGATTCGATAAGATCAGGACGGCAGCGCTCAAGCAAGAAGATTCGATAAGAGCAGGGAACGAAACTAAATTAGACCCGACCCCGAGAGAAAGCGTGCTCAAACCCTAATTTTCATTCTTAACCCATCGACCTCCTCCTCCCCAAACTCGCTCCTCCTCCTCCTGACCATCACAATCCTTCCTCCTCCATTCTCCGGTGGAATCTGAAGCTCCAAGAGAGCCGAAGAAACCTAGACCCCAACAAAGTCGAAGAAATAGATGAAGCTCTGAATCCTTTCGACGACAAACTCGAGCTCCCTCTCCACCTTTCGCCGCCTCCGACGGAGATCAACCAGCTTATGTTCGCTGCTTCCAGCTTTGTCGGTTAACCTAACACAGCTACGATGATGACGGCTTAGTTGCACCCTGAATCGACGTTGCCGGCTCCGAAATTTCCTGACTTTCGATTCCGATTCACACTAGTCGAGACTAGGAAGAAGAAGAGGTAGTGATGAGTTCGGCGATGCTGAAGGAGAGAAGAAGGCCAAATGCTCTGACTATGTCCCTTAATTCGAAGATTTACAGAGTCAGCGATAGGCTCTTCCTCTGCCTCTCTGGCCTCACCATCGAGGCTCAGACTTTGTAAGTTGGAATTGCTTGTTCTTCACTTACGGTTATGGTTTTTAAGCGTTGATTTCGATTGGTGTAATTTTTTTTTTGGGTAATTTTGGTGAAGGTTTCAGAGGCTTATGTATAAACACAAGCTTTACCAGCAGAGGGAAGAGAGGCATTTTTGATGGGTGTTCTGTATATGCTTGAGCAATGTGATTTAGGTTCGGTCCACACTCGTACTTGATACATCTGTCATGATCTTTCTTAAATTTTACTGTTTTTTTTTTTTTTTGTCAACTGCAGGTTACCTGATGGAAAAGATTGAATGCTGACCGAACTCGGAATCGAAGATGGGGCACAACTGAAGCGCCATTTGATCCCCAAATCTAGAGTGAAATCTAAGAGAAGCAAAACGAAAAGCGAAAGCAAAACCAGAGAGAGGTAAGGGTCTTTTGAGCTTCTTAGTTTAAGCAATTGAGAGTTATCTTTTTGCGTTTATAGTTCTCTGAAACCATTTGGCCTTAGTTCTGAATGTTCACGTTTTATTTTCCTATATGTTCCCCGGAATGAATGTGGGGAGTTGGAACGTTTGGAGAAGCTAGTGAATAGAATGAGAGGGGAAGCTCGGTATATATTGGTGAAGAAAGAATTGAAATTGGCTGAATTGGTATATATTGGAGTTAAGCTTGCATCTTTCGTTAGTTTGATCCACCTATTTTTTATTTTGCTGCATTTTGGAATTTTTCTGGGAATCCAAACGGTGTTTTCTCTTCTAGCGTTCTGCATTATTATGGTATTTAATTTTTGGATGTGATTACGGATCTGGCGGTATGGTGTTAGCGTGAGAATCTTTATTGACGATGTATGTGAAATTTGGTTATATTGTGGAATTATTTGTTTGTTTTTGTCAATTTTTTATGGAGGTCTCGACTTTTTGACCCTGTTTTGATTGGTTTGGTTTGCAACTGGGAATTGATAATAATGAAAGGAAGGAATAGGTTTGAGTATTTTGCTGGATAACGATTTTGACTTGGTCATATACTTGATTAATTATGAGGGATTTTGGGTAATGAAGACTAAATGAAATGAAATTGGGAATAATGGTCATGTTTTAGTAGTCTCACTCAATGAAATTGAAAGCTCTGTGTGATCTAGTTAAATAATCTGCTTCCTATTTTCTGCTTTTTGCTATTGGATTTGAAACTTGAAAGCCTAGATTCAAGTTCTAATGCATTACCTATTGAGACATGATGAGGGTATTAGTAATAATACTCTTTGCATTTAGTTGTATATATCTTTCATGGTCCTGATTATATTATGTGTCCTTGCTCTAAGGATGCCCATATCCAGAGCTCTTTGTTAAACATTATGAATGATATTAACAGATCTGGGAGACTTGTGTTGATTAATTAGCCAACTTGCCACTCAATTCTCTTTTATTAGCACGATATTTGTTTGGTTGCCCATATTTGGGTTGTAGGGCGTCTTGAATGTCCTGCTAATTAACTTTTCTTTGGCTTGACACAGATATTGTTAAGGTTCTGAGTGTATTTATCATTTCATTCATGAAAGTACTAGCATACTTGTGCTCTCCTCTGATTCCTCAGGTTGTCCATACTGAATAGAAGTTTGTTCTCTATTGCAAGTTCTTATCTTCTCTCTGCTTTGTATTTTTAATTCGACTACTTGAAAACTGATGATTAAATAATCCTTGCTATACTGTTTACTTATTTCCATTTATGATTCGCTGTTTGTTTTTGTTTCTGGTTTTGGTAGAATGCTGGGGCATATATCTTCCGGCGTAATGGTACATTTTTCATACCTCTGTTTTTGAATTCTCCAATTAACACCACTTCTCAGAAAGCTTAAAGCACATATACTTATTTTTGTATGAATGTATAGTTGCACCACAAGTCTGTTATATGATGCAAGAGATCATGTTCTATATGAGGTAATCTATGAATGTAATAATTTTTATTATAGACTAATGTATTTATATGTTCTTACTAGTATTTGTTCATTGCTCTCTTTTGTTTGTCATTTTTGTGTTCCTATGTTCTTAAGTCATAACAGATATTTAGACTTTGTTTAACTTTCTCACATTTGTTTGGTCAGGTCACCAACACGTTTGACCACGTACTGGTACACAAGCATATGGTGTTTCTCAAGTAAGCTTATATGATGATTGTTTCTTCAGTTTCGTTTCACGTGTGAGCTAGATGTAATTTTAAGTCTGGGATTGAATGTCTTCTTATAACACTTTAAATATGATATAACAAAGCTAGGTTGTGTGTGTTTTAAAAGATATAATAGAGAAGGTTTTGGTTATGTCTCTTTAATTAGGATCATTACTATGCCTTAGAGTATAAGCCCTGTCAATCTGATAGTTTTTTTCTTTCTTATTTGCAAGCATTATATGGGCGAGTCTTTGACCACTGGATCTTGCAAGCATGAGGGAAGTAAATGGAACTTGCATTGCAATGTACCAGAGGTAGAAAATATTCAGTTCTTTTATTTTATATATATATATATATATATATATATACGAAAATTCTTCCATGCTCAGAGCATGAAGTGCTCGGGCACATCACCACACTTTCTAACCGTCAGATGTCTTCTCACAATCCTGACCACTCATTTATATAAACCGGCTGACCTGCTAGCTCGTTTTCTGTTCAAGAAATCACCATGATCATTTTACTCTTTTTCTCTTGGTAAAATCTCTGTTAACAATCGTCCAGATTGAGGGTGGCTAGCAGACTGGGGTGAATTAAGTTTTACGCAAACTGAGTGGAGTTCTACCTGGTCTTGGCTAGATTGTTTATCACTTTTTAGAAGTGCATCTTGGATATAGTTGTGTAAGAGAGGAACCCGGGTGTTCATCATTCACCATGCTCCTCAACCCAGAAAACTCTTTTTCACCGTCCCCTGCAGAATTTAGCTGGGATTTGGGATTTGACGGATTGAATCATTCTGATCTTGATTTTCCACACCAAATTCAATTCCCTCTTCAATATTTGACCAGCAAATCGAATCTGGAACAAGTAAAAAGGGAGAGAGAATATAAAAAAAAAAATTTTAAAAAAAAAATCGATGCTCCCTAGCTTTTTTTAATCAACATATGTATGAATGATGTGCTGCCATGGGCTCCAGTGAATCTCTGGGCTGCTATCGGGATCGCGTTTGAATGATCTGCTAGGTCCATTTCCAATCCTATTAGCACAGGAGCCATCATTGTTCCTAATCTCAACACCATCCCCATCATCAGCATCAACACCACGGGACACTGGTTCTGACTTTACATGATTATCATCCACAAATTCACTCCCAAAACCCATAAGCCATAACTAACAAAAACCCAGAGTTCCCAATTCAATTAGATCAAGATCGAGAACAGAACCATCATTCAAGCTCATGCCCCAAATGTACCAAATATTAAAATTCCAAATCAAAATTTGATCTTTCATTATAAATCAAACCCATGCTATGCAGCTAGGAACTCGAGTACTCGACCTCGACCTCATTATTCAATATACCGCAACCACATGCCCAAACCCGACCCCATCCCCCACCACCCTCCTCCACCGCACTTTCAGCCAGGACCACACTTGCTTCTCTACCGCCACTGACTCCGGCTTCCGCGTCTACAACTGTTACCAACAAAAGATGAACCAGTTCCAGTCATCGAGAAACTTGACTCAGACTTGGGTCACCTAACCTCTGGATCCAGTCCAGCCTATGAATTTCAACACCAGGTTGTGCTTCACTGTCGATTCCATGATGAGATTTGAGAACTCCATACGAGGGTCTGGAGGATGTAGGGCAGAGACAGTCAAGCCCAGGTTTCTGGTTTGATCGGATATCGTTTTTCCGGCTTGTATATCAGTTAACGAGATATGAAAGGGTGATAGGGGTTGACAGAGTGGTGAGGCCACGTGTGTGATGGCTTTTCAAGGTTCGAGGCTTCGAGCCACGTACTAGTGTTTTTCAAATTTTTTTTTTTTAGGAAGTACTGTTTTTGAATCGGCTTGTTATTTGGTAAAATGTAAGTCGTTGCCTTAGAGGATCGGGTTATAAATATCGATGAAATTGGATCAATTTTAGATTTGAAGTCTAAAATAATGTAATTTTCACATCTAACAGTCGGTGTCTCAAAACTTATTTTCGTTGACGATCTCACTCTTTGGAGGGTGTAGTTAATAAAATAGGATTATAAAACTTTATTCAGTTGACTTAAAGGATCAAGGTCGAAATATAGATTAAATTGGATCAATTTTGGACCAGAAGTCTAAAATAATGTAATATGTGAACGGTTGGTGTCCCAAGACTTGTTTCCGTTGACGGTCTTTGCCCTTTGGAGGGTGTAGTTAATAAAATAAGTTTGGGTGCGGCTATTGCCATTTTTTCATTGACCATAGCCATTTTTTCTTGTCTTGACAACATCGATTGATTTTGATAAATTTTATTTCCTCCAACTTGTTAGTTATGGAAGACATATTTCTTATAACTAATAAACAAGTTATACCACATTAGTATGCATATAAGAATTTTGTGCAATACAAAAAATCGAAATTGAAAATCGATAAATTTGACATTATTTATCTATTTAAACGGTATTATTAGATATTGTGTAAAAAAATTAACCCGATCCACCATTATTTATAAGTCAAATAAATCTCTTTCAAAAAAAAAAAAAATAAGTTAAATAAAGCGGTTAACCACTTATACACTAATAACTCCCTAAGGGGAGCTTAACCACGAGTAGGTAAACTGTCTGAAAATTTTACATTACTTGATATAGGTCATAGCCATGAGAGTGTGAGAGCTGACAGATCGAAAAAAAAAAAATTTATGGGTGAGCAATTATGAGCATATTAGTTTTATGTGGTATTTAGGGTTTAGGGTTGACCTAATAGATCGAGACCTAAACAACTTCGAAAATAGCTGAAGTTTTGACCATAATTATATATTCTTATCATGATGACATCCAACGGTTGATTTTGATAAAGTCTATTTCCTCCACGTTGTTCCTCATGGAAGGTATATTTTTCAATACAACTATTAAACAAGTTATACCACATTAGTAGGCATATAAGGATTTCGTGCGATCTAAACAATCAAAACTAAAAATTGATAAATTTAACATTACCCATCTAAATATAGCGTATTAATAGGTATTGTGTAAAAAAATTAACCCGATCCGCCATCATTTCAATATCAAATAAAGCGGTCAATCACTTATACACTTATAACTCCCTAAAGGGAGCTTAACCATGAGTAGATAAACTTCTCAAAATTTTTACATTAGTTGATATAGATCATACCCACGAGAGAGTGAGAGCTGAAAGATCGAAAAAAGAAGTTGTAAATGAGCGGTTATGAGCATATTGGTTTTACGTGGTATTTAGGGTTTAGGGTTGACCTACTAGATCGAGCCCCAAACAACTTTGAAAATGGCTGAAATTTTGATCATAATTATATCTTCTTATCATGATGACATCCAACGGCCGATTATTATAAAGTCTATTTCCTCCACATTATTCCTCATGGAAGGTATAATTTTCAATACAACTAATAAACAAGTTATACCGCATTAGTAGGCATATAATGATTTCGTGCGATCTAAACAATCGAAACTAAAAATCGATAAATTTGACATTACCCATCTATTTATAGCATATTAATAGATATTGTGTAAAAAAATTAACCCGATCCGCTATCATTTCGATGTCAAATAAAGCGGTCAACCACTTACACACTTATGACTCCCTAAGGGGAGCTTAACCACGAGTAGATAAACTTTTTGAAAATTTTACATTACTTGATATAGGTCATAACCACGAGAGTGTGAGAGTTGACATATCGAAAAAAGATGTTGCGAGCGAGCGGTTATGAACATATTAGTTCTATGTGGTATTTAGGGTTTATGGTTGACCTAATAGATCAAGCCCGAAACAACTTCAAAAATAGCTGAAATTTTGACTATAATTATATCTTTTTATCTTGATGACATCCAACGGCCGATTTTGATAAAATCTATTTCCTCCACATTGTTCCTCATGGAAGGTATATTTTTCAATACAACTAATAAATAAAGTTAAACTACATTAGTAGGCATATAAGGATTTCGTGTGATCTAAACAATCAAAACTGAAAATCGATAAATTTGATATTACCCATCTATTTATAGCGTATTAATAGATATTGTGTAAAAAAATTAATCTGATCTGCCATCATTTAGATGTCAAATAAAGCGGTCAACCACTTACACTTACAACTCCCTAAGGGGAGCTTAACCACGAGTAGATAAACTTTCTGAAATTTTTACATTAGTTAATATAGATTATACCCACGAGAGAATGAGAGCCCACAGATCAAAAAAAGAAGTTGTAAATGAGCGGTTATGAGCATATTAGTTTTATGTGATATTTAGGGCTTATGGTTGACCTACTAGATCGAGACCCAAACGGCGAAGAAAATAGTTGAAATTTTGACCATAACCATTTTTTCTTGTCTTGATAACATCCAACGGTCAATTTCGATAAAATCTATTTCCGCCATCTTGTTGGTTATGGACGGTACATTTTTTTATACAACTAATAAACAAGTTGGACCGCATTAAGGATTTTGTGTGATCTTAAAAATCGAAATTGAAAATTGAAAAATCGATCCATATCATCAAACGGTGACACCTTAGTAACACTATATTTGTTTACTACATTCCTATTAGAGCAATCTCATCAAAACATAAGACTTTGGGAAAACCAACCGTTGGATGCACTGATTGAGATATTTTATACTCATTTTCATAATATTATCCGTTTTTGACTTTGATTCAACAACCATCTACTCTGTCAACCATAATGTCTTCATTATTACTAACCCTAAAACACAATTTGCCAATCCGTAATTAATACTATTTGGCCTCGTTTGGTTAGTAGGAATGTCAAAATAGAAAAAAGATTTACTTTATTTTCCAGACCGATATAGAATAGAATATGTTTTGGTATTTCCATGTGAGTGTTTGGAACATTTTTCGGAATTAATTTTCCATTCTTATTGTAGTGTTTGGTAAGTCATAAAAATGAAATATAAAATTATAATTTTCAACAATGCCCTTTTACTAATTAAAGTACAGATCAACTTATAAGGAATATTGGTGTGAGAATATAAATTTTTTATAAGGATAATTAATGTAATTTTGCCTTTGATAGTGGGAAATGGAAATAGAATACCACTCCCTGACTAGGTAATTCTATTAAGGTTTTATGAGGGAGTCAATTTTCAGTCAGATCTAATTTTTTATTTTCTTTTCAATTTCTAATTACAACCAAATAACATATCTGAATGGAAAATGATATTAATTCTCATTCCATACCATGATTTTTTGCCATCCAAATGGGCCATAAGAGCATTTCAAGACCATTTCTCAAATGATATACCTCTATTACTCATGTCCAAAAACTCGAGGGACTTGATATTTGTAGTTAGTTTTTCTAAACACTTAAACGTTAAATTTATAAATAAAATTTAATCAAGTCAACATCTTGTTAGAAAATTTAATTTTTTCAATCTTTCCTTTTATTTTATTTCTATGTCACTAATATGGTCGAAACAAAAACAATAACTAATAAATCAAAACAAATTCAGTTTATTACTTTATTATATATTAAAAAAAAAAAGAAGAAGAAGAAGAGAGATTAAGGTGTAACAAACAAAACAAGAGAGAGTCTGTAACCAAAAAAAAAAAAAAAAGTCATCGAAAAAAATGAAATAAATAAATAAACAATCCCAGCCCCTGCACCCGTGTTTTTTGTTTTTTCTTCCCTTCTTCTTCTTTGATTAAAAGGATTGAGGTCTGCAAGGAACGCACTGCCAGCAGCTTATCCGGAATTCTCCCGCCGTCGTCCCATCATCCTCAACCCAACCGCTACCTTCCATTGACTGCGTCGATCTCTACGGTCACCTAACCTCGCCCTTATCGATCAGCCCTTAATCCCCTCATGCCGGATCTCAACCCCATCAACCTGCCCGTCCAAGTCTCCCACACAAGGATTGCCCGGAGAAGATGGCGTCCTAGAAACTAAAGAGCTGAAGGTGAGAAAAAGTTTTCAAGAATGTAGCTAGAGAGAATGGGTTGTGGTGATGGGTGACGAGCACGGTGATGAACACTTTCAGGCTACAGAACTTGATCCAAGATCTCCCTCTTATCATCAGAGGTAATTACAGGTGTAGAGATTGGCTCATCATTTCACTTGGGTCTGCTCTGGGTAAAACCCAATTCAACCCAAATAGATTCACCCTATAACTGGTAAAAACTTAATTGAGAAACAAATGACCGGGAACAGGCTAAGCCTTTCCCATGTGAATTTCATCTTAATAAGTAGGCACGTGAAAGTCATGTGGGTGGACCCAAAAAGCCCGAGCATTTGTTGCTCGGAGCATGGAAGACGTTCTCATATATATATATATATTGAGTTCTAACTCATTGATTCGTTTGCTTGTGTTTAGGGCATTCCTCCTCAACCTAGCAACAAGGAGTGCGGGTACTTTATCATGCGCTACATGAGAGATATCATTGAGGACAAAGACATGTCTGTTATTATATTCATGCCTCATTCACCAAAATAATTAAGTAATCCCTTTGATATAACAAATCAATTTCAGTGGGAGAGGAGAGGCAGCAGCCAATACACCCAAGTACATATTGATCAAGTGCGAAATGAGTGGGGAAAGTTTGTTGTCAACATATATGTGCATGAGCCATGAAGTAGCGCGCTTGTTGCTGGTCCATTTTTGCTAAGGAAAGCATCTTCTTTTTTTTGTGCTTCTCTGCTGGTACATTGTCATGCAACACAACCATGTGTTGCATGTTTTGGAATAACATATATATGTATCAGCTTTTTGATGTCCTAAGTAGATGGGCATGCACTAGAATGCTTTTCTTGTTTAAAATGTTGGGTTCAATGATTAGTGGTTTGCAATGTTTATATTTGATGGTTTGGAATGTTTATATTTGGTAGTAAAATGGATCATATGCACAATTTAATTCAGGAATGAGATATGTTCAAATAATCAGACAACAAAATAGATACAATTATAACTGCCCGTTGTCTGAATGGCCAAAAATGGGGACAAATTACACCACAATCCTTCATATCACACATCGGTTTTTAACAAATCACTGTCTTCTAATCTACACTCACACAACAGAAGCAATTAAACTCTGTTGTCGCAAAGTTAATAAGACAACAGAAGAAATTCAGTTATGTTGTCCCAAAGTTAATCAGACAACAGTTATAGTCAAAGAACTAAAGTTTGAATATCAGTCAGACAACACACAAAATAAAAGTCTGTTGTCTGAGAAGCTCAACATACAACTGCTTCAAAACCAGCACTGTTGTCTGAAGGTGTTGAGAGAAAATCTGCACATAGTGAGCGTAAATGTCACCCAACATAATTTCACTCGTATTCATTTAGTGAATAGAGTTTTTATTATTTTGGGTTCGACCCATTCAAGACAGAATGTGTCTCTTAATTACAATCCCTTGTTACAGGGAAACACCCTTTGATTCCATTTATGAAGAAACCAATTGATGGGATGTGTATTTATTTGTTTTTGCGGCTGCACCCGGATATTTGAATGGATTGCCTACGTACCCTTGGAGAGGGATCAAGCCACTCGTAGTTCAAGAGTTCCAATGGGTGAATGACTCATTGGAGGCTTTTGATTTTGGAATGAGAGTAGTGTTTGGGATGAATTTGGTGTAAGTGAACCAGGGATTCGATTTTGTGTTTAGGACGCGGTTGCATCTAGATAAATTTGGTTCTAGATTGCCTACATACCCTTTGCGGGATCAAACCACATGTAGTTCCGGCATTTGAGGTTTAGATGGGTAGGTGACCCATTTATTTTGGATTTGTGTTTGGGAGAGGATTTAAAGCCCTTGAATTTGGTTCGGACTTTGTGTGATCTGGAATGGATTTGATTTTTGTGCTATTGGGAGAATTTGACTGGAGTCAGTGATTCATTTGGGACTGGCCGAATTTGACTGGTGGAGTCAGGGATTCTGTTTGGAGTTGTGGTTGCATCTAGTGGGTCGCTAGACTGCCTACATACCCTGTGAAGGGATCAAACCACTGTAGTTCATTGTATGAGATTTTTTGGTTTTATACCAATTTTTACTCAACGAGTATGTATTTTGAACTTGTCGAGAAAACATATTTTGGTGAACACCCGATTTTAGTAGAGTGTCCACTGATTTGAAATGGGCACCCGAATGTGCCGAGCTTCGTAATGAGCTTTGTGTCACTTCGCCGGACCCATAGTGATCTGCTTCAAGTGATTAATTACTTTGGACACCCATCAAGACGAGCTTTGAGATTGGAGTCGAAGATTTGAGTGGACGAGCTTGCTTCCATTTTTTGTAGGAGGCCCAACTTTGTTTGAGATTTGTCTGGAAAGCTATTAAATTAATGGATATATTTAATCAATAATCCATTAGTTTACTAGTTTTGTTCTCTCTCTCATTTTCACGTTTTGGTGTTAATTGCCCATCAAACTTTCATAGCATGTATTTTTAGCCTTAGACTTGTTGTCTTGCTCAAAGACCAACACCGTAGATATCAAGTGGCATATTTCATATGGGATTCATAATTCCCATTCATTTATACTTGAAGCGGTGGAGTTTGTCTTTAATTTGTATCCTTTCTCTTTCTTGGATGAACTCGTGTCCCATTATTAAGATGGTGGAGCGGTGGAGCCTTGGCATTAAGAGAGATGTTGCCATGTAGCCACCAGCCATGTAGCTTCTTCGATCTGTTTCTTCTGATGGTGGTAGTGCAACCATTGTCTTTCATTTGCATACATAGTTTCGGAGAAGAACACCATTCTGACTTGTTTCTTTGCACACGTAGTACGAGCCATTGTTTTGCAAAGGTAGTTCTTAACTTCACAGAAGTAGTTTTGCCATAGGTAGTTCTTATCTTCACAGAGGTAGTTTTGCCATGGATTGAATGAATGTGTTCAATCCTTCTTGCCAACTGGGCTTATTCCACCGTGTTATATCCGTCGAACATCTCTGCAGCCATCTTGTGAGGCAACTCCCCTCTTTCTTCCATCTGCTGCTGCAGTCTAACTTGTGAGCCACTTTGTTTCCCCGAACATGACTTTGGTGACTCCGTTGATGCAGGTGGAAGCAACAGCATGGCGTTGAAACACTATACAAGGATCCTTCTGGAGCAGCTTCCCCACTGTTGTGAACTCGGGAACTTTGCAGAATTATCCTTGACGTGAACTGGCAGCCACCAAGCATTCACCTGACATACTCATTTTTGCCACCCATATGCAAGACGCACTGCGATACAGGCATCAAAAACAAGTATGGTGAACCCCCTTGAGCTTGAAGCTTGCTTCCGCCACCTATACGCAGGACGCACCGCAGTATAGGCATCGAAAGCAAGTGTAGTATGGAGTGACACCGCGGCTATGAACGAGGGCTTGATGTCGACTTTGTGTCTTGCCCGGAAGCCGTGTGTGAGATTTGTGAGGATGAAAGCAACGAGGGACTCTTGAAGAGAGGATATAGCATCAACTTCTTGTTTGGAGTGCTCATAGTCTTACATGATTACCTATTAGCTTTCTGTAATCATATAATACAAAACAAAGAGAACACTTGAGTGAACATGATAATTGACAGCATATAGAAGAAATTATACCCACTGCTTTGCATTTGTAGCTTCTCGTGGTCTCTTCTTAGCTTCGGATTAATTTTCTCTTCTTCGTCTTTTCTGCTTTCTCTTGCGTTTTCCCTTCTGCTCTTTCTCTTTTTTTCTCTTTTGTTGCTTCTGCTCTCTAGCTCACAGTTCCTCTCTTGTAACTTTGCTGCTCCTCTCACTTGTTGTAGAGTGCCTCTTTATATAGGCAACGAATGAGGCTAAGAGGTTAGGCAGGTGGAACTGCAATTGATTTAAATTTTGAATTGATCTTATCATCATATTCAAAATTAAAACCAACGAATCAAGATGGGATTCCATATGGTTTCTTTCTTTCTTGTGCTGCCGGACTTTATCTTTTTCTTTTTTATAATCAAAACTTGGTGAGAGAGTCTGATCTCTAACTGTTGGATTCCATTTGAATATTTGAATGGTCTAATCCATGCATGCTCCACGTAATGCATGTTGTTGATTTGCATGGAACATGACAAACTGATCATAAGGTTTGGAGTGACTTTGTTTAAAAACCATTTCATACCTGCAACTTTGACCCACCTTTGAATTTGCAAGAGGTGAAGTTTATCCAAAACATGCTTCCACCGTAATTAATGATCATACTAGAATCCAAATTGATCACTTTTCCTTTGTATTTTGAGCTGATCTAATCTTGCTGGTTCAATTTGAATTCCTTTTGTATGGCCTAAACCGTCGAATTTGCTGAGTGTGCCAAGGCTACACGCCTCTGCATTGCGTTCTCTTCTTACCTCTTATTATTATTATTTTTTTTTTGAAGAGGGTTTCAAAATAATCTAATAAAACTGGGCACTATAATTTTTCATTTTCAACAGTTGCCCCCTCAAGCATTGTGCGTGGAATGACTTTGCGCGTACGAGGCTTGACTGCTTTTCTTTTTTCTTTATGAAGGCGAGTTGGTGTTTGAACAAAGTTGCATTAAGATTTCATCACAAGTTCTTCAGAGGTGCAAGGCTTGGTGCCATGATCGCAACCCGTTGGCAGAGAGAATGTGGTTTCGCAGATTTTGTGGCTGGATCTAGAATTTGAGACTAGATTGCCTACGTACCCATTTAAGGGATCAAGCCGTACGTAGTTCCCCCGAAGGATTTTTTTTGATTGGTAAATGAAGCATCTGTTGTACCTTCGTTGCTTTCATGCTATTTGCAGGTATTGAACTATGTGCTCTTGAAGAGATTTTTCCCTTTTACCCGGATCAGCCTAGAAGGGATTGCACCTCACCAGGATTTTTCTCGAGGAGGTTTCCTCTCACTCGACTCTTTCTTGAAGAGCTTTCTCCTTACTTACATCAAGCTTGAGGGAACTTCTAGCTTTCTCCTTACTTATATCAAGCTCGAGGAGATTTCTACTCACTCGGATCTTTATCGAGGAGATTCCTTTTCATTTAAATCGACTTCGAGAAGATTTCCCCTTACTCGGATTTGTTTCGATGAGCTTTCTCCTCACTTGAATCATCTTGGAGAAGATTTCTCCTCACTCGGATCTCCCTCGGGACGATTTTTCCTCAAAGAGTTTCTGCATCCTTTCGTCATAGGCACATGTTAATTAGGCTTTCATGCTTGGCCAACAACACCCACTGCTTCATTTATCTGATTTTCTCTTTCTTCCTGATTGATTCAGGAATGGAGATATATTTTGCTTGGGTGGCTGCATCTAGTTTTTGAGGCTAGACTGCCTACGTACCCCTTTTGAGGGATCAAGCCGTCGTAGTTCTGGGGCTTTGTGCTCTAACTTTTGCCTGGACCGCCCTTCCGGGTTTTCAATCCAGCGAGCCTTTTTTTTTTTGTTTTTTTGTTTTTTTTAGCCTTAACTTTTGCTTGAACTACCCTTTGTGGGGGGTTTTTGTTCAACAGGCCTTTATAATTTTTTTTTGTAGCACCTTTTGAGAGACAAATAAGATTGCAGACAAACTTCAATTTTACTCTGCTGACGATGTCTCCACCTCAATTTCCTTCTTGTTGACCATTTCTTGGATTATGTTCTTCAGAACGAAACAATCCTTTGTTGGATGACTTACAATTCGATGGTACTGGCAATATCTGGGGTCATCGGTCTTGTTGACTTCACTCTGTCGTTTTGGTTCAGGGAGCTTGATAGATTGTGCTTCGTTGAGCTCACTGAAAATCAGTTCGACGTCATCATCATCGAAAGAGTATTTGACTTCTTTTCTTTCTTTGAGAGTGAGCTTTCTAGACCCTTCTTTTCCTTTGCATTTGTTCGACTTGGTGTCAGTTTCGACAAAGGTTGCCAGTGACTCATCTGTATTGTCGACTCTATGGTCTTTAAAGGATGCCCTCTGTGTCATAATCTTCTTACGAGCGACTTGTCTTTCGACATTGCTAGCTTTTGAAACTAGTGCTTCGAACGTTTGAGGTTCTGCAGTGCTAACAAAAGTTGCTATCTGTGGTAAAAGATTGTTTGAGCACATTTGTACCGCCGAAAGCTCTGTTAATTTTTCCGAGCATTGGACGTTTAAGCTCCTCCATCTGGAAATGAATTCATTGGTGCTTTCATCAGACTTCTGTTTAGTGTCAGCCAAGTCGATGATCGAAACTTTCTTTTTGGAGCTGACAAATTGTGCCAGAAATGCTCTTTGCATATTGTCCCATGTGAGGATAGAACCTGGTTGCAATTGACTGTACCAAGTAAAAGCTGCTCCTTTTAGGGACTGAACAAATTGCCTTACCAACAATGCATCTGACTGTGATGTTTCCCCGCAAGCTGAGAAGAAATGAGCCAAATGTTCATGTGGAGAGCCATCTACTCCATCGAACTTATCAAAAGTTGGCCTCTGGTAGCCTTTAGGGAATGGTAATGCGTCGTAGTGAGCAGGGTAGGGTTTCAAATACCCAGTGAACTGTGGATTTGAGGAGGTGTATACTTCACGGATTCCTTCTGCAATTAGTGTTTTTATGTCTTCAAGACTTGTGATTGCGAATCCATGTCCTCCTATTTTCTCTTCATGATCAATCTTCTCATCACTTTTGTGATTGCCAATGTTAGCCATAGCGGCTAATTGAGAAGTCAGTGCTGCTATTTGAGCATCCTTTTCAGCTAGCATCGTCTTCATTTCTTCTAGCTGCTCTTCTATTGTTGATGCGTTCGTGACCATAACTGACATGGTCTCAGGCTTTGCGCCGTTATGTGTCTCAAAAATTTCTTGAGTATTTGGACTAACAACAGGGACCATATATGGTCTTGATTCTGCTGAAGAGTCTGGGAATGCCCCCACTGGTATACATGTTTTCTTGGACTTTTCAGTTGTAGAGGCTGTTTTGTTGACCACTGATAGATTCTGTTGGTGGTGTGCCTTAACAACTTTGTCTTGTGGGCCAGATGAGCTGTCAGAGGTTGAGATGAACTTGACTATCTGAGGTTCGGAAGCTATATTAGCTGTCAGCGATTGCAGATGTACTTGTTGTGGGGACTTGAGGAACCGGGCTTCGGGCCTTGTTGGAACCTCATGTGGTGTGACTACCAAACTGATTGGAATAGAACCAATCATTATCTGAGTACTGACAGGGGCATGGTTAGCATTGAGCGTAGTGGTCTTGATGACTCTGACATCATGGATGAGCTTCTGAACATTGCTTGTCAGTGGAGCTTGATCAATGGAGAATGAAACATGATGTTCAGGTCGTGTTGCTTGTCCAGTCTTCGACTCAATAGCTTTGAGCTCCTGGAAGTAAATAGTCACTTGTGGTGCCATCTTGTATCCCCTGAGGCAAACAAGTAAATATGATTAGTTATATCATAAATGGAGATGAAAAGGAGAATGAATCCCACCGGGCGTGCCAAAAATTATGTTGAGAGAAAATCTGCACATAGTGAGCGTAAATGTCACCCAACATAATTTCACTCGTATTCATTTAGTGAATAGAGTTTTTATTATTTTGGGTTCGACCCATTCAAGACAGAATGTGTCTCTTAATTACAATCCCTTGTTACAGGGAAACACCCTTTGATTCCATTTATGAAGAAACCAATTGATGGGATGTGTATTTATTTGTTTTTGCGGCTGCACCCGGATATTTGAATGGATTGCCTACGTACCCTTGGAGAGGGATCAAGCCACTCGTAGTTCAAGAGTTCCAATGGGTGAATGACTCATTGGAGGCTTTTGATTTTGGAATGAGAGTAGTGTTTGGGATGAATTTGGTGTAAGTGAACCAGGGATTCGATTTTGTGTTTAGGACGCGGTTGCATCTAGATAAATTTGGTTCTAGATTGCCTACATACCCTTTGCGGGATCAAACCACATGTAGTTCCGGCATTTGAGGTTTAGATGGGTAGGTGACCCATTTATTTTGGATTTGTGTTTGGGAGAGGATTTAAAGCCCTTGAATTTGGTTCGGACTTTGTGTGATCTGGAATGGATTTGATTTTTGTGCTATTGGGAGAATTTGACTGGAGTCAGTGATTCATTTGGGACTGGCCGAATTTGACTGGTGGAGTCAGGGATTCTGTTTGGAGTTGTGGTTGCATCTAGTGGGTCGCTAGACTGCCTACATACCCTGTGAAGGGATCAAACCACTGTAGTTCATTGTATGAGATTTTTTGGTTTTATACCAATTTTTACTCAACGAGTATGTATTTTGAACTTGTCGAGAAAACATATTTTGGTGAACACCCGATTTTAGTAGAGTGTCCACTGATTTGAAATGGGCACCCGAATGTGCCGAGCTTCGTAATGAGCTTTGTGTCACTTCGCCGGACCCATAGTGATCTGCTTCAAGTGATTAATTACTTTGGACACCCATCAAGACGAGCTTTGAGATTGGAGTCGAAGATTTGAGTGGACGAGCTTGCTTCCATTTTTTGTAGGAGGCCCAACTTTGTTTGAGATTTGTCTGGAAAGCTATTAAATTAATGGATATATTTAATCAATAATCCATTAGTTTACTAGTTTTGTTCTCTCTCTCATTTTCACGTTTTGGTGTTAATTGCCCATCAAACTTTCATAGCATGTATTTTTAGCCTTAGACTTGTTGTCTTGCTCAAAGACCAACACCGTAGATATCAAGTGGCATATTTCATATGGGATTCATAATTCCCATTCATTTATACTTGAAGCGGTGGAGTTTGTCTTTAATTTGTATCCTTTCTCTTTCTTGGATGAACTCGTGTCCCATTATTAAGATGGTGGAGCGGTGGAGCCTTGGCATTAAGAGAGATGTTGCCATGTAGCCACCAGCCATGTAGCTTCTTCGATCTGTTTCTTCTGATGGTGGTAGTGCAACCATTGTCTTTCATTTGCATACATAGTTTCGGAGAAGAACACCATTCTGACTTGTTTCTTTGCACACGTAGTACGAGCCATTGTTTTGCAAAGGTAGTTCTTAACTTCACAGAAGTAGTTTTGCCATAGGTAGTTCTTATCTTCACAGAGGTAGTTTTGCCATGGATTGAATGAATGTGTTCAATCCTTCTTGCCAACTGGGCTTATTCCACCGTGTTATATCCGTCGAACATCTCTGCAGCCATCTTGTGAGGCAACTCCCCTCTTTCTTCCATCTGCTGCTGCAGTCTAACTTGTGAGCCACTTTGTTTCCCCGAACATGACTTTGGTGACTCCGTTGATGCAGGTGGAAGCAACAGCATGGCGTTGAAACACTATACAAGGATCCTTCTGGAGCAGCTTCCCCACTGTTGTGAACTCGGGAACTTTGCAGAATTATCCTTGACGTGAACTGGCAGCCACCAAGCATTCACCTGACATACTCATTTTTGCCACCCATATGCAAGACGCACTGCGATACAGGCATCAAAAACAAGTATGGTGAACCCCCTTGAGCTTGAAGCTTGCTTCCGCCACCTATACGCAGGACGCACCGCAGTATAGGCATCGAAAGCAAGTGTAGTATGGAGTGACACCGCGGCTATGAACGAGGGCTTGATGTCGACTTTGTCTCTTGCCCGGAAGCCGTGTGTGAGATTTGTGAGGATGAAAGCAACGAGGGACTCTTGAAGAGAGGATATAGCATCAACTTCTTGTTTGGAGTGCTCATAGTCTTACATGATTACCTATTAGCTTTCTGTAATCATATAATACAAAACAAAGAGAACACTTGAGTGAACATGATAATTGACAGCATATAGAAGAAATTATACCCACTGCTTTGCATTTGTAGCTTCTCGTGGTCTCTTCTTAGCTTCGGATTAATTTTCTCTTCTTCGTCTTTTCTGCTTTCTCTTGCGTTTTCCCTTCTGCTCTTTCTCTTTTTTTCTCTTTTGTTGCTTCTGCTCTCTAGCTCACAGTTCCTCTCTTGTAACTTTGCTGCTCCTCTCACTTGTTGTAGAGTGCCTCTTTATATAGGCAACGAATGAGGCTAAGAGGTTAGGCAGGTGGAACTGCAATTGATTTAAATTTTGAATTGATCTTATCATCATATTCAAAATTAAAACCAACGAATCAAGATGGGATTCCATATGGTTTCTTTCTTTCTTGTGCTGCCGGACTTTATCTTTTTCTTTTTTATAATCAAAACTTGGTGAGAGAGTCTGATCTCTAACTGTTGGATTCCATTTGAATATTTGAATGGTCTAATCCATGCATGCTCCACGTAATGCATGTTGTTGATTTGCATGGAACATGACAAACTGATCATAAGGTTTGGAGTGACTTTGTTTAAAAACCATTTCATACCTGCAACTTTGACCCACCTTTGAATTTGCAAGAGGTGAAGTTTATCCAAAACATGCTTCCACCGTAATTAATGATCATACTAGAATCCAAATTGATCACTTTTCCTTTGTATTTTGAGCTGATCTAATCTTGCTGGTTCAATTTGAATTCCTTTTGTATGGCCTAAACCGTCGAATTTGCTGAGTGTGCCAAGGCTACACGCCTCTGCATTGCGTTCTCTTCTTACCTCTTATTATTATTATTTTTTTTTTGAAGAGGGTTTCAAAATAATCTAATAAAACTGGGCACTATAATTTTTCATTTTCAACAGTTGCCCCCTCAAGCATTGTGCGTGGAATGACTTTGCGCGTACGAGGCTTGACTGCTTTTCTTTTTTCTTTATGAAGGCGAGTTGGTGTTTGAACAAAGTTGCATTAAGATTTCATCACAAGTTCTTCAGAGGTGCAAGGCTTGGTGCCATGATCGCAACCCGTTGGCAGAGAGAATGTGGTTTCGCAGATTTTGTGGCTGGATCTAGAATTTGAGACTAGATTGCCTACGTACCCATTTAAGGGATCAAGCCGTACGTAGTTCCCCCGAAGGATTTTTTTTGATTGGTAAATGAAGCATCTGTTGTACCTTCGTTGCTTTCATGCTATTTGCAGGTATTGAACTATGTGCTCTTGAAGAGATTTTTCCCTTTTACCCGGATCAGCCTAGAAGGGATTGCACCTCACCAGGATTTTTCTCGAGGAGGTTTCCTCTCACTCGACTCTTTCTTGAAGAGCTTTCTCCTTACTTACATCAAGCTTGAGGGAACTTCTAGCTTTCTCCTTACTTATATCAAGCTCGAGGAGATTTCTACTCACTCGGATCTTTATCGAGGAGATTCCTTTTCATTTAAATCGACTTCGAGAAGATTTCCCCTTACTCGGATTTGTTTCGATGAGCTTTCTCCTCACTTGAATCATCTTGGAGAAGATTTCTCCTCACTCGGATCTCCCTCGGGACGATTTTTCCTCAAAGAGTTTCTGCATCCTTTCGTCATAGGCACATGTTAATTAGGCTTTCATGCTTGGCCAACAACACCCACTGCTTCATTTATCTGATTTTCTCTTTCTTCCTGATTGATTCAGGAATGGAGATATATTTTGCTTGGGTGGCTGCATCTAGTTTTTGAGGCTAGACTGCCTACGTACCCCTTTTGAGGGATCAAGCCGTCGTAGTTCTGGGGCTTTGTGCTCTAACTTTTGCCTGGACCGCCCTTCCGGGTTTTCAATCCAGCGAGCCTTTTTTTTTTTGTTTTTTTGTTTTTTTTAGCCTTAACTTTTGCTTGAACTACCCTTTGTGGGGGGTTTTTGTTCAACAGGCCTTTATAATTTTTTTTTTGTAGCACCTTTTGAGAGACAAATAAGATTGCAGACAAACTTCAATTTTACTCTGCTGACGATGTCTCCACCTCAATTTCCTTCTTGTTGACCATTTCTTGGATTATGTTCTTCAGAACGAAACAATCCTTTGTTGGATGACTTACAATTCGATGGTACTGGCAATATCTGGGGTCATCGGTCTTGTTGACTTCACTCTGTCGTTTTGGTTCAGGGAGCTTGATAGATTGTGCTTCGTTGAGCTCACTGAAAATCAGTTCGACGTCATCATCATCGAAAGAGTATTTGACTTCTTTTCTTTCTTTGAGAGTGAGCTTTCTAGACCCTTCTTTTCCTTTGCATTTGTTCGACTTGGTGTCAGTTTCGACAAAGGTTGCCAGTGACTCATCTGTATTGTCGACTCTATGGTCTTTAAAGGATGCCCTCTGTGTCATAATCTTCTTACGAGCGACTTGTCTTTCGACATTGCTAGCTTTTGAAACTAGTGCTTCGAACGTTTGAGGTTCTGCAGTGCTAACAAAAGTTGCTATCTGTGGTAAAAGATTGTTTGAGCACATTTGTACCGCCGAAAGCTCTGTTAATTTTTCCGAGCATTGGACGTTTAAGCTCCTCCATCTGGAAATGAATTCATTGGTGCTTTCATCAGACTTCTGTTTAGTGTCAGCCAAGTCGATGATCGAAACTTTCTTTTTGGAGCTGACAAATTGTGCCAGAAATGCTCTTTGCATATTGTCCCATGTGAGGATAGAACCTGGTTGCAATTGACTGTACCAAGTAAAAGCTGCTCCTTTTAGGGACTGAACAAATTGCCTTACCAACAATGCATCTGACTGTGATGTTTCCCCGCAAGCTGAGAAGAAATGAGCCAAATGTTCATGTGGAGAGCCATCTACTCCATCGAACTTATCAAAAGTTGGCCTCTGGTAGCCTTTAGGGAATGGTAATGCGTCGTAGTGAGCAGGGTAGGGTTTCAAATACCCAGTGAACTGTGGATTTGAGGAGGTGTATACTTCACGGATTCCTTCTGCAATTAGTGTTTTTATGTCTTCAAGACTTGTGATTGCGAATCCATGTCCTCCTATTTTCTCTTCATGATCAATCTTCTCATCACTTTTGTGATTGCCAATGTTAGCCATAGCGGCTAATTGAGAAGTCAGTGCTGCTATTTGAGCATCCTTTTCAGCTAGCATCGTCTTCATTTCTTCTAGCTGCTCTTCTATTGTTGATGCGTTCGTGACCATAACTGACATGGTCTCAGGCTTTGCGCCGTTATGTGTCTCAAAAATTTCTTGAGTATTTGGACTAACAACAGGGACCATATATGGTCTTGATTCTGCTGAAGAGTCTGGGAATGCCCCCACTGGTATACATGTTTTCTTGGACTTTTCAGTTGTAGAGGCTGTTTTGTTGACCACTGATAGATTCTGTTGGTGGTGTGCCTTAACAACTTTGTCTTGTGGGCCAGATGAGCTGTCAGAGGTTGAGATGAACTTGACTATCTGAGGTTCGGAAGCTATATTAGCTGTCAGCGATTGCAGATGTACTTGTTGTGGGGACTTGAGGAACCGGGCTTCGGGCCTTGTTGGAACCTCATGTGGTGTGACTACCAAACTGATTGGAATAGAACCAATCATTATCTGAGTACTGACAGGGGCATGGTTAGCATTGAGCGTAGTGGTCTTGATGACTCTGACATCATGGATGAGCTTCTGAACATTGCTTGTCAGTGGAGCTTGATCAATGGAGAATGAAACATGATGTTCAGGTCGTGTTGCTTGTCCAGTCTTCGACTCAATAGCTTTGAGCTCCTGGAAGTAAATAGTCACTTGTGGTGCCATCTTGTATCCCCTGAGGCAAACAAGTAAATATGATTAGTTATATCATAAATGGAGATGAAAAGGAGAATGAATCCCACCGGGCGTGCCAAAAATTATGTTGAGAGAAAATCTGCACATAGTGAGCGTAAATGTCACCCAACATAATTTCACTCGTATTCATTTAGTGAATAGAGTTTTTATTATTTTGGGTTCGACCCATTCAAGACAGAATGTGTCTCTTAATTACAATCCCTTGTTACAGGGAAACACCCTTTGATTCCATTTATGAAGAAACCAATTGATGGGATGTGTATTTATTTGTTTTTGTGGCTGCACCCGGATATTTGAATGGATTGCCTACGTACCCTTGGAGAGGGATCAAGCCACTCGTAGTTCAAGAGTTCCAATGGGTGAATGACTCATTGGAGGCTTTTGATTTTGGAATGAGAGTAGTGTTTGGGATGAATTTGGTGTAAGTGAACCAGGGATTCGATTTTGTGTTTAGGACGCGGTTGCATCTAGATAAATTTGGTTCTAGATTGCCTACATACCCTTTGCGGGATCAAACCACATGTAGTTCCGGCATTTGAGGTTTAGATGGGTAGGTGACCCATTTATTTTGGATTTGTGTTTGGGAGAGGATTTAAAGCCCTTGAATTTGGTTCGGACTTTGTGTGATCTGGAATGGATTTGATTTTTGTGCTATTGGGAGAATTTGACTGGAGTCAGTGATTCATTTGGGACTGGCCGAATTTGACTGGTGGAGTCAGGGATTCTGTTTGGAGTTGTGGTTGCATCTAGTGGGTCGCTAGACTGCCTACATACCCTGTGAAGGGATCAAACCACTGTAGTTCATTGTATGAGATTTTTTGGTTTTATACCAATTTTTACTCAACGAGTATGTATTTTGAACTTGTCGAGAAAACATATTTTGGTGAACACCCGATTTTAGTAGAGTGTCCACTGATTTGAAATGGGCACCCGAATGTGCCGAGCTTCGTAATGAGCTTTGTGTCACTTCGCCGGACCCATAGTGATCTGCTTCAAGTGATTAATTACTTTGGACACCCATCAAGACGAGCTTTGAGATTGGAGTCGAAGATTTGAGTGGACGAGCTTGCTTCCATTTTTTGTAGGAGGCCCAACTTTGTTTGAGATTTGTCTGGAAAGCTATTAAATTAATGGATATATTTAATCAATAATCCATTAGTTTACTAGTTTTGTTCTCTCTCTCATTTTCACGTTTTGGTGTTAATTGCCCATCAAACTTTCATAGCATGTATTTTTAGCCTTAGACTTGTTGTCTTGCTCAAAGACCAACACCGTAGATATCAAGTGGCATATTTCATATGGGATTCATAATTCCCATTCATTTATACTTGAAGCGGTGGAGTTTGTCTTTAATTTGTATCCTTTCTCTTTCTTGGATGAACTCGTGTCCCATTATTAAGATGGTGGAGCGGTGGAGCCTTGGCATTAAGAGAGATGTTGCCATGTAGCCACCAGCCATGTAGCTTCTTCGATCTGTTTCTTCTGATGGTGGTAGTGCAACCATTGTCTTTCATTTGCATACATAGTTTCGGAGAAGAACACCATTCTGACTTGTTTCTTTGCACACGTAGTACGAGCCATTGTTTTGCAAAGGTAGTTCTTAACTTCACAGAAGTAGTTTTGCCATAGGTAGTTCTTATCTTCACAGAGGTAGTTTTGCCATGGATTGAATGAATGTGTTCAATCCTTCTTGCCAACTGGGCTTATTCCACCGTGTTATATCCGTCGAACATCTCTGCAGCCATCTTGTGAGGCAACTCCCCTCTTTCTTCCATCTGCTGCTGCAGTCTAACTTGTGAGCCACTTTGTTTCCCCGAACATGACTTTGGTGACTCCGTTGATGCAGGTGGAAGCAACAGCATGGCGTTGAAACACTATACAAGGATCCTTCTGGAGCAGCTTCCCCACTGTTGTGAACTCGGGAACTTTGCAGAATTATCCTTGACGTGAACTGGCAGCCACCAAGCATTCACCTGACATACTCATTTTTGCCACCCATATGCAAGACGCACTGCGATACAGGCATCAAAAACAAGTATGGTGAACCCCCTTGAGCTTGAAGCTTGCTTCCGCCACCTATACGCAGGACGCACCGCAGTATAGGCATCGAAAGCAAGTGTAGTATGGAGTGACACCGCGGCTATGAACGAGGGCTTGATGTCGACTTTGTGTCTTGCCCGGAAGCCGTGTGTGAGATTTGTGAGGATGAAAGCAACGAGGGACTCTTGAAGAGAGGATATAGCATCAACTTCTTGTTTGGAGTGCTCATAGTCTTACATGATTACCTATTAGCTTTCTGTAATCATATAATACAAAACAAAGAGAACACTTGAGTGAACATGATAATTGACAGCATATAGAAGAAATTATACCCACTGCTTTGCATTTGTAGCTTCTCGTGGTCTCTTCTTAGCTTCGGATTAATTTTCTCTTCTTCGTCTTTTCTGCTTTCTCTTGCGTTTTCCCTTCTGCTCTTTCTCTTTTTTTTCTCTTTTGTTGCTTCTGCTCTCTAGCTCACAGTTCCTCTCTTGTAACTTTGCTGCTCCTCTCACTTGTTGTAGAGAGCCTCTTTATATAGGCAACGAATGAGGCTAAGAGGTTAGGCAGGTGGAACTGCAATTGATTTAAATTTTGAATTGATCTTATCATCATATTCAAAATTAAAACCAACGAATCAAGATGGGATTCCATATGGTTTCTTTCTTTCTTGTGCTGCCGGACTTTATCTTTTTCTTTTTTATAATCAAAACTTGGTGAGAGAGTCTGATCTCTAACTGTTGGATTCCATTTGAATATTTGAATGGTCTAATCCATGCATGCTCCACGTAATGCATGTTGTTGATTTGCATGGAACATGACAAACTGATCATAAGGTTTGGAGTGACTTTGTTTAAAAACCATTTCATACCTGCAACTTTGACCCACCTTTGAATTTGCAAGAGGTGAAGTTTATCCAAAACATGCTTCCACCGTAATTAATGATCATACTAGAATCCAAATTGATCACTTTTCCTTTGTATTTTGAGCTGATCTAATCTTGCTGGTTCAATTTGAATTCCTTTTGTATGGCCTAAACCGTCGAATTAGCTGAGTGTGCCAAGGCTACACGCCTCTGCATTGCGTTCTCTTCTTACCTCTTATTATTATTATTTTTTTTTTTGAAGAGGGTTTCAAAATAATCTAATAAAACTGGGCACTATAATTTTTCATTTTCAACAGAAGGCAGCACCGCAACTGCCGCGCAGCTGCACCTGGCATCTGCCGAGCAGCTGCGCCTGGCATCTGCCGAGCCACCTGCCGAGCCATCTACCGAGTATCACACAACACGTTTAACACATACCCATTGTCTGTATGTTTCTCAGAAAATTGTGTTCCACCATTGTCTAAATTTTCAACAGACAACGGCTCGCTCTACAACGGTGGCACTCCAAATCAGACAACAGTTTCTGTCTGTCGTCTGATAAGTTTTTTGGCATAGTGTTAGTAGTGTCCTGAAAAGTATAGGAAACGGAAGGGGTTGAAAAATATCACTACATGATTGTTGTAGAAATGCAAAAACATAAATCTGACCCTGGAGAGCAAAGAGCATATGGAGGATCCCATTGCCTGCCCCTTTAGTGTATGTATTCCTGAACATGGATGACTAAACAACACATATCAAAATATTTGAAAAGTTTTTTATTATCTTCCAAAGCAACTAGCAAGGAAATTACAGGAGTACTTGTCTAGCAATAAACCAAACATTAGACCCATGCAGATGGTAACAAAGAAAAACTCCAATTGCAAGATAATACTTGAACTATCATATTCTACTGAGGCACAGATTAAAATTTAAAGTGGAATAGAATGTAATAATGATGGAGATGGGAACCCAATATATTACCTCAATTTTTAACTTCACACATAGATTGAGTGTACCAAGCTTAATAACATACCTAGAGAATATGTTCTTAGCTTTTAAACCCCTATTTTTGCAGCAAACTATAGAAGAGAATAAAGAACAATTAGTAAAGAAAATATTTAATAAGTGTACAACTACACACTTTAAGCTAGAATATTTTGAGTAAGAACTCAGAACTAACATGGTAACTGATTAGAACAATAGATAACTTCAATCACCCGACAAAACTAGAGGCTCTAATTCTTTTAATTAAATTTGGTTTTGAGTAACATTAACTTTTAAGAAATCTAAATCCAAGTGTTACTATACCTCTAGAAAATACTTATGGTACTTTCAATCAGCACCGCTTGAACAACTCTACCTGCAATGGAGCCAAAAAGAACAATTTCAAACAGATGTTATACAAATGAAACACAAGCTTGGCACCCAAAAGATTGAAGCTTTCATAAAGAAGCTTGAGAGGCTAAAAAAGAGTAGATAGTGTGGTACTGCAATAAAGAAAAATAAAAAACCTTGAAATTCACTTGAATTCAAATGCAATCAGACAAACTCTAGGCAAATTGCATTCACAACAAAACAAAATTAAACCAAATGATACCCAAAATTCATTTGAGTCAAACCTAAACCATTAATTAAAAGCCTTCGAAATCAAACCAATGAGAGATACAAGGAAAGAGAGGTACAAATTTCACCAGTGCGAGACAATAGAGAGCGGTGGAGATAACGACACCTGTTGGGGTTTCTCGCTAAAGTTTGAGGGAATGGTGGCTGGGCATCGATTTGATGCTAGAGCTACTGCCAATCATAAATACAAATCTGCAGGTAAGCTTGAAGCAGCGCAGGGTCGAGCTGAAGCGCCCTATCACAATCCTTGACCACATGCTTGTGCAGCTCCAATTGGCTGTAACAGAAGGCTCTGTTGCTGCAAACACCAATATCCTCAGAGTTAGAAAATCAATCAAAGAATCGAAACTCGATTATGAAAAATTGAAGATCGGTGAGGCTCGGAATTCGAGAGAATTGACTGCGAATTGAATTGAATTGAATTCAGTGAGAGAGATAGAGAGTGAACGAACGAAACAGATGTCCTGGATTGAAGAGGACTGGTTGCGGAAGGAGTCGAGGACTTGGATTGCCTTGGACTAGTCGCGCGAGCTGCAGATCTTGGCGAGCTCGACTCGCTCAGAGATTGCTGCCATTTGCGGTGGTCGGAGCGAGTAGACTCAGACGGATCGAGCAGCGACACTCGGTTTTCTTCTCTCTCTCTCTCTCTCTCTCACAGGCTCACAGCTTATGGTTTAAAAGTGATAGATTCGGTGGAAAGAGGCCTGAGGTTAAAGGGGTCAGGCAAGGAAATTAACTAGAGTCCTTGCATTTTTAATTGAGGTCCCTACAGAGCTGACAATCCAATGCAAGGATTCTATGGGGATATGCAAGGACGTGTCATATTCCTTGCAATGTCCAAGGGTCAAACGCAAGGATATACAAACATTCTTTGCACAACCTCATCAAATGCAAGGATTTTTAAGTCCTTGTATATAAACCCGTTGCAAAAGGAGAAATTTCTTGTAGTGAAACTTCCACATATGCTTAATGCTTAGAATAAATTGTTGATAGGATAGCGTTCTCTACCTTGATTGTTTATTTTAAAGGCTTAGTAATGGTATGTTCATCTTGCCTAAGTAATCTAGGGAAGTAATAAGAACTTATGCATGCGTTCATGGTTTGTTCTTGATTGAAACCTTTTTGATGACTTAGTAATTGAAACTAGGATAATAAACTTGTCTTGAGCATGTTTTGGTAGTGGATTTCCGAATCTCTAACATCTTCATTCATATCATTGTAAATCCCGCATTGTTTATATGTTTTACTTTAATTTCTGTGTTTCAAAACCCAAAACCCCCCTTTTATAATTTACTGTTCATACATTCTTTCATTATTTTCATACATACTTATATTCATACTTTGATTATTTATGTAATTACTTGTGTACCCTCAATCCCCGGCTTGAACGATTTCTACTTATTCTATACTAACAACTACATTTTTGCAGGGTTAAGTTGAACGTTTATTTTGGACGTATCAATTCCTTACCAATACTTAAATTTTATATAATATATATATATATATATATATTTTGGGTACTTCTGCAAACTATTATTGTTTGCACACCCATATGATCATTCGATACTTTGTACTTCTGCAAACTATCAATTTGATATCCCAACTTATTTTTACTGATCACCTTTCTTTCATGTATCAATTGAGCTTTCATGTGCCGTCATGCTGTCAATAATGGTATCAATTGAGCTTTCATGTGCCGTTTCACAACTACAAGGGCATCTCTATCATTCCCTACGTTTTATAATAAAAATATAATAAAACCGTAATAAGACCACCTACGCCTTCCGGAGGACATAATAAGACCACCTACGCCTTCGGGAGGACAAGGTTGAAATTTACTTTGGTCATTGGTATAATTAATGTACTTCAAAAGTCATTGATATCGTCGTATCGACGTCCATTCTTGATATCAAGCTAGCCTAGTTACAGTGTCTTCTTTGTATGTGTAAACTTGTATTCATTCCATATACTCACCATTAATGAGTAAAGTTTGTTCATAATAATCTTTTACGGTTCAGAGAAAGACCATCTTTCTCATACTTTGTAGTACAGGATTATAACAAAATTAAGTGCCTAATGAATTTAAAAGAAAAATATACATAGGGTAAATTTCTTATAGCATAAAATTATTATTTTTATTTGTTATTTGTATTCACAGATTGCTGAATCCAATGAGAAGTTTTTTTCTTCTAAGACTTTTTGATCATTAGACCCTTTTTTTTTTTTTCTCAGTTAGAACTGATTGAACTTCTAACCTAATTCAATTGTCACCCTTTCTCAGCAGTCACTACTTGATGTGAAGACCCGAAATTCTCGGTTAAATATTTTGTAATTCGATATTTGTTCAATTATATGATATATGAATTTTGGGCATGATTCATATGTTGTTGTATGAGAAATTTGGTTTCGAATGAGTTTATTTTCGAAATAAACGTTATTTATGGGGGTCACTAAAATCGACTTTTTGTACGTACAGAATTTGGGAAAACTTCATTCACGAAAGTTGCAAAGCTCGTCGATACGAGTTCGTGCATATGTGGAACGCAAGAATCGGAGTTCGTACGAAGAAGTTATCGCGTTTGGAAAAATTTCCATTTTGGGTATATATACCCAGCTATTTTTGAAAATTTCCAAAGTTTCCATTTTTAGCAGCCGCACCGTTTTCTTCTCTCTCTCCCTCCCGAGCCCTAGCCGAAAACAGAGCGTCTCCGGCTCCGTTCTCCCTCCTCCGGCCACCAAACCACACCAAACCACCTCCCACGGCTTCGTCCCCACATTGCGCAGCTTCCAGTGGCAGCCTTGCGCCGTGGAACGGCTTGTAGCGGCGGCAGGAGGCTTGTTTCCATTTCAGGCCGTTTTGAGTGCGAAGTGAATATCTCGAGCTACCGACCACCAAAACTCGATATTCTTGGCTCATTAGACTCACCTAAACTTTATGAACAAGCACCAAGAAGGCCCGGACCTGGGGAGATCGATTTTACGTTCGTCGGAGACTTCGCCGTTTTCTGCAAATTTTTCGGCCAAATCGGATTGTTTGAGGTATTTCGATCACTTGTGTTCATTTTCTGATTTCGAGCTAATTATGAAAGTTGCTCAAAATGATTAAACGAAGTGGAAAAGCTCGACCCCGACACCATAGGCTGTGGTCGGCGGCGGATCTGTCCCTAACTCCGGCAACCTTTTCCGGCCACCTCTGGGGATCCCAAGAGCAGTTTCTGCCCATTTTTATGTTCTACATGTTCATACAATCATTTCGATTTATAGCATGTGAATTTTGGAGTTCGTATGATTTAGTTATGAATTTTACAATTTCGACCGGTTTCAATCGTTCGATTTGTGATCTGTGAAGATCGGACCGTCCGTTAGACTTGTAGTTTGTTATAATGATCGTAGGACTGTCCCGAAGACTTTGTATGGTCACGAGTGAAGATCCGACCGTTGGATCTTCATATAAGTGCGTTCTTGAATTGTATGCTAAGTTAATTATCGTATTTGGTTAGGTGATTGACAGTTTGAGTTGGTGGACGATTGGAAACCATATTTTATGCTATTGAGAAGACGCTGCAGGATTGGAGGTGAGTAAATCTCACGTGGTTCATTTACGAACCGAATTTCATTATTTACATTTAATTGCTATGTGTGAAAAATAGTTTTGAGAAAATGAGTTTTTAAATATATTAAAAAATGAATTTCACGGTTTTCTGACGTGTGAACTATAGTTGGTATTAGTGGTTATTCCTGAGTGGATGATTACGTGTATATATATATATATATATATATATATTTACTTGATTATATATGGAATGGTGTGACATTAAGGTGTGTGTGGAATTGTGATAACTTGGTTATGATATGATATTGTTTTTGATATTGCCATGATTAATTGTGATAATGATTATTGATAAATGTTGTGATATTCATGACGATCTTGTGAGTTGCATAAAAGGTAGAGAATGTAGGGTTCCGAGGACTGAATGGTCTAAGGATCGTCGGTTAATGATAACCGGATTGTATGTGCTCTGAGGACAAGGGAAAAGTCCAAAGAGCGACGGTTTAATGTTAACCGAAGTATATTGTTCTGAGGACAAGGAGGTCTAAAGTTCGAGGGTTATTAAGTTAACCTGGGAATATGTTGTTACTTGAACCTAGGCCAAGGTGACAGGTACAACGTAGTTAGAGCTCTAACGCGTTGTGGGATGGGACCAAAATGGTGATATGGTTTGGAGATTGAGGGAATGTATTCCTTGTTGTTTTCCCGTGAGTTGGTTTGACGTTTTCTTTGTGGTTGTTGAGATTGTTGGTTGTTTACTTGAGTTAAAAGAATTGTGATTTATTAAATCAATCGTTCATTTCTTATTTACTCACGAGCTTTGCAAAAAGCTTACCTGGTTTGGTGTTGTTGCAATCCTGGTACACTATTCAAAAGATGTACGGATAATCCTGCAGGTCAGGATCATCAGTGTCGAGAGCGAGCTGAGTAGGGCAGCGGGGTTGACATCAGCACGATGACGTCAACCAGGGCTACTCCTACACCTATGATGACGTCATCTTCCTCCCTCACTACATCGACTTCCCCACCGATGCCGTCCTCCTCCCCACCAAGCTCTCCCGCCGCCTCTCCCTGACGTAGTCGGATTGATAACTAGGTTTAACAGCAATAAACCTAACAAAAGGGTTATGGAGTCCACCAGAGATAAAAGAGAAAACTCTCAATTTTGATTGATAATATGATAAATGATAATTCTGCAACCGTTTAAGGTTGCTTATATATGGAAAAAGAAACCCTAGGGAAACTAACAATGAAACCCTAAAGCCCACGGATTAAAACAAAACAAATCCAAAATAAACTAGAAAACCTAAAATAAAAAGAATGTAAAACTAGCCTAAAAATATTAAATCACGAATCGGATAATTAAGACGATACATTTTGGCGTAAATCTAATAGGGCTCACTTGAAGATTTCGTCGTTCCCATTCTGGAAAGGTATCATGCGTCTCAAACGGACATTCTGGCCAAAAGTTGATCAAATCTGATTGTGAATCAAAACCTGTCTTTTTGTACGAGTAACCCGAAAAGTCCAAAACCAAATCTTCTTGAATATTCCAGCGGCTAGTAATCTCATTACACGTGAGTTACCTATTTTCCAATCACTCTTCTTGATTCTGCGCCGCTTCTTTACTTTTATAGTTTTTCAGCTAAACTGGGTCCATTCTCGTCTTACATCATTCTCCTCCACTATGAAAGAACTCGCCCTCGAGTTCCTCTTGAATAAAGGACAAGAATAGGTAGACAAAAGACCTGAGAAAAAAATATACAATTGCACCTATAGATTATTGGCCTGATCCTCTGCAAATTTTGATGGCACAATCATGAAACCAACACCATAGATGAGTCTGTCATATGAAATTTGGCTGTCATAGGCAACCTTAGTAGATTCTTCTCGAATCTTAAAGTTGCATTCTTGAATGACATCGGGTTCTGAATGGTTTATTTCAGGCTCCAAGACTTCTTCATTATTAAAAATGATGTCTACATAAGCAATTTCATCTTTAACTTCTTCTTGGTCTTCATCCATGAATTCTTATGGAGTTTCTTTCATTAGAAATTCTTCTGGCTTTTCTTCAATTAAACTATTAATCTCAACAGGCAAAGAAAACTCTTTGGACTTTAACTTATTCTCAAAAACCTTAGGAGGGTAATTCTTGATTGAAAAATCTCTAGGCAAAAATTTTTCGTTAAGAAGACCTTTCATCTTTCTCCATGTTCGAACACGCTCTTTTCCTTGCCTCTGACGAGAACTCTGCAATTGATCCCACCAATAAGCAGCATATTTTTTTAGCTTCTGAGAAACCATCTTAGCTTGCTTGTATTTTGGAATCTCTATGATCTCAAAGAATCTATCCACTTCAACCTGCCAATCCAGAAAATCTTCCATGCTCATGTGACAAGAAAAGTAAGGAATATCAGCCTTGGTTATGAGATCCTCGGAATCATAATTAATATCACATCCACCACCACGTGGAGCACTAACTCGCTGGCCTCCTTCCCCGCCTCTATTCCGATTATTGTTGTTGTTGTTGTTGTTGTTTCTCTCACCCAACAATCCATGAATTTCTCCAATCTGATTATCATGGAATTGATGGCAGCGGTAAACGCTGTTGTAAGAGCTTCAATATCTGATTTCGTAAGTTCACCCATTGCTACTAAGGCAAATAAAAGAGACAGGGAAAACCTGCTCTGATACCACCTGACGCAGTCGGATTGATAACTAGGTTTACCAACAATAAACCTAACAAAAGGGTTATGGAGTCCACCAGATATAAAAGAGAAAACTCTCAATTTTGATTGATAATATGATAAAAGATAGTTCTGCAACCGTTTAAGGTTGCTTATATATGGGAAAAGAAACCCTAGGGCAACTAACAATGAAACCCTAAAGCCCACAGATTAAAACAAAACAAATCCAAAATGAACTAGAAAACCTAAAATAAAAAGAATGTAAAACTAGCCTAAAAATATTAAATCACGAATCGGATAATTAAGATGATACATTTTGGCCTAAATATGATAGGGCTCACTAAAGTGAGTCTTGACGATTTCGTCGTTCCCATTCTGGAAAGATATCATGCATCTCAAACGGACATTCTGGCCAAAAGTTGATTAAATCTGATTGTGAATCAAAACTTGTCTTTTTATACGAGTAACCCGAAAAGTCCAAAACCAAATCTTCTTGAATATTCCAGCGGCTAGTAATCTCATTACACGTGAGTTACCTATTTTCCAATCACTCTTCTTGATTCTCCGCCGCGTCTTTACTTTTATAGTTTTTCGGCTAAACTGAATCCATTCTCGTCGTACATCACTCCCTCTCCATCCCCTGCGTCTCCTCCCCCATGGACACCGTCACCGAGTCCCACATGGCCGTCTCCATGGGCGGCATCGGCATCCTCCACTCCAACGCCGCCTCCTCCGACCAGGCCGCCATGGTCAGATCCGTCAAGGCCCGCCGCGTCCCCTTCCTCTCCACCCCCGTCTTCATGTCCCCAGGAGACCGCATCCACAATAACGACGTTTTCGACCACGGTGCCAATCCCTACGTCCTCGTCACCGAGTCCGGCGCTCCCAGCTCCAAGCTTTTGGGCTACGTGGCGAGCCGCGATTGGGAGAAGCTGGCGGACTTGGAGGTCAAGATTTACGATTACATGGTCAGCCGTAAGGACATGGTTTTGCCTGGATCTCCGATTTGGGGAAGATTGAGGAGTTCATGGCGGAGAAAGGCCGTGACGTGGTGGCGACGGTGAGGGACGACGAGGTTGTCGACGTCGTGGGGAAGGAGGACGTGGAGAGGATCAGAGGGTACCCGAAGTTGGGGGTCGGGTCGGTTGGGCCCGACGGGTCGTGAAGGGTCGGGGCAGCGATAGGGACGAGGGAGTCGGATAAGGAGAGATTGGAGGAGTTGGTGAAGGCGGGGATTGATGTGGTGGTGTTCGATAGCTCACAAGGAACTCGATTTATCAGATTGAGATGATCAAGTACATTAAGAAAATGTACTCGAATTTGGATGTGGTTGGTGGGAATGTGGTGACTGTGAGTCAGGCGCAGAATCTGATTCAAGCTGGTGTTGATGGGTTGAGGGTTGGGATGGGGTCTGGCTCCATTTGTACTACTAAAGAGGTTTGCGCCGTAGGGAGGGGACAGGTATAAAGATGTATTCTTTTTGTTCAAGTATTGGTTTTGAGGTATGTAGCGTTTGATTAGACTGTTTAGATTATTAGTGGATGAACATTGGACCGAGGACTTGTCGAATTAATGGCATTTTCGCTCATTGGTGCTTGCTTTACTCTCTTGTTATGATATTAATTCCAGCATAGAACTTAACCAAAGGTGTGAAACTCTGCGGTGTGTAATATATAGCACTATAATACCATTCTTAACTTGTGAAGAAGTGTGGATCGTGTGATAGCTATGCCTTCTTGTACTGAAGTTTTTTTTTTTTTTTTTATGTTGGCAATATGTTTCAGGCAACTGCGGTTTACAAGGTTGCCTCTGTTGCTTCACAAAGTGGCGTGCCTGTCATTGCTGATGGTGGAATTTCCAATTCTGGACACATTGTCAAGGCTTTAACCCTTGGGGCTTCTACTGTCATGATGGGGAGCTTCTTAGCTGGAAGTACTGAGGCCCCTGGGGCTTATGAGAATCAGGTAATGCCTGAGATACGACAGGTTTACTGCAAAAGCAGATATACTGCCTACACCATCTTATATATTTGTTACTTTCACCTTTCTTCCTTGCATGGGTATCATTTGAATATTTAATCTTTTATTTCAATTGTGGAATTTTAGAGGGGTACGTGAGTGAGTTTATCCTTTATTAGCTGGTATAGAAACTCTTCTCGAAGATGTATGTTTCTAGATTTGTCACATGTCGTGGTCTTTGTTCTCATGGTTTTTGGACTACTTCAGCTATGGTTATATGGAATACTGCAAAGTACCTCTGTTTTAGTGAACCCTGGGAGTTGATGCACCATCGAATTTATAATTCTACAGTGTCAGGAATGACATCACATGGTTGTACTCTCTGCGATGACTAGAATTTCAATAGTATGAGGGTTTAAAATGCAATCTTGGATCTTTCATATGTCAAAGCTGAACTTATAATGGGGTTACCGTAGGTCCTGGGATATGTTTTCTTATGTTCAGTCATTATCATGTTGAGAGCAGTTGATTTAATCTTCATTATTGTGGCACAATGTCATTGATGCTAATCAAACTTACAATCCAACATGACAATGCCATTGCGTAAAGACTCGCTTTCTACTCTCGTCTTCTTGCATTTGAACATATTAGGTTTTTCCGTCATGTTTGGTAGATGAATAGGAAAACTGACCTTTTAGTCTTATTGAGATACCTCAAGTGGAGAAAATTGCCAATCTTTTTGTCACTCCAAGACCATATTTGTATTATAGGATTCATATGGCTTTTCAATTGGTACTTATTTCAGAATCAGAATGACAGATGAACATAGACATAGATTTTTATTTCAAAATCAGAATGACATATGTACTTGTGTATACATACTTGGGCTTTCAACAAGCTCAATGCTGTGTGTTATTTCTTAGGCATTTGTTAATTAACCTTCAGCATGCTTAGCTTGTACTGCTGAAAGACGTATTTCTGTAACATTAGTAATTTCATTTTTCTATACCAGAATGGTCGCTGGATCAAAAAATACCGAGGCATGGGCTCTCTTGAAGCGATGACAAAGGGGAGTGATCAACGGTATCTGGGAGATACAGCAAAGCTAAAGATTGCACAGGGGGTGGTTGGTGCAGTTGCAGACAAAGGTTCTGTTTTAAAGTTTGTACCGTACACAATGCAAGCAGTGAAACAAGGTTTCCAAGATCTCGGCGCTTCTTCTCTGCAGTCTGCTCATGACCTCTTAACTTCAGGGGTTCTAAGGCTAGAGGTATGGCTACCCATAATGCGTATGTTGTTGTTTTGTTATTATCAAGGAATCATTTCTATCATATGCTTGAATCACAAATTATGTTATAGTTGACGATTCTGGCAATTATTAACTGTTCTTTATCTGTTCTATTTATCTGTACACTTTCAAGTGAAAATCACCAATAAAAGGGGGAAGAAACCTATTAAGGCAGAATACCATGGAGTTTCACAAGTCACATGTATGAGCACTGACGTTTTAAGTTTTAGAACAGAACTAGGTGTTAAATTTCTATCTAGTTTGGATGATTTATGCCATTAAGAGCCATCTTGTCTTTGTCACGTTTGTAGAAGTGTTTGCAATGGGTTATAGAATAGTGTCATTACATTCTAAAATGTATCTCTCTTTATGGCAATAATCCCATTGCTAGTGGCTAGTGCCAGCCGGATTACCAGTTAATAAAAATTGACATCCTTTCTTTGTTCGTTAAGTTAACATGTTATAGGTTACTTAATCAAGAACTACCAAATAATAAACAGAGATTCTGGAGTTATGGGTAGGGCCTTTTTAAGTCCAGAGTGGATTCGAGAGGGTCAGCTGGATTTGTTTAAAAAACAAAAAAGAATTCAGGTGGGCTTTTACTTCAGAGGTATCTACCTTCCATCAAGGGCCTCTGAGCTGAAAGATTAGGTGCATGGCTGGGCTGCCACAATGTTAGGTTCCAGTTGGCTTTACATTAGCAATGTAGGTGTATGTCAAAGCAATTTATCATGTCCTTTATGAAACCTGGATGATGAATCATTCCCCTTATTTAATTATTATTATTATTCTTTTCTGGGAGGAATAGTGTGCTGTATCTATATGTTACTTTTTGCACACCCTGGATGGGCAAAGGCGGTTTAGGGTGTTTACATGCTATAGAACACATGATATGATTTCCTACTACGCCACCTATTATATCAAGGAAAATTGCACTCCATGATCGCCTTATTATTGGCGCTGGAATCTGAGGTGTTATGATGGCAATCTCTGAACCCTAAGATGGAAACACAGTCAGTTGATTATAATCTATTGTGCAGGTAAGAACAGGAGCTGCTCAAGTGGAAGGTGGAGTTCATGGGTTGGTTTCTTATGAGAAGAAGTCATTTTGATGGCAATCTCTCTTGAGCCTTCGTTATTGATGCTGGCATGGTATTGATTCTGCAACCAAAAACTTGGCATGTGGAACAAGGATCAAACCTGCCAAACTGGTAGAAGTTTTGCAAGAGTCTTGTTATTGAGGTGCTCTCTGGTTTCTTGTTGGTCATGAGGGCTTCCAGCGGCTTATGTTTCTTTGACTCTGCACCAAGTGGGATGTAGAACTAGTTTGATTTTGTCAGTACTGTTTAGGGTCTAGTTTTTGCTTGGATAGAGTTGAACTACTCTTTATTAGAAATTATGAGTTATGTTCGTTACTAATGTATGATTAGTGTCAATAAACATGCGATTCAATAAATTGTGGTTCCAGCGTTCACCACATGGTTCTTTTCTAGATGGAATTGCAACCTATGGATTGATGTATTTGATGACACCCAATATAAATCCATTATTCTCATTGGATCATATCCATATATTTACTTCTAACTCTGTTTCGGTGCATGGATGTGATCAAATTGGCAGGCACTTTCCTTTTCTTTGAAGGTTGAAGATGATCCCATTTTTGACCTAGGTAAATGGTCTTTTGGGAGACAAAATAATTGACTAGAGCGTTATGAGTTTTCTTGATATATCTATGCATCTAGCTAGTTTGAGTCTATCTGCTACCTGATTCCAGACAATGACTTCAATATTTGACCAATTCACTTTGACATTGGAGTCTTGAAGATGACCAATCTTCTAACAATTGTTGAATCAAAGTGAGGACCCTTTCCACATAAAATGATTTAGTTTTCATTAGTTTAATTTCATAGTAAACCTTGAGTTTGGAGTGGGCAAGGGCTACATCAAGATGAGATCACACATGAAAGTTTCAACAGAGAATTAAATGTTCTAAAGACCTTGACTTTGGCATTCAGATTCAGCTTAATTTATGTTGTGTTCTTACTTCCCAGGCATTATAAATAAGCTGCAGATGTGGGAGATTAAGGAGAAACTAATAACTACTGAAAAAAATGGTTCATAAGGCCTGTACTATTTACGTGATTCCCTTGATCCTGTTGCTATTCTTCTTCTCATCCAACGTCGTTTCTGCTGGAATTTCTTACATTCCAAAAACCAGTTAGTCTCTCTCTCCCTCTCTCCCTTCCTTCCTTTCTCTATATGTTGAGATGATATTATCTGTTTAATGTTATCATGTATCTATTTGTTAATATTGCAGAAGAGAAAAGGAATCACCATGTGAATATGGATATTATTAAAGGAAGGAAAATAGGCGTACCAGTACCTTCTACACCTGGAGATAGCCATGGTAATTGTGAAACTAGCTTCGGTTCTAGAATATTGATCATCTATTTACCTAGCTACTTCAAGTTTTACAAGTTTGTTAACGCATATGCTCACTTTTGATTTACTTTTACTCAGGTAACGTAGGTTGATGATGATGTATCTGACTTCTTGGAGTTGGTACAAGGCACACTTGCTAGCTGGCCAGGCATCCCATAAATCTTAATGCATGATCAGTTTATATTTTTGTTTGCGAGATTTTGTAGGTTGGAATGTAGTTTAATTGTAAATAATATCCATGTTGAGATTTCAGCATGATGATAAGGGAATAGGTTGATTTGTATTATGATAAGCAGCAATGTTAATTTCGTGAGCAGACGATCAATAAATTAAGGACTTCTCAAGGTAGGGGAGAGCTTTTTATACATGATCTTGGCATTAACTATATGGTTTTCGATGGCGCCCAAATTAGATGTTAGAATGATACTTCCATAAGGCATATGAATCATCATGATGGGTGTGGCCATGTCTCTGAAGCTTGCTCAAATCATTCAATTAGTAAATGAGAATGGATGTAGAGGCTGGCCAAATTAATGAGGCTTCGCAACTCAATTGATTAATGCACGTATTCCATTATGCAAGCAAGCTAGGCCCCTAGGCTAATTAAGAAAGACTAAATGGTTAATTGGTTATAGACCGAAGACTATTTGTTAGGATTCAAATTTGCTCACCACCAATACTTTGGTGGTGATAACATCACTCAATATGAAACTATCATGTGTTATAAAACACAATTATAGTTAATCATGATGTTTTATTAAAAAATTATATTTTAAGTATTCAATTGATTTTATATGACATGCCAAGTTTTAATAGGGTGGTGATATCACCACAAAATAAAAGTGGTGAGCAAATTTGAATAGCAAATTTGAATCCTATTTGTTATGGCTTACTCTACATGCTATAAGTAGTGAACCGCTCACTTATATCTGTTGTCCTTGGTATCAATTTTTGGATGAAATTTTTTTTCTTTTTTTTGCTACTTGTCCATGAATGTGAGTACTTGGGATAACACGTTTTTCATCGAGTTTTGGGTTAATCGATCATTGCCTGATACGAACCCAAATCAGATGAGCCTCTAGACGTGAACAATAAGCAATCCGGTTGGGTTAGCATCAAGCATGTGTAACTCAATGTTGACAAAGTAAATTAACAACTCAATTTAAGCAGGTCAACCCAAACCTTTAGGGTATGTGCTGACTTTTTTGCACTACTAGAATTTAGAACAAGTCAGATTAGGGTTAAATAGGATTATATATATAGCATGAAATTACATAATGACCCTCTAAGACGAATAGCCAGCCTCCTCTAACCATGATTGCCTGACCGTCGACGTTCAAATATTCAAAATGACTCATTAAATAAGAAAGAAAAAATTGTATGCTTGAGGGACATTTTTCAAAGGGTTTTTGTTCATTTACCCTATTTTTAGAGATTTTTTTCCCACTTACCCCATTAAGTTTTTTAAATTATCTCTTACCCAAAACACTCTAAGGAGGTCTTCCCTAATACCCAATTAAGATTTTTTTTAAAATTTTTTTTTTTAATACCATTTTACCCTCACCCCTTTGAAACTTAGAGAAAGAAAGAGAAACCATAGAAGACTTCGCTGGAGCTCGGTCACCTGCCGCTAGAATCCGGCCAATTTTCGCCGGATTGGGGTCACCGGTCGCCGGCCGCCACCCACCCGAATTTGCTGAAAATCTCACCGGAAAAGTTTTTTTGCCCCCAATAGACATTTATTGCCCCCTAATAGAAGGGCAATAGCCTCTATTGCCCCAATAGTCTATTGCTCCCTAATAGACGTCTGTTGCTCCCTAATAGACGTCTATTGCCCCCCAATAGACGACTATTAATAGACGTCTATCAGTCATGTATTGCCCTCCAATAGACGACTATCATTCATGTATTGCCCCCCAATAGAACTTTCGGTTGCCGGAATGGGAACTAATCTTCCTAAATTAGACAAATAAAACTTTGATTAAAGAAAAAAACTAAGAGATTAAATCAATTTAAAAAGTCTATTGCCCTCCAATAGACCTCTTTGGGGGGGGGGGGGGGGGGGCAAGAAACAACTTTTATAATTCAGTAATTTTAGCAGCACATCTGCATTATCTATTCACTATATATTGATTAACTCAGTACAAAGCTCAATTAAAAAATTTTAGGAAAACAAAAAGTGCAAAAATAGTATCACAAAATAAGAAAAAGAAAAAAAAGTAGAAAGTAACACAAACAAACGCCAGTATGACTACCCGGGCATGGGTTTACAATGATATATAAACAATAAGTTCACGGCATTGTATGCTGCCAAGTAACTTCCTTGTAACAGGAACAGAGAGTAAGAAATTTGCAGTACATCAAAAGTTCAAAATCACCATGAACATGACTGTGTTTAAGTTTCTCAATAGGATGCGTATATCTGATTTTTTTTTTCAACAATAATAATAATAATGAAAAAAAAATATCAATGTCTCACAGGCATTTCATCAAACATCTGGTGAGCATCAATTTCAGTTTGTGATATGTATCCATATATTGTGAAGCACCGAGTAACTGATGCTTGGAAGTCACAAAAAGCAAATAGAATGGAAGAAAAACGAAAACCCACAATGCGAAGGTGAACTTATGAAGATGTAAAAACTATGAGTACGTAGAAAGTAGAGGATCCTTATGCATATCCAGTGAGGGATGGGCCTGTTATGCTTCATCTTCTTCCCTAGCTTCTTCTTGATGATGAAGGTCTTGTGTGACGGCTACAAAAATCAAACGATCCAATTTCCTGCATCGATGCACGCGGCGACTTGGAGTAGCGGCTTGCCGTATTTGACGCAGATCTGGGCATTGATGCACTCGCCAATTTCAGGTGGAAATCATCGGAGCCTCCGGCAAGTACCCCTGCTCCGACGGCCTTGACCGGGACGGAGGGGGGAGAGAGAGAGAGAGAGAGAGAGAGAGAGAGAGAGAGAGAGAGAGAGAGAGAGAGATCTGAAATCAGAGAGGGATGACCGGATGAGAGAGAGCGAGATCTGAAAGAGGAGAGAGATCGAGGGAATAAACAATTTGGTTAAGGGTAAAATTGTTATTTTACTTAAAATAGGGTAAGTGGAAATAAAAATTTGGGATAAGTGGGACAATTTTGGCTGATTTTGGTACTTTGGGTCAATGATAATTATAAATTGTTATAATTTTAGCTATTAAATTCAATATATGTAGTTGAGATGCATTTTTCCTCATAGTCACGTAAAATTGTCTCTGAGATGAGTAAAACTGTTAAGAAACATAACCAGGTCTACATGCTACATGAGTCCCTCCCACAAATTATCAAGTGTCATTGACTGACCAAATCATACCTGGACTTTTGAGATGCCGGACTTCATAACAAATTTTCTGCGCGTATCGTCATATATCTTTCACAAAGACCTTGACTGTTTGAATTTGGCTATCAATAATAAGACTTTGCCAAGAAAACCTTAATAGTATGAAAAATCATGAAACATTAAGGGCTAGCTATGTCTATTCCCTTTATCTATAAACACTTACGAAAAGTACGTCCGTAGCTACAGATAGAGAAAAGGAGCTAGCAGGAAGATTTGTATTTGATAAGAGAACCCTGCGTTGTTTTCATGATTCCCTTCATCTTATTGCTATTCTTCTCGTCCAACATAGTCCATGCTGAAGTTTTCGATATTCAGAAATCAGTTGGTCTCTCACTGCTAATTACTCTTTGTTGTCTCAACAGATTTCAATATTGAGGAAATGGAATTATAGAATGGAGAGAAAATAGGCAATCCTTAATTTCCTCCCTGACCTCTTGTTATAACTTATAGATCTTAATTAATTTCATTTTTGTAATTGCAGAGGAAATGGAATTATAGAATGGAGAGAAAATAGGCAATCCTTAATTTCCTCCCTGACCTCTTGTTATAACTTATAGATCTTAATTAATTTCATTTTTGTAATTGCAGAAGAGCAGGCAAAGTTGCAGGTGGAGATGAAGATTATTAGGGTGAAGAGAATAAGCGTACCGGTACCTTCTACACCTAAAGCGGGTCAAGGCCGGCACCATTAATTGCCGTGCAATAAATTTGCAGCTCCAGAATGTTAGTTCATGTAACATTGATTATATTCTTTTTGTAAATGCAACCACTGCATTTTTCAATAACTCAAATCGACAAAGGAAAAGCAAACAAAAATGAGGATTATATGCATTCTGCTTTAAAGGTCAAGCACGTTTGATCCATGTGCAAGTACGTACCCTAGATTTATTTCTTGAATTCTGTTGGGGAAACTTTGTCGATCTTATATATTTCATGGCTTCATAACCTTTTTTTTTTTTGAGTAATAGGTCAGTCCTTTCATTAAATTCAGCAAGCAGTACAAAAATGAAACACCCCTATGGGGTCGACAGAAAGAATCGTTCCTTAGAACCTCATGAAAACCATATCCTAGAAGAATAACATCCCAAGAAATCCCTAGTACACTTCATAACCTTTAATCTCAGGAAAATTCTAGCATATGTTGACGTATGCCATACATCAAGTTTTTAAAATATTTTAGACCGTTAGATTTAATTAAAAGTTGAATATATCTAATGGTCAGAAATATTCAATAGTGGTGACCTACTTACCAGGTAGCCTTTATAAACTTTTTTTTTTCTTTTTCAAAATTCTGAATTACATATCTACAATGAAATTAAAAAAAAAAACCCTAAATTGAAAAAGAGGAGAAGACGAGGAAAAGAGGAAGAACGACAATTTGTTCATGTACAAAGCGAGAAAGAACGACCACTACAAGTGGATGTTTCAATCAATACTTAGGTAAGTAGAATCCTTTTCTGTTTGTTCGTCTTCTCCTTTTATGTTGTTTGATGCCAAACGAATTCTACCTTCTATGTAAGGTTTCTGGTTTTCTTTGTACTGTTCTCTCTCTCTCTCTCTCTTTTTTTTTTTTACAACAAACTACAATCCGCATAGAGGTGGATTGGAACATTGGATACACAGGATTGTTTTCTACTCGGATCCAAGGCAGTATATCTTCCTAGCCTGATAACTTTGTTTTACAATTGACTCTCTAGCGAGATTTGGATATCAACACATACCTACATCCTTTGATTTGAATACACTTCTTGTCGGCTTTAAACGGTATGTCTTTCTTTTGCCCACTTCTTGTAGGCTTATTTGTTTTATGCTTCTTGATTTGTGTTGTTGTGAACCTAAGGTATCTGACTACATCATGTAATATATATGTACCTGCACACAACATTCAATATATACATGTACCTGGTTTCTCATCCCAGTACATGTCATAATATATGTGGCCAAGAGTATGCTCAGCTACACAACACCATATACCAACGTATCGCTTCACGCGATTCCTGAATCTCTCTTCCCTTATCTGAGAATAGATTAATTTTGCACAGCATCAACAAATAGCAACTAAACAGGTTTACAGGTTTAACCTGTATGAAACCAAAGGTCAAAGAAATAAAGACTTACCTTGTCAGCAAAACCAAGGAACGCATCTTGCATTGATGAAAACTGAATTACATTGACATCTTTGAACGAGGAAAATACTGTCTTTAACTGTACATACAAGAGAAATTCAGAATCATTACAAGTTTCGTGGGCTGAAGGAAAATCATAACTCAAATACGACATTGCATGGTTAAAGAAAATATAAAGGATCCAGAATAATTATTTCAAAATCTCAAATAGGTCCGACCACATATACTACACTATGATATCATAGTAATTTTTTACTTCAAAGGCCAGCATACTCTCTGACCAGTTCATGAGCTATAGTTTGTTAGGCTATCTATCAATTAAAGACTTAATGTCGTATAATAGACTAATGTATCTGATGTAAACCTCTAGCTAGTTATTGTCTTGATGTACTCATGAACATATATATATATATATATATATAACAGAACTATAATGCTCCTATTTATACCTACATTAAATCTACAAACAGAAGATAACGTACAGAAATCTAACAATAAAGACATTCTCTAATTAGTAATTTTCTGATAGACGAAAAACTCTATGTAATTGCTCGTAAGTGTTGAATGGCTGTGTTTATATGTTTGGTAAATCTGTGCTATTGTTTGGTTGGAAGTTGTTTCATTGGTATATAATTTCTCTAATATGTAGGTGATCTGTTGAAACAAGCATCGTTAATGACATGAGTATTTTTTTTTTTCTAATAACACATTATGATCACTTTTAGGACTCCTCCATTGTGAATCTTAACTGATTGATGTCTTGTTATAGTTTGATCACCAATCATGATACCAAACAGAAGAATTAAGTTGATATGTTAATAGTGCATCAAGTCCTCTGAACTGCATTATTTTACTTGGTTTTCTCAATCAAAAGTATAAATAACATGAAGATGAAAGCATAGACTTTTGTGTGGTGTGCTTATATTTATATGTAGTATTTGATATCTGTAATATGTTATTGAAAGTGGAGAACCTTATTTGGCATCAAGAGCATAATCGTTTAGATAGGTTATAGTATTTTACTCTTGGAGAATGGTTTGGGCTAGAAAATTAGACCAAACATAATGTCAGTTGATTATGGTTTGTTAATACTTGGGTAATATTTTCATTGTTGCAGGCATGGATGGATCGTATGAACCTTCAATATTTGATATTGGTTTGGTGTCCCAAAGTTCGATAAATGGAAGTGACTGTAATGAAATGCAATATAAGGGAGTTCGGTATGATAAGTTGTCTACAGAAGATCTTAAAGGGCAGGAGTTTAAGACTGTGGAGGAAGCTGAGTCATTTTACAATGCTTATGCAAAGGCCATGGGTTTTGATGTTAGAAGCGACTACAAGAGATTAAGTATACGCATAACAGGGAGAGTCACTTCATTGCGGTTGGTTTGTTCTGCTCAAGGGAAAAGAAGAGAAGAGTACATGAGTAACAAGAAAAGAGTTCGCAAGCCAAAGAAAGAAACAAGATTCAATTGTCCATGCTTGTTCAAAGTAAGGTACCGTTCGAATATTAATGCCTATATTGTTGAAGATTTCATAACGATCCACTCACATCAGCTTGCACAAGCACATGAGTCGCATCTTCTTCAATCACATAGATCAGTTGAAGATCATCATTTAGCACTGGCCACATCTATGCAGAGAGTGTCTATTAAGCCTTGTCATACATATGAATACATTGTTGATAGATCAGGAGGTTTTAAGAATGTCGGGTTTATTATGAAGGACTTGTACAACAAGTTAGATTCAAGACGTCGAGAAATTTTACTTGAGGGTGATGCAGAAGCTGCACTTGCATATATGAGAGGCAAAGTTGCCACAGACTCGCATTTCTACTGCAAGTTTAGCATAGATGAAGATAACAGGTTGGCGAATATGTTTTGGAGAGACTCTAATTCTCTGGTGGATTATACTTGTTTTGGAGATGTCCTGGTGTTTGATAGTACCTACAAAACCAATCCTTATGAGAAGCCGTTAGTGTTGTTTGTTGGTTCAAACAATCATTTATCGACCACAGTTTTTGGTTTTGCATTACTCATGGATGAAACGATTGAGACTTACACAGTTACACATGGGTTTTGGAGACCTTTATATCGTCTATGAATAATAAAAGGCCTATTGCTGTTTTGACTGATGGGGATAAAGCAATGCGAAGGGCTATTGAAGTCGTACTCCCTGGTTGTCATCATCATCTGTGTACGTGGCACATAGCAAAGAACGCCCGGAGGCACCTGCGTAAGAATAGTGTCTTTTCTGAATTTAGACGTTGTATGTGTCTTTTCTGAACAAAGAAAAGTACATATCTGGATGTGTGTTGTTCTTCCAACTATATTATTATAATGTCATCGGATATGGAAGGGCACTTGTTGATTGTGAGACGCCTTCAATTGCAGCTTGGGGAGAGGAGCAATCAGCAAAATTAATTAAATGGATATTGCGTAAAGGGGGTCATGAAAGTCCAAACATTCTGGTTTCCAAAGTTTATAATTCAAGTGAACAGAAACATGAGGCAGAAAATGTTGTTGCCCTTCGAGCTGATGTTGAATCCGTGAAGAGTACCATTATGCGTGTGGAGGAAAAGATTGATGAATTGGGAGGTCTTCTTAGAGGGATATAAGAAGGATTGTTCAAAGTAGTGAGACAAGATGGTGATCAGGATGTCAATATAAAAAGGGACGAGGCTAATCATGAAAGAAAGACTGTAGATCTGTCAGCAAATGATACTATTAGGCAAAACCATCAAGAAAGTGATGATTTCAAAACTCAGAGTTCAAAAGAAGTTGAGGTTAATGACGAATCATCATGCCAAATACAAAGTGACGACAACTCTGAGGCAGCACATCCTAAGGTATGTTTTGCATCAACTTCTTACTTGAATTTTATCTAAAAAAAAATAAAAATCTTGGTAATTATTTCTAAAACCGTTACTAACAAGTGTACATATTATGATGCAAAAAACAACTTTAATTTTTTTTTCTTTACAGATTAAGGAAGAATTTGTCATAGGCAAAACAATCAGGACGGACACTAAATCAACTAAATTCAGTCCGATCAATACGCGGCTCACCGCTGAAAGGAAGCCAAGTCAAGCAATATCAGATCCATTTGTGAAGCTTGGGTTCAAATTAGATGATGAGCAAATGGACGAATATTTGCATGGGAGAACCCTAAATTTGAAGAGAATTGGTGAATTCAACGGTCCTTTCGATTTTGACGATGATGATTGTGATTTGCTGAGTTTTATATATGAAAAATTATATATGAAAAATATAAAAAGGAGTAAGCCTTCATACTTTTCATACATTGTTCAACAAGAATCTGATACATACATGTACAAAATTAAAACATAAATTTGTTCTGCAGCTTTATGGTTTTCCAAACAGACGATAGCTTCCTAAACCGTGCTGATATGAGATGCTTAGAGCCCGGTCAATATGTCAGCAACAAGGTATGAATTTCAAGTACAGTACAATTTTTGTTTCAGTCATCATGTTTACATCTTTTTCGTAACTATAACTGTACCATATTTTTTCCTGGATACCAGTTGGTAAGCGCTGTAATTGGAATTCTTCGGAAACATGGAGATCCTTCTCAATGGTTTTTTAGTGCATATTTTTCGGTAAGGTTGTATATACTTGGATTGTCTGTGCAAAATTTGACTGTAGGAGACTAAGTTCAGTATTTTAATGTAGGCCAAAGCACTTTCTAAAAAAGAAGGTCAAGATTTGTCAAAATTTGCGGTAATAATTGATCCCAAGACACTGTATGGGCCGAAGGCATGTAGACTGGGTGCTCCTTGTCTTTTTGTTTCATGCATAATGCATTCCAGCTTAGTTTGCCTAATGTAGATGGAAAGATGGGGAACTTTATCAATGTGATAATAACATGGTTTTGAATTTTTATTCACTTCTGTTTTGACATTTAGAAGCAGTCTGCTTAATTTATTCTAGTTTAGATATACCTAAATTGCAGTAAAGCATGCATCTGTTGACATGAGCACCTGAATGTGCACCGCATTTAGACAAATAAACAGTTCTCTTTTTTCTTTTTTCTTGTATTCTTTTCTTTTCTTTTGGCCAATAAACAAAGAAGTTGTTCAAGCAAAAAGAAGCTGCATCTTTTTACTGGATACAGAAAAATAACAACTTTGGATAATGTTGCAGATGAAATGCCAGCAATTTAGGTTTCTTCACTTCCCGGGGACGAAGTTGGTAGCGTATGCCCATGCATTGTTGGCCACGGGATCAGCAATGTGGTCATAGAGGTTCTTAACTGGCCCTTTTCTAGTTACAATAGCCTGAACAAAGAATCCAAACATTGAGGTCATTGCCAACCGCCCATTCTTGATTTCCTTCACCTTCAGTTCAGCAAAGGCTTCAGGTTTAATTGATAATAGTTGATTTCCTTCACCTAAACTCGTTAATGTCTTCCATATTGAAAATGGGAATGGTCGATTCAGTTCTTTTGCCAGCCCTGGAATCTCAAATTAAAAAGCAGTAGATGCTATCTGCTCCCATCCTTCGAGGGCCTCCAATTGATGCGTGCTAATTGCAGCAGCACAAAATTCTTCAAATTCCATTTTCCTATATGCAAGTGGTTCCATCTGCAATCATATAGTGTTTTCATCAAAAGCTGATTATACTAAATTTTAAAATGTAAGAGAACAAAGAGGATCAAATCATAGTTTAACCAATTGCAAAGGGGTTGAAATATTTAATCAAGCATACTGGTAGCTTGCTCTAGCACATGCCGCAAAAGTGACAAAACTTTAGAACCAACACAAATGAAAGCAATACCAGCGAAGCTATATATCTACAGTACTATTGAAATAAGCCTTACTGCATTTAGAATATCAACAACCCTTGCCTCCATCATAGCTTCGGTTGAGAAACATCGATCAAACCCAATCCAACTGCCATAGACAAGTAAAAAGGTAACCCCAAAGCTAATTTGCACTAAGAGTTTAGTGAATGTACTAAACTTAATTAGCACAACAGAGAAACAAAAGCTTAATTAGCATTGCACGGGTTCTTCAACCGCAAACATTTTTGTACAGTGAACAGCCAAAAGACCAAATCCCAACCCAGAAATTTTGAAATAAAACTACAACACAGAAACTCTAAAACTCAATTCCCACAGAAGCCATCACAACCTCTAAGTTTACCCAAAAACCCTGACCTTAAAAAAAAAAAAAACAGGACTAATAATTGATCATCCTGTTTTTCTAGCCTCCAAAATCCAAACAAAGAAAAAAAAATTACAGCACCCCCACACCTCTACAAATTCATCAGGTCACCCCTAACATTACTCAATGCCACCATTATATTCCAATCTCAAACCCCCTCCAAGTTGACCCTCCTTCATTCAACACCTCCTCCAACAAATTAACAAGAACACAACTTTTCATACAAATTCCAAATTCATATATAAATCCAATAAAAAATAATAAAAAAAAGACCAAAACAGGGTGAATTTTTTTAAAACAAATTGCATATACCTGTGAAGAAGAACTCTCATGCACAAGGCCAGACCTTCTTCCTTCCATAGAAGAGCCATCACTACCTCTCTCAGCTTTCTTGGACCCAATGTGCGCAGTCCTCTTCTGCCCCAAAAGCCCCTTTCAATTTCTGCAATAGAATCACATTCAAAAACCAAAGAACTAACCAAAATCAACTCCAATTTACCGAAAATAGACTGCAAACATATACCAAAAAGCAAGAAATACCTAACGAGCCACAAGATTTCGATTGCAAGTACAGAAATCGAGTGCGACAAGCAACTGATTGCTAAGCAAGAAGTCGAGAGAGCAAGTGAGATTGGAGGAGGTATTTGGGGCTGAGGTGTTAGGTTTTTTGATTTGGGTATTACGGATTTTGGGCCAAAATTGGTTTCATATGAAATGAAGCAGGATGTGAGAGGCTAAGAGAGAAGGAAGACGAAACGGATGGCGAAGGTACGATTCAGATTTGGTTGTTTGGTGTTTGGTATGTTTTTCGATCTGGTTTTTTAGGGTGAGAGCGACTGGAGGAGAGAGGAAGTAAAAGATAGAGAACGAAGAAAAATGACAACAAAAGAAGAAAAAAGAAGAAGCAAATAATCTGAGAGCCAAAGATTAACTATGGACCAAGAAGGAAGAAGTAAGAAGGAAGAAGGAAGAACTAAGAAGGACGCCGGAAGAGAAAGGGAAATAGAGAACCCAATCCTCAGTTCGGAAAAAGAAAAAAAAAAAAAAACTTAGTTAACTTTTTAATACTTTATTATTACAAGTTTTCAGAACCACTTTACTAATAAAACAACGAATGTGTTGCTATAATAGTAAAACTTCATATATTTAAGTAAATTTGCAGTGAGTCCTTTATGGTGTAATAAGGTTGTCTATTTTGTAATTACTGTCCTTTAGGAGTTATTTACTTATTTGACAATGTTTTTTCTAGATTTTACGGCAATTGAGGTCCAAAGTAATAACCAAGGTTGTATTTGTGGTAATTCTTCAATATTACAAGTTTGACAACGAATTGTTGTAGAAGTAGTAATCAAACTCGTATTTGTGGTAATTTTTTATATTACAAGTCTGAGAACCATTTTACTAATGTGACAACGAATTGCTATCAAAGTGGTAAAACTTTATGTATATATTGTAAATGAGGCGCGAGTTCTTAATTGTGTATTAAAGTTCTATATTTTGTAATTAATACTTTTCTTGTGTAAATCTCATCATCTATGAGAGAATTACTCGTTTGACAATGCATTTTACTATAGATTACAACAATTGAGGTATAAAGTGGTAATTATGGTTGTTTTTATGATAATTACATGAAATATGATCCATTTACAAAAAAAAACGATCCACTTACCAATGCTACAACAAATGATTTGTTTATATGGTAAATAATCATATTAGACCTAAAACTTTTCAAGTCCTTATTCTTGTAATCCAGTTGTTCTTTTTGTAATTAGAGTCCTTTCTTTTGTAAATTATATCATCGATGAGGCATTTTACAACAAAAGACCACATTGGACGTATTTAATGATAATTATAGTTGTAATAAAAGTAATTACTATATTTACGATATTCATTACAAGTTGTTGAACGATTACGTATAAAAGCATAAATGAGTACTTAGTATGGTAATTTTTTTTTTTAAGTACACATGTCAAATTATAATTGGATAACCTGTTGACCTGTACAACAGGTTTCACCAACTAATTTAATTTAATATATATTAATTAAAAAGTTGATGTATGACAAACATCAACACACCTTAGACTTCCCCAATCTCTCAAAGGGTTGCTAAAAGTATATATATGGCTGATGGTATGTTGATATTGTGGTCTACGGTTGCTGGGTTTCAATGTGTTCAGCATGGGGTTCTTCCTGATGAGAGGTTTACTTTTTCTAATTGCCGCAGCATGCTCACTTATTGTTGCTTAATCATAAAGTGGTTTATTGGTCTGCTCCTTGTGGCCAGTGTTTAGATATCCTATTCTAGTTCCTGCTGTTATGTTGTTTCATTTATTACTTTTTTGTTACTCTAGAGTTGCTCTTTGTTTTCACTTTTCAGAGAGAGGTTTTGGTCAATGTTTCTCTCTTCCGGCTTGTATTTTTTTCCTTCCTATTTTCTATTAAATAAAAGAGTGGAGGAGGGTAGTGTTTTTCTGGGTGTAGTAGTCCTCTTCTTTTTGGAGAGAATTGGCACCTCTTGTGAAAACCACTACCAAGGACTAATATCGTCTAATCCTAGTTATACCTCTGCTTATATATATATGTGTGTGTGTGTGTGTGTGTGTGTGTGTGTGTGTGTGTATGATCTGATGATCTTTCCATGCTATTAGTTAAACACTTAAATATAATCCAAAATGCTTTATAAAAAAAAAATATATATATATATATATATATAATAAAATAAAAACGAAGTAGTATGGTTCCGAGACTACCAAGTGACATTGCTATGTCGTGGTCTGGATCAATAAGATTGCTCAAGTTTTATGAGGTGCAATGCAGACAGTGAAACAAATAATTAATGGACCAATAAAAGAAAACACTTACCATATGGATGAATCATATTAAGCTGGACTGCTATACACATGGTTGTCTGAGACAATAAAAGAAGAGAAAACTTCTTTAGATAAAGTCTATAAAGGTGTATATTAGTATATATATATACAAAAACTCTTTGCAAAAAAAAAAGTCTCTCTCCTTTTTATATACATCTAATGACTCAATTCATAAAATTTCGCTGTTTGCATTCTGTTTGAATGAACCTTAAGTTGCATGAGATTTGGTAAATGAAAGAAGTCTAAACGGTATGATCTTCGTCATAGGGAAAGAAGAAACCACTAATTAAACCTGGGTGAAAAGTAAATCCATCTGGTATACATGCACTATAAAATGGGGATGTTATATATAAAAAATATCAATCCGATCCTTAGTTGCTTAATTGGTAACTTCATAGCTCCAAGAAATGGGAAGAATCAGGTTCATTGACCTCATGTTTTTGCCCCTCATTCTCTTGCTGCCATCAGGTCTCTCCCACTCTTTCCATCTCTCCCTGTACATTTGAGTAGATGACCTAACTTGTGAATTTGATTGATTGTTATTAATCTCATTTTTTGATTGTAAAAGAGATGCAGGTGCAAGTTGGAGCTGATGAATGTGAGTATCGAAGCGCACATTTCAGGGGGCCCTGCTTTGGACGCAATCACGAGTGCTACATCTGTTGCCAGGAGGAAGGTTTTGATCGGGGCTCATGCAAAGGGTTTCTCAACCGTCATTGTATCTGCACTAAGCCTTGTGGATCACCTGGAGGTCCTCTTACCTACGAACCTCCTCCTCCTCCTCCTCCTCCAGAAGAAGATGTTCCTTCTCCTCCAGAGGAAGATGTTCCTCCTCCTCCCGAAGAAGATGTTCCTCCTACTCCTGAAGAAGAAGCTCCCATTAATTAGTGAAACTAATGACTAAATATTCATGCAAATCATTATTTCCCTTCTTTATCCCTATTACTGGCGAATTCATTTGTAATAAGTCATGTTCACATGAATAAATTGAGTTTCTATATATTACTTGTATGGTTGTATCAAAAGTCAATTAGAGTGGTTATCATGCGTACATAATTTCCTATAAAATTCGGATAGAGACATAAGAGTACAGGGCTTACACATAATAACAGGGAAAACATGAAAAAGTTTCACATCCTTTAAGTTTTGCAAAGTTGTCGTGGAAATTTTCGTAAAAATGCGTTGAAGAGGCTATAATATACACGAGGCAAAGAATATGAGGATGAATATTAAAACTATGTGAAAATGCGCCTGCGTGTGCCTTAATTATACCCGGCTCCGATCCTTATGTTCTCGTCGCTGACTCCGGACCTCCAAGCTAGTTCGAAGGTTTTGTTTTATGTGGCCAGTCGCGCGTGATTGCACATTTGCATGAAAGTGGCAGAGAAGACGATCGAGATTTATTCCTCGTGTAATTACTCTTTTAGTCCTTCAATGTTGATCTTAGTACCTGAGAAGATACTGGAACTTTCTGATATAAGAGATTTAAGGAACTCGTTTTTGCCAGAGAAGAAAATCTGATATACCATATTGAATTTGACAGCAGAAAATAACATATAATGTTATGAAAATAGTGAGCTATTTCATTCATGAAATCTTTAACGAACATGATAAATTACCTAGATCGACTTCTAGGTACATTGATTTCTCATTTCTCAGTACTCCCCCAAGGCCCCAATATTGATTTCCCCTAATTTTACTTGGATCTCATTAAACATAATCCAATACGCATTGCCAAAAAAAAGAAAACACAATCCAAAAAATTTAAAAGAATCTTCTGTAAATCAATGAAGTCAGAATATATATATATATATATATATATATATAACCTATTCAGAGTGAGGACTCACTCTAAAATTAACTTGTGAGGTTGGAGTTTAGGGTCACTTTTCGGTCTCTTATCCGCATCTCAACCATTCAGTTTTTAGGTACTAATATATAGATCATCTCTGCAAAGTTTCAGCCAAATTAATGATTTTTAAGATATCTAACTTACTTAAACCAATGGACGAATTGAATTTGTCTACCCTGAACCGTACTAGCTTCAAGGCAGTTATCAATGCTTTAAAGGCCATCAATTTGGCTGAATTTTTGCAGAGATAATCTGTACATTAATATTTAAAAACTGAACGGTCGAGATGTGGATATGAGACCAAAAAGTGACCCTAAACTTCAACCTCACACGTTAATTTCAAAATGAGGGCTCACTCTGGATAGGATCTGATATATATATATATATATATATATATATAATATATATAAGACGAAAGTTCTTCTCTCCTCTATAGTCTATATAGACGTACATTTGATAATCAAATCATAAAAACTCAGGATTTTGTTTGAAAGAACTTTTTTTAAGACAACTTTAAAGTCCCTGAGATTTGAGAAAATGAAAGAAAGTACATAAAGTTCTATATGCTTTTTTTTTTAAGTAGATGCTATCTAGTTAGTAAGTTAATCACAGTTGTTATACATGCATGCACTATAAAATGGGGGTCTTTGTATGTTGAAAAACCATCAAACAGATCCTTAGATGCTTGGTAACTTTATAGCTGCATTCCATGTGGAAAACATCAGGTTCTTTGAGCTCATGTTGTTGCTCTTCATTCTCTTATTGCCATCAGCAGTGGTGGATCTGAAAATGGTATGAGCTATATTTTTAGATCTCTTTCTCTTGGGTGAAGCCCAAATTTTTTTTTTCGTACAACTATACATGCACAAGTGTAGGAGTTGAGTATGCATCATTGAAATGGGCACATGAATCACAATCCCAACAACTGGTGCAGAAAAAGTAGGGTTAATTAGTGTGTGTGTGTGTGTATTGTGAAAATGAGATAGAAGAGTAGGGTTGCTCTGTCTTCTAAGCCATAATTCACTTCCACCAATATGTTAAAACTTCAGACCAAATTACTCATTTTTGCACTCTCTAAACAAACCCAGATAAAAGAAACAAGAAAACCCAAGAACACTAACCAAACCCATAAATAAGCAAAAACCCAGGTACTTGGCACTTTGGGAAGCCTCCAGCTGTCATTGTCCCGTACGTGTTATAGTGACTGAAAATCTGAAGGCTGAAGACTGAAGGACGAAAGACGAAAACGGAAGACGAAGGCTGAAGGCTGAAAACAGAAGACAAAGGATGAAGGATAAAGACGAAAGACGAATGATGATTCACGCAGAAAATTTTCCTTTCTCGAAAGAACCTGATTTGGCTGGGTACGGACCTGCGCTATAGATATACTTGGGAAATTTTCGACCAAAACACTTATAGCCCAACCAGCCCTTGACTTAGTTACACCCCTGGCCATCAGGTCTCTCTCTCTCTCTCACTGAACATGTGTGAATTCATATAACTCGGTTATCAATTTCATTTTTTGTAAATTTAAAAAAGAGATGCTGGTGCAAGTTGGGGCGGATGGATGCGAGTATCAAAGTATCACGATGGCTACGTCACTTGCCAACAGGATGGTTTTGAGCGTGGCTCATGCAAAGGCTTTCTCCTTCGTCATTGTATCTGCAGTAAGACTTGTGGAGCACCTGGAGGTCCTCCTACATACCAACCTCCTCCACCTCCCAGCTCCCAATAGACTAGTCTGTTAATTATATTAATAAGTTCAACGAATAATGCAAATGATTATTTTTCTTCGTTATTCCCAGCTATAACTGGCTATTTCATTTGTAATAAGCAATGCTCATGAGTTAATAATTGAAGTTTCCATTACTTATATCCCAAGTCAATTAGAGTCCTTGTACATAATTTGCTGTCATATTCGGATAGAGCAAAGGTTTAACTACAGTATCTGTCAGTAAGAAAATTCACGTCTTTACATTTTTCTGCTTCGTAAAAATGCCTTGAGGAGATTATAGAAGAGGCAAGAATACGAAGATAAGTATTGAAACATGTGGAAATGCACCTACCTTCGCACATAGCCGGCAGGGCGGCGGCGGCAGGTCTATAATCCACCTTCTATGTTTACACCAAATCTCAACACTTTTAGGCCGCGTTTGGTTCGCAGAAAGGAAAGGAAAGGAAATCAATTCCTTGCTCTTTCCATAGGCATGAGAAATTGCAATTCCCAGCAATTTTCCTTTCCAGTGTTTGGAAAGACTAGGAATGTAGTCAGAATACACATTTTAGTTTTCATTGCAGGGGTAGTGCAAAAATCATACAAACAACAAGTACAGTTAGTTATATTATCAAATAATGATTTTGAGCAGGGATAATTTAGTCATATAATTTTGCAAGTGGGTGGGGCCAGGGGGGAATCAATTTCCTGAGGTGGGTGGGGGGAACCAGTTTCCTCCTCTTTTTCTTTTCATTTGGGAATAATTTTCCCTTCCTTGACCATCCCAAACTAAAGGAAAGACTTTCTTTTTCCAATGTCCAGATTCTGTGAAACAAACATGGCCTAATGGTAAGTCAAATTCCAGGGAATAACATGAGAAATTTCGCATGGAATGTGATCATTTGTTACCGAGTGGAATTGAATTAGTCTAATACATCGGCGCGCAAAGCAAAGAGTCAAATCATGACCGTCTTTGGAATGCAATATTTCCAAGTCAAAAAATACCATTGTGACTAATGAAATATAAGGTTGTCGATCATCCGCATTATATATACAAGCTAGCAGCGAGCAAAGATCACATGCAACAATTAAATTTGGACCAAACTTATCGCTTGCTGCATATACAAGTTGGTAAAATGGTTCACAAAAACTCTGCTGTTTACATGATTCCGTTCATCCTATTGCTGTTGCTTGCATCCAATACACTAGTAGTGTGTTCTGATTTTTCCCCAGCAACAAAAATCAGTAAGGTTCTCTCCACTTACTAACATATATCAGTAATTACATTTGTAAGTTGTAATTGAAGTTCTTTCTTAGAAGTACGTTGAACTCTCTAGCCCCTCTATCTCCCTTCTCCTTTCCTCTCAAGTTACTCTTCATTTTTCTAAAATTACATCCATTAGCTCATTTAAACAGCGCCCTTTCTGGGGAAAATAATAAGAGATAAGCGGTACGTTTGATCATATATATTGTGAAATAATGTAGTGAGATTGAGATTTCAATTTTGAAGAAAGCAGAGCATTATACTTCTTGTTCTTATCCGCTTGCAGAAGAAAACAGTAGGTTTCATTGGGGCATAAGGAAAATCGGCGTACGAAAGCCTCCTACACCGGGAGGTCCTCAAGGTGATCAAGGTGATCATCATCATCATCATCATCATCATTATTATTATTGTTCTTATTGTTCTTATTATTGTTGTTTTATTATTGTTATTATTGTTATTATTATTATTATTATTATTATTATTATTATTATTATTATTTTCAATACAAACCGTAGATCAATATTAATTACAAAACGATTGGCCAACTCCATTGGTGGTAGACAAGTCTAAACCTGGTCTACCATGCATTAATCAAGTTGATATAGCATTTTTTTTAAATAATTAAGTTGATATAGCATCAATGCACTGTAAATTTTTCCACGGAAGTACTGATAAAGAAAATGGTCATATAAGTGGTTTTTGTTTTGGGTGCGGCTATTGCCAGCCTACCATTTTCTTTGTTCACCCTACATGCTCATTACACCCTACATATTAATTTTGATTATTAAATTTACTTATCTAACTCATTTCTGTTTCCAGATTATATGACATATCTAAATAAATAAATAAATAAATTAACGAAAATCTCTCATTTAATTTATACCAATAAAAACTAAAATATATTAAAGTTTCCTAATGAAATCATAATCTGATTTACTTCCATTTTTTTTTTCTTTCTGTTTCAATGTTCGTCTATTTCAATCCATGTCAAAAGATTAGCAAGTTAACAACTATAAGCAATGAAGAAGGGATTGATTTTTTGTTTTTTTGTGTTTTAAATTTATATTTTCAATGTTCACAAAGGATATTGCAAAGATGGGGTGTGTGTGTTTGGTGGGGTGGTAAGGCTTTGGTCTCATATATAAGAGGTCAAGAGTTCGAGCCCCACCAAGGGTGGGAATGGGGTGGGGGTTTTTTTTTTTAAAAGGTATTAGAAAGATTTTGATGAAATTAACACTAATAATTTTGTGAACTGAATAACGAATTAATGTTGGGGAGGCAACAAAAAGACAAAAAAATAGTAATAAATTTTAATTTGGGTGGAGAAGTTGAAGATTGATTTTATTCAATGAGAAATTAAGTAGTCTTTGTATGTAATTAATTAGTTGTGTATTTCGTTTTCCCTACAGATTTGTATTTTAGAAATTTAGTATACTTACTAGTCATTTTGTGGTTGAGTAATATAGTCTTTCAATAATTCAAATGTATGTAGGGTGAACTAAGAAAATTGTAGGGTGGCAATAACTGCACCCTTTTGTTTTTTCATTAAGATATAAGTGGTTTTTGTTTTCTTCCCCAACTTATAAAAATTTTATATACGTACAAACAAAAGTGATCATAAATATGTTCTAATAGCTAAACAGTTTCTATATATTTTGCCATTTTTTTCGCATTATTCTTAATTGCAAACCTAAAAATGGATCATTCAGATGATAGATTGGATAGTAACTCAATTAAGGAAGCATGAAGATATTTAGTATGTACGCGTGAGCTATGCGTAAACCGTAAATAGGGCGGATAACGGATCAATACCTATATTACCATGCAAGTTATACTATATACGTAAGTTTATCATTTCTTACTGTGATTTTAATGCTGACATTTTCCGTTGATTATTTCGTCAGGTGGCAACATACCTTGACATGATGCAGAGATCTAGCACAATTTTTTTTTTTCTTTCTTTCAAGATCTGGCATAAATAACCACGTGGTGTGGTGTGTTGGTCGAACGGCCTAATCTAGAACCCCCAGGTCTAGCATTCGAATCCTAGCTCCATCCTGTGGCTAGCAGATTTGAGGGACTCTTTGGGTTCGTGCGTCTGCTGTGCAATAGATTAGTCTGGCTTTCGCTGCAATGTCGGTGCAGGTGTCCTAGTGCTGGGATACCACTGCATGGGTGTGTGAGTTACTAACAGCTAACTACCCGATCAAAAAAAGATCTGACATAAATATAATGAAATACTGTTTGCATAAAAACATTTAGTGTTTTTTTTTTTTTTGGGTCAAAATAGTAGAATGGAGAAATTCGTAAGTTTTTTTTATTATGAATAAATGATGGATGGAGAATTTCATAATAGTTTTTATATTACTGGCACGTTACTTAATTGGAATGGAGAAATTCATGAATCATATACAACTTTAATGAGAGAGAAAATGAATTGGTATCGGAAGGAATCATTTTGTTATGTTGTATATTAATCATAAGCGATATTGTTTACAATTTACCCTGAATCAGAATAAAAACTAGTATGATTACTGAAATGTCCCTACTTGATAAGTGGCCGAACGCCAAACTTATTTTAGAAAACATCAAAGCTCTGAAAAGTTATGTAAGAATTACTCTTTAATATATGATGATCATAATTGACAGATCTAGTCACATACAAGAAAGAAACCAATTAAAATGAAGTCAGATATGTTAGACAAAAGCAGGCGTGGCTTGTGGCCCTCTATTAGTCTTTACATACCTTGAAATTTATTGCCAATTTGTATGCATATCAAGTAGCAATATTACCGTACCTTTGCGATAAAATCATATATGTGAGAAGTTTCTACTATCACAACAGTAGAATCTATACATTAAATTAAGAACCATTCCATTGAACACGTGCAAAACATGTGTGTGATAAATAATATAAGCTTCACAATCAAAACTAATTGACAAGGGTTAAAGAGGACTAAATTCTTATAAGGACGTACGATTGCAAAGTCCTCATTATCTCATTTAGAATTCACATTTTCAACACTTTTAGACAACTAATATTGGGTCACATAAAACATGTCTGGCCTCGTTTTGGTTGTGAAGCCCAAATTTCTATAAACACAATTACAAGTTCTTCATTTTCTGATGTGAAATTCAAATTTTCATATAGGGTGATTTGGAGCCCGTGTGGGTGCAAAACATTCACATATGGGTTAAACTCACTCTCATAACATCATCATCTGAGCTTCACAACCAATAGAGGAACAAGAGGATATTAGACCTGGAAAGGTGTCTAGTGCGTAAAATTTATAATTCAATGAATAATACAAATGATTATTTCTCTCAGTTATTCCTATAACTGGCGTCACTTGTAATAAGCAATACTCATGAATAAATAAATTGATTTTCTATTTACAGATACTCCAAGTCAATTAGAGTGCTCATTACATAATTTCCTGTCATATTCGGATAGAGTAAAGGTCTTTTAACTATAATTTTCTCATTTTTCTGGCAGTAAGAAATTCATATCTTCACCTCTTTCTTGTTTCGTAAGGTTACGACTTACGAGGGAAAAGTACGTAAGTTTACGGTAAAATACCTTGAAGAGACTATACAAGAGGCAAGAATACGAGGATGGATATCAAAACTTGTGGAAATACACCTCCCTGCGGATCACCATAGTAGAATGCTGACCTAGCTACCGGCCGCATCGCCCGCGGGTCTATAATCCACCTTATATGTTTACACCCAATCTTAATACTTTGATTGGAAAGTCAAATTTCGGGGAATAACATAAGAAATTTCGCATGGAATGTGATCAGTTTATTATTGAGTGGAGTTGAATTAGTCTCACGTAAAGCAAAGAGCCAAATTATGACATTGACTTTGGAATGCATTTAATTCTCAGTTTAAATATACCACACTGTGACTAATGAAATTAATAACTGGTTGTGTAGATCATTCGCATTATATATATATAAGCTAGCAACGATCACAACTAAATTGGTACAAACCTATAGCTTGCTTCATACACCAGTTCATAAAATGGTTCACAAGGCCTCTGCTGTTTACATGTTACCCTTCATTGTACTGCTATTGCTCGCATCCTATACACTAGTAGTGTATGCTGATTTTTCCCCAACAACAAAAGGCAGTAAGCTTCTCTCCACTTACTAACATATATCAGTAATTACAATTGTAAGTTCTTTCTTAGAAGTTGAACTCTCTAGTCGCTCTTTCTTTTTAAGTGTACGTTTGATTATGTTGAAATAACGTAGTTGATATCGGGCATTCCAATTTTTTAAAATGATATTTATCTTTCTACTTCTTGATCCGCTTGCAGAAGAAAACAGCAGGTTTCATTGGGCCATAAGGAAATTAATCGACGTACGAAAGCCTCCTACACCGGGAGATGGTCAAGGTAATTTTTTTTTTTTTTTTTTTTCAGTATGCGTAAGTTTATCATTAATTTCTTACTATGATTTTAATGCCGACTTCTTTTCTTGGTTATTTCGTCAGGTACAACCCCACCTTGAGCCCTTGACATGATGCAGAAATCTAGCAAAAATTTTAATGAATCATTTTTTTTTTGCTTTGTTTCTCCGGGTTTATGATTAATTTCAAGTTTGATGAATAAAATGATGGACGACGAATATCAGAATGGCTTGTAAACTATATGCGTGTTTTCAAATGATGTAAACGTAAAGAAGTACAGTTATAAAGTTCTTTTTGGTGGGAAAACGGCAACCGTCAAAGATGATTACCCAACTAGATAAAAGCACTATGCAAGCCAACTGTATATAACTCCTACCGTACTGAAAATCATTTATTGGGAAGAAATAAACAAGAAAAGGAAACCAAAATGAAGTGATATATCATACAAATTAATCAGTGATCCCTGAGATCTGAGGTGTTCATGTTAGGCTTGCCAATGAAGGCGAGCCATGGTTTTATCTCGCAAACACCCGCCAGCAAGCCGTGTTAGCGTTAAGGGTAATATAGGAGTGTTGGTTATTTCACTTAGTTTGCTTTAGTATATGAAGAGAATGTAGGGTTGTAAAAATGTAATTAGAAATTCCAGTCACAATGTAGTCCTTAGTTTTCTCGGCGTTTTTTCCTTCCTCCTCCTTCCTTCTTCTTTCTTCTTCTTCCATGGTTGAAACTCTAGCATGGTATCAGAGCCATGGCGGCCTGACCATCGCTCCATCGTTGCTTCTCCGCTGCAATTCTCTCCATTGTTAGTTTTTTGTGTGTTTCAGTATAGTAGAAATCGAACCGAATAAGCCCCAAAATCCCCCAATCGGAATTCCCAAACCCAAAAAATGTCGATCTCTCTCAATCCCTCGTCATCACCAAGCCGTCGTCCAATTACGAACTCTTACCATCTCCGAATTCGACATCTTTCTGCTTTCTACTCTCGCTGAGTCGCCGGTGACCACTGGACCTCACTGGACCTCTATCTCCAACCGGAGGTCAAGATAACTCGACGGCTTCCGATGAGATTCCATCGGCATCTGTGTCATCGGCTGATTCAGGCCCAGAGATTACAGACGACAATTTCGAATCCGACGGTGTACATGCATGTCCATTTGCAAGCATAATTAGCTATAATGAGCCACGCTCATGGTACCACCAGGGGTACCAACGCCCACCATATGAGTGACTGGCGTAAAGACAGTTAGCCGGGTTACCGCCTGAGCCCCGGATCAACCCCAAAGCACCGCCGACGCGCCGCCACGCGCCGTGTCAAGATGGCATCAGAAGCTACTGAAACTGGGAACTGAAGCACCATCAGTCCCACATCGAAAACAAAGAGAAGATCATCCTCTTCCTCACCTATAAAAGGTTCTCTCCTCTCTCCTCATTAATGACGCATTCAATACTTACCTACTATTACTTTGTCAACATAAATACATTGACTAACTTAGGCATCGGAGAGTTGAAGACCGCCCGGCGCGGTCTCCCTCTGACGCCCATTGTATTTTATTTGACAGGTAACGGGAACCACTCACAACAAAGGTATCTATCCGCCCGCCGGATCAGCGTTAACTAAGGTCCAGCTACCGCTAGACTTTTAGACATTAACATTGGCGCCGTCTGTGGGAATCCTTGAACAGAAGGTCATCCCATCACAGTTACCATGACTAACGGTAGCGGGGGAAATATCGGGGAGCAGGCAGACCAGTCCGCCGTTCCCCAACCCGCCCGCCCAGCGGTAAGCATCAATGGCGCACTATTCAACACCCCGGTCAACCCAGGCGGTGAAACAAATCCAAGCAGCAGCCGTCCCCCAGGTCAGGACCTCACCGCCTTGTATGAACTGGCGCTGGCGGACCTCCACAAAGCAAACAGGGAGCGCGAGCAGGAACGCAAGGAGAAGGCGGAGGCCCAAAACCAAGTGGCCACGCTGATGACACGTTTCGACGAGCTAAGGCGAACGCTGGACGCAAACGCCAACCCTGCACGAAGTGAGCAGTCACACAGCACCAGACACAGCCGGCCTACCGCTGGTATAAGACCCATCGTGCAAATGCAGGTACCGCTAAGCCCACCTGAGCTGGCAGGAATGGGACCACCCCCTATCCCACAACTGCCGGAGCAGGAGGCGGAGTCATCACTGCGCACCCACCACTCGAGGACTAGAACAAGGACTGAGGGTAATCTACCCATTCCCGGGCGGGGGTTCGCTCCGCGGAACGCCCGAGCGGGCCCCGCTGGCGACGCAACCACCCAAATTTTGGAGAGGATGCAGCAGTTAGAACGGAGATTAATCCTGGCGGAGGCAGGCACCCCGGCGCCAGCCCCAAACCCGCTCTTCGCGTCCAGGCCAGGCCCATTCACCGCCACAATTTTGCAAGCCGTCAGACCAGCGTTTGCAAAGACCCCAAAAATGTCACATTATAGCGGTAAGACCGATCCCTTCGTCCACATGGACACGTTCAAGAAGGTCACCAACAACAAGGGATTTGATGACGCCACCCTGTGCCACTTGTTCAGCGAAACGCTGGATAGTGAGGCAATGAGTTGGTTTTTCGAGTGTCCGCCAGGGTCCATCGACTCATTCCACGCATTATCTCATGCTTTCCTCTCTCGATTCATCTTGTTGTCCGCCGGTCATCACAACACGAGCCAGTTGTTTGGCGTCAGACAGGGAGGGGACGAATCATTGAAGGCATTCGTCACAAGATGGCGAGCGGCAGCATCTCAGTGCCGCGATCTCGACAAAACAATGGCTTCGGCGGCTTTCAAGCAGGGACTCCTCAAGGGACCATTCCTCTATCACCTCAACTACAATCATCCAAATGCGGCGTATGATCACCTTATGAGTGAGGCGGTCATTCATGCCCAGGCAGAGTTTATCACATATGGAGAAACCCCACCGCCACCAGCAACACCAACAAAGTCATCTCAACCCTCCTCCAGCCATCAAGAGACCGCCAGCAAAGCCCCCACTGCACCGCCAGCTGACAAGAAGAGGGAGTGGCAGCAGGGCGGTTACCAAAGCAAGAGGCAGAAAGACAACCACTACAAGGGCAACCGCCAATCCCATGGGGACAATCGCAACAAGCAGACGGAATCCTCTCAGCGGTATGCAGTATTCACCGTCCTCACAGCCTCGTACGAGGAGATTTACAATCAGTGCAAGGATCAGATACCACCGCCACCCTCACCGAGATTCCCCAAAAAGGGTAAGCCAAGAAACACCGGCATGTGGTGCAAGTACCACGAGGACAGCGGTCACAATACCAACAGTTGCAACGCTCTCAAAACAACCATTGAGACCCTATACCGTGACGGCAAGATGGATCAGTTCAAGGTGCGCCAACCGCCACCTGTGATTGCCAACATTGAGCCACTGGGCCGCATCAACACCATCGACGGCGGGGCTCCAATCACCAACATGTCTCACAGGGCAAGAAAGCGTTACGCACGCGCCAATCACCCAAAGGAAGTCTGTAACATCCGCTACGAGAGATCCACCAAACTCCCAAAGTCTGGTTGGGAGCCCATCACCTTCTCAGAGGAGGAGGAGCGCGGAGTACATCTACCCCATGACGACCCATTCCTGATCGATGCCATTCTCGACAGATGGTCAGTAGGAAGAATCTTGGTGGATAGCGGATCTGCTGTCAATGTCATATTCAGCGGTTGTTACAACAACCTTAAGCGGAACAAGAAACTACTACAAGACCATGAGCCATTGCTTAGCTTCTCCGGCGATATCACTCAGCCGCTGGGTTCTGACTACATGCGGTTAACCATCGGCTCCAGTCCATGTATGGCGGAGGTACATACCGAATTTATAATTGTGGACTGTTTCAGTTCGTATAACGCCATCATAGGACGGCCGGCACTCAACAAGCTCAAATGCATCATCGCCGGATACATGCTTCTCATGAAGTTCCCCACACCCAACGGCACGGGCTGTGTCAGGGGAAGTCAGCAACTGGCACGAGAATGCTACTCTACCACCATTGCGCGGTCAACCCGCCGCCACGAAATCCTAACGGTAGGAAATCAGGCACCGCCACCAGATATCTTCGAGGATCCTAGGGATGAGGAGGAGAAATACGTAAGGAAGGAACCGGTCAATCCTGAAACATCGTTGAAGGTCATCAGCATCTCTGACGAGCACCCAAAGCGGACAGTCCGCATAGGAGCTCAGCTAGACCCAGAAGTAGCCGCAGAACTCACTCAATTCCTGCGGGACAACGCCGCCGTTTTCGCATGGTCATATGCGGACATGCCAGGTATCTCTCCCGAAATCATCACACACAAACTAACCATTAAGCCATCCTTCCATCCCATCAAGCAGAGGCGAAGGGCCTTCGACGAGGAGAAATACCGCGCCATAGGAGAAGAGGTCGCCAAACTCCAGGGCATTGGATTCATCCGCCAGGTAATCTATCCCCAATGGATCTCCAACCTGGTCATGGTCAAGAAGCCTAGCGGCAAGTGGCGGATGTGTGTCGACTTCAAAAATCTCAACAAGGCGTGCCCAAAGGACAGTTTCCCTCTCCCACGCATTGATCAGCTGGTTGACGCAACCGCCGGGCATGAACTCCTCAGCATGATGGACGCTTTCTCCGGCTACAATCAGATCAAGATGCATCCCAGCGATCAGGAGTGTACCACCTTCACCACCGACAAGGGCCTCTATTGCTACAATGTTATGCCTTTCGGTCTGAAGAACGCCGGAGCAACTTATCAGCGGCTGATGAATGCTATGTTCGCTGAACATTTGGGCAAGATAATCGAGGTCTACGTGGACGACATGTTGGTCAAGAGTATAAAGGCCAGCGGACACGTGGCAAACCTCAAGATCATAGTTACCATCCTCCTGGCCTATGGCATGCGCCTCAACCCAGAAAAATGCTTCTTTGGCGTCACCGCCAGCAAATTTCTGGGTTATATCGTCAGTGAACGAGGCATCGAGGCTAACCCGGACAAGGTGCAGGCCATACTCGACCTGGCAGACCCTGAGTATAAGGTACACGTCCAATGCCTCCAAGGCAAGTTAACCGCCCTCTCTCGATTCATCTCCAGGCTCACTGACAGGTGTGCCCCATTTTTCAAACTCCTCAAAACAACTCACAAGAAAGTCATCAACTGGAACCCAGGATGTCAGGCGGCGTTTCAGGGCTTGAAGGATTACCTGGCGGCAGTCCCACTACTCTCTATCCCTGTGCAAGGAGAGACACTGTTCATATACCTAGCGGTATCGGTATCAGCGGTGAGTTGCGCCATTGTCCGGCGGGAGGGACAGGACGAGCTCCCAGTTTTCTACGCCGGCAGGGGCATGAACGGGGCAGAAACAAGGTATCCACCCTTAGAGCAGCTAGCTCTTGCACTCATCGTTGCCGCCAGGCGCCTCCGCCAGTATTTTCAAGCGCACACAATCCACGTGCTGACCAATCAACCACTGAGACAGGTGATGCAGAACCCTGAACATTCAGGGCGCCTCAGCAAGTGGGCCATCGAGCTCAGTGAATTTGACATAGACTACAAGCCAAGAACCGCCATGAAGGGTCAGGCGGTAGCGGACTTCATCGCCGAGCTCACTGAGCGTCAGCCCAGTCCCAGCACGGAAAATGAGCCCGGGACGGAAATGGTCACCGCTAAGGAGCCAGCTCCCCTACAATCAGATTGGAACCTGCATGTGGACGGCTCCGCCAGCGCCAAGGCCAGCGGCGCAGGAGTCATCCTCACAGGCCCTGGGGGGCTGAATGTGGAATACGCACTAAAATTCAACTTCAAAGCCTCCAACAACATGGCGGAATACGAAGCACTCATTGCCGGCCTACTCCTCGCCATCGATTCAGGGGCTGACAGCGTCAACATCTTCAGTGATTCCCAGTTGGTCGTTAACCAGGTCAATGACAGCTTCCAGGCCAAGGACCAACAGTTAGCGGCATACTTGGGGTACGTTAAGACACTCCTCAAGAAATTCAAATTTCATAACATCACACAAATCCCCAGGGAAAAGAACGCCAAGGCTGATTCACTGGCAAGGCTAGCAACCGCCCAGCCACATCAGAGTCCAGCGGACACAAGAGTGGAATGTCTTGACAAGCCAAGTATCACAAAAACCCTGGCGGAGATCTTCAACATTGAGGTCAATACCAGCTGGATGGACGAAGTCATTCAGTACAAGCGCAACGGCACATTGCCAGACGACAAAGTTAAGGCGCGACAACTCCAGTGGAGGGCAACCCGCTACAACATCCAGAACGGCAAGCTGTACCGCCAGGGATTCACCCATCCCAACCTCCGCTGCCTAACCCCAGAGGAGGGAAAGGTCGTTCTGGCAGCAATTCATAGCGGAGAATGCGGAAACCATTCAGGCGCCAGATCCTTAGCCAATCGCACAATGCGACAAGGCTATTTTTGGCCTACTCTCGGCGACGATGCCCGCCAGGTAGCAAGATCATGCCACAAGTGCCAACAATTTGCTGACATCCCGCATGCACCGGCGGAACCACTATCGGTCATCGTCGCCCCATGGATCCACTCAACTTGGGGCCTGGATCTGATGGGAAAATTTCAAACCGCCAAGGGCCAGTTCAAGTACATCATAGTGGCTATCGACTACGACAGCAAGTGGATAGAGGCGGAACCACTAACAGCAATAACTACCGCCAAGGTAATTCACTTCCTCTGGAAGAACATCTACTGCCGTTACGGTGTCCCACACACGATAATCACCGACAATGGCACACAATTCAACAACAAGGAGCTCATCTCTTTCACCGCCAACTTGGGTACTAAGATGAGTTTTGCATCTGTCGCCCACCCCCAGACCAACGGTCAGGTCGAAGCAGCAAACAAGATAATCAAAAGGCTGCTGAAGAAAAAACTCGACAAAGCAAAGGGTCTATGGGCGGAGAAACTCCCGGAGGTTCTATGGGCCATCAGAACAACCCCAACTTCCGCAACTAGTGAAACTCCCTTCTGCATGATGTTCGGAACGGAGGCTGTCCTGCCCATTGAGGTCTCTCAACCTATCGCCAGAGTCGAGGGCTACCGCCCAGAGACCAACACTGACGGCATCAACCTGGACAAGGACCTCCTGGAGGAAAAGCGACACAGGGCCCACCTATGCAACCTGCAAAACAAGCAGCGGGTATCGCGTTTCTACAACGCCAGAGTCAAGGCCCGGAACCTCCAACTGGGGGACTGGGTAATGAAGGAAGTCATTCCACCGCCAACAAAGCTTCGCCCAACTTGGGAAGGTCCATACAAAATTGTGGAAGTCGTTAGCCCAGGCACCTTCTACTTAATGGACAAGGACGGCGTCACAACGACCCACCCTTGGAATACCGAACACCTTCGGTATTATTACAAATAGTCATGCCGCTACCCAAGAGCATCTTGACTTAGCTAAATTTTTGTTCAATATTTAGCTAAGGGAAGCTACCCAACGGGTACTACCCCTCTTTTGTAAACGCTGATCAGTCAGCTATCAATGAAACGAGGAATTATTCAAACCATTGTTACCAAGTCTAGCACTGAGGGCAACTGGCAACGCCAGGAATCGTCAGCGGACCACGTCCGCTACGTGGTGCACTTGGACCAATTTTAATTCCTTTAATGTTTCATTGCTTGGCAAAAGAAAAATCTCTACGTCAAAACTCTAGCGGTACAAACACATCATGACAAACGTCAAACTCTGAAATTTCATTTCAGGGCTGGGACTCCCCACCCAAAATAGTTCATTATTACAGTGTAAAAAAAAAAAACCTATGGAAGTCTCAGCTAGCTTCAGCGGTTGTCTTCGGCTTCTCCGGCTTCAACTGGCGGCGGCACGACCGATCGGCTCGCCTGATCGGACCCTCGAGCTGTCGGACTGGGAGTCTCCATTGTACCATCCGCCCGGGTGTGTGCCTCCAGAAATCCGGCACGTGACACCTCCGACGGGGTCTGCTGGGGAGTCTGCTGGGACCTTTCCGGCGGATGGGAGCCACTTTCCCCGCTGCCCGAATGAGTACCTGCCGCAGTGGGAGGCACGACTTCTGTCTCCGGCGGGACACCCTCGACCACCGGCACGTCGGGCTGTGACGCCTTTACAAAGTCAATGGCGCCCTTTCGCGTCAACATGTCTATATTGGCCCGGGCCCCAGACTTCGCCGCTTCGGTCAATGTCTTTTTATACTCCGCCGACATCTTGAACGCTTCAACGGCGGCGGCTGCAGAAGAACTCTGTTCATTTTTCAGGCGGTTGACCTCCCCGTCCAGCCGCTGCATCTCACCCAGTCTGGCGGCAGACTCCCGCTGCACAATAATGAGCTTCTTATCTTTAGCGGCTATCCGCTCCTGCAGCAATGCGATCTCCTGCTCCAACTGGGAGACGCGTTCATTCCTCTCCAGGTCCCGCCTTATGGCCGCATTAAGCTTGCCGCGGGCGTCCGCATAGTCACACTCCGCCTTGGCCAGCCCCCGCTCGGCCTCCGCCAATCTCTCCTTGGCCTCCGCCAGCTCCCTCTGGAGACCTCCGATCTCTCCCCTGAGCTCTTCCTCAATCCGGGGCTGCTTAGACGCCGCCTTGAACATATCATGTAACCCCGCAGATATTTGACCAAACGCCGAGCTGAAGGGCGATTGGTCAATTGCCGTCGGGCGCGATATGCCCGCCAGACCCCCGAACCCCAGCCGCTCGCACAGATGGAAAAGGAATGCCCGCTCCCCTTCTGTCATGAATGGCGCATACTCGGCAAAGGAGTCCAGATCACTGACGGCTGCTGCCTCTCCCTCCGCCACTGCACCCTTCGACGCAGCTTGTCGAGCCTTCTTTTGTTGGCGGACTCCGATCACCACCTCTTCTTCCTCTTCCTCGACGGGGGAGTCAGGCTGCCGGCGTTTTTTCTCCAACGCCCGTTGTGTCCCAGCAGCGGTCCTCGTCACCCGCACCGGCGGCTCACCCCGGGACTCGGTGGCAGTCCCCGTCGGCTGCACCGTCTTCTTTTGAGGACCGCGCCGGGTGGTAGGCATCCGCTCCCGCGGCCTTGTACCAACAATCCCCCTCTCCCCGCCGCCCACTTGGGTGTCCGCCTGCACTACCGGCAGGCCATCCTCACCCAGATGGGAGTGGTGCGGCATCGGCAGCTCCACCGCAACCTCAGACTGGCTCAGCACCAGCGTCTCCGGGTTCACCACCGTCTGCTGGGCCGCCAGCCCCTCGGCATACATAGCCTCCAGAAAATTTTCTATCTCGGCACGATCCATTGCTTTTTCGAAAGCGTCGCGACTAGATTTGTTACCGGGCGGGGTTTCTGAAAAGAAAAACACAAACACCCGTCAGTCCGGATCACTAACAAAAAAAAAAAAAAAAAAAAAAAAAAAAAAAAATGATGAGGTGTGGCGGAATGGCTCTCACCAATAGAGCGAGTTAGCCCCAGGTCGACCAGCAATTCCCAACCGGTCAGAAGACGGAAGTCAAGCAAATTGCGGTTCCGCCAGCAGCCGCGGATCCTCGCCACGCGACACTCCTCTTCGCGCGTCAGAATGTACCTTAGTCCTGCTGCACAAACACAATAATCATTAGCAAAAACCGCAGGTTTGCAAAAGTTTGAAACCGCCAGTTAGTTTTAGCGGAAACCAGTTGCCAACCTCGGATGGGCTGGAATTCCGACTTAGTCTTAAACGTCGGCCCCTCCACATTCGACCTAGTATGGTACTCCCAGCCATCTGTGGCGACGCAGAAGGTCCCCCGCCAGTAGGACATTGAGTCCCTTAGATTCTCAATCAACTTGGGCGCTCCCTGGCGGCGGCTCAGGTTCACGCACCCTCTGCAACCTCGGCGCTTCACATACACTAGCTCGTAGAAGTGAAGCACTTCCGCCACGGTAGGCCCCTCGCACCCCGACAAGCGCCACAAGGAGTTCATCGCCAACATCAACCGCCACATGTTGGGACAGATCTGCCCAAAGGCAAGGCCAAACTCGCACACAAGAATTTGGAGATTGGGCACTAGCGGGAATGTCACTCCTTGGCGGAATATGGCCTCGTGCACGGCAGCACATCCCGCTGGGAGCATCGAGGCCTTCTCATCCGCTGTCGGGGGGCGCAGCTTCACCGAGCCCGGCAACCGGAACGTCCGCTTCATCCGGTTAACAGCGGCGGCATCCATCCGCCCACCTGCCTCGTCGACGGCGGTGCCATCTGAGAGGTACCACGCCGACTCGACGTTTTGGCCCGGCGCTTCCCCTTCGCCAGCGGAGCCGCTAGCAGCACTATTGCTCGCCAAGCGCTCGTCGCGCCTAGCCACCTCACCCGCCCTAGAGCTCTCTGGACGCGAACCACGATCCATAGCTATTTCCCAGGGGATGGTCCGAAGTGGCTCAACTTCAAGCGGTTCTGGCAGTGAGGTTCCTGCATGGGCAGACGGACGCAACGAGTCAATAAAGGTCATATCCGCCACGCTGAACGACACGTCAGACCCGGAATCCTCACTGCTCGAAATATCTATGACGTTGGCCATCCCAAACCCTAAAACCCACATCAGTTAGCACAAATACAGATCTAACCTACTCTCACATCAGATATAGCCAAAGATGCCAAGAACAACTACCCACAAAAATACCAAAACAAAAACAACCGCACGCTCAACCCAGATTAGACCGTCTAGCAAAACCCAAAACCCCAACTTTCTGTCAAACACCATAACCTCCCTCAAATCTCTCCCTACACCCTCCGAGAACAACACAGAAGCAATATCATACCATTAACAGAAATACCAAAACCCAGAAACCACCATTGCAGATTCAATGAAACAGGAAGAGGATCCGAAATACCAACCTCACGTCGAAGACTTTGGAGTGCAGCTCGTCTTCACTAACAGATTTCGTCCTCTCCAGTCCGACTACTCCACGCAAACCCGGGGATCTCCTTCGCAATTCGCAGGCGAACAAGGCTCGAAGCAGGCAACTCAGATTTGAAGATTTTCCAGAAATGTCGAAACTCGCTCAGTTCCCCCCTTTTTATGTCAACATCAAATAATCCTGAGCCGTCCGCTACAAAACTACATCACGTACCAACCGTACACGTGTCCCACGTCTTCATTAACTCCCTGGATTAGCCGAGGCGTCGCCTCGGTTACGAAATCCATCATTGCTCGCATTAATGACGAGAAGACGGCTAGGCTTAGGAGGCAAGCCTCCAGACGCTAACCCTCTCAGAGTTAGCCACGTGTCAACCGTCATCATTCTTTGGCTTCCAAGGGAAGTCATCACCTGACAAGTAAACCCCCAACCATGGCAAGTCTCCGCTGAGCGAAAACCCCGCTCAGCGGATCCATCCTCACTTGTCATCTCCCAAGTGACGGAGTCTCCGCTGAGCGAAACCCCGCCAGCGGATCCTCACTTGCATCTCCCAAGTGACGGAGTCTCCGCTGAGCGAAACCCCGCCAGCGGATCCTCACTTGCATCTCCCAAGTGACGGAGTCTCCGCTGAGCGAAACCCCGCCAGCGGATCCTCACTTGTCATCTCCCAAGTGACGGAGTCTCCGCTGAGCGAAACCCCGCCAGCGGATCCTCACTTGCATCTCCCAAGTGACGGAGTCTCCGCTGAGCGAAACCCCGCCAGCGGATCCTCACTTGCATCTCCCAAGTGACGGAGTCTCCGCTGAGCGAAACCCCGCCAGCGGATCCTCACTTGCATCTCCCAAGTGACGGAGTCTCCGCTGAGCGAAACCCCGCCAGCGGATCCTCACTTGTCATCTTCCAAGTGACGGAGTCTCCGCTGAGCCAAACCCCGCCGGCGGAGCTTCTCTCCTCATTTGGTAAACGGGGCGTCCTCCGCTACACAGCGCACCGCTGGCTGACCCCATTTCTCATCTGACAAGCTGCGTACTTTATTCAGCGCAACACCGCTCAATAAAATACCAAGCACGTCTACTTGACGCTGCTTCCTGCTACATCTAGCGGGGGGACTTCCGCCAGCGGCGGATCCCGAGGCCACGCCTCTCTGACAACGCCGCCACGCGGGGTTACGGTCAGAATGTCCCTACGGGACACGGGGACTAGTCAACAGTCTATGACAGCCCTGATCAGGTACGTTGACCCCCGTCACCTGGGTGCTAAGATTGGGCTCGCAACCCAACACCCTCTGCTCCGTGCAGCGCTGCTCCGTGCAGCTCCCCCTCAACAAACAATAACAACGACCATCCGGAGGTCCATCTTAGCCGGGGAGTGGGGGACTCCCTGGGGGCCTAGCAGGGGCCCACCCGAAAGGGCACAAAGCGTTTGCTCAGTAAATCCATGGTTGACAACGCACTGACGCTAATTATGCTTCTGCAAAGTCTAGCGGGAGAAACGCTTCAAACCGCCGATCAACTCCCCAACCAAGATTGCCCTCCTTGACTGGGGATTTGGGGGACTTGTACATGCATGTCCATTTGCAAGCATAATTAGCTATAATGAGCCACGCTCATGGTACCACCAGGGGTACCAACGCCCACCATATGAGTGACTGGCGTAAAGACAGTTAGCCGGGTTACCGCCTGAGCCCCGGATCAACCCCAAAGCACCGCCGACGCGCCGCCACGCGCCGTGTCAAGATGGCATCAGAAGCTACTGAAACTGGGAACTGAAGCACCATCAGTCCCACATCGAAAACAAAGAGAAGATCATCCTCTTCCTCACCTATAAAAGGTTCTCTCCTCTCTCCTCATTAATGACGCATTCAATACTTACCTACTATTACTTTGTCAACATAAATACATTGACTAACTTAGGCATCGGAGAGTTGAAGACCGCCCGGCGCGGTCTCCCTCTGACGCCCATTGTATTTTATTTGACAGGTAACGGGAACCACTCACAACAAAGGTATCGATCCGCCCGCCGGATCAGCGTTAACTAAGGTCCAGCTACCGCTAGACTTTTAGACATTAACAGACGGTGTTGAAATTTCAGAGTGTGTGTGGTTCAATCTTTAGCTCAAATGCTACGTTCTATCTTCAAGTTTTTTTTTTCTTTGTTTCTCCGGGTTTATGATTAATTTCAAGTTTGATGAATAAAATGATGGACGACGAATATCAGAATGGCTTGTAAACTATATGCGTGTTTTCAAATGATGTAAACGTAAAGAAGTACAGTTACAAAGTTCTTTTTGGTGGGAAAACGGCAACCGTCAAAGATGATTACCCAACTAGATAAAAGCACTATGCAAGCCAACTGTATATAACTCCTACCGTACTGAAAATCATTTATTGGGAAGAAATAACCAAGAAAAGGAAACCAAAATGAAGTGATATATCATACAAATTAATCAGTGATCCCTGAGATCAGAGGTGTTCATGTTAGGCTTGCGAATGAAGGCGAGCCATGGTTTTATCTCGCAAACACCCGCCAGCAAGCCATGGTAGTGTTAAGGGTAATATAGGAGTGTTGGTTATTTCACTTAGTTTGCTTTAGTATATGAAGAGAATGTAGGGTTGTAAAAATGTAATTAGAAATTCCAGTCACAATGTAGTCCTTAGTTTTCTCGGCGTTTTTTCCTTCCTCCTCCTTCCTTCTTCTTTCTTCTTCTTCCATGGTTGAAACTCTAGCATGGTATCAGAGCCATGGCGGCCTGACCATCGCTCCATCGTTGCTTCTCTGCTGCAATTCTCTCCATTGTTAGTTTTTTGTGTGTTTCAGTATAGTAGAAATCGAACCGAATAAGCCCCAAAATCCCCCAATCGGAATTCCCAAACCCTAAAAATGTCGATCTCTCTCAATCCCTCGTCATCACCAAGCCGTCGTCCAATTACGAACTCTTACCATCTCCGAAGTCGACATCTTTCTGCTTTCTACTCTCGCTGAGTCGCCGGTGACCACTGGACCTCACTGGACCTCTATCTCCAACCGGAGGTCAAGATAACTCGACGGCTTCCGATGAGATTCCATCGACATCTGTGTCATCGGCCGATTCAGGCCCAGAGATTACAGACGACAATTCCGACTCCGACGGTGTTGAAATTTCAGAGTGTGTGTGGTTCAATCTTTAGCTCAAATGCTACGTTCTATCTTCTTCTGGTAAAATTTGATTTGTGCCTCTCATGAAAGTTCAATTGCTTCTTGAAAATTAAGTTGGGTATATTGAGTGCTACTGCTATGTGACCTACTCTTGCGTATCGATTGGCCCATATTACCTAGATTATGAACTCTGTCTGCTTAGGTGATGTTATTTGGTGTGATAAGGTTGATGTTGATATGTTATGATTTGGTACTCTTTAAGTAAAATATGATCATATGCTACTGAAGATATTCAATTGTCCTGTGCCACAGCCTTTCCCATTTTTGTTTTCTTTCCTACCTCTTCTTGCTTTCCTTTAAGATTTTTCTTTCAATTTGCTTCTATATAATTACCAGTCAAAATACTATCCAATTCCTTTCATTTTCAGCTTTTCTTTTCCTATTGTACAATTACCAAATCAAGATCAAAATCTGTAAAATGACCATTCAATCTTTTGCCTTCTGCACTTTTCTTCATTCTTCTTCTTTCCTATATTCTTCTGGGTTGAGGCTGTGGCCACTCCACTCAAGATGGGACTACTGTAGTTACTTTGCTGACCTTGGGTATCTCAGCTTGGTGGCTGTTCTGCTCTCACAGTTATGCTATTAAAAGAAACGACAGGGTTGGTGAACTGTGGCATGTTCCATTGGCATGCAACAATTATATATGGGCCCCGCTGATATGGTGAATGTGTGCTGATAATGTGAATGTGTGTATTAAGGATGTCCATCTGTTCTGCTGAAGGTTCCACTGAAATTGTGTAAAGAATTTGTGCCTTAACAAGAAACTGAAGACGGTAACTTGTTGGATTGGCCTCATAGGCAAAATGTTGCAATTGGTTTAGCATCTGTTTTTGATATAATGTGGGCAGCAAAAGTGATTTATAGAGATACTGTTAATAAGTTGCTGGATGGGAATTTCATTACAAAAAGCTTGGTGATTTTAGATTGGCAAAGCTCATGGATCATGATAGGAGCCTTGTTTTGAGGCAGACAACTGGAATAATGGGGTACTGATGCTTTCTGCTTTGGTGGGAAAACTGATTGAAGCTGCTGGGGTTCTGCTTTCCATTGTTTTTCTTTGTTCCAACCATTATGCTTGGTATCACAGCATATGGTTGAGGGGGGATGTTTAGGGTAATATAGGAGTGTTGGTTATTTCACTGAGTTTGCTTTAGTATATAAAGAGAATGTATGGTTGTAAAAATTGTAATTAGAAATTCCAGTCACAATGTAGTCCTTAGTTTTCTCGGCGTTTTTTTCCTTCGTCCTCCTTCCTTCTTCTTTCTTCTTCTTCCATGGTTGAAACTCTAGCAGTTAGCACTTTGAGTAGCCGAGTAGGTGCAGATTCGATTAAACTTAGTTAACCTGAAAAGGAAAGCAAAACGGGATAACTGAACTGAATCTGAGATTGAGGCCGTTAACTTACCGCCGAAAGAGGATCACCAACCAAAATCAATCTCACAATTGAAGAGAAAACATGCACCAGTAGATCCACCCGAAACCTTATAACGGTGATATGGCCATGGCTAGGGGCCGCTTGAATCAAGAACAGAGGACAGCATGAAAAAGTATGAGGCTGAATCTCCTGTTCTTGATTTGAGCGCGTAGAGCTATGACTAATAAAAGATCATTTAGGTTATGACTTTGTATATGCAAGATTATCAATTCAGAATTAAGACTACTTCGTCTTTTCAGAAAAAAAAAAAAAAAGACTACTTCGTTGCAGAGAACTGGTCAGGTTGATCTTGGGACATTTTTGTCCACTAGATCCATAATGTGAATATGATGATTGTTGTTGCAAATATGTATGCGCCGCCCTCGATTAATATTCCACATACTGACCAAGTATAATCTCATATTTATGTCCTAAACCCTATCTTGTTGTATTTCAAAGAAGTGAAATATATTATCTCAATACTAATTGTTAATTCATTAAGTGATTAATGTATGCACCAATTCATGGATGACTTGGACCCTTTCAACAAGAAAATTAGTTACGACTTAGACTCCATAAAGATTAGCAAGGAAAATTATAACATGGTTCAGAACTGTGGTACACGTGGTGGTCCGGGTTGATGTTATTGACTCATATGACTTGTAGTCATTTCTGACTCTTTTATATGGTTTTCACCAAATTTGAGTAATATTACTGGCTTTGACTATCACATGGCAGTCCGAGACCACAAAATAATTCCTCTCATAATAAAAAAAGAAAATAGAAATAAAACAAGGAAAAAGAGGAGAATAGAACAACTAAACAAAATCATGACTTGCGAATCACATGAGAGATTTTGTACGGATTATTTCGTTATATGCAAGTATCACGCGCAAGAGATTCAAAGTTCTTGACCTTGGCTTGCGTCCAATACTCAGCTTTTTGTCAAGTAACAAATTGATTAAAACTAACGTCGCTATACCAAAGTAGCTATATAAAGGGGCAAAAGTACGCAGTTAGTTGCACAGTCAATCCTTCCCTCTATCATAAAATGGTTCACCACAAAGGCTGCGCCGTTTACACGATTACCTTCATACTTTTGCTAGTTTTGTCATCAGCACTGATAGCTTTTGCCAGAGGTTCTCTCTCTCTCTCTGTGGGTAATTTATGTTGCTGGAGACAGTGAATTGATGATCGATGATTAGCTGATTGGAGATCATGGTCTAAATAAGGAGGGTCTTTAACATAATTGGTATTTAATTTTTTTTTTTCCCTTTGCAGAAGTGAAGAGCACTGGAAATGATATGGAGTACAGGAAGATAACTAAAGCAAGGAATACAAACATAAGGAAACTGTTAAACAGTGAAGTACAAAAGCCACCTGCTATTCCAGCGCCTCAAGGTTGATTCCTGAATACTGAATTGTTATAATTACCTACTCTAAGATGGGAGATGTATTGTTATTTTATTTCTACACAACAACTGGTTCATTATGAGCTGAAATCAAGAAGATGTTTATGTCAGTAGACTAACTGGTCATGAAAAATTTAGCCATTATTTGTACCAAAAAAATTGTACTTATTTTCTATTAAAGAAAAATGGATTACACAAGAAAATTGGCTTCAGAATATTTTTTGATATGTAGATTCATCGCCCTACAAATTATGTAGTTTGAACGTATCAACGATTGATCCATTTGGCTAGTGTTACCCTGATCATACATCGGTCTAGTCTTTACTATGAAATCAATTGCAATTTTATATGCATAGAAAGTAGCAGCATTTCCTGTGCGATAAATCATATATGTAAGAAGTTTCAACCATCAGTAGAATACATTAATTGGCCAACCGGTCCACTGCAATATATATAACTGGAAAAATTTCAGCCAAATTGATGATCTTTAAGGTATCTAAGTCGCTTAAACTAATGGGCGAACTGAATCTGTCAAACCTGAACCGTACTAGCTTTAAGGCAGTTATCAATGTCTTAACCGCTTAACGACTCACATTAGTACCTAAAAACTGAACAGTCGAGATGTGGATATGCGACCGAAAAGTGACCCTAAACTCCAACCTCGCACTTTAATTTCAGAGCGAGGCCTCACTCTGGATAGGATCTGTATATGTGTGTGTGTGTGTGTGTGTGTGTACGCGCGATAAAGTAATATGAGTTTCACAACCAAAACTAACTTGGAATAACTAGAGAGGCCTAAATCCTTATAAATACAATTGTAATGACAGGACCCGCCCCGGATTTCACCCTGAAATCCGAAGTGGCCCTGCGGGGCCCACCTTAGAAGAAATTCTACCAAAAATTTGGCGGAACTTCCCCTAAAATGGGCTACCCAAAACCTGTAGAAAGCATTTACACTTCTAAATCAAATCATCCTTATACTTCTGGAGCCACCCTGCTCCCCAACTCAACATCAATCTCCAATTCACAAAACACAAACCTCAACTTGAAAAACATAAATCCCATAGGTAATCAGAGCAATTCTAATAGAAAGGTAAATAAAGACAACATAACTCAAAGGCAAACGCGGAAGCCATGCTGTTGACTATGCCTCAACTCCGTGTACGCCCGACCTCACTAATTCGCCTGCAAACTGGGCATTTGAAACCGAAGGGCCCAGGGGAAAGTATTGAAAACACGTTAGTGTGAGTGGACAAAAATAAGCAATTTTAAACAAAAGAGATTTTATACTTTCCCACATTTAATTTATTAAAAAATCTCCCGATGCATGCACTGATTTAGGAAAACGAAACAAAAGGAGTTCCGCTCAAGAAAACCGACTAGCCCCGCTAGTCCCAAACAACTGAAAGGAAGGATGGAAACTCTGATACTCAACAGAATAAGACCAGCCCCGCTGGTTAAACGGAAATCAGACTAGGCCCTGCTAGTCAAGTAATTATAGGATATGGGGAAGAAATATCACCATACGGGTAATGGAGCCTCCCAGACTCTACCTACCCTCGACTGCCACTCACACATAGATTGTGCGAGGAGGAGAACTAATAACCTCAACTTCCACTCACACATAGATTGTGTGAGGAGGAGAATATGACCTCGACTGCCACCCACGTGAGGAGGAGAATAAATCACCTCGACTGCCACTCACATACACAAAGTAAGTAAGGAGGAGAATAAGCTACCTCAACTGCCACTCACAAACACAAAGTCTGTGAGGAGGAGACCAAATCACATGACCCGCGTATGGTGAGGAAAAATCATTGAAAACCAGTAAATCCATGTAGCTTCCCCACATTTCTCACAAGATAGAAACCATGTATTCAACGACGTGACCCTGCACGGCAAGATTACTCTCAATCTCAAAATAAATAAGTGCGAAATAGAAATAAATCGACGGCGTGTCCCACACGGCCAAAATATTCTCAAATCTGTCAAGGAAACCGGAAATTAGTATAAGCAAATCCCATTTCCAAAAATCTCTCAAAATCTCCAAGAAACCAACCAAATCCAAAATCCTTAATTAGGCATTCCCGATGCCAAAACTGAAAGTCAATAAATAAATGAGAAATCCAACTCCATCGAAAACTCATCTCGAAAGTCTTCTAGAAATCCAAAGTCGACGATAAAAAATATATATATATTTAATCCCGAAAATTCCTCGGAAAACAAATCGCTGGAAACCATGTAATAATCATATTCTCCAAATCGAGCATAATAAACTTTGATTCAAAAATCCCATTGACATAGTAATAAAATATTTAAATCCGTTTAATATGCTCGATAAATTAAAACAATAGATTAAGTCACTACTTCAGTTCCCAAATCAAAACAAGACAAATTAATAATAATTTTCTAACAAAATATAATCACATGGAATTAAATAACTAAATAATTAATACGGGAAAAACAATTGCATGCATCCTTATTTAAAGCAAAGGTCCACTCACAGTACTATATAGGCGATCACGCATACGAGTTCCTTCGTCGAGCAATACCTCGGTATGTTGCTCTGGACACAATTATATTTCCGTGAATAACAATTCGGTAATTAAATACGAATCCCAAAATCAATCCTCTCAAGCCAACATCTCTATTTCCTTCTCCGATCCAACCCAAACTTTACCACTAACAACATTCCATTAATTTACAAGTTCTAGGGCAAATTCAAGAGAATTCCAACGGTCGGATTCTCGTAAATCGATAATCGAAATTCTAAATTTCAGAAATTTATAATCGATTCAAAACTTCTCCAATCTTCACCAAAATCACACATACAAACTCTACCTTAATTATGTGATTTAATTAGCTAAACACAGAATTTAAGTCACTATTCACGCGCTGCACTATTCACGCGGCGCCACTGTTCATGAGGCGGCCAACTTCTCCGATGGTCACCAAATTTTGGCAGCAGCTTCATCTCAACCTTCCTAGCATTTTTCTCAACTACACCAAGCTCAGAAAACAACTAGAACTACCTCAACAATTAAGAAAACAGTAAACCCCAAATTGTGAATAGTGCCGGATTTGCAATCTCTAAAATCCTCCAATATATATGGAAAATTATACTCAAAAGAAAGATCATGAGGTAAAGAAAAACTTTATACCTTGAGGTTTCTCCAAAATGTCGACGGTTTGGACGGATCTCCCTTTCTTTCTTTCCTTCTTTCTTTATCTCTCTTCCTTCCTTCTCTCTCTCTCTTTTTTTCTTTCTGGTTTCTGTCGTAAAGGACGGGGGAAATGGGGCTGATCAGCCCCTTATAATTAATGTGTGCTGAAATGACCAAAATACCCCTCACACGAAAATACTCATAACTTTGGCATACGAACTCCGATTTTTACGTACCACATATGCACGCGCTCGATTTAACGTCTCCTACAACTTTCATGAAGGAAATTTTCTCAAATTTTGACCCGAACAAAAAATCAACTTTTAGGGCCACTAAAAGTATCGAAACCATAGTAAAAGTGAAAATAGTTGTCGTTTACCGTCCAAATGACTAGTAAACGGATAAATTAAGATACGGGACGTTACATGTAAAGTCCTCATTCTCATGTGAGATTCACTTTTTAACACTTGTGTGGACAATTTATATTGGGTAATGTTGGGCCTGTGTGGCCTCGTTTTGGTTGTGAAGCCCAAATCTCTTTAAACACAATTGCAAGGTTCTCATTTTCTTCTGCGAGATTCAAATTCTCAACATGCATGAACAACTTATATATGGTAACATAGAGCCCATGTGACAGCAAGACGTTCACACGTGGGTTAACCCGCTATGAAATCATGATAAAGTAATCAGGACTTCACAATCAAAACCAAATAGCAATGGTAGGACATGCCCAAATCCTTATGAACACAATTGCAAAATCCTCATTTTCTCATGTGGCGGGAAAAGAAGAAGATTTGAGGCAGATGATCCTACATTTCCTAAACAATTACATGTATGCATCCTTCAACCACTTAGTGTATTGCATGTTTTGGTGGTGTTTGATAAGCTCATAAATGTGTATGATTTTGTATTGATTTCTTCATGTTTTCTTAGCTAGTTTTCTATCTATTTGAGTCATTTACTTTATTTTTATGTTTTGTAGGTGCTATGGAGCAAAGTAAAAGAAAGGAAGCTAAATCAGTAAATTTGTTTGTGCAGATCAATCAACTTTGACATGAAGCTGAGAGCAACTCAGCATGAACCAGACAGTACATGCTTGGAAAACCTTGGATGTCTAGTTTCTTGGACTTTTAACGGTTTGTTCATATCATTTTTCTAAAAGAAGTTATGACCAATTTAGTACAGCAGGTTGGGCAGTCCGAGAATCTGACACTTTGACGGAAATCCATGATTTGAGGCCTGAATTCCTTTTAGAAGCCCAACGACGAGTATTAACTGAATATCTCTATTTATTAGAGATATATGACATATTTTTATGGGTGAAAATTATTAGGAATCTTAGAGGAGAAGCTACTTGATTCCTAAAAGGAAAAGAAGTGAAAATCTCCTAACCTAAGCAATAAAAGAGGGACGTTAGTTTAGACGTAGGAGAGCCGCAGAAGAGAAGATGTTGTTCTTTCTTTTTGCCATCATCTAGCCATGATCTCACCTCCTTTCATCTCTATTTTTCTTTTCAATTCTCTTGATGTATGCTTTCAGTGAATTCATGACTATGACTAGCTATATATATATATATATATATATATATATATATATATATAGACACACACACACACACACTCTTGTAGCTAGGGGCGATTTCAAAGCCCCAAACATGTTCCATTCATATTGATGACAATTCAGTTTTTGGTTTAATATAGTATCAATTAAGTGTTTGTTTCACCGTGTCTACAAGATGAATCTTTACTTGTTTGGTTAGGTGCGAAACTAAATGAATAGGTTAGGGTTCTAATGCTAGGAGTAACACTAGATTCGTATATGTCACGTGTTCATTCCAATTGAGTAGCAAAATATTTTCTTGAATTACATGCGACTCAAACCCTAGGTTTAGCAAGACTACAATGTACTTGTGACCTTAGATTTATCCAAACCCTTTTATTGCTTAATGATTTTGATATGTTAAACTTAGCGAGCTTGTGTCTAGGTTGCAAAATCGGAAATAGATTAAGTGTTGAGCTTGTATTCACTTAACGAGGAACTGAGAAAGGGTAATAGGTTAATTCGAGCTTGTGAGTTAACTTCGGGTAAATTCAATTGAGAATTGGATTTCATAACTGAGCTTTGATATGATTGAGTGTCGTTGGTGGTGGAGAATGAGAAGGAGCTTTGTTTCTATCAATAGTTTTAAAGTTATAAAATCTGTTTCTGCTTTGTTAACTTTCTGTGTTCATTATTTCGTGAATTATTTCATATAACAAATAAACTCCGATTCCTATGAAATTTTGTGTAAATGTTAGTAAATGTGTCTTTTATGCTCTGTAAACGTTTCAGAAAATTCCATCATCGAGTCTAGGTTAGTTAATTAATTTATTTTCTTTAACTGTTCAGTAACATAGTTTTGAGTAGTTTGTGACATTTGATTAGTAGTTTAGGAACAATCTTCAGTAGGTAATGACTCTTGCTTGATCACTATATTACCAATGATGATATTTGAGTGCAAGGTTTAAGTTGTGCATCTTTAGACGCACCAGTGTTCACATTAAGTTTTCCTGTTAGCAGCCATAGCCGGCTAATCATAGCTCCAGCTATGATCAAGATCTCCTTCTTAGCAACTGTAATCATTCATTTAATTAATTGATATATTTAAGTTTCTTTTAAGAAAAAAAAACAAAAAAAAAATCATTGATATGAGACTCATAATTTATTTTTTGTTTTAGAGGAATGGGGATTGAGAGAAAATCATTGTGTATTCTCATTGATAATAGGGGTCTCTTTATATAGAGGATTACAATGCATAGAATCCGAATCATACAAGGAAAGGTAATCATACATTGAATAGGAATATCTAGATCCTTCTAATTAAACCCTATTACCACTAGGTCAAGTAACCTAAGGTTTGGGCCAGACACACAAATAAGGATTTACTTAAACATTCCCCCTTGTGTCGCCTAAACGCGGTGCTTCTCTCGTTGCCTCGCTAAAAACCTTGCCAAGTAACAAAAATCCAGTAGGACAAAAATAACCTCGGTCGAAGGGGAAAACACTACTACAAAAACTGCATCACACAACGGTGGAAATCTGTTGTGTGATGTGGACCATGTTTGTCGTCTATCTCGATGTTGTGTGATGAGCACACTCACACAACGGTGAAACACCGTTATCTGAATATCATAGACACAACGCATTGCTTATAACCGTTGCACCAATTCTGCACATGCCAATGCCAGAAATTGGATGCGGTGCATTTTCGATGGTGATCAGACAACAGAAGTAAGCACATGCTGTTGTTGGTTAACTTCTCACACAACAGAAAAATAACACTCAGACAACAGAAGTAAGTACACGCTGTTGTTGGTTAACTTATCATACAACAGAAATATATGGCGACTGTTGTTGGTTGTTCCTTCACACAACAGGTATCATAAGTAACTGTTGTATGTGTGAGGCTCAGTGTTGAATTCTTCACAAGTCATACAACACATTGTTTCTATACCGTTGTGTGATTTAACATTGGACAACTGATACCCATTTATTCTGTTGTGTGAGTACTAATGTGACGACATAATTTTATAGATACTATTGTGTGATTATAAGTGGTTTGTTGTGTGACTGACGACATGCGTATTCATACAACGTAATTTAATTTACTATTGTTCGTTCATTATCGATTATTTACCTAGAATATTTGCACAAAAATAATGCTCTATATATTAAGTACTGAAGTACTCTAATTCAAGCATGTACCAAAAGAGCTACTATTTATCAATCATCCATACATTCATCTAAGTTAGTATACTGTGAATGTTGCTTTCAAGTTTGGAGAAACAGAAAACCATATTTATAGATACAAAACACCCAATACTCTGTCAAGAATTTGCAACAACAGAAAAACCAATATGTATAATTTAACAATAGCCATCCAACTGCTTCTATTCTAGGTACAAACAGAGAATCAAGCTTGTTGTCCATATTATCCTCACCAGTTGTGAGTTCGCTTTGTAACGCCAAGAGTGATAGCTAGCACTGCAATAATTGACTGAAAATGAAGTATATAGTTCCATGTTAGGGCACAAAATGTATAAAAACCTCACTTTAGAGAAACCAAGAAAGATGAATACACTCAACTTTCACAAACGAAAACATTTAAGTACTGGATAAGGGATGAATACAGGATAAGCTAAAGAAAAACGGGTTGCATGCCTCCAACCGCATTTTCTACTTTCACAAACAGACATGAGGAGAACAGGAAACCTCAGACATGCACCTAGAATTACCCTTACGACTAACAAGGCTCATAAGTAGCAAGATGTGCACATTGCGTGATAGGTTTAAACCGTCCTATTATATGAATATGGTGCCATGAACTAATTAAACAAATCCCTAAAATGGTATGTAGCTTCAAACAAGCAGAACAAATACAGCTGCAATATATATTGCAAGCACACAAATTTTAAAGGACTACCAGAAGTTCAGGCAAATTGCACGCTACAACAAACTTGACTGGAACACAAACTTTCCAAACAATCATAATCAACACTATGTTCTAATCCAAAATGCCAGTTTCTATAATATATGCAAAATTCCCTTATATCATTAAGCTTATCCTGAGTTTCAATAGAATATCAACAAAAACTAGATACGCATACAACCACTCTGTAACCTTGGTGGCAAAATTCAAGAACGTGAAGATCAAAGCTATTTGCCAATTCATGAACATGGAACTGTACTTATGAGGAAACGCAAACAACAAAGAAAACTGCTTCTGGAAATCCATCATTACAAAATAATCACAGTTATAAATATACAGGGATATATTTGATTAGAAAACATTACTTAGCAGTTAGCACGTAAAATGAAATGAAGGAAAACTTACTGCTAATGTGCATGCAACATATCCAGGTTTTTCTCTGTAGTCCACCCTCACACAAAGTAAAATAAAAGTTCCAATATACCAAGGGATGCCACCAAGAAAGAACCCCATTATAAACCTTTAGAGACAGTGAAATTGTATTCTGTCAGTTACAGAACCAAATACCTTGTGAGCCCACGAATATCAGTTTAATTCCTATCTTCTTCGTCTGTTCTTTATGGTATCAGAGCTGTGCATCCATCTAAGGTAAGAAGCTTGATTTACATAATATTGGAATTGAAAGACAACATACTAATTACAATAAATGGATGAAAGTAATGAATCAATCCTCTTAACTTTGTGATCAGATAATGATATGCAGATTAATTGATTAGTCGACTTTCACAGTATGAAATATGAAAAAAAGAACCTGAGTTAGTGTTCCTTGTTAAGAGTAGGATCACTTTGCGTTCTCCATTGCATATAAAATAGGCAGTAGTTTCCAAGTTTCCTCACTCACAAACAGAACCATGCACCTTGTGAAACCTTGTTTACCTGCAAAAGGCCTAGGCATCTTCTCACACAGTTCCAGCCAAAACCTCTCAACTAACCAACAAAGTTAAGATGGCAGATGAGGAATACAGTACTGCAGAAAAATAAAAAGAATTGTATGCTTTTGATGACCTGAAAATTGGTGTCAAAGGGCTTTCAGACTCTGAGGTATCCAAGATTCCCAGAATTTTCATCCACCCACCAGAGACTGTAAAGAACAAAGCACCAGAAAATGGTGTCAAACTTCAAATCCCAGTTATTGATCTAAAGACATCGGGAATGAACACAGTCGAGAGGAAACGGTCAATGCAATTAAAGATGCATGTGAAACATGGAGGGATTCATAAGTACGCAGCTCCGAAATATATAGTGGCAAAAAGTAAGATAGTTCTTGTCAAACTAGATACCATTACTAAAACTTCTAACCAAGTTTCAAAATCTGAAAAGCAATAAAAGAACTCCATGACTTCGAATTGCTCAAGTAAGGAAACAAAAGATATTCACATCGTATATACAAAGAAAGTTACTGCCACTTCAAAGATGAGGTAAATAGAAAAATGATATTGGAATCATGGACCAGCAGAAATAGCTCTTACCACTCGAGAATTTTCTCCCCAATGATTGCTTGTCTGAGTTGAGAGAATATCAAACATGGAAGCAAAAGCGAAATAACAAGCTGCAAGAAACAAATAGGTAAGCAACCTTTGGCACACCATAATACCAGAACGCAATTTTAAACACAAAACAGAAGTGTAATTTTGCCTTACCCCATTCAAGAGCTTCCTTCCATATGCCAGTGAAGCCATAAGAAGACCCAAAGAACGTACTGTAAAAACTTTTTCTATGAGCAGTATTGCAATCTTGATGGTACTGAGATGACAAAGATCGATGATAAAGAAGCTAGCATACCTTCGTTGAACAGAAAATGAGATGATGAGCAGCCAAGACGAATGCCTAAAAGCAACAAGCATTACCAAAACGCAGTGCCAAGATGAACAACCACAAACACTGATTCACAAAATCCAAAGATTGAAGAAGCCCTAAAATTCAAGAATCAATAAATCCCTAAATTCCAATGCTTCAAAGAAGTAATTAAACCCAATTTAGAAAAGACCCACACCAAATTCATGAAGAAACGAAAGAATCTGAGGTCTACCTCATTGATGGACTCGGCGCCGGTGAAAAGAAAGAATCTGAGGTCTACCTCATTGATGGACTCCACGTCCTCCTTCCCCACAACGTCGACAACCTCGTCGTCCCTCACCGTCGCCGCCACGTCCCGGCCTTTATCCGCCATGAACTCCTCAATCTTCCCCAAATCGGAGCTCCAAGGCAAAACCATGTCCTTACAGCTAACCATGTAATCGTAAATCTTGACCTCCTTGTTCGCCAGCTTCACCCAATCACGGCTCGCCATGTAGCCCAAAAGCTTGGAGCTGGGGGCGCCGGACTCGGTGATGAGGACGTAGGGATTGGCGCCGTGGTCGAAAACGTCGTTGTTGTGGATGCGGTCTCCGCGGGACATGAAGACGGGGGCGGAGAGGAGGGGGACGCGGCGGGCCTTGACGGATCTGACCATGGCGGCCTGGTCGGAGGAGGCGGCGTTGGAGTGGAGGATGACGATGCCGCCGAGGGCGGCCATGGAGACTGCCATGTGGGACTCGGTGACTGTGTCCATGGGGGAGGAGACGCAGGGGATGGAGAGGCTATTATGAGGGTTGATAGTTTGTATGTCGAGAGAGGGGGTCGAGAGAGGGTTGATAGTTTGTATTTTGAGGCTATTCTGAGATTTTGTTTTGTTTTCTTCTTTCTTTTGGACACGATGCGGCATGACAATTAAACTTAAAAAAAATCTCAAAGTCACTCCCACAACAGAAAGCTCACCATCCGTTGTATGAGTGCTGTACATAAAATCAAAATTTGGAAACACGGAGGGAAACATGCCGCCTACAACATTTTGGCTCAAAATGTTACCGCCTATGTTCCTTCTTCACACAACAGAATGGCTTAAATCTGTTGTCTAATTTCTACAGCTTGCGACATTCAAGTAAGCTTCCTCAAAATTTGGCACCTGGTTTTCAATCACACAACGAAAATCTTAAGCACCGTTGTGCCTAGTAGCCCAAATTTCAGATTTCAAGAGGCAACCAAGACTCCAGAGTGGAGGGAAATCTGCCGCTAAATTTTCTAAGACTCAGACAACGGAAAATACTTAATTCCGTTGTGCAATGTAGTTATGATAAAAAAGTTATCATTTTGTTGACATTCACACAACATAACATCACTAATACCGTTGTACAATAGACTTTACTTAAACACACAACAGATGATTTCTGTTCCGTTGTGTGATTGGTGTTGTGTGATGCAGTTTTTGTAGTAGTGAAAAGAGCACAACACACCATTCACAATTCGAGACCATACATGTAGACACCTCCCCCTGATGTCTGCATCTCCCCTTGATGACTACAGTCATTGGAGTTCGGATAACTTCCTCAAATGATGCTACCAACATGTTTCTCGAAAATGGAATTTAGGGAATGACTTAGTGAGCAAGTCTTCCATACTGTCCTCAGATTGAACCTAGTTTACTTTGATCTTGAGGAGAGTCTGTTGTCGCTTTTGATGTAGCCTTGCTTCATTTGTTTAAAATGAAAAGCATTATCCTAAATGCTCGTAGGCTCATCTGTGGTAGACTTCAAACCACAATTGTTTGAACATGAGTAATTATAGATCCAATCCATAAACATTCAAGAACCATTTTGTGAAGAGCAATAATCTCTGCATGGTTCGAAGATATAGCGACTAAGGTCTGTTCTGTAGACCTCCAAGATATCACGGTCTTTTCCTATGGTGAACACTTAACCAGTTTGGGAATGACCTTTGTATGGGTCAGAGAGATACCCAATATCAGCAAAACCTTCCAAAACACATGTAGTTTTGGGATAAGGATATTGGACGCAAGCCAGTGTTGGCGGTGATTCTGGTGTGTGATGGGTCTGAATCCATCATATCTCTATAGGAATAGAACAAGCTCATATCAATCGTACATCTCAAGTACCGAAGGATATCTTTTACACTAATCTAATGACGTCGCTTTAGCGCAGAGCTATATCTAGCTAACAAGTTCACAACATATGAGATGTCTGGTCTTGTGCATTGGAGTAAGTACAATAATGCGTCTATTGTACTCATGTAAGACATTTCTGCCTCTAGTACATCTTCGTCATCATCCTTCAGACGAAGATGATCATTTTCAGGATCAAGACTACGAACGATCATGGGGGTGCTTGAAGGCTTGACCTTGTCAAAATTCCTAAGCATTTATCAACACGATGCTCAAGTTCCAAACTGAGATATAATCGTGTTCTTCCAAAATCCTTCATCTCAAACTCAGATTTCAAGTGTTCAGCGGTTTTTCTTAACTCTGTAAGGGCTTCCAATGAAGATGTCCAACATGAACCGCGATAAAATCCGAAACTTGTTATAGAAACACATGGGCACATCCCTTCCCAATCAAGTAGTCACTTTAGTGAGCATTTCAACCTCTTTGTAAATGCGCTCCGTGGTCTAGAGCCACTTGACTTGGGTAAATGAAGTTCACCATCTTCATGTATATTCTGTATCTAGATCCCTATAGAGATACGTAGTGACCATATTTGTAAGCTGCATAGTTAGTTATTCAGAAACTACCAAATTGACAGGGTAGTGGAGTGCAATGACATACGAGAGAATATGTCTCATCGTAGTCGATTCCAGGGCGTTTTTGAGAAGCTTTGCACCATAAGGCGAGATTGCCATCTCTTTTTCCCACTACGCTTTCTAACGAAGACCCATTAGTCAATAGGTTTTATGTTTGGAGGTGTTGGCATCACTGGCTCAAAAACTTCCTCTTCGTTAGAGAATCCAACTTAAATTGGATCGCATCTTTCCATTTAGGCCAAATTTCTCTACGTTTGGCATTCATTCATCAACGGAGCGTGGTTTGATATCATGTGACTCAACAAACTCATGCGCAACGAAATGCTCAACTACATCATCAATTATGATGGAGTTTTTATCCCACGTCTCATGTATACTAGTGTAATTTTCATAGAGCTCTATATTCTCAGGAATAGGTTCTGACGTTGAGGCGTCCCCCAACGATAACCATAATCCAGAAGATACTCATGAGATGGATTTTGAGTCTTGATGCCAAAGGATTGGAATGTGCCTAAGTATCATTCGAACCCACGAGCCTCCCATGCATCTTAGCTAGGGCCATGGCCTGTAACGCTAGAGTGCCACTCTCTTTGGAGTTGGTGCCATGCCTACCTCCGTGTAGGGTGGCGCTACGTCTTCTCGTAGGGACGTCCTTCCTTGCAGGCATGTTTGCAGCATATTTGTGTGATCTAGTCACTGTAGCAGGGATCGAAATGAGACATAATGGGGACAGACCACGACAAGTCCTGTCGTTCCTGCTGAACATCTGTTTTCTTATCTCCCCCTAACGACTGGAAAACTGTCTCATCAAAGTGACAACTTGCAAATCTAGCGGTAAAGAGATCGCCTAACAAGGGTATTAAGTGGCAGACGATTGTTGGAATCTCAAATCCAACATAGTTGCCCATTCGTCTGTAAGGACCCATCATAGAGCGTTGTGGCGGCGCAATTGGCACATAAATGGCATACTCAAAGATGCGTAAGTACAATACTTGTAGCCAGTCACTAGCTGTAACGCAGGGGTAGATTGAGTAGCGGTTGGTCGTAGACGAATTAGCATGGCTGCATGCGATATTGCATCACCCTAAGCGGATATAAGGAGATTGGTGTGCATTACCAATGTCCTGACTACCATTGTAGTCGTTTCCATGAGACCATTTAGGTGTGTACATGGGAATATGATGTCCAACATCAGTCCCAATGCAATAACCATCGAAACTCTTCGATGTAAACTCTCTAGCAATGTCAAATCCAATTGACTGAATAGGATGATCTGGGGAGTGAGCCCATTGTTATATGGTATGTGCTAGGAGTGTAGTATAAGCAGTTTTTACAAGTGGACAATGACACAACACGTGACCAGCGTATTTGTGTGTCAATCAACACCATGAGATATTTAAACTTCTACAGGTTGGTTGAAACAGTCCACAGAATCCCCATAGATTCTATGTAAGAACAGAATGATTATTTTCATATCCTTTGCATAGGACGATCTCAGTCCTAATTTCCCTAAGGAACAGGCTTTGTAAAACAAGCGAGAGGCTTTAGAAGCAACCAATGAGGATTTTGGTTAGGCCTGAGCGTCTGAAACGCTATTTGAAGCAAGTTGGTGATTACAGCATCACCCGGGGCGCCATCACCATGATGGACGCCATCCCTGGCATCAGGGATAGGGACTGTGCCAGCCCTAGGCTGGTGGTGGATGACGGTGGGTGCCCTAGGCAGCGATGGTCATACTCAGTCTAGGAATCAGCCTTTGATTCGTGCTTCGTTTCACTTGAAAGAATGGATGCCCGTGTGAAGTATTTAGTAGATGGATCATCATGAATAGGATGACTTATCCTGTCATGACAGAGCCATTATGTGTCTAAATCCAATAGATCTTCTCTCATAACTTTTATTGGATTTAATAGCTCGAATAGTGATATAGAGTCTACTAGAGAGACACATAAACTTCTCCAAGAGGTATTGGATTAGATCAAAACAATGACGTAAGTGGTCGATCATAAATTCTCTACAAACTCTAAGTTTGGAGATCTCAACAAGCTCCAAGCTTAGAGTGAGCACGAACCCCCATAGTTCGGCTTTTGGTCTCCCCTATGAACAAGAAAGGGGGGTAGAAGAAGGGATGTTGCAAGTCCCCGAGAAAAAGAAGAGAAATTGAATAAAAACTAAAAAAATGGGAACTTTTAATAAAAAATACCTCGAAATAGGTTGCAGGAAAATTTAGTCGCCGGAGGTGGCTGGAAATTGTTGCTGGAAGTGGTTAACTAGAAATCGTTGCTGAAAGTGGTCACCGGAAAAGCTTGGCTTGGTGGGCTGCCCTTTCCTCTTTTTCTTCTTCCCCTTTTTTTTCTTTCTTTCTTTCTTTTGGTTTGGCCCTGGCCTGCCTTTCCCCTTTTTTTTTCTTTTCTTTTCTGACTCTGCCCAAGCCCACACCTCCACTCCTTTTTTTTCTAGCACGTGGGCCGCAGGCCCTGGGCTGCCCTTTTTGGTTTTTTTTTTAAATTCTTTTCCTTATTTATTTCTTTTCTTCTCTACCTTCTGGGCACGCCTCCTATCTTTTTTTTTTTTTCTTTTTTTTTGTGCCGCGTCGATTCTGGCACTGGGCTTGTCTGGACGAGGTTTGTGCCGAACTGATGCTCGCAGGCTGGAATAGAGGATAGCAGCTTCGGCAGTTCAAGGAGGGCCGACAATTCTGCAGGCTGGTCCGGCCACTTTTCGGCTGGTTCTGGAAGTGTCCTTTCCGGTGGAGGATTCTGAAGTCAGGGAGCCGATGCCGGCAAAATATGAAGGTCGAAGGTGGTCTGGAAGAATACGAACCGGGAAGAGGTTGTTGTTATCTTTTGGAGGCCGGTTCAGCACTTTTTCGGCCGGTTCTGATAATGCTGCCAGTGGTTATGAGCTCCTGGGATCGAGAACTTCAAGATGTGCTGCGGGGACCAAAAGAGTTTCAAGGTTTTGTATTCGGATTTAGAGTTTTAGCTATTTGTTTCAGGGTTAGGGTTTCGTGCTGATAACGTGTTTTAGAGAAACGGGGATTGAGAGAAAATCACTGTGTATTCTCATTGATAATAGGGGCATCTTTATATAGAGGATTACAATGCATAGAATCAGAATCATACAAGGAAAGGTAATCATACATTGAATAGGAATATCTAGATCCTTCTAATTAAACCCTATTACCACTAGGTCAAGTACCCTAGGGTTTGGGCCAGACACACAAATAAGGATTTACTTGAACATTTTTTTTCTTTTTCAAATTTAGGCCAAGCTACCATTCTACCTTCTACCTGAGTCTTGACTCTATGCCAGGAATTCAGTCATTGACCAAATCAAATCTTGACATTGGTTAGTGGCCATGAAATACGCCATTACTCTGTCAATGCCAAAATGGCGAAACCTCGTCAACTACCTTAAGAAAATTATTTAGCCAATGGCCTAGAAAAGAATAGGGCAATTAGGCCGGCCAAAACCTAGCTAGCCGATCATGATCTGCCTCAAATCTTCTTCTTCTTTTGGTCGAATCGAGTGTACAATTTGTGGTATGGTCTTGATTCTTGACCTTTAATTGGCACCTTTACATACCAAATCCACAGGAGTACTCTTACTTTTGAACAGTAAATGTTGGAGAAGAACCAAAAGATTTCGATATAAAACTAAGTAATGTTAAAACAAAGGGGAAATCTTTGTGAGGAACAGTTTATAATTTCGTAAGACTTTGTACACTACAATATAAAATAAAAATACAAAACGACATCAACAAATCATAAAGGATGAGTACGTGACCGTGTATACAAAGCTCAACTCGGAAAGTGCCGTTAAATTAAAGTCTTAACCTTCCGCCATTAAAATATTATTGTCTACATAGACAAGTTATGATACTGTGATGTTTATCATACACTAATTTTACATCTATTTGAAAAAAAAATACAATTTATATGAATCAAAATCACAATATTGAGAGCAAGATTACCACATTTGTTTGCCCTATTTACATGTAGTTAAACTAAAATTACAACATCGACAACAAAATTGTTCAAAAATTCGTAACAAAGTCGTAGGTTGTGTAACTACCATTAATAAAACTAAGATTAAACAAAATAGGACTTACGTTACCACAATGACAAACAAATTTGTTGTCACATATCATTTGTAATTGTGAGTATAACATACTGATATATACTAGGGTAAAGCTATGATATGTTAACATTTCTCATACATCAACTATTTTTACCCCTCTAAGGACTCATGTTATCATTTTGAGGACTAATATTACTATTTTCAGGACTCATATGGTAAACTAAGAAAATTTACCACTTTAAGGACTTATGTAGTTACCACTTTGAGGACAAATATTACTATTTTGAGCACTCATATGGTAACTAAGAAAATTTCCCACTTTAAGGACTCTACACAAACAAGAACCTGATTACAAGTGTTTGACACAAAAATCCTGTGTGGTACAAACTGTCTCTTTTGAATACACGAGAGTGCCAGCACCATGGGGTGCAGTTGTCGGGGCGTCCCTTGACTTGACTTCTTAATCAAGCGTTGTGGACGAGGAGAGCACCAACCTCGTCACAAGGCTCTTTTCTTGCCTTCCGAGAAAGGACTTCTTGCCTTACGGGTAAGGGCTTTGGTTGTGATCACTTCGCATCACCGAATCAATACTCAACATTGTAGGTTGAGCAGAGCAATCACTGGGAAGTTCTGAGAAAGCATAGGGTTTGCTAAAGCGTATCTTTAGCTTCGCGGGGTTGCGAGGGCGTTACCCTTGCTTCACTAGTAGTATCGGTGGCAGTAGCACTAATAGTTGGCTCTTGGAGAGATTAGGACTGGAAGTACGGTTGCCGGGTTTCAACGAGGTTGAAGGTTTGCTCCGGGGAGGCTTGATAATCCGAGGGATTGGTTGATTTGAGAGTTCTTCTTTACTTGTCCTTGAAACCTGGTATTTATACCTAGGGTTTCGACCGTTCCTTACCATAGGAGGATTATTGATTGTAGTTTCCTATTCAACCTCTGCTACCTGACTCCAATAATGGCTCGTTTTCCTTATGGGTTTCGGAATGGGCGAAGCTGTAACCCAATTCCAAGTAGACTTATTTTTGGGCCGCAGGTATTGGCCTGCTACGCTAAATCCACTAAAAAATCTTGCCAAAATTACTTTTGGGCTCAAACATTGCCCCCCAGGCCCCGAAATCAGGCTCATGAGAATGTAACTGATTGAAGGGGACTAAAACGACACGTCTAATGACTGAAACGATACCATTAATGAGGCGTCTATTCGCTTGGCAAAACGTCTTTTCGTCGCATCGTTTCCTTCACAAAATCTTTTATTTAAATCCCGCAGCCACTCCAAACCTGTCACATCAAAAACTCTTCAGTCTCTTAAAACCCAGAACCTCTTCTGCCCCAAACATCCTACAGAAACCGAGAAATGACTCATTCAAAGAAAATAGTTATAGATCAGCAGGAAGAACTCAACGAAAAAGCTGCTCGCACTTGGGGAACCAGAATCGGTGCCCGTTGTCATCTCCACGCCAATATCCAAAGACCACTGCTTCTCAGGCTCCCAAATCACCACGTCGGACTAGGCCCGGCACCGCGAGATTCCATCCCAGACGACGCTCTCGCCCTCTGCGGCCTACCCATCTGTCGACCCATTCCTGTCCTCTGAAGGACCTCTGGAGATTTCAGCAGTTGGGGTGCGCAAAAACATCCAGCGAAAATAGGGTACTGGCCATCCTTGATCAGCGCGGCAGAGCTTTCTTGGTATCACGAAGAGCGAGTGCGAGATCTGTCTCACTGGAATCCAGCAGGTATCACCCAAACCATTTATTTATGTTTCCGCCTTCCTCGCGGTGGCAATCGCTCGCCACTCGCTGCCTTCCTTTGCTTTTGGAATACTGCCACCAACACCTTTGACTTCCGTTTTGGCCAAATGAGTATTACATTATTGGATATCCTTACCATTACTGGATTGCCCATTAATGGTGAGCCCTATCTGCACGGCGAATTCGATTCTGACAATTTCTCATCGACCATGGCCCAAACTGGTCGCAGCGTTCATAGCAGCTCTTATCCGCGGTGGCTGGCCTATTACCACAAAGAACATAACGCGACTGGTGGCATTACTTTTCTGGAGTATTGGCTCTGCAAGTTAATCTTCTATATCTCCGCCAATAAGCCCATTGGTCCTTGGACTTTTTTTGGCCACAGCCCTCTATAACGGCCGCCGCGTTAGGTTAGGACAACCGGTGTTGGGCGCCCTTTACCGCACTTTATATCAGGCCACCATGCATCCGTTCGAGACTAGCATCTCTGGCCCTTTTTGGATCCTTGATTTCTGGATTCAAACTTACTTTCCATTCTTCCGCCTCGACGGCATTTCGCTGCTACCACCGGCTGACGCCCTTCTTGGTCAATGACTTTGTCGTGAAGAAAGGTACATATCCCCACCCTATTCTGAATGCTTCTCATATCTGTACCTTCTGCATGAGATGCCCTACTGCGATTTAGTACTCAATAGGAGATTCCCCGCTCCTCTTGAAAATGGGTTCCTTCCTGGGGCTCTTGATTATAGTGATCGCGCGTGCCTGGTTTTTCGCCGCGCGATCTCTTGCTTCGACATTAGGCTTGCATCTGATGACCTCAGTTATGAGCTTTACGCTCCCAACCACTTTGCTCACCAGTTTGGTCTTATCCAACTAGTGTCGTTCCCCCTCTATGATGCTTGGAACTACAACACCTCTTGGCGAAGAATTGGCCCCTTGACTGGGCCTCCGCCAGCACAGAGCATGCTCGTACTGGTTGATCTTCCTGACTGGGCGAATAACATCGACCCCGTGGACGGGACTGCTGAAGATTATGATCAATGGTGGTCAGAAGTTTCCGTCAACTGCTGGGGACAGAGGGATGACGAACTCTTCGCGACCATTTTTGAAGAGTTGAGATGTCCTTATGATGCTGATACCGAACTACTTGCTCGCTTTCCTGAAGCTGAGGCGCGACCTCCTCTACCTAAACTGGCTCCGTGACCCGCACAAGCCCCTCTCCCGGTCCAAGCCGGGATTGTTATTCGTGAGCCTCCTCAAGAGGTAATTGATATATATATATATATATATATATACTTTTATTATCTTCTGTCTACTTTTCCCCTTTTACTCACGCTTTGTTGCATTAGGGAAGTGTGCCACCTTCTGGCGGTCGTGTAGTTGGCACTTCTCCGGCCACTGGTCAGGCCGCGAAGAAGAAAGCTATAGTGACAGAGCCTGAAGTTGAAAACTCTTCCTCTGACGATGATGACCCGCAAACAGTAATACTCTTGTCTTAGAATCTCATAATCATGTCACCTTCTTTGAAGCTTATTTTGAAGCTACTTTTAATCCTGACAGATTGCTGCCGGTTTAGCCAGCAAGCGCAGTCGCGCTGATCCCTGGACTGATCCATGGGCAGAAGATGAACCCATCGCTGACCGACTGGTAATACTCTTCTAAAATGAGCCATGACGTTATGTTTTGTTATGTATGATTCTATAACGCTCTTCATCTGTAGGTTCGTCGTAGGTCATCAAGGCAAGTTGGAGAAGGATCCTCTGCTGCTGGCGAAGGTGTGTCTGGTTTGCAAATCCAAGAGGCAAATGGTTCTAACAATCCTCCCTCTCCAGTTAATGCTGCCAACAATATGCAGTTGGTTCTGGTCCCCATACAGGTTATAGATGACAGCTCGCCTGAGGTTGAAGAAAGAATGCCGCTCCCAGACACCTCCCATGAGCAACCAACTGTATCCCTCCTTTTGGGACAAGCAGCGCCTGATTCAATTCCAGTGTCCGTGAGGTTGCCCAAGAACTTGTGCTTACAGCAACTCTTCGCGAACCACCTGCTGAAGAGGTACTTCTCTTAACAAAATGTTTTATCATTACCCCTGGCTTGGTTATTCTGACAATGTCCCCTTCTAGGACCCAAATGCCCTTCCAATCGAGGAAGCGGCTGTCATAGCCGGAGAGATAGTGGCCGAGAATCCTGCTGAACTTGTCCTTGATGTAGTTGGTCATGAGCCTACCCCCCAGGCCCCTCAAGCCATTGAAGCCAGGGAGGTAGGAGAAAACCCTGAACCATTGCCAGAGGAAGTACCCATTGCAGAGCCTCTCGAGGCCCATCCCGTCGCTGAGCAACCACCTCCGTCCACTTTAGAACGGCTAGCTCTTGTGCTCGAAGTGACCCCTCCTGGGGTCGTAGATGATGCCCAAGAAGGTCTTCGTCGCCTCCTGGGTCCTGATATTATGATTCCTGGCGCGCCCGCAAGAGTTTGGGAGTATCTGAGGGTACTTCTTCGCGAGGGGGCTATCACTGAAGACCAATTTCAAGAGGTTGACCAACTGTTGCAGGATCTTCCCTAAGGGTTCAATGAAAGGGCGGTCGCGACTGCCCAGGCCAAGCAGACCGAAACACACTACCAGACTCTTGCTCAACAGACGGATGCTGCGCGTGATTTCTTGGGTGATCGGGCTAGTCTCATTAGGGATCTAACTCTCTGCGGACCCAGATCCAAGATCTTCAAGCCCGATTAACTGATGTGACGGCTAGGCTTGCCCAAGCAGAACCTCAATTGGAACAGCCCCTTACCGCTTTCAAGATGTTGACCCATGACCTGGCCCAAGCTCGTGCAGCAGCCCAGCAGGCCGCACAAGCTGCTGCTAATGCTAGCTTTCGCCTGGATGAACTTTTCCTCCGCTTAGCTCATGCAGGCCGGGGATTTTTAGGCCTCTGATATTAGGCCCATTAACTTGTATGAACAATATTACTACCAATTAATTATTTAGCCCACTTTGTTGGCCCAAATTTCTTTTATCTCGTAAGTAATTGTTTTATTCAACGCTTTAACTGCACGAAAACAGTTTCAAAAGACAATCTTGAAAAGGAACGGTTACCTCCTTGGAGACCGCTCTCTCGTCCACGCGTATTCAATTCCGTTTAGTTTCGAGATCTCAGCATTGAATTGTATTGATATTCCCATTAATGGCGTTGAAATGTCTTCAACTGCCCATATCCAAAGGTTGAGGCCACTAAGGCAGGCCTCTATAAACATCAATACCCTGGATAGATGAAAACTTACACCAACATGGCTCACCCAGAAATGACCTTGCAAGCCCTTCTCCTCTTCCTTCTATCTCTCAAATCTTCTCTATACGATCTCACCCTTAATGTGAGCCCCCGAAAAATTTTGTTTAATTTTTAGAAGGTAATTTTCGCCAATAAGATTTTTGCAAGGTGTTTTACGTGAAGAAATCGATTTCGGATATTGTTTTGGTGTCGAGCCTCCCATTGGGCCTTATAATTTAAGGTTGGGCCAAGATTCTTTCATTTGGGCCTAGAAGGTTACTAATGTTCATTGAAACAAAAAGATCGTCGAAGCAAATTTGAAAGGAAGACAAATTGAGTTGTAGACTTGTAGTGACGATTTTAATTTTTAATTTTTACGAAATCGAGTTTTTGGCCTAGGACGAAGCCGAGAAAATAATTTAGGAAGTTTCCGATGAAGAACGAATGAAAGAAAAAGCTACGAGCCCCAAAACCCGGAAGTGATCAACTTGGAGAATTCCGTAATTTGTTGCAGGGGTAAAATCGTCGTTTCACACTCTTTAGTATAAATACAAAAGGGGAACCATTGAGAAAACCCTAAACTCTCTCTTCTCTCCCTCTCGGCCGCATCCCTTCTCTCTCCACGATCTCTCTCTCTCTCTCGTCCTCCCACTGACAACCCCGGAAAACCCCCATCTCCGGCCACCACCTCGCAAAACTGCCACCACCCATCAATGCTGCACCAAGCTGCGACCCAAACCCACGGTAAATCGAAACCATGCATTGACCCCGACCTCTCTCTTCCGCTTTCCTTCTCTTTGCCACCACCAGAGACTTCAGCTCCGGCCACCATCTCCTCACACCGCCTCCACCAGTTGACGCAACACCCAAACCCGAGCCTTACCATCCACATGCATCGCCTCCAGCCTCTGCACAGTTTACTCAAAGCTGCAACGCCACTGCTCGTTGGCTTTCCTTGGTTTCCGGCCATCAGCTCGCCACATCGCCATCACTTCTCGACTCAGAACTCGCCAGACGTCTAAACCTTGAATCCCTGTTGACTGCGGATGCCGGAAAGCGTCGTACACGTCTTGTGCCGGAGTCTTAGCTTTTGCTAAGATCGATTTGTCTCCTCCAATCAAAATTGAGCTACGACGCCTCCAAGGATGGAATCAAGGCTTCACGATCTATCAAAGCCCTAGGACCCCGACCTCTAGTTCCGACTAGAGCCACCGCACGTGCTTCAAGCGCCGCCGCAGGTGCGTGGGCCACCGTAGCTAGACCACTCACGGTCGCCGGATCTTCAGGACTTCTTATTTAGGTAATTTCATGATTCTCTTTAGCTGCAGCTTCTAGTTTCAGTAGGGTGAGCCCTAATAACCTATTTTTTGATTTTGGGGTATGAGGTTAGTGGAATCTGCGTTTTGGAGTTTCAGAGAAGGAGGAGAATGCTGGGTCTGTTTCAATTGAAACTGGAAGAGGTAAGGACCATGTGCAGATTCTGTGTGGGATGAGAAATTGGTTGAAGATTAATTTTGATCCTATTTTGTGTACTAGGGAATCTGGAGGATTAGTGGAGGTAAGGTGCAGCTTCGACAATTTGGCTTCTAAGTTGGAAAAGAATGATGGTAAGGGTCTTGGGTATCTTGAACATATATTGTCATGATCTGATTGTATATGTTGAAGTTGTGGTTTCATTGAATACACGAACTGAACTTTGGTTTGCAATGCTGGAATGATTAGTGTTTCTGAGAGTTGTTAGTTTTGTTGGGAAGTTGACATAGTAATGATTTGAGTATGAAATTGCTTGTGTATTGAGAAGCTTGGCTGTATTAATTAAAGTGGTGAATCTGTTATCTGGAAATATCATATTGTAAGGTGGGCATAGGATGATTGATTTGGTTTAGTTATGTAGAGAAGTTGATAATTGAAATAAGTCAAAATCTCGGTTAACGTACTCTAAAGCTATCATATCCCGAAATGAAATTAAGAAACGAAATTGTTCGGGAATGATAACCACTATTTGTTTGCTTAAGTTTTAAAGATTAAGTAAAAATGTCAACTCGGTTGACCCGAATTACATTAAGGAAAGAAGTACGGTCACCATATCCCGAATGAGCTTACTATGTTAAGTGAATTGTTTGGGAATGGAAATTGTGATTTGTTTTTCTAAAGTAAAAGGGTAAAGAAGTGAAGTCAATGTGCTAAGTATAGTCACCGTATCCCAAATGGTTCAAATGCAATACCATTCGGATTATTTGGGAATGGATAGTAGATTTTTATATTAAAAGATAATTCAATGGACTTTAAGGAAATTAAGTGAATGCCTTGGTGCTCGATTGATTAAGTGAATAACGTCAAGTTACTTATTGGTTTAATTTTATTATAAAGGACTCGAGCGTGTACACATGTAATTGGAAGAAGTATCGAGGGTCGGAAGCGAAGCTAAGTTTGGGTGAGCACTCCAATTCCAGGTAGGGTGAGCTGTCCCTTCCTTGTTAGAGGCTTTTCAATATATGTGGAATGCTATACTAAGATAGTATGTTGCCTGCAAGTACGATTTTGGCTGTTCATTAGTCGATGCCTTGTGATACATGTGTTTTCAGAACTGATAATTGCTAATTGCGAAAACCGAGGCTAGACTTGCATGTTGAGATACTGTACCTTTGTATGTTTGTACTTGTGACCTAAAAGTGAATGAGACCTAGACGTGTAGATTCCTAGGGATCCCACGGTGTTGATAACCGTGAACCTCCAGAGGGGGCTCCTATGTATGTCGAGGAAGAGTGAGTACAGACAGTGAACCAGTCATAGGAGACTCAGGGCCAGGAAATGGACACTTTCGCTACTTGTAGTTACAAGGACTACAGAGTAGTTGGCCGGTTCTTGAAGAATGACGAACCAGGTCGGTTACCGATTTATTTGAATTTAGCCGGAAGGTAAGTATCTCTGAGCTCCAAATTGTGTGAAGCATACTGCATATGCTTTATAAAAGAAATAAATGTTTGTGGTTGCCTCTTTATAAAGTATTTTCGATAAACGTGCAAAATATTATGTAGTAAATATTTTCGATTATTATTATTATTTTTCAAACCTAGCATGGTTGGGTCGGCCCCTACTGGGCATGCGAGGACGAAAGCTCACCCCTACAACAGTGTGCAGGTTTCGAGGATGTGGTCGGGGAGCATATAGAGGAGGCACATGCCTGGCTTGGCATATTCTTCTTGGACTTTATCCAGAAATGGTTTTGGTCATTTATTGGATTTTGAAGTAACTTGTTTATTTACCTTCTCACTAATTTATTTGTTTATTTATTTCCTACTCGTTTACAAAAATTTCGGGAGACCTGTAACCCTGGGGTGCGTCTCTCATGCTTGTAGTTACTTAGTATTTTGTTTTATTTTCCAAATTGGGCTCCGATTGCAAGCCCAAAACTCATAACCCATTTCAAATTCCGCTTTTGAAAATGTATTATTTGGTTGCTAGAACGACTTGTCCAAGAAAGTGTTTTGTAAACCAACAGTCTGAACCCAAAAGGCCTTGCGATTTCGGTTTGATGAGTTATCGGGATGTCATTCGTGACATGTCGGTTTCTCATTGGCTCAGGTTGCGGCGCTGTGGGACCCCTCTCTCGGGTCACCACACTTAGCCTCTAGATCTTAGGCTTTATGGCTTAATCTCACTGCCTGTGTAGGCCTTATGGCCTAATCTTAGGCAACTTCGTGTCTTTGGTCTATGAAAGCCTGGATGGAACATCCTAGGTTTTGGATAGGTTGAAGAACACGAAGAGCTCCTAACGCAAGGCACCATAATCTGGGTAGTCCCTCTCCTCAGATTTCCTTGCGCGGAGCAAAGCGAAGAAGGGCGGAAGGCCACTTTGAGGTCAACTGTTCTTCTTCCGCGGCCTACCTCCGGGGTCTGATGAGCCAACTTCTGTTTTCCTTTGGAGGTAGGTGAGGCAACTGGGTCGCACTCCAGCGCTGATTCTATCTCCATCCCTAAGGATAACTAACTGGAAGGGTTGCGATGGATTATTTCCTCCCCTCTCCTTCCAGTACAAATCATAGCAGCTGCGACTCAGATCAGAGGAGGGTGAAGAGAGGAAGAGTAAGAGTGAATATCTCATCAACCCTTCCTGCCGCAAGATCCGGAAGCCCATAGAAGACATGAATCCTTATTAGTTGTTTCAGCCACTTTCTGGCTTTGCATATTGTTATTGTAACTTCCTGAATACATTGTCTTGCTTTTGGCCGCAAAGCCACTTATGAATGAAAGATTCGAAATTTTCTTATTTGCTGAAGACAATAATGATATGATAATAAGGCCTCTGGTATAGGCCCATACACACATTCCTGACACATATTGTCAAGGATATTGATCGAAAATGTACAAAATTTACAAAAGTTTTGCCAGAAATGGCTAATGCAAAAAACAACATAATGGCCACTATAAAGGCTTGTATGCATAGAGTGAAAAAACAACATAATGCCCACTATAAAGGCCTGTATGCATAGAGTGTTGCCCCCCTAGTGCTCGTAGGTTGAGCGAAGACAGGTGAACGAGGCCACAATGAAAAGGCCTAAGTACAAGGAGTGAAGCGAGCCAATGGACACTATGTTTGCCCCCCTGTCTTTGCCACGGAATCAGTCTTCAAATTCCCAAACGCTGGGGTATATTTCTTTAAGAACTGGTCGTTGATAGGGTTGCAGTGGAGGTCTCCATCCAAATCTCTGAGGTGAAAAGCCCCACGTTCCAGAATCCTATGAATCACAAAGGGCCCTTCCCAGTGTGGGGTCCATTTACCACGACCGGTCAACTTCTCACCAAATGGAAGGATTGCCTTCCAAACGAGCTCGCCCTCTCTGTAATTGCGGCCGCGAGTTCTTTTATCATAGGTGCGAGCGATATGTTGCTTCTCAATTACTAAGTTGTCCAGAGCCTCTAAGCGTTGTCCGCTAAGGTCTTCGTGCTCCTACCACATGGCCTGGACGTAGTCATCACCAATCAAATGATGTTGATCTTGGACGCGTAGGGAGTGAACATTGATCTTCAAAGGCAAAACCGCGTTGTGACCAAACATGAGTGCATAGGGCGTGGTGGCGGTAGGAGTCCGCTTTGAAGTGCGATAGGCCCTCAACGTTTCATACAATGTCTCGTGTCAACAAGCATCTTTTTCAGTAGGGTAATTATAATCTTGCTACTGGCCTCTGCTTAACCATTAGACTGAGCGTAATATTGTGTGCTGTGAAGAAATTGGATGTCGAAGTCGTTAACGAGCTGCTCCACATCACCACCCATAAATGCTGCCCCCTGTCTGATACTAACACCTCTGGAACGCCGAACCTGCATATAATATTTGGAAGATGAATCGGCGAATGGTCGCTCCAGAGGCTTCCTTCAAAGGTTCAGCTTCGACCCATTTAGTGAAGAAATCTGTAGCGACGATGATGAACTTGTGTTGGAGTGACCAATGGGGATGAATCATGCCAATCAAGTCCAATGCCCAGTCTCGCGCAGGCCAAGGTTTAATAATAGGCTGCATGGGAATATTGGGAATATGCTGAACTGGTCCATGAGCCTGGCAATCCTGGCAACCTTTCGCGAATGTGATGCAGTCTTTCAAAATGCTGGGCCAGTAATACCCATGTCGCCGGATGAGCCATCGCATCTTTGGACCCGCTTGATGGGCTCCACATATGCCAGCATGTGCTTTTCTCATTAAACGTTTCGCATCGCGGCCAAACACACATCGAAAGTCTATGCCATCTTCGCCGTGTCGCCGTAACTCATCACCTCTGAGGAAGTAATTTAAGGCAAGAAAACGAGTCTTCCTATCTGCAGTGGGGCCTGGTTGCTTTAGGTAAGCAATCAAAGGGATGCGCTAATCTATAGGTTCGAGGACTACGATGACTGGATCGTCTGGTGGGTCAGGTCGCGCGAGCCAAGAAGGTAGCGTGCGTCGAAGCCCATATTTCAAAGTACTGCATGTAGACAGTTGAGCAAGTTTGTTGGCCGCAAAGTTGCGTTTGCGAGGAATATATTCCAAATCCACGTCAGTGAATTGATCCAGAAGTTCAATGGCGCGGTTCAAATATGGTACGAGCAAGCAGCTCACACATCTGTACTTCGCTTGAAGTCGATTGATGACAAGCAAAGAATCACCACGTACTTGGACATCTCTTACCCCGAGCTCCAGTAACACTCCTAGGCGAATAATGAGGGCCTCATATTCTGCTTGATTATTGGTGCACTTAAACTCCAATTAGAAGGAATAAGAAAAACGATCGCCCGTTGGGTTTTCCAGAACAATCCCCGCCCCTGCTAGTGTTTATGTTCTTGAACCATCAAAAATAATATCCAGGGGTGAAGGGAGATTGTGGCCTGATGCCAAATAGCATATTCTGGAACGCGCGCCAAATCTGGCTGAGTTGTTGTCGTGGTCGCTATCTCTAACTCTTTCACTGTGGGGACATCCAACATAGGGTGATGTGCTAGAAAGTCTACGATGGCTTATCCCTTCACCGCTTTCTGTGAAACACATTGTAGCGAGAATTCGGATAATGCCAGTACCCATTTACCAATACGACCTCGCAGAATAGGTCGCAACAGTGTGTACTTAACCAAGTCGGTTTGAGCTATAATGCAAGTGGTGAAGGATAACATGTAGTGTCGCAACTTGCATGCGGAAAAGTACAACGTAGGACACAATTTTTCCATGGCAGTATACCTGGTTTCACAATCCGTCAGCGTCCTACTGAGGTAGAAAATGGCATGCTCGATACTTTCCTCATCATCCTGGGTGAGTACGCTGCCAATGGATGCCTCGGCTGCCGAAATATATAGCTTTAATGGAGACCCAGCTCTAGGTGGAACGAGTACTGGTGGGCTCGCCAGGTAGGCCTTAATTTTGTCAAAAGCCTATTGGTGTTGAGATTCCCACACAAACTCGTTCTGTCCTTGTAATCTCAATATTGGGGAAAAAGGCTGGATTTTACCTACAGAGTTAGAGATGAAATGTCTCAGGAAGTTGATCTTACCCAGTAATCGTTGCAACTCTTTCTTTATGCATGGGTAAGAGGCGTTGATGACTGCACTTGCCATATCCTCAGGGACCTCGATACCCCTTTGATGGACAATGAAGCCCAGAAAATCTTCTGCTTGAACTCTGAAAAAGCATTTGGCGGGGTTCATCTTGAGCTAGTGCAGCCGCATTCGCTCGAAGACTCTCCTGAAATCTGTGATGTGATCCCCGCGCTGCTTGGACTTGACAACCACGTCATCAATGTAAACCTCTAAAATTTTCCCTAGGATGTCGTGGAAAATCAGGTTCATGGCTCTCTGATACGTCGCCCCCGCATTCTTCAGTCCGAAAGGCATAACCACATATTCAAACATGCTTGCGAACCCTGGGCAACGGAACGCGGTTTTGTGCCTGTCTTCCTCCACAACCGGAATCTGGTGATACCCCGCATTTCCATCCATGAAGGATAACAATTCATGTCCTGCCACTGCATCTACCAACATATCAGCGACCGGCATGGGGTAGACATCTTTAGGCATAGCGACATTAAATTCTCTGTAGTCCATGCAGACCCTGATCTTACCATTCTTCTTACGGACTGGCACGATATTGGACAGCCACTGATTGTATTTGGCCACTCGAATGATGCCTGATCTATGCATCTTTTCAACTTCTTCTTTGACCAGAACCTGGGTTTTGGAGTTCATTCTTCGCGGCTCTTGCTTCACAGGCCTCTTGTCAGGGAGTATTGGTAGTTGACGGCAAACCAAGTCCGGTGACAGGCCGGGCATGTCTTCATATTTCTCCGCGAAGCAGTCTTTGAACTCTAGTAATAACTCAATGAGCCTATGTTTCTCGCTAGGCTCTAAGTAAGTGCTGATAGCCACTTCCATAGGTTCAGCTGCTGTTCCGAGATTGACTTTCTCTGTAGGATCTCTGACCTTCGGAGGGGTGTCATCCAGCGCAGCTGAATTTCTTCTGCGTCTTCTGTTTCTTGGTCAGAGAGCTCCTTGTTGACAATTTCCAAGGTCGCGACATGATCGTAGGCCTCTTTTTACACCAAGTACGAGGATAGTCTTTCGTACAAAAAGTGGAAGGCCTCTATCCCTTCCTCTGGAAGGTCGTAATCCATTAATCGTTTAAGGGTTTGGGCACAGCATGGCCAGGCCTTTCCAAGCCCTCTTTTGTGAGCGTAAGCCCCCACTGTGCCAATTCAGAGGCCGTCACCCCTGTGGGGCGGCCTTTGTCATCGATGTCACTGACCTGCAATGGTGTAATTGGCTCCAAGTAGTACATGGCATCTACATAGTTTGCGGAAACTGGTTATGGGCGAGGATCTGCTTTAATCACCTCCGCTTGATCTGTTACCCTATTCCACATTACCAGCTCCTAATGGAGAGTTCAAGGAACACAATAGCTCCGGTGAATCCAATCGCGCCCCAGGATGGCGCTATAGGTTGCGTAACAATCTGTCACGAAGAGAGCGTAGACCCCCTCTGCTGGTCCTACCTTGATACGTAGAAACAATAAGCCCAAAGTCTTTGTAACTATCCGTGCGAAGTTCTTCAACGTGAGGACGTAGACTGGATTTTCTCTTTCTTGATCCCAAGTAAGTGCATGGTTCTTGTGGTGGTAACGTTGACAACGGCCCCTGTGTCGACCATGACCTTGCTGACTTTGGTACCAGCAATCTCCACTGTTATATATAAAGGTCGCATGTGTTGAACCATCGCGGGTGTTGGTCTTGTGAAGCTCATAAAGAAACGATTACCCTCGGCGTCTTCAGTTTCTTGAACCACTGCCTCTGCCAAAGGTGTTGTTGCAGCCGACGTGATTTGCAGAGGCTGATTGGTACCTTCTTCATTCTCCACACACTCCTGCGTGGCAATTGGCAAAGCATATCTCACGGGAAGTAAGTAGACCATATTGCAGGAAGTATCAATCGCCTCAGTTTCGTCTATGTTGTCCTCCAGGTTGACCTTTAGTTCTCCAGCCAGGATGTCAGTGTTGAACTGCTTCGCCAGCCGATCTACCAATGACTCTTCTGTAAGGCACTTTACCTCGCACTGTTCCTATTCCCGCAGCTCGGCCATGAACAATGGCGAGTTTGATTTCTGTTCCCCTACAAGTATCTCCTTTGGGGGTGCGACCACCAAACTTTGGACTTTTTTAGGTCTCCACTATAAAGCTTCTGCAGTACTGCTGCTCTTGCTCTCCAATCTTTCAAAAACCGAGGGTTTGACTTCTGGTTCCTCTCGAAACAACCTGCGCCTAACATGTGGTCGCCTAGTTGGCGAGTTGTCTTTCCTAGCTAGGGGAGGTGTCCTCTCTGTCGTGATCCTGCAGAAAACACTAGGCTTAAAGGCTTCTGATTTCAAGCACGTCTGTTTTTGAAAGCTGCGGGGAGCCACCAATGACTTAGCAGTTAACGCCTCCATCTCCTTCTGATATTGCTCAGGAGATTTAACCAGTTGCGAAGGCTTGATCAGGCCCTGATCCAGAGCCTCCAAGGCAAGCTTAGCTTCTCCGAACCTGTGCTGCACTTTCCTTTTTCTGGAAGGGCTGATCTCCACTGCTTTCCCCTTCTCTCTAGTATACCATTTGCCTTCTTTGATGGTGGACGTCGAAGCAGGAGGAATGTAAGGTTTGGTCACGACATCTTTGTGCTCATGCCCAGCCCGTCCGTCTTGCTTCTGATCGTTTGCGACCGCTTTCAATTTCTTGAACAAGTTGGAATCCTTTGGGGATGGAGGTGACCTTACCTCATCTCTCGCCTTTGGGCTAGAAGGCTGGTAATTTCATAATGGTGAAGCCCATTTGATTGGTGGGAGGGAACCAAAACTGAAAGTCTGCTCGACTTCTGCGTGCGACACTTGGATGCTGCATTCTTCTTTACATCGCGAGCAAAGGACTACTGGTGAGGCTTCGCTGATGGGCGTAGTTTTCTTCTTCACAGGGGTTTCCTCTCCTTCCTCCCCCTCTTCTTTCCCTTTTGTAGTCAAATCCAGGGTTGGTTTCCTTTAGTTCTTCTTGGGCCAGTTCACATCCACCATACCAACTCTGGTATCCGGGAAAAGGTTCAAGTCTACTAGTGCTACCGCGGCCGCCAAAGCTTCTACCTGCAAACTGCCGTTATTGAGCCATACCTAAATTTGGTCCTTTAGCTTCACACAATCAGTTGTGTTATGGTTCCACAAGTTGTGGAATTTGCAGTACTTTTTTCCTTTCAGCTGATCAGGTCGAGGGAAAGGACCAAAGTCTGTTTTCACCATCTTCGCGGCAATCATCTCATCCAGAATTTCATGTGCCTTATTGGCATCATATGTATATGTCGCAAACTCAGGCTTGGTAAAAGCCATAGACTTGAGCTTGATAGGCTCCTTAGATATCTTTAACTGCTTGAGGGTTGAATTCTTCCTACCTGTCAACTCTAGTGCGGAGACATCGTTCTCCTCTTCTTCAACTTCATCTTCACTCTGGAAAACCTCTTCCCCTTGATGGTGATAGTAAGGATCATAGGTTGGCTGTAGGTATCCAAGAGCGGCCATTGTGCTATGTTTCCCGGGCACATATGTTCCTTTGGACGCATTTTTCCTAGCGTCAGTCTCTCTGAGGATATGCTCGAAGCTACCTACCTCTGTGATCAGTTCTCCCATTGACTGGATCATGCTGCCATGTTGCTTCTTTCGTTGGCGTGGTTCCAAACCCTTGATCGCTAGCTTGACCAATTCTTTTTCAAGGAGGATCACACTCAGTTTGGCTTTCTGGATCTGAAAGCATTGAAGATAGGCAACAGCAGATTCGGTGGGTTGTTGGGACATCTGAGTAAGAGAGGCCAAATCGACCACGGGCTCAATGGCTCCAAAAGTTTCTCGGAAGAGCTTTTCCATCACGAGCCAATCTGCCACTGTTCCTCGTCGGAGTTTGGAAAACCATCGTAATGCGGCTCCAGAAAGAGAAGTGCCGAAGATCCTGCACTTGAGGATGTCATCATTCTGGTATTGACCGCATTGCACCCTGAACCTGGCCAAATACGTTACCGCGTTCTCAGTGTCCTCTCCTAAAAAAGTAGAAAATATGATATTCTTATAACCTCTTGGAAAGGGTGCGAGCATTATCTGTGGTGGGAAAGGTCCCTCATAGACCCCATCCATGTGGGCCCTAGGGTTGGCCAACCTGATCATCTCCTCTACCTCTTCACGTCTCACATACTCTGGACCAGGAGGAGGAGGGTTCGCCATAGTCTGGCGAGTAAACTGCAAGGGTACGGTTTGGCCGACAGTCGCTGTTCTTTCCCTTATGCGAATAGTCTGGGGATTAGCAGACTGTTGAAGAGTTACCGCTGGTACGGGCGCATCTTTGACCAATGCTGTTATCTTGATGGGGTTGCCTGCCTGGTCAATGCCATAGTAATTATCTGGGAGTTCACCGTCGCTGTCGTACTGAGTAAACCTTACGGGATCAGCTGGAGTACCTTCAACGGTCTTCTGGGTCTTATCCTTTTGTGTGGCTGATGGCATGTTCTTGCCACCGCCAATCACCAAGGCTCTTTCCTTGGTTTTTGTTGATGTGGCAGTAGCCGTTGCAAGAGGTGTGGTCATACTGCTGCTAGCCTTCTCTCGAGCATTTGGTGGTATATACTTACCAGAACCAGAGGGCTGACCAAGGGAGCCGAGGATGGCATTAGGATCACCTAGTGCTTTGTTCAATACTTCTTTAGCCTGGTTCAACTCGGCTCTATGCATGGCGACCTCTGTTGCCAGATTAGAACCATCCTTGCGAAGACTCTCCAAATCTGACGCAGTTTGCTTAGTTTGGCTCGCGATGGCTTTCATAACTTCTTTTTGATGTTGACTCTGCTCATCAGCGATACCTCTGGCATGGGCCCTTACCGCATTCTCCGATCATGCGATTTGTTGCTTAGTATCCTCAGCAAGTTGGGCAATGCGCTGGTCTAGTTCGCGTATAAGCTAATCCGTTTTCGCAGTTTCCCTGTCAAAGTCAGCAGCTACCTTCACAAGATGGTTCTCAATATTTTCCATGATGATCGCGAGTTTTTCCTTGAAGGTCGCTTCCTCTGGAATAGGCTTGGGAACGAAGACCTCTCTTTCTACACTTTCCGCGGCATCAGAAACCACGGTAGTGTTGATAGGCTTACTTGCCTGGTGAGTAGTGACACTTTGACCCTCAGTAGCGGTCGAGTGATTCTCTCCCTATCCAGTTGACATATTGGTTAATTGGGGATAACGAGAAAATCTTTTAGTCACTTGTTCTTCTGAAAGACCACGACAGTCTGCGTGAATGTGCGGTCTGTAACTGGAGGTCTTATGCTTTGAGCAGTTAGCGTAAACCTTTTGATAAGGGTTTTCGCTTGACTTCCCAATGGTTACGTTCGCGAAAATCTAAAAGTCCCACTGGGCGTGCCAAAATGTTTGACACAAAAATCATGTGTGGTACAAACTGTCTCTTTTGAATACGCGATCGTGCCAGCACCGTGGGGTGCAGTCGTCGGGGCATCCCTTGATCAGACTTCTTAATCAAGCATTATGGACGAGGAGAGCACCAACCTCGTCACAAGGCTCTTTTTTTGCCTTCCGAGAAAGGACTTATTGCCTTACGGGTAAGGGCTTTGGTTGTGATCTCTTAGTGTCACCAAATAGATACTCAACGTTGTAGGTTGAGCAAAGCAACCACTGGGAAGTTCTGAGCAAGCACAGGGTTTGCTAAAGCGTATGTTTAGATTTGCGGGGTTGCGAGGGCGTTACCCTTGCTTCGCTGGTAGTATCAGTGGCAGTAGCACTAACAATCGGCTCTTGGAGAGACTAGGACTGGAAGTACGGTCGCCGGGTTTCAACGAGGTTGAAGGTTTGCTCCGGGGAGGCTTGATAATCCGAGGGATTGATTGATTTGAGAGTTCTTCTTTACTCGTCCTTGAAACCTGGTATTTATACCTAGGGTTTCGACAGTTCCTTGCCATAGAAGGATTATTGATTGCAGTTTCCTATTCAACCTCCGCTACCTAACTCCAATAAGGGCTCTTTTTCCTTATGGGTTTCGGAATGGGCGAAGCTGTAACCCAATTCCAAGTAGACTTATTTTTGGGCCGCAGGTATCGGCCTGCTACGCTAAATCCACTAAAGGATCTTGCCAAAATTACTTTTGGGCTCAAACAACAAGAATACGGACTTAAGAAATTTTAGGTCTAATATAATCATTTACCAGATCAACAATACATTTGTTGTCACGTAGGTAAAATGAAAGTTTTTTTGGTAAATGGAATCATATTTCAAGTAAGTATCATAAATACGACCATAATTACTACTTTACACTTTATTGGTTGTAATTTATAGTAAAATGTATTGTCGAATGAGTAATTATCTCATGGATGATGAGATTTATACGAGAAAAGTATTAGTTACAAAATAGAGAACTTTAATACACAACTAAGGATTCGAGCCTCAATGCAAAAAAAAAATTTCCTTTGCCAAGTCCGCCTAGGCGGTCGCCTGGAGACCTAACGCCTAATGACTTCGCTCAGACCAAAATCGGAACGGTACACTGATGCCCAACTCCTAGGATGCCGCCAGGGCCCCTTTTTTTTTCGTTTTTTTTTTATAACATTGAGATTAGTAGTTACAATATAGACAACCTCATTACACTATAATTGACTCCTGCCAATTTATTATTATTATTATTTTTTTTTTTGAAACGCCGCCTATATATAAGGTTTTGCCAATATAAAAACACATTCGTTGTTTTATTGGCAAAGCGGTTCTAACAACTTGTAATAGTAAATTTTAACAATTATAACAACTAAATTACCATCTTTTATGACAACTCGTTGTTTTATTGGTAAAATGGTTCTCAAACTTGTAATAATGAAGTGTTAACACTAATAATAATTTGATTACCACTTTTTACCATAATTCACGATCTTATGGTTTAGACTTGAAATATTGAAACATTTTCACAAATATAACCTCGGGTTTATTTTTTACCTCAATTATCGTAAAATAAAGATAGAATGTCGCTAAATAAGTAATTAACTCATGACCACAATAGTTACAAAATAGAGAACCTTATTACACCATTAAGGACTTGCCCACAATTTTTAGTACACATTTCAATTGTGCGTACCATTTTGGGGTCTTGACCATTTATCTAATTTGAGCCCAACAAATGCCCACTTACTCCACTAAGAGATCCCACTTACCCCGTTTAAATGTAAAAAGACAAGTATGCTCTCCAAATAATTAAAAAGTCATTAGAAACTTTGCCGGAATCAGGTCACCGGTCACCGGATGTTAGCCAAATAGTCACCCTCAAGTATGAGGGGTACGAGTAATACTATAAGGACTTAAAAAAAAAGTTGTCAAACCCACAAGGATTGGATTCTTTTCACTAGCTAAGGTGTTAACCTAAGGAGAGCTAGAATATGTAAATGTATAATCACAAACCTAAATTCATAAGGAAATCTATGGTCATGGTGAGTATGTGCATTGTGGTAGTAGTGAAATTGTTTGTTGGATAGAGTGGTGAATCAAATTAAAATAAATGCTCAAATATAAACAAAACTATCTAAACTAAGCTAGTAATATAATTGATGAAGTTAGGGGTTGGATTGCCTACCACTAACCTCCCTTGCAAGTATTGAAGTTCAAATACAAGTGATGCTATTCTAATTTTTCAATTACCCTCTTTGCATCCAGAAAAGACTACAAAGGCTTAAACTCCTTTAATGTTATCAATTCCAACTAGATAAATTTAGAATTAACCACCTAAGAACACAGCTTATTACCAATTAAGTCTCAATTCATTGTTCCTAGATCATAAAGCTTTGAGTTTAGATAATCATGCAAGCAAACCAATCCTAGATCTAGGTGATTTTAACTCACAACCTTCACATGCACATAGAGGATGCTATCATGCTATCAATGCTCAAGGTTAACTACTTTCTAAATATTTTTTCATGAGATGACAAACACAACACATTCAAAGTAGTTAAATTACCATATGAAGATGAAAATCACAAATAACATCAAATGTAAATTAAAACTTCATACAAGTCTGGCTAAAGCATTCAACCCTAGCCCAACAAAGTAAGTACGCACTCATAATCACAAATTAGCATCAAATCTAAAAAGTACATCAAGATAAATTTAAAGAGTTACGGAAAGAATGCACTAGTTGAAACTTGACAAATGAATGGGTAGCTTCTCCTCCGTTTTCCTCCTTCAATGCTCCTTGAATCCTCCTTGATGGTGAAATGGATGGATGATGAATTTCTTGATGGTGGTGGATAAACGGAATAGTGATAAAGATATGATGCTCTTCTTTGGCTAACTTTGAGTGGTAGTGATGGAGTTTATGGTGGTGGAAGATGGTAATTGTGGTGATGATGATGGAGGAGATGGAGTAGTAAAGGGAGTAAGGGTTTGGATTTTGGGAGGTGAAGATGAAAGTTTTGTGGTGGAGATAGAGAGAAAGAAGATGTAATGGGGTGATATGGGTGATTTCTTTAAGAGTGTAATGAAGGGATGCTTATATAGTGAAGAGAGAGAGATGAGTAAAATGATGAATCGAAGTAAAAAAGAGCAGCTCATGCATTGTAAAAAGCATGGATGTAAGTATAAGAGCGGTAATAGATCCTAAAAATAAGGGAAAATTGTATGGAAGAGATGGAGTAAAAAGAGGGAAGTAATGATGAGGTATGAGAGTGTAGAGTAGAAAAGATGACTTAGGAGAAGTGAGGAGCAGCTGCTCTCTTTATTGTGCATGAGAAACATGAAAATGAAGAGTGTTGGGTAACCAAAGTCAATGTGGCAACTAAAGGAGAGAATGTGCATAGAGATGCCTGCTATTATCCAAAGAATAATATGATGGACTAATCTTGCCATAATCTTGTAGGATTCTTCTAGGGAATTCCTTGATAACTTCAGCATCATAGACTTTCCAAAAATGCACAAGAAATCCTCCCAAAGAAGGTTCTAGGCCAAACCGCCATGTTTTAACTAGGATACGTTTTCTTTCTCTAAAGCTTTCTTCAGTTGAATCTCCACCGAGACTTCAGAATTGGCTATTGACTTCTTCATACCAAATGTTCCTCAATAAGTGTAGACAATCTTGGTAAAATTTAACAGCTTATTTTACAGTGTTTTGGCTGGAAATTCTGCCGGAATTCTTACAGGTCTTGTTTTACTGTTTTCATCTTTTAGTTAGACAAACTACCTCTTGCACTATTCACAAGAAATGATACTTAGGATGTCTAGAATGGATCTAAAAAGTTTAAACTCATTTGGAGTTCGTTTGATCAGGCTTCCGCCCTCCTTCCTTGTCTAACTCGCTTTCTCCCAGCCGGAGTAGGAAAATATGCTGAGGTTGACTTGTTAGTGTATTTCCATGCTTCTATGCTTTTCCATCATTTCCTAGCATGATAAGGAAAATATATATAAATAAAAAAAAAGGTTAAACAAAAGTACAAGATTAGGGGAATAATATAATGAATTAGTCAACATTAAATTGGACTTTAGGACAAGTAATTTCCATGTTTTAGGACACAAATATGGATATGAATTAAGATCTAACATTGGACACCGGTCACTGGCCGGAGATTCCCAAAGAGGTCGCCGGAGATTTTCACTACCTCCCCCAAAAAAAATAAAACCCAATAAATTTTTATTGAGGGCAATAAAGTTTATTGAGAGGCAATAAAAAGTTTATTGGAGGGCAGTAAAAAGTTTATTGGGTATTATTGGGTAAGGGCAATCACTACAACAAAAATGCTTTTTCATAGCATTTAAAGATAGCATTTTTTCACGAAGTGCTATTAATTCAACATATAATAACTATTTCACTTATGAACGCTATGACAGAAATAAAAAATAAGTCAATAACGGAAGAGCGGGCTTCTAAAATAAGGAGTGCGCTTTTAAAAAGGGAAAGTGGGCAAGTGCACTGTGTCACCTTAGGGCTTACAACATAACCGAAAAGAGATGAGTTCAACAACAACAATAAAACAAAGGCTGAGGCGCGCTCTCAGGTAGGTGGACCTCACAGAGTTCAACATGGAAAGAAAAGCGAGTAAATCAACAGAGTACCAAAAGGGAAGAACTTCAAGCGACAAGGACAGCAACACACCGACTCAGCCAATGACCCACTTCTAGTTCAGATCTTCCGGAGTGACCGCGTTGTAACCTGAAATGTAGGGGTGAGCATTTCGTCTTCGCTAAACCAATAGGGGCTGACCCAACCTTAGTTAGGTTTGAAAAATAATAGGTAAAACATAGCTACTAGAATATAGATTGCGTGAATTTGTAAAGTCGAGTAAAACAAATGCAAACAAAAACAATCATAGTTGTCCTTTTTCAGGAAATCATATGCAGCATGCTTCACACAACTTGGAGCTCCGAGATATTTACCTGCTGGCTAAACTAAAACAAATCGATGACCGACCCAGTTCGTCATCCTTTGAGAACCGGCTAACTACTCTGTAGTCTTTGTGACTACAAGTAGCGAAAGTGTCCATTTCCTGGCCCTGAGTCTCCTATGACTGGTTCACTGTCGGTACTCACCCTTGCTCGACAAACATAGGAGCACAACCCCCCTCCGGAGGTTCACGGTTATCGACATCGTGGGATCCTTAGGAATCAACGCATCCAGGTCCCATTCACTTTCAGGTCACAATTACAAACATACAATGGGTACAGTATCTCAACATGCAAGTCTAGCCTCGGTTTTCGCAATCAGCAATTATCAATTGTGAAAACACAGGTGTCACGAGGCATCGACTAATGAACAACCAAAAACGTACTTGCAGGCAACATACTATTATACTATAGCATTCCACGTATATCGAAAAACCTCTAACAAGGAAAGGACAACTCACCCTACCTGGAAATGCAAGCGTATTCCACACTCTGGTGCTTTCCGCTTAAGCTTCCTTAACGATCGTGTTTCCTGAACCATTACTTAGTTTGTAAGTAATTATCCAGGTAAACATCATGATCAACTCTAAGTAATCGCGCATGCTAAATCTTTTTTATTTCAATGAGACCATTTATTACTTCTTTCAACTTTTACCAATTTGAGAAACTAACTTCTTGCTTAAAAAGAAAGAACATCCTTATCGCTCCACTAAACTATCGCCAACCCGAGCGACCAAAGTCAAGTCGATCCTCTCGTTTTGCTAGGTCGGTCAACCTTGGTCAACTCTTGGAGTTGACTTCTGACCTTCGACTTTGATTTCTGACCAAATATTCCTTTATTTACCATTATTTCTTATTTATTAAAAAAAAATAAGTATTATAAATAAAATGTTACTTGTACTTTTACCCATTATTCCTCCTTTTTCACCTTTTTACTTTTACCGTAATTTTCACCTCCACACTTTCACTTTTACCTTTTTACCTCTTTTTTTACTGAATTTACTTTTACTTTCACCTTCTTCACTTTTTACCACTTTACCACGGTAAAAGCTCATTTAACTCAACTTTTACACATTTTCTTTATTTTCTTTTTCTTCCAAAAACGAAGACATTTCTTTTCTTCTTCCTTTTCTTTTTCTTTTGGCCAAAACTACTCAACAACCATCACCAAACTCCTCAACACAAAATTTCAACACTTTGAAAACTAGGCTAGTAAAATCCTACTAATTAAACCCTCCTCAAATATCTAATTTTCACAATTTTTCCAACAACAACAATAGCTCAACAAAATCAAAATCAACCAAACAAATTCCAAAAATTCTAGGCTTTGTCCAAAACTCATTCCTTACCCTTTCGTCTTCAAAACTCACGGCCTATTCCTCCTCCTTGGCCTTCTTCACCTACAAATCCGTCCAACATCAATATCACAACCAAAAACTCGAAACAAGGTTGCATGGATAGATCCTTACCACAAATCCTTGCCAAACCCGTAGCCTAGCCTCTTGATTTAGGGAAAATTGGGTTCATGCACCAAAATCACAAATCAAAATCAAAAACTCAGATTTAGGAAGAAATAGGTATAGATCGGATGACCAGAGGCTAGATTAGGAGGAAGATTACCTTGATTTGAACTTGGAATGAAGAAATCACAAAAACACCCAAATTGGCTTCGGGTTCTAGGGTTTTTGGAGGATTGAATGGCCAGATTTTATGATTTTGCTTGGAGAAATGGGAAGAGGGAATGAAGAGGAGAAAATCTAGAAATTTTGGTGAAGATTGGGGTTTCGACGACGGCGGCTGCCGGCGGTGTCCGGAGAGAGAGGGAGTAGGATGAGAAAGAGGGAAAGCTGAAGAGAGAGATTGAGGAAAGTGAGAAAATGATGTTTGAGGCTAGGGGTTGAGAGAGTGTGTTGCTTAAATATCTCTCCCCTTTAATGAGTGCGAAAAGTCTAATCTGCCCCTCCTTTTGGGCCAAATGGGCTTGAGCTGCTCTAATTTGCTTTTTCTCTTAATTTCCCTCAAGTCCACTCCGAAAATACATCTTCAAACATCTTTTTTTCTCCGACACTTCACCGAATCCTTTCGAGAAAATTTTCCAAGCTTGTCCTAAGCCTCAATACTTTAAAAATAGTATTCTAGATCCAAATTAGATTTTCTCTGAATTCTTAATCCTTTAAAATGGCCTCAAAGTCTTAACCTAAGCCCGAATACTTTTGTACCTTACGAATACGTAGTTTCACAATTTATAATAAACAAGAAAAAGTACGGGGGTCTACATATTTATAGTGATCAATGTTGGTTTTCATAGTATAATGCCTTTATTAAATTATTTTCCACCCTTTTTGTTTCCTATTCTAATTGGCCCCTTTGGATTTCTTGAAATGTTTACACCTCCAAAGAGCACCAGTTTATTGTCAATAGAAGAGAAGAACTTATTGCGAAAATAAGACTTTATTAATAATTTTTGTATTGTACAGTTTTGTTCATATTGGTTGATCATTAGATTGCTGGAAAATTTAAGGACAATTACAATTTGGAGCTCTGATTTTGCCTTCATTTGATAGTTGGTAACATTTTCATTCCCTTCAACATGTGTAGTCTTGTTTTTACTCTTTAGATATCTTAAGTGTTGTATATATTATATGGGTGTTGTTTACTTTTTGAGATTGGAAAAGTTAACGCAACTTTCTTTCTTATTCACTACGCATTATGAGTCACCATTTGATAATCATGATACAATCAACTTCAATTATGATGTCTAACACTTGATTAAAATTTTGTCCTACTTTCAAATCTGGAATACTATTCTTTGAGTTGCTAGAGAGGAAAGAGAAACTACACTATCGCTGGACTCTCATGTTCTGCATCTATTGTTTAGCTTAATCTTATCTGGCAATGTGTTGCTTGTGCTTCTTTTCTTTGGTTTAATTTCTTTGAGCTTTGTTTGTTTTCTTCTCTTGCATTGTGCTTGTTGCCTATTGGCTTTAATGAAGTTTATTCATTAATCCCGGAAAAAAAAAATACACTATTGCTAATGAGGAACCATTTGCTAGCTCCAAAGTTATCTGCACTTGACAAGAAAAAGGGACTTCATGTTTTCAATGCTGCATCTGCAACCATGTCTACATGCTCATGTTCTTGGTCATTCTCACAAAAACATGCTACTGTTAGTAACCAAAGCTACAAACATAGGCAGCTTTGTGAAGAAAGTATTTCATATTCGCTTTCGTTTTTCTGTGCTATTGCTTTTACCAAATTTTACAATAATAAAGACTTATTTTCTTATGCACATTTTTCGGTATTGGTGATTAATGAGTTAAATGACATGCCAGAATAAGAGGTAGAGCTAACTTCTATAACGATGTATGCATTTTCTATCTCATACACCTTGGCATACCCCATTTCTTTATTCACAAATGGCAGGTAATATGTCACACATACATTTAAAATCTGCATGTCATAATTCCCATTGATTATGTATTCCCTTTGCCATGGCTTTGGAAGGATCATACATTTTGCAGCATTTTGTTCGCCGGACAATAAAATAACTTGTTTGTAAGCTTGCCATGATAAACTTTTCTCTTGCAGGATAAACAGACTTAATACTTAATAGGACATGCTAAGTTGGAAGATATAGACAAGCTCTTGAAGTACACTAGCATAGCTGTGGTTTGCAAATGAGTCAAGAGACTTATGAATGAGAAAATTTATCTCCTTCAAATTGTGACTAAAATATGTAAGTTTCATCAACTTGTGCTCCTGTAGACTGCTTGAGCTTTGAAATGGTTGTTCAGAGATAATGCAAGTGTTGATGCTGCTTTGGAGGAGTAATAGATATAGTTTCTGGATGTTTCGGAGAAGTAATAGGTTTGTAGGGTTTGTATTACTAGTACGCAAGTACATAACCTTGTTAGTTGAGACAATGTATTACTTGTGCAATTTTGCAATATATTACAAACATTACTTGTATTTATGCTTTAATTGTCTTGTTCTTGTACTACTTTTGCGAGCAGTTAAAAGATGAAGGAACGTTACATTCCTGAAATGCTGTAAGAAAATGTATACTAGCAGTATGAAATGCTATTAAATGGTATATAACAACATTCAAGAAATGCTATATTCTATAGAATCAGCAATTTATAAACGCTACTAAATGAGTAAAGACAGCATTTCATATATGCTATTGAAGCATAAACAATAGCATTTTGTAAATGCTATTGAATCATAGACGATAGCGCTTCATAAATGCTATGGATGTGATTTTTTAACAGCGTTTTCTAAAGTGCTATGAAAAGCCCTGAACCTATTATAGCTGGGGCAGACATAACGTTTACTAAAACACTATGATATCCTATCATAGCGTTTTTTGAATGCTATGAATGAAAGTTTATGGTGTAGTGAATAAAAAGTTTATTAGGTATTATTGTGGGGTAATAAAACCGGACGCCAAAATCCGGCGCCGGTCACTGAATTCCTGCAGCCGATGACCGGATTCCAGCGACCATGAAGTCTCTTTCTCTAAGTGACAAATGGAGAGAGGGAAAAATTGTCCAAAAAATAAATATAAAAATATAAAAAAATAACTTAATTGGGTATTAGGACAAAAAATATGTAATTTGTTGGATAAGTGGGTAATCCTATAGGATGTTTGGGTAAACGGGGTTAGTATAGCTTAAATTTGGAATAATGGACATTTTCCCTACAATTTTTAAAAATCCTTCACAAAAACAGAAGAAAAAGAAGCCTTGACTAAAAATAAAATAAAATAAAATAAAAAGTCACTCGGGTCATCCTCTGGATCGGCTCCTAGGTCATCATATGCCTCGGCTATACCAACCATGCCACCGGCTCTACTCAGCTACCGACGTCAGGCTCTGGCTCATCCATTAACCCAATAAATCTCTCGTTGTTTCTTGGGTTACTGAGGAGGAATCGCAATCGCCTCTCCAATCGTCATCTACAGGTTTTGGGTAATATAGCTCTGTCTTCTTCTCCCATTTACTTTGTTTCTCTTAAATTTGTTGATTTCTATCATAGTATTAAGAGCTACGTTTGACCGAAAATCAATATCGGAGCCATAGCTGCTTTTGTTTCATGAAGCCTCTCTATCTCCTTACTTTTTTTTTTCATATCAGAGTTTGAACAATCCCGATTACCATCTCCTATCATTCTTTGAACAATTCTCCTTTTATCCCTCTAACAAGACCTTTGAGTTCATCAATCTTTTCCTTTACATATGTAATGACACTCTTCATAAATTCAACATCAGTTCGGAGAGCAATAACGTCTTCTATTCATATTCCTATCCACTTAAATTATAAATTTTGGAAACCAAAATGTTTTGACTTTCATAACCCCCTTTCCGCGAATTCCATTTAATTAATTTTGTTCACTGTTCCTCCTCCCAAGCAGCGGCAATTGTAGGCTTTGAACAATCAGCAAGTGACCTTCTATAGCCCAAAATTTTCTCAAACCCTAAATTTTTCAAAATTTTCCAGTTAATTGTGTTGACCAAACTTATTAATAATCTGCATTAAATTTTCCTAAACCATAAACCCTAACCCCTAAAATTTAATTTTATATATTTTTTACCAAGATTCTCCTCGACGAGATAATCCCACCTAGACAAGATATATGCTTCCCGACAAGATATCTCCTCTCTGATGATATATCTCCTCCTTTGATAAGATATCTACTTCTCGACAAGATACTTCTTCCTTGACAAGATATTTGCTCATCGACAAGATCCTCAACAAAAAAAAAAGGATCATTCACTAGAATGACCTTTTTTTTTTTTTTTTTTTTTTGCCATTTTCAGAGATAGCTCATTAGACCACACTTTCTGATCACATATTCACATCTCAACCGTTCAGTTTATAGGTATATATGAGTAGATCATCTACAAAAGATTTCAGCCAAATTAATAATCATTAAGGCATTCATAACTACAATTTATAATTATGACCACTAATAGTTCAGGTTAGACAGATTAGGTTCGTCCATTGATTTAATCTATTTCGATACCTTAACAATCATCAATTAGCTGAAAATTTGAAGAAATGATCTACTCATATATACCTAAAAACTGAACAGTCAAGATGCCGAAATGTGATAGAAAAGAAAAAATAATAATAGTAATGATCCCTTAGTGGGAGAGCCCTATACACACACACACACAAAAACACATATAAGTATATCATTTTTGCAAATTTTCAGCCAAATTGATGATCGTTAACACATTCATAACTGTGATTTGCAATTACAAGCATAAATGGTTCATGTTCGTCATATTTGATGCGTTCATTGATTTAATTTAGTTTGATACCTTAACGGTTATCAATTTAGCTTAAAATTTGCAAAAGTGATATACTCATATAGACCTAAGAACTGGACAGTCAGAGATCCTAATATATGATCAAAAAGTTGACCTAATAAGTGATCCGTTAAAATGGCAAAAAAGAAAAATATCCCTCACTAAAAGGGACCATTTATGGGATCAACTAAGAGAATCTTTTTTTATTATTTTAAGGGACCATTTATGGGATCAACTTTTGGATCACATATCATCATCTTGACCGTTCACTTCTTAGAACTCCATAAATAAATTATTTTTTGCAAATTTTCAGCCAAATGGTGACCGTTAAGGTATCGAAGTAGAATAAATCAATGGACGAAACAAATCTATCAAACGTGAACGTTCATGTTTATAATTGTAAATCACAGTTTTGAATGCCTTAACGATTATTAATTTGGTTGAAAATTTTCAGAATTGATTTACTCATATAGACCTAATAACTGAACGGTGGAGATGTTGATAAGTGATCGAAAAGTTGATGAAAAATCAATCTCATAAAATGACAACAAAAAAAAAAATCTCCCACTAGAAAGACCCTATATATGCATATATTCGTTAGGTGCTTTTTTTTAGGTGTTAGTTAGCTGGGACATGCGCACATGCATGGTTGTATTTGGTTGATGACTTGATGTGTGGACGTGTGGTACTATAGTTGATAGTTAATCTAAGTTGTGCTTGTCATTAATTGCAGAAGGAAAAATGAGTACGCTGCATCTGCAAATGAAAGTGGCCGCATCAAGTAGTGTGGACGGAGGCCGTCAACATATGGCCTTTGACGATAGATGCCTGAACAATCCTAATTGTTTTGAATTTTAAATGAGGGTTGCCATTGTTACACATGTGAAAACTTGTAACTTGTCTCAGTAAATTATATTACAAGAGATTTACAACCAACCTAATTAACCTAGCTCATATTGATTTACGGTGAGCTGGAAGAAACTCATGACTGATGTTTCCTTTTCATTGAATGGGGGATAAATATGCCCAGTAAATCTTATTTATGCCATACTAAATTACTAATAGGCCACACAATTTAGATAATTAACTAATGAGTTGCGCAAGTGTAATCTCTGGTTGTCCTGAGGAACTTGCAGGGTGGGATGACAGGACCTGAGAAACCCTGTGCATTGTTGGCCTGGATTGTGGATGGAGATGTTTGCATGCCATTGCTAGGCTTGCAATGGTTACCAATTCATCCTGAACATGAGGTGTGGGAGCGGGGAGGCGTTGGTCCAATACATCCTTCAGCAATTTGCCTCCATTGGCGGATGAAGAGGAAAAAGAGGATATGACTTCACCCAGCTGCTTCCCCATTATCACTTCCAGTGCTAGCATCCCAAAGCTATAAACGTCGCATTTCTCAGTTACCCTCATTGTGTAGGCCAACTCTGCCAAATACATAATGTACGTCCATATATAAGTATGTATATATAGGCTAAAGTATAAAATTTAGGAAACATGTGTTACTTGGTTTACGGTGTTTACCTGGTGCTATATATCCATATGTGCCTGCACAGGCAGTCCAATTCGATGAGTCTGCATTTAGAAGCTTAGCAGTGCCAAAGTCTGAAACACAAGGCTCATATTCGTAATTGAGCAAAATGTTGTTGCTTGATATGTCTCGATGCACTATAGGTGGTGAGCAATCATGATGCATATAAGACAGGGCATGAGCTACACCTTTCACAATCCTCACCCTTGTGCTCCAATCCAGTTTGTTAGCTTCGTATTCTTTGCTCAAGATTGAAGCCAAGCTACCTTTTTCTATGTAGTCATAGACCAAAAACGAGTGATGGGCGTGTGAACAGAAACCACGAAGTTTCACAATGTTCCGGTGCCGTATTTCTATCAGTGCCCTTATTTCGTTAAGAAATTCCTTCCGAGACGACTCCTCACCATCAATTATTGGGTGGAGCTTCTTCACTGCAAATATGCTACCTGATAGCAGCTCTGCCTTGTAGACACTTCCGGATCCTCCCTTTCCAACGCAATATAGAGCATCAAAATCATTGGTTGCCTTGATGATTTCCTCATAAAGTCTTCTTCCATCAAATTCAGATATGGAAAAGAAATTTCTGTGCACCTCATTGCTCTGCTCTGTATCCTGCTCTTTAATTCTTCTTTTTCTAACCAAGGCAATTCCAAGGAAGGCAAGGAAAAGTAAAAGTGTCCCCAAGACAGGGAAAACAATTATAAACACGAGTCTTCGATCTTTTTTTGAGGCATGCTTATTTTCCATGGAGGGAATACTGCAGGGTTGAAGTCCTGCAATGTTACCACACAATCCGTCATTGCCTTCCAAAGGAGCATCTTGAAATGCTTTGTTGTTGGGGACGGGACCCTGCAACTGGTTGTAGGATATGTCGATTAGAACCGAGGTATGCAATTGTTTGAAATTTATGGGTATGGAACCAGAAAGATTATTGTGGGAAAGATTCAGAATCAGCAAGCTTTGCATTTGGCTTATTTCTGATGGTATTTGATGCTCTAGTGAATTATGACTCAAGTCTAGTTGGGACAAGTGGACTAAATTCCCCAATTGAAATGGAATTTTTTTGCTGAACTGGTTGTTGCTCAAATTCAAGTCGTGTAAATTGGAGAAGTCACCTAAAGTGCTTGGAATTGACCCATTGAATTTGTTGGTTGACAAGTCAAGATATTCAAGAGCCTTCAATGATTCAAATTCTGAAGGTATGTGACCCCAAAGTTGATTACCATTCAAAATCAGACTCAGCAAAGAAGTCAATCTCCCAATCGCATTTGGAATCACCCCAACTAAGCCATTTGAAGAAAGATCCAGTACATGAATTTGGGCTGCATTGCCAATCTCAGGTGGGATGCTGCCAGTCAGGTTGTTTCCGGCGACTCGGAGAGTTCCTAAGCTTGAACATTCCCCCCAAACAGGTGAGATTTCACCGTAGAAGTTGTTGTGGCTTAGGTCTATATATTGAAGATTTGGATAGGCACCAAAATCTTCAGATATATTTCCCGTCAGATGGTTCCCATGAAGAAGGAGTCTAACTAAGCTCTTGCAAGTTTTCAAGCTTTGGGGGAGTGGACCTATCAAATGGTTGGTGTATACTGTAAAGTTTTCCAGTAATCCACCTCGGCAAATATTTCGTGGCAAATAACCAGTAAATTGGTTAGTATCCAATTCCAGTATAGTCAACTTCATGAGATTCCCTATCTGTTCAGGGATGGATCCGGAAAGTTGGTTTTCACGAAGGAATAAGGCTTCTAAGTCTCTCAAGTCACCAAATGATGGTGGAATGGAGCCACTGAGTTGATTTCTGCTCAACTCTAAATCTACCATAGACTTCAGGTTACCTATCTCTTTTGGAATGGCACCAGAAAATTGATTTCCATAGAGATAGAGAGAGGTAAGGTTTGTTAGATCACCTAAAGATGTTGGTATTGAACCAGAAAGATTATTATTGTTAAAGTGCAACAGAGTTAGGCTTTTTAAGCTTCCAAAATTTGGAGGCATTGGACCTGTAAAATGGTTTTTAGCCAAGTCCATTTCAACCAAATTTGAAAGGTTTCCTATCTCTAGAGGAATGGAACCAGAAAGTTGATTGTCATAGAGAACCAAATATGCCAGGTTTTTTAAGCTTCCAAAATTTGGAGGGATCAGACCTGTTAAATGGTTTCTAGCCAATTCTATTTCAACCAAATTTGAAAGGTTTCCTACCTCTGGAGGAATGGAACCAGAAAGCTCATTGTCATAGAGAGACAAATTTGCTAGGTTTTTTAAGCTTCCAAGATTTTGTGGGATTGGACCTGTTAAATGGTTATTACCCATTTCCATTTCGACCAAATTTGAAAGGTTTCCTATCTCTGAAGGAATGGAACCAGAAAGTTGATTCCCACTGAGAGCCAAATAAGTGAGGTTGATCAAATTACCCAGAGAAGCAGGAATTGGACCTTCTAGATGGTTAAGGTCAAGAGCAAGCTCATAAAGAAACTTAAGCTGACCTATCTCTGGAGGAATCCTCCCAGAAAGGAAATTTACATGGAGATACAAAATAATCAGGTTGCACAGGCTACCCAGAGAAGCTGGAATTGGACCTTCTAGATAGTTGTCGTAAAGAGCAAGCTCGGAAAGAAACTTAAGCTGACCCATCTCTTGAGGAATTGAGCCATTTAAGTGGTTTTCATTTAGGTGCAAGACCTGAAGATTTGTGAGACGACCAATTTCTGGTGGGATTTTTCCAAACAACAGATTACCAGATAGATCAAGATAGGTGAGTTTGGAGAGGGAACTAATCTGAGGTGGGATGGCATCAAGGAGTTTGTTGTAGCTAAGGTCAAGATATTCAAGATTAGGGAAGGACAAGAATGATAATTCATGAAGTGTACCTTGAATACCAGAATTGGTGAGGTTTATCTTGTTGACATTTCCAGCAGTGTTGCATGAAATACCAGTCCAAACGTTGCATGGACTTGCATTTGCTTTTGGATTGGTGGAACTACTAGGAGAGTAAGTCCATGAGGTCAGATTATTCTGGGTTTGGTTTTGGAAACTGGCTTTCCATTCTAAAAGAGCCTCTGCTTCACTGGAACTAGAACTAGAGCTAGCAGAAGCAAAAGCATTGTTTGGTAATGAAACAAGTAGAGCATACAAGATAACGCAAGCTAGAAAGCAAGCTTCACCATAAAAAGTTGATGTGCTCATGTTTTTGTGTGTTGGCTGTATGAAACGTTTTAGTACTCGAGGGCTTTATTTATAGTGCTCTGCATGCATTTGTGGCATTAGCTAGTGTTCTACGTGTGCCTTGGTTCAGAATTGAAAAGTCTGGTTTTTCTTAATTTGGGGAGACTTGGGAGCTTTTGTTTACCTATCCAACTCTCTGTCTGTTACCCTGAAGTCAAAATGAAAGTGACAGAAGTGAGAATAGCCAAAGAAAATTTATTCATTTTTTTATTTTTAATCCTGGCGTAGAAGTTACACCAAAGTCTCTGTGTTGAAATTGGAACTTTATATCTTGTCTTTGATTTCAAAATGGAAGTGATACAAGTAAGAAAGGCCAAAAGGAAAATATTCATTTTTTATTTATTTAATTTTTTTTTAAGTCCTGGAGTAGAATTTGCATGGTGAACGGATATTTCCTATCGTTTTGCCGCTGACAGCGGCCCGCTGCACCTACAGTACGGTTGTTATTTCCTAAATTATGTTTATTTCCAATTTCCAAAGCAGTGTAATTTCATGAAGTAACAAGCTGGGAAAGTAAGTCCATGAGGTCAGATTATTATCTTGGGTTTGGTTTAGAAAGCTGGCTTTCCATTTGAGAAGAGCCTCTGCTTCAATAGAACTAGAACTAGAACTAGCAGAAGCAAAAGCATTGTTTGGTGATGAAACCAGCTTAAAATACAAGATAACGCAAGCTAGAAAGCAAGCTTTACTGTAAAAAGCTGATATTTTCATGATTCCCATGGTTTTGTATGTGTTTGCTGTATAAAACGTTCTAGCTAGTACTTCATGACTTATAAAATAAGTATTCTACAATGGTTGCAGTAGCAATTGTTCTGGAATGTTCAGAGTTAAAAGTTCTGTATAAATTTGCTTTCATAAGTCATAACTATGATGGTTTTGGTCGATCTGGGGAGACTCTGGAGTGTTTCATTTACTTGAATCCAAGTGTGTGTGTGTCATCTTTGAAGTTAAAATTGGAAAGTTTGCATCTTGCTTGCATACCTAATGAAATTGACAGAAGTCGGTCTTTATTGGTGTTTAATGGTTTCCTTCGTATGAGAAAGGCTAAGATTAAGTCTTGGTGTAGAACTTCCATAATCAACTGTGTTCACTATTGCATGAGACGAAGACGATCTGGGATGGGTTTTCACTTTGCTTAAGGCGGGACTTAAAATGAGCTTGCCAATTGGGGGAGACCTGGGAGCTTTGGTTCACTTGAGCCAAGTTTTGTCTGTTATCTCCTGAAGCTGGAATTGGAAACTTGGCATCTTTGTCTTTGAATTCAAAAGAACAATTTTTTAGAGGTGAACGAGCATATCCCCCTCCCCTATTGTCGATTAACATACTTTTACTTAATAAATCCATATTTTAAATAAACCTTTAAAGATCATCTCTGTAAAAAATCAATCGAATCAGAAATTGCAATTAATTGGGTTAGAATTATGGAATTCAATTCTCAATCCTTTTTCCCCCCTCTTTTATTGAAAATGATATTCATGAAAGTCAGTCAATTAAGGAAGCTCAACTCTATGTTTATATTATAACAAATTAATTTTCTATTTATATTATTGATATTATTATTAGGGAAAATGTCCTTTTACTCTAATTGTAGGGAAGTTTTTGGTCTTTACACCACTCACTTAGTTTATTTTTTATTTTTTCAATTACTCATAATAATTCTTATAACTGTTCCCTAATACCTAGGGCTGTCAATTCTGACACGACCCGATAACACGACTCGAAACCCGCACGAAATAAAGCGGGTTGAACCCGCACGATTAAAAAGCGGGTCGGCGGTGGGTCAACCCACCATGACCCATTTAATAAATAGGTCGGCCACGGGTCAACCCGCCAACACGAAGTGAACCCGTATAACCCAATTATGTTGTACTTCTTCTTGAAATTTTGGACGTTTGGAGTATTTGATCATAGGATTAAACAATTTGAAATATTTTGCTTTATTATTATTAGATTTAATTATTTATGAATTATATATAATTATTTATATTATTTGTCTTGTGGAGTTTTTAGCGAATTTAATCAATTTATGCATTTTATTAGTTAAATGGGTCGTATTGTTAACATTTAAATGGGTCATTTTGTCTAACACTACACGACCTATTTATTAAATGGGTTAAGCGGGTTGGAAACGGGTAACCCGTTTAATAAATAGGTTGGGTTTGGGTTTAAATTTTTGACACGATTATTAAATGGGTTGGGTTTGGGTTTGTCTCTTGAGACACGACAAATACCTTGACCCGACACGAACCCAACCCGACACGACCCATTGACAGCCCTACTAATACCCAATCAAGTGTTTTTTTTTTCTGCTTTTTGTTTTTTTGTTTTTTTTTTTTGTAAGACTATTTTACCCTCACACCTCATGTGGAAGAGAGAGAAGCTATGAGAGACTTCCCGGAGATTTTCGGATATCGCCGAAGGTACGCTAGTCTTTACCAGAGGTCCTTAAATAAGTAAACATAACCAAAATTTTTGATGTCTTAGGTGGTTTCCAAAAAGGACTGTTGTTTCTATATATACATTAGGTGCTACAAGCCCTAATGATTATTCACCAAATTTTTCTTTAATATTGAACACATTCAAGATGAGAGCTATAAAGGAGGGGCTTTGTGACAATGATGATGAAGAAGATGATGTAGCTGCCCTAGAAAGAAAGATGCAAAGTGCAAGAATGCCTTCTAATATCTAGAATCATGCACATAGGGAGTTAAGTTACGTGTTTGACACAAAGTTTTTCGAAGAAAATAACGATAAGACTATTATTTGCATAAATTTGTTATGTAACTTATGTTTACATGTTGCCAATGTTGGTGTGCTAAGATTTTCCTAAATTTATTGTTCTTAATGTACATTGCCCTTTGCTGATTTTTTTTTTTTTTTTTTGATCATATCAATAACTAATCTTTTTGTGAGTCAAACTCACAACCTCCCACTGATAAAGAGGAGATTTATGCCATTAGACCAAATGGTACTGGGTCCTTTGCTGATTTTGAATCCAAATAATATGAGATTGAGGAATATATATATATATTGTGCCCTTTTAGCAATTTGATGACAAATTAAGTGGTTAAGAGTTGTGCCTTTTCTGGAATTTTACAATTCATTTTATTTCTTTATCAAAAGCAACCAAAGTTCTATACATTACAGCAGTTAAATTAAGCAATCATAAATGCTGCAGCAAAACGCTGATACTATCTAGCAAAGGCGATCGGACTATCATGCCAATCGCCAAATCGTAAGACCCTCGGCAACGCGAGGGCATGCTATCTAGTTTACAACTAATGGTTCTACTCCTTCAAGATCCAATTTAATAAAGTAATAACCAAACTTTCTACGTTCAATCAATTCTTCTTCAAATATACACGTCTAATTCTTCTATTTCTGCAAAATTCCATCAATTCTTCTATCAAACAGTGAATAATTAAAGAGATATGAGCCAAAAAAGTACATCTTGGATCTTTATAACCTTTGCGATATTAGAATTATAACGTACTAATATGTCACAGCACACTGGCTTAATGTAGCTTAATCTATAATCATCTATGAGGAAGAGTCAATGAATTCGGTATGAAGATGATGAATTCACAGAGAAAAGTATGAGTTCTGCAATTGTAGAGAATTGGTTACAAAGAAAAATGAAGCAGATGGATAACTGGTATTTTTCAGACTACCTGAATTACACATAAGAAATATACTTTCATAGTACTAGTTTGATATAGTCACACAATCGGATAGGAAGCATACATAGCAAGGCCACAAAGACCTGCACCGTTAGTTTCAGTTCTAAGAATTCTCATGTAGCCCTTTTCACCCCACTTGTCCCCCCATGAATTCTTAATTAGCCAGTAGTTGGTGCCGTTGTCTGTCCCGTACCCAATAATTGTGACAGCATGGTTCAGTGTCTGACCGCAAGGACCTTTAAACACTCCACCTCCGTATGACCGAAATTCCATTCCATGACTGTCGATGGCAGTCGCGACTGGTTGCATGGAAACAGCCTTGAGTAGAGCATTTTGATTGTTGGGTGTTACATTTTCATAACCAGTTATCCGGGCAGCTTGCATAGTTTCCTTTCGAGTGTCGCATTCTTGGACCGTTAACATGTCAGGAGTGCTCAGGTATGGGTACTTTTCTTCACTAGCAATTCCTCCATTTGTCTTTATGTATTCAAAAGCTGATCGGATGTCACCGCTATCGCAGCCGATGTTACGGTCACACTCCAAAAGTTGTTGCTCAGACAGCGAGACCAATTGGCCGGTTTTGATTTTCGTAATCCCTTCCACGGCTGCCGCCGCAGCAAATGCCCAGCAAACATCTACACATACCATACCAAAAATTAATGGAGGAATTTTCTCAATTAAGCAAGAATGAGTGGATACAGGAAATAAATAATACAAGGAAGGTTTGAGAGATATATGGTGATAGCTTCTCAATAACTTACTACATGAACCTTGATCCTTAATAGAGGTGACGGCTCCTTGTTCGCTCCAGTCAAGGCTAGCTGGAATATCATCAATGGACAGGCTTCGGTATATAAAGGACTTATCTTCGGATGAGGATGTTAAACTGGTGCCGGCAGGCGTTTTGTATCCAGTATGATGTCTGAGGAATTCTTCATTGGTCATATCAGAGAACTGATTGACGCTTAACTTGTACGTCTTTTCCCTGTCATTGTTGAATTTCTCCACAAACTCTACATTCTTCTTGAATATGGTAAAACGTCTTTCCTTCTCTGTGCTGTCCGGGTAGACACGCCCATACTCGGCCATCCATTGCTCATGTTTCTCAGCAATGGAAGCTTTGTACAATGCGCGAGATGTGGCTTGGGATGCCAAGGTCCCCAAGATGGTGAATATGGCAATCATCACAAGGATTTTTTCAAAAGCCATTTTTTGACAAACTACTTGGTACTGATAGTTACCAGAGGGATAGCTGTGTACCAATGGGTTTGGAACTAAAATAGTGATTGCCAAGTCAGCTGTGTAAAGCCAGGCATACTATGATTACCAGCTTGGGTTCATGATTATATAGACGATGATCAAGCATCACAGCCTTTGCTTGGTCAATTAATGCACATAATTTCTTGAGAGAGACAATTTTTTTAATTAGCCCTTATTTCTGACCTTACAATATAGACCACGTGCATGTTTTTACAACATTCAACATTTGTGTCATTTCTATTATTTCGACCATCAGCGAATAGTACGTCAAATAACTTTTTGTGCTTCATAAATTCAAGTTTTGATCATTTTCAATCTGAATGTTAGTCGACGGATAGTTTGAGTTGGAGAGGGAACGAAACTAAGTAACTAACCTTATACATGAGAATTATGTCCACACATCGATGTCAATATAACAAAAATATGACATAGACTGCAAATATTGTTGATTTATGAACCAAAATTGCAAAATTCAAAATACATGGATCCAAATTATAATTTGATTCTATGTGCAATTATCCTTTCTTTGTAATTTGAGAAGAAATTCGAATTTCCACACATTTTCCACAAGTAGATATGTAGAGTAAATATCTAAAGAGTGTTGTTGATATCTTGTGGAAAAATACATGAACAAATCCACTTCTATGTACAGCCAAGTCCTACTGACTCGTTTTCTTGAACAGGCATATACGCAACCAAGTTCGAGTAACTTGCATGGTCTTAGTTCTGAGATTCTGATGAGTTCTTCCAAGTCTCCAAATATTCCAAGAAGGTCTAATATAATCATCTTCATGGTGTGGCTGAGTTCATGTCTACTATAGCCACACATTTCATTCAATTTCTCCAAGTTGGTTGCATGCATGTTCCAAGCAGTCGGCAATAGGATGTCTCAGCTTGTGTCACGGCGAAAAGTTAAAATAACTTTTCGTGCTTCACATATTCATGTTTGATTATTTGAATTTAAAGGTTAGACGGAGAGTTTGGGTTGGAGAGAATAACGAAACTAACCTTTGAATAAAGGGCCGGTGCGGCTACCCTCAAGTCTTGATTAAAGAAACCGTCGAATACAAGGGGGAACATTAAGCCTAAACCCCTGAAGGCCCTGATTACATTTTGAAACCGTCGAATACAAGGGAGAACATTTTGAAATACTATCATGAGTCTCTACTAAACAATTGTATTCAACAAAGCACCAGCTAGCAAAGAGCGCTCTATTGGCGACTCTATTTGCTTTGACACAACGGAAAGATAACTCGATTACAGTATACATGAGAAGTATGTCCACACATTGATGTCAATATAACAAAAAATGACATAGTTTGATGATTTATGAACCAAAACTGCAAAATCAAAATACATGGATCTAAATTATATTGATTCTACGTGTAATCATTCCCTTCTTTGTAATTTGAGAAGAAAGTCGAATTTCCACACACTTTCCATGATTGGATAAGTAGAGTGAATCTCTACAAGGTGTTGTTGATTTCGAACCTGGCTTCCATTTGAGAAGAGCCACTATTTCAATGGAGCCAGTAGAAGCAAAAGCATTGTTTGGTGAGGAAAGCAGATGGAGCATACAAGATAACGCGAGCTAGAAAAGAATCTTTAACATTAAGGCCTCGTTTGTTTGCTGGAAAGGAAATTGGTTTCTTGGTCTTTCCCATGAGTATAGGCAAGTAAATTTCTCACTAGTTTCCTTACCAGTGTTTGGAAATACCAGGAAGTAATCGCAAAATGTATTTTACTTTTCTTTCTAATGTTTGGTTTGTGCATGAATAAGAAAGTAGGTAACATTAATTTTTCAATAATCTTCTTATTATCAAAACATAAACAATTCAAGATTCAAAAATTTCTTGGATAATTTGGTAATTACAATCATTAAAATAATCTTTAGAGTAGGTAATTAATGTGCAATTAATGTAAGGAAAATATGAGAGAAAATGAATCTTATGGGGTGTGGGAGGATCCATTTTCCCCCCACATTTTCCCTTCATGAATGGAAGTTGTTCATTTCCTTGGATGTGCCAGACAGGTAGACACAGAAAATGATTAACTTTTCTTTTCCAACTTTTCCATTCCGCGAACTAAACGAGGCCTAAAAATTGTTGGTTTCAGCAAATTTCAGGGAGACTTCGAAGCTTTTCCTTCACTTGATCGAGTCAAGTCTTTGTCTGTTATCTTTGAAGCTGGAGTTGAAAATTTTGCATCTTTGGCTTTGAATTCAAAATGAATTGATAGAATGGTCAAGATCATTTTCAAGTCCTGGCGTAAAAGTAAAAAGTTACATACTCAACACATTGTTGCATGACTGAACAGATAGAAGAAAGACGAATCGGGACCTGCTTTCACATGGTTTCTTGTTAATTAGGAGTTTGAGTGGGCCTTAATTAAAGTCAGCGTGTTTGCCAAGGTTCACGGTCATGGACTTGCAAAACACTCCTGGCCCAGTGCATTGACTCTAGTAGACCTAAGCAAGTCATGGTCTTGGACGTGGTCTTTCACATGGTTTCTTGTTAATTAAAGAGCTTGAGTGGGCCTTAAAATCAGCGTGTTACTCATGGTCATAGATTTGCAAAACACTCCCGGCCCAGTGCATTATTCTATTATACTTATGCAACTCATGGTCTTGGACGTGCAACACACTAGTAGACTTATTAGAGTTTGGAGCCTCTATCTTCAACTATACAACTGCATGTGTCGGGAGAAAATCAGAAAATGCAACTTGCATCGTGAACTGCATGTGTGGAGAAAATGCAACTGGCATCGTGAACCGCAACTTCTTTTTTGTTTTTTTTTTTTTATGAGAGGAGGTTAGCGTTGGTAAGTTAGCAACACATACCCTTCGTGGGTACCCCAACAGAGTCAGACTAATCCCTTCCGAACGCCAGGGGGCATTAAACACCCACTGGCTGACCCCAAGGCCTCATGGGGATTCGAAAGCCAGACCTGGGAATTCCAGACTAAGACCTTCTACCACCCCACTATTTCTAGTGGGTAACCACAACTTCTTTTGACATGACATTTCAAAGGGCATACCTGTCGTGTTTTGTGCATTAAATACTAATCTTAGTTTTATATATAATCAACTAATGTACGTGACTCAGACAGCTGAGGTGGAATCAAAATTTAAAATTAAATAGTCGAGATATAAAATATGAGAGTATAGAGAACAATAATGTTAAATTTAACAATTCCAACTCACGTTATTAAGTATCTTCATAATAAAATAATTGAATAAGCTAGACATCAATGACAATTAATTGCAATATGTTATAAACTTAATCAACATTTTCATGTTTTTTTATAAATTGGGTAATTAATACATAATACTTAATGATTTTTAATTATTTTCTTTATCATTTTCAATATATATATATATATATATATCTTTTTGTTATTTGTTTAGTGCTTTTGGTTTTTTTTTTTTTGGGGGGGGGGGGGGGGGGGGGGGGAGGAGGGGGGGTGTTGGCCTGAGCATGACCTATTTATTGGCCCAGTATGATATGGGCTCTGGCCATGGCCAGGTCGGCTTAACATTCAAGTAAATGGGCTGGCAGGAATTCGAACATGATAATAAAAATATCGGCCCAAACACAGCATGAAGCACTAATAGGCCCGCTTAAAAGGCGGCAATAGCTTCACCCTTTTAATTTATTAATTTTTTCTTTATAGATAATTTTTTTTTTTTTTATACTTTTAATCAATTTCTTTCCCAACCAAAAAATATAGTGTGTTCTTTTTTTCTTTTTTCTTTTGTTAAGTTGTATGAAGATCAACAATTCATATCACATGCTCGGCGTTTGAAGTTAAGTAGAATATAGTGCCTACGAGGCGAGGTGTTTTTATTAGCATAGACTACTCCGCGCTATTATTGTCCAAACAGAGTAGTTCATTCTTTGTACCATTCTAATCTATGAACTAGGGTCATACAATTGGTATGAACTCTTTAATTTCAAAAAACAAAAAAATTCAGATAATATCATATATTAGATCTAAGTGAGTACTTTTAATGGGACCACTAAAATGAGGACTAGTTGATGACTTTTTTTTTTAGACCAACTTTTCAATCATATTTCCGTAAATTAACTGTTAGCTGTTTAGATATTTATGTGTAGATCATTTATGCAATTTTTTGACCAAATAAAAATCGTTAAGAAATTCATAATCGTGAATTATCAATTATGAACATGAACGGCTCATATTTGATAAATTTAGTTCATCCATTGATTTGATCTACTTTGGTACCTTAATGATTAACAATTTAGAAGAAAATTTTCATAAGTGATCTACTCATGCATACATAAACATCTAGCTAACGGTTAATTTGACGTAATATAATCGAAAAGTTAGTCTCCCAAACCGTTGATTAAAAAGTCCTCAACTAGTCCTCTTTCCCTACAATGGTTAACAAGAATTCGCAATCATAAATTTATAGAGATTGGGTGGGGACTTGAGTTTTTCGTTTCTTTTGTTTTTGTCTCAAAGTTGGAAGAAGGGGAAATAGCCAATTAAACTTTTACAAAGAAAAATGGGTTACATATTAAGTAGAAAGAGAAATATAAAATTACCGTAACATATTTTATATATATATATATATATATATATAATGATTAGATTTAGGCTATGTTTGGGGGGGCTTTTTTGCTCCCCCGCTTATAAGCAAAAGAGCAATAAGCGTTTGGTAACGCAGCTTATCCTCAGCTTATTTCAAAAGCTGCCCCAGCTTCTATCGAAAAGGAGAAGCTGTCTCCCCCTGCTTTTAGAAGCCAGAAGCTGGTCGAGCACTGTAGCGGTCTTTACTGTTCATTAATGAATTTTTTGAAATCCCGGTTACTACCCTCCGTTGGTTGAATCAATTACACTCATCTGCCATGAAACTCTCGATTGATCAGCCTCTCAACGCTGGGCCGCATCTCTCTCGATCCTCCATCAGTCTCTCGCTCCTCCTCTGACCACAAATCGCTGCATCAGTCAATCCTCCTCTTATCACAGTGCCGCATCGTCTCTCGATCCTCCTTTGGCTGCATCAGTCGCCTCAGAACACCTCATCAGTCGTCGCTGGTAACTCCGCAGATCGCCGCATCAGTCGCCGCATCTAACACCGCATTAGTCGCTGCATCTGGAAGGAGGAGCAAGTCAGTCTCTCTCCCTCTGCTTCGTTCTTATCTTTAATCAAATGGGTGTTATATTTGTTTTGATTTTCATAGTGATGGGAATGTTTAGCAAAATGGTTAAGTGAATTTGTATGGGCTGTGATGAACTATCAGTAATTTCAATTGGGTTTCATGAGTTGGGATGAATACAGAAGAATGAACAGGAGGAGCATCAAATTTGATGACTCCATAAGCATGATCAATGCTATTGCAGCAATCAATGGGTTCTCTGAAAAATTGTTAAATTTTTTGTTTCTGTTGTATGTGGTTTCTTGTTTGAGATTTCTTAACCGAAGTAGAAGAGTGCATTTGGGTACAGAAATTAAACGTTTGGTACCTGATCTGATGGGAGCTCAGCTCAATTCAGATATTTGAGACTTTGTTATCCTGGTGTTCAGTGTTTGGATATGATTGAGCGATTTTTGGCTGTTCAAAAGCATGTGCCCGATGGTTTGGAGTTTTTTCCTAATTAGTTTGCATGCTGATATAAATCATGGTTTGCATGTTAATGTTCAAATTTAGTTTATTTTTCTTGAAGCTTGTTTTTACTCAAACAAAATTTAGTTTCGGTAAAATAAAATTTAACAGATTTTCTCTTATTTGAACTCTTCCTTCCTCTTTGAATTTTAGGCTTCCTACTCATTTGACCCTTTTCTTTACTTTCTCTTGTTTTTTGTATGCACAGTGAGACTGTAAAATTTGGCCACGTTACTTTCTTCTGGAATGGGAATCGCTATGGATGCTTTAACCCTGAAATGGAGGAATATGTGGAAATTCCAAATGATAGTGGAATCTCATTCAACGTCCAGCCAAAGATGAAGGCATTGGAGATTGCTGAACAGGCAAGGGATGCTATTCTGAGCAAGTTTAAACATTGCTATTGGAGGCCACGGACTGGCACCTGGTTTTCGGTTCCGCAAGGATCTTCCGAGTGGTGGTCTTGCCAATGTTGCTGCAACTATGATCATCTGCATGGATTTGAGGCCCCTTCCCAAGAGAACATAGGGAAAAGAATTCTCACTCTATTATTTCCTAAATTTTGATGTTAGGTTACAGATGCCCATTCAAAGAGGCATTGACTTCCCTTATTTTTGTTAAATAAGTTTGAAAAACTATGTTTGCTCACAGCTGCTGTGAGAGTACTGGGATTTGGAGATGACACAACAGTTGAGATGAAAATGGATTTTTGCTATTTTCTGCTTTCCAAATAGCATTTCTTGCCCTAAACATGAATATCCAAGTTTGTTACAAACTAATGTCTTTTTAGATTGAAGCTGTGTAAATATTGCTTTGCTTTTTAGTTTTTTCTTTTCTTGAGACATCATCTTTCCCTTGAATTTGATGGTCTATTTCTTATTTATCCATGATACAAAACTACACCAAAAAAATTTCAAAATTCCCTTGAATTTGAAATCATTTTTCACTGAAATTAAAAAATTTCTTATTCATAAAATTGTCTAATATTAATCATATGGTCACTATGATTTATAAAAATTGAAAGTTGACAAAAATTAATAAGGACATAATAAAGATTAAAAATAATAACGTTGTATTACCAAACAATCAAGGCAAAATAATCTCTCATGTCTAATTTGGTCATTCCACAAACAAAAAGCACAAGCCAGTTTGAGTTTACCAAACACTTTGTCACTGCTTTTGCCACTGACAGCTCTTATAAAAAGCCAGTTTACCAAACACTCAGCTACTTTGCTTTTCAGCCACTTATTCTCATAAATAAGCAAAAGCCAGCTTTTCTGAAAAGCCCAGCCATACCAAACATAGCCTTAAATAGTAGACCTCTTTATTAAATAACCCATATCCATATAAAAGTAAAGATAACCAAAATTTTGGATGTAAATCGAGATATTAAAATATATTAGGAGGGGTAATAATATCAAATCTAAAACGCGATATTTTCTGAACGCTAGCTCTGCTAGGGTTTTATGAGCCGCCTTCTGCAGCTCCTACACCTTCTCCATCTTCATGGACAAAATTGCAGGTTTTGGATTGCTGCTTTTCCTTTTCTTCTTGTTCGCTGGTATTAGGGTTTTGGATTGCTGCTTTTCCTTTTCTTCTTGTTCGCTGGTATTAGGGTTTCAGTGAACCCAAGGATGACTTTTGCTGGTGGTTGGGAGCGAGATGAGTGGTTTGTGTTGTTGGGGAGTGGCAGCAGTGTCTTTGACCGGCCACCGCATCAGAGATATCAAAAGCTAGGGATTGGGGACATGCAGATTTCCGATCACGTTACTCAAGGTTGGGCTACCAGTGATGGAGAAACTGAGGAACTGTACTGGATCTCGAAGGTTGATGCTCGATGGGGGTCTAGTGTCTCTAATTGGGTTTGACTTGTAGATTTGGTATGGAGCCTGGTTGGTAAGAGCGTTTCTCCTTGGAGGTTTGATCGCAGGCCAACCTTACTTTTGGCTGCGATGAGTGATGGTGGACAGGTGGAGTGGGAGATGGCTTCTGTTGTCCCTTTGCAGATGCTCAAGGCTTGGGCGTGGCCTCTGGTGTTGAGGATAGATGGGGCAATGGAGGCGGCACTGTCGTTGGTCGTGGCAGGGATGATAGCGGCGCTGGCAGTGGTGGTGGTGTTTGGTGCAGTGACTGGGCCTTGAATTGGGTTGTGAGCCTTCCCTTTGGGCCCATCAGTTTGACTACCCCTTTGATGTGGGGTTGGATGAGCTCGGTCTCTATGGTCCATGGTAGTATTTAATTTTTGTTAGGTCGCAAAAACCAGTTGTTCTTAGGATCATTTTACTCTATTAGCTTCGGAGGTTCTTGGGTTTTGTTTGGAATAATGGTACGTGGACTTTCTAAAAGGTGGGTGTACTGGAGGTTTCCTGGGTCTTGTTCTTGTTTCAGAATAGGTTTTAGGGTTCTCTAAGGAACGATTCTTTCTGTCGACCCCATAGGGTGTTTCTTTTTTGTACTGCTTACTGAATCTATATATTGAGCTGACATTTTTTTATCAAAAAAAATCAAATCTAAACCAGTAAAAAAAAAATGAAAAATATATTATTAAAAAAAATCACAAACTATTTTACAACGAGACCCATTTTTTATGACCACTCGATCACTCACCCACACTCATTAGGCGTATATATAAAACTTACAAATATTAAGCGATCTTCCAATTTTAAATGTAAACTGCTTCTAATTAACAGTATAAAAATTATTAAGTAAAAAATTTGGCGGTAAAAGATAAACATTATTAACAACAACAGGTATTACACACTCAGGGATGGCCACCAGTACAACAAGAGTAGAAAAGAAAAATATAAACGGGCCCCAACAAACAACAAAGCCCAAAGAAGACCACCGCAAATGGAGGCCGCCGATTTGGGGAAAAAGGTTGGGTAAAGCGGAGAGAGGAAAATTAGAGGAACAACAAATAAAACTGCCACCGCCGGGGAAGAGAACTACCATGAAGAATTAAATAAAATTTCACCAAACATATTCGTCACTTGGGAGCCTAGACAATATTTTGTTTCTCGTGAACACACAAATATGAAATCTATGGAAGATCCCATATTTATGACTTCTACATTTTGAAAACGTGGCTCATGGAACATTTGGCGGTTTATGCCCGTCGCCACCCTGATTATCTTTTCCCGATCGCGGACTTCGCGGTCCTGAGCTAACGCTAACGCTACATTTAGCTCTTTTAGGACAGGACGCGGAAACGGAAGTACCATGTGATATGGATGCTTTCTTTGCCGCAATGATCTCTTCTACTGCATTGATATTAGGAAAGGTGAGTAATAAAACTAACCAGGGCATGTTAACAACATGTTAAGAATTAATGTGTGGGAAAGAGACTAACTGCTTTTTGAAGACTTGGAAGCTCTAGCAAATGCTACTTGGGATGAGCTCAAGAACAGCATTAGGAATATGAAGGGAATCAAGTAGACAGTGCAGCGAGCTTTCTCGTGAACCATTGTATCGTATACCGTCTATGAGTAATAGGTATAAATTTTCTTCTTCCTCTCCTCTCTTTTATGGTAACATATAATATTTTTTATTTTATTATTATTATTATTATTTATCAGAATGGTAACATATAATTGCACATGATAGAACACGGCAATTACGGTAAACTCGACTTTTAGTCGCCTTTTATTATTGTAATGAGAGATGATAATGGTCAAGGTCTTTGCTTAATGATGGCTACATCTCTATTAATATTTAATAAAGCGAGCAGCTGTTTACTGATGATCTTGGGGAAATTTTCAAACTTTTGAAATTGCATGCCCATAGTTAGCAAAACACAGGGAGAAAATGAGGGATTCAAATTTACTAATCACTACTCTTTAAGTGGTGATATCATCACTCAATAAGAAATTGTCATGTCTGATAAATCATACTCATAACTAACCATAGTTAATTTAATTATCAGAAAAAATAATAATAAAATAAAATTCTTGTTTAATACTTTAATTATTCACTAAATTAATTAATAATAAAAGATAGTAATTAAAAAAAGATATTAAATTCTCTCATCTTCTTCATCGACACTAGCCCAGCAAAGGCAAAACCTACAATGATTTCTTTCAACGAATCCTACATACCTAGAAAACTCAAATGAACATAAACTCTTCTTTGGCTTTTGTCTGCCACATGAACGAATAAAAAGCGATGCGAAAACGAAGGAGAGCAGTGATGGGTTTGTCAGGGCATATTAGATACAAAGCCAGATCTCTTCCCTCCCAATTCTCAGAAACACACCAACAAACCCAGATCTCTTCCCTCCAGCACTTTACATCTTCCTCCCAACACACTAGTCCAGCACGAGGCAACTCACCAAATAATCCCAACAAACTCAATTGCAGACCATCCTACCATCGATCCTCTTCCTAACTTATTTTTACTTTTGGGCTTAATTTTCCATGAAGTTCAAAGCAATTTGAGAAATTGAAGCTCTATGAATTGTGGGCAACCAATTTCAGTTTGGGTTTTCGAGGTGAAATTTTTGTTGGAAAAGGCTGGGTATTATAGTATTAACTTTTTCTGTCACTTGGAGAAATTGATAATGAAAAAGTTTGCAGAACTCAAATCAAATTCCAAACCTGGGTTTTCTGGTCTGAAAGAGAGAGTATTTCGTGTTTCTCTCTCTTTGTTAACATTAATTCAAAGTTGTGGTGCTATTTTTGCTATCGCATGTTACTCGGTTTTGCTGGGTTTGAAGGGGAAGAGAGAGAGAGAGACGGGTCTGCCGGGTTTGAACTTTGAAGGGGAAGAGAGAGACAGTATTGTTTTTATTTTATTTCTCTCTCTTAATTAACCATTAATCTATACTATTATTAAGAGAATAGGTTTTGTTAGCCAAAATCAAAAATATTGACAGAAATGATCTTAAGAGATTAAAATACTTTGAGAATTAATTAAATCACAAGGGCTATTACGACAATTACAAATTATATTTTTCTTCATAAAAATAAACAAAATAAATCCCACAACCCACTTTTCTCTCCCACTAACTTTTCTCTACAATAACCGTTTTCTTCCATTATCTTTTCTTTTTTATTTTCTGAAAAAAAAAAATTACTTGCACATGCAGAGCATGTGTGAAGGAAGGCTAGTATTTATTAATTTATTAATACTAATTCTAAAAACTTAACTTTTGAGACACGTGGCAACTTATCAAAATTCCAGGATATGTGACAGAGGTAAGTTCCGCAACGTCGAAGAGAAAGGTGCAATTTTACATTGAAGCTGCTTAGATTAGATCGCATCAATTCTTTTTGTTCTTCAAACTCATTTTCAATCTTTGCATGTTGTGGTTGGGTCATGCAGGAGTTGTTGAGATTGTTAATCATTTTGAAGCTTGTGGATTTTCAAGGAGGATGAGCGCAATATGGACATTCAATAGTTCTCCTTAATCTGTTTCAGTTTTGTTAAATTCTGGAATCTCTAAAATTGTTTCTGAATTCTAACTCACTCAATTTAATACCGTTCATGTTATGCTTTAGGTTATGATTTGTGTAGTTGTTGTTTTTAGTTTGTTCTAATCGATTGAAATTTAAACTAAATATAGTGATCTGGATCAGAATTGAAACCCTTGCTGCACTGTGCTGGAATAACTGTTTAGTCTGTCTACCCTTTTTATCTTCTCCCCTTGAAAGTTAACATTTTCATCTAATTGTAGATTTATTACATGTGTTGTGGTCATGAAACATAGTGCAAGTAATTGTAAGGCTCCCAGTTCACAAAGCTAATACCTTACTAAGAAAAATATGATTTTAGAGGCTTTTAGAGATTAATCTTAGCTTAGAAACCTGCAAATGGGGTTATTTGGATGAAAGTGTTCAACCGGGGAAGAAGCATTATGAGAGCTCAGTGCTGTGGGACAGAAGGCTAGGAACTCCAAAGCAGATCTTTCCATAGTTTTGATATTGGAATCTTTTTTTTCTTTTTTTTCTCAGATGCTTAAATTTTTGTATCAATGATTTTCATGTCCCTAAAAAAATCAAGCGGCGGGAAGTATAATGTTCAGTGGTGCACTTGCTCTCCCTGTGTATTTCTGCAGTTATTCTCTTACTAAAACATCTTATAGTTCATTTTTTTTTGAATTGGGATTGTATTCTGCTTCATAGGCAGCTGGAGCATGACATGGAAACTGTGTGACAGTGCCGCAACCTGCTCCATTGGGAATTGTAGAACACAAATAATTTGACAGTGGATTGTGCATTTTATTCGCATCAAATTATTCCTATCCGATCTTTGATTCTCTCATTCACTAGATAAAATTTTCTGAATGTGAAGTTGGTATCTTTTAAAACATGGCTGATGTTATATTTGGAGTAAATGCACTGCAAGGTCGAAGTTGGTATTTTTTAAAACAGGGCTGATGTTATATTTGGACTAAATGCACTGCAAGGCAGGACCGTAGATTCCCATGGTGCTGGGGAACTTGGATCTAGGCCAGATGCTTTCTACACTTCTGAGGCTATAAGGTAAGAGCACACTTGATTAAATTTAAAGTTACTTTTAGGATATGTTGTGTCATTAATGAAAGGAAGTAGAATTCATTAGTTCAACACTCTAGGACTAACTCCTTTACATCGTAACTCATCTAAGACACTTAAAAAAACAAAAACAAAAAAACATGAGAAGTGAGTTGTTTAACCAAAACAGTTTTTACTTGACAATTTCAAATACTGCAGTTTTCTGACCCAGTCACCTTTTAAGTTAAAAACTGTACAAATCTGTTTAGAATATGATTCCATGGCCATCTAAAGAATTGTATCAGACATCCTAAAGAAACTCTCCGAGTTGGAATCACCTGAAAACAAATTTTCGACAATTAGTTATGAATTCTTAAAGTTCAATTACAGTTCCAGGTTTTTCTGTAAAACTGCAGCTATGTGCTTATTTCTTATTCTTTAATGCAACTTTCTAAAGCTCTAATTTGTGCAAAACTTCCAGGTACTGAAAATAGACATTTAAAGAAAAGAAACCACACCTTAATCAAAGCTTTAAAGCATGAGTTAAGGCTCTGTAAATTTAACTTTTAAAAACTGCATATTTTTCCTGCCTGATACTCAACTCTTCTTAATGATCAGAACATCAAAATTGAAAGATCGAAATAAATTATTCCATAGTGAAAGGCTGCAATTATATATATGCAAGTGTACACAGCAAGGTCTTCATCATCCAAGCTGCAATATTGATGTGAGCTTCATCACTTCCACCATAGAAAAAAGAAAAAGAAGAAGAAGAGGGTAAAAGGCGTTAGCTGTTTATAATCTTACCTTTGCTTGTACCACAATAGTCAGTGCAGCTGACAATCTGCCTTCTGGAAATATCTTGACTTCATATACTGTTTTTCTATATCTAATGGAAAGTAGGTCATTGTGTGAAGAATCTGCTTCTGTCCTAGATTTGGAGAGTGGGTTTGATTCTCTGAAAGTGATTGAAGGAAACAGAGATCTGAAAAATCATCAGCTATATATATTAGATTTGCATTTTGGTAATCAGATTTTAATTGGTAGCGATACTGTTTGTGTTTGATATTCAGGGATTGGACTTGCTAGCCTGTGTGAGACTGAATTGTCAATTTCTTTGCTTTTGTAAGCGGGACTTGGTAAATGTGTAGCTGTTTGAGGCGAAAAGTTTAAAGCTCTCTGTTTTGGTAGCTAAGAAATTAAGAGATAGTTTGAGGTTGAATGTTGAGATTTTGAATTGGCAACGGGACTTTGTATGTATAGTCGTAAAGAGGTGGCTAAGTTGTAAAGAACGTCATATTCAAATGAGAATAGATAATGGGGCGACTTCTTAAGCCTTTGAATTGATAGTAGGATTCGATGCATGTGTAGTGAAGCAGGGTGTAAATATTTGCAGAAAAAAGTACCATGCTTTCTGTTTTGGTTGCTTAGAAATTGAGGTAATTTGAGGTTGAATGTTATGGCAAAATGCTGTTGTTTTTTTTTGGTTGATGAGAATCAGCATTCAATTACAAATTGGTTGACTTTGCTATGGTTTTGTGCATTCACTGTGGGGCAAACTGATTAGTATCAACTATTGATATATTGTTTCAAAGCAAATCACAGAAGCAAACATGAACAATATGAAATAATCATGACAAATAAAACAAGAATTAATTGCACACGTGAGCACCGCACTTGCCCGTGCAGGAAGGCTAGTAAATTTTATCCCAACGATATTTCTCATAATACGTCATCATATTGGGCATAGCATATGCAAATAAGTCATTAGATGGTTGTGTGATGCACTGTATTATTGGTTTTTTTTTTGGGTCATAATTATAATGTTTTTTTCATTATTGGTTTTTTTTTGGGTCATAATTATAATGTTTTTTTTCAATCACATACTATATTATTGGTTAAGGATTCTTCCGTCCTTTAGGTAGTGTTTGGGTAGGGGATTTGAAGGTTCTAAGAAACTTCAAGGTGATGGGATTTTAAGGTGAAAGGATTATGAGGTGATGGGAAATTGAAATGAAGGGACGTAAGTGGTGGAATATACAAATGACTAGTTTGGGTAATTTTTTTGAGTGAAGAGATTTAATAACCGGATTTTGTAAAAAAAAAATTTTGACAAAATTAACCTCCTTTTCTATTTTGCTATGGAATTACTGCAGTGAAGTGTATTGTCCCTTGTTTTTACTAAATTAATTAAAAATAAAAAATTTTGTAGCTCACAAATTAATGATTAAGGGGAGCAGTGAAACAAACCAGCCATGTGATTAAAGGACTTTTTGTTGGTTTTTTCACTGAACTGTTCACAACTGGGGGTTGTAATCATCAGGATGTTATTCTTGAAAAGGTGCAGTGTCGGGTGAGTAATACCATGAATGACAAACTATTGGCTCCCTTTCAGAAGCAGGATATTGAGTTTGCTCTTCGTCATATGGCGGGTTCAAAGTCACCGGGGTTTGATGGCCTCCCTGCTCTCTTCTACAAGCAGTACTAGGATATTGTGGGTGAAGAGGTTAGTAATTTTTATTTGGGCGTTTTGAATGATGGGAATGATTTGGGAGAAGCAAACCACACTTTGATCACTCTTATTCCAAAAATTCCGGAGCCTCTTAGAACCTCTGACTTTCGACCCATCAGTTTATGTACTGTCCTTTATAAGTTGATCTCGAAAACTATAGTTAACAGAATGAAGAGTATCTTGGACAGTGTTATTTCTCCCACACAGAGTGCTTTCGTACCGGGTCGACATATCCATGATAATGTTATTGCAGCTTTTGAGACTATTCACTCTATTCGAAGAAATGCAGGGAGTGGGGATTCTAATTTGGTTTTGAAGCTGGACATTTGTAAAGCCTATGATAGGGTGGAGTGGGTGTTCCTTGAGAATATGATGTCAAAGCTTGGTTTTGCAGAAAGGTGGGTGGATTTGATTATGAGGTGTGTTCGTTCTACGTCTTTCTCGGTACTTTGGGAAGGACAACCTACTGGTTTTTTCCGACCGACACGAGGTTTGAGACAAGGGGATCCCCTATCTCCATACCTCTTTCTTTTGTGCTCTGAAGGGTCATCGAGCTTATTCTCCCATGCAGATATGATGGGATTCATCCATGGAGTACAGGCCAGTAGCAGCGCACCCTCTATATCACACTTACTTTTTGCAGATGATAGCCTTGTTTTTGCAAAAGCAGAGGTGCAGGAGGTGGTTAATTTGAAACAGATACTTCTCCTTTATGAATCGGCGGCTGGGCAAAAAATTAATTTTGAGAAATTAGCAGTGGCATTTGGCCGGGGTGTAAGAAATAGTGTGAAATTGGAAGTGCAGCAGATTTTGGGGGTACAAATTGTTCCTTTCCATGAACGTCACCTTGGACTACCTACAGTTGCTAGAAGAAACAAGAAGGAGATGTATAAGAAATTACATGAAAGGCTTGATCATCATTTGGTAGGGTGGCAAAGTAAATTCTTATCAAAGGCTGGCAAGATGATTTTAGTTAAGGCAGTGGCACAGGCAATTCCTACTTATACGATGAGTATTTTCAGGTTACCAAAAGGTGTGCAAACAGTCTATCAGTCAAAAATTACAAAATTTTGGTGGGGGAAAGGCGGAGGTAAGAAGGGGATGCACTGGTGTAAATGGGAGAAGCTTTGTCGAAGTAAATGGGAAGGAGGTTTGGGGTTTAGGGATTTGGAGGTGTTCAATCAAGCCTTACTGGCGAAAACCTTTTGGCGCATCATGCAGACGCCCCACTCTCTGATTGGCAGACTTCTTAGAGCTAAATACTTTCCAAATGAAGAATGGTTGACTGCAAGGCTGGGTAGGGGTGCGTCGCTAATTTGGAGGAGCTTGGTTTGGGGAAAGGAAGTGTTGGAGTTGGGCATGAGGTGGAGAGTGGGGAATGGGGAACTTATCAATGTAAAATCTGATAAGTGGCTCCCTAGGCCTTCTACGTTCAAGGTAATATCACCTAACTTGGCTCTATTGAATTTAAAAGTGTCAGATCTTATTAATTCTAATCATGAGTGGAGGGTGGAGTTTATTTATAGCCATTTTCTTGAGGTTGATGCACGAACCATCCTATCTATTCCTTTGCCTAGAAATGGTGGGTCGGATAAATTGGTGTGGCACTACAATAAAAATGGGAGGTTTTCTGTGAGGTCAGGGTATTGGGTAGCAGCACAGGAGAAGCTGAGAAGAGATAATTTGCATGCCTCGGGAAGTGGTGTGGGTGGTTGTTGTGGGTCCCAAAAGGGATGGAAGCTTTTGTGGGGATTAAGACTTCCTAATAAGATAAAAGTTTTTTTATGGAGAGCATGCAATAACTTTATTCCATGTGCAGCAGAATTAAAAAGAAGGAAAGTTAGTGGGGATGGTAGGTGTTTGGGGTGTGGATGGGGTGATGAAACGGTGTTACATGCTTTGTGGGAATGTCCCTTGACCCGTAAAGCATGGCAGCACACTTTTCTTGGGGAAGTATGTAAAGTTTGGAAAGAAAGAAGTTTTCTTGATTTGTTTTTGCATGTATCCATGGTAGCATGTGGCAAGGATTTAGAGTGGTTTGGGGTGGTGGTTTGGCAGGTTTGGCATGAAAGGAATAGTAGGTTACATGGGCAGATTGCAATGATGGCTGAATCCTTAATCACCAAGGCTGCTGCTTGGTGGGAGGTGTACGAACAATGGGGAGATCATGGCAGTAATGTGCAGCAAGGTGCTTGCATTGGGCAGTTGGGTGGGGTAAGGTGTGATGTACAGTCAAATGTTCCTAGCGGGCAAGGAAGTAGGCGCTCTGGTAGTAGACAAGAGAGATGGGAGAAGCCTAGGATGGGCTCAGTAAAACTAAATATTGATGGTGCCTTGAACGTGAGCCAGGGTGTGTATGGTACAGGGGCAGTGGTTAGAGATGACAGAGGAGCCTGCCTTGGGGTGTTGGCAGTACCAAGTGTGGGGTTTATTAACCCACAGACATGTGAGGTTCTAGCATTAGTGAATGGCTCGCATTTTTGCTATCAAGCAGGCTAAGCAGGCTTCACTAATTTGGAGATCGAAGGAGATGCACAGAATGTGTTTGTGGCATTAAATTCCAACCTTGAAGACCTCAGTCCAGATGGAGCTCTAATTGATGAAGCTAAGGTACTTTTGAGTTTGTTTCAGTCTTGTAGTTGGGGTTATATCCCTAGAAAGTGTAATAAAGTTGCCCATAGTGTAGCAAGGGCAGCTCTTTCCATTCCGTTTCCTACATATTGGTGGTAAATGGCTCCAGAGTGGCTTTTACCAATCCTAGTTGATGAAGTATAGTACTTGAGATTTAGTTGGAGTGTGGTACTCTTCCCAACCGGTTTGTGGTGGGTTTAATGAGGCCACTATATACTCCTTGATGTAATATGTTTTTTTATGGATGAATTCTTTTGATCAAAAAAAAAAAAAGGGGAGCAATGAATGAAATATTAATATGAAAACTTCCATTAAATGGAAAATAATGAAAAACACTAGAAATTTGGAAAAAAAAAATATACATTTAAGACAAAATTAATGAAATTTTCACGACAGACAAAATTAATTAATATGTCACAACTAGATCTTTTGTTGGCGATCTAACATGCAAAATTCTCAATTTGTCTCCATTTCGAGCTTGAAGAGTATGTCGGATACCCGTCCTGCAATCATTAATCCTTAGATCTTTTGAACCGTGATTGAGGTCCTCACCTCGCTTCTTTTTTTTATTTCTTCTAGGGTGTTTGATTTGGGGCAATGATTTACAAGGTGATTCCTTTCTATGGAAGTTGAGAAATCTAGCATCTAACAGAAACACAAGGAGAACAATGAAAAGCAATGGGCTGAAAACAAAAACGTTTTATACTTGAGCAAACCAATGTTCTTTGGTTCTCTGACCACATTAAGATGGTATGAAGGCTGCACAGAATTTAGATTTTTGGTCAAAGTTTCTTCCAGCAGATTCTGATACTTGGACAATGCGAAGAAGAAATTATCCTCTTTCCGTGCAACACGTACATGGCTTTAGATGCGTGAGGCAACAGCTTCTCTCAAGCAATTCTTTCTCATCCTGCAGATTATATAGAGCTAATGATCAGAGACCAGTTTCTAGGTAGCCATTATAACTCAACTTCTACATCTTTAATTTGTGAAACGATAATATAAATAGTGAAACTGTTGTTGGAAATCTGAGAAATCCCAGAAACCAGGAAGTCCCAACTCCCAATGACTATGAACATCCAGGCAATCGACAGTTCGACATCATACACAATAAAAGGATCAAGTCTGACAAACCTGCTGCGCATACAGATCGAGATCTGCTGGACATGGATGAATTTCTACACAGTTAATGACTGGTCTGATTCTAGCACCAATTTATTGACACTACCATAGCACCAATTTACATACAAATTTCAATTAAGCTCGATAGCACCAATTTATACCAATAGCATCCCACTGTCAAGAATCTACTTGGCATTATTCCAATAGCTGCTAGCCAGTCGGTCAGTTTACCATGATTTGAATCTGAAATCTTGAACCCCTGCATGGTACGATATGTAAGCCTTAGGCCTTTCAGAAGCTAAAGAATAAATAGATTAAAAAATAAGCCGAAGGTCAATGAATATGTCGATATGAACAACAGAGACAGAGCTCAAAGGAAGAACAGCAGAGGCTTGACAATTCCAATTCATAAAATTTTACAACCATGAACTGGAAGCAGAGAGCTTGCAAATAATAAACATCAGCAAACATAGAACAACAAAAATCGATCATGCTGAATTTACAAGTCGACATTCAGGTACCTTTTTATGCAACATTGATGTTCCTTTGAAGGTAATCATTTGGTAGCAAGTCCGTCTGTAGTTTTTTAAACTCCTTCGACGCATGTGAAATGCTCCAACTGTGCATTGCAGCATAGTGTCTGGCCACTTTGACAGCTTCGAGGTTCGAACCTAGGTTGGGGAGCACACCCAACTAGGCAAGAACCACTAGGTCACTTGCAGTGGTTCCGTCTGTATTTAATAAGCTGAAGGCAAGGGATACACCAAAATGTTAGCCAATCAAAAAGCACAAGTAGAATTATATGTGAATCGGCTCAACAGAAGTCAAGCATAACTGGTCTGGATCTGTCTTTGTAAAACCAAATTTTTCTGTCCATATGGATTCTGCTTCTGGGGCAGCTGGGAGCACAAGGTTCTTCACACTCAAGACAATCAAATTATATGTGAATCGGCCCAACACAAGTCAAGCATAACTGGTCTGGATCTGTCTTTGTAAAACCAAATTTTTCTGTCCATAGGGATTCTGCTTCTGGGGCAGCTGGGAGCACAAGGTTCTTCACACTCAAGGTTCTTCACTTGTTCAGGTAACAGAAGAAACCCATCTAAACCCAAGAAAGATTCAATAAAAATAGTGGAGAATCTGGGCAAGAAAAAGTCATTACAGATTCCCAGTTCATCAAAAAAAAAAAATCCAACAACTATATAAAGCCAAATTTATAAACACAAATTAACATTCAACCAAAAGAACTCCTTCACAGCTAAAGAACATGCAAACAATCCATCAAATGAAAGATATGTAAGAAAATTTAATGAACCCGACATTGTGTAGAACCTAAGTATATATTCATATATGATTTAGTTTTGAATTCAAATGTCAAGTATAAGTTAAGAACTTAAGAAAATCATTTTGGTCCAACTTATCACATCTGTTAGAATTTGAAATTCATAAATACAGTTATGACTCATGAGAGTTTATCTGGTTTTTTGAAAAAGCAGTTGGGATGCATTGTCAGTTTCTTGATGGAAGAAACTGACAATACAATGCTTTATATATCAGATATTTTGGTCCCTTCTGATGCACGAATCATTCTCATCAATTAGTCCCATCACTAAGAGGATGCTAAAGGTGAAATCAGGAGAAGACTAAGATGGAAAACTCAACTGTGTCAAGAAAGCTGTCATGGACAATGCAAGTGCATCGAGTAAGTTTTCTGGGTTCATGTTCTTATGTTTAGTTTTCTGCAGAAATCAGTTTCCATTGAGGAGTATTAGATCTGTCTCAAAGGGATCCGTTAAGGATTTTCTTCCTCACTCGGATCCATCTCAAGGGGATATTACCTTTCTAAGATCTGTCTAGAGGAGATTTCACCTCACTTGAATCTTCTTCAAGGAGATTTCTTCTTACTTGGATTTAACTCAAGGAGATTTAATATACATGATTTGATCTAGTATAGGTTTCAGTTTATGTGTTTGTGATTGCTTAAGCATAATATTTCTAACAATTGGTATCAAAGCGACCATACATAGATCAATTACATGTTGAAGAAACTAACTGCATTACAATTGTGAATTCTGGGAGTTTTTTGTTCATATAATCCGCATACAGTTATCTACATGTATATTGCATATCTGATGCATCTATCCACACATGCATGCTCTCACCTTTGCAAATCCATTTTGCTCTGGATTGATGTAAGTGAAATTGGGGTCTCCCAAATTTAGTATCCATTACCCTCATTTAGTGAGAGGAGGAGAAAACGACCAGAGAGCAATTAAGGCAATCACCAACCTCTATCACTTCTATTGATCGCCAAATAGAGCCTTCTACCAAGTTGGTGTTGATCCAGGCCTTGCTTTATGAGCAGATAAGATATCTATCCTAAATATCAGTTTTCGATTTGGTGAGTTCCCTTGAGGTATTATAGTGAAACTATAATTTTATTTGGTTATTGATATTAATGTATCTGCTTACATTGTTAGTGTGTGGCTAAATTAATTAGTATGTGTTGATGTATTACTTGAATTATAATTGATGAGTGGGTCTTGGAGAAGCATCAATGGATTTTGGAACTGCATCTTGTTAGTATCACATACTCTTCGGTTTTGCTTTCTAGCTTTAATATTTAATTTGCTGCAGATTGTATTTTGGCTTTGATTCATGTTGCTGTTGATTTACAATCTTATATTTGGCATAGTCATCTTAAGTATCTAGCATGTTTTGATCTGTATTATGGCATACTCAGAATTAACCGAAATTCATAATCAATTATATCTGTATGATTTGCATGACAGATCTTGACAAATGCTGTTGCTATTTTAATTGTCTCAGTTGCTATATATGTCCAAGTGTTAACATGGTTAGAGATAACTGTTGACTTAATGGTCAGCAACAAGATCAAATTTGCTTTGTCATTCATACATTACAGATTGAGCATTATATCATGGGGACATGTGATTGTTTACTTGTTTAATTGATGTTCTTTCAATCCGAGCAATAGCCTTAGAACATTGCTTAGAAATCACAATACTTCTCTTGGTTGGGAAATTGTGTGATGAAAGGTTTTTGGCCAAAGAAAGAGATTTTAGCCATTTTTCAGATTTTCTGGAATTTCAACTCAGTCACTTACTTTTGCAAAAAAAAAAAAAAAAAAAAGTACTGATCTACTGGGAATTTGAGGTCAGTCTATTCTAAAGAATTTTAGTAGACATCTTAAAGAGTCATTTGGAATTGGAATCACCCAAAAGGGAATTTTCTGGGATTAGTTATGAATTTCCAAAGTCAGGAGTCAGTCACAGAAATTTTCTGATATCAGCTTATTAAGTTTAACCAAAGGTAGACTCTTATAGCACCTTTGATCCAATTAATACAGGACTTCTATTTCATGTGAAGATTACATTATATTCATCTTAGTGCATATTTATGTTTTTCATATTATTTCGAAATGCAAAATGATGGATATGCATGTTTAAAGTTTCTGATATTGATCTTGAAAACTTCATATGTGGTGTGCTGCCAAAGTGGTCTCATATATGAAGATTCTAAAGGATCAAATATGCTGGTGAAATATTTAGTATGAATTCAGTTATATGTTGCATAATAAAGTGCTGTCAAAGTGGCCAATATATAGCAATTACACTGTATTCAGTTTCATCAGAATGAGATTATGAGACTTAAAATTAAATTTGAGTATAATTTCCAAAGAAATTTACATCAAACATTTGGTTTCATAATCTTGTATATATTAGGTGAATGAACATTCAGAACTATTAGAGATTAGTACTCCACAAAGGACGTCAAAATCTCGAAAATAGAAGAGTTCATTTTCTGCATATATACATACATATTTTGGTAAATGGCTTTTAGATTGGCCATGATCACATTGTTGATATAAAGTCAATTTAATCTTCTTAAATGCTAAATGCTGTCAAAATGGCTTAGTGTAAAGAAGATTAATTGTCTTGTTTGGTTTTCAACAATAAAATCAAGCAACTTAAAATTTAATTTGATCCTTATTTCCAAAGAAATCTGGTATCAAACATTTGGTTCTTGATTTTGTATATGATCAAAATTGAACATTCAGATATCATTAGAGATTAGTACACCCCAAAAGATGTCAAAATCTTGAAAATGGTTGAGTTCTATTTTCTGAACATATGCATTTGGTGTGAAATGAATGTTCAAATCATGAATTTTCATTTTTGGGACATACAGACAATTCTAGTATTATGATAAACTAGAATGATTTTACTGATCAAGTTCATATACATATAGACATTTTCCTTTGAGCATCAATCAGGTTGAACTACAGGATGACTCAAATTTCAGAAAATGGTAGAGGAACATTGGGTTGAGCTTGGAGTACATGATTATAATCATGTGTTGAAAGAAATCCATCCGAGAATTGGCAGCAAATAAAAGCAAGGAGAAGCATTAAAATGAAAGAATCCAGTTCCTCAATATGTTTATGAAGTCATCAAAATGAGTTCATGTTCCAGCAAGTTAAGACTTTTCAAGTTAGCAAATAGTCTCGACAATTTTCAATGGCGGTGTTGGATTTCTGTACTTGTTCTTGACAGTTTGGATTTTGGAAAAGAAGTTGAGGAATATACATACTATTTTGGCTTTTGAATTGGTGGTTAATTACTTGGTATTTTCAAGGCTTCACATAGTTGGTTTTGAAATTAACTCTATGCATCAGAACGACGCAACTTTCAAGACAACCTTCAAGACTATTGTGTATTCTTGTTTTTGTTCTCTGGAGTTGTCTTCGCTCTATCAGTCTTTGGTGTTATTTTCATAAATGAAATATCATTTTGGTGGTTAATTCATTGATGAAAATAGAGGGAGAAAGTTCTCAAGGATGAATAGATACTGAAACTGCACAAGGAAAATAGAGCAGAAAGTTGCAATACGATAGATGTTCATGGAGCAACTGACCAAGCAAAACAAATTGAGCCATCCTCCCAGCCATTAGCATTAAAGACTATCATGACAGAGAATAGGGATGGTAAAAGATCCTTATTAGATGGAAATGCTACAAGAGATATTCCATGAAGAGGGTCAAGTTGCTCCTAGGCTGACTATAGTTTGGTGGAGGATATTATGGCTGTAATGGATAATGATTTATATAGACCCAAGCTTGCTGGAGACATGAAACTAACTACTGGGATTTTGGAGTCTGTACCCATCTAACCTAAGTGGGAAGAGGATGATGTTTACTTGAGGATACGAACAGATGCATTAAGGATGATGAGGTCAGCGTCTCAACATTCGAAGGCTGCCACTAATATCTTTATAAGAGGTAACCATTATTCTGCTCAACAACACTCAATCAAGGCTAGAGAGGAATGGTTAGTTGCTGAAAGCCTCAATAAAGGGCAGCTAAGGAAATCTTTAGTATAAGGAATTGCAAGAAAACATAGAGATAAGTTGGATCAACTACATCAACTTTCGACATCATCAAGACAAAGACCAACATCCTTACAAGCTATAACAGGTTCGCAAATCGTCTTGATCTTGTGTATATGCATATAAATATACATATGATAAGCATATATATAATAAAGTCATCAATGTTGAAGAATCCAAAGTAGTTGGAAATATGATAAGCAGTGGCACAAAAGTTCTCGGCAAGACAGCAAGAAGTATGGTTAATGAGATTAAGGAGTATGTTACAGGAGAGGAGGTTGGGACTATACATGTTTATGGAATGGTTGATTCTAGAAATATAGCAGCAGGTGGTTCAGAAATAGATGCAGACTCATCACAAGTTGTTGATGAAATGGATAAGTGATTTATCTATCAAGACAGCAATATATCAGTTTCAGATTAGGATTGCAGCAATATAACAATCCTAGACAATGGAGAAAAATCCAAGTGTGCAGCACAACGTGATTCAATTATGGATAATGTCATTACTAGCACAAATGCACAAAATGAGCAGATTGCAGGTGGTATAGTGTCAATACAAACCATAGAAATTGCAGAAGCATCACAATATAATCTTGAGAAAATCCTTAAGAGCAAGAAAACCAGCCACATCAGATGATAATTACATGTATCTGATCGTCATGGTGACTGATTTAGTAGAAAAGAATGATCTTATTTCAGTTATAGAAGCAATGCAGTCTATGAATAATGAAAAATGCAGAAATTTAAATGCTGCAGCTTGAAGGTTTTGTAGAAGATGATCACTAAGACCAGTGGGAGAAACTTCATTTTTCTGATCCTATATGTTGATGATCATATGTTATCTTCTAGCAGCAACATTTGTTTGTTGAAGGAAACAAAAGGAGAGTCAAGTCGTCAACAATGTCTAAAGCATATTAGTTTCATGAAGACTAGTACCCCAAGAATGCTTTTCTAAAGAAAAGCATGGAAAATATAACTTATACAAGGTCAGTTGGATGTTTATCATTCTTATTTATCATTGTATAGAGTTGTTTTCATTATTTTAGACTAAATTGATCAGTAAAGTTCACCTACATTTATGGAATTTCACCTTATTATCCTTCTGCATACTCAAGTTGTACAAATTCAGCAAGCTATCAATGAATAGCAAATCTTGCAGATTGACAATATTAAGTAGTGTGAAATATATGGTTGCCAATTCTATGTTATTAGAAATTCTGGCAGGACAACATATGCTTATATTATGAACGATCGTTATGGATTATGGATTAGGCATATGTTATGTTACTGTATTTTGAGGTAATTCATGTGATTATGTATGCTGCATTGTGATCTTGGAATGCTGATGCTTTTCTAATTCATCCTGACATTCTTTGATTCCTTGTAGTTGACCATAATTGACAGAATTTTGAAACAGATTGTTTGATGTGAGTTGAATTCAAAGTGCGCACACTTTAGTATCTAAATCATATATACTTCAGTTTCTAAACAATGTCAATTCAGTGGGAGATTGTAAGAAAATTTAATGAACCCGACATTGTGTAGAACCTAAGTATATATTCATATATGATTTAGTTTTGAATTCAAATGTCAAGTATAAGTTAAGGACTTAAGAAAATCATTTTGGTCCAACTTATCACATCTGTTAGAATTTGAAATTCATAAATACAGTTATGACTCATGAGAGTTTATCTGGTTTTTTGAAAAAGCAGTTGGGATGCATTGTCAGTTTCTTGATGGAAGAAACTGACAATACAATGCTTTATATATCAGATATTTTGGTCCCTTCTGATGCACGAATCATTCTCATCAATTAGTCCCATCACTAAGAGGATGCTAAAGGTGAAATCAGGAGAAGACTAAGATGGAAAACTCAACTGTGTCAAGAAAGCTGTCATGGACAATGCAAGTGCATTGAGTAAGTTTTCTGGGTTCATGTTCTTATGTTTAGTTTTCTGCAGAAATCAGTTTCCATTGAGGAGTATTAGATCTGTCTCAAAGGGATCCGTTAAGGATTTTCTTCCTCACTCGGATCCATCTCAAGGGGATATTACCTTTCTAAGATCTGTCTAGAGGAGATTTCACCTCACTTGAATCTTCTTCAAGGAGATTTCTTCTTACTTGGATTTAACTCAAGGAGATTTAATATACATATTTGATCTAGTATAGGTTTCAGTTTATGTGTTTGTGATTGCTTAAGCATAATATTTCTAACAAGATATAGAACCTAGTCAGATCAAATTGGATAACAAAATCATATATTCATAATTTCGTATACACAGATGAAGAATTATCAAGTATACTAGTCCTAATCATGGATTGATCAAATTCAAATGAAAATATCCAAACCTCAACGATCAAATCCTAGAATACAAAGAGACAAAAGCCCAGGTTAGAGATCGAAACCTGGAGATGAGCGATGCAGGAAAAAGAAAGAGCAAGAAATCACCGTTGCGTACACGTAGTTCTTCGCAGTTTGTGGAATTTCTAAAAGTCATCTCCCTTCTCAAAGTACCTTACCCAAACATTGCCTAAATGCAACAAGATGATCATGGAGCGGAAGAGGACTTTCACTATGAACTGGGACGGCCTCCACGATGATGACCGCTTCTTCGAGTCCTGGGAGAGAACCGGGGGCGTCGAATTCGCCGTTGCCGGCAATGCTTGTACGGTCTAGATCAGAAGGAGAGATCGAAGCTTTCTTGGCTAATAAACGAAGGAAAGAAGAGTTAGTCGGCACAATCTCTAAACAATGGCTGATGAGAACATCGTCGACGATCGCCGCGCCTAGCTCTAAAATGTGTTCGTCCTCGATGCCTCGTCACTCCTTGTTCAGGTTTTGCTCTGAAACTCACTTTAAGCTTTTTCCGATTGAAGTTTTTTTTTGCTCAATCATAACGATTTAAGTGTTTGGATATAGAAACAGAAGCAATCCGATGAAGAATATGGCTGGAGGTTGCAAGAATTTCAGGCCGAATCAGCTTCCTCCAATGAGCTCCGAAAAACTCCAAAGAGAGGTTCGTTGAATTAGGCATAGATTTTTGAGCAGATAAGGTGTTTGATGAGATGGTTGTGAGAAATAGTAGTGACTGTGATTGTAGATTGAATCTATTTTTCGGTTTTTGATTGTGTTTGTTTTGGGGTGGTGAAGGTTAGTTACCTTCAGAATGACAATACTATGCCGGAGAAAAAGCAGAAGGAGCTGAAGGCGACGATACATAGCTTACTTCAATCTATGGAAACTTTCGTGAATGCTTATGAGGTTTGTGTTTGTGTGCCAATTATTGATGCCTGTCAGTTTATGCATGTAGTTCAGGCACTTAATGTGAAGTGTTTGTAAGCCCTAGGCTATTGTAGACATAATGTAGGAGTCATATATTTGTGGAAGGAATAAAGTAATGGTTCTGTTATATGAACTTTGCGAGTTATTATATTAAATTATGAATTATTGCAGTGGATGCTGGTTGTGTTCAGATGTAAACAATTGCGTTTGAATTTTGAAATCTGAAATTTTTTCTGAGTGGGATGATTGTCTTGTTTATATATAGAGTAAATTTGATTCATTAATTGTGTCCATGATACCTTAGTCATGACATGTCACTAATTTCAATTCCAAATCGCAGATCCATTCTATGTTTGTAGCCCCAGATTTGTTTCAGTACAACTATCCACGCTAATGCAGGTTATATTTGTTTCGTTTTTGCATTTGTTTCTCAAAGAATTGCTTTGTTGATTCTGACTTAATGCAATTAATATCGACCTAAGTTTACCGTACAATACTTGGATAAGTCACGGTGATAGCTTTGATACTGAGAGTTGCTAACGTTCTGTATGGTTGCTCTGCCAATTAACAAATTTTCAACCATTTGCTGGTATGAACCCTTAAAACCTCAAATTTTCATAATCATTACTCATTCTATATGATTTATTGTGTGTCGTTATAGACTTATAGCTGTCCCTCCAACCTCAGCCTTGATGTTCTCATGCGTTACTTAAGTCATACAAACTGCCCTTGGAGATTTGTGAATGCAGAAACTAAATCAAAGCGTATCAGTTTGACTTATTACAATTGTTTATTGGGCAGAATTTTGTATTCTGCCATATTGTATTTTCATTAACGATGTCATATTGTCCTCTTCGAGAAATTTTCTTTTTGAATTTTGATCATTGACAATGACACTGTTTAGATTTTTCTGTGGAACTTGCTTACATTTCAACTGCTGCAATATATTAATAATTTTTTGTTGTTGGGTTACCAAGTTATTTATATTTTGTTTTGGTTTTTGTATGTTTGATAATGCTAGAAAAATTCTTAAGGGAGAAAGGTTTAAGATGACAATATACAAACTGGAGAGTGGTAATGTATCTGCAAGCAGTTCAAATTACTCCATTCAGGTCTGGCTTTCAGCCAGAAATTGTGACCTTGAGGGAATCTTATGGAGTAAGAAGCTCGTGAGGGGGATCTTGCAATTTGCAAATGCTACTGATTTGCAAAGATCAAGATCATAAAGGAGGTTAGGACTTTCACTGATTTGGGACTAGAGAACACTAAAGACTTGGTGGAAAAGGCTCATGTTGTGTTGAAGAAGGGTGTGACCAAAGAGGTGGCAGGGCCTATTTTGACAAGCTTAAGGAGTTGGGTGCTAATGTGGTGTTGGAATGAAATCAATTGTCTTTTCTTTTATACTTTTTTTTTAATTCATGTAGAATAGTGATAGATAAGTCTATTGATAAATGGTGATTTCTTTTCATTTTTTTCTTCCCAGTTTGGTTCCTTTTCTCAAATGGCCTTGTCATTTGTTTTTGGATTTTTGTAGGCTATAGGTTTTGGTTGTTTTTCTCGGTCACTGTATCAACATGAATTGCCAACTAGAATTTCTCGATGAAACAGATAAAAGAGAATGGGCAAATTTCTGAAGCCCAAGTCACCGTTAACCTTAAATTACTGGCCAAATTACTAGCCATGTCACAATCATAGACATGTCACTGTCAATCTCTGACCGGGTCACTATTAACCTCAAGTCACTAGCAAAGTCACGGATCATGTCACTGTCAATCCTTGACCAAGTCACCGTTAACCTCAAGTCACCAGCAAAGTGACTAGCCAAGTCAGTATTAACCTCAAGTCACTGGCCATGTCACAATCATGAACATGTCACTGACCATGTCACTGTCAATCGCTGACCAAGTCATTGTTAACATCAAGTCACGGATCATGTCACTGTCAACTCCTGGCCAAGTCACTGTTAACCTCAAGTCACTGACCAAGTCATTATTAACCTCAAGTCACTAGCCAAGTTACTGGCGATCATGAATACGTCACTGTCAATCCCTGACCAAGTCATTGTTAACCTCAAGTCACCAGCAAAGTCACGGATCATGTCACTGTCAATCCCTGACCAAGTCACTGTTAACATCAAGTCACCAGCAAAGTCACGGACCATAAGGAGAAAGAGTTCAGGTACCACACATATCGATTTCCCTCTAAATTAATATTGATGTACATGCACTTTGTTAGTTTCAACAACAGTTTTGGCGTTGGCTGCTGGTTGGTGCTTCTTAATTGGTGGCGGCGGTGTTCTAGAGCGATATGTTCTTGGCCTGATATCCTGGGATTTGGCCGCAATCGATTTAATTGGCAATAATTTGAATTTATTAGATTTTGGGACCAATATGGTTTCTCTGTAAAGTTAAGGGATGCGAGTTTATACACACACACACACACACTACTTTAGTCTTTTATTGGGGTCAATACTCTCCAGAATTATAGGGTCTCTTGGTCAGAGGACATCAATAAGTCTAGTAATTATGCAAAGTTTGTTTAATTTACTTGTTCATAACCTTCACTCAATAAGCAGAGTAGTGTTGTTTCTTGAAGGTATCTCTATTTTACAATTTATACGGAGCAGAGGCCTTGCGGCTAGTTACCGGTGACGCGGAGGCGAGACAAGTACGAAGCCAGAGATCTCAATTGCAATGGCAGCGGTCGTGGTCGATGATGAGGGGCTGCCCTCTCTTGGATGGGGGTCCAAATCAGTTTGGTGGCCTAATGGAAGATGGAGGCCCAAACCAGCCTGGGTACGGGTGCACAAATCAGTTTCGTGCCCTGTTTGGTCTTGGACAGTTATGGGCCTGGGCCCTAGTGGGCTACCTATGGCAGTAGTTGCTATGTGGGCTATTGTGGGGTCCACATAGTTCAAGTTTTGCATTTGGGATCCAGGCGATTTTGGTCCCATCAAATTGAGGTTTATGTGTAGTCATCCGACCTACAGAATGAATATTTATTACACACGTACATCTAAGTAATTAGAGTTTTCTGGCGCACCACAATTGAGCGCATTGGCAAAAGAAATTTTCGTACACTATTATCTTTTGTTTTGCTAGACTTCTAAATAAAGGAGCGGAATTGTTTCAAATGTAATGATATCTAATTACCCCATTAGAGACTTGTATCTTGTCATTCTGGCCAGAGTTTACTTAGAAATGAAATTTATCCTCTTCAAAAAAAAAAAAAAAAAAAAAAAACTACTATTATAATCATGGCTTTTAATTTCTCCTACTATTCTGTATCCATACTTCAGTTTTATATATTAGGTGGTCTTATTACAGCTTTATTATATTTACCCAACCCACCTAATAATGGATAATATCTATTAAATAATTCACAGATATGGGTATTTACCCAACCCATTTCTAAACGGGTAAACTCATACCCACCCATTTATCCTTTGGGTTAATTACATGTAAGTGCATTTTTGAATGTTTTGTTAGTCATAAGGCCACCAATTAATTTTTTCCCTCATAAGGCCACTAGATTAAAAAGGATGTTATATTTTGGATATAAAAAACCAACATATTTACATAAATGCCACAAGAGTAAAAAGTCAACAATCATTCTCTCTCTCCTCTCCGGCGAGGTCTCCGGTCAACTCTGGCAGGTCTCCGGCCGACCTCCGGCGGGTCTCCGGCCAACTTCCGGCAGACCTCCGGCGAGTCTTCGACCAACTTCCCACGAACTCCGACGACCACAAAAGCTACTGTCAGTAACACCAAAAGCTACTGTGGCAAGCAACAAAAACTACTCTGATGAGATTTCCGGCAACCTCCAGCAAGGTCACAAAAGCTACTATCACTAGCAATAAAAGCTACTGTCACTAACAACAAAAACTACGCTGGTGAGATTTCCGGCAATGTCACAAAAGCTACTATCACAAACAAAAGCTACGTTGGTGAGATTTCCAACGAGATCACAAAAACTACTGTCACTAACAAAAGTTACGCTCTCCAAAATCAAAAGCTACTATCCATACCAACAAAAGTTACTGTTACCAACACCAAAAGCTACTCTCACCAACAACAATAATCAGTCACAAAAGCTACTATCACAAACAAAAGCTACGTTGGTGAGATTTCCAACGAGACCACAAAAACTACTGTCACCAGCAACAAAAGCTACGCTCTCCAAAATCAAAAGTTACTATCCATACCAACAAAAGTTACTGTTACCAACACCAAAAGCTACTCTCACCAGCAACAAACACTATTGTCACCAATACCAGAAAACTACTCTCATCAGTAACAAAAGCTACTCTAACCATTATCAAAAGTTACTCTGACCATAGTGCAACAAAAATCTCAACCAAGAAATGCTAGAAAACTAAGTTTCATACAAAATTCTGATACAATGCTAGCATTACACCAACATACATGCAATAGCATATAAGATAAGACAACAATCAATCAATAACAAATGGCAATAGCCAGAATGTCAATCTTTTTGCTTCCTCTGAGCCTAACAGGGAATGCATTGTAAGCTGCATAAACTTGATTTGATTCTAAGAACCCATAGCAATGAATACTACTCATCGATCATAAACAAAAGTTCGATCCAAATATACTACGAACAATTACTTCACATTTTCCACTAGGCAATTAAAATCGAGGTTTTCAAAACAATTTGCAGCTACAAATTCAAATTCAAACGAAATGGAAAATGCGAATTACTTGGGAGACGACGGAGGCGAGTCGAATCCGAGACTTGGAGACAACGAAGCCGAGGCAAGGGAGCACGAGAACGCTAGGAACGTCGATGGCAGAACACCGAGAAAAGCTGACAGCTCTCGGATCTACACCGAGAATGAGATCCGGAAGCACACCAACACCAAAGTCAGAGGACGGCGACGTCGACCTTGTTAGTGACGACGACCGGAGCTTGCTCGCAAACCTTGAACATCTACACGCACTGGTGGAGCAACGCGAGCTTGTTGGCACCGTGGATCTTCGAGTCGCAGGTCAGGCACAGGTTGGCCGAGTCGGTGAGGCAAAAGAAGGCCGCCGGCAATAACTTGCAGGTTCGTAGGGCTTGGGGGAGAGGCCCGAGAAGCAATCTCAACGCCGAAGTACGAGCACAAGGTCGAGTTCACAGAGAAACCACAGGCGAGTTGAGAATCGGAGATCTGAGTTGGACTCCAGTGAGGTAGCTCCGATCGGAGCTTATTCGTCGTCGTCTTCAGGCGTGGCGGCGCCATTTCGAGGTTTTGCAAGCTTGGACCGATTGAAATCTCACCAGATCGGAGGCAGTGGTCGCCGAAATTAGAAGGGGGGAGCGTTATGCCGGTGGTCGCCGGAATCGGAGTCGGAGACCAAAGGTGCGAAAATCTGTGGTCGAGGAGAGAGAGAGAATGTGATCCGGGGGGGGGGGGGGGGGGGGGGGGGGGGGAGAGAGAGAGAGAGAGAGAGAGAGAGGGGGGGGTTAAAGGGCGTAGACTAATGGAAAAGAAAGTGGGAGGGTAAAATTGTCACGAATGAATTAATTTGTGGAAGCAAGTGGCCCTATGTGTACAAAAATAATTAAGTGGCCTTATCACTAATTAAAGTTTCAAAAGATCACTTATGTGTAATTTTCTATTATCCTTTTTCAATATGAGCAAGTTTTTTTTTTTTGTAATGCCTTCAGCTAATTAAAGGCTAGGATTTTTTTTTTTGGTAGTACCTTCCGACGTGGCTTCAGCCACCACAACGACGCCGTTTGCGACGGCGACGAGGACAACGCATCCTCTCCCCTATTCCATGGCTCGATTAGTTGAGACAACAACGCCTCGATGAGCTCCAGCGCGAGGTCCAACACTCCGACGTCACCATCGTGTAAAATCCAAATCCATGACAAAATCGATTTTTTTTCTTTTTCTGATTAATATTGTGTTTGCGGTTGTAATCCCGTAGATCTCTACAATTGAAGGTGGAGAGGTTAAGAGAAATGCACGAAAAATCGGATCTGGATAAGTGTGGAGAGGAACAAGAGATCAAAGACAAATCCATCTCGCCGGAAAATGTCGCCGAGAAAGATGTTTCCGAGCTTAATGATGGCCAATGTTTCGACTAATCCAACACCACAGGTCCGAAACCTGAGGTTCCCAAAACCGGAGTCGACGCGGTGGAGAAAACGCTGAACCGGTCAAACTGGCCGTTGGGGAGAGAAGAGGGTATTGGGTACCGAGTATTGGAGATCGTGGGTAAGTGAATGGGTTTGGGTATTGGGTAAAATTTTAGTACCTGTGGGTAACACTCATACCCACCCATTTTTATATGGGTAATTTACTATATATAAAAAGTCAGTTAACTGTTCATAAGCCGTTTCACTGTTCATAAGCCGTTTACTGTTCATAGCCGAGCCAAATAAATAAATAAAGTTCAAAGTAGAAGATGATATACCGCCAAACAGTTCAAATCCAGACAAAAGGAACCTTAGTGATGATTCCATAGTGCTCCAGAGGGATTATATGTGCTTCGCCTTCGGTAATACGACAGAAGCCTGTATCTACACCGACATAATCCTCTAACCACAGCAACATTCACTATTCCAGATTATTGGCCGGGTTTAGTGATTGATCAAAGCTTGATAGAGTTTGGGTTCTTTTAGATAACGTTAACTCTTCCAGATTAGCAGGTTTAGCTATTCATCAGAGCTTGATAGAGTTTGGGTTTCTATTTCATTAGACCTGATAAATTTTTTCTTTTCTTTTCTGATTTTGTTGTTCGTGGAACTTCATGTCGCAATCTCTGAGGAACATCGATCAAGTCGTCTTGTAATCAGATCAAGAGACTTTAGGTCTCGATCAATTTTGATTACAAAATAAGGTGGTCAGATCAAACAATAAATCAATAAAATAGAGGCCAAAATAAACATTTACCTTGTTCGATCAGTGAAGCTCACCTATACGGCTTGTAGACCAAAGGAAATCAATTATTTTGCATGATACAGACCAAACAAATTTTTTTTTTCTCACTGCAAGTCTTGCAAATGTGAACGGTGGTCTAGCAGTAACAAAGCATATATCTATAATAGAGAAAAAAAAAACAAATCTGTTTTTAATAGTTATCGAGATATATTATCTATAACCATGACAAGACTTATGGAAAACATATCATACTCAAATACAAAAACTAAAAAGATGAAACGTCATGGTGCTGGAAGTAAGTAAACATTTATTTAGATAATTGTAATTATACTATATAAGGAACATGTATATAAAACAAAAGATGGCAATCCTGTATGATTATATGGTTATATGCCATCCAATGTTTATGGACGCATGGATGATCTAAGAGTAACAATTATATCAGTGCAAGCTTAAGTGAACCACATGTATAATTATGAAGCTTTGATGGAAAAAAAATGGATGCAAGCCGTCATGAAAAAAAAAATAGCGAACCCAGTACACTATAGCTAATAAAAGAAGAAGAAGATGGACCCTGACAAAATTGAAAGGTGCACACTGCTATGAAAACAGATTCAATTAGGAACCGATGCAAGCTTAAGTGGTATGTGTAATGGAAATTGTGCTATCACGTCAAGAACAAGATTCGGAGATCGACTTCCACATCGCACAATGAATGAAGATATTAAACTCATAGATCAAAGTTAAGGTCAAAAGCAACAAGGCTGCACCAAAAACTTTAAGATCATCATGGAGTCTAAAAAATAAAGCAAGCGTGCTGATAACGTGTTATAAAGTAGAGAAAAGATGAAGAGAGAATAGTTTGGGGAGAAGTTGAAGTGTTCTCATTCAGTCTCATTAGCCTCCTTTATATAGAGATATGGTTTACATCAAAATACATAACTAATGAATATTTACATGGACATCCACATAGATAATAATATTTGCAAGACAAGCTAAATTAATTGTTTTCTACTTTGCTTCAATGCACACGGAAGAAAAGAACTTGTTTAGAAACGGAGCTTTTAATATTTGATGGTCAATATAATTAACTAATGAAGACTTGAAACGAAGACTAGTTAAGATTAATGTTTGGAGGTCGACCAACTATACGGGCTACCTCTAGTGAGACGATTGAACCTGGATCTGACCAAATCAAATTGAATGGGACATTGGTCGAATTAATATAATTTCGCCAATACCGGTTCGTGATTAAAGTAGCCATGCGTGCAGCGTGCATGGCCTCTAGTCTATAAGAAAGGACTCAAAGGAGAAGAAAAAGCAAACACTACTTACACCGGTATCAATTATATGAACATATTTAAAATGGTTCATATAAAATAAATAAAAAAATAAATGAGGAGTTCAATTTGTTTATAATAAGACAGTTGAAATGTTCATCATGCTTCAATTTTAAATTTAAATCTAACGATAATCCTACATAATTGAGTAAAGATAAATTAACGATCTGAACACATAGAAGCAAATGATTAAATCCTAAATACCCTATACTTGAAACAAATAGCTAGTAATTAACGTTGCGATCGGAGGTCTACCAGCTCTACGCACTACATCCAATGACCATTGAGCCGAGCTATGACCAAATGAGATTGACTTTCAGACTTTGGATATGGTCGAATATGTGTGCGGTCGTAACAAAGACCCGTTCATGATTAAAGTAGCATGCATGACCATCAGGCTATATATAAGAAAGGAGAAACAAACACTAACTAATTACACGATCATATATTATTAAAATGGTTCATATCCATAATGGTTCGTATCGCAAGGCCTCCTGCACTGTTTACGTGATTCCCTTGATTCTATTGTTTCTGTTCCTCTCATCCGAAATAGTCTCTGCAAGAGTTCTACAAAACCCAATCAGCAGTAAGTATCTCCCTCGGTCTTTTCTGTTCCTCTCTCTATATAGATACATAGTACGTGTTTTTTGTTTTCTATGAGTACGTGCTTGGTTTTTCGATCAAATTAAATCATATGAATGAAGTGCTTGAGATTATATAATCAATCGTATCTTCTTCATGGAGCCCCATCTCTTTTTTCTCAGTCAACTGCATGAAACGTACGTAGTAGGAAAATGGTTAACTGGGAAACCAAGAATGCATGCATGGTTTTATAATTATGAAAATACTCCATCGTAGTTATCTAATATGGGATCCTAGATCCTTTTGATCCATAGGATTAGTGCCTCCGGCGACTCTACGGTGGCCGGTGGTTAAACCTTCATGAAAAGTGGACTCGCATAAAGATTAACGTTTGTAAAAGTACGTTGAGACCAATTTCTTTGACTAGCTTTTGCAATTTTTTTACCAATCTACGGTCTGATTTTATTTCACCCAAAAGAGAAACACTATGATCTTACTTGTCGGCGCCCAAATTAAAAAATGATATGTGCAAGGAAAAGTTTTCCATTGCAACTTGCGCGGAAACCTTATTAGCTTTGGATTGGAAGTCAATTTGTGAATCAAGTGGAGGAATTTTTGTAGGGTTTCTTTTATGTCATCATGCCTCGTATTAGGTCTCATTTTATTGCTTTATAAACTTCGATTGGGTCAGATCAAGCCTGAACACGATATACCCAATCTATTAACAACTTTACAACAAGATCCAATTCACTTTGGTTGTTAAGGTTTCAAGCTTAATTATTGTCATTGCAGAAGTGAAAAGCATGCAGCATGGGAATAACATGGAGATTAATGAGGTAAAGAATCATGTAATAAGCCGATTATTACTACAAGTGCCACCACGCAGGGACCGGGTAGTCGTAAGAAGACCACCTACGCCTTCTGGGGGACAAGGTTGAAGTTTGCTTGGGTTATTGGTATTAAACTATTAATTACCTGTAACTTCAGCCAAGAGTGTTAATTGTTGCCGGTATATCTCCACTTTGGAGAGCTAGCATTAGGGTGTTTCTAGATGCTCACTGTGATTGAGAATTATTCAATCTGTTCATAATAATCGTATGTATAAAATCGTATTCCAAATGCTCACTGTGATTGAGAATTATTCAATTTGTTCATGATGATATTTATGTACAGATAAGAGAAAGACCATCTTTCACATAATTTAAAATTTTGCAATAATTGGTATAATTATATATACTAGCAACGTGCCCGCACTTCTCATTGGTAATATTGTACATGCTAAGGGAAAATGGATATTGACAGAAAGGAAAAGAGGTTTTTTTTTTTTTTTTTTTTTGAACATAGAATAGTGGTGGTTTGGCTATTTTTTCAATTTACACTTTTATCTAATTATATTTTATTGACTTAATTTGATAATTAGTATAAAAGAGTATTATAGACACTTTAAAATTTGGTGAAACCATCTGACACCAAAAGAGAGGCTCCATTTGATAATAGTAGATATATATATATATATATATATATATATTTTGTTTGATAAAATAAATAAAATATACAAGGATATATATCAATAAGTTTTTATACACCAAAAGAGAGGCTCCATTTGATAATAGTAGATATATATATATATATATATATATATATATTTTGTTTGATAAAATAAATAAAATATACAAGGATATATATCAATAAGTTTTTATAATAGAACAATAATTTTTGGTCTTTAATAGAGTATTGATTAGCATGATTATCTAATTTCGAAGCTAGAACTTCAACACCTGCATGATTGTCGATCCAAAAGGGATGAAATCGGAGGAAGATCGAATAGCTTAAAGCCTTAAAGCCTCTGAAGAAGACAAACATCTGTGAAATCCCATTAACCTTGTGCATGCAAAGGCATTCCTCGTCAGAAGTATAAACAACAAATGAACAAAGCCAGACGAAGAGCATATATTATATATTGACTAACATATTCTCGATAAACATGCATACAACAAAAATAGGTTGGACAAAAAGTAGTTCGCGTGAGTAATAATCCGGAAACACTGCAACGCTCTACAAACTTGGCAACACTAAGTCACAATTTTCTTTACAATTGTGCCCCAAAATCTTGAAGTTTAACTTGTGTTTTATTATGTTTTACCTATATTTATCTCATTTCCTTTTCTTTATGGGAAACCATGCGTTGAGAAGAAAATGACCATATATATAAGGCTTGAATGTGAAAAATTGGAGAAAGGAGAAGAAGATATGGAATTTGGGCAAAAAAAAGCAAATCGAATTTTCCAGCAACTAGTCTGGCGAGCCGCCACTCATGGAGGACCCTTTGTCCAGCCAAGGAGGACCATGGCTGTGGCTGTGAGAATCTCCTACCACTTGAAATTTAAACATCTCCCTACACCTTGTTCTTCTGTTGCCTTGCAATTTTGGGACCATTTGAGGGATAATGGTGTAAGGTCATCTCTTGCACATCTTGAGACCAAAGGAATATAGGTGATCAAAAGAAGCCAAGGACCTTATCTTCAACATTCTTGACTCCATTCTATCATATACATCTCACCAAGACATCCCATTTTCTCTCTACAACACCACACCACCATTTCCACCACCAAACTCATCTTTCCACCAATTCCGTAACCCGACCTCCATCACCACAAATCATTACTAGCTACTCTTATTTTCACCATTCCCACATCATGATCAAGAGCTTGGAGCAAGGAGAATGAGACATCCACAACCTCATGAGCTTAGGGACTCATCTCCACCACCACTTTTGGCATCACCACTATTTACTCTCTAACTCTTTATTCGTGATCTATCTTTGAATGTTGGAAGTTTGTCTATCTAGTTATGATTGAGTAGTGAATTTGTTGGGGCTAGGGTTGAAAGCCCTAGCCAATCTGATATGATATTGATATGAATAGTATGTTTGATGCAATTTTTCATTACCATCTTCACATGCTAAATCAAAAAGTGAATGCTTATTTTTGAATTCGACTAGTTTAAGTATAATAAATTTGTAATCTCATGATTAGTATTTTCACTATTTTGAGATTAGTTACATCTAGATATTAAGAGCATGAAAGCACACCATGTGTGCACGTGAGAGTATTGAGTTAAAATCACCTAGGCCTAGGATTGGTTATTTACTTGGTTATCTAAACTCTAATCTTTATGCATTTAGGAACAATGAATTGAGACTTGCCCAGTAATAGGATTTGTTCTTGGGTAGTTAATTATGGACTTGCCCAATTGGAACTGATAAAATCAAAGGAGTTTAGGCCTAGTAGTAGGGCTGTCAATGGGTCGTGTTAGGTTGGGTTCGTGTAGGGTCAAGGTATTTATTGTGTCGCAAGATACAAACCGAAACCTAACCCCTTTAATAATCATGTCAAAAATTTAAACCCAAACACAACCTATTTATTAAACGGGTTACCCGTTTCTAACCCGCTTAACCCATTTAACAAATATGTCGTGTCGTGTTAGACAAAATAACACATTTAAGGGTTAACAATGCGACCCATTTAACTAAAAAAAATATAAATTGATTAAATTCAATAAAAACTCCACAAGACGAAGAATATAAATAATTATATATATATATATATTCATAAATAATTAAATCCAATAATTATAAAGCAAAATATTTCAAATTGTCTAATCCTATGATTAAATACTCCCAACGTCCAATATTTAAAAAAGAAGTATAGCATAATCGGGTTATACAAGTTCACTTCGTGTTGGCGGGTTGACCAGTGGCCGACCCATTTATTAAATGAGTCATGGCAGGTTGACCCACGGTCGACCAGCTTTTTAATCGTGCGGGTTCAACCCGCTTTATTTAATACAGGTTTCGAGTCGTGTTATCGGGTCGTGTCGGAATTGACAGCCCTACCTAGTAGTCTTGCCTGGATGTTAAGAGGGTAATTGGGTATTTGGGATTGCATTACTTATAGTTTGATTATTAATGCATACAAGGGAAGGCTATATATGGTGGACAACCTAAGGAGAACTATCATCCATTTGATAACAACTTGTTTAGCTTAACTTAGTTTACTTTTTTTTTTTTTTTTTGAATGAAGGGCTGGTGGAGCTGCCCTCAAGCCTTGATTAATGAAACTGTCGAATACAAGGGGGGGACATTATGCCTAAACCCCTTAGTTTACTTTACTTGCTCTAGTTGTTTCAATTTGAATCGAAACTATTCCCAATTAACATCAAATCAAATCACTACACACCATCTTGCACATACTCACCATGAACTTGGGTTACTTGTGAGTTTTTGTTTGTGATTGTATATTTGCATATTTTTTCTAGTTTTCCACTAGGTCTTCCCTGGTTAAGAGGAAGATTTACCAATCTCTTGGGTATGATATCTTTTATTCTAAACTCCTATACTATAACTTGACCCTTATATTTGAGGGTGACCTCAATCCAAACACTTAATCACCGAACTATCCTCAATCACCTGCTCAACAAATGGCAATAACCAATCTGGAAACTTAAAAAGATATAAATTAAAGAAATTCTATAATGTTTGGAAACTAATCATCTTTACTTCTTTAGAGTATGTCAAGTTAATAAAAGTACAACGGCTAGAATAGACCAAAATTCTAGCTAGCACTTTCTCGGAAAGTGAACATATATATATATATATATATATATATATGTTCACTTTCCGAGAAAGTGCTAGCTAGAATTTTTCCTCAATCAACTCTCTGTACTTTTGATTTCATATTTTCTTGGTGTGGAAATGGTGTAAAGTCTAGCTAGCTCATGCATGCTTAACGCGCAAAGAACATGACTTTGGGCATACAAACTAAAAGTCCTATCTTATAATATTGACCCAAAAAAAAATTCTAAATTTAGTTCTATAATAAATTATAAATGGTTCATTCCTGCTAATGAAATTTGATTTCCATCTGTATATGATCCAATGGTTACGTGGTTCCCTTCATTCTAATGCTACTGTTCTCATCCCATATATTCTTTGTCAAACCTTTCGAAATTTCAAAAAGCAGTTAGTAAATCTCTCTAATCCTCTATTATTAGGATACACATTATTGTTCGTGTGCATGAAATCTAATATGAATGTCTGCATACCAAAAATGTGTTCTATGTCTATGAACATAAAATTATAAAATTATATTTGAAAGTTGTGAGACTACTTTAGGCTAATCAATTGTTTCTCAAACTTCTTAAATAGAGTGATACGTCTTTTAGGCTAATTCATTGCTTGCTACTAGGATCCTGTTTAGGAATGGAGTTTTCAATGTCTGATTATCAATTTAAAATATAATTAACCAATGAGAACAAACTACGCGCAACCTCTAATGTGAACATTGAGCCTAGCTAGCTCTGACCAAATGACATTGACTTGGCAATTGGTCGAATACGATTTTGCAAAGACCAGTTGTTGATGTCTGTTGATTAAACTAGCCCTAGCCATATATGCATGAAATTATGGGCTATAAGAAAGGAGGAGAAGCAAACGCTACTTATATAGTTCCCTTGATTGAGCATATACAATATACATATCATTATAATGATTCGTATCCAAAATGGTTCGCATCACAAGGCCTCCTGCTCTGTTTACATGATTTCTTTCATTATATTACTGCTGTTGGTCTCATCCGAAATAGTCTCAGCTGCCAGAGTTCAAAATATCCCAATCAGCAGTAAGTCTCTCAATCGATTGATCCATCTCTCCTCCAATTTTTTCTCTCTTTTTATAAAAGATAAACAGTGTGTTTAATTTGTTAATTGTTATGAAAGAGTGTCTGGTGCTTTTGTTCATTGATCAAGACATCAAATTAAATATCATATGAATGGGAATATAAAATGGATCTTCGTATATAGGTATGCATATACATATGTGTGTGTGTGTCCATGGCGTATATCCTTTTTCTCAAATGGATCGTGTGTGTGTGTGTGTCATTTGATGTAATAGTATTTAGAGACTTTGGGATTGATTTTCTTTGGATTAGCCTATAAAAGGTTTGAGTAGGGAAAGAATCCAATTGTTGAAAGATGAGTTTATTTCTAAAATGCCAAATACACCAGGCTAAAAGAAGAAAATGAGAAATGACATCAGTAGAAAAGTTAGTATTCTCAAATACACCTAAATTACTAAATAAGTTCAAAATATCCACGATCATCTTCTCAACGAATGAAGTGAACCATGGTGCTGGTCAAAAGGTTGAACAACTTTTGTTACCTAAAAAAAAAAAAAAGGGTAATCCGATCACTTTCCGAGAAAGGCTAAACACGACCAAATCACCTGGACTCTAGCTTTTATTCTAGGCTTATTCTAGATGTCACATAAGAAAATTAATTGGTGTAGAATTTACTATAGGGAGGTCCACTAGCTCATATTTAGCACGCAAAGAAACTTGACTTTTGACATATACAAGATTTATTTCTCGGTTTATCTCAACTAACTAATTAATAAAGAAACCAACAGTCTCATAAAATATAGAAAAAAACTAATTGCAGTTCTATAAAAAGTTCCATTCCTGCGAGGAAAATTTTCTATCTGTATATGATCAGCAAATTAAAATGGTTCACAAGGGCTGCACTGTTTTCACGGTTCCCTTCATTCTGTTGCTATTGTTCTCATCCAATATTGTAATCTTCTTTTCCAAAGCTTCCGAAATTCCTTCTGCGGAGTTCGTGGAGATTACTAAAGCAAAATCACCATCGTTGCCGGTTGGCGACCGAATCTTATTGGCAGTGGGCAACAATCCACCTATAGGAGTTCCGGTTGAACCATCGCCTCCAGATCATATTGGCTGAAGTTTCATTTGGTTCATGTATAAATATTAATGGTAGCCACTGAAAGGGATGTTAGTTTACAGTAAGGGCTTTTGAATTTAGCTATTATATTATTTTCTTTTCAGCAACTTAAGAAAGAACAAAGTAAAAGGAAGATGAACTGAGCCTGTATTCCTATTGTGCCTTTATTATGAATAAAATGTAGATTACAGTGAGCGATTTTATTTTGGTTCAAGTCAAATTAACATCACTGCTTTTGCAAGCAAATGTATTGTATACTTTTTAGATTTGGATTCTCTCTTAAACTTTCTAATTGTAGAAAAAAAAAACTAATCTATCTAAGAATACTTAGAGAAAGTCTAGAGCTCCAAGAACGTCGGAGCAGCGAAAACCCTACGAAATATTTCAAGGCCGTGTCCATGGGACGTCGTCGTCGGACGGGCGATCTGGTCGTATCAGTTCACTGGTAAGGGACAGAGGTTCTTGGGCAGGAGCAGGGGGCTGGGATTAACCGGGTCGTGTTCGGGGAGAGAACGACAAGCTGAGGGACTCCTCCTTGTTCTTTTTCGATCTGCGCGGCGGAGGTTTCGAGCAAGGGCGGTGCGGCTGAGGGGTTCGGGTGCGCGGCAGAGGCGGGTTGTCATTGCGGTTTTTTTCCCTGTTTGGGGTTGAGAAGTCTGACGGAGGCGGTGGTGTTCGATCCTGTATCGGATCTGATTTCGATTGGAATCGCGATCCAATACGATCCGGCCGGCGAAGTCAGCGGGTGGCTGTTCGGTGCGGCGTGGCGATCCGTCGGAAGCCGAGGTGCTGTTCCGGCAACGCAGGCGGGTTAGCTCCAACCCGCGCTCTCTTGCTTGGTTTCTGGGCTTTTGGGACTTCCCTTGGCTGCTGGGCTGGTTGTTTCTATTCCTCTTTAGGAATAAGTATTTTTTATTTATCTAGTGTTTTTTGTCTACATTTTCCGTTTTCACGGACAATCTAGGCACCTTTGTGCATCTAGTTTTTTGTATTTGGTCTGGTCTTGTCAACTTAATTCTCAGTGGATCTTGTTGTACACCAATTGCGGTCTCTAGGTAACTAGATTTATTGGTTAAGAATTAGGTTGGGAGGGCCGGATCTTTCTGGCGCCTCCGGCGTAATACCAAAAGGGGATCCCGCTATGTCTTCGTATTGATTGTACAATGAGTGGGTCTATTTTTTTATGTATCATTGTGGGTACTACAACTATCTTCTTGTCTGTCTATAGATGACAGCGGAAGGGTATGTAACGGCCTATTCTGGCTTTTGATGAATATATATTCGCCCTACTGGCTCGATTTTCAAAAAAAAAAAAAAAACTAATCTACCAGCCACAAATTCATTAATTGGGAACAAGGTTAAGAAATTTATAACTTTATAATTGTCACGTATTTTGATCTAATAAAAAGTTTAAGAAATTTACGTAAAAGCATGGATATGAGGTGATCCGAATCCAAATTCAAGAGACTCTCATCACAATTAATTCGAACTTTAGATTCACAGACACCAACAGTAACACATTATCAAAGGTAATCATTTTCTTGTGAGATGATGATAATGCATGTGATCATTTGACTCATTTCTTAATTATTTGGCAATGTCATTTTCCTCAACTAGACTTCACATTGTTCTTAATATATATGATCGCATGCATGGCTACTGGGTAGATCGTTAATTGGTCACACACACACACAAACGTACACACACACACACTTGTGCGTGACCTCAGCATCATAAATACCAAATCACCTGAAAATTAGATCGTCGTGGAAATTGACACAGATGAAATTTTGATTTATATGGTATTAATTAGTGCATAGAACTCTTATGTATAAGCGCGTAAAGACTTGACTAGTTTTATAGTATGTGATATTTAAGATCTTATAATTTTATATAAGGTTTTAGATTTCGCATGTGAGATGGATAATCTTGGAGCAATCAATGCTTCCGTTTTTTTTTTCTTTGTGTGTGGCTGTTTTGATAAAACAAAAGTTGTTTCTCCGATTCATAACTTTTTATTATTGAATGATTTTGTTTTAGAGAATAAATAATTTCATTATTTATCCATGACCAGAATACACGTTACATCAATTGTTGTCTTATACCAAAGTTATAGATAGCACAAGTCGCCAAACAAATTGATTGGTAACCCTCATTGCAAAAATATGAGCTCGCTTATTCGAACCTAAAAACAAAAGAACCCAAACCCTCACAACTTAACTACCTTCATAGTAAATTTAGTCGCTAGAGACCTCAATTAATATATAACTAGAAAAATTAAGAATTAAGAATTAAACCAACAAAGACCCAACTTCATTTCCAGGCAAAAAGCTGAAAAACTAGCTTGTTGCTTGGTATCTTATTGGTCATCTCTGCTTGCTTGAATTAGTTATTAGTATGTTTTCTCTGTCCATATTTAACTGTGATACCGCCGGAGCCTACTTTGGTACCAATAAACCCACTTACCATGACCTCCCGCGCATCATGATTTAAATTGCTTGGATTTCAACAGGCCTCTATCTTTGTGGGTTATGTCAATTCAATGACCTCAATATGGCTTTCTTGGTTCCTTGTTAGGCAGGTCTGGTTTGTGCTGTGATTCATCTTAAGCTTTGTATTGTGATGCTAGAATAAACAAGCAAGAAGCTAACCATGGCCTATAAAACAAGAAAAAACTTCTAACTGTGTTTGATAATTTTGATAAAAGGTTCACAAGGCCTGCGCTTTGTTTACAAGAAATATAAAACTATCCAAGAAATAAAAGAATGCTGCTGTTTATTTTACTTTCAGACTTCAACCACGTCCAATAACTGGCACAGAACACTATTCGGTAGCTTTGATGGACCTGCCATTCATTTACTTTCTACTTGCAATTCACTGAGAATGATCGGTTCTTCGGTTAGTCCATTTACGGTTTTCATCAAGTCATGCCCAGTGAATCCATCGTGCTTTGCATAAAATAGGTGCACAATTTTGCACATGTTCCAAAACAGGTCCTTGCAAGCTCTTGGAACTAAGCTATCCTTCTGCAAAACTAGTCTTTGCAGTTCTCTCCTCTTAATGGTTATAATGCTCTTCATCTCACTGAAGGTCTCTTCTTCAGTAGCACTGCCATTGCCATGAAGCATGGCCAATGTAACAGCATTTAGCTTCCCTTCTGCAGATTCCCTCTGCAAAAATGTAAATAGATGGGACTTCAATTCTCTTCTTCTGTTTTAAGAGAATTATAAGGGAAATGGTTGTGTACCTTAAAGGTTTGCATATCATTGAGAAGACGCCCACAGGTGCTCATAAGTTTATACAACTGGTGGAATTCGAAACTCCATACAGCCTCCTCTGAGAGCTTAGGCCCTACCAAATAGAGAGCTGGAAGCACAATCGGTCCCAAGGCAAATGATACATATGCATTTTCCATGTATTCATCCAGTGCCGGCACCGAATTGTTTAACAACCACTGAGTTTCCTTCAGCATAGACTTAACCAAATCCAACCACTGAAATCCAAAGATAGCTCGCATCATGCCAAGTCCAATGAATAAAAGACATTGACTTCACAATTTAAGATCACTTAGATATTTCAATGAATTGAAGCACTAAAATCACTGTCAGATGCTCAGGAAGACAACCACTCTAAAAGCAATTTTACTGGTACTCGATCAATAGATAGAACAATGATAACATGGACAAGTTAAAGAGATTCCATCTTACAATCTCTATGACGTGATTTGTTACACTGCGCTGTTGCCGCGGGAATGCATTGGCTCCAATCTCATTAATTGTGCTCTTAATTGCTGAAAATATGATTTCAACTTGCTCAGAACAAGAATCAGTTTTTGCGTTCACATCCCACCTGTGGTTCAAATGTATAGGTCAGTATATTAGGAGCACAAGCAAAAGTGTAGGACCAACCTCAGATCCAATGGAAAAGAAAACATACTTCTCGATCAATTGTATAAGGTTTACTAGTTCCTCTTCAGAACCTCCAACGTCAAAGAAATCATCAACCACAGTTGTAAGCACTCCGTTTTTGGCCCATGATATGCGGGCATCTGATAGTTCAGGAGGGAAAAGGGTTGCAGCAGCAGAGAAGTAACAGTATGCCTGCTTCTGCCTAGCAAATTCTAGCTTGTCTAATCTGCTCTCGACAACCCACCTGCTTACATGAAGCAAAAATCACACTCCAGGAAGAAAAAGAACACAGAAAAAAGTGTTATCCATTGTCTTAAACAACAAAAGCAAGTAGAAACTCTACTAACAAACAGCTCAAAAGACGGAGAAAAGAGGATGAGGAGGAGGAGGGACATCGACCTTGAAAGATACTTGAGTTCTTCCCGATGAATCGATTGACACATATTGAAGTCTTCCACTGCCAGTTTTAGGAAGTCTTCATTCCCAACATTTGAACAACTACCGCAGGAAGAGTATCAGGAGACATATGTAATATAAACTGACCCATCATGATAATCCAGAATAGTCATATTATTCTTAACAGAGAGGGGAAAGGAAGAAGAGGATACTAGAGGATATACCGATAAGAAGATTTTAAAATCTTTGTACTATCAGTGTTGTAATATTTTATTGATTTCCTGCTTGATAACCGACCCAGAGTTGCATAGGAAGGAAACCGAAGAGCATCATCCACCTGAAAACAAATAAAAAGCATTTCTAATGACTTATCATGGGGTTATAGAGATAAACATCACCACATCGGTAAGAGAGACTTATCTTAGAAATTACCTGATCAATATGGTTATTGAGTTTATGAGCCTGAGTTAAGTTATTTGATAATTCCTGTTTCAAGAAATGACTTGTCCAGTAATGTTGTTTCTCTAGAACTGATTCATCTGGATGAATGATGACTTCTGAAGCCCTAAAAAGTTCTAAGGCAGCACCAGTGTCCTTCAGATATCCTCCAAGGGAATTGAAGAAACTGTCTTCTGAAAATTGACTTAATGGATCTACAAGACAGCACAATTCAATTATACTATTTTTGCCAAAACAGAGTCACGAAGACCAAGGAACCTTAATTCAACAGTACCTGCAGAAACATCATATCCATGAAGACGTAAGAGTCGAAATGCCATAGCACAGGTGCCAGCACCTGAAAATATATCTTCATCCCCCTGCAGCCAGCATCTGTTTGTTGGGTAATGTCATGCTTCCCCATGGATGAGAACTAATACAATCTCACTTGAGAATAATAAAATAATAATAATGTGGAATCCAGTTTCATGAAAGTTACATTCCACTACTGGTGTAGACATATGGTGTCGGATTTGATACCTGTATGTTTCATCGAGTACACTCCTTATTTCCTCCCTGAAATGTCGATCAACGCCCATACTTTCAAGACTGGAAACCATAGAAAGGCGAGCATAGTTATCTAGAGGATAAATCGTTGGAACTGGATAAGGTAAATTAAGAATAATCAGTTTAAATCAATCTCAATGTAGCAAATACAATTAAAAAGAAAAAAAATATTGATGGAAACTTGGAAAGTATGAAGGTAGTAATAACCTGCACTTCCGAACTTTTCTATGAGTGAGCGTAGATAACTAAGACAACCAGCATTGTTGAGGTGAGTAAAAGCAGCAGCAGTAGTTGATGGTGAGTTAAACAAGGACCCATTCTTCTTCTGGTACTTCATGACCATCTCCCAGTCCTGTGACTTTCCGATTCCTTCTGAAATATATGCGAGATAGGCTCTCCACCCCTCTGAGTTGCTTCTGTTGCCTCTAAACAATGGCATAATGGAACATAATTTTCAATTACAATGAATTAGGGTGGAATTCAGAAATGTATTCCATGGCTTTCACAAGCATAAGAACCAATTTCATTCTATGCACTCATGCATATCTTAACTCTAAGAAAGGAAACTTGGGCTTTTTCACCCAGTAACGAAAGAAAACATTCTAAGATTCCAATAACAAAGCCAAACCTGCATGTTAAGCTCAGTTGGATTGACTAGGCAAGTCATATAATTTAACCAAATAACCAAAACCCAAGAAGAAAGTTAAAAACATACCTTTGAAGCTCAAAGTCTCTCCTGAGAAGTAAAGCATCTAAGGTTAATCCTCCCAAAGGTAGATTCACATCCAAATTCATTGCAGATTCAATCATGGAAGGAAATATTATACCAAACCCAACAGGAGATGGTTGCTCTCGATCAGTAGCTGAAGCTAAATTTGACTCGATAAAATGCAGACCTAAAATAACAAGGGTATTAATTTATAGAACATTAATGCAGGAAACTTAGAAATATGCAATATCAATGAATGTACCCTTGTCAATTAGTTCTTCACCAATATTCCATCGCTTTAGTGCAAGGATGCATGCTAACGTGGATAAGAGGGCATCTTTTGTTAACAACTGATGCAGATTAGGAGGACCCCATGAGCCATCATGAAGTTGATTATCTAACAACCAATTTACGCATTCAGGGAAGAAAGGCTCCTTCCCGGAATTTGGAGAAGGGACCATTGCCACCCAAGCAGTGTCATATGATGAAACAGAGAGATCAACCTTGTTGAACATCTCCTTTATTCTTTTTTTAGTTCCATCCAAACTCTGCTTAAATTAAGAGAAGCATTATGAAATTATTAATATTATAATATAGTATAAGAAAATCACAGAACTAGTGGGGCTGAGCCTACCAAAACAGCAGCATTTACTTCTGCTGTGCCATTTGTCCTTGGAACTATTGAAGCTGCTTGTGGCAAGAGAACTTTTCCTAATTTTTTTTCTTCAAGAAAATGTATACATTAAGAGCAAAACTCAATCCAGATTACCAAAAGATCAGTGCTTTTACACTATGGAGAAAAGACACAAAAAATGATAATCAGACAACTCTTATTAAATGCTTTACATATACAAAAGTCCGATATGTCTTTGTGGTTTCATATCAGTAGTATAATCCAATCATATAACCAACAGCTAAAGAAATCTATTTACTTTTAAAAGCATCTTTTAAAAGTAAATAGATTTCTCACAATTCATAAATATCTTGCTCCTCCCACAGAAGCATAGAATGTTGAAATTGAAAAAGAGAAAGGAAAAAAAAAACAATCATTTGAGTCTTTCTGAATTCACTACAATTATAACCTGTCTTCCAATTAGTATTGGTCTCCATGGATCCATTATCCTTCTATTTCCTTTAATCAGAATCTGTACAAATTGAGGAACTACTCTTTCTTGAAAGGCCCACCAAACTACAATCCTTAGTAATCTATCAAGCCCCTTTTCCAGTCAATGATATCATATGTTTAGTTTTTCTTTTTACTTCTCTATTCCTCCCCTATAAGGCTTAGTCCTCTTGTTGCTTTCCCTTTTCCCATGCTTTGAAATTGCTTTCTAAAATTCATGCAAGAACCAGTACAAAGAGAATGAGAGTTTGAAATCTGAAATCTCAAAGATAGATAACATTCTCCATTTTGTATAAACACAGAAGACAGAGAACTCTTTTCTCTCCTTCACAATAATTTTTTTTCTGTATTCCTCTGGTTGGTTCTCTACCAGTTCTTACCAACACTCACTCAGAGTGTGAAATCTGAATACTACCTTAGAGTCCTACACAAGGTCAAAGACTAAATATTAAAACATCCATAAAGCCTAAATATAAAATTTCTCACAAGTCACAACTCATCTTCAGACCCCACACCACCATCTCAAAAATTAACTTCAGAAGTCACTCACAGGAAAATCTAAAAGATTGAGGCATTGATTACAAAAACTCATCAACAGAGCAAAGATCAATCAACAAAATAAAGAACCCAATTCATGAAAATCATGCATAAACCCCAAAGAACAAAGAAAACAAAGCCAAACAGAGAAAGAGAGAAACCTGATGGGGAAAAGGTGCAACACCTGAAAGTGTTGAGCTGGGAGAAGGACATGGTTTAGAGATAAAGCTTTGAATCTCTTGACTCTGTATTTGAAATGGGGTGGTATATATTTTTATATGAAAGTGAAGGAACGGGAATAAAGATGGTAATAGATACGGGCAAGAAGAGACACAAAACGACGAGTTTGTCTCTGCGCGTTTGTGTTTGTGCTTTCTATAACTGTGTGAAAGGAACAGATGGATGGTTCTTTTGCGTTGGAGCCTCGGAGGTATCTAAAAGCTGTTGCTCTACAGTTGTAGTGGTCCTAGATTCTGATATTTTCTCTGTACATGCACAGGCTCATAGACCTGCGCTCTTTGACCTGTCAATTACTCATTTGACCAATTTATAAAAATACATATATCTATAGTATTTTGACATTATATGGACAATTTTATTGTTAATTCATAAATTCTGAAATGTGTATGTATTTATTAATTGAGAAATGCTAGCAAAATGTTAAAAAATTTCAATCAACTTATTTGATAGCAGATACTGAATGATGTTCAATTCCCTTGAGTTTTTTGTGATTAAAAAAATGAATATCATAAAACTACACCGACACGTTAAGAATGTCAAAGAATGAGATTATTAGTCTTTTCATCTTAATTTATGTAAAATGTGAGTGTTATCCCTACAATCGGAGCCAAGTTAAAATTTTCTTTTTCCTTTTAATGTAATTTGATACATGCTTTGGTCTATCTCTATTAAAAATTAGTAGTGTTTGATGGATACTCAGTGTTTAGTTGGGATTGGGCGCATTTGATATGCTTGAAAGATACACTGGATTTGATCATACATGGAATGGAACGGTCCAGGCAATAGTATGGATTTCATTTTCAAAGAACATTGAATGGGATGAACTTCATCGGATAAAGATAGTAGTGATTTCCTTCATTTTATTTCCTAGACCCATTTTTGGTAGTAACAGTTTTCCCCCATCAGTTTTGAAATTGGGACTTTGTGGAGTTCTAGTTTTTTTTTTTTTTTTTTTTGAGGGGAACGGAATCATATTCCATTAATATAACGATCTCTCTCAGTCAAGCTAGAAGAATTCAAAAATTCCTCATAATACAACTCAATGCACAAAACATATTGCATATAGCAGAGCTACCAAAAGTAAACAAACCAAACTAAAAAAGAAAATGCAAAAAAAAACAAAAGTAACAACTTCTACGCCTATCCAACCCTAAATTAGAGCCATTGACTTGACAAGTGTTGACGCCTAAGACCCTTATGGTGTACATCACCACTCATCAACCTACAAACAGCTTCAACCAAGGGAGATCATGGCGAGAGTACTTATTAAAAGCAGGAAAAAAACTCAGCTACCTCCCAGCAGACCATACCAGGCCCAATCCGAAACAAAAGAAAAGATGAAAGTCTACCAATAGGCCCACCAACCCATTAACCCACAACTCCGGGCCCAGCCCACACCCTAGGGTTTCTAGCCAAGAAACCTGGAGCGCAGACCCGATGGAATCTGGCACCTCCACCGCCCGGCCTAACCAGATTCCTTCACTGTTACTGACACAAACCGTTGTCGAAACCATCTCTAAACGAAGCAGACCCACCGACCTTTCCTCTCACTCTGGATCGACGTGAAAACAACCTGCCAGAGACACAGCAACCCTTCACCGATTTGGTGGCCAGCCACTGTCCTCCACCATCTTTGAGACTTGAGCGAAGACCCTGAGCCCCGACCCGGAAATCAAAAGGTCCGAACCTTCCCCTCAAAATCAACCACAAGCCCAGATCGAAGCCAATCAATCTGTTGCCACTGAACAAAGTCTAGATCAAACCCAGAAAGCACGGTCAGAGACGCTTCCGGAACAGAAAGCCTCTCGCCACCACCACGATCGACACTGAGAACCTGCCCCGCGCCGCCGCTGAACCTCGCCGCTTCACGATTGCTGCTACCTGTGGGGAAAGTGCCGCCGCCAAAGGAAACCAAGGTCGCTTTGAGAAGCTCGGAGACGCCTTCTCTTAATTGTGGGGAACAAATTTTTTGAGTACCTAGTTAATAAAAGATTTGTCTCCTAAATTTTCTAATAAATTTTAACTTTTGGTACCGTTTTTTTTTTTATCTATACTATTATTAAGAAAAGAGGTTTTGTTAGCCAAAATGCATATGAAATTACATATGGATCCTTACATCATATATTAATTTGAAATTCACTTTGAATCAGCCTCCAAACAACATTCGATGGCATCCTCCCAAGCAAAGTATGATCAAGATAAACTTTGACGGTTCTGTTAAAGCGAGAGCTGCTGCGTCAGGCTTCATTTTCAGAGATCATCTAGGGAATCCTCTTCTGGCCAGTGCTTCGAGCTCAGGGCATGCTTCTGTGCCAATCACGGAAGCAACGGCTCTACGGGACAGCCTTGCTGCTGCCAAGGATAAGGGGTTCCAGTTCCTTGAGGTGGAAGGAGACTCAAAACTCGTTATTGATGCTGTTAATGGAGTCTCTCATCCACCTTGGCGACTGAGAAAAATTATCCAGGACATCCGATCGCTTGCTACCTCTTTCTCCACTATTACCTTCAAACATGTGTTTCGAGAGGCAAACTTTGTTGCTGATGCTGTTACTACTCTTGGTCATCTTTATTCTGATCGTGTTTGGTGGGCGAATCGCTTCCCACATGCGGTCACTAGGGCTATTTTATTTGATTCTGTAAACGGTGGAGGCCAACGTGGCCTTTGTATCTGACTTTATGTTGCGTATCAAAAAATATATATATATAAATATATATTAATTTGAAATTATATTTAATAACTAAGGGATAAGAAGGTAAATAACAAAATCAAAATTGAAAAAAATAAGAAAAAAATAATTTACTTATCTACAGATAACTTCCCACTTACTCACTATGTGCATTTCATCTAAGAAAAAACTTCCCACTATTTGTAATAACTCCCCACTTATTTTGAAAAAAGCGTTTCCACATCTATTTAATTAATAATTATCCACACCCATCAGGTGTGTTTTGTTCTAGTTCTATTTATTTTATCAAAAATGGATGTCAATCTACTTAAATGTAATGAGTATACAATATACTCATTACCCACCTGTTATGAGCCTGTCAATATTAAGCTATTACGTAAAGATGCTTGAGAGTGAGTATTTTTTTTTTTTTTTAATAAAGGGTTGGTGCGGCTGCCCTCAAGCCTTGATTAATGAAACTGTCGAATACAAGGATGGGACATTGAGCCTAAACCCCTTATTACAATAAGCATCTAGAGTATTTCCTGAAATAATATCAGGAACCTCTACATAAAACATGTATTCTAACAAGCACCAACTAGTAAAGAGTGCTCTACTGGCTTCTCCATTTGCTTTGACATTGCGGTGATATAACGGAAAAATAACTCGATATGTTACACGATTACAAGGTAGCATAATTACCATAAGCACAACTTTACTACTATGTTGCCGCCGGAAGAAAGATTCGACGACACTTAGCTTCACCCTGCCCCTAGGCGGTAGCGACCATTTGCGAAGCAAGGAACTCGCCGCCTATCTAGAGCAGACAAGGCACTTTGAGTGCACACACAGGCACAAAGCCCGACTAGCCCTACACAGTAAGTGTAGGGACTTATTACTTGCAAAAAGCGCATCCAAACTAAAAAACTTAAATAAATAAAAACTGTAAATAAACAAACAACTAAAGCAGGGCCCAAAAATTGAGCCATAACCCAAGCATAAGCCCAGAAGGGGCCCATTAGCAATGTCCAGGCCCAAGAAGCCAAAGCAGCAAGGAGCCTAAACCCCTTCACAGCCCAAATCCACACCTGCATCCGCGGCACCACCTAGCCACCATGTCCACAGCCCAGCGCTCGACGTCAGGCCTCACCACCCGTGCGTCGCCGCCGGCCTATCTCGGCACACCATAGTTGAATCGCTCAAACCACCACCATGGAGAGTGAGTTTCTTTTTCAGTAAGTTATATTATTTCAGTTTTACCAAATCATAGTTGATAAATGAAGGGCATTTGTAGGGTTATTCAAAATTTAACCATAAGCCTTATTGACTTAATTAATAGTGATAACAACTAAAATCAATTTTTTTTTTTACCTTGCCCTTAGTGACTGAAGACGGACCCTCTTCACTCGATCGACACCTTTGAAAATTATACTCAAGGTATCCAATACTCCCTTGCTTGTTGTCGCTTCGGCGATCTTCTCGAACGTTGAATTAATCATCTAATCCTTGATATAGAAATAATAACACCTTCTTTGTCTCTTTCTTTCTTTGATCTTTGAGAGTGGACTTCTACCCTAGATTGTATGCAGCGATGGATCTAGGATCCGAAAATAAGGTGGGCTATATTTTTAGATCTCTTTCTTTGGGTGAAGCCCAAATTTTTTTTTTTTAGTACAACTATACACAAGTGTAGGAGTTGAGTATGCATGCATCATTGAAATGGGCATATCAATCACAATCCCAACAACTGGTGCAGAAAGAGTAGGGTTGATTAGTGTGTGTATATTGTGAAAATGATAGAAGAGTAGGGTTGCTTTGTCTTCTAAGCCATAATTCACTTCCACCAATACGTTAAAACTTCAGACTAAATTACTCTTTTTTGCTCTATCTAAACAAACCCAGATAAAAGAACCAAGAATACCCAAGAACACTAACCAAACCCAGAAATTAGCAAAACCCCAAGTACTTGGCACTTTGGGAAGCCTCCAGTTCTCATTGTCCCATGTTATAGTGACTGAAAATTTGAAGGTTGAAGGACGAAGGATGAAGGACAAAGACAGAAGACGAAGGATGATTCATGTAAAAAAAATTTCTTTCTCAAAATAACCTGATTTGGCTAGGTATGGGCCAGGGTTATAGGTATACTTGGAAAATTTTCGACCGAAACTTAGGTTGGGCTATAGCCCAACCACCCCTTGACTTAGTTACGCCCCTGATTGTATGTGGCTTGTTGCTCTGGAGTAGGTTCATCATACCCACTTTGTACGATTTCTCAGAGATCTTGTGGATCTTGTGATCTAAACAAAGTTTTGAATTGGATGCACCATTTCTCATAATTTTCTGGAATCTGGAATTGCGCCAAATCAGAAGCCATTTTACAAAAGCACTAACCAAGTACTCTGATACCACTTTGTTGGTATTTAAACTTTCAAGCTAACATCAACTACAATGGGTGATTGTTTACAAGGGTAAAATCCTCAAATGGTACCCGAACTATCACGAAATGCACTTTTTGGTACCTACAAATTTTCAGGGAGTCTAGTGGTACCTGTAGTATCTCTCTGTTAGCCCTTTTAGTATTTCCATCAATTATTCCGTTAAAGTAGGGATAAAATTGTAAAAACCCTATTTTTTATATTTTTTTTACAAATCTTTTATAAAACTAAATTAAACTTGGTTAAAAAAAAAAAAGAGCTAGAATTGAATTTAATTAGTGAATATCTACATTTACTTACTACTTCCATTGGTTAATCCTATTAATTGTTTGAGAAAAAATTATCTCATTAGTTGACCAAATGAATATATATTAAATTTTTATAAAAAATAACTAAACACAAACAAAATACTTAAATTAATTGCCCCAAGTAACCCGAGAATAGTGAAGTACGGATTGGGTATTATTTTTATTTTTTTATGTGTCAAATTACTTTTTAATTATAGACCTTCAATATACTATATACCATAATTCTATATATGAATGAAAAGACCATTTTACCCTTATTATTTTAATCACATGAGTCTCACATGGCCGCCACGTAAGCTTTTTTAACGGAATAATAGACGGAAGTACTATAAGGGCTAACGTAGGAATAGTGAAGGTACCACTAGACTCTCTAAAAATTTATAGGTACCAAAAAGTGCATTTCGTGATAATTCGGGTACCATATGAGGATTTTACCCTTGTTTACAAACATATTACAACACACTCACTCACACTCACGCTCACGCTCAGGCCTCCTCGTTTGGTTTCCAAAAAGGAAAAATATAATTCCTTTGACTTTCTTATTACACGCATTTTTATGCTCGTAATTACGTTCTAAACACTAGAATTAAGCTAATCTCCAAAGTAATTATTATGTAATTAATCTATTTTTATTTAAATTGTAGAAAATATGCGGAGTTACGGAAATCGTGAGAAAATGACGCGAAATGGAGCAATTCGGAGCTTTTAGCAAAAGGACGAAATTGTGGAAATCTTAATTGAGCAATTAATTAAGTTAATTGATTAATGCAATTATGCTTAATTGGTTAATTAAGCACAAAACAAAATGTGCAGCATGTGCAAGGAAGGATGGGCACCCATTGCTTAATTATTCATTTGACATGTGGCAGAGATACAATTAAACATTGGAGTCTAATTATACAAGGAGAAACAGCGGCGTTTCTTTCTTTCTTTACCCACCATCACCTTATTTTCTCTCCTTGGCCACTCAAATGCTGCCACCTCAACCATTTTCTTATCCTCTTTCCATTCTCTCTCAGCCACACTGAGGATAGGAAGGGAGAATCAATTAGAAAACCCATCATCATTCTCTCATCCCTACAGACCGAAGAGTAGCCGCACACCCTATTAACCCTTTCTCTCTAACACCGAAACCACCCACCCCATATCTCATCATTTTCTCCTTCCCACCAATTTCTTCTCCTCATCAAGATCCACACACCTCCTCATTAAGATCCACCCTCACTAAAATTTCTCCATCTCATCTTTTCTTCTCCTCACCAAGATTCACACCTCCTCACCAAGATCCAATTCACCTCACTAAGATTCTATCTTCTCATCAATTCCACAAATTTCAAAGGGGAAGCCCAAGCATCAAGAACTTCATCACCATTAAATTTGGGTAAAAGTGGGGAGCCATAAATTAAGGCTAGCCATAATTGCTTTATAGCAATTTGTGGCTTGTTCTTGTTACTCCTACTTTTCTTCACTTTGTTCCTCTTTAAATTATATATATTGATGTTTATTTAATGATGGGTAGTGAGTAGTTTTGTTGTTGGGGGCTAGGGTTGTGTGCCCTAGTCCAAATCTTGTGTAAAAATGTTTATTTTAATGTAATGATACAATTTTCATATGATGGATGCTTATATCTATTTTTGTTGGGTTAAAATGCATATCTAGGAGCCTAGTCAACTCTAGGGTGTGTATTTTAAGCATGTCTAGGATAGAGTTAGAGGTTTGACCCCCTCTAATTCCTAAGTTAGAAACCTTCAATTTCGTATTCAATGGGTTATAAGCATAGTGATTGACACCCGCTGCGTGAATGCGCGGGCGGGTCGCTTAGTAGTGTAATTTCTCGATCTTTAGGCCTCTTGATGTGAATTAGAGACCTTTGAACCTGCTCTAATTCATGCCAAGTAAGTTTCTACGACCCTTGAACCTGAGTAGAAATACCATGAAAGGGAATTTCGGTCCTTGAGCCTTGAACCGCCTTAGATACGACTACCGCCAAAGTAGGAAATTTGCATCTACATTAGATTAGCTTCCGACACATAAGATTTGGGTGAAGGAACCTCCCTAGCACCCGACATTCTCATTATATTGTTCACACTTTTCTAGTTTAATTTCCTTGCATTTTTATTAATCGCTTTGCATTTTATTACTTTTTGTTAAGTTCAAATCAACTCTCAAATATTAAATCCATCGACTCATTTGTGTATACCCATCTTGAGGCTACAAGTTAGTGGCTTTGAATAGGTTTGGTGTGAGCTAAGCCGAGCATTGCCAATACTTGGTGCCTTGATTGTTTATAGTTTTTATTTTACTTTTTATTTTTCTTGTGTGCTTTTAGTATTCTATCGTCAATTATCTTGGTTAGGTCCAACACCTAATCCCCGAGGTACGATGAACTAATGTCTAAATACTTCCCTTACTTGACACGATTCGTACACTTGCTAAAGTTTATGTATCAAGTCACTTTCCTATGGGATGAGAAATTAAATTTCCCACGAACTTTCATTCCTAGTATTTGGTTAACATAAGAAAAGTTATCAAGAAGGGAGCTTCTATTCATACCTCCAAATTTGGTATTTGGACCTCCCCACTTAATAGACCTCCAACTTACTTTTACAAATAACCATTTTTCTATCTACACCTCTCTAATCTTCCTAAAATGCCCATCGTCCAATAAAATCAATATAAAACCTCTTTTTTTTAAGATTATATTCATACTTTCAAAAATCATTAGTTGGACCTCATTTAGTTTTTGAAGATTTGGAATTGCAGCAATTTTTCTTTTTTCATTTTTGGAAGTTCATCCTCCATATTCGAGTTATAGAGGTGCTAGCACTTTTTCAATGAATTGTCGATTCTTGGTTAGCGTAGGCAACAATACCATGTTTGCTCATCATCTCGTACAAATATGTTTTCCAAGTATTATTTTCATTGCATTTAGGTGTCATTATCCCTAAACTGATTCAATAGTAACTTGAAATGAACAAAGTTCTTTTGTTTTAGATATGTATGGGATAATGGAGGAAATTACAATAATCAATCATGAGTCTAGTGCATTCTCTATAGATTTATATCATAAGGTTGAATTTTTCATCATATCTATAGAATAGTTCCACATAAAATTGCTCTGACTGATGATGTGCGGGAAGATCGATCTTGTGGACAACTACCCATTGCTGCATTTATCATATAAATGTGCTAGAATACTTTTTTTTGTCGCCACTCGTTCGCATATTTGTTTCCATTCAGAATGAATAGGGCTTCATCAACTGAGGTGTCTTTGTATTTCCCATTTTCTCTCATTTTATTTTTTATTTTTTTATAGCGCAGTGATAGATCTTGTAAATTGTCAGCTGTGTGAGCAAGGAATTTTATCACTTTACAAGGACAAAGTCAAATTCTAAAAATTTTGACTACAACGTTAAATAACGTTTGACGATATATATTTTTGCGTTTACATAAGAGGAGAAAGTTTTTTCCAAGTTGAAGAGTATTACTATTCGTAGAGATAAAAAGAGATTTTTTTTTTCTTCCTTATTTATGTCTTTATTAGTAATTTGACATGAGTTGACAAAGTCAACTATTATTTGAAAAAACGGAGAGATCCAAATACCAATATTAGATGTATGAATAGAAGCTCCCAATTGTTAAACAATTTATAATTAATGCAATAAAATAATAGAAAGTTAGTAATAAATGCAAGAAAAGAAGAGAGATAAATGAATCTTTTAGGGGTTTGGAATGAACCACTTTCCCCAAAATTTTCCCTTTCTTCAGGAAAATGTTTCCTTTCCTTTGACGTCTCAAACACAAGAAATGATTGAGTTTCCTTTTCCAAAGCTCTAATTCTCTAAACCAAACGAGGCCTTAAAGAAAAAAACAAGAATAACAAAGTAAGGATGAGAGAAATCGGAAGACAAGCTGCTGCTTCTTATTGATGAACTCTCTAATGAATTATGGGGATACTTTGCAACACGTACCAGCTGATCCCTTATATAGGGATTCTTACACACAATCATCAAACAAGCATTGAATGCTTTGTCTCTTGACCAATACAATCTGCATATGAGAATGGAGTAAATCTGCAATGAAAAATCAAAGTTTACAACATGGCTAGCTACATGTAGAGGTGGCAAACGGGCCGGCCCGGCCCGACCCGGCCCATTTTAAGAGGGCCTAGTCGTGCTTCGTGCCGGGCTTGGGCCGGCCCATTTATTATCGTGCCGGGCTCGTGCCGGCCCATTTACTTAAACATTAAGCCCGGCCCAGCCCATGGCCCGAGCCCATATTGTGGCGGGCCGTGCTCGTGCCGGGTCAATAACGGGCCGTGCTCGTGCCTACCTATTATAAAGCACGATTTTAAAATCTTAATTTGAACAAATAAAAATTAATTTTATTTAACTATTTAGAAAATTAAAATAAATTAAGTTCTACAACGTTTTTCTTAATCTTAGCTTTTTAAGATTAGATTTTTAATAATTTTTTATATTCCACTATAAGAAAGAAAGAAAAAAAAAAACTCAAAATATATTGTTTTTAGTATATTATTGTGAGATTAATCTTTATTAATATAATGAAGATTTAGTATCTATTATTATTTCCTTCAATCTATAGTTGTATTATTATGAGATTAGTCTTTATTAATAAATATATATTTAATATTTAGAAAAAATACTTATGTCAAAACAAGGATATAATGTTTTGTTTCATTATTTTGACAATATAAAAGAAAGCATTGGTGAAATTATCATGAGATTTTAAATAAAAATGTCTCATATTCAAATCTCATCATTGTAGTTTTTTAATATTTTTTTTAAAAAAATGAAATTTTATGTTTGTAACGGGCCGGCCCACAATATGTCGTGCTCGGGCCGTGCCGGGCCCATTACGGGCTCGGGCCGGGCCGGGCCAATGGGCCAATATTTTTAGGCCCAGCCCGACCCGTTATTCTAACGTGTCCGGGTCGTGCCGGGCCACTAACGGGCTTGGGCCGTGCCGGGCCGCTTTTAAGCGTGCCGGGCCCGTGCTGTGCTCGTGCTTAGTGGCCCGGGATGTTGTCTACCTAATAGCTTTGCATATCATTGAGAAGACGCCCAAAAGTGCTCATTAGTCTATACAGATGGTAGTATTCCGAACTCCGTACAGCATCCTCTGAGAGCTTAGGCCCTACCAAATAGAGATTTGAAAGGACATTAGGTCCCAAGGCAAATGAGACGTACGCATTTTCCATGTATTCCTCCATTGTTGGCGCTGACTTGTTTATCAACCACTTAGCTTCCTTCAGCATAGCCTTGAGCAAATCCAACCACTGAAAAATCAAAGAGAGCTCACATAATCCCAATTTCAGTGAGTAAAAAACACTGAACTTCATAATGAAAGAGATCAGGCATTTTAATGAAGTACTCAAAACTTTTTCAGATGCTCAGGAAGACAGTTACTGCTATCCAAAAACATTTTGTTATCACTTGATTAATAGATAGAGCAATGATAACATGGACAAGTTAAAGATTCCCTCTTACAATCTCAATGACGTGATTTGTCACACTGCGCTCTTGCCTTGCGAATGCATTGATGCCAATCTCACTAACTAAGCTCTTAATTGCTGAAAAAACGATTTCAACATTCTCGGAGCAAGAATCGGTTCTTGGATTCACATCCCACCTGTGGTTTAAACACATATATTTAGAGCACAGGAGAAACTTTAAACCAATTAACAACAAATGCAATGGCCAATTGAAAAGGAATGCGGAATGAAACATACTTCTCAACCAATTGTATAAGGTTTACTAGTTCCTCTTTGGAACCTCCAACGTCAAAGAAATCATCGACCACAGTTGTAAGTACTCCGTTTTTGGCCCATGATATGCGAGCATCTGATAGTTCAGGAGGGAAAAGGGTTCCAGCAGCAGTGAAATAACAGTAAGCCAGCTTCTGCCTGGCAAATTTTAGCTTGTCTAATCTGCTCTCGATAACCCACCTGCTTACATGAAAGAAAAATCATACTCCAGGAAGAAAAAGAAACACAAAAAAGTGTTCTGCATTGTCTGAACTCTGAAACAACAAAAGCAAGAAGAGCCAACCTCCACAACCTGCACTCTCAGTGATTCATATGACATCAAGGTGGATACATCACTAACAAACAGCTCAAAGACAGAGAAAAGAGGATGAGGAGGAGGAGGAACATCTACCTTGAAAGATGCTCGAGTTCTTCCCGATGTATCGATTAGCACGTATTGAAGTCTTCCACTGCCAGTTTTAGGAAGTCTTCATTCCCAATATTCAAACAACTAATAAAGGAAGAGTATAAGGAGAAATAATGGTCCTCACAATAGTTCAGCATAAATCATATTCTTCTAAGTGAGGTATACCGATAAGAAGATTTTAAAATCCTTGTACTGTTGGTGTTGTAAGATATCATTGCCCTCCTGCTCGATAACCGACCCAAAGTAGCATAGGAAGGAAACTTAAGAGCATCAACCACCTGAAACCAGTCAACAGTTGCATTTTCCAAAAACTATCTTGGAATCATAAAAAGCTACACCATTAAATCAGTTAGAGAGACTTATGATAGAAAGCTACCTCTAGGCCAATATGCTTATTGATTCTGTGAGGCTGAGTTAAATTATTAGAAAATTCCTGTTTTAGGAAATTCCTTGTCCAGTAATTTTGTTTCTCTAGAACTGATTCATCTGGATGTATGATGACTTCCGATGCCCTAAACAGTTCTAATGCAGCATCAGTGTCCCTTAGATATCCTCCAAGGGAACCAAAGAAATGGTCTTCTGAAAATTGATTTAACCGATCTACAAGACACGATAAACCATTTAAGTAAATTTTGCCAAAACAGAGAAATGAAGACCAAGACACCTAAATTCAAAAATACCTGCAGAGACATCATATCCATTAACACGTAAGAGTCGAAATGCCATAGCACAGGTGCCAGCATCTGAAAATATATCTTCATCCCCCTGCAGCCAGCATCTGTTTGTTTGCTAATGTTATTCTTCCCCATGGATGAGAACTAATAAATTCTTTAGGCTTTCACTTCGGAATAAATTAAATAAGCATGTGGAATCCATTCATTACGGTTATACCCCACTACTGGCGTAGACATTTAACATAGGAGGCATTACCTGTATGTTTCATCCAGTACACTCCTAATTTCCTCCCTGAAGTGTCGATCAATACCCAAACTATCAAGAGTTGAAACCATAGAAAGACGAGCATAGTGATCCAGAGGATAAACTGTTGGAACTGGAAAAGGAAATTGAGAATCAGTTAAACTTAATCCCAAAGTTTAATGAAAACTAAAAGAATAAATAAATGGAAAGTATGAAGGGAGGCACCTGCATTCCCAAACTTCTCTATGAGTGCGCATAGGTAATCAAGACAACCAGCACTCTTGCTGTGAGTAAAAGCAGAAGCAGTAGTTGATGGTGAATTAAACAAGGACCCATTCTTCCTTTGGTACTTCATGACCATCTTCCAATCCTGTGACTTTCCAATATTCCTTCTGAAATATATGCTATATAGGCTTTCCACCCCTCTAAGTTGTTTCCATAGCCTCTAAACAACAAATTTGTAATATACATTTCAATGAGGAAGAGTTAGGATGCAGTACAGAAATACATTTCCTGTACTCTCCTAGCATATTAACTGATTGAATTGAGTACTTTCGTAACTACCTTAAGAAAGGAACCTTGTTCTTTTGCTCCCAGTAATAAAAGAAAAAATATTCTAAGGTTATAAAAACAAATCCAAACCCACATATGCAGATTTGAGTTCAGTAACTTGACTAGGTAAGTGAATTAGATAATTTTAACTAAAAGACAGGTACAAGCATAACCCAAGAGAGAAAGCAAAGAAAATACCTTTTAAGCTTCAAGTCTCTCCTGTGAAATAAAGCCTTTAAGGTTGATCCACCCTGGGAAAGATTGATATTCAAACTCATTGCAGATTCAATCATAGCAGGAAATATCATATCAAACCCAACAGGCTATGGCTGCACTTCATCAGTAGCTGAAGCTAAGTTTGACTCGATAAAATGCAGCCCTACAAAAAGAAGAGAGGGTTATTGATATAAACAACATCAGCAAAGGAAATTATACATATGCGAGGGCAATAGACTTACCCTTGTTAATTTGTTCTTCACCGACACTCCATTGCTTTAGTGCAAGGATACATGCCAAGGTGGATGAGAGAGCATCTTTTGTTAACAATGGATGCAAATTAGGAGGACCCCATGTGCCATCATGAAGTTGATTATCCAATAACCAGTTTACGCATTCAGGGAAAAAAGGCTCCTTTTCAGAATTTGGAGAAGGGACCATTGCCACCCAAGCAGTGTCATATGAGGAAACAGAGAGATCAACCTTGTTGAACATCTTCTTTATTCTTTGTTTAGTTGCCTCAAAATTCTGCTTGTATTAAAGAAGCATTATGATATTGTTTGTAATATAAGAAGTGGGAAAGAAGAAGGAGAACCTTACCAAAACAGTAGTATTCACTTCTACTTGTAGCAAGAGATCTCTTCCTGTTGTAGATATTAATAAGCAGAAACTCAATCCAGGTTACCAAAAAAACAGTGCTTTTACAGTATGGAGGAAAAAAAGTTAAGGACAGACAACTCTGATTCTATGCTTTACATATGCAAAAGCTCATCATCTCTTTGTGGTTACATGATGGTAGTACAATTCAATCATGGAAAACACAGACCAATCACTACAAGGAAATCATTTCTTTTTGGCCAAAAGCATCTTTTGTGGCTCGAGTGGTGACTGCTGGAATAATCAATATGACAAATAAAACAGTGAAATCCCTGGCTGTGACAACACTACGAAACTTGCTCCTTATACAGAATTGTAAGGTGAATTTGAACAAACCACCTAACCAATAGTCTTTTACCTATTGGTTTCCATGCTTTGGTAAGATTATCCTCTATAGTTCTTTGTTTTCAAAGGCTAAATACTTCTTGCCACAAGCAAGTATTTTTTTTATTTTGATAAGAATATCTAAAGCCAAGGCTGGACTTGATTTTAGATATTCTCTTCTCTTTCAATCGACCAATATAGTGCTTGTCACCATCTTATACAACCTCTGTCACCATATGCTGTAACTTTCTTCCTGGTTTTATTCTTCTAGTTTGTAAAGATTTATAGGAACCTCGAATTCCTTTGTGAATATCCTGTGTCTAGTTTTATTCGACTTCTACATTCCTCTCATAATTTATAGTCTTAGTAAGTATATAAACTTGTTGTAACCTTTTTCCATGATTTGAAATTGATTTGTAATATTCATGCGAGGCCAACCAACAAATGAATTAATATGTTCCATTAGATACAGAACATTATCCAATTTTTATCAACCGAAAATCCTTTTCTCCTCCTCAATAATAAAAAATTCAACATATTTATAAACCCAATTCAAGAAAATCATGCATAATCCCAAAAGAAAAAGAAAATACAACAAAAACAAAGCCAGAGAGAGCAAGAGAGAGAGACCTGATGAGGAAGATGTGCAACACCTCAAAATGTTGAGGTTGGAGAAGGACATTGTTGAGAGAGAGCTTTGATAGAGTGTTTGAAAATGGGGTGTATATAATTAAAAGAACTGCAGGATGGGAATAAAGATGGCAAGAAACATGAGCAAGAAGAGACACTAATTGACAATTATTCTACAGGGAGATGCAGTCTGTGTGTTCGTTTCTTTCATTCTTGACTCTTGAGAGTTTAAAACTGCATGAAAGGACAAGTTAGACGATGCTGCAGAGCATTGATGCTCTCCAACACATGCTATAGAGCACTTGCAGTTTTAAATGAAATTTTTACAATGGAATCAAATGCTTCAATAGAAAAAGAATTTAATTGACTTCCTCTCATTTTTCTTTGCTGACAACACCACATGACAAAAAAAAAATGCTACAGAAGATTAGTATAATTCTTTGTATTTTTTAACCCTAGAATTTTTATTTTATAATAAGGACAAAGAAAAACAGAGAAATTTATTTTTTGTTTTGAAATGTATTCTGCCACATAACTTCAGGGATCGAAGGGATTATGGCAGATCATGTCAATCCATTAAAAGTAAAATGTAGATAACATTACACCATGACTCACCTTGTCTAACTACTGCTTACAAAAACGACAATCAGATCAATTTTGAACTTGTATCAACAGAACAAAAGAAATAGAAGGAAGGAAAGAGAGGTCATGAGTTTGAGTCACGGATGACCGGTTGTTGTGTATTCTCATTTGCTGTTGATGTAATAAAAAATAAAAAAAAGGGAGGAAGGGGATCATTGCTTTCTAAGGTTCTAATTTACAAACCCAAACCCACATCTGCACATTAGATTCAGTTGGCTGACTAGGCAGGTCATTTGACATAAACTTAACAAAGAGAAATAAACAAATATAAACCAAGAAAGAAAGCAAGAAGCATACTCTTTAAGCACACAGTCTCTCGTGTGAAAATAAAGCAGCTAAGGTTGATCCTCCCAGGGGAAGAATCATATCCAAACTCACTGCAGATTCAACCACAGCAGGAAATATTATATTAACCCAAACAGAAGATGGCTTCTCTTCATCAGTAGCTGAAGCTACATATGACTCAAGAAAATGTAGCCGTAAAAGAACAAGAGAGGAATTGATTTAAATTTTAACAACATCAACAAAGGATTAGAAGTATGCAAGAGCAAAAATTATACCCTTGTTAATTTGTTCTAGTCCAACACTCTGTCGCTTTAGTGCAAGAATGCAGGCTAAGGTGTGTAAGAGGGCATCTTTTGTTAACATGGGATGCAAGTTATGAGGACCCCATGAACCATCATGGAGTTGATTGTCTTCTAAGGCAGCAACCAATTATGGATAGGGTAAACCAAGCAGTGTCATATAAGGAAACAGAGAGATCAACCTTGTTGAACATTTTCTTTGTTCTTTGTTTAGTCCCCTTAAACTTCTGCCAAGTTTAGAGGCATTTGATAGTTTTAATAGTACAAAAGAGTGTAAAGATCCTTAATAGCTAGACCCTATGAACAGCTTACCAAAAACAGCAGTATTTTCTTCAGCTGTCCCATTTGACCCTTGGGACTGTTAGCTTTGCTTGCAGCAACAGGTCCTTTCCTGATTTAATAATTTTACCATGAATGTATATATTCAAGTTCAGAAACTCAATCCAGGTTACCAAAAAAGCAGTGCTTTTACATTATGGAGAAAAGATAGTAAGAAGGATAAACAGACAACTCTGGCTATGCTCTACATACACAACAGTTCATTATCTGTTTGTGAGTGCATGTCAGTAGTAACTTTAATCATAGAAAACGCAAGAGCAAATAATAATTAAAAGAAAATCATCTTCTTCTTCTTTTTTTCCTTTTTTTTTGCTCAGAAAACATCATTTAATCTTTTCAAATCCACTGAGATCATAACCTTCTCTTCCCTTTATTATTGCTGCCCATGAAACCAATCTTGGTTCTGTATATTCTCTTATTTCAAGAGACCAACATCTTGCTATTCACAAAAATTTCTTCCCGGTATGTCTAAGAACTTGAATAGTCCTAAAAAATGAGGTCGGTGAAAGTGAAAGTGGTACATTTTTTACTTACTGATCTAAGAACTAGCTTTTGGATCTTCCGGTCAATATTTTTCATAACTTCTAAGTCACCCCACCCCACTCGCTCAAAATATAACTTTAGAAACTCACAGGAAAATATTAAAATTGGGGCCTTGATTACAGGCTGCCATGACAAAGCTCATCAACGAAGTCACAAAACAAAGACTAATCAGCATAAAAATAATCCAATTCAAGAAAATCATGTATAATCCGAAGAAAAGAACAATACAAAAACAAAAATAATAGAACAAAAATAAAACCAGAGATTAAAGAACCTGATCAGGAAAGAGTTGAGGAGGGAGAAGGACATGGCTGAGACTTGAGAGGCGAGATACAAGCGAGAAGGGACACTAAAGGAAGATGCTGTCTGTGTTTGTCTCGCACTTTCTTGAGACTTGAAAACTTGTGAACCAAATAGATGGTTCTTTCACTTCTTTGTGGAGGTATTTTTACATTTCTGCTTATCTAGCCTATAGGACAGTTCGTAGTTCTTCGAAACAATGATCCGATCAAATTGAAAATTGCCTAGTTATCCAAGCAATCATCCAAATGGTCTTAATTGCTGGTGTATACATTGATGATAATAACTTTTCTAGCTCCAACCCTTTTCCTTCGGGAGAAATATTTCTCCTTCCATGTAATATTTGTTTGCCACATCAAGATTATTATATCAACAGAAAATAAAGATGACGTTCTTAAAATCTGCATTAACGAGTAAGAATCATAATGTAAAGGGCAACGAAAAAACCAAAAATGTTTTTTCTTTCATACAAGTTCCAAGGGACCAAGCAAAGATGATCCATATAAATGGCCAATTACACAAGAATTTGGAGGCCTTCCTTTTTGGGAGGAAGTACGGCCTTGTTCCCAGGGAATGCGCTGTGAGAGACATCTACAAGGGCCTTGAAAGTGTGTGGTTCGTGCATAGAAAGCTCTGATAAAACTTTCCTGTTTAGCTGAATATTCTCCTTCATCAATCCATGCATGAAATTCCCATAATTAACCTGATGAAAAGTGAACAGAAACCAGTTCAGCATTCACTAGAAAACATATACTGCAGAGGAAATCACCCAAAAATCACTCAACTTGACAAGATCACTTAGCAATCTGTTCCAGACCAATCAAATAGCTCAATTGCATCTCCAGGCCAAAAGATCCAAAAAGACACATTTCATTCCACACGTCTTAACCTTGGAAGCTATAAGCTTTACCAACTTCAATTTTTGCCCAAACCAACCATACAACACTGAGTCAAATATGCTTCAATAAAGATGAAAACTAAGACAAAGCTAAAACCAGAAGTCAAATTCAAAACACTCAACAAAGCTCTGTAAACTGCAGCCAGGATTTACATACAAACAAATCACACTTGCATTTGAGTACAAACTATCTTAGAGATCCCAATAAGGAGCCGTATTTTTCACTTGCTAACTTTTTAAAGCTACTTCTTGTTAACCAAGTTCGAAAACAATAGGTCACAAGTTTCAAGTAATCTACTTGAAATCACACAGCCATCAAAACGGCTCGAAATAGTTCTTTTGTTATTATTAAACACCCCACATCCCTCCTCATGGTCAGTAACATGTTGGGAAACATGAAAGAACAATAAAAACAGCAGTCACTGACTCGTTGTTATATCACCATAATAACGAGATTCGTGACTCAATGCTCAAGGTTTGACCAGAAGAATATTCACTGATCACTTATCTTCACATGTATTCTTCTCTCTCGTTTCATAAATTTGCAGGCAATGGCCCAAAGAATTCAGTACACAACTCAATTGGATAAGGATCACTATATGACATGCAACAAAGCAGTTACAGAAGAAAGTCCTAACAGGGATATTACAATTCTCTGAAACCAAACTATACCATGCTCATCATATATAAGATAGTAGTTGTAATTCGAAACATACACCATGAATGCGGGTGCCAGCATTGATACGTTGGATCCACAGGGCGCGCATGTCCCTCTTCTTGGTGCGGCGATCTCTGTAGGAATACTGCAAGGCCTTCTCCACCCTCTCTCTGGCTATCCTTATGCAGTTCTTGGCCCTTCCCCTGAAGCCCTTGGCGAGCTTGAAAATCTTATCCTTATGCATCGTATGACTCTACCTCAATTCTCCCTACACATTACACAACACACAGACACACCCAACCACAAAACCTTCAATAAATTCAGAAACCCATTTCTTCCCATTGCAAAACTAAACCAAACAGGGAGTATTCATAACCCAAAATTCCAAAGCACAGAAAAGGATCCCAGTTCAATCCATATGCAAATTCTACTGCCAAAAGCAAAGTACTTGGAACAACAAAAATTCTCATAAATAATTTAAGTCTTGTACTCTGGGAATGTAAAGAGTTCAAAAGGAGATTGTTATTCATAAACCAACTTAAGAAATCGATAAAGATAGGCTTTTTGAATTCACCTGAACCCAGTTCCTTTACGTATGAGCAGCTATTGAGTTGCGCAAACCTGTTATGAAATCAATCGAAAAGAAAACAACTTTACTTTACAGAGTAATCGATGGTAGCGAAAAGAAAGAGAAAGAAGAAAACGAAGAAGACGATGGAGACTCACTTGTGTTGGTGCGAAAATGGTGAGAGTGAAGGAACAAGGCAAAGTGGCCTGGAGGCGAACGAGGAACAATATTTGTGGGCTAACTGTAATATTGGACTACTACCACGGGTACTTCTGTCTCACACGGTGGAAGAAAAGCCCGACCCGGAAAATTTACCCACTTTTTATTTTTTATTTTTTATTTTTTATTTTTTAATAAAGAACACATACAAAATCAAATTACTAAATATTTTGGTGGAGAGAAATGTCTTTTTTTCTAAATTAATCATTGTACTTATCGAATTAAAACTCGGTATAATTAAGTAACAATGAGTTCATAATACCAAAAGATGCCAGATAGAATTGCATAGAGAAACCATTCCTATAGAGATATAAGCAAGTACTAACAATAACAACATGAAATTTTTTTTGTGGCATAAACATGAAAACATTTCTCACATAATGTCAGTGAGATTTGAGTTTGTGACCTACACAGTAAATAACAAACAAATCACAACTCAACAACAACATGAGATTCATTTTATTCTAAACAATAATATTAATTAATTAATTCACAGGTTTAGGATTTTTTTTTTTTTTTTTTGATAAAGGGACAGCCGGACAGGTTTAGGGTTTATGAATCCGACCAATTACTATTTGGGAAAACCGGGTTTGCCCCATACCCGGTAGCAACCTGTTTTTGCTCATAGAAGACGGTTACCAAAAAATCCATTAACACTCATCTCCGAGCTCAAAAAAGTGATGCAGCATTTTCCAGCCCGCCTGATAAAGTCTCTTTCTACTTCTACTTCCTTACCATGCACCACCACTACCCTTCAAGAACTTGCTTCTGCTCACCCCAAAGGTCTTTCTCTATTTCTGTTAAGCTTCTTTCCAGAAGGGTAGTTTTACTTTGATGTGAATCACTGAAAGTTTGAACCTTTCTGCTTATTGGGTCTGTGTGAGATTACCTTCTTACTAGAATAGAACTGCAATTTAGAATAGGGTCATGGGCAATGGGGAACAAGTACGGAAGAAAAAAGTTTCTGTTTTTTTGTTAGTTTTATGAAACCCAACACTGTATGCCTGTGCTGTTTCTGTGGTTTTGATAATGTGGTTTCTATACCAATTCAATTTGGCAACGTGTCAAAGTGCTTGGCTTTTGAATTTATTTCGAGCCAGACTCCAGACCCAATAGTTCAAATAAGGTGAAATTTGTTTCTTACATAGGTTGCTTGATAAGGAAATTTGGATATCTTTTGCAGCTAGAAGGTATTCCTGTGATCAATTGCAGGTGGTTTCGGTGACTGGTTGAATACAAGAAATGGTATTCAATATCATTTTTATTGGATGATTGTGCAAGGTTTACTTTTTTTCTTCTTTTTGGTGGATGTGGGAAAATGCTGGGAAATCTCATGAAATGTGGATGGTTGGATTAGTTTCATATCTTCTATTCTTTTCTTTTACATATTCAGACTAGCTACAGAGAATATTTGGCAAAAGATAATGAACAGCGCAAAAATGACGATAAGTTGAAAATATGTGATCTATGTTATTTTGTGAACAATATATTTTGCTTATTCTAATCTAGAGACAGTCTTTTCATGTAACTCAATAAGAAGTTGACATAGGATTTTCTAATGGCTTTAACAATATAAGTCACCCAGAGTTTTTTTTTTTGGGTACATATTTCTGTTTTCTTTGTTGAGAAACTTGTTTCATGTTCGTGTATGATTTCGTTAGTATTGTTCTTCCTAACTTTTCTTTTTCTCGTTTTAAATTTGACATCCATCCTCCTACTTGCTGCATCAGCAAGAAATAACTAAATTTCAAAGTTTCCATGTTTACTTAGAGCAATCAATTCCATCTGCAAGAGGAAGAGATCTACTTATTGTTCTCTTGAGCTTTACTTTGATGCATGAAATGCCTTTTTTTCTTTTTCTTTTTTAGTCAAAATTTGTTGAACTTCATTGCGATGATCCGGCTTGGCAGGTGTTGCGAGGGTTGTACTCAAGAAGGGGAAGACACAACTATTCAAGGATGGAAGTCCAATGGTTTATAGTGGAGCAGTTGATAGAATAATTGGGAGACCACCACCAAGAACTGGAGATGTTGTGCTAGTAGCTGATGGAGCAGAAAAGCCAATAGGGTGGGGCATGTATAATTCAGCCTCCATGTTCTGTGTCCGGCTTATGCAACTGGATGAGGAAGCAATAAGGTAATATTTACATATGCAGTTTGAAATTATCACATTTGCTAATCTTTCTGTAACAGGGATTGTTCATGTGCATTGAATATGGAGAAACTGCTTGAGACAAGAATTAATGAAGCTATAGAGCTACGTAAGAGTTTGGGGCTTCCATCAGCTAGTACAAATGCATTTCGTCTTGTCAATAGTGAAGGAGACAGGTATTCAACTTTGAGATATCTACTCAGACTTTGATTAGTGTTCTCTTTACTTCGCATAGCATCTCTTGTATCTGTAAAATCAATTGCTATTTAAGTTCAGTGTGAGATGACCATTCTCTTGTCTTTTGTTAGAAAATCCATGTGCATATCTATTTTCAACATTCTTGATTTTCTTATCTTTTTAAGATATATATATATATATATATATGTGTGTGTGTGTGTGTGTGTGTGTACAGACTTGTTATGGAGATACTAGTTCACTAACTGTCAATTTGTTATCAATTCTTTTGCCACAGATTATCAGGCCTAATAATTGACATTATTGGAGATGTAGCAGTAATAGCATCATCTGCCGCTTGGGTTGAGAAGTACAAAGCAGAAATAGAGGCTTGTGTTGGTAGAATCAATGAAATTAATCACTTCAACTGGAGACCGTCTGTGGAAATTTTAAAAGAAGAAGGATTGGATGTGTCAAATTTGAAGGAAATGGATCCATCTATTTGCCCTCAGAGAACAAAGGTAGGATATCTCCATATTCTAATCAAAAAGTGGTTTGATAAAACCCCCCGCACACCGCACACAACCAGAAACTGGTATAGGATTTTGAAATTCCTTTATACTTCTGCTTTGGTGCTTTATGGGATCTGTTGCGTGTGAGTATTCTGATCTTGCATTATTTAGGTTATGGAAAACGGGATTTTTTATGCCATTTCACTTGAAGGGCAGAAGACAGGGTTCTATGCTGATCAGCGTGAAAACCGCAAATTCATATCAACAATTTCAGACAATCAGAAAGTTCTTGATATCTGCTGCTATAGTGGTGGTTTTGCGCTAAATGCTGCACGAGGTGGTGCTGTGAATGTCACAGGTATAAAATTTTGTTGAAAGTTTTTGGTTTCAATCCTTACCGTATTGGCATTGGTTATTGACTTCTGTCCCAATTTAGTTGTTTCATCCTCCTTTGCTCGGTAATGACTATTAAGGCTTAGAAGCCTAACTGTGCAATTTCATTTAACAATTCCATGCTCGGGGATAAAGAATTGTCATTATGACTTCATGGAGTCATAACTTTATAGCAGTGACATAGTCAAAATTAAACTTTGGTTCTTTTAAGAAGATTAAATGAATGTTTGGTTCTTTGGTCCCAAAACAGATCTAGAACTCAATAAATTCATCGGAACGAGACATCTTAAGATATCATCTTCAATGCTAATTTAGGCTTCTTTTTTTTATTGTAATATTTTTCATCAGGTGTTGACTCATCCTTGGGTGCAATCGAACTAGCTAAAGAAAATATTGCTCTTAACAACATGGATCCAGGAATAATATCATTTGTGAAAGAAGATGCAAGTGAGTTTATGAAGGGTGCTCTTTCTAGGAATGAATCATTTGATATTGTCATCTTAGATCCTCCTAAACTAGCACCACGAAAGAAGGTACCAATCTTTTGTTCCTTCTCTAATCAAAATTTTTTTCCATCATAGCATGTATTCAAGTTGCATTCATTCATACAGGCAGACTTCAAATTTGTTTGTGCATGTGGATCTTGCACTTTTTCTTTCAAAAATGATATATTGCACACACTGTGTACCATGTTTGGTGTCTGAATACACCAATAATTTCACTCAATTTATTGCTAGCTTCCTCTGCATGTTTATTGTGAATTGTGTTATTTTTGTACTTATTGGTCATTATCAAATCCAGGTTTTACAAAATGCATCAGGCATGTATAGAAATTTAAATTCATTAGCAATGCAATTGACAAGGAAAGGTGGCCTTCTCATGACTTGTTCGTGTTCAGGAGCGATGACCCAAAGTGGGACGTTCTTGCGCATTCTTCAGGCAAGTTCTATTTTTCTGCAGCTAGCACCATCATCATGCCTCCACTTTCATCTTCTTCTTAGATTCTGTTATAACTTGAGAATCTCCTGTTAAGTTAAGACTACTAAATTTCGAGTTGTTATAAGATTCTGGATTTTGTTATAACAGAATGTGAATCAATTTTGTGCTTTGTCCACAATGAAATTTGGTTACTTTAGGCCTAGTGCAGGAAAGTTGTTTTTTTTTTTTTTTTTTTTTTTTTTTTTTAAGAGTGTGTGGGGAGGTATTAAAAAATAGTGGGAGTTTCCACCCTCCACAGTTCCTGTACATTTTTTTTTGTTAAGTGACTTTATTATTCCTAGATGATTATTTCTGATTCAAAGTATTTTAATACATTAAGAGTAACTTGGTAAAAAAAATCAGTTATTTTTTGTTAAGTGACTTTATTATTCCTAGATGATTTTTTCTGATTCTCTTAATAGTATAGATAATCTCTGCTGCTAATCTGCTATTCAATCAAATTGCTAATTAAGCTTTGGAAAATGAGCTACCGGTACTGCCAAGCATCTCTCACCAACATAATAATAATTTTTTTTTTTTTTATCAGAGTGCAGCATCAGCAGCAGGTAGAAAAATAACCGTTCTCAGGGATGCTGGAGCAGCATGTGATCATACCATTGACCCATCCTACCCAGAAGGCAAATACCTTTCCAACATTCTCCTGAGGGTGCTTTAAAAATCACGATCTTTACACGGGCAGAAGAAGATCAAATGCCAGTCAATTTTCAACAGGGCTTAAACAAAGTAATCAATTCGCAGATCAAACTTTAGATGTAATCAACACTATTTCTGAAATTATACAGGAAAGTTCATAATGTTGTGCTCTCAACAATCTTGGGGGGGGGTGAAGAAAACTCCAAATGACCAAAATGCTTTTAGAAATCATATGTACTGCCCATATTGATGATAACATTAATATACACATAATTAAGTAGGCCATCAGGAAATGCTCAAGGCAAGCTGTTGATATGAGCAGTTAAGCACGCTTAGTGCCCTCCTGGATTTCTGTTCCATGACAAATAGGAAGGATCTCCAAGTTGCCTGAAAAGAAGAGGATCAGTCATTGTTTAAGGGTCCATATATCACAATCAGAACCAACCCTTACTCAAATTATGAATTGAAATGTGGATAAAGGCATGATTAGGTAATTCCGAGTTTCAGACATAAAAGGCAAGGCATAGGAAGGGTGCACTAGCTATAAAGTGAGAGAGTATAACTTGAGAGCAAAAAGAGACCCACAGCCCATAACCCGCAGAGCAAATGTCTACAAGTTCACTGTCAACAGTAGGGTTGCTACATAAGCAATTACCCTAATACTCAATATTCCCAGTTGAATCCCCCATTCCCCAAAATTAGAGATCATCAAAAAGAAACAGCAAGACTTGGAAAGCCACATCTTTCTAACTTGACTAGTCCTCTCAACCCCCAATTTTGAGCTGTTCAACCAGTTGGCCATGAAGTCATATAAACACTTCTTCTATTAAGGCTTATCCCATAAAGACGGGTCAGACAAGCATACAAGATATTATGGCACAAGCTGACAAGTTCATGCAACGCAATCTGTTGACAGCCTTTAATATTACTGCATAATAGAAGTAGGAAGAACAGGTTTAGGATTTACCTTGGTTTAACAAGATATACAATTGTGAAAGCCATCGCCAGAAAGAAGCACAACCCGCCAACAGTGAGATAAGCAATGCCAAGGAAGTCATTCCTGCCACCAAGCCAACTAGTGGTAGAAAGTACGAGCTTCTTTTTTCCACTAAAACTGTATGTGTTGTAATTGTTGTCCAATGTCACATGTATGACATCATTTTGCTGAAGATCCACCTCTATCTTCCCATATAATTTCCTGAATGTTGGCAATGCAGCAGTTCTCATCCAAACAATGAGGTCCTCCTGCTCACTCAACTGTTGAACAAAACATATCAAACTGGTTAAGCACTTGCCTTCTTATAAAAGCAGTTTGTTTGATCAACTATTAAAAGAATATATGATATATATATCCACATATATCCTTCCATTTGATACCACCCGTCTTTTCCTTATTTTAAAGCGTACAAAAAACACTTGACTGGAGTTTCAGAGTTTTCAACGATGCACAAGAGAAATAGTGGAAATCCAATGTCAACAGTAGAGAAGAGAAGTGGCAAATAACTTACTGGAATCAATGGATTGAGAGTCGCACCACCTTTAAGAGTTGAATTCTGAAAGTTTGTAGGAAAGACCTTTTTGCCAAATTTGTGCTCCCTGTCACTCTTCCATGAAATACCCTTCTTGTTCACCGGCAATGGCTCGCTTTGGTTGCGGGAAAATGTATAAGTGTCATTAAACAAACTCCAAGCTATGAGCCCACATGGTACAATAGATGCACCATTTGTCTTGTCTTCAGGCTTACAATCAGCCACTGTATTTGCAGAGTTTGGATCTTTCAACTGTTTATCACTTCGGCTCTTAACATACCTGAAATATAGAATGCCACAATCAAACTAGTATGAATATGCTATGCTGCAGTAGCGGGAAAAATAGGGCACACGAACAACAATCATGAGAGAGAGAGAGAGAGAGAGAGAGAGAGAGAGAGAGAGCATACAATCCTGGGGTATCTAAAACCCAAATTAATATCACATTTCTAGGATTAAAAAAAAAAATTACAAATAAAAAAAATTGTAACTGGATACCATCAGGTACGGCTTCATGTTGCAACTATCATAGCTAACATATTCATGTTGCAACCATCAGAGATTCATTTGCATATATTTCCTAAATTATACTTCTGCGAGCAATATACTAGAAAGAACAAAAGAATGCAAACTACCCGTGGCATGAAGCTATTATTGCCACAACAGTAAAGTTCAATAAAGCAGTACAAACAGCCCCATGAATGCTTGTCTGCACTGATACAGTTAGATACTACTATAAAAAAGTGATGCATGAGGTACAACACTTATCATCTACTATAGAAATGCATGACATACAACATTTATCATCTACTAAAAGAAGGGTTACCCCAATATTGTTTTTCCTACTACATTTAATGAAATAAACATGCCACCAAAGTCCTTGGACCACACGTCGTTTCTATACTTCTTTGGACACTGTTCTACCTATTGACATATATGCACGACAAATATCAATTCCCAAAACTCTATGACGCACTACATTACATTGAACTTCACCTTCTGTTGACTCTCCAAAAGAAAACTGTATTGCAGTAATCATATGAACTAAACACTATTTGGAGAATGTGGATAAGATAGTAGACATACCTGCGATGATTCTGATAGAAATTATCAAGCTGGTAATATACATATATAGGCTTCTTCATGTGTTTTTTTACCTTCAAAAACAACGGGAGATCAATCAGTTACATGAGAATTAAATTTCAGATACAGATGCACACATTACTACACTAATATGAATCACATATGGGAAAATTACAGTCCTTTGATGTTAATTAAAGGTCTTACCGTCAGAGTTCTGCTGCATGTTTTATTTCCTGGGGTTTGGATGTATTTGACCTTATCATTCCTAGAGGACAGTGGTATGCACTCCGTTTCATATCGATCAACAATTTCAACAACCTGATAAAAAGATGTTCCTGATCAAATACATGTAGAACTAGAATAGAATAGACAGTTATGCATCAAATTGGGTTTCACTTGAACATACATCTCGGGAAGCAAATAGGGTAGCAACTCCGATGGGAATGAAGACGATTGCAACGAGCATGAATGCTGAGATGACCTACAAGCACAAGTGTAAAAAGAGTTAAGTTGGAATTTTAACAGGTATACAGATACTAAGCAGACATCTAATTTATTGCTAAAAACCTACCCATTTTGGCGTGAGAATTGGCTTGCATGCTGGAAGTTCCTGCTGAGTAAATCTGGAATCTGAAAGGATTAAATTTCAAGATACCTCTCAGTTTATGATTAATAATAAGGCTACTAAGAGACCTAATAGAAGCAGTATGAAGACATGAATCTGGCTTTTGCATGCTGGTCAAGTGAAGAACAAGAACACAATGGTAAAATATCCTATGAATATCAGCACGCTAGCTTGTAGTCAGATTTCACACATTGGCCGAAAACTCTATGCACATGGCATATCCATCTACATTAGTTCATCAATAATCCCTCAATTCTCAGTGTTGTCTTACGTGTACTCTGATTCCAAGCCCAACTCTACGTTAGCTACGGGGATACTATTGAACAAGGCACTAAAAACTAGGGCTCTTTGCAATCGGTAATTATGTCACATCAACTAGTCTTTCGCATAGGTCAACTGGAATCACATAAAGATTTCCAAAACCAGTTACCACATCTTCCATGAATCAATTACAGTAATAGTCCATTATCTATGTTAGGCTGCCAGATGTTATATGCCTCAAACTTAATGTTTAGCATTCTAAAACCACCAGAGCTTGTTTCTTGAATCTTTACAAGTTGAGTCTTCTTAATTCAGTATAATGAACACGAAACCATCTCAAAAACTCACTTCAAGAAAACTCCTAAACCTAACAAATATGAACATCTAGCTAATCAAAAACCGAAACACAAAGGCAGAAACACACAAAATCTCCATCTGGGTATTTCCAATATGAACTCAAAACCCCAGAAGAAGCAGAAATCTAAAATCTTTGGGAAGAAAAATTTACATTTGGGCCGCTTGGACCTCCTGGTAGCTGCTGAATCGGCAGATCCAGCGCCTGCTGAGCTGGACGGCGCCGTATTGGAACTCATCAGATACAAACCCTAGCTTCTTTTTTTTCCGCAGCAAAGACTCAACCTTTTTCCGATAATTAAACAAACCCAGATGATCAAATTGATGGGTTTTGGCGAATGTGATCGAGGGAGACGGAGAGGTAGAGAGAAGTGGGTTATGGGGTTGGTTTGCTGTACCTGTGTTTTTGTATTCGAAATAAAAAATGGGTTTAGGGGGTGGGATTGAATTGACTTTTCTACAGAGAGAGGGATTGGGAAAAAGAAAGCAATTTTCTTTCTTTCTTTTCTTTCTTTCCCTCTCTACAAGGTGGCCGGCGAGACCGAGCCTCTTCTCTCTCTTTGTTTGGGGTTTTTTTCTAGAAGAAGGAAGACCTGAATAGAGGGGAAATATTATCAGAGAGAGAGAATGGGAAAGATCATCATGGTTGGACTTGGAAATGTCAAAACTATTACAATGCAACAACACGGTTTATCTTTATCATGTGGGTTTCCAATGAATTTCCCTACTCTGTTTTTTCTTTTTTCTTTTCTTTGTTAATTAAATTATATAATTCGGGTTTGTATTGAGTAATTAGGGGCTTTACTTGCCAGAATTTGGACATACACTTGCCTAAACTGGAGTAAAGTGGAAATAATGATTCAAAATCATTATGAAGACAACATAAATGGCAATATCGTTATTATAGGATACGGCTTTAGGGATAAAGACCTCATTTTCATTGTATCTCATTTCTCGACCATCAAGTAAAAGTTGTAGTGATTTTATTTATGGATTACAATTTAGTTTAGATGTACTAATTTGTCATTCTTGGTTCTTATGCTCGAGCAATACTCTTTTCTTCTGTAAGTGAGAATAATTGAACACTTTTTTCTTTTGTTGGAGAATAATTTAACACTTTGATAGCTGGTAACTTACCGACCATTCTCTTGAAATCAAATTCTAATAAAGTTTATGATGTTGTGGTTTCAATCTACTGGATTGTCAAAAAGACACTACTTGCATTGTCAAAAAAAAAAAAAAGACACTACCTATACTTGAAGAAGAGTTAAATAGATCAACGAGTAATTTTGAATTTCTGCTTATGTTCCAAGAGATGAGGTGGTTTTGATATTTTGTAAAAGGATAGTAGGAGAACGAGTAACAACAAAGAATTGCAAGTAACTACTAAGCGATATGCACTTATACTCTGCAATCATGTTAATGCTAAAAAAAGACGCATTTTTTTCCAATGATAAATTTGTTACAACATGCCTCCTATAAAAAAAATAGAAAGGTATACACATTTTCCTAATGCAAAATTTATCGATACAAAACCTCCCATAAAAAACTATTGCCAAAATTTTGTCACCAAGATGTGAAACACTTGCACTGACCCAAACGTTTGTCACCCAAAGTCTTAGAAAAAGAATAATAGAAAATAGGATGCATCTTTTGTCGAGAGAACTTTATCGGTAAAACCCTCTCATAAAAGAAACCAATAAAATTTTGTCGTTAAAAAGTGACACACTTCTACTGACGGAAAATCCGTCGTAGAACCCAATCAAAAAATATTAAAGAAAAAATGCATCTTTGCCATGTAAAAAAAAAAAGACACATCTTTGCCATTATAATTTTGTTGTCAAAAGGTGACACACTTTTTCGACGAACATTAGGCGTCAAATCTCTTATAAAAAATAAAATAAAAAGATACTCACATTTTATCGACAAACATGTTTATATAGTGGCACCATCCCTTGCCACAACATGCAAATATGTACATTGTACAACCCAAAAGAACATGAAAACGAGCGTCGAAAAACCAATGAGGGACCCTAATCGTCTTCTGAAAGTGATCTGAGTGCTACTGGTTGGTAGCCTGTTTGTCTTGAACTAAGAAAAAAACCCAAACCATAATTGATGAATTTTGGTTTTCTCTTATTTGGGATAAATATATACCATGGCAGTCATGAATACAAATCCAGGTCCAAATGCGACCTCTAAGCGTCAAAGAAGTAGGCTAGCTTGCTACTTGTTCAAAGCGAAGAGACCCCCCATTACTACGTTAAATTAAAGATAAATTTATCATATGGGGAAGACCACACTTATATATAGAAGCATGATGGCCCCTCAATTTCGTGTGATGTTAGCATTTTCATTTGGTGACTCAACAATTTTCCATTCTTCATTTACACTCTATCATGGATCTTTTATCTTTTCATTTTAGTTTGTATTATCTATAAAGATGTATCTTATTAGGATATTGCTAAACTTTACGATCGTGTATATTCTAAAGTTTTTAGATGCATGCAATTTTAAAGAGTATAATAAACACATAATTAAAAAAATAAATATTTAAATACTTTTCTCCAAAGAAGAAGAAAAATTATGTTTCGCCAACTAAAGAGTAAAAGAAACAATATAAAACATTCCTATAGATTTTGAAATAATAACCTGCACAACTTTGATCTATAGAAAATTCCGAGCGAGGAAGTGTGAGGCACACACACTACGTAGTGCAAATAAAATTCTAGATAAAAGTAAAGATAAGTGAAGTAATTAGCATATTTAAAGAAAGACGCACTCTTGAGTTATCAAAAATTAAATGATGTTGTAATTTAAGCCCAAGACAACAATATCTCATAGTGTGGATCGGAAATATGCCAACAAGTACATTAAGCCTCTAAGAGCAACTCCAACAGGTTCTCTATAATTTTTGTATTATAGAGAAGCAAAAGTCAAACATTTAGCCTATTTTTCTTTTCCAACTCCAACAAATTCCCTAGTTTACAGTAATCTATAAAATCTCTATATTCTTCTTTAAAATTTTGGAGTTTGCTGTAAATATAAGGAATTTGGTTTTCTCTCTCCTCACTTTCCCTAAAATAGAGATAGTTATAGGGAATCTGTTGGAGCAAAAAATGCTCATTTTTCCCTAAAGTAGAGAAAAATCAAAATATAGGGAATCTATTGGAGTTGCTCTAAGAGAGGTTCACAGTGACCCTATAATGGCAGTATTGGTGTGATGTACTAGTAGACAACACGGTGCACATGGGGATATATCGTTGAGGTGAGAATTAGTGAAGTGTTATATATGTTTGAAACCAAAATCTATAAGAGCAAGTTCGCCCGTTGGGTCACTAGGTCACCCACTATTCACTACTTTTTAGTGTTAATTTCACCCTCTGGGTCACGGGTACAGTTTATTTCGTGTCCTGGGTCAACCTGTACAGTGTTTTGGGTTACCATGGTGACCTGCACAGTGTATTTCGTGCCCTGGGTCACAGGCACAGTGTATTTCGTATCCTGGGTCACGGGCACAGTGTATTTCGTGACCCAGAGAATGAAAATATACACTAAAAAGCAGTGAATAGTAGGTGACTTGGTGACCCAATGGGTGAACTTGCTCTAAGAAGAAGTGTCTTAGCTTCAGTACAATAACAAAAAGGTGGAAACTCATGCCAGAGAGGTAAATCTTACTATTAGACCAAATTGTGGAATCCATCACAACCCCATCTATATCGATTTTAAACGTCTAATAGCACAATTGTATTACATATCTTTCACCATTTTTGCGGAAGATTGACAACTGATCGACAACCATTAAATTAACTTAGTGGCTAGACCGACAACTGATTGAAGTATAACCATCGGTGTTAATCAATGCCATTTGGTTCATAGACATTATAGTGCACCATTTGAGCGAGTAAAAGATTTCCACGCCATTCTCACTCGTCGTTCCAAATTTGAATGAATTGAAGATTATTACATCATTCGCTACGTTGCTAAATAAACTTGGTAAGTCACCTAATTTTTTTTTGTGCAGTTTTTTTTGTCACTGCACAAAAAAAACATTTAATCTAATTTGACGACATTTTTTTTCACATTGATGAAGGGTATTTATGTGAATGGCTATAGCCTATAGGAGTCTGTCTCCTTCTTACGCAAAAAACAGTACGTGTCAGTTGATCATCGTCAGTCGAAACAGATAATTTTATCAAAATGAATAGAACAGCGAAAGGATTTCCCTTCCCTTTCAATCCAGCAACAGAATAGGCCTCCGTAGTCATCCAAACAAAGCCCAAAATGACGACCCCCTATATAAACCAGGGCGTGCAACAGATGTCATAAACCGCGACAACAGAGCCAAACGTGAAGAGAGAGAGTCTGGAGTGCTTCAGTTTCCGTGAGTGAGAGTCTCGAGAGCTCGACGATAGAGAGAAGAGCACAGGGTAGGGAGTTTCCTCGAAGCAAGAAGAGACAAGATAGATTGCGGTGATGGCGGCACGCATGTTGGCAGCTCGACCCTTCAAGCTCGTCTCACATTTGCCTTCCATGCACGCCTCGACTCCTCTCTTTGCTCGCCAGGTAAGCCCCCCCCACAGTCATCTCTGATTATGTGTTTTTATATTGGGGTTAGAGAGCAAGAGAGCCCCACGCTGCAACTTGAGCACTAGTGAGTGAGTGAGTAATGGTCTTTGTATTCCTCTCTCAAAGTCTATAGATTTAGATTGTTTTGATTGTGAATGTTGATGGAAAGGTCTGAACTTTGGTCAATTTGAGTTGGGTTTTTGTTGGAAATTGAAGATCAATTTTCTATGTTGATAGAACGTAGAAATGGCGTTCTGGGTTTTCTCTTGAAAGTTCTGAATGTTTCTAGAACACCCTTTTGGTTGTTGTGTTTGTGATCAGAGGTGGGACGTGTGTGAAAATAATTGTGGTGAAAAGATGGAACTTTTTTTTTTTTTTCAATTTGAGTTGGGTTTTGTTAGAAATTGGAGATCAATTTGATTAAGTGAGCAAGTGATGGTCCTTTTTCCCTCTCAAGTCCATTCATTTCTGTGTATGTCTTGAGTGTGTGATTGTTTTTTATTGTGAATGTTGATGAAAGGAATGAACTTTTTTTTCAATTTGAGTTGGGTTTTGATAGAAATTGAAGGTTGATTTGAGTAAGGTTGATCAGGTTGACAATAGTGGTCTGGGTTTTAATTTCGAATTTCTATATGTTTCTAGAACACCCTTTGATTGTTGTGTTTGTGATCAAAGCTGCTTATGTGTGTAAATAATGGGTTGGATTAACTATGGATGTTGCCAGGGTTTTGGGCCACATTTAGATTGGAACCACAAAATGCTAATATACTCTTTATCATGATTCATGACCCTTGCGTTTTTTATCATTCGCACTTCAAAATCCAAAGTTGATAGTTAAAAGGCCACTTGCAAAATGAGCAAACACTTGAGTTTTTCCTCGTTATAGTATTTATTTTTGAATTTTTTACTCGTACTTGTGGATATAATGAAATTTGATTGCTGGAATTGGATGTCAGATTAGCATGGACGCAAAAGGCTTTGCTTCTCGGCTTGTTGATGCTGGTCTATTACGTAGTCAGGCCCTTATTGGAGGGAAATGGTCTGATGCATATGATGGGAACACTATAAAGGTATGAATGAAGAACCATTTTCATTTCCTCTAATGCCTATGTGTTTAGATGATATTTACAATAAAGTCTACACTTGTTATCTAGTACTGAATATTGTTCTATCATGCTTCATATCTTTTTCGTTGATTATTGTTTTTTTTTTTTTAAGAAAGAAGCAGCACTTCTCTTGATTACAAGATTTGTTATAACTAGATCCCCTCACCGACCTTTTTGCTGCACTTTTGGTCTTCTTCTTTTTCTTTGATCTGAAACGTAATCTTGTCAATTTCCTGATATCACTTCTTTTTCATAACATTGCAGGTTCACAACCCAGCAACTGGTGATGTCATAACAACCGTCCCATGCATGGGTCAAAATGAGACAAATGATGCAATATCTGCAGCCTCCGAGGCATTCAGTTGTACGGGACTTTTGACCTCTTCACATTGTGTTTAAAACTTTAAGTTAGATGTTTGTAGATTTATTTGCTCAATTTAGCATGAACTGAACTATATGGTATTTAGTGTATAATATTTTGTAGATTATTTCTGATCATATTTAACATAGCTTGACGTTGTGAAAATTTCAGTTACTAATTCAAGTATTTAAACTTTTTGTCTGTATATAGCCTGGAGCAAAGTCACTAATGTGGAAAGGAGCAAATGTTTAAGGAAATGGTATAATTCCTGCCCTGGTTCTCTATATCTCATCTTTGTAAAATTATTCATTTGATTTGTTAGTATATTGTAGTAGGGATTCTTCCTAAATGCTATGCAAACTTACTCAGTATTTTAAGTACAAAGTTAACAGAGGAAGTACTTAACAAACTGTAGTTGTGTTTTTGTCATTATCTGCAGAGAATTTTTGGTGATATGATTTGCATTTATTTATTTTTGAATGGGGTTGTTACTTGGTACTGCTATTGGATCTTAATGTTTAACTGATCAGAAACCAATTCTCCAGATGAACTTTTCCTTGAATCTATGTGGCAATATTATATACAAAGATAGAGCTTCACATTTGTCTGGTGTAACATATCACGATTGATACAATTCTAGTGCTTAGTGCTAAGTGGTGGGAAGTAACTGATTATTTCTCACTTGTGTTAAGATATTAGTATCATTATATATAACCCAAGCAGTATTTCCCATGAAATTGAATATTAGTATTGTCATATAGTACTCTCGCTGCATTTGTTAGGCAATTCTTGTGCGCTTATATGTTTGTGTTGAATTTGCAATGTTCTTGCTTTCGCATCAAACTCAAAGTTAGACCACCTACCTGAATTAATGTGGTTGATAGTGTTTTTGATATCCGAGCACTAGTTATTGAGTCGTTTGAAGGTGGACTCTGTACTTCCATGTAGTGTGGTTACTCGTTCCTGCTCTCTTGGAGCTCTACTTGTTACTCTTCAATACTGCATTAGGATGCTGGGAAATATCATACAGTTGTTGAAAATCTTTATTCCTTCCATCTTTTAAGGTACGATCTACTAATTTCCCACAAAGAAGAACTTGGACAACTCATTACCCTGGAGCAAGGGAAACCTTTACAAGAAGCCATGGGTGAGGTATCACATTTCAGACTATATATAAGAAATTTTAGCAATTACCTCTAGCATTGCATTTTACTTACAGTTACCAAGATGTCATGACCTCTGATAGTACAGGTGACCTATGGAGCTGGCTTTATTGAGTTCTTTGCTGAAGAGGCAAAACGTGTATATGGTGATATAATTCCATCGCCTCTGGCTGATCGACGGATGCTTGTTTTAAAGCAGGTGATATTATAGGTTTCTTTGATGGTTTGATGTCCTATACTCCTAATGAGAACTAGTTTATTCAATAATCAATTGTTGGGGAAATATTCAGGGGTTTGATAAATGAATCTTTAATCTAAAAAATGAAAAAGGAAAGAAGACAATTATACATTTCTGTTGATGTTAAACCATCACAAAACACATAAGTACAAGATTCTTTGAGTTGACTATGAAGACCTAGGACAGGTGCCACTATGCATTAGAGGGGGAGGGGGATTCCTCGGTATATACCTTTTTTTTAATAATTTTTTTCTTTTACCCATCAGTTTGATATTGTTGTCTCAGTCATATCCTCGTGGCATCTACGACCTCATAGGGTAGAAACCTGATTCCACTGCAAACAGATCTCCCAATTTCAGCCAACAAAGGATAGAAACTTTATGATCATTATTCTTAATAAATCCCTCCAATGCGGAACTGCAGGGTTCTTAAGATTGCTATTATCGATATTTAGTATAAAGTATTTGGGTGGAGGGCAGGGGAGTGAATTTGTTTTATGACTTTATCCTCTCATCTCTGATAAAATTTTCTCTGGCAGCCTGTAGGTGTTGTTGGTGCAATCACTCCCTGGAACTTCCCATTGGCTATGATTACCCGCAAGGTGTTTTTTTTAAAACTATTTGATGTTGCAGAATAGCCTTCCGACTTAGTGTACGGCTCATTTACAAGATCTCTTCTTCTCCCTCTCACTTTATTCAGGTTGGTCCTGCTCTTGCATGTGGCTGTACAGTGGTCATTAAACCCTCTGAACTTACACCCCTCACAGCCTTAGCAGCAGCTGAGCTTGCCCTGCAAGCTGGAATACCGCCAGTAATATTTCTGTCGTTTACGCTTCTTAATTACTTATTAAGTATAAAGTGAGTTGATTCTTTATTTGGCCTTGCGGGTAATATTTCTAACCGCAGGCTGCTCTTATATCTCTTGGATGATTATTTGTTATCCACATGCTTGATATGTAATTATGGAGTGTCATTAGTCGTTCCGTGCTGGAAATGACTAAATTTCTTGCTTTTTGCTACAAGTGTTATGTTCTGTTGAATCATTGTTTAGAGTTTATGAATGGTAATATAATGGCTTGGACTGTTGCTTTAGAATTTGAGAGACTACACAGATAAAAGCTTAGGTATTTATAGTTTAAGTATTGCAGTTCAATGAATGGTTGATGTTGGGAAAAACTTTTGCGATTTTGAGTTATTGATCAGAAAGTGGGTTTTTCATCTTCAATCCCTGGAGATAACAAATAGTTGACTAAATATCCTTTTGGAGACTCGATCATCAATTTCTTTTCAGTAATCTGTATGCCAGTTTTTAAATATTGTCCGAAAAGAAAAACCTGGATTAGCAGACATGTCATGGTATATAAACCTACTCTGTTGTTGCTACTTGTTGATCTTAAGTCATTTCTAATGTTGGTTTTCCAATTGTATTTTATTTTATCTTGTTGCTCCAGTCATCGGTCATTGGCTCATTGCAATGGACCTTTGTTCCCTCTTCCATTTCTAATGCATTTACCCTTTCGATATAGGGTGTGATGAATGTGGTAATGGGAAATGCTTCTGCAATTGGGGACGCTTTACTTGCAAGTCCGCAGGTTTTATACATTTTAATACCCATAATGGCAATTTTCCTGTTGAGATGTGTAGTTATAATAAATGTAATACATTAACCATGAGTGCTTTATACAACTCATTCAGGTAAGAAAAATCACTTTCACAGGCTCAACAGCAGTTGGAAAGAAGTTGATGGCTGGTGCAGCTGGGACTGTTAAGAAGGTAAAGATATAGGCTGTAGGACCAGGATATATGCTGTAGTGAGGCTCGAGGAACCATTATGTGGTTAATTCCTTTTCCTTTTTTTCTTTCTCTTGGCTATTTTAGGTATCTCTTGAACTTGGTGGCAATGCACCCTGCATAGTCTTTGATGATGCAGACCTGGATGTGGCAGTAAAAGGAACTGTAAGTATCTGTATACATCGTAACTGTCTTAGTAGAGATTTCATTTCTATTTTTGGTCTGTATTTCTGGGTTCAAGGATTTTTTCTTTTCGTTACATTCATTGGCTGAATCATGCAAGAGTCCTTTTTTTTTTTCTTTCTCTTTTCCAGCTTGGAGCAAAGTTCCGTAATACTGGACAGACATGTGTTTGTGCTAATAGGATTATGGTACAAGAAGGTATGATGGAACCACATTCAACTAATAATTTACAACCTTTTTGCTTTCTGTTTTAAGCCAATATTGCTGTTCGATTTGTACAATTTTCCTAGTTGAGTGAATGATCTGGTGCTAAGACTATACATTGATGTATATTCCAAAAAAACATCGGAAGCTCTGGTGCTGTTTGATCATGCAGCAGCAGCCACTATCTGGTAGGAAGTGTAGTAAAACATTGTGAAGTAGCTGCAGCCTGCTAATTTAATACAGTCCTTGCTAGAAGAATATGCTTACTGATCTTTGTAACACCAAAAGATTTTGAATTTGAAGGACATCTTGTATTGTTTTGAATTTGAATGGTAAACTAACTATTGTTGCTGAATATAGTCTTTCTTTTCCTTTTTGAGATTTTTTAGAAAAAAAAAAAACTGTTTATATATGCGTACTGGAGTGGGCACTTCTGATATTGGTGCTGTAGGTTTTGATTATAACACTGAAATTTCTCATGCACATGTAGTTGTGTATACAAAATTAAGCTTTTGACTGTATGTTATGTTATAATTGTGGTTTTTTGGCTTAGCAATTTATAGCACTTAATAAAGCTGGTTACTAAGTGCATTTTCATCTGTTTAGGTATCTATGAGAAATTTGTGGATGCTTTTACAAAAGCTGTCCAGAAGCTCCAAGTTGGGCATGGCTTTAGTGAAGGAGTGGCCCAGGTAGTCTCAAGATTCATGCAGTGTCTGTCAAATTTTTGGTGGTTGCTTTACTGGGTTCCATATCACATTCTTGGAGTTGCTGACCTTGAATTATATATGTTCAACTTATTGTTTTCATTTCCGTGCAGGGTCCTTTAATCAATGAAGCAGCAGTACAAAAGGTTTGTTTTCTTTACCAAATTGTAGTTTTCATTTTGTTTTTCATCCTCTTGATTTTTTCTCTCTCTTTTGAATTGGTTTGTGATCCTCCTTTCATTAATTTTTCTTTTTAATTTGTGTATGTTCATTACAGGTCGAGTCATTTGTCAAAGATGCTACATCAAAGGTTAGTCGCTACATTTCTATGTAATTTGTTCTGATGGTGGTGCTTTAGCTAAGAACAATTGGTAAAAGAATTTGTTTTGACATTCAACTAGGTTAGAACTTAGAACTAGATCTATTATATGAAAAAGTAATCAACCTTTAAGCACTTCACTGTTATGTTGCTAGTCCACCAGTTTTCACATCATCATGTTTATTCAACATTAATGATTGTTACTTTTCTCAAAACTCAGTCCTGACTTGCTTTCTATTATATTGATCTTTTGAAGGGAGCAAAAGTTGTTCTTGGAGCCAAAAGGCATAGCCTTGGAATGACCTTTTATGAGCCTACAGTTCTCAGTGATGTCAAGAGTGATATGATTATAGCAAGGTACATCCTCGAATACAGTTGACCATATGTTAGCCATACTTAATTTCCATAACCAAGTTGTCGTATTATTTGATTGTTAATGAATAAACCTTGACACTCATTATTGCGGATAAGATGATAGCAAGGGTACCTGTGCACTTAACATTTTGTCTTGGTTCAGAGATGAAATATTTGGACCAGTCGCATCTGTTTTGCGTTTCAAAACTGAGGATGAAGCTCTCCGCATGGCCAATGATACCAATGCAGGTAATCTTTTGAGCTTCCTTTCATGTTCTGATACCTCCATTAAAAACTTGGAGAAAATGATGCTTTATCCATTTAAATCATGTCTTCCCTTGATCTTCACATGTGCATGCATATGCAGGGTTAGCTGCTTACATATTTACAAATAATGTACAACGATCATGGCGTGTTGCTGAAGCTCTTGAATATGGACTTGTTGGTGTCAATGAAGGGTTAATTTCAACAGAGGTGGGTCCTACATTGCATCCGCCGACAGTTTCCATTTATTTTTACTCTTCAAATTACGAATTGATTAATTCGTAATTTTCATATCAATGAAGGTGGCTCCTTTTGGAGGTGTCAAGCAGTCAGGTCTTGGACGAGAAGGTTCCAAGTATGGAATGGATGAATATTTGGAAGTAAGTGGACCGAACGATACTCCTTTCATTATACTTGCAAGAGAGATAAAATTCTTAATGTTGATAGCTGTTAGAACCTGTTTACTCCATGGGTTTACAGAGTACTATAACCTAAAAATCAAAGTACCATTTCATGACTTTGAAGTGCTAGGAAAAGATGCTTGTGTGGTTCCCTTTATACTACATATGCCGGTCCTGATATTCTTATTTCTCCTTTAGTCCTTCATTGATACAGATTTCTTTCAATTATTGTATACTATTCCTACCATATTAATACAGAAGTTAAACTGTATCTATAGACAAGGTCTATGCATGACATGATATCATACAACTTCCACGTGTGATCCTTAGGCAATTCTTAATCCTCTGTTGCAGGTTAAATACGTGTGCCTGGGAAATATGAGCAGCAAGTGATGTGCTTTGTTCCTTGCAAGCTTAAAACACAAGTTGGAACCTGACGTAACCTTTTTGACTCCAAAAATGTGTTGTATTGGAAAATAAGTGTTTTAGCTTTGATGTAATTTTGTGCAAAAAGAATAAGGCTTTAGTGTGCGGAACTGCAAGTTCTTAGTGTTAATGTAATTTTGCAAGAACAGAGAGTGGTTAAATCATGTTTCTGTTACAATTTGTTTTTCTTTCAACGTTTTGCACAACTTGAAAGTGTGGTTCTATTCAGACTTTCTAATTTACCATCTAGACCTCTCTTAATTTTTATAAATTTTTATTTACTACTTTACCTCTTTCGAAAACCCTGTTAAGTCATAGGGGAAGAAGACAATAATATATTCTCGTCTCCTCTCCCTCTTAAATTTCCCAAATTATATACATCATGAGAAAATCTCTTTTAAGGTAAGCGCTGATAATCAAACAAAACCAATACAAAAAGAAACATCAAAATTACAGGTGAACCAATCTCTAGCGGGAAATTAGTGATTGACGTGTCATACTTCGGGGGGCACATCCACAATGAGAATCATGAATTGGAATGAATGAGAGAAGTGATTGAGTGAGACAAAGTGCCCATTTGGTACTAAAGTGATTGATAGAGTAATAGTTGAGTGACCAAAATGATATATTTGAAAGTTGAGTAACCAAAGTGTCGAATGAGTCATAATTGAATGACCATTTGTGAAATTCTCCATTCAATTGATGATTTCATGGTTGCCCACTCACAAGAATTACCTGGATTTACTCAACCTGGTTCGTACTCTGTTAAGATGAAGATGTATGATGGAATGAAGCAAGAGCTGACATGTATTGCCTTGCGATTTTGACATTGGATTTGCATCTACTGTGGCTGATAGTTAAGTACTTAAGTGCTTCAAATGTGGCAAAGCTATACTTCATAGGATGTAACAAAAATCATCTTTGTGGCCATCTGCTTGGTGTTTTGTGAGAAAAAAGAAACATCAAAACTAGTGAAAGATTGTAAATTGTAAAATGTAAATACAATCAATAAGCAGAGTCAGATTCTTGCAAACACATATATGACATGATGTTGTAAGCTACAGCAGTGGCAGTCCCAGCAAATAATAATTTCAATAACCACTCGTTTTTCTATCGAATTCTTGTTCAAGTAAGAGCTCATCTGTAATTCAAATCAAGATTTCTTCTTTTTAGATTTCTCAAAATAAGGGCCATGCATATAGTTAAATTCATTTCTTTTTTCTAAAAGAGGGTAAAACAGGAAGTAATTTTTTACAAATTCTAGATAGCAAATTTGGAGGTCTCAATAAAACCATCCCAACTTTAAATCGTTGCTTAGAGAATTGGTTGGGCCTTTGGTAACTAGCAGTGCACGTTGCATCTATTTTCTTCTGGTCCAAGTCCAAACTCTCAAGTAGATCCCAAAAGTTGATTCAACAGTATTCACACATCCATCAAAACTTGCAATCGTGTGCCCTTGTCATCTCCAATGGCAAACCAACATAAAGGTTTTTATTTATCTAATTTTTATTTATTTATTTATTTTTATTTTTTTATCAAATGATAAAACTTCTGTGCTTGGTAATTACAATTATAGGAGTTAAGGTGGTTTCGGCAAAAATCCTGCTTCATTAGAGCAAGTGACAAAAAGTAAAACCTCTCATACCTCGATCAGTTCAACCTGTCAGCTATAAGCATTCTTCTAGCCATGGTGGTTCAGTTTCCTCCTTGCATCTGTATAGCAGCTTGATCACAATCTGGGGACTTTCCTCGATCTATGTAATAGCCTTAATTTTTTATTTTTTTTAGTGGTTCTTGTTGTACCTCCAAATTTAATATTTAGAGCTTTATCTTTTTTCAATTATTATTGGACTTTGTCAACTTATATGAAAAGACAAATAAAGATAGAAAGATAAAAAGGAAAAGAAGAAACATATACTCCTTACCTCCAGGACAAACCTCTAGTCAATTTTTCATTTTAGTTTCAAAGTATATTGTCACTTCAAGCTCTCATGATGAGAGCTTGGATGTGAGATAATATCTTTCTGATACTTACTATGATGAATTTTTCAGGGTTTGATTGAAGAGGAAAAATTGTACGCATTCAATTTGGCATACTACGCACCGGCAATGGATGAGGTGAAAGAGGTGATCGAGGATGAAAGTTCTTTTACTTTGCAAAACCTCGAAGCTTTCAGAAATGACTGGGACTCTTATATAAAACCAACTAACTGGGGCTTTGACAAGAAATCGAGGGCAGCAATACTGTCTACTGACATATGAGCTGTGGGAGAGCCTATTCTGGCCAGCCAATTCAGAGGGAAAGCCATGGATGATTTGTTTCGCAGGTTTTAAGAAGATGTTCTTAATCACATGGAAAAAGAGAAGTGCAAATTCATTAACTTGATTATCTGGTACGTCTAAAGATGCACAACTTAAACCTTGCACTCAAATATCATCGCTGGTAATATAGTGATCAAGCAAGGGTCATTAGCCGCTGAAGATTGTTCCTAAACTGCTAACCAAATGTCACAAACTAATCTAAACCATGCTACTGAACAGTTAACGAAAATTAATTAATTAACTAACTTATTTTCTGTAAATTTTACAGGACACTAAAGATACATTGAATAACATCCATACAAAATTTCAGAACAATTGGAGTTGATTTGATATATGAAATAATTCACGTAAAACTGAACACAGTAAGATAACAAAGCAGAAACAAATTTTATAACTTTAAAACTATTGATGGAAACAAAGCTAAGGACTCATTCTCCACCACCAAACACACCCAATCATATCAAAGCTCAGTTATGGAATCTTAATTCTCAATTGAATTTACCCGAAGTTAACTCACAAGCTTGAATTAACCCATTACCCTTTCTTAGTTCCTCGTTAAGTGAATACAAGCACACCACTTAATCTATTTCCGACTATGCAACCTAGACACAAGCTCGCTAAGTTTAACATATCAAAATCATTAAGCAATAAAAGGATTTGGATAAATCTATGTACTTGTGACCCTTGTAGTCTTGCTAAACCTAGGGTTTGAGTCACATGTAATTCAAGAAAACATTTTGCTACTCAATTGGAATCAACACACGACATATATGAATCTAGTGTTACTCCTAGCATTAGAAACCTAACCTATTCATTTAGTTGCGCACCTAAACAAACAAGTAAAGATTCATCTTGTAGACACGGTGAAACAAACACTCAATTGATAATATAGAAAACCAAAAACTGAATTGTCATCAATATGAATTGAACATGTTTGGGGCTTTGAAATAGCCCCTAGCTATAAAAGTATTTAGCTAGTCATAGTCATGAATTCGCTGAAAGCATACATCAAGAGAATTGAAAAGAAAAATAGAGATGAAAGAAGGAGGTGAGATCACGGCTAGCTGATGGCAGAAAATGTTGTTCTTTCTTTCTCTTGTACGGCTGTCTACGTCTAAACTGACGTCCCTCTTTTATTGCTTAGGTTAGGAAATTTTCACTTCTTTTCCTTTTAGGAATCAAGTAGCTTCTCCTCTAAGATTCCTAATAATTTTCACCCATAAAAATATGTCATATATCTCTAATAAACAGAGATATTCAGTTAATACTCGTCGTTGGGCTTCTAAAAGGAATTCGGGCCTCAAGTCATGGATTTCTGTCAAAGTGTCAGATTCTCGGACTGCCTGACCTTGCTGTATTAAATCAGCCATAACTTCTTGTAGAAAAATGATATGAACTAACCGTTAAAATTTCAAGAAACTAGACATCCAAGGCTTTCCAAGCATGTAAAGTTCACTGTCTGGTTCATGTTGAGCTACTCTCAGTTTCATGTCGAAATTGACTGATCTGCACAGGCAGATTTACTGATTTAGCTTCCTTTCTTCTACTTTCCATAACACCTACAAAACATAAAAATAAAGTAAATGACTCAAATAGATGGAAAACTAGCTAAGAAAACATGACGAAATCAATACAAAATCATGTACATTTATGAGCTTATCATTATCTCGTTAACTAAGAAGCTTTGAATATGAATGTGCTGCAGAGATCTATGTTCCATAGCTTTGTTTATTTTGGTGGATTCTTTGTTTTATTGTTTCGATTCGTTGAATAAATTTTCTTACTGTAGTGTGCAAGTCCTAGTTAGCCTTCAGCTCCTGCAAGGTTCAGGCCCAATTCCAGATTAGGTTATCAAGTGTAGCAACATTTGACACTATTTGAATTCTGGAAATGATATTATGATAAAAGGCGTGTAAGTATATATACCAATATGGGGGTCGTCTTGGGTACCTTGATGTATGTCATACCCTTATCTTTTTATTCTTTTTATTTTTAATAAATTAATATATTGGAAACCTACTGAACCGTTTAACAGATTATCCACTTAAATGTTGACATGTGTCATTTTAAAAAATAAAATTTACTATATTAACAACACATTCTATCTTGATATGTAATATTGTTCAGAAACATGTAACATATATTTTCAAAGGGTCAGGATCAATGGACACACTATTTGACACAATTTTTTACACGTTATGTTAACCCTGAGATATTAACACATTCAATGGTCAAGATTAGTTATGGAAAATGACATGGTATTAAATTTCCTCCCAACAAAAACATAAAATTTGTTAAAAATTCTTTTCTAAAATAAAATAATAAGTCTAACAAGATATTAGAAAACAAAAAAACACGTTAAAAAAAAAAAAAAGATCAAAAGAGCAAGAACTCATTTTATGAATAAGAATGCCATTTTCCATTCTTCCATTCATTCTTTGGCAAAGTAATAAAGATGAAACAAATGGGAATTTCCTAAATATTGCAAACACAAGTTCTTCACAATTTTTTCTTTTTTATAAGAATTCTTTTGACAATCCATATTTTGGTACAAGAAATTTTAATCGTTCTATTTCAAAATTGGTTTGTTGATCTTCTCCTAGATGTATATTTATATCTGTGTGTATGTGTTCTCTAACTATTTACAATTCACAAAGTCTAAAAATAATTAACCCCAATTTCAAAACCTGAATCATGCAATAAAGAGAAACCTACAACCATAATTTTGATGGATATGGTTTTCTAATTGTTCTCTAACCTATAACTAAGAATCAAAATTGTAGTGATCAATCATCTTCTTTCTCCCTCTCTACTTATTGTGGTTTTCTTGGCTTTATGTTCAATGATTCCTCCATGAATGTTTCTGGGTTATATTCTTTATTTTCTTTTGATGTACTGAACAATTGGTCTATCAATCTTTCACTTAACAAGAATCTAAGATCGTGTTGTGTTGTTCTTGCTTCTTTTTTTCTTTGTTCTTTTTGACTGTATTATCAGTTCTTAATCATTTTTTGTTAAACCTTTTATTTTATTTTTGTTTTTACAAAAGTTTTACATTATTTTATTTTATTTTTTGTTAAGAATAAATTTTATGCCAAGTCATTTGCCATAATTAATCATGACCATTAAATGTCTTTATATCTGAGGGCTCAAATGAAGTGTCAAAAAGTGTGTCAAATAATGTGTCCATTGATCCTGACCCATTTTCAAAATAATAAATTACACCTAGTAGAACTAAAATTACTACTTATGACCACAGTTATTGTGGTTATTGTAATTGAGTGGTCAAAGATGTAAATATCATAATTGAACAACTTTTATCAAATGGAGAACATTAATTATCAAATGGAGTACCTTTTTACAATATAAAGTACTTACATATCTTTTGGTCTAATATTAAATTTACCATGTTCACAACACAATTGTTGTCAGAATTGTAAAATGGTTGATTACCTTGTAAAATGATGCAGTTTTTGAAGTAATTACTACAAATAGAACAAAAGTGAGCACTTTTACATCAATTGTTGAGGGTCGTGGTAAAAATGTGTAGTCATTATAGTAATCATTTCATTAATGATAAAAACATAAAGATTTACCATTGTGACAACAAATTTGTTATCACACTTGTTAAATTATCCATAAACTAGTACATTAATTTAGGTGGAGTAATTACTACAAATAGAACAAAAATTACCTCTTTTACATCAATTGACATGGATTATGGTCAAATGCATGGTCATTGAAGTAATAATTTCATTAATGATAAAAACATGAAGATTTACCACTCTGACAATAAATTTGTTGTCACACTTGTTAAATTGTCCATAAACTAGTACATAGGTTGTAGGTGGAGTAATTACTACAATTAGAACAAAAAATATCATTTTTATATCAATTGTCGTAGTTTGTGGTAAATTACGTGGACTGAAAGTAATTATAACTTCAACGACGGAAATTACACAATATATTATTTTAATTACGCAATGGAGAACTTCATTACACCAATGAGGACATACGTAGTTTTAGTCAAAATATAGTGGTTTACCTATATGATAACACATTGTGGTAACATTTGTAATTTAGTTCAAAAAGCAGCAATAACAAGTTGTACGTGAGGTAGTTACTACACCTATAATAAAGATTACCTATTTTTACATTAATGGTTGTGGTTGTCGCAAAATGAATGTAAAAAGAATTATATTTGGTTAAGAAAACTACTTATGATATAATTAATTAGTAATAAAGACTATTTAACTAATACTAATGTCGTGAGCCTAGGTTAGAAGATTTTTATTTTTAATAAGGAAAAAAATGTAATTGTCAATTGATAATCTAGTATTAATCAAACATTAATTGGCTAATGATAAAATCAATTAGTAATAAAACTATTTAACTAATTGTAATTTGGTGAGCCTAAGTTAGAAGGTTTATTTTTAATTTTTTTTTTGAAAAGGAAAAAACGTAATTGTCAATTGGTAATCAATTGGTTAAGGGCTAAACATGTTACCAAACTTTAAATATTTTGGACCATTGGATATATTACTAATGTAATGGTCTAAAATATTTAACAAAATAGGTGTATGGCAAACACCCGAGTACCTAAGAAAATTCCTACCAGTATGAATCCCATGAGTATTCTGCTGCTATAAATACGCAAAATTCCAGTACCAATCTGCATGCAAATAAGTAAAACTGGATATGAATATAAGGTGTACGGTACTAAAGAATGCTCCAAATATGGTCCTTATGGAGCCAAGCAATGACATCTAGCTCCATAACTTCTACAAACTTACTAAATTGTTCCCTCATAGCTAATGTGGATTGATCAACTTGTACGCAATAGAATAGATTACTCAGTTCTCTTAACTATGGTACCTCCTTTGCAATTGACCAAGAAAATGAAGAGCTATTACTCTAATCAGAATTCTTCGTGGTTGAATTGATAGAAATAAAAAAAAAATTAAAAAATTAAAAAAAAAAGAGGAGAGAAGACAAAAAGAACAACAAATTGTTCATTGTTCAAGGGTGTTTTAGTAAAATTAAGGATGTGTACTTAGTTTTTTAAGTATTCAAAAAAGTGAATTGAAATTTTAATAAATAAGAGATGCAAATATTAAATTTAGAGATCCAAATGAAACTGCCTTTTATTTTTTTCCCCAATGATGTAATTTCATTAAAAGAGTGCTAATTCATTTTTTTTTCTCCCTAACATTTACATTTTAACCAGTTGTGCCGCTGCACGTGATGCCCTTATGCTCTCCAATTTAATCAATCTATCCAATTGTTGGTTTTTTTGGTCAATTATTTTATAAATTAAAAACGTGGCTCTAATGGGCTCACTTGTATAAATTATATTGTAATGATGAGAATTTCAAAATATATTACACAATAATTGGCAAAAAAAAACTAAGGATTTGGACAAAATCAATTGAAATTGGTAAGTATAGGGAGCACCCATGATGAAATTAAAAATGCAAAAGCACAAGTGATTATAGGTTTTTTTTTTTTTTTGATCAAGAAAAAACTTCATTAATAATGAACTGGTTACAATGAGTTTGGGCAACATCTCTAACACATAATTGGCCACTGGACTTCACACTAGAACTCCATAATGACCGACTGACGGAGTCAAAAAAATCTCAACTCAGCTACAGACTTAAAACTTGCACAACAACTAAAAGACATAGACAACATGTGCAGGAGCAGTGAATGCCTGACTCACAACTTTGTCAACACAAACTCACCACCCAGAGTCGTCCTGACCTGCCTTTGATTGACCAAGTCTACACTCGTTGTGACTTTGAATCCGACCAAATTGAAATGCTGGACCATCAGACCTGAGACTAAACTAAACCCAACTCCATTGCCACCTTAATGTCAACACTGGCAATCCATAAATGCTCCAAATTGCCATCACCTCCGACCCGAAACTAGAAACGAACGACCCACTAGAAGGCCAAGGATGATTGTCTATGCTAGTATGCCACAGCCAGACATTTTCGCCACCACTGCTGACCCAACTCCAGAACAGGAACGACCCTCTAGACCGCCGAAGAGAAAATTGTCTATGCCAAAAGTTGCAGTGTACTGACCCAACAACTAAAATTTATTACCGAAAAACAAAAACAAAACCAAGCCCTAAAAACTAGTAATAACTACCCACCAACAAGGGTCCAACACACATAACCCGACCCAACCCCCTTTCGTCCCAGCAAGGGACATCCACGCTGCTGGCCGCCACACCCAACCCTCTCAGCCCATGTTAGCAGCTGCACCACGCCTTGTCGTCGCACGAGTCCCGACGTCGGACCTTCACCACCCTGTCGCTGACGGGACACCAGTGAAAGATCCCAAATCCCATCCCAACCCCAAGCCCGTGTGGCCAGAAACCAGATAGAAAGTCCAATCTGACAATCCGGCCAGCACGATCCACCGATCTGAAAATGTACAATTGCTCCCAGCCCACCGCCATGCATCCACACTCTGATAAGACGAAAATCAGCCTCCACTCCGCTTTCTCTCACCAATCTGTCGACCCAGCAATCCGATCCCTCTATCCATCGAGTCCGCCATGTACTTTGACCACCGTGAGACATCCCTACGATCCGGCAGGGACCCAACACCATTAAATCCCTCTCCAACCCCAGTTTCCGAGATATGAATACAGTCAACACACTCATGAAACAACTGTCCCATCCGGCCACATCCATCAAGCGCCGGCGCGGCCAGAGACCAGAGTCAGCACTGAGGATCAGCCGGACGAGGGGAGTAAAGAAAAAAGTGAGGTTCTGTTGTTTCAGTGCGTTCTAGGGTTTTCACGCAAATACCCGCCACGCTTATAGTTATTATAGGTTAAAGAAATAAAATGAAATTTGTCCAAAATAACTCTTTCCCTACTTATATTTAGTTCAGTCATGTGGATAGCCGAAATGACATGCACCAGATACATCTAAGTTTTGGTGTGCCTTACACATGACCTCTATTTAAGTAGACTGTTTAGGCAAATCGCTGATGTTTTCTAGTGTTGGTTTTTGTGATCAAATTTTTGGGTTGTGAATCAACCGTCCAATGTAACCAGTCGTCTTACGCAACAGAAAACTAGTTACTTGGGCTACGAGCTGGGTTTGGGATTGATACAGGCTTCCCACCTACAACTTCTTTTGGATATGGTTTAGAAAAAGGTCTATGGCTTGCTACCCTTCGTCTGTTAGCTAAGAATGGAGAGGAAAGATGATGGTGATTTGGCCAACATTTCTACCCCCTAAGATTGACATGAATAAATTGGAATGGACAACAATGAGACAAGTAAAAGTCAGAAGACTAGAAAATTCAAAAATAAAAACAAAATGAAGACAATTTATTTGACAATTTATGTGGTTTCTCCTATGATTTTAAAATGTCTAACAATATCATCATGCCTTGGAATTCAATTGATCTAGATGCAAAACAAACACTTTTTCTTTTCTTTGACAGATTTAGAGAGCTACTCATGACTATCTGGTCTAGTAGTGATATAATTTTTTCTCTTTGTAAGTAAGTTTTGAGTTTAGTCTTGTGATTTGTGATTTGTGAATATCTTTTTTTTTTTTTTTTTTTTTTTTTGATTTGTCAATCACACGGTGTCCTCAAAGGCTTCCTAGGCCCAGAGACTAATCCGTGCTCGGGGGATCTTGTCAGAACGCTTCCTCCCCCCTGGCCACCAAGAATATATTGGGATTTAACTCCAATAAGCGTCGGCGGGATTCGAACCCGGGTGTGAGGGTTCCACACCTGGAGGCTCTTACCAACTCGACCACCTGTGGTGGTTATTTGTGAATATCTATTAGTTATAGTATAATAGGAAAAAAAAAACTTTTGGGAGCTGCTGCTACTCAAGAAAAACAAGAAGATAATAAAAGTTAATTGCATAATTTTCACGATACATGCTTTGCAACTAAATGAATAATTTGTGAACTTTGAATTGATGAAATCTTAGAAGTGACTAAATGACGAAGTTGTGTATTGTGAATTGCAATGGTTTAAATTGCAAACATAATTATCTTAATAAAGAAAACTCCTACGGAGTTCTAATGCTCCATACATATCCACTTTACATTTAAGTGAATCAAACCACTTAGTAAATCTCTACTACTATAAAGGGGAGTCAAAATTTAGTGTCAAAAGTTTCACCAAATTTTGATTTGCCATAAATGGCATTTACAATAAAAATAAAAATTCATAAGGAAATAATCTCAAAAGGTTATTATGGTAATCTATGAAAACACAAAAAATATAAAATTGAGGAAGTGGGTGAGAAGAAAACTTTCACGTTCTCATCCTTTCAATAATAACATGTGTATTGCACGGGTATGAGGCCAATACTTTTAAAACTACAACAACAACATAAACTATACATTACTCCACAATGACAATTTATATTTTTCATTTAAAAATCATTTGAATTTTAAAATTGAGAAAATATACAGAGATTATTATTATTATTATATTAATAAAGGGCTGGTGTGGCTGCCCGCAAGTCTTGATTAATGAAACTGTTGAATACAAGGAGGAGGAGGGGACAATGAGCTTAAACCCCTTATTACAATAAGCATATATAGAATGCCCTGATATGATATTAAAAGTCTCCACCAAGTAAATGTATTAAACTAGTCACCAATTAGTAAAGAGTGCTCTATTGGCTACTTTATTTGCTTTGACATAGCGGCGACATAACGGAAGATAACTTGATTACAACGTAGCATAATTACCAAAAGCACAGCTTTTTTACTATGTTGCTGCCGGAGGATAAATCCGATGACACTTAGCTTCACCTTGCCACTAGGCGGTAATGACCATTTGACTAAGTAAGGAACTCGCCACCTATCTACAGAGATTATTTCTAATTATAAAACAGTATTACATGTAAGTCACACTAATCTACACACGATGTGAACCGACCCGATTTCTGTATATAATATACATCCTTGTGGAAAAGTTGTGAATATGACAATGGAATGTCATATATTCCCTATGTTAGATATGCTTTTAAGATCAAACATCATATCATTTCTTATCTATCACCTCATCCTCTCCCCCACTTCCGCTAGCAAAATTTTCGGCACACGTATATGTACGTACATATAAAGAAAACCTAGCCACATCTATCATCATCATCAAATTCCTCTATATCATCATGACTTGTAGTTCTTCATTGTTCGAGTTGCCACAATACTGAAAACCATGGAAGATTGATGCAATAATACAGATGCAACATGCATTGGGAACTCAGATATGCAGAAAAGAAGGAAGCTTTGTAAAGTATTCAAATTGTTCATAAAGTAGGGTCCCACAAATTCACCTTCTATAAGGAATATATTCATTTTAGAGAATAAATCCTCTAGATCACATAAAGATGCTTGAAATTCAAGCAAACTTACCCTTAACACTAAGCCACCCAACTTTTCCACTGGCTTTGAATTAAACCCCATTATAATTATCATGAACTAAAAGTTAAATCCCTACTTTGCTTGAATATATTATAAAGGCACAGAGCCATTGTGCTAATGTGTGGTCTAAAGAAGCATCTCTCTAATTCTAAATAAAACGCTTTGTTTTCCACACATTTGGATAGAGAGGTTCCAAAACACAAAGGGTGGTGGGGGAGTGTCAAATCTAGCTAGGGTTTCAAATCATATGTATGCAGCAATGTTTAATTTCCGACGTGGCTTCCATGCATTGGCTTGATTTGAACAACTGAGTGGGACCTGGTCAACATCTTTTGTACTGAGCAAGACCAAGTGTGTAACAAGCTTGCTGGGACGGTCGTAAATGTTCTATATCTTAAAAAAATGGAGCTTTGTGTAAGTTATGGAGTTTCAGATCTTTGGGAGAAGAATCTCCCTTTAATTGTCAAAGAAGGAAGCATCTATTCCCAGATGGATTTTTGGGTAAATTACACATACCAAATCATTTATGCATTTTTCAAATCACGTATTGTACATGTAGATTTGCATCATCTCTAAGTACCTTTGACGTTTGTATAATTTTTTTTTTCAGTGAGCAAAATACAACAAACATACAAACTACAATCTGGATATTCATTTATATAACTTTGGATAACAGATTATATAACATCTGTGGCTTATTCATTAATAAAAGCTTTCCGGGTTTAGTAAATACCGGGGTTGATGAAATCTTTCATTCTCATTTTCATAGCAAATTGTAGAGTGCTACCTCTTAGATCGTACTCATTTCTGTTTGTTTTAATTTGACCAATGTAGTACTGGTTGTGAACTAGTTTATGCATGTAAACCTATATACCCGAATGTATATTTTCCTTTTACAGTACGTATTTTAAGCTACTATATATGTAGGATTTTCTCAAAGGAAACAAAAGAAAAATTCAACAAAGGGAGGCGGATGTATGAGCCGAAGCAAAACTAGATTGGCAGAAACCTACAAAAACAATCATTTTCATTTTCAATGGTTTTCTAAGAATTCTAGCCAGTATACTCGATCATTGTGCTCTTACATTCTTTACTAGAGTGAGTGGGGGATAGCTTGTGGCAGTCTATGGGGTTTGACCTTACTACTTGAGTAGTTTTTGTTTGTTTCGATTTGGATTGGAGTACAAATGCATGGCAGCAGTCTTCAATTCCACAAAAGTGATAAGGGATTAAGGCCCAGCGAAGCTTTAGAGAAGAAGTAAGGCTAACTGGCTAAGGTCCCCTACACTCCTGTCATCAAAAGCTCCACATTACAATTCCCTTTATGCAGTGATGTTCACCTCCTCATATATTACCAACCACAGACCCTAAAGTTGTTGTGGTTCCATATTATGTTGTTTTTTAGTGCTTTCTCTTCCATGATAGAAAATACATCGAAATTTCGTTGTGATTCTTAATCCTGTTTCTTGATAATATTTGATACTCTCCCAAAAATGTAATCTCTAACAACTCCGCTGATAGTCTTTGATCTCAATTTTGAAGTGTGAAGAACTTCATCTCCAGTCCTAGCCTCCCTCAATGTGGGGTTATGACTTTGGGTGCCATTGTTTGAGGGTCTCATTTACTTTTGGTTCGATATACTAAACCCCACACAGTTAGACACTAAACCCCAAAAACGACAACATTTTGATCGTACAAGAACAACTAAACAAATACAAAAGAAAATTAGTGTTGTCAAATAAGATTGAAAAAGAGCATCACTTTTTTGCTTAGAATTCAAGCTAAAACTAAGCACCTAGAATTAAAGGTTCAGAGTAATTCCAACAACTTCTCTATATTTTTTGTATTATAGGGAAGCAAAAGTTAAAGTTTTTAAGTAATTTTTCATCAACTCCAACAATTTCTCTATTTTACAGTAATTTCTAAAATCTCCATAATCTTCCTTAAATTTTAGACATTGCTGTAAATTTAGGTAATTTCGTTTTCTCTTTCCTCACTATCCCTAAAATGGGGATAGTTATAGGGAATCCGTTGGAGCAAATAGAGAAAAATCAAAATATGGGGAAGTTGTTGGAATTGCTCTAAAGACGTATAGAGAATAGAGAATTCATGTCTATGGAACACATTTATAATTAACCTATTAGTATTTCTCATCTACGAGTTAGGAGGTGGTTTCAAATTCAGGCCTTCCTAATTTCCGGTTTGCATAGTAGATGTTGGTTGCTGCTCTTGGGTTGTTCTTTTGGGGGTCCTTATTAGTACTCAAGTTTTTACCTTCTTTACAGATAGGACGGTTTGTTATCTTTACTGTTCGAATTTCAGTCTAGTTGTATTGTTTCTTGATATTGGGAGAGGTTTTGGTTTATGTCCCCCTCTTCCGTCTTGTATTTTGTTTTTTTTTAATATTCTAATAAAATAAAATAGAGGGACGGGGGGTGGGTTCCCGGGTGTAGTGGTCCCCTCTCTATTATAGGGAGGGTAGGTGCCTTGCGCAATGACCGCTAACGAGGGGCTAATATCGCCTAATCCTCTATTTTAATTAAAAAAAAAAAAACTGAAAGAAAAAAAAAACGCACAATAAAGAGTATTATTCTTCTGCAAAATAGAAGTTTGAAGTTCTTTAATGTTATATATATATGCAAACCAAGATAAAGCGATAATAAACAATCACAGTATGACAAATAAATTAAACTCTAGAATATGATATGTTAGTAGAGGTCATATCTCTAATGCCATTTAGATTATGTTGCACATAATTAATCAAGCTTTTCTAGTAATCATATGTAAACAAAAGCGTGATACTACCTTGACCATTCAAATAACGACAGAATGTAGAAACAACTGATCTATGTTTAGTGAAAAACAAAGTACTCCTAAACACTCATTGTATCAAAATCCAGAAGCAGGAAAGAAGGCAAATAAAAAACTAGAAAAGATCTGGGTTTGATGAGAAATAAATCCTATATGACAAACATGAAAAAACCGCAATGATCAGTCCCATATATCTAGATTGATGCACAGAGAATCCCTTCATGATCGTAAAATTTTCCTGTCAAGTATATCATTGAAACCTTTTTGTTGGTAATGACATAAAGGACATGTCTTTGTGTTCTAATAAACACCATGCTTGATTAGGTTATTGTTTCAAAGTAAGTATGATCAATGAGAGAGGCTAGGGCAGCATGTAGTTGTATGTATAAACCTGGTTCAAGAAAAAAGAAAAAAAAAGTACAAATATATATGTTGCCCATCATCATTGCCATGAGGGGTCTCACTCATATCTTAATGCAAGCGAAAAAAAGCTTCACATGCTAACAGAATATATAACACCCACAAAGATACACTCCTCTTTTGGAGAGATAACAAAAGATACATGCACTACCCTCAAGTCTCAAAACAATTACTCAAATTAGTTAGTTCATACTCTTAATTAGCATTGTAATACATCTGATCCTGTATCTGCATTCTTTGTAATTCTGACATAAGTATATTTTTTCTTAGAATTAGTGTAGAGGGTAGAGAGAGAGAGAGAGAAAGCTAGAGTATCTTTTGGCAAAGGAAGGACAGCACCACATTGTAGAATAGGTGTGCTTTAATTTTCTTTCCATTAAAACATTTAATTTGTTCTTTAATACAGGGTTAGCTTGTCTCCCATACTTTCTCCTTGAGAAATCAATTAAAGCCCACCTCCTCTCCTTCAAAAACGCACCCTATTCTTCCCTATTTGCATCGCATTTGTTCTGCTGAATCTCTCGGTATTCCCAGAGCTCTCCTAGAGAGAGAAAGCAAACAAGAGAGAGAAAGAGAATAATATGTTCCAACAGCACAAGAAGCCATCAAGTATGAATTCTCATGAGAGCCACAGACCCATGTGCGTCCAAGGGGACTCTGGCCTTGTCCTCACCACTGACCCTAAGCCTCGTCTCCGGTGGACTGTCGAGCTTCATGAACGATTCGTGGATGCTGTGACTCAACTCGGAGGACCAGACAGTACGTTCTAGATCATCAACCTTCATTCATTTCCTTTATCAAATTTTCATGCATATATATGATCTTCATTAAAATAAACTGTTTTATGAATTTTTCAGAGGCTACACCTAAGACTATCATGAGGGTTATGGGTGTGAAGGGTCTCACACTTTACCACCTCAAGAGCCACCTCCAGGTTAATTTTTGCTCTCTGCAACATTTTTTCAAACTTCTTTTTCTTTTCTGATATAGCAGTTCACTTTTACAAACATTCCAATTTTTGGGTCGGCTAGCTTGACGATATTTCTTTTTCTCCTTTTCCTTCTTCTCATCATATTTACCTACCTGAACAGAAATTTAGGCTAGGAAAGCAACCTCACAAGGAATTCAATGATCACTCGATTAAAGATCATGGTATGTGTGAGACGTGACTCTTCTTAATTTCTAGGGTTTTTATAAGCGCTCAGTTTCCAGAGTGTTTTTTAATTATGCTTCTTTTATATTTATTTTGTATTTTTCATGGCAGCATCTTCACTTGATCTCCAAAGAAATAGTGCATCTTCATCTGGGATAATAGGCCGCAGTATGAACGAGTATGTATTCTTTTTTTCTTTTCTCAATACCTTGTACCTTTTATTGAAATGTTTATTATGAAGTTCAGAAGCTATTTGTATTCCTCGTCCTCCTTCTTCTTTTCTTTCTCTTTCTATTGAAAAAACAATTGCCTAAGTATATGGTTTCATGATTTGTTTGGGGCTGCTGGGGGGTTTGGATTTTGTTGTGAAATGTATGCGAAAAACAGTAATAATTACCACATCGTTGATGTTATTAGGATGCAAATGGAGGTGCAGAGAAGACTGCATGAACAATTGGAGGTAATATTATTTACACGTACTCCTTTGCAAAATAATAATTATTCTCGTATTTCATGGATGATGGACGGCCTGTTTCTTAATTTGAGTTAATATAATTATATCATACATATAATTAACAGGTCCAAAAACATCTTCAGTTGAGAATCGAAGCTCAAGGAAAGTACATGCAAAGCATACTAGAGAAAGCCTGCCAAACCCTTGCTGGTGAAAACAACATGGCAGCTGCAGCTGGAAGCTACAAGGGTAATATTGGAAATAACCAAGGTGTTAATCATGCTGACATGGGAAACCTAAAGGATTTCAATTCTCCTCTCAACTTTCAATCATTTCAAGACCTGAACATATATGGATCTGGCGATCACCTTGATCAACTTCAACAGAACAGCTTGGACAGGCCACCTCTTGATCATCACAGTTTTATGCCAAACAATGATAACATTAATTGCATGGGATCAAAGAAGAGGCCAAGTCCGTATAACAGTGGTAACAGTAGTGGCAAGAGCCCGTTGATTTGGTCTGATGATTTAAGACTTCAAGACTTGGGAACTGCCGCATCATGTCTTGGACCTCAGGATGATCATCAGATTCAGATTGCACCACCATCCATTGAAAGAGGCACCGATCAGATCGAGTCGATTTCAGATATTTATGAATCGAAGCCGATGATTCAAGGGGACGAGAAGAAGTTTGAAGCGGGAAATAAGCTCGAGAGGCCTTCACCACGAAGAGCACCAATGGGATCAGAAAGGATGAACCCCATGATCAACGCTGGTGTGAGACAAGGAAGAAATTCGCCATTCGGGTGAGCTCTTGATTAAGCGTTGAAGTGTGATGAAAACGATCTAGGGTTTTGGTCATGAAGGTTAGCTGGTCATCACATTAGGGTTTCTACTTTTAAGTATGATAAAATGCCACTGATGGCAAACTTATTAAGTTACATTGTTAATTTTTATTGGTACATCTGTAACTTAGTGTGATCCTTAATTGTAACTTCTTGATACTTAAACTCCCACATTCCCATGCATTTCATGGAAAATTGATCTTGACATGAATAAAATTGATATGGCTCGTCATTAACAAGGTGCAACTTTTCATGCAGTTTTGTCTCAGTATTATTCTAGTAGTTATAGATTATTGATGTATGATCGACTGATGAGAAAGCGAAAATGAGGGAACAAAATTTGATTATCCCTTATTATAATTGATGATCTAATATTGTTTCTACCTTGCAAATACATAATGAATGTCCTGTTTTTAATACTGAAAATTATGGCATAGAAATTTCACGTCTGCTATGGCCTATAGATATTAGTATTAGTCAGGGCAGATGTTAACAATATTATTATTATTTTTTTTTTTTTGAAAAAGTTAACAATATTTCTTTACAGACTTCGAATTTCCTATTTAATAAATAATATTTTAACTGCATTACTATAGTCAGGCAAGTGTCACTGATTCCTCGCAAACGTCTTGTTGACTATATATTAACTCATACTTTTGTGTATCAACTTCATACAATAGTATATATTAGGTCTACTGTGTAGCACTGGCTAACTCATTTCTAGTACATATATAGTACCCAATAAATTTTTAATGCTGTAGTAAATTGTTTGTCCGGCTAAAAAACGTATATATATAGTACAATCTTAGTGGTGTATATATACTTGGTCAGTAACTGATCAAAAAAAGTATGTTCAATCACTCTTGAATGTAAATCTAATGGTTGAAAATAAAATAACTAAACTAAAAAATAACTTTTTCCACCATTGGATGTAAATTCAATGGTGTTTGAGTATAATTTTCTTAGTTAGTTACTGATCAGGTGAACATGCTCGAGTACAATCCTGACCAAAAATAATTACATACATATCAACCTCTATTGTAAAACTTTCCAACAAAATCATTGAGATATATGAGGAAATTAAATTACATATTCTAATGTTAATTTATAGTAGCAACTCCTCATTTGATTCACTGCCCAAAAATACTGACATGCAATTCACTGAACTAAGAGCATATAATTTTGATTTGCAAGAACAAATTTGGCTCAGCATGTGGTTATGAAAGCGCTTCATATTGTAACTTTATGCTCATTTGCTAATTGTCCAAGGATCTGAAAATTCGAAATCCAATATAATGCCACTTTTGGAGGTTGAGCTCCATTTTAGAAAAATCATAAGCATTACTTAAAACATGCATCATGTTACATGTGAATTGGAACTCATCAACTATGTTAGTACTAACACATTTTGACTGCTGGTCACTGATCTGGTTAGCGAAATAAGCTTACATCATTTCAGTTGATTGTATAATAAAGTTTAATCTTTTTCAAAGTACCTTTCGATAAGAATTTCAATACCATATGAATTAACTGAAAGTACAAACGAAGTACAACTAGCGTGCGATGTGTTAATCCCCTTGCGATCTTGTAATGTTTTTGTGTTAATATGTGACAAGCATATATCATATATGTGTCTCAATAAGTTTATGGTTGTTGTCTCTTTTCATTAATTTATCTAAATCTTGAAAGAAACATCTGAAACTACCGGGATTCTTAAAGTTTGTTGGTCCAAGTTAGTTATTGAAGACAAAACCATTGGGATGATCAAAAGAACACATACTCATCTATTTATAAATTTGTAATCCCCAATAAAGAAAAAGATCATGCATGTCTTATGAAGACATACATACAGAGAACATGTAGTAAAGAAAGAACATTAAAAAAAAAAAAAAATTATAGTCATTTGGCATAACGATCTAGCTAGAAAGTGCGATTACCAAGCATAAGCTAACTCTTTTTCCCGATGAGGGAATAGAATTTCCTACAAGAGAAGCCGACCAATCGTATCTAGCTATCTTTGCTGCTCTTTTTCACTCTTTACTACTTCACATTCCTTGGGTGTCAAACAAAGAGGACAACAAGTATACCTGTCAATATTGTTTCTTTACTCAACAAAGCTACATGACCTCATCTTCCTAGCATGTCATAATATGTTTAACACTACCAGTTCAGTAAATGTTGATATATATACTTGATTCAGATCTAAAGATCTTTTGTATGTAGCCGTAAAATTGCGCTTGTTTCTAAAATTTCGTTGTATTTACATTTTTGCTTTCTTGTTATATGTAAAAAGGAAAACCTTTGGAACCCTAAATTCCCCTTTGAGACGTCATAAATATTATAATGAAGATGATTAATTGACTCCAAGAGGGTTTTTAATTAATTACTTAGGTCCAACTCTATCCAGATTTATCTAGTTTGGTAATCTAGGCAGCAGATTAAGGGTAGATCCATGCAGAGAGAGAGAGAGATGACTCTTTTAAATTTTTTGTAGTAGTACTGGAAAAAGAAAGCGGTGCCACTACTACCTTTATTGGTTGCAGAGAAAAATCTAACCACTGCAAGTTGGCAGGAAAGCTCCCCCAGCTACTCTATCTCCACAGAGAGACAGTACTACTCGAGAGAAAGATAGATAGAGATATAGTCTTAGAGAGAAAGAGAGAAAAGATAATAAAGCCTAAAGGGAAGGAAGAATACAACGCACTCCCACGCGTGCACATATCGAGGAAGCTTCTATCTTTATGTCCTCAAAGTTAAAGGGCAGGGTACTCCTCTTGCATCAAAAGCTGATGACGATGATGATGCATGGCTACCCAAGCTAGCGTAGCTTAGCTTGTTTAAATCCTTATAATAGAGTACTTTGCACGAGATTGTATTCAGAATCATGATCACCATATGATGTGATGATTATGAAATGGTTTCCATCTGATTAGGAAGCTGTTATATCCCAGGCACATCCTTCCATGAAAATGCAAATCATTTGCAGTCCAATATAAGCATACTTTGGATTCCGTACTTTCAAGTCCTAACTTTGGGTCTTGCAGTAAAGATTTTTCCTGCTGCAGATTCTTACAAAGTATGCTCCAGAAGCTTCTTTTGTCCACTCAACACCAACCACCCCCCCACCCCTCCCCGCCCTCCCTCCCTCCCTCTAGATCTCGTTCTCATGTACACATACAATTTGAACCTGTTTAAACATTAGTCAGATTATGCAGTACGACTATATATATACAGCTGAAGAAAATGGCCTTTCTTATTGTATATATCAGATTATCTGTTAGTTTCTTCCATGCAATTAAAAAAGGAATGCACCAAAGAAAGATGTGTGTGTGTGTGTTTTCTTTTTCGATCTTATTCTGAGAAGGAATAAGAGAAACAGAGAGGCACATTTAGTAGAGCTAGATCAGTGCCGGCCTTTGAACTTTAATTCGACTTTGAATACATCTAGTACATACAATCGGTATTTGGATATGGGATCGGCACATATTATGACTTAGGAGGGTGTATTCAATTCAGATTTTAAAAGATTTTGTTTGAGTTCTTATAATTCATGAATTTACTTAATCCACAGATTGTTTAAATTCTATATGGACTCTGATTGATTCTAAATTTTCAAATATGTAGATATTTAAAATTATACGGATTTTGAAGGATTTCATTAAATGCTGGATTTTGAAGGATTTTATAGTGTTTTTTATACATATCAAAACTCAAAAACAATCCAACCACTTTCCAAGAGATTTTGATGGATTCTTTCTGACTTAAAAAATGAATAAGCTCTTCACCAAAAAAATAAAAAAGAAGAAGAAGAAACTCTCAATAGGTGACACTCATCCATTTTGTCTTAGACCTATCTTCCCACTATCCTCCTCTGCCTCTGCTCTCATCTCATATAGTTGGATCCATACATCCATTGCTTTTAAAGAAGAAGAAAAAAAAAAATTAACCTACCAAAAACATAATAAGGACTTATAAAATCTAAACAAAGACTAGTAAATCAATAGAATTTTAAATCTTAATTGAATACATTAAGATTTTAAATGATTGTTTAAAATCTTAATTGAATACCTATAGACTTTCAAAATACAAAAAAATCTTGTAGATTCTAAAATGACCACACCCCCCTTAGTCTATTAATGAGGCATTAAATCTCACAAAACATTACTACATATAAGACTTTGTAGGATGCAAATACAAAAGCAAGGAGGTGCATGTTCATATATACTGGGTAATAATTGGTATACTTGATGCAGGCTTGTGTCAGGTTGGTCCGGGAAGGTTTTAGGCCCAAACTCGCCAAAAAGATCGAAAGGGTCTATACAAGACATATATTGGCTCACCTTGAAGTCAAGGGGTTAATGCAGCAGTTATAGGTTGCTGCTTGTAAGTATATATACTTCTAAAACTGTAATATGACTGCAGATCATGTAGTCAAGTATCCCCACTGTTTGAAGGGGATAAAGACTTTGGAAACGTTTTATCGAGGAAAACAAAGACAAGTACTTCAGTTAAATAGAAGAAAATTACTATCATTTGTGGTAGTAAAGATGAAATTTACTGAATTGAAATTATGAAAAGAAGTGGGGGATTCTATAGAGTGAAGAGAAATTAACTATCTCCTCTATATGGACATTTATTGGTTGTTCATGACTGCGGCCAAAAAAAAAAACAGGGGGGGTGGGGGTTGGGCGGGATGTCAAAAGGGCAGGCCTAGTAAAACTTTATTTGGGCCACAGGATGAAAAATAAATCTACATTGATATGGGCTACCATGTTTGCCCATCATTTGGACGGTGAAAAACGAACTTTTTATGTTGGTTCTCGGTGATCTGTAGAATAAGAATGTGGAAAGCACTACTTGTAGAGAATAGCATATTCTAATCCCACCGTTTCTGATAGTGGCAATCTCAAGTTTTATGGAATACTTGGAGGGATGGACAGTCTTACTTTTGAATTCTGAGGTTATAATGTTATATAGTGCGTGAGATTAATCGGTAAACATGGTATGAATGTTTATTACAAATAAATCTAATTTGAATGCATATGTGAAGAAAATCAAATAAGGTCCGAAACAGTTTTGATCGAAACTAGAATACACCAAGATCTCTTATTCCATCCCATGCGCTTGAACTAGTCATTTTAAGCTCAGTGATTTCATAATATTACATATTATTACAAAAAAGAAAAACTACATATTACATAATACACTTGAAGATAAAAGAAGAAAAACCAGAAAAATACACTCGTGTACCCGCCAATATTTTTGTAATTAGAAACAAACTAGCATCCTATTAATTAAGCTTAGTTCAGTTCATTAGGGTTAATCATGGTGATTGTACAGCACTACTACTATCATATATATCAGCAGGAGCAATGAAATAGTCCATGGAAAGCCCCGGCACATTGAACACAACATCATCAATGTTCCAAACCTCTTCCATTCTAGTCCTCGTATACTCCATTGATAGCTCGCCACACCGGAAAACGGTGGCGATGGAACGGCCTTGATGAGCGATGAGCACACCATCAACATCTCTGTAATCTGCAATGCTGCTTCCTATGGTGGTCTCCCAATACACAGTTTCGTTTTCTGGGGTTTCAACCCTAGTGAGGTGCGAGTCCTCTAAGTAGATGAGGAGTCCACTCTTTTGACAGAAATAGCCGTACAATGCATGCCTAATTACCTCTGCAGGACCTTCGCTTCGTTCCATTACAGCCTCACGGTCTGCAGAAACTTTTAGTACAAAGCAATCATCGTCGCCAATCCTCTTCTCCCCCAAGCATTGTGCCTTGGCAAACAAGCTTGCTGTGCTCTTTGGGTCTAGGCCCTGCAGCAAAAGACAATCAAGATATTTGATCAAATTGATGAGCATACATATAGTTAAACCATAAACATTAAGCTAATTAACGGTGATAAAATTAGCAGAGTTTTCCAGTGGCGAGAAATTTTTATCTGATTTGGACTAGTTCATGGACGTTTAAAGCCAAATTACAAACTAAATCAGTTCAAGAATTCAGGGTTCAACTCTCTTTAATTTTACTTGCATCAAAACGGAAACTGAATCAAATCAAACCGTTCATCAATTGTGCACTACTCACGTGTGAATGAACTTTCTGGCACATGTTATACAATCAATAGTAACTACTAGTTAAAATAAATTTTTGATCAAAAGAAAATATTTTGGAAGAAAAAAGAAAAGGAAGAAAAAAAGAAAGGGTAAAAGAGGCATAATGCACTAGATCCAGCAGCATTCATTCACTAAAGTGAAAAAGAAAAAGCAAAAGCAAGAAATAATAGAGAGAAGCCACTTTAGTTTAGTAACGTTGGTAATCCCAAGACCAAGATGAACCATATATATGACCATGGATGACGCAAGAACCTGCAATCACGTGCCATTCTTAACCCTTTGAGGTGTTCAAAAAAAAAGAAGAAGACTGTAGGGTAAAGCATGGGACAGTTTCTCCATCATTGTCAGCCTCATACTATTTTTATTGGGATTGTGATGTGTTCCCTCCTCAAATCTCTATCTTTGTTTGGTAAAGAAAAGAACTAAAGCCTAAAGGCTATTTTCGAATAATTGAACGCTACGTTTCTTATCCTCTTTCTTGTTTCTTAAACCTCAAATCAGTATATGCAATCCAGAAACATTGAATCCGTGAATGTCTTAAAACATGGTTGGTGAGAAAATACGACATATGACATGTTATGTTAATACTTAATAGATGGAAGCGATTATCAATCTCAAGTGTTTATGGTAGAAAGAACATTCAGATTTCCGAACTTACCTGGATGATGCGGCGTAATGGGCGTTGAGGGCCTTTGGCAGCATGAGTACCGAGCCAAGGGGTGTGCCTCCACACAGTCTTTCCATCACTTCCGGCCACCACCTTGTTGCCGCCGACCACCAATTCCAGAGACCACATGCCGGGTAACATTTGCCAAAGAACAAAGCACCCACTTTCCCCACTTCTTGTTCCCAAAGTCTTCACATTTCTACCTGCAGAAACCTCAGTCTCACAGCAGACCATCTTCACCATCCCACTCGCATACATGTTCTTGTTGCACTTCTGCTGCTTCAAGCACCCGCTTGCTGCCAGATACTGTTGTATAATGTAGTGCGCAGTCGAAGTTTCCTGAATTACCCTCATTCATTAGTGACAGAAAGAGAGAACAAGATGTAATTAGTTCAAGGTATTTTGATGTTCTTACAAATGGGATGTCTTTGATGTGGGGCATGGGATGATCAACTGGCTCACTGGCTTGAGGAATTGGAGCTAAAGGACAGCCCAACACACCAAGCAAGAGCCTCAAATCTTGTCTCTTTGCCGGAATGGTACTACCATTACTTCCATATGCCGAAGTTGATAAGTTACTTCCTTGAGGAAGACCCTTTTGTGCTCTGAACCATTCACGTATGGCTTCCCAAGAGCTTTCCTTCTTACCTCCTTCTTCTTGCATTTCTGGGTCTGGACCTTCCATGAGTGGCGTCAATGGCTGCGGAGACCACATCTGCTTCTTCCTCGCCTTTGAACCCATCATCTTGCTGGTTTGGAAAAGATTGCTGGAAAGTTGGTGAAGAAGAAAGATCGAGTTGGTTGTGTTTATGATGAGGTTTAAGGGTTTTTAAGAGGGATAGGGGGAGTGAGAGATACGAAGGATTGTGTGAGGTATGATATGAGACAAAAGGGACAGCTTATCTGTCTAACGGCAGAGAATGGTATTAGAAATTTAAACACATTCGCATGTTGGCCTGTCTATTACTTTATTCTTCTCTCCCTAGGTCTCTCTCTCTTGTCGTTTTATTTCTTTTTATGTCTATTATTCTCTTGAGCTGCTCAACCTAGCTACCCCCAATGGCCTCTTTTACATGACTCCCATGGTAAAAGACCCTAATGCCATTTTACAGAAATTACTAAACCTTTTCAACACTTTGAATCTCAAAATCCATGTCAAATAATTCGTAGATTATGAAATTTTTCTACATAAAGACGGAATTGCCATAACAAAGATTAAGAGTTGACAGACATGCCTAGTTACTTAGTTGCAATGAGTTTCTCATACTCTTATGATTTGTAACTTTATGTGGCTCATAGAAAATGACGTAACTTACTAAAATTTGAAATTAGAGATACTTACAAAAAATCTTGCGAATTCAACTCCATTTTTTTGTGGCTCAAAAAGAGGGATAAAGAGGGGCAATAAACTTCTTGTCACCTCATGTTATTGAAGAGAAAAGAGAGAAAATAAGGGCAACGAAGTCAAAATGAAGAGTATGAATTTAACTCATTTTTGCTTTCACTACTATTAACATTTCGAATCGAGTGAAAATAATATAACAATCATAACGAAAAGAGGTTTCACGATATATGCATGTTTTTTGAAAGCTGACAAGGGGCCAAGCTCTCAAAAGAGGTCAACATAGAGCTAATATCCCGGAATATGAAGTTCTACGATATTGTGCAGACCTGCAGATTATGGAAAGAAATTACGCAAGGTTATTATAGTAAAGTTGGCTCAATTGACTGCAGGCTCTGCACCCACTACCACATAGGACAAATCTACCAAATCCTGTCTGCATAATTAATTACTCCGAGTCTCTGATCACATTTATCAAAAATGAAATCCAACACAATGATCTCATCACGCCTACTTAGTACTTTAGTTCTTAGGATCTTCCTCTCAGTTTTGATTCCCGTCTCGGTCAAAACAATGAACACAATCCCCAAGTTGAGGCCCCAACCCCCCACAGTACATAAATAATCTACAAATTTAGGAGGTTCCAATCTAATAAAACACTGATTAAGGAGTTTAATCTGTTCAACGTTGACGGGGGATAGTGGAATATGGGGCCTACGATATAGGTTCTAAATGGAATTAGGGCGAAGAGAAATGAGCAAGTGGGCGGCAAATGGGTTGTGGTGGTGGTGGAAGGTCGGCGTCAAGAGGGAATGAGGTTGAGCGGCGGATGGGGGATGTGGACGGGGAAGGTTTGGGGGATCTTTCAAGCCAAGTTCTATTTGTTTGATACATGTATTCTATTTGTATTATGGTCAGTTGTGGCTTTCATTAATGGTTGGGGATGAGAAGGATTAATTAAGCATGTATGTGTTGTAATGCCGCATAACTTAGATCCTTAAGGAATTGTGAACATGTGTTGAGTCTAGAATAACAACCCTTGTCCTTCATTGTCTTCGGACGGTTGGATCTTTCTCTATAGAGACTTATAAGATTACAACTCGGTTCGATACAGTTCGAGTTTGGTTCATATGTGTTCAGCTTCACTCAATAAATTCAGTGGTAAAAATATACAAGTGATCAAGTTTAAACTCTGATATATTTGACTTGTGAAACATGTATAATTAATGAAAAAAAAATTCAGTATATAAATAATTTTTGATTGTATTATAATCAACTAATATTAGTTTAAATTATGAGTGTTAATATTTATTTTGGGTCTGCACTCTTTTGACATGTATTTTAGACTAATTTAAAATTAAGTTTATCCGTAAAATAAATCATTTTTTTCCCATTTCCTGACCCTGTCTTGGCCCCTTGTATAACCATTTTAAAGTATCAATTTGTTCTCATCATCGGAAGAAATTAAACAATGATATTCTAGTACATTTTTGGTTGTTTTCTTTACAAAAACGAAATCTTTACTATAAGATAGATTCTCAGTTTAACAGTTTGAGTAACAACTGTTTGAGCCCAAAAGTAATTTTAGCAAGATCCTTTAGTGGATTTAGCATAGCGGGCCGATACCTGCGGCCCAAAAATAAGCCTGCTTGAGTTTGGGTTACAGCTTCGCCCATTCCGTAATCCATAACGAAAACGAAACCTTATTGGAGTCAAGTAGCAGAGATTGAATAGGAAACTTCAATAAATAATCCTTCTATAGCAAGGAACAGTCGAAACCCTAGTTATAAATACTAGGTTTCAAGGACAAACAAAGGACCTCTCTCGAATCAATTAATCCCAACGACTACAAAGCCTCCCCGGAGCAAACCTTCAACCTCGTTGAAACCCGGTGACCGCGCGCCAGTCGTAGTCTCTCCAAGAGCCGACTGTCAGCATCACCAGATCAACCCGGCGATCGTGCTTCCAGTTCTAGTCTCCTCGCGAGCCGACTGCCAGTACCACTGCCACCGATACTACCAGCGAAGCAAGGGTAACACCCTCGCAACCCAGCGAAGCTAAAGTCACGCTTTAGCAAAACCCGTGCTTTCTCCAAACTTCCCAGTGATTGCTCTGCTCAGCCTACAACGTTGAGTATCGATTCGGTGACGCGAAGAGATCACATCCAAAGTCCTTATCCGTAAGGCAAGAAGTCCTTTCTCGGAAGGCTAGAGAAGAACCTTGTGGCGAGGTTGGTGCTATCCTCGTCCACAAACGCTTGAAGAAGAAGTCAGGTCAAGGGACTCCCCCGACGACTGCACCCCATGGTGCTGGCACGCCTGCGCACACGCTCAAAAGAGACAGTTTGCACGCCAACTGGTTTTGGAGCCAAACATTTTGGCATGCCCAGTGGGACAGCAATAGTGTCTCTTCGTGAAAGTAGCCATTGGGAAGTCGAGCGAAAACCCTTACCAAAAGGTTTACGCTAACTGCTCAAGACACAAGACCTCCAGTTACAGACCGCACTCTCACGCGGACTGTCGTGGTCTTTCCGAAGAACAAGTGACTCAACAATTTTCTCATCCTGCCCACTCATCCGACATGTCAACCGAACAGGGAGAAAATCACCCGACCGCTACTGAGGGTCAGAATGTCACTACCAATCAGGCCAGCGAGCCTGTTATCACTACCGCTGTCTCCAATACAGCGGAAAGTGGAGGAAAAGAGGCTTTCCTCGTCGCGAAGCCTATTCCAGAAGGAGCAACCTCAGAGGTGAGGTTCGCGATCATCATGGAGAACATTGAAAATCATTGCAAGAAGATAGCAGCTGATTTTGAAAGGGAAACCGCGAAGACAGACCGGTTCATACGCGAGTTAGACCAACGCATTACCCGACATGCAGCAGATACCCAGCAACAAATCGTACAATCAGAAAGTGCAGTAAGGGCTCATGTCACGGGTGTCACTGGTGAGCAGAATCAGTGCCAGAAAGAGATCATGGAGGCCATCACGAATCAAACCAGGCAGACCGCGTCAGATATGGCAGGTCTTCACAAGGATGGCGCTAACCTCGCAATCGAGGTGGCCATGCAAAGGGCCGAACTGAACTAGGCACGAGAAGTATTGAATAAAGCTTTAGGGGATCCTAATGCTATCCTTAGTTCTCTTGGCCAGCCGTCTGGTTCAAGCAAGTATGTTCCGCCGAACCAGCGAGAAAAGGTTAGCAGCAATGCCACTACACCTTCCCCAACTGTCACTGCTACACAACTGAAGAGTAAGGAGCAAGCTTTGGTTATCGGCGGCAGCAAAGAGAATGCCACCCCGTCAGGCGGACAGACTACCAGGCAGAAGCATCAGGCATCGAGGGTTGGTGGAACCGCGTCTGGTTCTACCACCTTTGTTCAGTATGACAGCGACGGGGCAGAAAACGTATATCAGGAACTGCCAGGAAGCTATTATGGTATTGACCAGGCGAGTAATCCGATTAAGATAACAACCTTGACAAAAGAGATGCCCATACCAGCAGTAACTCTTCAGCAACCAGCTACAACCCACGTTGTACATGTAGGAGAAGGGGCAGGAGCTCTGAACCAAGCAATACCCTTACAGGCTGCTCGCCATACTATGGCAACACCTCCTCCTCCGCCTCCGGGTCCAGAGTATGTAAGATGTGAAGAGGTCGAGGAGATGATCAGGCTGGCTAATCCTAGGACCCAAGTGGATGGGGTCTATGAGGGACCTTTCCCGCCGCATGTAATGCTCGCGCCCTTTCCCAGGGGTTATAAAAATATCATATTTTCTACTTTTTCAGGAGAAGACACAGAGAATGCGGCTACCCATCTGGCCAGGTTTAGGGTACAATGCGGCCAGTACCAGAATGATGACATCCTCAAATGCAGGATCTTTGGCACCTCTCTCTCAGGAGCTGCCTTTAGGTGGTTTTCCAAACTTCGGCCAGGGACCGTAGCGGATTGGCCTGCGATGGAAAAGCTATTCCGAGAAACCTTTGGGGCCATTGAGCCTGAGGTTGACTTGGCTTCTCTCACTCAGATGGCCCAACAGCCTACAGAGTCTGCTGTGGCTTATCTTTAGCGCTTCCAAATTCAGAAGGCTAAGCTGAATGTCATCCTGCCCGAGAAAGAGTTAGTCAAATTGGCAGTCAAGGGTTTGGAGCCTCGTCAGCGGAAAAAGCAACATGGCAGTATGATCCAGTCAACGGGAGAGCTCATCACAGAGGTAGGCAGCTTTGAACATCTCCTTAGAGAAACCGACGCAAGGAAGAACACGTCCAAAGGGACATATGTACCAGGAAAACATCGCACCGTAGCAGCCCTGAGCTACCAGCCGGCTACCTATGACCCTTACTACCATCATCACATTGAAGAAGTGGTTCAGGATGACGATGAGGAAGAGGAGAATGATATCGCTGCTTATGAGCTAACCGGGAGGAAGAATCCAGCCCTGAAGCAACTGAAGATTTCCAAAGAACCTGTTAAGCTCAAATCGATGGCCTTCACCAAACCTGAGTTTGCGACATATACTTATGAAGCCAATAAGGCACACGAGATTCTGGATGAGATGATCGCCGCGAAGATGGTGAAGACCGACTTCGGACCTTTTCCTCGACCAGACCAATTGAAAGGGAAGAAGTACTGCAAATTCCACAACCTGTGGAACCACAATACCGCGGACTGTGTGAAGCTCAAAGACCAGATTCAGTTATGGCTTAATAATGGCAGTTTGCAGGTGGAAGCCCCAGTAACGGCGGCAGCGCTCGTAGACTTGAACCCTTTTCCTGACATCGGGATCAATATGGTCAATGTGAACTGGGCCAAGCAGAACCAGAGGAAACCAACCTTGGATTTGAGTACAACAGGGCGAGAGGGAAAGTCTACTAAGGATGAAGCCCCTGCAAAACAGAAAGCTAAAGCAGTTGGAAAAGCCTCACCCGTGGTCTTATGCTCGCGATGCAAGGAAGAGTGTGGCATCCAGGTGTTGCATGAAGAAGTCGAGCAGACGTTTCGCTTTGGCTCTCTCCCGCCTATTAAGTGGGCCCCACCATCGCGGAACTATCAGCCTTCTAGCCCAAGAGGAAAAGAGAAAATGGAGTCGCCACCATCCCCAAAGGACTCCAACTTATTCAGGAAACTGAAAGCAGTTGCGGTCGATCAGACACAAGAGGAGAAGGCCACGAACGAGCGAAAGAATATTCTAACCAAGCCTTACATCCCACCTGCTCCAGCTGCCACCATCAAGGAAGGAAAGTGGTACACTAGGGAAAAAGGGAAGGGAGTGGAAATAAGCTCTTCCAGGAAGAGGAAACTGCAACGCAGGTTCGGAGAAGCCAAGCGCGCTCTAGAGGCTCTAGACCAGGGCCTAATCAAGCCTTCGCAATTGGTCAAATCACCTAAGCAGTATCAGAAGGAGATGGAGGCACTAGCTGCTAAGCGATTAGTGGCTCCTTGCAGCCTTCAGAAACAAGCAACAGGGACAGATAAGCCCAGTGTTTTTTGCAGGATCATTGAAGAAAGAATACCTCCGCCAGCTCGAAAGGAGAATTCGCCGACGCGGCAACCACATGTCAGGCGCAGGTTATTTCGCGAGGAACCAGAAGCTAAACCCTCAGTTTTCGAGAGACTGGGGGGCAAGGACAAGACTACCGATACTTTACAATGGAGACCAAAAAGAGTCCAGAGTGTAGTGGTCGCTCCCCTCGAGGTAAGCGCAGAAGGAGAACCGAAGTCAGACTCGCCCAAGCAGACACCTGTGGTACAGGAACGCCAGCAGTGTGAGGTCAAAGGCCTTACAAAGGAGTCGTTAGTAGATCGTTTGGCTAAGCAATTCAACACTGACACCCCTGTCAAAGAGCCCAAGCTTAATCTGGAGGACGACATAGAGGAGACAGATATGGCTGATACGTCTTGCAACATGGTTTACGTACTTCCCGCGCGGTATGCTCTACCGGTCGCCGCTCAGGAATGCGTCGAAACTGAGGAAAATAGTGTGCAGCCCTTGTAGATCACATCGGCAATCACGACACCTGTGGAAGAAGCGGTTTTGCTTGAGACGGAGGATGCTCATAGCAAGGAATTCTTCATGAGCTTCACCAAGCCAACACCTGCTATGGTCTAACACATGAGACCTTTATATATAACTGCTGAAGTTGGTAGCATCAAAGTTAGCAAGATCATGGTTGATACCGGCACCGCAGTTAATGTCGTCACTACCAGGACCATGCACCTGCTCGGAATCAAGAAGGAAAAGATCCAGTCTACGTCCCTCACACTCAAAAACTTCGCGGGGACTGTAACAAAGACCCTAGGACTTCTTTTCTTGCGCATCAAGGTTGGCCCGGCTAAGGGAGTTTATGCTTTCTTTGTGACAGATTGCTATGCGGCCTACAACGCTATTCTGGGCCGAGACTGGATCCATAGGAGTTATTGTGTTCCGTTGACTCTTCATCAGGAGCTCGTTATGTGGAACAGGAAGACAGATAAAGCGGAGGTGATTGAAGAGGATCCTCGTCCATTCCCCGTTTTTGCGAATTATGTAGATGCCAGGTACTATTTGGAGCCTATCACTCCATTGCAGGTCAGTGACATCGATGACAAAGGCCGCCCCACAGGGGTAACGGCCTCTGAATTGGCACAGTGGGGGCTCACGCTGGCAAAAGAAGGCTTGGAAAGGCCTGGCCACGCTGTGCCCAAACCCTTAAGTGATTAATGGATTACGACCTTCCAAAGGAAGGGATAGAGGCCTTCCACTCGCTGTACGAAAGATTATCGTCGTACTTAGTGGAAAAAGAGGCCTATGATAGGATCGCGGCCTTAGAGGCCGTGAATGAGACACTCTCGGACATGGAACATGAAGATGAGGTCGATATTCAGCTCGCTCCAGCAGCAGTGGACGATACACCTCCTAAAGTCAGAGATCCTACCGAGAAGGTCAATCTCGGAACAGCAGATGTGCCTATGGAAGTGGTCATCAGCGCTTACTTAGAGCCTAGCGAGAAACAGAGGCTCATTGATCTATTACATGAATTCAAAGACTGCTTCGCAGAGAAGTATGAAGACATGCCCGGCCTGTCACCAGACTTGGTTTGCCATCAACTACCAACACTCCCTGACAAGAGGCCCGTGAAACAAGAGCCGCGAAGAATGAATTCCGAGACCCAAGTCCTTGTCAAGGAGGAAGTCGAAAAAATGCATAAATCGGGCATTATCAGGGCAGCCAAGTACAATCAGTGGCTATCTAATATAGTGCCAGTTCGCAAGAAGAATGACAAGATGAGGGTCTGCGTTGATTACAGAGACCTTAATATTGCTACACCTAAAGATGTTTACCCCATACCGGTCGCGGATATGTTAGTAGATGCCATAGCAGGACATGAATTGTTGTCCTTCATGGACGGCATCGCAGGGTATCACCAGATTCCGGTCGCAGAAGAAGACAGGCATAAGACTGCATTCCGGTGTCCCAGGTTTGCGGGCGTTTTTGAATATGTGGTCATGCTGTTTGGATTGAAGAATGCCGGCGCAACGTATCAGAGAGCCATGAACTTGATCTTCCATGACATCCTGGGGAAGATTTTAGAAGTCTACATCGATGACGTTGTTGTGAAATCTTAACAACGAGCAGACCACATCACTGATCTCAGAAAGGTATTCGAGCGCATGAGGCAACACAAGCTCAGAATGAATCCCGCCAAATGCCTTTTTGGAGTTCAAGCAGAAAATCTAGATTTTCTGGGATTGATTGTCCATCAGAGGGGCATTGAGGTCCTTGAAGATAAAGCGAGCGCAGTCATCAATGCCACCGCCCCACGAATAAAGAAGGAATTGTAGCGGTTGCTGGGTAAGAAATATCAATTTTCTGAGATGTTTCATCTCTAACTCTGCAGGTAAAATCCAGCCCTTCTCTCCCTTGCTGAGACTGCAGGGTCAGGCTGAGTTTGTGTGGGAGCCTAAACATCAAGAAGCTTTCGACAGAATCAAGGCCTACCTATCAAGGTGCTTGTTCCCCCGAGAGCTGGCTTTCCATTGAAGTTATATATATCAGCAGCTGAGGCGTCCATTGGCAGCCTGCTCGCTCAGGATGACAAAGAAGGCGTCGAGCATGCCATTTTCTACCTTAGTAGGACATTAACAGGTTGCGAAACCAGATACACTCCAATGGAGAAGCTTTGTCTTACATTGTACTTCTCAGCATGCAAGTTGCGGCACTACATGTTGTCCTTTACTACTTGCATCATTGCTCAAACTGACCTAGTCAAGTACATGCTGTCGCGCCCAATTCTGCGAGGCCGCATTGGCAAGTGGGTATTGGCCGTATCGGAGTTCTCACTACAATATGTTCCCCAGAAAGCAGTAAAAGGACAGGCCATCGCAGACTTTCTGGCCCATCATCCTGTCTTGGATATCCCGACGGTGAGAGAGTTAGAGATAGCGACCGTCACTACCACCCGACCAGATCTCGCGCGCATTCTAGAGTACGCCATATGGTATCAAGCCACAGTCTCCTTGCAGCCCTGGGTGTTGTTTTTTGATGGTTCACGGACTGAAACATTAGCAGGGGTAGGAATTATTCTGGAGAACCCAGCCTGCGATCGTTTCTCTTACTCTTTCCAACTGGAGTTTAAGTGTACAAACAACCAAGCTGAGTACGAGGCCCTTATTATTGGCCTAGAAGTCTTACTGGAACTGGGGATAAGAGATGTTTAGGTTCGCGACGACTCCTTGCTTGTGATAAATCAGCTTCAAGAGAAATACAAATGTGCAAGCTGTTTGCTCGTCCCATATTTGAATTGCGCCATCGAGCTGCTGGATCAGTTTGACGACGTGGGTTTGGAGTACATTGATAGGAGCATAAATGCGACGAATATAATGTGCAATCCTCTACACTTTTCTTAGCTATTTCCTTTAAAAAGTCAGTTTTAACTTTGTTTTCTTTTTAGGTTATTCGTGAAGTGATTCAAGAGAAATAGGAGCTTAAAGGGAGCAATGGAGCCATGTATCATGAAGTATTGATGCAGAGGACTAATTTTGATCAACCTTTTGGCCATAAATTACAAGGGAAGATGATGGAAATCATTGTGCAAAACAGTTGCTGCAAAGCAGAAAACTGCAGTTTCAGAATCAGCTTTCTGGGAACGGTTTTGAGGAGCAATTCTTGCATCCTTCCAGACGCACCTTTGCAGAAAGGGCCAGTGATCATTGAAGAAATGATGTTATACTTCAACAAGAGCCAAAGAACTGATCAGAAGTGTCAACGAGGCAGCAGGAAATCAAGCACAAACTAGGCTTCCCGATAAGGCAGAAACTGTCAGCTTTTCACGAAGCTTTTTGGGAGATCTTTTCAGGCGAATTTCTTGGAGTTCTTCCAGAAGGTTATTGATCATTCTAGATGATATGATGTCATAGAGCACGTGGGAGTCAAGAACCATCCAGAAACTTGGCAAAAAGAAGTCGTTCCTTGTCCAAGAAGGAAGCTTCAGAGACAGAAATTGAATCCTAGTCAAAACAGGGCATTTTGGCCGAGATTCTTCTTTGGACGGATTTCCAGGGCATTTTTGGAAGGTTATTGCTGCTGAAAATATGAAGGAGAGTCCTATAAGGATTCCTCAAGATTTTTAGAACATTATTATGGCTTGGAAATCATTTAATTGTGCACCAATCAGAGTAATCCTCAAGCAACTAGGGGGGGCTTTCAAAGCAGAATTGGAGAAGGACACTTGGGCTGGCTCCTCATACACATAGGGCTTCTGCAAACGTGAAAATAACAACCCTACAGCGCCATCTCCTGCCATAAACCCTAGCACACAAAATCTTGAAATTCGGAAGTCCTCCAAGAGCAAAAACCGTGCACACCATCATCCATCTTCATCAAGCCTTGCCGTGTACCATCTTGAAGGGGGTTCTTGCGTTCAAGGCTGCCTAAAAGTGAATTCGTGGCTCTCATCTTCTGCCCTTTACGGTTTTTATTTTCTTGTAATTCAAACTTATATGTTTCTAGTTGTGAATTTTGAGACAATGTGTGGCTAATCTACTTTTGTTAGGGGCGAGGTTTGAAGCCCCTAAGATATGTTTTTGACAATATTTTGATTCCTAGTTTTGTGATTGCTTTGTTGTGAAATTGTTTATTTGGTTTTGGTTTACAGATAACTCTTACTTGTTTATGTTCATGAACGCGTGCATAGAACATTATGAACTTGTAAGTGGGGCTAGAAATAGGTATTTTAATCTCCTAAACGGTTAATAATGCTTGTTTCAATGGTAGTAAAACCTATAGGACAATAGGTGAAACCAAATAAAAAGGATTGCATGCTAGGTAGGCGTTCCACACTAGTTTTGCATACTTGTTTCGATCAAACTTCCACATGTGATTAATGCTTAGAATAAATTGTTGATAGGATAGTGTTCTATACCTTGATTGTTTATTCTAAAGGCTTAGTAATGGTGCGTTCATCTTGCTTAAGTAATCTAGGGAAGTAATAAGAACTTATGCATGCATTCATGGTTTGTTCTTGATTGAAACCTTTTTCACGACTTAGTAATTGAAACTAGGATGATAAATTTGTCTCAAGCATATTTTGGTGGTGGATTTCCGAGTTCCTAACATCTTCATCCATATCTTTCAAACCTTAAACTCAAAATCGCTTTTCTTTTCTTTATTTTCTGTTTATTTTCGTGAAAACCCAAAAAACCCCAAATCAGTTTTGTTATTAGGATTGCAACGCCCTCTTCTATCCCCTCTCTGACCCTCCATCTTTCTTTCTTCTTTTCTAGTGTGTGACGATTTCTTTAGTGTTAGTTTTGTTTTGTTTTGTTTTCTTTTGTGTGATTAATATAGTTACCCTCAATCCCCGGCTTGAACGATCCATGCTTACTCTATATTGCTAACGACTACATCTTGCAGGGTTAAGTTGAGCGTCTATTTTGGGCGTATCATACATCCCTCGCGAGAGCAACTTCGCAGCCAACGAACTCGCTCAACTGGCTACAGGCATTACATTGAAGTACGGGGTTCGCGAGCGCATTCTGAAAGTCGAGCGCCGCACGTTGCCTTCATGGCTCGCGCGGCCTGACCCGCTTGATGATCCGGTCGTCGCGGTCCTAGAGCCTATTGACGTCGATTGGCGCGTTCCGTTGATCGATTACCTCAAACAGCCAGACCAGACAGTAGACAGGAAGACTCGTTTCCTTGCCTTAAACTACTTCCTTAGGGGTGACGAGCTGCGACGGCGTGGGGAAGACGGCATAGACTTCCGATGTGTTTATGGCTGTGAAGCAAAACGATTGATGCGCGAAGCGAACACTGGAATATGTGGAGCCCATCAAGAGGGACCTAAGATGCGTTGGCTCATCAGAAGATATGGATACTATTGGCCCAGTATTTTGAAGGATTGTATCGCTTTCGCCAAAGGATGCCAAGACTGTCAGGTGCACGGACCAGTCCAGCACATTCCCAATATTCCCATGCAACCTTTTATTAAATCTTGGCCTGCACGAGGCTGGGCACTGGACTTGATTGGGATGATTCATCCTCACTCTTCTCTCCAACACAAGTTCATCATCGTCGCTACCGATTTCTTCACCAAGTGGGTCGAAGCTGAGCCTTTGAAGGTGGCTTCTGGTCCCACCATTCATCAATTTATTTTTCAGAACATCATCTGCAGGTTCGGTATCCCAGAGGTGCTCGTTTCATATAGGGGGGCAGCATTCATGGGAGGTGAGGTCGAGCGACTTGTCAATGACCTGGGCATCCAGTTCGTCCACAGCACTCCATATTATGCTCAGTCCAATGGTCAGGCAGAGGCCAGTAACAAGATTATTATTACCCTGCTAAAGAAGATGTTGGTTGAAAACCCTCGACAGTGGCACGATACGTTATATAAGACACCATGGGCTTATCGCACCTCCAAGCGGAATCCCACTGCTACGACTCCTTATGCACTCATGTTCGGCCATGATGCCGTTTTGCCCTTAGAAATCAACGTTCACTCCTTACGCGTGCAAGATCAGCATCACTTGATAGGTAAAGATTATGTTCAGGCGATGTGGCAAGAACACGAAGACTTGAGCGAGCAGCGCTTAGTGGCTTTGGATAATTCAGTAATGGAAAAACAGCGTATCGCCCGCGCCTACGATAAGCGGACAAGTGGTCGCAGTTACAAAGAGGGAGACCTTGTTTGGAAAGCTGTTTTGCCCTTTGGCGAGAAATTGACCGGTCGCAGTAAATGGACTCCGCGATGGGAAGGACCTTTTATTGTTCACTGCATTTTGGAACGCGGTGCGTTTCACCTCAAGGATTTGGATGGAGAACTTCATCGCAACCCCATCAATGGGCGATTCCTGAAGAAATATTACCCTAGTGTTTGGGAGTTCGACGATCCACCGGGTCAACCTTCGTCCCGGACTGGGGGGCAACCATAGTATTCGTCGGTTCGCATCATCTCTATATTTAGGCCTTCTGTTGTGGCCTTAGTCTCATGTGTCTGCTTCATCTACGAATACTAGGGGGGCAACACTCTACACATTCAGGCCTTAGTTGTGGCCTTATTTTTGATTAATTTCCAACTTTTGTTGTAATTCTCTTCTTGACAATGCGTGTTAAGATTATACATGATGACCTGTTCATGAGGCCTTATTTAATAAACAATATTTTTATTTGTGCTAAAAAAAAAAAACCATTCATTCATAGAGTGGCTTTGCGGCCAAAAGCAGTACAAATTGAAACAGTTACATTTACAATTATAAGGCCAAAGGTGGCTTGAAAATCATAAGGATTGCAGATCTACTATGGGTTTCTGGATCTGGTTGCGGCAAGGAAGATGTGGGCAGTACCGCTAGTACTCTTCCTCTCTTCACCCACATCCTCCTCCGATCTGAGTTGCAGCTGCTCTCATTTGTACCGGAGGAAGAGGGAAGGAAATAATCCATCGCAACCCTTCCAGTTGATTATCCTTCGGGATGAAGATGGTCTTCAGAGAGAGCGCGGCTCACAACCACATCTACCTCCAGGGGAAAAACGGAAGCCTCGTAGTCGGACCCCGGAGGTAGGCCGCGGAAGAAGAACAGTCGGCCTCAAAGTGGCCTTCCGCCCTTCTCCCTCCTGCTCCACGCGAGCAGACTGAGGAAAGGAATCCCTCAGAATCTGGTTCTGCCGCGTTAGGAGCGCGACATGTTCTTCAGTCTAACTGAAACCGGTAAATCCCATCCAGATTTCCAGAGACCAAAGACATGCCGCTGGACCTGAGATTAGGCCATAAGACCTACTCAGGTTTTGAGATTAAGCCATAAGGCCTAAGGATTTTTAGGCTAAGGGTGAGATCGTGAGGAGAAGATTTCAGAAACTGAAGAAAGAGAAGTAAGGATAGCGAAACTATCTCTGGGAAAGCCATATTTGCTTGTGTTTATCACTTCTCCAAAGTACAGGTATTTATAGGGCCAGTCACAGTGGCCTCAACCGTGCTATGGGCAGGTGAAATCTTTTCGACGCCATCAATAAGAGTATCAATAGAATTGAATGTTAGGATCTCGGAAATGAAGGAAATTGAAAACTCGTGGGAAGCGGGGCAGTCTTCAAGGAGGTACCCGCCCCATTTTGAGATTATCTATTCAAACAGTTTCAATAGTAATAAAGGCAAATTGAACGCTGAACTGTTCGAAAATTGGAACATATATTTGGGCCAAGCAATGTGGGCTAGATATTTGCATTATAAATAATAATATTGTTCATACAAAATGGGCCTAATAGTAGAGGCCTAGAGTTTTCGGCCCGCGTGAGTCAAGCGAAGTAAATGTTCATCCAAGCGGAAACTGGCATCGGCAGCGGCTCGCTCCGTCTGTCGAACCACCTCGCGTGCTTGAGCCAGGTTTTGAGATAGGATTTCAGAGGCCGCCAGGGGCCTCCAGCAAAGGTTTCTCATGCTCGAGACGGGCTGTCACTGCGGTCAGCTGGGCCTGAAGATCTTGAATTTGGGACCGGAGGTGATTTTGCGTGATCCATAAGTCTCTGACAAGGGTAGCCCTGTCTCCTAAGAAATCACGAGAAGAGTCCATTTGTTGAGCAAGGCCCTGATAATGGACCTGGGCCTGTCTGGCTTGTGCGGTCGCGGCCGCTCTTTCATTAAGCCGTTGGGGGAGATTCTGTAACAGTTCGTCTATCTCAGCGAACTCGTCCTCAATGATGGCATGCTCGCGATGAAGGACCCTCAAATATTCTAGAGCTCGTACGGACGCGCCAGGCAGCAGGATTTCGGGACTCAGAAGGCGGTGAAGCCCGTCCCTAGCTTCATCTATAACCCTGGGAGGAGTCACCTCAAGTACGCGAGCCAGTCTGTCCAATCTGGAGGGAGGCACAGGCATTGTATGGGGGGCAGCAGCAGCTGGAGCCTCAAGAGGTTCCACAACAGGGACCGCTTCCGGCACCTGCTCGACGTTCACCTCTCCTTCTTCTTTAGGGGCAGGCTCTTGGTCGATCACACCTTCAGCAACCGGGTCAGCGCGAATAACACCAGGTTCTTCCACAGCAATAGCTACTTCCTCGACAAGACCAGGAGCCTGTGTTTAAGAACGAGTCATGAGAATGCCCAAAGGATCAGTAAAGAATCAGGACATCATGCTATTTAAAGAGAAACGTACCTCTATAGCCGGAGGCTCGCGGAGAATGGCTATTGGCAAGGGTTCTTGGGCTACCTCATCAGGGATTGGATCAGGCCCTGTCTCTGCCAGGACAGGTGTGATGTGTGGTTCTTCAAGGGTTGCGTCTGAAAGAGGCGGCCTTTCTTCCGCTTCAGGTGAACTGTCATTTATGACTTGCACCGGGATTAGGTCCAGTTGGGCATTGCTCGCGGTGCTAACAGGCGGTAGAGGATTAATGGAACTAGTAGGCGCTTGGGCCTGTGAATCAGATGTGCCTTCACCAACGGCTGAAGAGCCTTCCCCAGTTTGTCTTGAGGATCTACGATGAACCTACAAGCGAGGATTGTTACGTGATTGCACGGCATAAAAAGAAAAAAAAAATTTCAATGTGCATTTTCAATTTCTTACCAGTCGGTCAGTGATTGGCTCATCTTCCGCCCACGGATCAGTTCGAGGGTCAGAGCGACTGCGCTTTCGGGCCAAGATAGCTGCGAGCTGCCGGATTCAAAGGAAAGGATTAGACTCGACTTGATAAGAAAGCACTATTTGTTTAATTAACCAAGTTCTTACCGTTTGCGGGTCATCCTCGTCGGAAGAGGAACCTTCTGCTTCAGGTTCCGTTATCACTGTCTTTTGCTTCCCAGATTGTCCAGTGGCTGGGGAAGCACCAACCGCGCGACTGCCAGAATGTGGCACACTGCCCTGGTGTAGTAAAGTTTGAGTTAAAAGGAAGAGTGAAAGAAGGAATAAGTTATGGACTAAGATACTTACATCTTGAGGGGGCTCGCGGATTACGATGCCAGCCCGGGCTTGGCGCGGGGCTCTCGCCGGTTGCGGAGCCGGTTCAGGAGGAGGCGGAGGTTGTGCATCGTCTTCAGGGATGTGATCAAGTAGCTCAATATCAGCAGCATAGGGACATCTCAATTCCCCAAAAATAGTCACGAAGAGTTCATCATCGCGCTAGCTCCAGCAATTAACAGAAACTTCTACCCACCATTCCTCATATTCTTCCTCAGTCCCATCCACAACATCGATGTCTTTAGCCCAATCAAGAAGATCAACCAATGCGAGCATGCTTTGTGCCGGCGTAGGCCCAGAAGGGGGCCCAAGTCTACGCCAGGAGGTGTTGTAGTTCCAAGCATTATACAGCGGGAATGACACTAATTGGGCAAGGCCGAATTGGCGAGCGAAATGGTTAGGGGCTTAAAGCTTGTAACTAAGTTCCTCGGCAGCTATTCTGATGTCTGAACAGGAGATCGCGCGACGAAAAGCCAAGCGCGCGCGATCGCTGTAGTGAGGAGCACCAGGGAGGAATCCATTTTCAAGCGGAGCCGGGAATCTCCTTCCCAATAATAAGTCGCAGTAGGGAATTTCATGTAAAAGGTACATGTATGTAAAGCACTCAGAGTAAGGAGGAGATGAGTACTTTTCTTCGCGGCTGAGCCATTAACCCAAGAGTCGGTCAGCCGATGGAAGCAGCGGGATGTCGTCGCGACAAAAATATGGGAAATAGGTTTGGATCCAGAAGTCAAGAATCCAAAAAGGACCAGAAATGCTAGTCTCGAAGGGATGCATAGTGGCCTGATAGAGAGTCCGGTAAAGGGCACCCAATACAAGTTGCCCGAGCCCAACACTGCGGCCGTTGTAGAGGGCCGTCGCCAAAAGGGTCCAAGTACCAGTGGGCTTGCAAGAGGAAGTGCAGAAGATAAATTTACAGAGCCAATACTCCAAGAAAGCGATTCCGCCGGTCGCATTGTGCTCCCGGCTGTAATATGACAACCACCGTGGATAGGAGCCACTATGAGCGCCGCGGCCATGTTGGGCCATGGTCGAGGTGAAGGTGACAGAGTCAAATTGACCGTGTAAATAAGGTTCGCCATCGATGGGTAGGCCGGTGATGGCGAGAATATCTAGCAGGGTGATACTCATTTGACCGAATCGAAAGTCAAAGGTGTTTGTGGCGGTATTCTAGAAACAAAGAAAGGCAGCAAGCGGTGAACAATTGCCACCGCGCGGAAGGCGAAAACAGAGATCAATAGTATGAGTAATACCTGCTGCGTTCCAGCGAGCTAGATCTCGTGTGCGCGTTTCGCGATACCAGGAAAGCTCCGCCACGCTGATAGAGGATGGCCAGTGCCCTATCTTTGCTCGATGATTCTGGGCACCCCAACTGGTGAAATCTCTAGGAGTCCTTTGGAGGACCGGGATGGGTCGACGAACAGGTAGGCCATAGAAGGCGATTGCGTCTGCCGAAATAGAATCTCGCGGCGCGGGGCCCAGTCCGACATGATGATTTGGGAGCCGGAGGAGTAGGGGTCTTTGAATATTAGTGTGGAGATGAATGCGGGCATCGATGTTGGTTCCCCAAGCGCGGGCGGCCTGTTCATTCAGTTCCTCTTCTTGGTCGATGACTATCTTCTTTGGATGAGCCATTTCTGGGTTTCGGTGAAGAAGGTTTTGGCAATAAAAGGGTTTCTAGGTTTTAGGAACTTAAAAGAGTTTCTGATGTGACAGGTCTGAAGTGGCTGCAAGTTTAAATAAGAAATTTTGTGAGGGAAATGATACGACAGAAAGGCATTTTTGCAAGCGAAAGGACGCATCCTCATTAATGATATCGCTTTAATCAATCGACGTGTCGTTTTAGTCCCCTTCAAGCAGTTACATCTTAACGGGCCTGCTTTCGGGGCCTGGGGGGCAATGTTTGAGCCCAAAAGTAATTTTGGCAAGATCCTTTAGTGGATTTAGCATAGCGGGCCGATACCTGCGGCCCAAAAATAAGCCTGCTTGGGTTTGGGTTACAGCTTCGCTCATTCCGTAATCCATAAGGAAAACGAAACCTTATTGGAGTCAAGTAGCAGAGATTGAATAGGAAACTTCAATCAATAATCCTTCTATAGCAAGGAACAGTCAAAACCCTTGTTATAAATACTAGGTTTCAAGGACAAACAAAGGACCTCTCTCAAATCAATTAATCCCAGCGATTACAAAGCCTCCTCGGAGCAAACCTTCAACCTCGTTGAAACCCGGTGACCGCGCGCCAGTCCTAGTCTTTCCAAGAGCTGACTGTCAGCATCACCAGATCAACTCGGCGACAGTGCTTCCAGTCCTAGTCTCCTCGCGAGCCGACTGTCAGTACCACTGCCACCGATACTACCAGCGAAGCAAGGGTAACGCCCTCGCAACCCAGCGAAGCTAAAGTCACGCTTTAGCAAAACCTGTGCTTTCTCCAAACTTCCCAGTGATTGCTCTGCTCAGCCTACAACGTTGAGTATCGATTCGGTGACGCGAAGAGATCACATCCAAAGTTCTTATCCGTAAGGCAAGAAGTTCTTTCTCAGAAGGCTAGAGAAGAACCTTGTGGCGAGGTTGGTGCTCTCCTCGTCCACAAACGCTTGAAGAAGAAGTCAGGTCAAGGGACTCCCCCGACGACTGCACCCCACGGTGCTGGCACGTCTGCGCACACGCTCAAAAGAGACAGTTTGCACGCCAACTGGTTTTGGAGCCAAACAACAACAAAATATGATTTCATGAAATTTTTTTTAACTACAACAAAATACAATATTTTGAAATCGAAAGTTCAAAAAATTATATTCACATTTTCATGGATCATGGGGATTAAAAATCTGTGGGGAGAGAGAGTTGACCAAAGTCAATGGCGAAAAATCGAGCTTTGCTAGGGTTTTATCTCTGGCTTTTCTGGGTAGCGTTCGTGATCAAATGGGGAAATCCGTGGCTTCGAGTCCATCATGTTCAACGCCGAGAATCGAATTTTTCATCTGCAAGTAATGAATTTCATGATCCTATAGAGTTTGGTGGAGAAGAAGAAGGTTATTCCGCTTCGACTTTAAGAAATTTTGGGGCTTTTGTAACTTTCAACACCAGGGATGCGAAGAACGATTACACACTGTCTTCTGAGATTGGGCAGGCAAACTCTCTTCTCCGAATCCCTAGATGGCTCAAAATTGTAATATCCAAGTATCGCTTCTGCGACCTCGCTATGTTTGATGATTTGTGTTGCTGGGATGAAGTTTCGATGCGATTGTCTTGCTTTTTGCTGACACAACAGTTCTCAAGAGTTTTATTTGAGATTAGCGAAATTAATCTTGATCTCCCTGAGTTCCCAATTTCTTTTGGAAATAAGACAAATTGGGTCTATCTAAGAATTGGGTTTTGGTTAGAATCTTATCATCAATCAGGTACGCTCCTTGAATTTTCATATTCAATTTGGTTACAATTGATGATTGCAATTAGACTTCAATTAGTGGTTAGCTGGTTGATTTTCTTGTTCACTATTTTTCATCTCTACTTGCCTTATTCAATTGATGTTGATTTATCTTTGTCTAACTTCTTGGGTGAGCTTTTCTCTGTTTGTGAAATCTTTACCATTCATAAGCTTTCGTTACTAGATAAGAATATGGTTTCTTTTTCATTTATGGATGACCAACATCCTTTTATTTCAATCTTTTGTTTTGCTCTGAACCGGATGAAGAAAGTATTGAAATTCTACTTTACTACCGGTTTGAGTCCAAAAACAGTGTCATTATGGTGCTGCAAATTTGGGTGATTTTTTTGGATGCCTCTGGTGCTCCAAACTTGGGTGATATTTTTGCTTGGCTTAAGGAAAACTATAGCTATGTTGTTTTTTTATCTAGATGAAGATTTAGTGGCCATTTCTGGATACTCTAAGAAGAGGACCAATTTTGGTGCTTCTAGCCCCGCAAAGATAACTAGCCATTTAATAGATCTGATGATTACCAATAAGGACCAAGAACATGGATCAGTTTCAAACACAATTGTTAATCATGAGAATCCTTAGTTGGAATAGCCAGGGCAGTTCCTGGCCAGGTTTTCTATCTCAAGTTCAATTCTATATAACTGGCTTGAAGTTAGACATCTTGTTCGTCCTTGATACTAGAATTCCTGATGAAAGCCAAGCCAATAAAATTGCTTCTCGGTTTGCCTTTTATTTCGATAAATTTGATTTTGTTCTTTCTGATGGTCAGTGTGGCGGCTTACTCTTACTTTGGAACTCTCGTACTGTTAATTTAAATGTTTTAGATCATCATGAGAGATATCTGCATTGTCAAGTTAATGATATGAACTCTCTCACAAATTGGTATATTTTTTTTGTTTATGCTTATCCTCAGAAGCAACTACAGACCAATTTTTGGGGTGTTCTAAGTAATTTGGAACCCCAAAATAATGATCCTTGGATCATTGTAGGTGATTTTAACAATATTGTTTCTGCTGATGAAAAATGTGGTGGTAACTGTCCTTTCAATATGTATATGCAGAACTTTGTTAACTTCTTGAATAATATTAATATGACCTCCCTAAAGGCTTAAGGAATACCTTTCACTTGGACCAACAAACACAAAGATCACACTGTGATTTATGAACGTTTGGATAGAGTGGTTGCTAACCCTAGTTGGCTTCAACTTTATCCTTATTGCACTCTAGAGAACCTGCCAATTCTAGGTTCTGATCATGGCCCTATTTTATTGACTACTTTACCATCCAGATTTTCTAGAACTAAACTTTTTAAGTTTGAAGCTATTTGGCTTTCCCATCCTGATTTTGTTAACTTAGTTAAGCAGATTTGGTCTCAAAACCTTGATCCTAACCCTCTTAAGAATTTTTTGGCAATTTCTGGGGTTTTTTCTCACTGGCTCTCTAACTGGAATAGAGATGTTTATGGTAGCCTTTTCAGAAACCTAAATAGCCTTCAAAATGATTTGAAATTTTATCAGAATCAATTGATGCTTTTTCTGAGCTCCATTTTCCCTCAGAACAAAGTTGTTGAACTCTATGATCAATTTCTAGAACTTGAGAAAAGTAAAGAACTTTTTTGGGCTCAGAGAGCTAAGGCAAATTGGCTTTCCTTGGGTGACAAAAACACCAAGTACTTTCAAACTCAGGCTACAATTAGGAAGAGAAGAAATAGAATTACTAAAATAAAAAATGAATTAGGATTTTGGATTGATGATCATACTGATATCAGTTATATTTTTTTGTAGGACTTTTAGAGAAGATTCAAAGCAACAAATGCCATTAACTTGGAAAGGGCTACATCATTTGTTAATATTCTTGATCCCATTATTGATGATGCTGACAATGTGAACCTCTTAAAACCAGTAACAATGGATGAGATCCAGCTAGCTACTACCTCTATTGGAGCCCTGAAAGCTCCTGGACCTGATGGCATTCATGCCACATTTTATTAGAAGCACTGGGACTTAGTCAAAGACAAGATAAGTAACATTGTTTTGGATTTCTTTCAAAATAATACTTCACTAAGGCTCTTGAATCACACTAACATTGCTTTGATCCCTAAAGTTGACTCCCCTGAAATTGTTAGTCATTTTAGACCAATTAGTTTATGTAATGTTGTTTATAAGGTTATCTCTAAAATTCTAATTGCTAGATTAAAGCCTCTCCTGGTTAAGTGCATATCAAGAAACCAAGGAGCTTTTGCTCCTGGAAGATCTATTGTTGATAATATCCTTATTGCTCATGAATTATTTTCTTCTTTCAATAGAAAGAAGGCTACTTCTGGTTCCATGGCTATTAAGCTAGATTTGGAAAAGGCCTATGATTATTTGGATTGGAATTATATTAAACTGTGTTTACACAGATTTGGGTTTGATGTTAAATGGATAAACTTAATAATGGAATGCATTTGTTCTGTTACTTTTTCCATTCTTATTAATGGCAAGCAAGAAGGTCATTTTGCTTCTTCTAGGGGTGTTCGTCAGGGAGATCCTCTCTCTCCCTATATTTTTATTCTCTGCATGGAACCTTATTAGACATTTAAATCACGCTGCTTCTAACTCTAAGAATTATGTTGGCATTCTCTCCTCCCCTGGGGGCCATAGAATATCCAATCTTATGTTTGTTGATGATTGTTTGATTTTTGCCAGAGCGTCCAACAAGGCAGCTCATAACATCTCCAGAATTCTCCTCGATTTTACCCAAGCATCGGGGCAGAAGATCAACTTAGATAAGTCTTCTATTTTCTATTCCTATAAGATCTCTAATAGTACTAAATCTGATATTACAAGTATTTTGGGAATTGAACACAAGGTTTCAATTGGTAAATATCTAGGGATCCATAATATTGTTTTCTGGAAAGACCCCTTGAATGCTAAAGAATTACTTTTGAAGATCTCAAATAAGCTCAGTGGTTGGAAAAAGGCCACCCTTTCTAAAGCGGGGAAGCTTACTCTTATAAAATCTAATATTGCTGGAATGCCAAACCATGTTATGTCTTGCTTCAATTTCCCTCCAAAAGTTACTAAAGTCATTGATAAAGAAAGTAGAAATTTCTTCTAGGGTAAGGATTGTCATTCCTCCCCAGTTGCTTGGAACCAAATTTGTCTGCCTAAATCCTTAGGTGGTCTTGGAATTCGGCTAGCAGCTTCCTTCAGTAAGGATGCTTTGGCAAAATTAGGTTGGAAAGTGATATCTGATCATGATAGCTGGTGGGTGGATATTGTTCATAGGAAATACTTAAGAAAACATGCTTTTTTCATGCAAAATAAGCAGGCCAACCATTCTATGGCTTGGAAAGGTATTCTTTGTTGTAGAGAATTGGATAATTGTATTGTATTCATCTCACCATGAGGTTTATATAGGGTTACATCATGTATACAAAAGGCAATACATAATAGCTATACTAATCAATCGCACATTACAAGTATGTCAATTGTATACATTACGAGTCTGTCAATCACATACATTAAGCAATACCTATTGCATGAATAGTCATTATCATTTACAACACTCCCCCTTGGATATTCCATGTCAATAGTGTTGCCACTGCTATGCGCTTCTAAGTTGTCTCGTCAAAAACCTTGCCCAGTAATAAAAACCCTGTGGGAAAAACAACCTTGGTCGAAGGAGAAAAAGAGCACAACGCGGGTGAATGTGGAGTACTCGACATCCTTCCACACTCCCCCTTATGCCGCTCAAACTCGGTGATGACATTTTGATCGTTGCCTCACTAAAAACCTTGCCAGGTAACAAAAACCCTGTGAGACAAAAATAACCCTGGTTGAAGGGCAAAAAGAGCACAACACGTCCTTCGCTCTTCGAGATCGAACATGTAGACATCATACCTCCCCCTGATGTCAAGGTCTCTCCCTGATTTCTACAATTATGGGAGTTCAGATAACTTTCTTAATCCTGATTTCTGCAACATTATCGTCTGAACGGATTTGATTCACTTCAATATTTAGAAGTGTTTGTTGTTGCTGATTGTAAAAGAACTTAGTCGATATATGCTTGGTGTTGTCACCCTTAATGAAACCTAACTTCATTTGCTCAATACAAGCTGCATTATCTTCATAAATGCACGTAGATTCATCGGTGGTAGACTTCAAACCACAACTTCCTAAAATGTGTCTAACTACAGACCTTAGCCATATGCATTTTTCGCACGGCTTCATGTAGAGCGATAATCTCTGCATGATTTGAGGAAGTAGCAACAAGGGTCTACTTTGTAGACCTAGAAGATATCGCAGTGCTTCCCATGGTAAAGACATAACCCTTTTGGGAGTGACATTTGTGAGGGTCAGAGAGATACCCTGCATTAGCAAAACCCATCAAGACATCGTTGTCATTTTGATGGAAGGGAGGAGGAACACGGAAGGTGGCGTATTGCCTTGTGGAGTCCGATCCCACACTTCCGTTATTTCTTTTCTCTCTGTAGGGATAGAACAAGCCCATATCAATCGTACCTCTCAAGTATCGAAAGATTGTCTTTATGCCAATCCAATGGCGGCGTGTTGGTGCAGAACTGTGTCGAACTAACAAGTTCATTGCGAATGAGATGTTCGGTCTTGTGCATTGAGGTAAGTACAATAATGCGCCTATTGCACTTACATAGGGCACTTCAGCCTCTAATAAGTCTTCGTCCTCATCCCTTTGACGAAACAGATCTTTTTCAGGCTCAAGACTACGACCGATCATGGGAGTACTCACAGGCTTTGCTTTATCATCATTAAAGCGCCTTAATAATTTTTGAGTATATGCTGACTGATGGATCATAATCCCATCACTACTATGCTCGAGTTCTAGTCAGAGGAAAAACAGTGTTTTCCCAAGATCTTTCATCTCAAATTCGGATTTTAAGTACTTAGCAGTTTCCTTTAACTCATCTAGAGTTCCAATTAGGTTCATGTCATCGACATAAACTGCTACAATTGCAAATCCGGAACTTGTCCTCTTTATAAACACTCATGGGCATATTTCATTGTTGACATATCCCTTCCCAATCATGTAGTCACTTAGACGGTTATACCACATCCGCTGGATTGTTTCAATCCATATAGTGAGCGTCTCAATCTTATTGAAAACACGCTCCGTGATTTAGAGCCACTTGACTTGGGTAATTGAAGTCCGTCTGGAACCTTCATATATATCTCTGAATCTAGATCCCCATAGAGATATGCTGTAACCACATCCATAAGCTGCATGTTAAGTTTTTCAGAAACTACCAAATTGACAAGGTAGCGGAACGTTATAACGTCCATTACGGGAGAATATGTCTCCTTGTAGTCGATTCCAGGGCGTTGTGACTTGTGAGAAACCTTGCGCCACAAGGCGGGCTTTGTATCTAACAACCTCATTTTTCTCATTACGCTTGCTAACAAAGACCCATTTACGGCCAACAGACTTTATACTTGGGGATGCCAGCGTTATAGGCCCAAATACCTGTATCTTTATTAGTGAATCCAAATCAACCTGGATCGTATCTTTCCATTTAGGCTAGTCTGCTCTTCATTGACATTCCTCAATGGAGCGAGGTTCGATATCATCGTGTTCTATAATTCCTTGAGCAATAGAATATGCAAACACATCATCAAGGATAATAGAATCTCGATTCAACGTCTCATGTACACTAGTGTAATTCATGGAGATCTCCTTATTCCCTAGAATTGGTTCTAACATTGGAGCATCCCCCAATGATGTCTCTTGGACATAACCATAATTCAAAATATCTTCATGAGACGGGTTATTTATGTCGATGATTAATGGATCTTTCTGTGCCAAACTCGCTTTCTTTCTCGGGCGAGAATCCATCAAACCTTTGGGCCTCCCATGTTTCCTTACTGGGAGACATCTCCATGATTTTTAGGGATATCAATCCTTGTAGGCACGTTTGCAACAGGTATATGTGATCTTGTCACTTTAGCGATATCAGAAAATGCATCAGGCATAGAGTCTGCTACGTTCTGAAGATCGAGAATTCTCCGCACTTCAATTTCGGACTGTGCGGTTCAGGGATCAAGATGAGGCAAAGTGGGGACAGACCACGACAATTCCTGTCATTCCTGTTGAACATTGCTGTTCCTATCTCCCCCTAACGACGGGAAGACTGTCTCATCAAAGTGACAATCCGCAAATCTAGCGGTAAATAGATTGCCTGTCATGGGTTCTAAGTAGCGGATAATGGTTGGAGAGTCATATCCAACATAAATGCCTAATCGTCTTTGAGGACCCATTTTGGTGCGCTGTAGCGGCGCAATTGGCACATAAACTGTACACCCAAATATGCGTAAGTGTGATACATCAAGCTCATATCCAGTAACCATCTGGGACGCAGAAAAGGGTTGAGTTGCAGTAGGCCTCAGATGAATGAGCACAGCTGCATGCAATATTGCATAGCCCCAAGCATAAACAGGGAGATTGGTGTGCATAACCAATGCTCTAGCGACCATTTGAAGTCTTTTAATGGCAGCTTCTGCGAGACCATTTTGGGTGTGAACATGAGGAACATGGTGTTCAACCTCAATCCCAATGGACATGCAATAGTCATCAAACGTTTTTGATGTAAACTCTCCAGCATTGTCAAGACGAATTGACTTAATGGGATGATCAGGGTGGTGGACCCTTAATTTAATGATTTGTGCTAAGAGTTTAGCAAATGCAGTATTTCTTGTGGACAATAGCATGACATGTGACTATCGTGTCGATACATCAACCAACACCATAAAATATCTAAATGGTCCGCAAGTTGGTTGAATAGGTCCACAAATATCACCTTGGATTTTTTGTAAGAATGGAATATTTTCTTTAGTGTCCTTTTCATAGAATGGTCTGGATCCTAATTTTGCTAAAGAGCAGGCTTTGCAAAACGAAAGATGGGCTTTAGAAGCAACCAGGGAAGTATCCGGTTGAGCCACGAAGTCACAATTGACTTTAGAAGTAGAAAAAGGAACCAGGGAGGTATTGGTGGTGCCAATACCACTTTTGGGCCGCAAGGGGTAGGTGGCACCAGCCTTACCTTGGATCGAATTTTGGTTCTGACTTCTTTTCGTTTTGAAAAATGGATGTCCATGTGAAGTCTTTAATATATGGATCATTATATCACGACCTGGGTATCCCAAACGGTCATGCCAAAGCCTATATGTGTCAGAATCCCATAAATCATCTCTCATGACATGGTTGGATTCATATAATTCGAATAGTGGTTGTATACAACCCACTAGATCGACACATAAGTTTCTCTAATACTCGTTTATGTCCGTAGTCATTAGAGGTTATGCAAAGGAACTCTTGTCCATTCTCACAATGTGTTTCCACATGAAAACCATTGGCTCTTATATCTTTAAAACTCAATAGGGTCCTTCCAGCCCTAGGAGCATATAGAGCTTCGGTGACATTAATACTTGTGCCATTTGGCAACATAAATTGAGCTGGTCCTCGACCATGAATCAATTGTGATGGTCCAACCATCGTAGTCACAGAAGATCGACTAGGCGTCATCCATAGAAATAATTGCCTATGTCACAATATAGTATGTGTGGTGCCATGATCAACAAGGCATTCCAACTCTCCAGGAAACATACTGAAAAATAATAAAGTTCGGGTTTAAGACATGTCCATGACATCGAATAATAATATGATACTTTATTAATAAAGATAGCCAATGATTACATCAAAGGTCCAAAAAAGTCTAATCCAAAATAAAATCAAACTAAGACACATTGTAGTCACTCTATCCGTTTGGTAACTCCAATCAAATATGACCAGGAAAGTAGAGAGAGATGTTAGTGGAGTGAGGCTCTCTTAAGTACCATTAATCTCAATGACTTTCCCAGACATCATATTTCATTGGGTGCACCACATAAGAAAGAGTTAATACAATTGTCATTTATTGACTAAGGCATATTGCCATTACAAAATTTCGCCTCATGAACGCTTTTAGTTCCAATGGGCCTTGAATTATAATTCCTCACGAGTATGTTATCATGTTTCTTAGCTACAGATATGAGATTGATAAGTTGATGAAACCTCGTGATCCGTCCAACATTGACTTCAGTGCGATATTGCTTTGATACCACAATGGCTTAAACGGGGAAGGTGGAGAGAGTTTTCTCAATTAACTCTTTCTCTGTGACAGGTTGTCCACAAAACCTCAACATGGACTGTAGGAGAAGAGCTTCTAAATTATATTAAGCAACAGACTTGAAATCAACAAAGCGCAGATTGTTCTATTGAACCTTCAAGTCAGGGAGGATGGAATCTTGGACATTGCCAAAGCACTCTTCTAGTGCTACCCATAGCTCTCTTGCATCCTTGATCGACATATACTCCAATTTGAGTGCCTTGTCCATATGGCGTCGCATCAAGATAACTGCTTGAGCATGCTTTGTAGGTGTTCGCACGAACACACGATCCGGGTTAGGTGCCTGGATTAAGGGTAATATTCCCTTTGAAGTGAGGTGGTTCTCAACATCGGTTACCCAATTGTGGTAATCCGAGCCTGTTGAGTCAAGCATGGGAAAATCGAGTCTACGTTCATTCGACATCTTGAAAAGAAGAAGAGAAGATATATTAGTTTCAGAGCTAAACTTCCACGAAAACTAAAATAATAAGATTTCCGAGCTATGCTACCAAGAAAATAATTTCCAAGAATCTCTTTTGGATTAGACCAAACAATAATGTTTTAATATGGTCACAATTTGATGCTTACGGACGCTCTTAGTCTGAGCATTATAAACACTCTTAGTTCGTTAAGCATGAATCCCCACAATTCCGCTTTATTAAATAATCGAACTCATGTTCGTATATTGAAAATCCTGCAGAAAATAAAGGAATTTAAAAGACAAGAAAGCAGGAACTTTAATCTTTAAAACTTATTGAAATTCGGAGCATATTATCTTCTGAACAACTCCCACTTTAAAATGGTGTATAGATCTCAAAGAGACTCCAATAGGGATGAAATTTGGAGGTAAGATAGAAGAGGAAGAGATGAACAACTTTTATGAAGGAAGGATTTTGATCTGAGGTCCCAATCAAGACGTTTCGGGGCGTGCAAATAGGCTGATCTGCACAGGAACGAGCATGCTCTTGTGCTGCAGGGGTAGCAGGCGTGTGACGATGCTGCAGGGGTAGTAGGAGGCACACGGGTGCTCAAGGGCTGCAGGATCAGCGCACGGTATGGCTAGCAATGGCTAGGAGCTTGCAGCAGTCTTTGGTGAAAGAAATTTCGGGTGTTAGGGTTTTTTTTTTCTGGCTAGGGCTTGGGTTAGAGTATTGTGCTGATAACGTGTTGTAGAGAATTGGATAATTGTATTGTATTCATCTCACCATGAGGTTAATATAGGGTTACATCATGTATACAAAAGGCAATATATAATAGCTATACTAATCAATCGCATATTACAAGTATGTCAATCGCATATATTATGAGTCTGTCAATCGCATACATTAAGCAATACCTATTGCATGAATAGTCATTATCATTTACAACATTATTGATAATAGAGATCTTTTAATCCAAGGTATGCGCTGGATTGTTGGTAATGGTACTGACATCAAATTCTGGACTTTCAACTGGGCCTTTTCTTTTCCTTTGATCAATCTTATTTCGACTACAAATAGAATTTCTATTGATATTGATGAGAATGTTAGTGATTATATTGTTAATGGCTGTTGGAATGTTAATAAACTTTATGTTTTCCTTGATCATGATACAGTTAACTCTATTTTAAGTATTCATCTTCCTGCTTTGGACTCTAGGGATGAATTTGTTTAGGGGCCGACCTCCAGCGGTATTTTTTCTGTTAAATCAGCCACTTGGCTTCAATGTGATTCGGTGACTCCCTATTCGAGGGTTAAAATTTTGAATGAAATATGGAGACTTAACCTTCCTCCTAAGGTCAAGATTTTCTCTTGGCTCTTAGCTAGGGGAAGATTGAAAACTAGGGCAAGACTTGCTCGTTATTATACTAATTATGATTCTTTGTGTGCCCTTTGCAGCTCAGGGGATGAGGACTTAAACCACCTTTTCTTCTCCTGCCCCTTTGCTGAAAATGTTTGGCGCTCTGCTGGCATTACTAATACAAATTTCCAAAACTTTGAAGAATGGTTTGTTTCTTGGTTCAGGAAGGATTACCAAAAGTCTACTACTGAAAATCTTCTCCTTCTTTGTTGGAAAATTTGGGAGGTGAGGAATAACCTCATCTTCAGACATTCTCCCTCTCTTCCTAACATGGTCGTTCATGATGCGGCATCCATTGGTGAGAATTACAGAAGGAATAGCCCTTGTCTTTTCAAGGGTCCTGCTTCTGCCTCTCAAGTTACTCGTTGGCTTCCTCCTCCTGCTGGATTCGCCAAGCTCAATTTCGATGGTTCTGTTGTTAACAATAAGAAAGCAGCTGCTGGTTTTATTATTCGGGATCATGATGGTTCTCCCCTTTTTGCTGGTGCGAGAGCTATTGGTCATGCTTCTGTCTCCATTGCTGAAGGAAGTGTTGTTCGTGATGGTCTTTATCATGCCCTCCTCCTTAACTGTCGAAAGCTTTATGTCAAAGGTGACTCCAAGTTAATTATAGACTCTATCAACAAAAAATGTGCTCCTCCTTGGCGTTTTCGTACTCTTGTGAAAGACATCCTGAGTCTGGCTAGCAATTTCGAAGCTGTTTCCTTCTCTTATGTTCCCAGGGAAGCCAACTTCGTTGCTGATGCTGTTACAAATATGGGTCATAGATCTTCTATTCCTATCACTTGGTCCAAAAAGTTGCCGTTCTCAGCTCTGTCTGCTTTTAATTTTGATAAGTTTAGTTCTAGTTGTAGTAGGGGTTTTAAGTTATAATTTATTTTCCCACCTAAAAAAAAAATATTTTCATGGATCATGAAGTTTCACTTACGAGAAAGTAATGACAAAACATGGTTCCATAAAAATGTACATATATATGACACTACTCTTAATGTAAATCTATTGATAGCAGCATGCTTTTACAACCTTGTCAATTGTTGTTGACATTTATGTTCTTCTAATTTTGGCACAGTTAATTGAGTCTTGAAATGTAGAGAAACCGTAAGGGATACAAATCGAGAACCAAAGAATGTCCCATGTTTTAAACCCCTTTGCTAAAAAAATAAAAAGGTTTTAAACCTTTTAATTTCCCATTTTGAGATATCGATTCATTTTTCTTTACAATTTTTAGCTTGAGCAAAATGCATTTGCAAAGTGCAATAATGATTGCATGATGTATATCGATCGATACTCGGATTCTTCTCTCTTGTACAACTGTGACTAAGGCCCAAAACTATTGGGTCATGGACTAAAACATTTGGTACCAATCATAGAAGTTTTGCTACCCAATCTATTTGCATAATTGGGCTTAGTTTAACCATTTAACCGCAAGCTAGCGCAAATGCATAATTCTAGATTGAATCTCCGCCAACATTCATTACCTAATATTAATAGTAGCATATGTTGTATGAATGAAACTTTTAAAGCATTATATTGCATGAAATTAACAAGATGTACAAAATTCCACTGGATAATTAACATGAGTGAAATGTAGAGGAAACATAATCATTTTTTTTTCGTAGTTTGCTTTCAGTATTTTCCAAGCATGATAAATTTAATTTTATTTTCTATATCTTATATATATATATATATTTATTTATTTATTTTTAATTACTCTTTTATTTAATTTTTTTTATCACATTAAAGAAAAATCGAACCCAAAATTTAGAATTTGTTTTAGGGAATCAAGAATTGAGAGAAATTCGCTGTGTATTCTCATTGATAATAGGGGCCTCTTTATATAAAGGATTACAATGCATAGAGTTAGAATCATACAAGAAAAGAGAATCTCTAGATTCTTCTAATTGAACCCTATTACCACCAGGTCAAGTAACCTAGAGTTTGGATTAAACACAAAATAGAGATATCCTTAAACACTCCCCCTTGTGTTGTCCAAACGCGGTGCTTCTCTCGTTGCCTCGTTAAAAACCTTGTTGAGTAACAAAAACCCAGTGGGACAAAAATAACCTCGGTCGAAGGGGAAAAAGAGCACAACACACCCTTCACGTTTCAAGGTGAACATGTAGACATCTCCCCTTGATGCCTGCACCTCCCCCTGATGACTACGATCATGGGAGTTCAGATAATTTCCACAAGTCAATTCTTGCCACATGTTTCTCGAACGTGGATTTGGGCAATGACTTAGTAAACAAGTCTGCCTCACTGTCCTCAGATCGAACCTAGTTCACTTTGATCTTGAGGAGAGTTTGTTGTTACTGATTATACTTGGTGTTGTCGCCTTTGATGTAGCCTAGCTTTATTTGTTCAAAACAAGTAGCATTATCCTAAATGCTCGTAGGCTCATATGTGGTAGACTTCAAACCACAATTGTTCGAACATGCGTAATTATGGATCCAATCCATAAACATTCACGAACTACTTCGTGAAGAGTAATAATCTCTACATGGTTCGAAGATATAGCGACGATCTGTTCTGTAGACCTCCAAGATGTCACTGTCTTTTCCCATGGTGAACACTTAACCAGTTTGGGAATGACCTTTTTGTGGGTCAGAGAGATACCCAACATTAGCAAAACCTTCCAAAACACTTATATCATTTTGGGATGGGGATAGAGAACGCAGGCCAGTGTTGGCGGCGTTCCTGGTGTGTGATGGGTCCGAATCCATCATCTCTTTGTAGGGATAGAACAAGCCCATATCAATCTTACATCTCAAGTACTGAAGGATATCTTTGACACCAATCTAATGGCGTTGCGTTAGCGCAGAGCTATATCTTAGCTAACAAGTTCATGGTAAATGAGATGTCCGGTCTTGTGCATTTAGCTAAGTACAATAATGCGCCTATTGTACTCAAGTAAGGCACTCCTGCCTCTAACACATCTTCATTATCATCATTCGAATGAAGAGGATCCTTTACAGGATCAAGACTATGGACGATCATGGGGGTGCTTGAAGGCTTGACCTTGTCAAAATGCCTAAGCATCTATCGACACGATGCTCAAGTTCTAAACCGAGACATAATCGTGTTCTCCCAAAATCCTTCATCTCAAACACGGATTTCAAGTGTTCAGCGGTTTCCCTTAACTCTTTAAGAACTTTTAATGAAGATCATGTCCAACATAAACCGCGAGGGAATCCGAAACTTGTTATGGAAACGCGTGGGCATATCCCTTCCCAATCAAGTAGTCATTTTAGCGAGCGTTCTAACCTCTTTGTAAACGCGCTCCATGGTCTAGAGCCATTTGACTTGGGTAAATGAAGTTCACCATGAACCTTCATGTATATTCCGTATCTAGATCCGTATAGAGATACGTAGTGACCACATTTGTAAGCTGCATGTTCAGTTATTCGGAAACTACCAAACTGACAGGGTAGTGGAGTGCAATGACATCCATTACGAGAGAATATGTCTCATCATAGTCGATTCCAGGGCGTTTTGTGAAAAGCCTTGCGCCATAAGGCGAGATTGCCATCTCTTTTTCTCATCACGCTTTCTAACGAAGACCCATTAGTCAATAGGTTTTGTGTCAGGAGGTGTTGGCATTATTGGCTCAGAAAACCTTCTCTTCGTTAGAGAATCCAACTTAACCTGGATCACATCTTTCCATTTAGGCCAAAACTCTCTACGTTGGCATTCATTCATCAACGGAGCGTGGTTCGATATCATCTGACTCAACAAACTCATGCGCAACGAAATACGCAACTACATCATCAATTATGATGGAGTTTCTATCCCACGTCTCATGTACACTAGTGTAAGTTTCATAGAGCTTTATATTCTCAGGAATAGGTTCTGACGTTAAGGCATCCCCCAACGATAACCATAACCCGGAAGATACTCATGAGACGGATTTTGAGTCTTGATGATCAAAGGATTGGAATGTGCCAAAGTATCTTCCGAACCCACGGGCCTCTCCACGCATCCTAGCTGGGGCCATGGCCTGTAACGCCAGAGTGCCACTCTCTTTGGCGTTGGCGCCATGACTACCTCCGGGTAGGGTGGCGCTACGTCCTCTAGTAGGAACGTCCTTCCTTGCAGGCATGTTTGCAGCATATTTGTGTGATCTCGTCACTGTAATAGGGATCAAGATGAGGCATAGTGGGGACAGGCCATGACAATTCCTGTCGTTCCTGCTGAACATCCATGTTCTTATCTCCCCCTAACGACGGGAAGACTGTCTCATCAAAGTGACAACCCGCAAATCTAGCGGTAAGGAGATCGCCTGGCAAGGGCATTAAGTGGCGGACGATTGTTGGAGTCTCAAATCCAACGTAGTTGCCCATTCGTCTGTAAGGACCTATCAAAGTGTGCTGTGGCGGGGCAATGGGCACATAAATGGCTCACTCAAATGTGCGTAAGTACAAAATACTTGTACCCAGTCACTAGCTGTAACGCAGGGGTACATGGAGTGGCGGTAGGTCATAGACGAATTAGCATAGTTGCATGCGATATTGCATCACCTCAAGCAGATATAAGGAGAGTGGTACGCATTACCAATGTCTAGACTATCATCGTAGTCGTTTTCGCGAGACCAATTGGGTGTGTACATGGGAATATGATGTCCAACATCAGTCCTAATGCAATAACCATCGAAAGTCTTCGATGTAAACTCTCCAGCATAGTCAAATCCAATTGACTGAATAGGATGATTTGGGGAGTGAGCCCGTTGTCATATGATACGTGCTAGGAATGTAGCGTAAGCAGCATTTATAGGTGGACAATGGCGCAACACGTGACCAGCGTGTCAACTAATATCATGAAATATTTAAGCGTCCGCAAGTTGGTTGAATCAATCCACAAAATCCCTACGGATTCTTTGTAAGAACAGAATGAGTAATGTCATATCCTTTGCATAGGATGGTCTCAGTCCTAATTTCCTTAAGGAACGGGCTTTGTAAACCGAGCGAGAGGCCTTAGCAGCAACCATTGAGTATTTTGGTTAGGCCTGGGCGTCTAAAACGATATTTGAAGCAAGTTGGTGATTGCAGCATCACCTGGGGCGCCATCACCATGATGGACGCCATCCATGGCGTCATGGATAGGGACTGCGCCAGCCTTAGGCTGGTGGTGGACGGAGGCAGTGCCCTAGGCAGCAGCGTCGGTCACACGTAGTCTAGGAATCAACTTTTGATTCATGCTTCATTTCACTCGAGAGAAAGGATGTCCATGTGAAGTCTTTGTAGACGGATCATCTTATCATGACCAGGATGATCTATCCTGTCGTGACAAAGCCAATATGTGTCTAAATCCAAGAGATCTTCTCTCATAACTTTATTGGGTTAATAGCTCGAATAGTGACATAGAATCCACTAGAGAGACACATAAACTTCTCTAAGATGCGTCTTTGTTCGCAATCATTAGAGGTAATGCAAAGGAACTCATTTCCATTCTCTACATTCATTTTCGCGTGGAATTCGTTGGCTATTCATAGGGTACGATTTGCCCTAAGAGCGTAGAGAGTTTCTGTGACAGCTGTAATCAAGGTGCCATTTGGCAAGTGGAACTTGGGCTATTCCACGTCCTTGAATTAATATTGATGGCCCAGCCATCGTAGTCACAAAGTAATATGTTCAGAATCAAAATTGAGTCATAATGAAAAGAACTCGAAATTTTATTCATAAGCCAACGGAGTACATCATTGTTTCTTTGATCAAAGAAAATCTAATCCAATAAAAAGTAACATGGCAATCGCCTACATCTCTTGGAAAATAAAAAGACTTAATCAAAATCGCTAGTTTCTGGGTCTTGATCCTTGTAGTCTTCCACCCTTAGATCTAGATCGCCATCTTGATCTTCTTGTTCCATGTAATTTGTTTCCCTTGCTTCACGATACGTCTTGTATGCGTTTGCAACATTCTGGGGTGATGTACATGCTTTGGCCCAATGTTCAGTTGATCCACATCGAAAACAAACATCATTATGGTCAGGCTCCCTTGATCGAGGCTCCATTGGGGTGCGATTTGGATGACCTGTGCTCTTGGTGGCGTTACCACCATGGTCGGAGGCTCCGCCTCTCTCTCTCTTCACACGTTGACCTCCACGGTTCCTTGCACCCCTCACTCGGCGATTTCCTTCCTCTTTAGGGCGAACATATGGACCAGAATGTCCAGAATTGTCCCTACTCTTAGGGTTTCACTCCTTGCGTCCTCCATTGGGGGCGCGACTATGGTTAGACTCCGGAATAGGCTTAGTTCCCACGGGTCTAGCATTATAGTTCTTCACAAGAATATTGTCGTGCTTTTAAGCTACGTTCATGGCGCCAATGAGCTCATGAAACCTTGTGATACGTCCTGCATTTACATCAATCCGATAATTCTTTGAAATCATCAGTGTAGAGACGGGAAAGGTAGAGAGAGTATTCTCGATCAATATCGTATCAGTTATGGCTTGGCCACAAAACTCCATCAGAGACTTGATACGAAGAGCTTCCGAGTTATAATCAAGCACAGATTTGAAATCACAAAAGCGGAGGCTATGCCATCGCACTTCTAAATTAGGAAGCAGGGAGTCACGAACGTTGCCAAATCTCTGCTCAAGTTCTACCCATAGCTTTCTTGGATCTTCCTCATTGAGGTATTCATTTTGGAGCGCGTCATTCATGTGCCTTGTCATGAGAATTATGGCTTTAGCTTGTTTTGTTTCAAAAGCAGTAGCTTGCTCAATGGAGAGCACGTTCTGACTAGGCTCTTGGATGGCTTCCAGAAGTCCATTAGCCTTAAGATGTTGGTGCACATCTCGGACCCATCTATGGTATCCTGCGCCAATTGTCTCTAGTGGAACAAAGTTCAACTTGTTCAGGTAACTCATCCTGAAAAACAACACAAAATTAGGGTTAGTTTCGGAGCAAAAAAAAAAGACTACCACGAAAAACTATTAAATTTCTGAGCGTAGTCGCTTCCAAGAAATTAGGAATTTTCTGAGCGTAGTCGCTTCCAAGAAAATCCGATTCCAAGAGGGGTTTTGGATTAGATCGAAACGATGATGTATGTGGTCGATCGTTTTCTTCTCAACAAACTCTAAGTTTGGAGGACTCTACAAGCTCCAAGCTTGGAGTGAGCACGAACCTCCACAGTTCGGCTTTTGGTCTCCCTTATAAAGAAGAAAGGGTGGTAGAAGAAGAGATGTTGGAAGTCCCCGAGAAAAGAAGAAGAAATTGAAAAACTTCAAAAAAAAAAGGGAACTTTTAGAAAAGTTGACCTTGAAAAATTGCCGGAAATCTTGACCGAAAAGTTGGGAGGAAAAATGTCGCCGGAAAAGTTACTGTAGATGACCGGAAGTTGGCCGGAAAAGTCACCGGAAAGTTGCCAGAAAAGTGTTGACCGGCCGTTGACAGGAGGGTTGACGGGGGTTGACCGGGGGTGTTGACGTGGCGGCCGGTGCTGACGTGGCAGTCTGGATGATGACGTGGCAGCTGACTGGATGCCTGCGTGTATGCTGACGTGGCAGGGACATTCTGAGGCTTGGCGGCTCGGCTGATTCACGTGGGCTCCGCTAGGGCCTGCTGCAAGTGGGCTCGACTGTGGGCTTCAGTAGTTGGGCTTGACTGTGGGCTGCAGCAGTTGGGCTTAGGCTGCACAGGTTTCCCTTTTTTTTTTTTTTTGCCAGTTCTTCTGCAAGTGGACTCCAGTGGCCGGTTCGGTTGAATTTTGGCCGGTTCCGGTGGTGATTTTTCAGATTCCGAATTCTGGGGACGAGGTGCAGCTACTGACAAAAGTTGGTCGTGAAGGGTGGACGGGAAGATGGCGAACCGCACAGAAGATCGTTGGATTTTTCTTGGGAGGCCGATTTGAACACTTCCAGTGGCCGGTTCAGGTTGATTCCGGCCGGTTTTAGGGGTGGTGCCGCCGGTTCTGGGTTCCTGGGATTGAGAGCTTCAAGGTAGGCGGCGGTGGTTTCTGATATTCGAAGGTTACGAATTTAGGGTTTCAGGATTAGGGCTCGTGCTGATAACGTGTTTTAGGGAATCAGGAATTGAGAGAAATTCGCTGTGTATTCTCATTGATAATAGGCGCCTCTTTATATAGAGGATTACAATGCATAGAGTTAGAATCATACAAGGAAAGAGAATCTCTAGATTCTTCTAATTGAACCCTATTACCACGAGGTCAAGTAACCTAGAGTTTGGATTAAACACAAAATAGAGATATCCTTAAACAGAATTTTTATAATTTTTTTGAGTTCAAATAAAAATGAAGAATTATAAGAAAAACCATATGGCAGGTTAAAGTGTTAAACACAAACTGTATGAGGTCCATCAAGAAACCGATGGTAGTTTTAGAACTTCGCTCTCAACTTTTTGTTGATGTGATTCTCCTTTTGTAAGTGGATAAAACTTGAAATTCCTCATGACATTTGTTAGATATGTAAAGTTGTAATTGCTATAATAAAATTAACATGACGTTGGGATATCAACTATCTTTCGTTGTGACAAGAGCCTATATAATATGATAATAGTGTCTTGGCTCTCTATCACATTTTGAAATATCAAAGTTGATTTAATTAATGTTATAGTTTTTTTTTTTATTAAATTCAGTTTACTCCCCTGAGATTTGGGGGTAATTTCATGTTAGTCCCTGTCCTTTCAATTTAATCAGTTTACCCCCCAAGCTTGTTAATTATCCTCAACCGTGTCCATTCCATCCAATTTGGACGTTAAGTCTGATTTTTTAGAGCTAAAATGGTCATTTCAAGACAAAAAAAAAAAACTAAAAACAAAAAGGAATTTTTTTATTTTTTTCTTCTGTTTTTTTTTTTAATTTTTTTTTCTGTTTTTTCGTTTTTTAATTTTTTTCTGTTTTTTAATTTTTAATTTTTTTAATTTCGTCTTCAACCTATACACCACAAGTTATAATAGGTTTATAAGAACAAAAAGATACTCTAGGTGGTTGAAAGCCGCTCTATTGATCTATGATATTTATGATATATCTCCGATAAAGTGAAGAATTTTAGGAGATATCCCCAATAAAGTGAAGAAATATATGTAAAAAACGATTTTACACTTTATCTATAAATATCTGTAAAAAATGATTTTACACAGATATTTCTTCATGATTTTACACTTTATCTGTAAATATCTGTAAAAAATAATTTTACACAGACATTTCTTCACTTTATTGGGGATATATCCTAAAATTCTTCTTTTTATCGGAGATATATCATAAATATCGTAGATCAGCGAGCGACTTTCAAGTTTCAACCACCTAAAATATCTTTTTGTTTTTATAAACCTATTATAACTTGTTGGGTATATGTTGAAGACAAAATTTATATATATATATAAAAGATGGAAAAAAATTTTAAAATGAAAAAAAAAAAAAAAACACAAAAAAAAAGAAAAGAATTTCCTTTTTTTTTTTTATAGTTTTTTTTTGGTCTTGAAATGACCATTTTAGCCCTCAAAAGTCAGACTTAACGGTCCAAATTGGACGGAATAGTAGAAATTTGACACAACTGATTGAAATTTGGAAGCTTGGGGGGTAAACTGATTAAATTGAAAGGACATGGACTAACATGAAATTACCCCTAAACATTAGGGGGGTAAACTGAATTTAATCCTTTTTTTTTACTAGAACACTTGAGATATTAGGAGAAAGCTAAATAATAACTAGTCTACAAATTAGACGATATCGTACTATTTTTTGAAACAATATTGTTTTTTATAATTTTATATTTTTAGGATGTGGATATTGAAAATTGGTGAAGATAGGATCATATATTACTTGTATACTAGCCTTCTCCATACAAAATCGTTTCTCTTAATAATAGTACTAGCATGTGCCCACGCTCTATGTGTGTGGGTGTTTTTTTTTTTTTTTTTGGTAAGGAAGTGGGTAGTTTTTTAACCAAAGCAGTTTTCTACAACAATAACTACTATTTATTTTATTGTAAAGAATTTAATTTCTTTTTATTTTTTTAATTTGACATTATTGTCCAAGTTGGTTATTTCAGTTTCTAAAGTTTTTTAATATTAGAGGGTTATATTCGTCAAATTATTCAATTTTGGAGAGCAAGCTCTCTTCACTTAATAATAGTATAGATATGGGTCAGGATCAAGAGATACTATATTTTACACAAATTTTGAGACACTTTGTGAGCCATTAGATTTTAAAATATTTAATAGTTCAGATTTATTATTTGAATAATGTCAACACAACACCAAATGATGTGGAAATGACATGGCATTACATATTTCTAATTTAAAACTAAACTTTTCTTCATTATAAGGAAAAACAAAATTAATAATTTGAAAAATCAAAATCAACAAAAACTAAAAAGAAATAAAAGAGGAAGAAGAATAATAGATTAAGGAGTACTATTCTTATCAATACTGTGCACGATCAAAAGAAAAAAAATATAGCAGAAGAGCATGCCAAACGCCAAAAGGAACATCATCTTCTCTAACTTCAAGCTCTCATCGTCCTTTCCAACTCCAAGCTCTAGTCTCCATGCATCCTCCCAATTACTTTGCTAATTGGAACTAAAAAATACTCACAACAAGAACACAAGTATATATTTATCTTGTTCTTTTGTCGACTTAAAAACAATTAAATTTAGGGTTTAGGCCTAGAATTGGTTGTGAAGTTTGTGGTATTCAATTACCTTTGTTAATGATCATGTCAAAACTTTCTGTTTTATGAGGAACATGGTCGAGCAGATTCCAACTCTTCCTAAACCTATATGGTATTATGTTTCTCTGATATTCTTATTCATAGGAAGGGAAGAGCATAGAGAATCAAACTCGTCAGCCAAGTTTTGGAATTTGCTCTTACCATCAAGAATCAAACATGCTTGCAATTAATAGAGGCTCTAGAGAGAGTAGGTGGATCTTGTCTGCAACGTGGGGAAGAAAAAAGCAATGCCCCGCTTTTTTAGATTTCATGTTAATTGATGGAAAAGAGATGTCAATGGTGATACGATAAGTAAGTTTTTCATCTCACTACTCTTGTGAGGAATGAGGAGTAATATAATTGAAGGCCTGTAGAATTGTGATAGGAATTGGGAACTCTTGTTCTTTGCTCGTTCTTCTTCTTTTTTTCTTTTTAGTTTTTTATCGTGTACGGTTAATTTTGATTCTCCAAATTTTAATTTTATTTTTTTCTTATAAGGAAGAAAAGTTTAATCTTGTTTTAGGGAAACAAGAATTGAGAGGAAATCGCTGTGTATTCTCATTGATAATAGGGGCCTCTTTTTATAGAGGATTATAATGTATATAATTTCAATCATACAAGGAAAGTAATAGTACATTGAATAGGAATCTAGATCCTTCTAATTTAACCTTATTACCACTAGGTCAAGTAACCTAGAGTTTGGGCCAAACACAAATTAGGGTTTACTTGAACACTCCCCCTTGTGTTGCCCAAATGCGGTGCTTCTCTCGTTGCCTCGTTAAAAACATTGCCGAGTAACAAAAACCCAATGGGACAAAAATAACCTCGGTCGAAGGGGAAAAAGAGCACAACACACCCTTCACATTTCAAGATGAACATGTAGACATCTCCCCCTGATGACTACGATCATGGGAGTTCAGATAATTTCCGCAAGCCAATTCTTGCCACATGTTTCTCGAACGTGGATTTGGGCAATGACTTAGTAAACAAGTCTGCCACATTATCCTCAGATTGAACCTAGTTCACTTTGGTATTTGAGGAGAGTCTGTTGTTGCTGATTATGCTTGGTGTTTTCGCTTTTGATGTAGCCTTGCTTCATTTGTTCAAAACGAACAACATTATCCTAAATGCTCGTAGGCTCATCTTGTGGTAGACTTCAAACCACAATTGTTCGAACATCCGTGATTATGGATCTAATCCACAAACATTCACGAACCACTTCGTGAAGAGCAATAATCTTTGCATGGTTCAAAAATATAGCGACGGTTTGTTCTGTAGACCTCTAAGATATCACGGTCTTTTCCCATGGTGAACACTTAACCAGTTTGGGAGCGACCTTTGTGTGGGTCAGAGAGGTACCCAGCATCAGCAAAACCTTCCAAAACACTTAAATCATTTTGGGATGGGGATAGAGAACACAGGCCAGCGTTGACGGTGTTTCTGGTGTGTGATGGGTCCGAATCCATCTTTTCTCTATAGGGATAGAGCAAGCCCATATCAATTGTACATCTCAAGTACTGAAAGATATCTTTTACACCAATCAAAATGGTGTCGTGTTGGCGCATAGCTATACCTTAGCTAACAAGTTCACTGCAAATGAGATGTTCGGTCCTGTGCATTAAGCTAAGTACAATAATGCGCCTATTGTACTCAAGTAAGGCACTTCTGCCTCTAGCACATCTTCGTCATCTTCCTTCAGACGAAGAGGGCCCTTTTCAGGATCAAGACTACGGACGATCATGGGGGTGCTTGCAGGTTTGACTTTGTCAAAATGCCTAAGCATCTGTCGACACGATGCTCAAGTTCCAAACTAAGACATAATCGTGTTCTCCCATAATCCTTCATCTCAAAATCGGATTTCAAGTGTTCAGCGGTTTCCCTTAACTCTTTAAGGGCTTCTAATGAAGATCATGTCCAACATGAACCGCGATGGAATCCGAAACTTGTTATGGAAACGCGTGGGCATATCCCTTCCCAATCAAGTAGTCATTTTAGTGAGCGTTTCAACCTCTTTGTAAACGCGCTCCGTGGTCTAGAGTCACTTGACTTGGGTAAATGAAGTTCGCCATGAACCTTCATGTATATTCCGTATCTAGATCCCTATAGAGATACGTAGTGACCACATTTGTAAGCTGCATGTTCAGTTATTCGGAAACTACCAAACTGACAGGGTAGTGGAGTGCAATGACATCCATTACGAGAGAATATGTCTCATCGTAGTCGATTCCAGGGCGTTTTATGAGAAACCTTGCGCCATAAGGTGAGATTACCATCTCTTTTTCTCACTACGCTTTCTAACAAAGACCCATTAGTCAATAGGTTTTATGTTAAGAGGTGTTGGCATCACTGGCTCAAAAACCTTCCTCTTCGTTAGAGAATCTATCTTAACCTGGATCGTATCTTTCCATTTAGGCCAAATTTCTCTACGTTGGCATTCATTCATCAATGGAGCGCGGTTCGATATCATCTGACTCAACAAACTCATGCGCAACGAAATGCGCAACTACATCATCAATTATGATGGAGTTTCTATCCCACGTCTCATGTACACTAGTGTAATTTTCATAGAGCTCTATACTCTCAAGAATAGGTTTTGACGTTGAGACGTCCCCCAACGATAACCATAACCTGGAAGATTCTCATGAGACAGATTTTGAGTGTCGATGATCAAAGGATTGGAGTGTGCCAAAGCATCCTTCGAACCTACGGGCCTCCCACGGATCCTAGCTGGGGCCATGGCCTGTAACGCCAGAGTGCCACTCTCTTCAGCGTTGACGCCATGCCTACCTCAGTGTAGGGTGGCGCTACGTTCTCTCGTAGGGACGTCCTTCCCTACAGGCTTGTTTGCAGCATATTTGTGTGATCTCGTCACTTTAACAGGGATCGAGAGAGACATAGTGGGGATAGGCCACGACAATTCCTGTCGTTCCTGCTGAACATCCGTGTTCTTATCTGCCCCTAACGACGGGAAGACTATCTCATCAAAGTGACAACCCGAAAAGCTAGCGGTAATGAGATCGTCTTGCAAGGGCATTAAGTGGCGGACGATTGTTGGAGTCTCAAATCCAACGTAGTTGCCCATTCGTCTGTAAGGACCTATGTTGTAGCAGCGCAATTGGCACATAAATGGCTCACTCAAATATGTGTAAGTATGATACTTGTACCCAGTGACTAGCTGTAACGCAAAGGTACATTGAGTGGAGGTAGGTCGTAGACGAATTAGCATAGCTGCATGCGATATTGCATCACCCTAGGATATAAGGAGATTGGTGCGCATTACCAATGTCTGGACTACCATCGTAGTCATTTTCGCAAGACCATTTGGGTGTGTACATGGGAATGTGATGTCCAACATCAGTCCCATTGCAATATCCATCGAAAGGCTTTCGATGTAAACTCTCTAGTATAGTCAAATCCAATTAACTGAATAGGATGATCTGGGGAGTGAGCCCATTGTCATATGATATGTGCTAAGAGTGTAGCATAAGTAGCATTTATAGGTGGACAATGGCACAACACGTGACCAACGTGTTTGCGTGTCAACCATCATCATGAAATATTTAAGCGTCCGCAAGTTGGTTGAATCAATCCACAGAATCCCCATGGATTCTATATAAGAACAGAATGAGTATGTCCATTTCCTTTACATAGGACGGTCTTTGTCCTAAATTCCCTAAGGGACGGGTTTTGTAAAACGAGCGAGATGCTTTAGAAGCAACCAATGAGAATTTTGGTTAGACCTGAGCGTCTGAAACACTATTTGAAGCAAGTTGGTGATTGCAGCATCACCATGATGGACGCTATCCATGGTGTCATGGATAGGGACTGTGCCAGCCCCAACCTGGTGGTGGACGGAGGCGGTGCCCTAGGCAGCAGCGTCGGTCACACTTAGTCCAGAAATCAACTTATGATTCATGCTTCGTTTTGCTTGAAAGGAATGATGTCCATGTGAAGTCTTTAGTAGACGGATCATCATATCATGACTAGGATGATCTATCCTGTCATGACAAAGCCAATATGTGTCTAAATCCAAGAGATCTTCTCTTATAACTTTATTGGATTAATAGCTCAAATAGTGACATAGAATCCACTAGAGAGACACATAAACTTCTCTAAGATGCGCGTTTGTTCGCAATCATTAGAGGTATTGCAAAGGAACTCATTTTCGTTCTCTACATGCATTTTCGCAAGAAATCCGTTGGCTATTCATAGGTGTGATTCGCCCTAGAAGTATAGAGAGTTTATGCGACAGTAATTAAGGTGCCATTTGGCAAGTGGAACTTGGCCTATTCCATGTCCTTGAATTTATACTGATGGCCCAGCCATCGTAGTCACAAAAGTCATATGCTCAGAATCAAAATGGAGTCATGAAGAACTCGAAATTTTATTCATAAGCCAACGGAGTTACATCTTTGTCTCTTTGACTAAACAAAATCTAATCCAAAATGATAGCTAATGCAAAACAATGGTAGTCGTCTAACTTCTTTCGGTAATTCCAAAATAAATGTGACCAGGTGGGTAGAGAGATGTCGGTGGAGCAAGGCTCGCTTAAGTACCACTAATCTCAGAACCTTCCTAGACATCACACTTACTTTGAGTGAGCCTACTTTGAAGAAAAACTGAACCATTGGCATTTACTACAAAAATATATGACAATTGACTATTACATCTCTTGGAAAAATAAAGACTTAAACAGAATTGACGATCTATTGATCCCAGCCAGATTTGTGGTCTTCAACCCTTCACTCTAGATCATCTTCTTGATCTTCTTGTTTCATATAGTGAGCTTCTCTTGCTTCACAATATGCTTTGTAGGCGGTGACAATTTCTTCATGAGCTCTACAAATGTGTGCCCAATGATCAGACACTCCACATCGAGAACATACATCTCTTTGCTCAAACTCCATTGATTGAGGCACTTTGAAAGCATCATTTAGATGGCTCTTAGTGTTGGTGGCGCCACCAACATGGCCAGAGGCGTTGCCTCCCTCTCTCTTTCCACGTTGACCTCTTCGGTTCCGTGTTCGCCTATTCTGGCTGTTACCTTCCCAAGTAGAGCGATTATATGGACCAGAACGTCTAGAAGTATCCCTAAGATTAGGGTTTCGCTCTTGGCGCCTTCTCTTAGGAGCGCGACTATAATTGGATTCCAGAATATGCCCTGTTCCCACGGATCTCGATTTATAGTTCTTCACAAGGATGTTGTCATGCTTTTTAGCGACATTCATAGCTCCAATGAGCTCATGAAACCTTGTGATTCGTCTTCTAGTAACATCGATTCGATAGTTCTTAGCAACCATCAATACAGAGAAGGGGAAAGTAGAGAGAGTCTTCTCAATCAACATCGCATTTGTGATCTCTTTACCACAGAATTCCATTAAGGATTTAATGCAAAGTGCTTCCAAGTTGTAGTCAAGAACTGACTTGAAATCACAGAAGCAGAGGCTATGCCATCTCACTTCTAGGTCAGGAAGCAGGGAGTCACGGACATTGCCAAATCTATCTTCGAGTGAGACCCACAACCTTCTGGGGTCTTCTTCATTCATACACTCGTACTGGAGTGAATCATCCATATGACGAGTCATTAGGATGATGGCTTTCGCCTTATTTGCCTCTAAGGCTGCTCTATTTGCTTCCAAAGCTTGAGCTTGCTCAACAGTTAGCACGTCCTGGCAGGCTCAAGAATCGTATCCAAGATTCCATCGGTCTTGAGATGCTGGCGGATATCACAAACCCACTTATGATATTCAGAGCCAGTTGTTCCCAATAGAGCAAAGTTCAATTTGTTCAGGTTACTCATCCTGAAAAAGAATAAGAAATTAGGGTTAGTTTAGGAGCGAAAAAGGCTACCACGAAAAGAAAAAAAAATTTCTGAGCATAATCGCTTCCAAGAAATTAGGAATTTCCGAGCGTAGTCGCTTCCAAGAAATTCAATTCCAAGAGGGGTTGGATTAGATCGAAACAATGTTGTTTGTGGTCGATCGTTTTATCTCAACAAACTCTAAGTTTGGAGAACTCTACAAGCTCCAAGCTTGGAGTGAGCACGAACCCCCACAGTTAGGCTTAATTTGGTCTCCCCTATGATAAAGAAAGGGGGGTAGAAGAAGGGAGATTTCAAGTCCCCGAAAAGGAAGAGAAATTAAATTTAAAAACCCTAAAAAACGGGAACGTTTAGTAAAAAATACCTCGAAATAGGTCGCCGGAAAAGTTGACCTGAAAAAGTGATAGGAAAATGGCCGGAAAAATCGCCGGAACATGGTTGACAGGCGTTGACCGGATGCTGACGTGGCAGTGGGGCCTGGCTGCTGATGTGGCAGTGGGGTCCGGGTGCTGACATGACAGTGGGGTCCTGTGCTGACGTGGCAGTGGGGTCCGGGTGCTGACGTGACAGTGGGGTCCTGTACTGACGTGGCAGTGGGGTCCGGGTGATGACGTGACAGTGGGGTCCTGTGCTGACGTGGCAGTGGGCTGGGCTTTAACTTCTTCCTTTTAGGCTAAGCTGCTTCTTTCTTCTTCTTTTCTTTTCTTCTTTTCTGTTGGACGATCAGGTGGCCGGTTTAGCAAGTTTTAGGCTAGTTTTTGGACTTTTTTTTCCGGTTCCTGAAACTTCAGATCAAGGGGCTTCTGCTACCAAAATTTGGTGGAAATTGGAGGTCTGGAAGATGGTGAACCGGTGGAATATTTGCTGCGAGTCGTATGTAGCTTCCGGTGGCCGGTTCGGTAGGTTTCCGGCAGGTTCTTAGGGTGGGGCCACCGGTTCTGGACTCCTTGGATCAAGTTCTTCAAGGTGTGAGGTGGAGGCAGAAAAGGCTTCAATGTTTTGTATTCGGATTCAAGGTTTTTAGCTTTTTGAATCAGGGTTTGGCTATTTATTTCAGGGTTAGGGCTTCGTGCTGATAACGTGTTTTAGGGAAACGAGAATTGAGAGGAAATCGCTGTGTATTCTTATTGATAATAGGGATCTCTTTATATAGAGGATTACAATGTATAGAATCTCAATCATACAAGGAAAATAATCGTACATTGAATAGGAATCTAGATCCTTCTAATTTAACCCTATTACCACTAGGTCAAGTAACCTAGAGTTTGGGCTAAACACAAATTAGGGTTTACTTGAACAAATCTTAGATTAGAAATATGTAATGTCATGTCATTTTCACATAATTTGGTGTTGTGTTGACATCATTCAAACAATAAATCTGAACCATTGAACATTTTAAAATCTAATGGCTCACAAAGTGTGTCAAAATTTGTATAAGATATAGTGCCCCTTGATCCGGACCCCATAGTATAGATATATAAATATGTTAGTGTAATATACAAATAATGTAGTTTACTAGTACATAAAGTTTTTGGTTATTAATGAATTAGAATGCTGTCAAGTTACTCATTGAAACAACTAATGAGGATCTCGTCTAAGGTCCAAGATATCAAAACTAGAGCTGATATAAGGAAAATGTTAGTGTAAATTTACAGAAAATGTACTCTTCTAGTACGTAAAGCAAATCATGTTGGCTTCAAACTACTGTTCCAAATAAATTCTTCAATCCCAACAAGAACAAATATTCGACAGAACCATTGTTCTGTTTGCCTTCTGGTTGAGGCGAAGAGACACTAAAAAAATTCAGATACTCTGCTCTCCTTTTCTTATTAATCATTAATTTACATATGCACCGGAACAAACTTGTTTTTCAGTTCAATTTTTTAATTCTTGGATTAGAGACAGCAAATTGAAAATGAAAGTGCTTACTTTGTGTCAATCAAGAATAAATATATGACCATTTGGAAAAAGACAAGTAGATCGTTTGCCTCCATCCATTGTCAAATCTTCAAGTTACAACCCAGAAATCCTGATCTGCTAGCTAACAATGGCTGATCCAACTTCTCTTCTGCCTCAACCCAATAGAGAAGAAGATCCAGAAACTCCAAGCAACAATCTCCACCACTCCTTGGACCAAATAATTGAGCAGAGTGAAGCAAGTTTTGGTTGGAACCAATTCTTGCAATCCATCCTTGTTTCCTTGGCATCACTCTTTGATGGAACCCAAACCTTTATCAGTGTCTACACAGATGCCACACCTACATGGCACTGCACCAGTGGCACCACAACTTGCAACTCAAGCTCAGATATCTGTGATCTGTCTACCTCTGATTGGGCTTGGGATTCAATTTCCTCCAAGACAATCATATCAGATTGGAACCTCCAATGTTCAAGCTCATTCATCACAGGCCTTCCAGCCTCGTCTTACTTCATGGGTGGTGTGATAGGTGGGTTGCTTCTTGGCACTCTAGCTGATTCCTCGCTCGGCCGCAAGAGACTGCTAGTAATCTCTTGCATTACAATGTCTGTTGCTGCATTTGCAACAATCTTCTCTACAAATGTGTGGATTTACTCTGCACTGAGATTCGTAAGTGGAATTGGCCGTTCGTGTATTAGTACATGTGTGCTGGTGTTGTTGATGGAGAGAGTTGGAAGAAAATGGAGGCCTAGAGTTGGAATCATGCAGTTCTTCTTTTTTACACTTGGTTTTTTGTCACTACCAGCTATTGCTTACATTAACAGAGCTAATTCATGGAGAGCTTTGTATCTATGTACTTCAATTCCTGCAATGCTTTACTGCTTCTTGCTTCAGTTCTTTGTTAAGGAGTCTCCAAGATGGCTCTTCATGAATGGCCGTGGAGAAGAAGCCATAGCAATACTGAAGAAATCTGCATTGTCAAACCCGAATAGTGAATTCAACTCGGTGTTGTTGTCAGCAGACTTGCTCTCTCAGGTACCGGAATCTACAAAATCTATTGATCCATACAAGTCAATGAAGGACTTGTTTGCCAAGAAATGGGCTATGAAGAGAACACTAATAGTTATGGTGCTTGGTTTCGGCATTGGAATGGTCTACTATGGTATGCCACTAGGGGTTGGAAATTTAGGATTCAATATCTACCTAAGTGTTATGTTCAATGCTTTGTTAGAGATACCTTCATATCCACTCACATTGATCATACTAGAAAAATGGAGCAGGAAACTCTCAGTGCTTTGGTTTTGTTTGGTAAGTGGGATTTGTGGTGTGGTATGTGCTGTGGTGGGTGATAAGCAAAAAGTGATTAGAATTGTGCTGGAGTTGGCTTCTTTCTTTTGCTCACGAACAGCTTGGAATCTGATATCTATGTTTACAGTGGAGTTGTTCCCAACTTGTGTGAGGAACTCTGCTACATCTTTGTTGAGGCAGTCATATATTTTGAGTGCTGTATTTAGTTCAATGTTGGTTTCAGTTGGAAGCAGCAATGGGTTTCTTTCATATGGAGTTTTTGGAGTGGCTATATTTGTGTCTGGATTTTTTGTGGCTTTTCTGCCAGACACTAGAGGTGGAACACTTTGTGATACCATGGATGAACAAGAAAGAAAAGAGAGTATGATTTTGGGGTGAGGGATTTGGATTTTTGTTTTGTATTTTTGGAATTTCTTGTTGTTTGGTGATGCCCGTCGATCCTTGGACCTACTAGTCTTCACAAGTAAAGCAAAGGCCACCAGCCCAAGAAGGGACCAGCATATTTTTGGAAGTTGTTTATCAGAAAGATTTGTCACTTAGTTTTTTTTTTTTTTTTTAAATAATTAAGTAGATCTTCCTATTTTGTTGGGTTATATCTGGGGATAAAATTGAATAGTTTAAATAGATTGTTCCCATTCTTCATCATGCAGAATTGCACTAGATTGTGGTTGTTTTAAGATAAAGCCTCGTTTGGTTTAGCGGTCTATTGATGGAGCGTGTTGATTGGGAAGTGCCCTTTATCCGCGTTCGATTCACGAAGTTGTCAAAGTGGCTAGGCACTGTGCTGCAAGCCTGCAATGTACAGTTAGAGCATTTCACATGCCCTGAGGGATTCATTCATTTTCTGTGTTTGGTAAGCACAATGAAATGAACAAATTTCCCAAAGAAAGAGAAAAAGTTGGGGAAAGTGATATAAATTTCCTAGTAATACAACAACAACAGAATGAAAAATTTATGAGAATCTTTTAATTTTCCATCTCATTTAAAAAACAAAAGAATTATTTTCATTTTTACGAACCAAACGAGGTCTAAATGTTTTTGAAATTTATTATTAATTCCAATCCAGCTAATGTTTTATTGAAGAACACCACACTTTTCTCATATGGTTCATGAATACCTCAGGGATTGAACGATTGTGAGAAAGAATATGACATGAAAATAGTATGGTATACAAAATTCTCAATAAGAATTACTATATCTACCATCAAGGAATCCACGGTGATAACTTTGATATTGAACTTGGAGACATCTCTTCCACGGTGCTAACTTTGATATTGAACTTGGAGACATCTCTTCGATATGCTCTATAACAAAGAAATAACTCTCTCTCTCTCTCTCTCTCTCTCTCTCTCTCTCTCTCTCTCTCTCTCTAACAAAGAAATAAGTACAAAAAGCAACGAACTTGCCTATAGAAGAGGGTAGACCTGTAAATGGACCGGATTTTGATCCGAACCCACTCCAGATTAGGGCTGTCAATTCCGACACGACCCGATAACACGACTCGAAACCCGCACGAAATAAAGTGGGTTGAACCCGCACGATTAAAAAGCGGATCAGCCGTGGGTCAACCCGCCATGACCCATTTAATAAATGGGTCGGCTACGGGTTAACCCACCAACACGAAGTGAACTCGTATAACCCGATTATGCTATACTTCTTCTTGAAATTTTGGACGTTGGGAGTATTTGATCATAGGATTAGACAATTTGAAATATTTTGCTTTATAATTATTGGATTTAATTATTTATGAATATATATAATTATTTATATTCTTAGTCTTGTGGAGTTTTTAGTGAGTTTAATCAATTTATGCATTTTTTTAGTTAAATGGGTCACATTGTTGACCCTTAAATGAGTTATTTTGTCTAACACGACGCGACCTATTTGTTAAATAGGTTAAGTGGGATGGAAATGGGTAACCCGTTTAATAAATAGTTTGGGTTTGGGTTTAAATTTTTGACACGATTATTAAATAGGTTGGGTTTGGGTTTGTATATTGCGGCACTACAAATACATTGACCCGACATGAATCCAACCCGACACGACCCATTGACAGCCCTACTCCAGATCCTTAGCTATTGGACGGGTTTGGTTAGAAAATTTTGATCCGTTGATCCGTTAATGATCCAAATCCGTTAACCCGTTTATTTAACTGATCAAATACGATCCGTTAATGATCCAGCCCCTTTGAGAAGTTTTAAATACACACCCCTAATCACTTAATACACACTCCTTACTCAATACACCTACCATTTAATTTCTCATTCTAACATTTTACTAAATACACAACCCAAATTACTTAAAATATCCTTAAACCTAAAAATCATGAAATACACTATTATTTAACATTTGATTAGTATATATAATTGACCATATTAATTACTTGTGTTAGTTATTGGGAAATCCATAAGGATTCATTATTGTTCCCTTCAAAGTTCAAATAGATGCTTAGAAACAGGTTTTGTATTATTTGAGTTCTCATCCACCAAACACCCTATTGATCAAGTATAAAATTTTGAGTCGAACATTCAACCAAAACTGTATCAGTAGTTTCTCCACAATGGTGGAACTACGAAGTTATCATTGGATGGTCAAACACATTAACAATTACAAAGTTTTATACTTGTGATGTTTTATATTAGATAAGAAATTGTCTAATCATCACTTTTAGATAAAAAAAAATGAACTAAAAAGTGGGAGTAAAGGGATATGTTTTAAAAACATTTAACGCTATTGATTTCGAAATTCTAAATTACAAGGTATCTCACCCCATTTAATTACAATTCATTTAAGAAAAATTTAAATTAGATGGTTTCTAACTTTATTCTTGTTTTAAATGAGGATGCCATGTATAGAAATTCATTGTGTTTATAATTATAGAATAATATAAGGAACATATGATTATTATTATTATTTTTCTTTTAATACATAAATGTCTATTTTAGTCATTTAACCTGATTTGAAATATAAAATAATATGGATGTGTATTAAGTAGTTTGAGGTGTGTATTTAAAATTTCTCGGCTCCTTTTTGAGATAATAAAATGTTATTTTTTATTAATATAATATTATTTAAAAAAAATATAAAATATAAAATATTAAGAATTTCTTTTTGCAGAAATCTAAGGGACAGTCCATCATCTAAGATTTCAAGAAGTATTAAGAATTTTAATAATGTAACTCTACTTTTGGTGATACTCTTCATGTTGTTTTAATATTTTATTAATATCTTATGATGTATCATGATATAAATTTAATATTACTATTTTAAATTTTAAACGGGTCGAATTAGCTGATCACATATCCGTTAATCCAGCGGATACGGATTTGGATCGAATTATCAATGATCCGCCGGGTTTGGATCGATTTTTATTTTTAAGTAAACGGATTTGGATTTAGGTCGATCCGATTCATTTACAGGTCTAGAAGAGAGGTACCCTTTTCTTTCTTTTTTGGACCAAAAATACTATAAGCCTGTTCTAATAATCCGAAAAAAAAATGAGATTCAAGGATTATTATTATTTTATTTTTTTTAAATAATGAGCCCATATTGATATGGTCATCGAGATCATATGATGCGGATACAAGTGGACTCTTGCTAGAGTGATTTGCATGGTGACGATTTCCAGCTTCTTCATAACTGTGAAAGTCTGCAGTCTCCATTCTCTCCTATCATCACGCTTATCTCTATCCTCGATTCCCGTTATTCTGATCTTCTTTCCCTCCTCATCTCCTTCTCTTTCTCAACGCCCTATCGATATTTATAAGAACATTGCACCTTTCAATAATCTCATCACCATTTTTTTCATTCAATCTCACCCCTTATCCAAGACCCTTTTTTCTTCTATCAAGAACCACTCTTTTCAACAATGGGGAAAAACCCAGTTCGAGTTCTTGTAACTGGTGCTGCTGGTACGGTCATTATCCTAAGTAAACTCTGTTTCAAGTGTGTAATTTTTCTCTGTTTCGCTTGTATCAAAAATGTCGATAAAGAGAGGAAAATTTTAAATTTGATGTTGTCATGTGATCCTTAAACTTGCTATATTAATTCATGATTCGGAAATTGAAAACCTTTACAAAGCAACGTCATTGTTAATTGACTAGGTTGAGAGTGTTCTTCACTATAGATTGAGAATGCATTATACTGTATTCCTTGGTTTTTAAGGAGACGAAACAGAAAGATTGGTTCTTTTCTTTCGAATAACCGAAGATGTATTCTCTGTTTCTAAGTTTCTTCTGGACTTTGTTTTGGCATCTGATTGGCTTGTGTTGGAGGTGTCCGTGCAGATTCTTTTTGCGAGGGATTCGTATATTAAAACAGAGGGGATGGATTGTTTTCATTGGGACTGGATTAAGTGCTTTGATTTTAACAGGAATTGTTTGTTGCATTGTATAATCTTTTTCTATTTGAGAAAAAATTGTATAATCTGTTTCTTCTGAGAAAAAATATGGAGCACAGTGAACTGGTTCAGAAAATTTTAGTGGTTCTTTTCACTGTTGCCTTCTTTTGGAAGCTTATTACATACATGTGGAGCTTCTTGAATGTGGAGAAGGATCCTGTGATAGTATTGGTTACTGGGGCTGCAGGCAGGCTCAAATCATTTCTCTTGTTTTTTGCCCTCTCTTTCAAGTTAAAAAGTGTTCAAGTTTCATTTTCATATGATGTTTTTCAATGTATAAAATAAAAAGTGATTTCATGTCATGATATCAACTTTATGATTTTCAAAAAAACTTGGCTTGAGTTATCTAATTGTATGTCTCTCAAGTTGAGAAAATAATGACACGGGACATCATTTTGAATGTGAAGCATTAGTTATTCAAAATTCTTCTGAAATTTACTGAAGATATGTAATTTGGAACTTTGGTGGCCACTCGAAATCAAAAATGACTTGCTAGTGATGAATTTATATTCTTCAAGGTTTTTTGCTGGTTTCTGCAATGTCCCAAAATGATTTGGACTTATTTTTCCGTTTGAATTACATCTTAATGTAATTTTGTATTTAGATCTTTGATATGATTTGTAACTTTCAGGCATATAACATGAAATTCTGATAATGCTCAACAGGGCAAATAGGCTATGCTATTGTTCCGATGGTTGCTAGGGGGGCCATGCTTGGCCCTGATCAGCCTGTGATTCTGCACATGCTTGATATTCCTCCTGCAGCTGAGGCCTTGAATGGGGTAAAAATGGAACTGATTGATGCTGCCTTTCCTCTTCTCAAAGGTATGCTAATGAGGTTTAATCTTCAAATGCTACTTTAAGGGGTGTGTGTGTGTGTGTGTATGTTGAATGCTAAGTTTTAAAGCTAGATTAGCAATCTTTTCCTTTAAGGAGTCATAGAATTTAGCATGTACACATCTGTAGGTGTCGTGGCTACAACAGATGTTGAGGAAGCTTGTAAAGGTGTCAACATTGCTGTTATGGTTGGTGGATTCCCAAGGAAGGAAGGTATGGAAAGAAAGGATGTGATGTCAAAAAATGTATCAATCTACAAGGGTCAAGCTTCAGCATTGGAAAAGCACGCTGCTTCAGATGTCAAGGTGATACTGTTGTTTATGTTCATGCCTACATTCAAAGTTTGGAGATAATGTTACTGTGTTTTAAGTTCTTTGCTTACACCATGCAGGTTCTGGTGGTTGCTAACCCAGCAAACACCAATGCACTCATCTTGAAAGAATATGCACCTTCAATTCCAGAGAAAAACATCACATGTCTTACACGACTAGATCATAACCGAGCATTGGGGCAAATCTCTCAGAGGCTAAATGTTCATGTTGGTGATGTAAAGAATGTTATCATCTGGGGAAATCATTCTTCAACTCAGTATCCTGATGTCAATCATGCAACTGTTGGAGACAAACCCGTCAGACAACTTGTAGCTGATGATCAATGGTAACTCAAAAGTAATAATAGGCAATTCTGACATCTTTGTTTTGTGTCACTCATATGTTGTCTCTATTTTTTCTCCAGGTTGAATACCGAGTTCATCACCACCGTGCAGCAGCGTGGCGCTGCCATTATCAAAGCTCGGAAACTATCAAGTGCTTTGTCTGCTGCAAGTTCTGCCTGTGATCACATACGCGATTGGGTTCTTGGGACTCCTAAGGTTTCTTCTCACATTTATGAGAAATTTGTTTTTTCCGAATACTAATGATTTTCTTAAAAATACTCTATAGAAATCTAATATATCTTTGTTGCCTTTAATGTCATTCAGGGGACACATGTTTCCATGGGTGTGTATTCTGATGGTTCTTATGGAATCCAGGAAGGCCTCATTTACTCTTTCCCTGTCACCTGTGAGAAAGGGGAATGGAAAATTGTGCAAGGTTAGTTTATAATTTTGTCTCCATTCAGTCATAGTTGTTAAGAAAAAACCAGGGAGTTGAACTCAGTTTAACAAAAGATTACTGGTAATCAGGTTGCGAGTTTTATTATATTACAACTCATCCTCTTTACGAGGCTATTTTTGTGCATTCATCATTTGGAGTTTGCCTATTTTTTAATGCAGGACTGAAGATTGACGAGTTCTCGAGGAAAAAGCTTGATGCAACTGCACAAGAGCTCATTGAAGAGAAATCGTTGGCCCATTCATGTCTCAACTGATAATGAACTTTCTTGCTTCAGATAATAATGATAGGAACTCAATAATCCATCAAAGAATGGAAGAACACAAATCTGTTGTCCTTGTAGTTGTAGGCAGGACATGTGGTTTGCTATCCAAAGTTGATGTTCTTGGGCTGAATATGTTCATCATAATACATGTATGGTGCATGCCCAAGGAAATATTTATATTAGTTTGAACTGATTGAATCTTATTTTCTATAATTGAAATATTAGTATTTCTCCTTTCTAATATTGAGTGAGTATGATTATAATTGGTGCAAGTTAGAATACATAATTTTAATTAGTAGATATTTTTGATATTATTTGGCGATCTTTTGATGTTTATTTTAAGCTTAAGAGAAGTCATAGTGGCCACTCTCTGAAGAAAAAAAATTACTATTATCTAGTTGGTAAATGATTTCAGCTTAGTTATCACATTTTTCTTCCATGATATGTTGTGATTTTCAGCACTGTAAAGCTCTGAAGCTGCCAGGGTAGGGGTTCCGAAAATATAGGTTTTGATCGTTTTTCTTTTTCAATTACATGTGTCATACATAAAAGGGAAAAATAGCCAAATTATCCCTTAACTTTTCTCATGGCTGCCGATTTACTCCCCGACATTTCAATTTTGATTATCTACACCTTCACTTTTTCAATTATTGCCAATTTACACTCTACCGTTATTTTTTTAGACTTTCCATCCAATTTTCCGTTAACTTGGTTAGCACACGAGGGCTTTTTCGTCTTTTCAACTGTCACGCCCCTGATTTTACACACATGAAAATCGATATATATAACTCCATAATTATATATGCGTGAACGTCCAGTCATCAATACAAAATACCTGAAATCTTTTTTCCTTTAACTTACACAGATATTGATTCCCTGAACCCTCAAAGTTAATATACACTCATCCATAGAGTTATATATTACACAAGCATACGAATTAAATTGTCAACAACAAAATAAAACGTAAATGCAGCTCAAAGTTAACTATACAACGGAAGTCCTTATCGACGGTAAAGTTACAAAAATGGCTTCCTACTGTAAAGCTGCAAAGGCGCTACCTCAGCTTCAGCCCCGATTATCCTAACCTGCAGGATTAACCCCTACACCGTTTGAATAGTGTACCGGGTTGCCACACAACAAACCCGGTAAGCTTTTGCAAGCCCGTATGAGTAACTCAAACACACATGCACAACTCACGCCAAAATAAGGAAAACAACTCACGCTTTGCATTCCTAAAACACGAAATAAAGGAGAATAACTCACACTTTAATTTCCTTTCAAATCGAAATAAAAGAAAGCAACTCACACCTTGTTTCCTTTTAAAACGAAACATAGAAAACAGCTCACACTTGAATTCTATCAATAAAACATAGAAAACAACTCACACCTTGAATTCTATCAGTTGTACCATAAGCGTACCATAGAAAGCAACTCACATCTTGATTTCTATCAGTAAAACATAGAAAGCAACTCACTCCTTGATTTCTATCAGTAAAACATAGAAAGCAACTCACTCCTTGATTTCTATCAAAACGTTAATAAGGAAAACAACTCACACCTTGTCCCCTTAAAAACCATTAATAAGGAAGCAACTCACACCTTGTTCCCTAAAAATACGTAATGTCATGAGTTGTAAATAACCAATTCCCGTTACCCCATGAATTACCTATATGGCAGACAGATTAGAGCTCTAACTGAAAACGTAACCACTCGTCCGGCCAAAGACGGGGTCACTTGAGATTCTGCCCAAGGTCTTAGACCTTCGATCCTCGGGCCGCAATGTCCCTTGGAGCAAATCATTAAAGGAGTCACACAGGACCCAAAATGTTACACAAATCGCAACGCTTTTGAAAACAATCGAAATCAACATTTCCATAATCATTGTTTTCCGAAAAAGCCATAACACAAAACAATAAAAAGCATCAATTCATGCCTATTGTTTTCATACCCAAATCTCAACGCTTTTCTCAAATCTCAACGCTTTTCAAAACAAATCGAAATCAATCATTTCCACAAATCATTTGTTTTCCAAAAGCCACACCCCAAAACAATAAAAAGCATCATTTCATGCATATTGTTTTCATAAATCCACAAACCACCCAAAACATATATATTTCACGCAAATACATATCTATATGTAGTCATCCGCTCAGGAATGCCTACTAATACCAACTATAGTTTGCAGTTAACTAATAACTCTCAAAACAATAAGGTATTTCCGTTCGTGAATGAACTTCGTGAGATTACTCACCTCAGAATCCCGCTGCGTCTTCTATACAGAACCGAACTAACACTATCACCAACAACTTGTCCAATTCACCTTTTAGAAGCACCTATTCACCAATGATCTCAAATCAGTAACGATTCACAAATGATTTAAGTCCGAAACCCTTGTTTTGAACTAAAATCCCCCAAAGTGGCGCCAATTGAGGCGAAGCCACATCCGAGACCTCCCAAAGTCTCTGGAATACGTCCACGATCCATGTGACCAAACCACAAGTCGATCGAACGCTCAAATCCTCACGGATAGAATAAATCGATCGGTATGAAACTGCAAAAATCATAACAATTCCAAACGAACTCCAAAACTTGCATATTATATATCGAAACGCTCGTATCAACGAGTAGAACATATATAATACCAAAAACAGTTCCTTAAGTGGCCGGAACACCGCCGGAACGCCACCACAGACGGAGGCGCACCACCGCCGGCCAAAACTCAATATTTCACAAAACTCCCAACATCAAAGTTCTTCATCTAAGCATGCTTGTGAACTTTCCTAACTAGCTCGAAGTCAGAAAACAAGCATAAAGGGTCGAAAACTACCTCACAAGCTGTGAACAGTAATCCAATCCGAGTTGATCTAGTTTCACGTGAATCGATCCAAACAACCACCAAGGATCGATCGACGAGGCCGCTCTGAGTTCAACCAAGAAGACTTGAAGCCTTGCCGACGTCGGAACTGCGTTTTCCGGTCGGGTCCGATTTCCTCAACCTGTGTCGTCTTGCAGCGCCGCCGTGAAGGAGAATCGCCACTAGAGACCACCACAGAGACGACCGGAGCAAGGAGGCGAACTGATCTGGGCTCGTTTCACCGGAAGAGGTCGCCGGAGCTGCGAGTTCCGACCAGGTCGGATCGCCCGGGTCCGGGTCGGGTCAGAAGGAAAATTTCGTTTCTGAAGGTAGCAGCCGAGAGAGAAGAGAGAGAGAAAAATATTTCCGGAAATGGAAAGTGAGAAAATGAAAATAATTTCTGATTTTCCTCTATTTATACTAAAATGGAAACTTCTTCCCATAATCATAACTTCTTCATACAAACTCCGATTCTCGCGTTCCATATGTCCACGAACTCGTATCGACGCGCTCTACAACTTTCATGAAGGAAGTTTTCGGAGAATCCCAACGAATAAAAAAGTCAACCTTTGTGGCACCCCTAAAGTCACGCTTTTCAAATAGAAATTCATCCGAAACGCTTCCGCTCCATCCACGAGCCACGAAACCGTCCAACAACCATAAATTAGATTCCAGAAATTCCTCGGAAAATAATTACGAATTTCCGGGGCATCACGTACATCAACTATCACCCAAAAAAAAATTAAACAAACCAACACTTCGTGAAAGAAATAAATAAAAAATGTTGTTCTAAAATAGAGAGAATATGGAGAGAGGAAAAAAAAGTGTTATTATTCAGTCTCATTAGCTTCCTTTATATAGAGGTAGGGTTTACATCAAAGTACATAACTAATGAGTATTTACATGGACATCCATATAGATAATAATATTTACAACAAATGCAAAATTGTTCTTCATTAAAAGAAGGAAAAAAAACAGAAGAAAGAAGGGAAAAAAAAAAAAAAAAACTTGCCCTTTGTTGCTTTTCCTTGTCCATCTCTTCTTCTTCTTCACTCCCCTTTATTTCAAGATTGGTCGTTAGCTTGCAACTGATCACTTAATTAATATTTCCTAGTCACATGATCATATCACTGAGAGAGAAACCATCTTTGATCATTGAGGTTTCTGGTTTTCTTTTTCTTAAAGGTTGGACTGGTCATTCATATTTCAAACATTCATAAGAGAACTTGGTATTCCATGATTCCAATTGGAGGTTTGAATTGTGCAAAAGATATAGGAGCCATTGAACAAATTAAAATATTTATATGTATGGAATATGAAACTTAAAATTACAACAAGCATGTGAAGGTCATCTTGATTGATTCAAGTTGGGATTGTGTTATATTGATCTCGATAAAAAGAAACACAGAGGAAGAGGGCATGCTGAGAAGAAGATAACTGAAAGATAGACAGAGAAGAGGAGGGAATGAGGCAAAAAAAAAGACGAATAGCATTATTTTTAAATTTTTTTTTTTAAACAAAGTAAGTTTGTATTTTTTCTTGATTTATTAATATATGAGGGTAATATTGGAAGATTAGAGGAAAAAAATTTAAAGTTGGCCGGTGTACTAAGATTTTTCTTTGGTGACAATTACAAAGACGAAAATCTTCTTCATGTGCTAACCAAGTTAACGGAGAAATTAGATGGAATGTATATAATTTAGCTATAGGGTGTAAATCGACAACATTTAAAATAGTGAGGGTGTAGATAATTAAAATTGAAATGTCAAGGAGTAAATCGGCAGTCATGGAAAAAGTCAGGGGGTAATTTGGTTATTCTGCCTATATAAAATAATATATAAGAAGACAAATCATTTCTTCTTACAAGCTGATTAAGATTTAAGACATGTTGATTTCTATCTACATTATTTGAAGCATTTATTGTACTTGCACCGCAGAACTTTCACATATATCACCTTGAGCGATATTGGAGGAAACTAATAGAATTTATTATTAAAGGTACGTATTAAAAGTACTTTCACATCTTCTGGGTGTTCATAAAAAACTATCAAATTAGAAAATTATTAACCATGTAAATCATAGCAATGAGATACACTAGTGTAATGAATCGGTGGATGTTCCTACTCCACCCATTTAGGAACTGTTATTATTCTATAGTAAAATGTCAGAATATTGTTATCTCATTGTGGGAATTGGGAAGTGTATGGCCATCTGTCCGACTTATCTTTGATGTAACGGGGTACAAGCGTTATAATAAAGGTTTAAATTCTGAGTACGGGTAAGAATAAAAATACTGTACTCCAATGATACTTTTTCTATCTTTAAACAACTTCATTAAACTTGAATCAAATTACATATATAATTGGAAGTCAGGGACAAAAAAGGCTCAAATTGAGCTGCCTCTAGCTAGCTGCTAGCCCTCTATATTTGAACTATTTATTATCTGCTCCAAATAATTCTAGCATCCATGGAGACCAAGTTCATTTGCAAAACCACGACTAATTAATTGAGTGTACTTTTATAGAATCTTTTATACAGATGTACTGTAAGCGATGAGTCATGAACTCAAATGCCACCAAATTAAGATTGCAGTCTGGTCTCTGGTTCACCTGTCAATTGACGTCAACATGAGTCACTGCCAGCCAAGCCAAAACATAAGTTCTTAATTACTTCTCTTCGAATTGGAATATTTGCCATATATGCAATCTGTCCAACTCGGTCGTATTCCATATGATGATTAATTATGATCGATCTGCTTGTCTATTTTGTAGGTGCATAGAACAAAGCCAAGTTAAATTCGCTCTTTTTTATTCAACGAATGAAACCAGAATCTGCTATCTTAATTGAGTTTGACAAAACCATTTAATATAGATTATACGGCCTGATTAAGTTTAGGATTAGCTTCATCTATTCTTGTAAACCAATAGAACTCTATGACAAGTCATTATATACAAATGAATACCATCTTTAACCTCAACTTGATGAAAATGACAGAAGAATATGACGAAAGTTCACTAGTTGGACAATGATGTGCAGCTCAAACAAGAAGACTAATTTGACACGATTATTTTCATGATTACTCCATGTTTGTTCTTGAAATTGAATACAATTAATATGTTTATGGTTAAGTTGGCTCCAGAAAATAAAGGTGAATGAAATCCACACTCCATGTTTCATTTTTTTTTTTTTTTTGTAACTTAAATTTTATCTCTACTTAGAGGCGGAAGGAGACATGGGCACATTGGGTCACCGGTCACGTGCCCTAGTTTTGATTTTCAAAATGTATATATTATATATTAACTAAATGAGCGAACGGATGATGGTCCAGTATGGTTAGCAGAGCTCAAGGCTCTTAATTTTGTTTTTGTGGGTTCGATTCCCATGGGTGTCTTGATTTTCATTCTTTTAGACCAAAGAAAGAAGTGCAGACCAGTTGTACCTTTTGGTTTTGGACCCAAGTTCTGATCTTTTGATAATCTAATATTATAAACATTTTTTACATCAATAATTAATTCATGTTTTCTTTTTATTTTTAAATTTTTAAGTCATACCGAAATTATTAATTTTTTTATTATTAATATCAATAACAATTCTTAGCTAATTCTTTTGTCAATTATAAACTTCTTTTTTTTTTTTAAAGTTATTAAAATACTTGAAAAGAAAATTAAATCCTCTTGCAGAAATCATCAGGTATAAATAGTTCATTGGAGTTATTTTAAAGAATTTTGTATATTTTAAGATTATTATTTTATTTTTGTGCCCCATTAAACTTAGATTTATGGCTTCACGCTATCCTACTAACTTATATTTTGTATTATCAGAATTTTGACTAAAAAATGAAAGTGAGAGTGTGGATTTCATTTCCCAAAATAAATTGGAAGAGCAGTCCCATCGATGCAAGAAAGTTGTTAGACATACAATATGGCACCCAATGTGTTGTTTACCTTTAGAAAAAGGATTCCTAAAAAACTTTTCTCTCAAAAACCATAGGCGGCAGTTGTCTTTCCGTCAAAGTTTATGCCCGGTCCGACGACATGCCCTCGCGGCATCGTCGTTTGACGGGCTAGAGGGGACCTCGTGTCCAATGGTAGGTTGTCTTGGAGTAAGCCTAGTCGATGTTATGGAGGTGTGGGGGTGATTTCGCTGGCCAGAAAGCTTGGAAGCTTTGCCGGGGAGAGGCGGCGGTGGTTCGATGGCAGGCGGAATGGACTAGTGGTGTCGCTACGAGATGTGTGGATGCCTGACGGTGATGTACGTTTGGCGGCGAGGTCGGGATCTGTGGTGAGCAGATCTAATCGAAAGGCACTGATCAGGTTTGGCTTGTTAAGATCCGATCCGAGGATGAGGATGGGGATGGGTATGGTGAGCCGGCATGTTGAGATTGATGGCGGAATGGAGGGATTGACTGCGATCAGCCGGCATAGAGAAGACGGAGACACTGCCGGTGGGACGGGTAGGGAGTTACAGGCGGGCTAGCAGCATCGTGGACTCTGCCATCTTCCCCTTCGACTTGGGTTGGGTGATTTGTGGGTCCGGGCTTTGGCTCTGGCCCATTTTGTCTTTATTTTATTTTTTTGTTTTATTATTTGTTATGTTTAGTAAAATGTGGCTATATGCCGGAAATAAGACCCTACCAATATTTGGTAGCTAGGGTGATGTGGGCTTAGTCCCGGTATGCGCACTCAATGTGCCTTGTCTAGCCTAGCAAGGTAGCGAGCCATTAACTTGATCAAATGGATGCAACCTCCTAGTGGCAGGATGAAATGGAGTGTCGCCGGATATGTTTCAGTGCAGCAACATAATAGAAAAGCTGTGCTATTTGTAATGATGCTTCTCCATACGACAGTAATCTCTCCGTTATGTCACCGCTTTGTTAAAGCAAATAGAGTAGCTAGTTGTGCACTCTTTGCTAATTGGTGCTTGATGGAATACATAGATTTAGTGGAGACTCCTGGTATTATTTCAGGATGTTCTCGTGATGCTTATTGTAATCAAGGTTTGATGGCAACCGCACCAGCCCTTTTTTCAAAAAAAAAAAAAAATGAATGATTCTCGATCTCTATTTAATCACAATGAACATTATCAGAGCTTTAATCATTTCCATATATGTACCGTCAATATGCATTCCCCATCAAAATTAGCTTAATAATTTTTTTTTATTATTATTTTTTTAAGAATGACCGATGCTACTTTCTTTAATTCTTGATTAATTTTCAAAATGAATAAATCATGTTTTTTCAGCTAATTATAGAAGATGTATGGAGTGAGAGTATAGACTTGGCATACACATGTGCATGTCTAACTTCACACTAGTGCACCTACTTTAGAGGAGCTGAAACTTTTTTCTGTTCAAAAAACCCGCCAAACAAAAAAGTGGGTAAAGTCTATTTCTTTGTAGTGGAATATACATGATTATTGACTTTAGAGTATTCAGTACACTGACATGTATTTACACCAACATAAATAGATGGTTTGATAACATCAATTACATATTTTGATTAATAAAAAAAAAAAAAGTGAAATCCACACTTCTTATTTTACAATCCACACTCCATATTTTTTTTTTTTAGTTACTTATAGGAAAATGATTTGTGGTCTCAATGAGGCCTAAGATTTATGGCCTCAATCTTAGGTGTCATGCCATGTCATCTACACACGTCAACTATTTGTCAAATCATGCTATGTAACTCTTGAGAAAAATATCATTTTATCCTTCCAAAATCTAATGACCATGTTATTTTGGCTTTCTAAAAAAAATTATTTTAGTTTTTTTTTTCATTACACTCATGCTTAGATTTAAATAACAATTTTTTTTTTCTCCAATCAAGATTAGAAAATTTTCATATAATTCAGTCAATGGATTTGCACATACATTCGATCACAATAGATTTGCGCAACACATGTATGAATTCAACCTTTGTTGGGTTCTTGTAAATTTTGAAAATATAGTGTGAAAAATACATATTCATACGTGTTTTAGGGAAACGAGAAATTGAGAGATAATCGCTGTCTATTCTCATTGATAATAGGGGCCTCTTTATATAGAGGATTACAATGCATAGAATCTCAATCATACAAGGAAAGTAATTCTACATTGAATAGGATTCTAGATCCTTCTAATTAAATCCTATTACCACTAGGTCAAGTAACCTAGAGTTTGGGCTAAACACAAATTAGGTTTTCCTTGAACACTCCCCCTTGTGTTGCCCAAACGCGGTGCTTCTCTCTTTCCTCATTAAAAACCTTGCCGAGTAACAAAAATCCAGTGGGACAAAAATAACCTCGGTCGAAGGGGAAAAAGAGCACAACACACCCTTCACGTTTTGAGGTGAACATGTAGACATCTCCCCCTGATGTCTGCGCCTCCCCCTGAAGACTACGATCATGGGAGTTCAGATAATTTCTGCAAGCCAATTCTTGCCACATGTTTCTCGAACGTGGATTTGGGCAATGACTTAGTAAACAAGTCTGCCTCACTGTCCTCAGATTGAATCTAGTTCACTTTGATCTCGAGGAGTGTCTGTTGTTGCTGATTATGCTTGGTGTTATCGCTTTTGATGTAGTCTTGCCTCATTTGTTCAAAACAAGTAGCATTATCCTAAATGCTCGTAGGCTCATCTGTGGTAGACTTCAAACCACAATTGTTCGAACATACGTAATTATGGATCCAATCCATATACATTCACGAACCACTTCGTGAAGAGCAATGATCTCTGCATTGTTCGAAGATATAGCGACTAGGGTCTATTATGTAGACCTCCAAAATGTCACGGTCTTTTCCCATGGTGAACACTTAACCGGATTGGGAATGACCATTGTGTGGGTAAGAGAGATACCCAACATCAGCAAAACCTTCCAAAACACATGTCGTTTTGGGATGGGGATAATAGACGCAGGCCAGTGTTGGCGGCGTACCTGGTGTGTGATGGGTCCGAATCCATCATCTCCTCGTAGGGATAGAACAAGCCCATATCACTCATACATCTCAAGTATCGAAAGATATCTTTTACACCAATCCAATGGCGTCGCGTTGGCGTAGAGTTATATCTAGCTAACAAGTTCACAACATATGAGATGTCCGGTCTTGTGCATTGGGATAAGTACAATAATGCGCCTATTGTACTAAGTAAGGCACTTCTGCCTCTAGCACATCTTCGTCATCATCCTTTCGACGAAGAGGATCCTTTTCAGGATCAAGACTACAGTCAATCATGGGGGTGCTCGAAGGCTTGACCTTGTCAAAATGCCTAAGCATCTATCGACACGATGCTCAAGTTCCAAACCGAGCCATAATCGTGTTCTCCCAAAATCCTTCATCTCAAACTACGGATTTCAAGTGTTCAGCGGTTTCCCTTAACTCTTTAAGGGCTTCTAATGAAGATCATGTCCAACATGAACCGCGATAGAATCCAAAACTTGTCATAGAAACGCGTGGGCATATCCCTTCCCAATTAAGTAGTCACTTTAGTGAGCGTTTCAACCTCTTTGTAAACGTGCTCTATGGTCTAGAGCTACTTGACTTGGGTAAATGAAGTTCACCATGAACCTTCATGTATATTCCGTATCTAGATCCCTATAGAGATACGTAGTGACCATATTTGTAAGCTGCATGTTCAGTTATTCGGAAACTACCAAACTGACAGGGTAGTGGAGTGTAATGACATCCATTATGAGAGAATATGTCTCATTGTAGTCGATTCCAGGGCGTTTTGTGAGAAGCCTTGCGCCATAAGGCGAGATTGCCATCTCTTTTTCTCATCACGCTTTCTAACGAAGACCCATTAGTCAACAGGTTTTATGTTAGGAGGTGTTGGCATCTCTAGCTCGAAAACCTTCCTCTTCGTTAGAGAATCCATCTTAACCTGGATCGCATCTTTCCATTTAGGCCAAAAACTCTCTACGTTGGTATTCATTCATCAACGGAGCGTGGTTCAATATCATCTGACTCAACAAACTCATGCGCAACAAAATACGGAACTACATCACCAATTATGATGGAGTTTCTATCCGACATCTCATGTACACTAGTGTAAGTTTCATAGAGCTCTATATTCTCAGGAATAGGTTCTAACGTTGAGGCGTCCCCCAACGATAACCATAACCCGGAAGATTCTCATGAGACGGATTTTGAGTCTTGATGATCAAAGGATTGGAATGTGCCAAAGTATCCTTCGAACCCACGGGCCTCCCACGCATCCTAGCTGGGGCCATGGCCTGTAACGCCAGAGTGCCACTCTCTTTGGCGTTGGCGCCATACCCACCTCCGTGTGCGGTGGCGATACGTCCTCTCGTAGGGACATCCTTCCTTGTAGGCATGTTTGCAGCATATTTGTGTGATCTCGTCACTTTAATAGGGATCAAGATGAGACATAGTGGGGACAGACTACGACAATTCCTGTCGTTCCTGTTGAACATTCGTGTTCTTATCTCCCCCTAACGACTGGAAGACTGTCTCATCAAAGTGACATCCGCAAATCTAGCGGTAAGAAGATTGTCTAGTAAGGGCATTTAAGTGGTGGACGATTGTTGGAAGCTCAAATCCAACGTAGTTGCCCATTCGTCTGTAAGGACCCATCACAGAGCGCTGTGGAAGCGCATTTGGCATATAAATGGCTCACTCAAATGTGCGGAAGTATAAAAGATGTGTACCCAGTCACTAGCTGTAACGCAAAGGTACATTGAGTGGCGGTAGGTCGTAGACGAATTAGCATGGATGCATGCGATATCGCATCACCCCAAGCGGATGTAAGAAGATTGGTGCGCATTACCAATGTTCGGACTACCATCGTAGTCATTTCCGTGAGACCATTTGGGTGTGTACATGGGAATGTGATGTCCAACATCAAGCCCATTGCAATATCCATCGAAAGTCTTCGATGTAAACTCACTAGCATAGTCAAATCCAATTGACTGAATAGGATGATTCGGGGAGTGAGCCCGTTGTTGTATGATATGTGCTAGGAGTGTAGCATAAGTAGCTTTACAAGTGGACAATGACACAACACGTGACCAGTGTGTTTGCGTGTCAACCAACATCATGAGATATTTAAACGTCCGCAAGTTGGTTGAATCAATCCACAAAATCCCTACGGACTCTTTGTAAAAACAGAATGAGTATTGTCATATCCTTTGCAGAGGACGGTCTCAGTCCTAATTTCCTTAAGGAACGGGCTTTGTAAAGATGTCCGTGTGAAGTCTTTGTAGACGTATCATCATATCATGTCTAGAATGATTGATCCTGTCATGACAAAGCCAATATGTGTCTAAATCCGAGAGATCTTCTCTCATAACTTTATTGGATTTAATAGCTCGAATAGTGACATAAAGTCCACTAGAGAGACACATAAACTTCTCTAAGATGCGCCTTTGTTCGCAATCATTAGAGGTAATGCAAAGGAACTCATTTCCGTTCTCTACATGCATTTTCGCATGGAATTCGTTGGCTATTCATAGGTGTGATTTTCCCTATGAGCGTAGAGAGCTTTTGCGACAACTGTAATCAAGGTGCCATTTGGCAAGTGGAACTTGGGCTATTCCATGTCCTTGAATTAATACTGATGGCCCAGCCATCGTAGTCACAAAGTCATATGCTCAGAATCAAAATTGAGTCATAATGAAAAGAACTCAAAATTTTATTCATAAGCCAACGGAATACATCATTGTTTCTATTATCAAAGAAAATCTAATCCAATAAAGGTAATATGGCAATCGCTTACATCTCTTGGAAAATAAAGACTTAAACAGAATTGGCGATCTATTGATTCCAGCCAGATTTGTAGTCTGCAACCCTTCACTCTAGATCATTTTCTTGATCTTCTTGTTCCACATAGTGAGCTTCTCTTGCTTCACAATATGCTTTGTAGGTGGTGACAAGTTCTTCACAAGCTCTACAAATGTGTGCCCAATGCTCAGACACTCCACATTGAGAACATACATCTCTTTGCTCGAACTCCATTGATTGAGGCGCTTTGAAAGCGTCATTTAGATGGATCTTAGTGTTGGTGGCACCACTAACATGGCCAGAGGCGTTGCCTTCCTCTCTCTTTCCACGTTTACCTCTTCGGTTCCGCGTTCGCCTATTTTGGCGGTTACCTTCCCAAGTAGAGCGATTATATGGATCAGAATGTCCATAAGTATACCTAAGATTAGGGTTTCACTCTTGGCGCCCTCTCTTAGAGGTGCGACTATAATTGGATTCCGGAATATGCTCTGTTTCCACGGATCTCGAATTATAGTTCTTCACAAGGATATTGTCATGCTTTTCAGCGACATTCATAGCTCCAATGAGCTCATGAAACCTTGTGATCTGTCTTGCATATACATCGATTCGATAGTTCTTAGCAACCATCAATGCAAAGACGGGGAAGGTAGAGAGAGTCTTCTCAACCAACATCACATCTGTGATCTCTTTACCACAGAATTCCATTAAGGATTTAATGCGAAGTGCTTCCGAGTTATAGTCAAGAACTGACTTGAAATCACAGAAGAGGAGGCTATGCCATCTCACTTCTAAGTCAGGAAGCAAGGAGTCACGGACGTTGCCAAATCTTTCTTCGAGTGAGACCCACAGCCTTCTGGGGTCATCTTCATTCATATACTCGTACTGGATATGAATCACCCATATGACGAGTCATTAGGATGATGGCTTTCGCCTTATTTGCCTCTAAGGCTGCTCTATTTTCTTCCAAAGCTTGAGCTTGCTCAACAGTTATCACGTCCTGGCTAGGCTCGAGAATCATATCCAAGATTCCTACAGCCTTGAGATGCTGGCGGATATCACGAACCCACCTGTGATATCCAGAGCCAGTTGTTCCCAATGGAGCAAAGTCCAATTTGTTCAGGTTACTCATCCTGAAAGAGAACAAGAAATTAGGGTTAGTTTCGGAGGGAAAAGGGCTACCACGAAAAACTTATTAAATTTCTGAGCGTAGTCGCTTCCAAGAAATTAGGGATTTTTCCGAGTGTAGTCGCTTCCAGGAAAATCCGATTCCAAGAGGGGTTTTGGATTAGATCGAAACAACGATATATGTGGTCGATCGTTTTCTTCTCAACAAACTCTAAGTTTGGAGGACTCTACAAGCTCCAAACTTGGAGTGAGCACGAACCCCCACAGTTTGGCTATTGGTCTCCCCTATGAAGAAGAAAGGGGGGTAGAAGAAGGGATGTTGGAAGTCCCCGAGAAAAGAAGAAGAAATTGAAATAAAACTTCAAAAACGGGAACTTTTAGAAAAATTACCTTAAAAAGATGGTCGGAAAAATCATCGCCGGAAGTTACTGTAGCTGCCCGGAAAAGTCGCCCGAAGTTGGCCGGAAAAAGTGGCCGGAAGTCGGTCGGAAAAGTGGCCGGAAGTGGTTGATCGGCCGTTGACCGGTGGGTTGACTGAGTTGACCGGATGTGCTGACTTGGCAGTGCGGTGTTGACGTGGCAGAGCTGCGCAGGTGCTGACGTGGCAGAGTGGTTTGGTGGCTTGGCTGGGGCCTGCTGCACGTGGGCTCAGCTTTTGGGCTGCAGCAAGTGAGCTTAGGCTGTGGCTTCCTTCCTTTTTTTTTTTTTTTTTTTTTTTTTTTTTTTTTTTTTTTTTTTCTGCCTGTTCAGGTCAGGAGGATTCTGGTGGAGGGTTCGGTGGAATTTTGGCCGGTTCCGGTGATGAAATTTCCGATTCCGGGTTTCTGGGGTGGAGACGCAGCAGGTGGTCGAGTATGGCTGCAGGTGGTGGTGAGGAAGGCTTTGAACCGGGCAGAGAAAATTTTGCTACTTCCGGTGGCCGGTTAAGTGGTTTTCTGACCGGTTCAGGGGGTGGGGCCGCCGGTTCTGGACTCCTGGAGTTGAGATCTTCAAGGTGGGCGGCGGTGGTTTCTGGGATTTGAAGGCTGTGAATTTAAGATTTCAGGGTTAGGGCTCGTGCTTATAACGTGTTTTAGGGAAACGAGAAATTGAGAGATAATCGCTGTTTATTCTCATTGATAATAGGGGCCTCTTTATATAGAGGATTACAATGCATAGAATCTCAATCATACAAGGAAAGTAATTCTACATTGAATAGGATTCTAGATCCTTCTAATTAAATCCTATTATCACTAGGTCAAGTAACCTAGAGTTTGGGTTAAACACAAATTAGGTTTTCCTTGAACAATACGATTATATATATATATATATATATCTTTTGTTCATTTTTCTCTTTATGTAGCTAGGGTTTAAATGTTATATTTGAGTATTTTTTTTCCACCATATATTTAGATTGTAGATGATAATTAATGGCTGCTACTAACATGAAATTTTTTCTTACCTCTTAATTTAGACATACGTATTTTCCAAAATCAATGTATTTATGCTAGTTTTTTGGATGAAATTAATCAGTGTTTGGAAAGAAAAGTTAATGCCTATTTCTTGACTGGAAATTATTCTATGCACCGACGGTGCAAATGACCCAATACTTATAAGATGATCTCAACCATTGATATTTATAATTAATAACTGAAGATTGTATTTAATATAATATAACCATCCATTTATGTCGGTGCACTGAATTCTCCCCCTTTCTTGAAACCTAATTCAATATATTAATACTATTTGGAAAGAAAAATTATAGGACAGAATTTAATTAAATTAAGAAAAATATTGGTCAAAGAATTTGTAGACATATCTCTTAAATTAATTCATAATTAATAGCTTATATTTTTTTTTGTCATCTAATTAAATTCATTATTGTAATTAATTCACCCCCTAATATAGAAAAGGAAGTATAAAAGGGTAAAGTTAGTGTTGCAATAGTATCATGTGGCAAGATATAGGGCCTCATTTATATCATTACCCTTATTTATATTTTATTTTTTATTGGGCAATGATATAGGGCCTCAATAAGGCCTAAGATTTGTGGCCTCAAATCCTAGGTGTCATGCCATGTAAGCAAATACAAATTTTATTTTCAATTCCACATAATATATCTTGATACATGATACTATTGCAACACTAATTTTACCCTTTTATACTTCCTTTTAGATATTAGGGGGTGAATTAATTATAATAATGAATTTAATTAGGTGACAAAAAAAAAAGATAAGCTATTAATTATGAATTAATTTAAGAGATATGTCTACAGATTCTTTGACCAATATTTTTCTTAATTTAATTAAATTCTTTCCTATAATTTTTCTTTCCAAATAGTATTAATATATTGAATTAGGTGTCAAGAAATAGGGATTAACTTTTCTTTCCAAACATTGATTAGTTTCATCCTAAAAACTAGCATTAATAAATTGATTTTGGAAAATACGTATGTCTAAATTAAGAGGTAAGAAAAAATTTCATGTTAGTAGCAGCCATTAATTATCATCAATAATCTAAATATATGGGGGGGGGGGGGGGGGAACGTTTCAAAAAAAAAAATATCAGGAACTTGAGTGAGGTTTAGTGAGTAAATTTAGTATTTGAAAATTTGATAGGAGGTGTAAAAAGCAAGGAGGTCAAGTGAGTAAATTTGGAGGTTCCAATAGAAAAAATAATAAACTCAAATATAACGTTTAAACCCTAACTACATAAAGAGAAAAATGAACAAAAGATATATATATATATATATATAATCGTATGAATATGTATTTTTCACACTATATTTTCAAAATTTACAAGAACCCAACAAAGGTTGAATTCATACATGTGTTGCGCAAATCTATAGTGATCAAATGTATGTGCAAATCCATTGACTGAATTATATGAAAATTTTCTATTCTTGATTGGAGAAAAAAAAATTGTTATTTAAATCTAAGCATGAGTGTAATGAAAAGAAAAAATGAAAAAAAAAAAAACTAAAATAATTTTTTTTAGAAAGCCAAAATAACATGGTTATTAGATTTTGGAAGGATAAAATTGTATTTTTCTCAAGAGTTACATAGCATGATTTGACAAATAGTTGACGTGTGTAGATGACATGACATGACACCTAAAATTGAGGCCATAAATCTTAGGCTGATTGAGGCCACAAATCATTTTCCTTATAAATAAAAACTTTATGTTTGCCTTTATAGTACTATTATTTTCTCTGATCTGCATAAAAGAAGAAGGACAAAAGAACTGAAAACAGAACCATAGTACATAGATGATAGATCTTGACCATACCTTGAGTTTTGACCACGCCGTTGAAATCCTCCTATATAAACCTTCATCAGGATAATTCACTCATTCCATAAAAACCTTAATTTAGCTTTTCAAAAAAAAAAAAAAAAACCTTAATTTAGCTCGTTCTTTGGTTCTGAAACCAAATGGGCGATTCAACCCCTCTTCTCTACGAATCGGCTGAGTCAGAACCCCCTCTGCTACAAAAACACCTTCCCTCCCTCGACTCCACCATCGAACTTTGCATCGGAGATTTCGGGTGGGTACAGTTCCTCCAGGCCATCCTCGTCTCTTTTTCATGGTTCTTCGACGCCCAGCAAACCTTCATCACCGTCTTCACAGACGCCGAGCCCGCGTGGCACTGTACTCAACAGCTCACTGACAACCCCAGCTCATGCAACTCATCATTCTCAAACATTTGCCAACTTCCCAAGTCCTCGTGGGACTGGGATCGGCCCAAACACACCTCTGTAATCTCCGAATGGGCCCTCGAGTGTTCCGGGTCGGTCGTCACAGGCCTACCGGCCTCCTCCTTCTTCATGGGGTGCTTGATCGGAGGACTCGCCCTCTCCACACTCGCCGATTCATCACTCGGCCGAAAAAAGATGCTCTTCCTCTCGTGTCTCATGATGTCTTTCTCCACCCTCCTCACCGCTTTTTCCACCAACATATGGATCTATTCCTTCTTGAGATTCGTCACCGGCTTCGCCCGCGCCACCATCGGCACGTCAGCGCTAGTCTTGTCCACCGAGCTGGTAGGCAAACGGTGGCGTGGCCAGGTGGGTGTGGTAGGTTTCTTTTGCTTCACATTAGGGTTTCTCTCCCTACCAGCTATAGCTTACACCCATCAAAGCCACTCATGGAGAACACTCTACTTCTGGACTTCAATTCCTACTCTCTTTTACTCCATTCTCGTCCATTTCCTGGTCCGAGAATCGCCCCGGTGGCTATTCGTCCGGGGCCGCAAAGAAGACGCCATCTCAACCCTAAAATGCATTTCACGAAGCATAACCATGAGCTTCTCAAGCTTGTCGTTTGAGCAAGAGACTTGGAATGTGGATCTCTACTCTGCAATCGGAATTTTGGTAAAGAGAAAATGGGCTTTTCGGAGACTCTGCGCGGTCATGGGAACGGGATTTGGAATCGGAATGGTGTACTACGGCATGCCGTTAGCTTTGGGGAGCTTGAACTTCAACCTTTACTTGAGTGTCACGTTTAATGCCTTGTCCGAGCTACCTGCTTCTTTAGTCGCTTTTTTCCTAATTGGGAAACTGAACAGGAGAAGCTCGCTACTGTTTTTCACTTTTCTCAGTGGAGCTTGTAGCATTCTCTCGGTGCTAAAAGGTTTTAATCCGTGGGCAGAGTTACAAATCGGGTTAGAGCTTGTGTCTTTCTTTAGTGGTTGTTCAGCCTTGAATGTATTGCTTATATTCACGATTGAGCTCTTCCCAACGTGCGTGAGGAACTCGGCTCTCTCAATGGCGAGGCAGGCGGTGGTGTTGGGAGGAGTTTTCAGCCCGATGCTGGCGGCGGCAGGGAGGGCAAACGGCGGGGTTCTGTCGTATGGGGTGTTTGGGGTTGTGGTGGGGGTTTGTGGGTTGTTTGTTGTTTGTTTGCCGGAGACGAGAGGGAGAGGGATTTGTGATACAATGGATGAGGAAGAGCACAAAGAGACAGCTAATTGCAATGCGGTTCCGCTTGTCGTCTAGAATATACTAGTTGCCTAGTTTGTCTTGTAAGGCTGCTCGCCCTGGTCAATTAAGGTTGAATTTTTGTATGGTGGATTTGTTTAGTGATAATAAAGTGTAAGTGCAAGTGAGTGTGAGTAGGATTATTTTATCATTAGGAATTTCTAGTACTTCATATATATCACTAGCTAAGAGCTTTGTTTTTCATCTACATGAATCTTTTTAATGAGAAACTAAAACTGTGCTAATAAATACTTATAAGTTTGTGTTGTTCTATTAATGTTTGTTTGGTCAGTTTGGAAGAACTGCAGTTCTAAAGGCTTTCTGCCAGAGTCATGTACGCAAACGAGTATTTATCGAATAGGATTGTGTTCAGATCGGTTCACGGAGATTGTGCTTAACTTCATGCGCTCTCCATTTTTAGTACCTTGGCGGCTTAGCATAGAGTGGAGAAATTGCTTACACCGTATCTCTCAAATGCAGTTTCACTCATCGCATATCTTTCGTGAAGGTAACCAAGTTGCGGATGCTTTGGTAAATTATGGTGTCAACTGCACAGGTTTGGTTTGGTGGGATATACTGCCCCCATTTATTACTTCTTTTTGTGGTCGTGATTGGTTGGGTATTCCTAATTTTCATTTCTGTTAGTTGTTTGTCTGATTGGTTTGTAGAAAAGAGGTTGTTTCTCTTGTACTTCGTTTTTCATGTTCTGCTCGGGTAAGATTTATGTCCCCCATCATCCAACACCCCCCCCCCGAGTGGCTGTCCTTCTTTTCTTTGTCTAATAAATTTCCTCGTTCATCGAGGTTTACCAAAAACAATTTGGTCCACGGACGGAGAAATGGAGTACACACTCAAAAGAGAAATATTATTGGTATGAGGATTTTCTTTTCAATTTTGTTTTCTTAATTAATAATTAATACCAAATATCCAAAACTAATCTTTTTTATGAAGATTCTTCTTGGGCAGTACGGTGTGTTATTATCTACAAACTACAAAGTAAGATGAATCTCAGCTAACCATGCACCGACATTATTGTATTGAACCACTCCAAGACCTCAAATTTTTTTTTTTGGTCCAGTGTCATTGAATAGAAGTTGTGTAATAGAATGAGACAAAAGCACGGATTCAAATTACTCACCAATAATTTGGTGGTGATATTACCATTAAATATAAAACTGTCGTGTGTTATAAAACATAATTATAGTTAATCATGATATTTTATTAAATAAATAAATTTTAAGTATTAAATTAATTCTACATGATGTGGCAAGTTTTAATTGGGTGGTGATATCACTACAAAATAAAAATGGTGAGCAAATTTGAATCCCAAAAACACGTATATATACAAACAGTAACAACACTAAATGAGATGAAGTGGCCCTTTTGTTGTTTCTTAAAATTATGGCTACTATGCAATATTGATCCTATCACAAGTTTCGTATCCAGCAAGTTGGATTCTAGATATAATATCTTTCCAGAAGAGCATCTATTAGGTGAGTAGATGACAACTACGTACGTGGTGGAATTACTCCATTAATTTTTCATTTCAAGGAGTGCAAATGTTTAATTACGTAAATGAGTTGTTATGTATGTAGTGACATTTTCGCATCTTATTTGAATATTCTCGAAAACAATATCTAAGAGGATAGAAGTTTGTTCTCTTCTTTCTATCTAAGAAATTTTTGTATTTACGAGCTTTCCTTCCGGTTCACTACTTCACTAGCAAGGATTCCAAGTTCATGTCTAATGAGTTATTATTACTTTGATGTGTACGTGTTCGGTCACTTGAGGTTTATGGTATAACTTTTACGATCGTTAAAACCTAGAGAGCTTTAATGATTTCAAACCCTTAAATGATTATGCTGAAGAAAATTTTGTAGTGATAGGATATTTTATATACATCCAGATAGAGAAAGTGGAGCAAATGCAGGGAGGGCCAATAAAGATCCCGCTCAATCACTTTCAGGGAAATAAAAAACTATAGCAAAACCTTTGACAATATTTGGCAGACTAAATGCAAAGCCTTTATGGTTCCTTGCAGATCCTTCTAACTAGCTAAATACAATAAGTTGTAATCAAATGAAAGGAACTTCCAACTCTTTGCATATCGCTCTATTGTATTTGCTCTAATTTTTTTATATTTTGATGTGACAATAAATTTGTTGTCATTGTGATAAGTCATTTTTTTTGTGTAATGTTAGAGGTAATAACTCCATATGCGACCTTGCTACAAGTTTGTGAACAAAATTTTTGGCAATGATGTTTTAGCTTTGATTAAGTTAATCGTATGTGAATGGTGTAAAATGAATGTGATAACTTGTTTTGAATGTGTAAGTTTAGTTGAACTAGATGTAAAATAAAAGTTTGACAAACATCATAATATCCTTGTTGATCACACCTTAATTGTGAACACTAACTAAATATATAAGCACACATCATATAATTCAAAATGGCCAACATATGTATAGTCTCTATACATTGTTTCTAATATCATTACAGTTCTTGACATTCCAATTTCATCCAAAAAATCCAATGTCTCTCAATTTTCCTTCAATAGGTCCACTCCGTTAAAATGTTTTGTTAACTTGTTGAAGTGACAATCCATTCCACGCCACCTTAGCTCGGTAATAGTGAAATATCCAATATAGCCCTATCTTTCTCGCTTACTTTTTTTTCTTTTCTTTTTGTTCAAGTAAATCTCTATTTTGTATTTGGCCCAAACTCTAGGTTACTTGACCTAGTGGTAATAGGGTTTAGAAGGATCTAGATATTCCTATTCAATGTATGATTACCTTTCCTTGTATGATTCAGATTCTCTGCATTGTAATCCTCTATATAAAGAGACCCCTATTAGATCAAAACAGAATATTAACGAATTGGACCTATTAGATCAAAATTGAAAGTGCAGGGGTGTTTTTGATGAAATTAGAAGTCCAGGGACTGAATTGATTTTGGACCTAAACCACAGGGAACTAGTATTTAGCCCAATATAAAATCTAGAATTCAAAATCTAATTAAAGACTAAGTTGCTGAAGAAAGTAAGGTATTTTGACTCTGTTAAACATATGGACACATTATTATACCTGCACAGCTGCTACTGAGGCCAGCAATGCTTCACATTTATCAAGCATGGCTTTCTCCATTCACAAACTAAAAAGAAAATTTAAGGTTGAGACAGAAAACACATTTTACTAGAATGATTCAATTACAGAGACATTGTAACACTAATAATACATGCTTACTTTGTTTCCACCTCTTCGATCTAATTTGACAATGTTTGTTCATATTAAGAACAGTAGTAGGAGGTTGATCACTATACATTCTCTGTCTTTTTCTTTCAGTATTTGCTCTTTCTTCATGATCATCTTGTGAAACCATCTCCATTTCTGGTTTTTCAGTGTTTGCCGCCATCACTGTATTGAAGAATTATTCTTTGTAAACACACTTTTACATATTGATCAATACTGTGATTTTACTTTAAGGCACATAACTAATACAAAAGCGGTAATAAATGCTTACTTCCTTTCCATCTTCTTGATCTAAGTGGATAACCTGCGTCTTTATTAGAAACAACACCAATAGTTTGGTCATTACACACTCTGTGTGTTTCTTTTTGAGTATCTTGACCTTCTCCATTATCAGCTTGTAAATATGTCGTCATTTTCATTTTTCCACTCTTTTTTGCCATACCTGAATCTATAGCAGTTGGAAAATTCAATAGCACCCTATTCACAGAATCTACACAATCAAATGAAGACAGTTAGACAATTCAACATCACCATGTTACACAAACTATAAATTGAATACGAAAAGCACATAATAAAACTTTACACTCTGTACCTGAATAAAAGTAATGGATCAAGACAGTAGCAAAAAACAGACAAAGGAACAATGGCCAGAAAATGGAGCCCTTATTTTTTTGCATAAACTCTGCAAAGGAAAAACAGAATAATAAATAAATCTCGAAATTAAGTATAAAACTACATAAATTAACTTGAGTACAACTGTACAAACTTTATACAGCAAGAAGGTGTGGTTTTTTTGTTTTTTTGTTTTTGTTTGGGGGGGGGGGGGGGGGATTGAAATTTTGAAACCCAAATTGAAACAATATGTAACATTCTACCCAATAATCAATCCAGGAAAACACAAAAGAATTATGTATTTTCATTAGGCTTTCTTATTCTTTTACTGTAATAACATAATATTCACTCTACTTTGACATTCTCAATTGGTCTTCAATATTATTATACATAATCTGATTAATCTGGCAGGTTTAAGAAAATTAGAGCCAACACAGAGAAACTGGAAAACCTGGATTTGCTAGATGAGTTCAAGTTTTGAAATATATATATATACATAGTACGTAGAATCCTGAAAGTTAAAGCATATTTCAACTATACCTTTTTACAGAATGCAGATAAACATTAAATGATGATAATAGCATTCACATGACAATGGGAGGGAGAAACATGAACTGGGGAGCCATAATGTCAAACAGAATGATCAAAACTCAAATAACTACTGGGTTTTAACAATGAGAATTTGCAAAATATAAAGTCCTGATTCTTCACTATAGACTACTTTTTTTTTCTTCTTTCTTCAACAAAAACCAAAATCATGCTTCTCCTCATAAGACACATTTGTTCTAGGAATTTCCAGCAACAAAAACTTGAATACAGAAATTCAATTGGAGAGGGTATGATAAATCGAAGTCCCTTATTAGGACAACTGAAAAAATAGATCTATTCCAGATAATGGCTCAAACTAATTAGGAGAAACAAAATGTTAATTCCCTTTGGACTAACAATTCATGTATTATGCATGTCGAGATTGTGCTATCTATTCATCTTATTATTGATCCCATTAGTCATTCATAGTTTCAACTGATGAATATATATACAAGCTAGAATTCAAAAACTAATTAAAGACTGAGTTACTAAAGAAAGTAAAGTATTTTCACAATTTGTTAATACATATGGCCACATTATTATACTTGCATAGCTGCTGCTGAAGCCAGCAATCCTTCACATTGGTCAAGCATAACTTTCTCTTACACTGCTACAACAAGTTCTGAAACCAAAACGAAGATTGAATAACAACTAAACTAATGAACATAAAACAGATTAACTACTCTGACCAGAAACCAAAACGATAATAAAAACCTAACCTAAACTACTCAGATATCAATGAAATTTTATAGACACTAAGCTAACATACTAAACTGGATACCGGTAAATTTTTAGGGATTTTGGAGATCATTTGCTATGCAAATTAATTAAAAGAAAACAGAGGACAGAAACCTATGAAAACAGAAACCAGACCCATAAAAGTGAGTCATGCCCGCAAACTCAACACTAACCCTAGAACCAATTCTGCCACCACCTGTATTCCCAGTAATTCACTTTCAGATAGGTCAACAATTAAAACCAAACCATACCCATTTTAGCTATTTAAATCTGCATTCCTAATCTTATAGTGATTGGAGGTCCTGAAAACTCTTCCTCCATAATCTTCAACTATCAACTTATCTATAACCAAATGAAACCAATCTAAAAAACAATCTGACTATCAATCACAATGAAACCCTACAATTATTGTTCTGAAATTCAATTTCATATATCTATTTGTATATATTGGGAGTTTAGGGGCTTACACTGAACAGTTGATTAAGCGGCATGAGAGATAATTAGAACTCCAAAGATGCCGACCAAGAGTCCTAAATTGAAACCCATCTTAGCTCTGGTCTCCAGCCAGCTAGAGCTCCCCGGAAATGGACTCACCGACGTCATTTACGATATGCGACCCAATTGACTCGTTTGCAGGTGAAGGATCTAGATCTGAACGATACCCCCAAAAGATTTCCCCAATCTGGTTTGCCGATAAGGAAGAGCTTAGACATAAGTATTGGCGGAAAATGGGATTTGCGATGACGGAGAGAGAGGGAGGACAAGAGAGACGAAGAGATCGGCCTCCGTTTTGAGAGTATTTTTTTTTTTTTTCTTTTTGAGCAGAGGGCGACTGTCGTGGTTTTCATACCATGGGAAGAATTGAAGAAACGCGACGGCATGTCTTTTACAGTCGTAAACTCTTAGTATTTTACTACGGCTAACTCTTGCCGAAGTAAACCATTGGGTTTGCCATGCCCAGTGGCGATGGCAGTTGTTACTGTCGCAAATATTTTGCACAATCGCGGCCCCTCAGTTTTTGCCGTCGCAAAAGAGGAGGCATTGGTGATGGCAATTAAAGGCCGACGCAAATTGGTGAAGCTAACACAATTCTTTTTTGTAGTGTTACTTGACCTAGTGGTAATAGGGTTTAGAAGGATCTAGATATTCCTATTCAATGTATGATTACCTTTCCTTGTATGATTCAGATTCTATGCATTGTAATCCTCTATATAAAGAGGCCCCTATTATCAATAAGGATATACAACGATTTTCTCCCAATTCCCATTTCTCTAGAACATGTTATCAGCATGAGCCATAACCCTAGCCCTAAAAACCAAAACCCTAAAACTCTTCTCACCAAATCCCCCACAGCTCCTACGCGCCCCTGCGCTCGCTACTGCCCGTGAGCGCTCCCTACATCTGCTGCCCCCTCAGCCCTACACTCGCTCGTTGCTCCCTGCGAGCACACCCTGCATCTGCTACCCATGCAACCCTACGCTCGCTCGCTGCCCCTGCAACCCTACGCTCGCTCGCTGCCCCTGCAACCCTATGCTCGTTCGCTATCCCCGTAGCCCTACGCTCGCTTGCTGCTCCCCTGCGTGCGGTCCCTGCAGCCCCGCAGCCTCTGCAGCACCCGTAGTCTACCCCCGCAGCTCCCGCGTTCAGCTAGCCTCACCCAAAGCTCGCCTGCCTCGCACATTCCCGTAGCCTGTTTTCCAACACGCCTGCATTAACACACGCGTGTTCTCAAGCCTCGAATCAACAAGTAAGTTTTTAAGATTAAAGTTCCCATTTTTGAAGTTTTTCATTCTTTTCTTATTTTTCTCGGGGACTTGCAACCTCCCTTCTTCTACCCCCCCCCCCCCTCTTCTTCTTCTTCATAGGGGAGACCAAAAAGCCGAACTGTGGGGGTTCGTGCTCACTCCAAGCTTGGAGCTTGTAGAGTCCTCCAAACTTAGAGTTTGTTGAGATAAAAACGATCGACCACAAACATCATTGTTTCTATCTAATCCAACCCCTCTTGGAATAGAATTTATTGGAAGCGACTATGCTAAGAAATTTTTATTGTTTTCGTGATAGCCTATTTCGCTCCAAAACTAACCCTATTTTCTTGTTGTTTTTAAGGATGAGTAACCTGAACAAGTTGAGCTTTGCTCCATTAGAGACAACAGGCACAGGATACCACAAGTGGGTCCGTGATGTGCTCCAACATCTTAAGGCTGATGGGATCCTGAGTACGATCCAAGAGCCAAGTCAGGACTTGCTTACTCCTCAACAAGCTGCTACTTTTGAAGTAAATAAAGCTATGAGAGAGGCGAATGAAGCTAAAACCATCATTCTCATGACAAGGCACATGAATGACGCGCTCCAGAATGAGTACCTTAATGAGGAAAACCCAAGAAAACTATGGGTAGAACTCGAGCAGCGTTTTGACAACGTCCTTGATTCCCTGCTTCCAGACTTAGAAGTGAGATGGCATAGCCTCCGCTTCTGTGATTTCAAGTCTGTACTTGACTACAATTCGGAAGCACTTCGTATTAAGTCTTTGATGTAATTCTGTGGGCAGAAAATCATTGATACAATGTTGATTGAGAAGACTCTCTCTACCTTCCCCGTCTCTGCATTGATAGTAGCCAAGAACTATAAGATTGATGTCAATGCTAGACGCATCACAAGATTTCATGAGCTTATTGGTGCCATGAACGTGGCTGAAAAGCATGATAACATACTTGTGAAGAACTATAACTCTAGACCCTTGGGAGCCAAGTCAGTTCCGGAATCTAATTATAGTCGCGCCCCTAAGAGAGGTCGCAAGGAGCGAAACCCTAAGGATAAAGATAATTCTCGCCCTAAAGAGGAAGGAAACTGCCAAGATAGGCGTGCACAGAACCGTGGTGGTAAACATGTGAAGAGAGAGAGAGGCCAAGCCTCCGGTTATGGTGGTGACGTTACCAAGGAAAGAAACCGTCCCAAAAACGCTTCTAAAGCGCCTCGATCAAGGGAACCTGACCATAAAGATGCTTGTCTTAGATGTGGACTACCTGGACATTGGGAAAGGGCGTGTAAAGCATTCCAGAATGTTGCAAACGCATACAAGATGTATCGTGAAGCAAGGGAGGAAAATTACATGGAATAAAAAGATCAAGATGGCGATCTCGATCTAAGGGTGGAAGACTTCAAGGATCAAGACCCAGAAACTGGCAATTTTGATTAAGTCTTTTTATTTTCCAAGAGATGTAGGCAATTGCCATATTATTTTTGCAGTAGATGCCAATTGTTTAATCTTTCTTCAAAGTAGGCGTACTTAATACAAATGTGATGTCTAGGAAGGTTTTGAGATTAGTGGTACTTAAGAGAGCCTTGCTCCACCGACATCTCCCAACTCACCTGGTCACATTTGAATTGGATTTACCGAAAGAAGTTAGACGACTATCATTGTTTTGCATTAGCTAGTTTTTGGATTAGATTTTCTCTAGTGAAAGAGACAATGATGTAATCCCCGTTGGCTTATTAATAAAAGTTGAGTTCTTTTCTTCATGACTCCCTTTTAATTACGAGCTTTTCTTTTACGAATGGATTCTGGAGAACTACATTGTCTTGTGGATAGTGCGACTACGCAACCCATTCTACGCCATAGGCAATTATTCTTAGAGATGTTGCCTACACATTCCTCTGTGACTACGATGGCTGGGCCATCAGGTTTAGTTCAAGGACATGGAATAGCCCAATTCCTATTGCCAAATGGCACCTTGATTAAAGTTGCAGAAGCTCTCTACGCTACTAAGGCAAATCGAACCTTATTGAGCTTTAAAGATATAAGAGCCAACGGACTCCATGCGGAAACGCATACTGAGAACGGAAAAGAGTTCCTTTGCATTGCCTCTAATGATTGCGGATGTAAGTGCATCTTAGAGAAGCTTATGTATCAATCTAGTGGACTTTATGTTACTACAATTCAACCAATTGAATCCAATAATGTCATAAGAGAAGATCTCCTGGATTCAGACACATATTGGCTTTGGCATGGCCGATTAGGACATCCTGGTCGTGATATGATGATCCGTATACTAAAGACTTCACACGGACATCCATTCTTCAGAGTGAGAAGAAGCAAGAATCAAAAATTGATTCCAGGACTTAGTAAGACAGCAGCCACCGCAGCATCTGGCGCTGCAGCTGTCTTGGGACGCCATAAGGTGTGTAAAGATTTGATTTTGATTTTGAGATTGGTTCCATTCAAATTGAAACAATGAAAGCAAGTAATAATAACTAAGCTAAACTAAACAAGTTGTTATCAAATGGATGGGAGTTAGGGCATCGGGTTTCACCTTTTGCCTCCCTTGCAAGCATTAAAGCAATTGAATATGAATGATGCAAAGCTAATTGTCCAACTACCCTCTTAGCATCCAGATAGGACTACTATGGCTTAAACCCCTTTCATTTTATTAACTCTAATCGGATAAGTCTAGAGCTAACTACCTAGAGACAAATGCAATTACCGGATATGTCTCAATCCTTTGCCCCCAAATGCATAAAGCTTAGAGTTTAGGTAACCAAGCAAGCAAACCAATCCTATCTCTAGGTGATTTTAGCTCACTACCTTCTCATGCACACATGGTGTGCTTTCATGCATGCCCCCTTTTTGCCTAAAGGTAATAAATCTCTAGGAAAAACTTCATGTCATGGCAAACACATAACTCAAATTGATTAGGTCTAAGTAATGCATTCAACTATTGACTTAGCATGTGAGAATGACAACATGAATTTGCATCAATTTATAAACAAAAGCATCAATACAAGCAAGTTTGGCTAGGGCTTTCAACCCTAGCCCCAACTAGTTAACTACTCACACATAGCTAGATACACAAGCTTGAACATTCTATTAAACATCAAATACATAAAGAGATAGGGAGTAAAGGGTGACTATTGATGATGTCGGAAGAGGTGGTGGAGATGGGTCTCCAAGAACATGATGTGGTGGTAGTCACCTCCTTTTCCTTGCTCCAAGCTCTTGATATTGGTAAGAAAAGTGAAATTTGGAATCTCTAAGGTGAGTTGTGGTGTTGAATGGTGGAGGAAATGGAGGTTGTAGTGGTGGAAATTGTGGTTTTAGAGGTTGAGATGGTGGTTTTTGTGGTGGAAATGGTGGTGTCCTCTCTAGAGAGAAAATGGATCTTGGACAGGATGAAGATGATTGAATGGAGTCAAGAATGCTGAAGAATAAGTTTTTGGCCTCTCTTTGATCAGCTATGTATGTCCTTTTTGGTCCCAAAGTGTGCAAGAGATGCTCTTACACCATTGTCTCCCAAATGGTCACCAAATTGGCAAGGTGACAAAAGGACAAGGTGTAGGGAGATATTTGAAGTTCAAGTGATGGGAGATTCTCACAACCATGGTCCTCCTTTGCTGGAGAAAAGACCCTCCATGAATGGCAGCATGCCGGAAAAGTTTGCCGGAAAAGTCAATTTGCAATTTTCTTCCAATCTCCGTGTCTTCTTCCCCTAGCTTCAAATCTCCGCATTTCAAGCCTCAAATAGTCATTTTATTCTCAATGCAAGGTTTCCTACAAATCAAAGGAAATGGATTCAAAAGGGTAAAATAGCATGGAAGACAAATCAATTTTCATAATTATGGGGCACAATTGCATAAGTAATTTGTGACTCAACACTTCCCATCGTTAGGGGGAGATAAGAACACAGATGTTCAACATGAACGACAGGAATTGTCGTGGTCTGTCCCCATTATGTCTTATCTCGATCCCCGTACCGCACAGTCCGAACTCGAAGTACGAAGAATAATCGAGCTTCAGAACGTAGCAAATACTCTGCCTGACTCATTTTTTGATGTTGCCAAAGTGACAAAATCACACATACTTGCTGCAAACGTGCCTGCAAGGATTGATGTCCCGAATACTGGACATAACGCCACTCCTGTGACACCAAGAGATGGCGTCATTACCCAGAATGGCAATGATGTGGAGTCTATGGCCACAGGTCCCGCGAGGAAGAGTGGTAGACCAATTGGTTCGAAGGATACTCGCCCTAGAAAGATAGCGAATGAGGCACAAATAAATCCTTTGATCATCGATACTTAAAATCCGTCCCATGAGAATGTTTCGGATTATGGTTATGTCCAAGAGACATCATTGGGGGACGCCTCAATGTCAGAACCTATCCCTGAGAACGTAGAGATCTCTGTAAATTACACTAGTGTACATGGGACGTGGGAAAGAAACTTCATCATCATTGATGATGTATTCGCGTATTCAGTGGCGCGTGAGATTATTGAGACCGATGACATCGAACCACGCTCCGTTGATGAATGCTAACATAGAGCTGACTGGCCAAAATGGAAAGATGCGATCCAGGCAGAACTTGATTCTCTAGCGAAAAGAAAGGTATTTGGCAAAGTTGTACCAACACCGCCCAACACCAAACCAGTTGGTCACAAATGGGTATTCGTTAGAAAGCGTAATGAGAGAAACGAGATTGTAAGGTATAAGGCTCGTCTTGTGGCGCAAGGCTTCTCACAACACCCTGGAATCAACTACGAGGAGACCTATTCTCCCGTAATGGACGTCATAACGTTCCGTTACCTTGTCAGTTTGATAGTTTCTGAAAAATTGAACATGCAGCTTATGGATTTGGTTACTGCGTATCTATATGGGGATCTAGATACAGAAACATACATGAAGAATCCTGATGGACTTCAGTTATCCAAATCAAGTGGCTCTAAACCACAGAGCGCGTTTTCTATAAGGTTGAAATGCTCACTATATGAATTGAAACAATCCGGACGGATGTGGTATAACCGTCTAAGTGACTACTTGATTGGTAAGGGATATGTCAACAATAAACTATGCCCATGTGTGTTCATAAAAAGGACAAGTTCTGGATTTGCAATAATAGCGTTTTATGTTGACGACATGAATATAATTGGCACCCTTAAAGAGTTAAGGGAAACCGCTGAACACTTGAAATCCGAGTTTGAGATGAAAGATCTTGGGAAAACACTGTTTTGGCTCGGTTTGGAACTTGAGCACCATAGAGAGGTATCCTGATTCATCAATAAGCTTATACACAAAAGATGCTTAGGTGTTTCAATGTTGAGTCACAAATTACTTATGCAATTGTGCCCCATAATTATGAAAATTGATTTGTCTTCCACTCTATTTTACCCTTTTAAATCCATTTCCTTTTATTTGTAGGAAACCTTGCATTGAGAATAAAATGACCATTTGAGGCTTGAAATGCGGAGATTTGAAGCTAGGAGAAGAAGACACGGAGATAGGAAGAAAATTGCAAATCGACTTTTCCGACGATTTTTCCGGCAAACTTTTCCGGCGAGTCACCACTCATGGAGGGTCTTTTCTCCAGCAAAGGAGGACCTTGGTTGGAAGAATATCCCATCACTTGAAATTCAAATATCTCCCTACACCTTGTCCTTTTGTCACCTTGTCTATTTGGGACCATTTGGGGGACAATGGTGTAAGAGCATCTCTTGCACACTTTGGGACCAAGGAGGACACACATAGCTGATCAAGGAGAGGCCAAAGGGAATGATTCAGCATTTTTCTTGACTCCATTCAATCATCTTCATCCTATCCAAGATCCAATTTCTCTCTAGAGAAGAAACCACCATCTCCACCACAAAAACCACCATCTCCACCTCTAAAACCTCCATTTCCACCACTACATCCTCCATTTTCCTTCACCACTCAACACCACAACTCATCTTAGAGATCCCAAATTTCACTATTCTTACCAATATCAAGAGCTTGGAGCAAGGAGAAGGAGGTGACTACCACCACATCATGTTCTTGGAGACCCATCTCCACCACCTCTTCTGGCATCATCAATAGTCACCCTTTACTCCCTATCTCTTTATGTATTTGATGTTTAATAGAATGTTGAAGCTTGTATATCTAGCTATGTGTGAGTAGTGAACTAGTTGGGGCTAGGGTTGAAAGCCCTAGCCAAACTTGCTTGGATTGATGCTTTTATTTATAAATTGATGCAAATTCATGTTGTCATTCTCACATGCTAAGTCAATAGTTGAATGCATTACTTAGACTTAATCAATTTGAGTTATGTGTTTGCCATGACATGAAGTTTTCCTAGAGATTGATTACCTTTAGGCAAAAAGGGAGCATGAAAGCACACCATGTGTGCATGTGAGGGTAGTGAGCTAAAATCACCTAGAGATAGGATTGGTTTGCTTGCTTGGTTACCTAAACTCTAAGCTTTATGTATTTAGGGGCAAATGATTGAGACCTATCCGGTAATTGAATTTGTCTCTAGGTAGTTAGCTCTAGACTTATCCGGTTAGAGTTAATAAAATGAAAGGCGTTTAAGCCTTAGTAGTCCTATCCGGATGCTAAGAGGGTAGTTGGACAATTAGCTTTGCATCATTCATATTCAATTGCTTTAATGCTTGCAAGGGAGGCAAAAGGTGAAACCCGATGCCCTAACTCCCATCCATTTGATAACAACTTGTTTTGTTTAGCTTAGTTTATATTACTTGCTTTCATTGTTTCAATTTGAATAGAAACCAATCTCAAAGTCAAAATCAAATCTCTACACACCATCTTGCACATACTCACCATGAACTTTGGTTCACTTGTGAGCCTTTGTTTGTGATTGTACATTTGCATATTCTTCTAGTTTTTCCTTAGGTTTTCCCTAGCTAGGAAAGGATTTACCAATCCTCGTGGGTTCGACATCCTTACTTAATCCCCTATTCTATAACTTGTACCTCTTGCACTTGAGGGTGGCTTTAATGCTAACATTCAACACTGACAAGATTAAGCCTTCAAGCACCCCCAATGGTCGTCCGTAGTCTTGATCCAAAGAATGATCCATTTCGTCCAAAAGATGACGATGAAGTGTTAGAGGCAGAAGTGCCCTACCTAAGTGCAATAGGGGCATTATTGTACTTAGCACAATGCACAAGACCGGGATGTAGGACGAGATTTTAGCCAATTTCAACAAATAATCTTGAAAAGAAAGAAGCGTCTTCACATCAAGAAAAATAAGTTAAATATTGAAAACTGATATTCAAATAGACTTCTTAATGATGGAATTAATCATAAATTACTATTTTGGATATATCGGGATTCTCGAACAAAATCTTGATTGGGATTCCAATTATATATTTGCATAATATTTTTAGTATCTAGGATTCTATTTCTGATTTTTATTTAATGAGGTTTATTTAGGTTTTCTACTTTTAGTCTATAATAAATTATTCTTTTTGTTTCTAGATGTATTAGGTTTATGCTATGTGCCCTATATATAAGGCACCTCTTAGATTGTAATTTTCATTCAAGTTATCAATAAAAAAACCAAATATTAGAGAAGTTTCTCTATGTTCCTTATGGCTGTGTCCGTAATTGCTAGTGGAATCTTGCTCATCTCATATAGCTTTCGACGCTTGATGGAGCCTCTTACTATCGTGTTCACGCTTCCCGCATCATTTGGTATCAGAGCGGGTATCGCCCGCTTCTTAGCAGACGACGATCCAAGGGAGAAGTTCACTACCACCAACCTCAACGACGTTGGTCGTAGAGTATCTATCAAAGAAAGTTTCGTTGAAGAGGAACATGCCAAGGGATTCGCCCTAGGACAACCTCATCAATCCAAAAAAAAAAAAAAAAGAGAAAAAAAGAAGAAACATGGAACATTGGATATTCACAACACCGGATTACTACGACTTCCGAACTACATGTATCATCAAAGACAAGGTATGCTATGTAATAATTGACAGCGGTCTATGAGAGAACTTTGTAGCAAACAAAGTTGTGGATTATTTTCAATTACTGACAGTGAAGCTGAGTGATCCACATTGAATTCCATTTGGAGAGGATGAATATGCGCAAGTAACAAAGGTTTGTAAAGTTCCTGTCTCTATGGGAAAATTTTATAAAGAAGAGATTACTTGTCATGTGATTGACATGGACGACACTTATGTGCTTTTTGGAAGACTATGACATGAAAGTGTCAAAGGTGGTTATTGCAAGGACAACACATATTTATTCAGGTGGGATGTGCACAAAATTAAAATCAAGCCTAGAAGGAAGAACATCAAGAATGACCATCCTGAGATGTGTGAAAAGAAACATGAAGAAGCCACTTTGAAGATTGAAGAGAAACTTATTAAAGACAAGGAAGCTGATTCATTCATCACATCGATATCCATGTCATGCATGCTTAATAGTGTTCAAGACCAACCCAAAGAAAAGTCAATGGACATTCCTTTTCAAGTGGAGGAGTTTAAGTTTCAAGATGTTTATTCTAAACATGTCTATGGTATTGGATTCATAGTGATACCTTTTAATTTCAAGAATATTGAAGTTGATGGCTTATCATGTTTTATTCCTACTAATGATCGAGCTGCATACAAGAGGAACTCGAGGTCGAGTTCTTTTCAAGTGAAGGAGATTGATGTGGGACGAGATTTTAGCCAATTTCAACAAAAAATCTAGAAAAGAAAGAAGCGTCTTCACATTAAGAAGAATAATTTGAATATTGAAAATTGGTATTCAAATAGGCTTCTTAATGATGGAATCAATCATAAATTACTCTTTTGGATATATCAGGATTTTCGAGCAAAATCTTGATTGGGATTCCAATCGTAATATTCTTTAGTATTTAGGATTTTATTTCCGATTTTAATTTAATCAGGTTTAATTAGGTTTCCTAGTTTTAGTCTACAATAAATTGTTCTTTATGTTTTCTAGTTGCATTAGGTTTATGCTATGTGTCCTATATAAGGCACCTCTTATATTGTAATTTTCATTAAAGTTATCAATAAAAAACCCAAATATTAGAGAAGTTTTTGTATCTTTCTTACGGTTGTGCCCGTAATTGCTAGTGGATTCTAGCTCATCTCATATGGCTTTCGACGCTTGACGGAGCCTCTTACTTTCGTGTTCACACTTCCCGCATCACCAGACATCTCATTCGCTGTGAACTTGCTAGCTAGATATAGCTCTGCGCCAACACGACGCCATTGGACTGATGTTAAAGATATCTTTCGATACCTAAGTAGTACGATTGATATGGGCTTGTTCTATCCCTGCAAAGAGACGATGGATTTAGACCCATCAAGTGCCAGGGATGCCACACATGGTGTATTGCGTTCCCTCTCCCCACCCCAAAACGATATAAGTGTTTTGGAAGGTTTTACTGATGCTGGGTACCTCTCTGACCCACATAAAGGTCGCTCCCAAACTGGTTATGTATTCACCATGGGAAAGGCCGCAATATCCTGGAAGTCTACAAAGCAGACCTTAGTCGCTACCTCTTCTAATCATGCAGAGATTATTGCTCTTCATGAAGCAGTTTGTGAATGTATATGGCTTCGATTCATAGTTACGCATGTTTGAAGCAATTGTGGTCTGAAGTCTACCAAAGATTAGCCAACAAGCATTTATGAGGATAATGCTGCTTGCATTGAACAAATGAAGCAAGGCTACATCAAATGTGACAACACCAAGTACATATCGCCCAAATTCTTCTACAATTAGCAACAATAGAAGCTCCTCAAGATCAAAGTAAACCAGGTTCGATTTGAGGACAATGTGGCAGACTTGTTTACTAAGTCATTGCCTAAATCCACATTCGAGAGACATGTGGCAAGAATTGGCTTGCGGAAATTATCTGAACTCCCATTATTGTAGTCATCAGAGGGGGGTGTAGACATTAGGAGGAGATGTCTACATGTTCGCCTGAAAACGTGAAGGGTGTGTTGTGCTCTTTTTCCCCTTCGACAGAGGTTATTTTTGTCCCACTGGGTTTTTGTTACTTGGCAAGGTTTTTAGCGAGGCAACGAGAGAAGCACCACGTTTGGGCAACACAAGGGGGAGTGTTCAAGTAAATCTCTATTTTGTGTTTGGCCCAAACTCTAGGTTACTTGACCTAGTGGTAATAGGGTTTAGAAGGATCTAGATATTCCTATTCAATATATGATTACCTTTCCTTGTATGATTCAGGTTCTATGCATTGTAATCCTCTATATAAAGAGGCCCCTATTATCAATGAGGATATACAACGATTTTCTCTCAATTCCCGTTTCTCTAGAACACTTTTTAGTTTTTCTTTTTTTCCTACCTTTTTCTTCTTCACACCCAAACCACCATAACAACCACCGAGTGCTCTCTCCGAGCCCAACCACCAAGATTTGGGAATACATTGCCAGCACCAAAATTCAAAAGTTAATACAAATCCGAAACAGAAATCAAACCCAGGAATGAACCAGCACCACCCCTTACTGCCGCTGCAAACAGTGACCCCACGGTGGCCGAACACGGTCCAAAACCTAATTCCCTATCTGAAAACCAAGAGCCCTGCCTTATTGCCATCATCATAAGGCACAGGGAGAGAGCAGAGCAAAGATATCCTTCTTCGAAAAGCTTTGGTACCTCTTTGGAGGCAGCAAATCAAGCAGATCATGATAATTAATGGGCATCATCGTTTCCCAAATAGCATAGGACGACGCGGCACCGTGAAACTCCGGGTTGAGCCTAGCGAGGTTGCAAATCGCCGGTGGAGTCAGGTACCTGAAAACACAGGCCACACATGACATCATGCCCAGACTCGGACCCAAACCCGACCCAGTCGCCCCCTCCGTCAAGTTCGAGAGCGACACCCCCATATCAGAAAAGCCCCTCTCCCTCGGAATTTGACAAAAAAATTATGGAATTGGAAAAGCCCAAAAGCGGTTGACAGCACATTCGTCGTGATCTTCAGTGATGGAGTGTGGCTGCTGGCGGCGGCGAGCTCATCGAGAAGGGACAGGATCGCCCTGCTGAACACTCCCAACATGACTATTGATTCGATCGATGAGCAGAAGAAAACTCGTGAGGGGATTTGAGATAGCTTGGACAAGTAGGAAGAAAAGGAATAAAAAAGAGAAGAATGTTTAAGGAAAACCAAAATTAGGAGAGAATTGAGTTGTGCTTTCATTGATAATAGGGGCCTCTTTATATAGAGGATTACAAGACATAGAATCAGAGTTGTAGAAGGAAAGATAATCGTACAATTAATCGGATATCTATAAATATCTCCGAGAATATCTCTAATTCAAAACCCTATTACAACTAGGTCAAGTAACCTAGAGTTTGGGCTAGACACATATTCTGGATTTACTTGAACACTTCCCCTTGTGTCGCCCAAACATGGTGCTCCTCTCGTTGCCTCATTAAAAACCTTGCCGAGTAACAAAAACCCTGTGGGACAAAAATAACCTAGGTCGGATGGGAAAAAGAGCACAACACACCCTTCACATTTCAAGACCATACATGTAGACATCTCCGCCTGATGTCTACATCTCCCCCTATGACAACAGTCATCGGAGTTCTGATAACTTCCGCAAACGATGCTACCAACATATTTCTCGAAAGTGGAATTTAGGCAATGACTTAGTGAGCAAGTCTGCCACACTGTCCTCAGATCGAATTTAGTTCACTTTGATCTTGAGGAGAGTCTGTTGTTGCTGATTATGCTTGGTGTTGTAGCTTTTGATGTAGCCTAGCTTCATTTGTTCAAAATAAGCAGCATTATTCTAAATGCTTGTAGGCTCATCAATGGTAGACTTCAAACCACAATTGTTCAAACATTGCATAATTATGGATCCAATCCATATACATTCACGAACCACTTTGTGAAGAGCAATAATATCTGCATTGTTCGAAGATATAATGACTAGGATCTGTTCTGTAGACCTCCAAGGTATCACGATCTTTACCCATGGTGAACACTTAACCAATTTGAGAATGACCTTTGTGTAGGTCAGAGAGATACCCAACTTCAGCAAAACCTTCCAAAACACTTATCGTTTTGGGATGGGGATAGAGTACGCAGGCCAGTGTTGGTCCGAATCCATCGTCTTTCTGTAGGGATAGAACAAGCCCATATCAATCGTACATCTCAAGTACCGAAAGATATCTTTTACACCAATCTAATTGCGTTGTGTTGGCGCAAAGCTATAACTAGCTAAAAAGTTCACAACATATGAGATGTCTGGTCTTGTGCATTGAGCTAAATATAATAATACGCCTATTGTACTCAAGTAAGGCATTCTGCCTCTAGCACATCTTCGTCATCATCCTTCAGACAAAGAGGATCATTTTCAGGATCAAGACTTCGGACGATCATGGGGGTGCTTGAAGGTTTGACCTTGTCAAAATGCCTAAGCATCTATCAACACGATGCTCAAGTTTCAAACTGAGACATAATCGTGTTCTCCCAAATCTGTCATCTCAAACTCGGATTTCAAGTGTTCAAAGGTTTCCCTTAACTCCTTAAGGGCTTCCAATGATGATCATGTCCAACATGAATCGCGATAGAATCCGAAACTTGTTATGGAAACATGCGGGCATATCCCTTCCCAATCAAGTAGTCACTTTAGTGAGCGTTTCAACCTTATTGTGAACGCGCTCCGTGGTCTAGAACCACTTGACTTGGGTAAATGAAGTCCACCATGAACCTTCATGTATATTCCGTATCTAGATCCCCATAGAGATACGTAGTGACCACATTCGTAAGCTGTATGATCAGTTATTCAGAAACTACCAAACTGACAGGGTCAAGAAGAAAAATATTGGCCTTGAGAAATAGCAGCCGAGGACTCGACCACGTCCAAATATAGAAGGAAGTTCAAATCCTCCACAACCAAAAATTTGTGAAGCACCAATGAAGAAGAAAGCCAGAGAAAGGCCATGGAAGAAGAAAGCCGAAGGAAGGCTATGGAAAAAGAAAGCAAGAGCGAACATATCTTCACCAAGGCACTTCCAAGATCAAGACTTGAATTACTACGAGATTGCTCAGAGTATCATCAATGTGCATTAAGGAGGAGTGTTGAAAGTTAATGCACATTGATCATCTAAAATAATCTACATCAATCTAAAGAAGTCTGGAGCGAAGGCCGTCTAATTTCACACGAAAACCGGAGAGTGAAAGATACGTGATTATTGACTTTAGACTAAACTCTACATATCTTCTTATAATAGAGAGTTTTTAATACACTGACGTGTACTTGCACCAACATAAATACACGGTTGGATAATATTAATTACATATTTTGATTAATAAAAAAAAAAGTGAAATCCACAATACTCATTTTATAATCCACACTTTATGTTTTGTTTTTTGATAACTTCAATTTTATTTTTACTAACTTAAATTAGTATTTATAAGCAAAAACTTTATAACCATTTGCAACACTCCTATTATAAGAAGATGTAGACTAAATAACATATTTTTACTTAGTACTCCTATTATTAACTTTAGACTAAACTCTACATCTTCTTATAATTAAGTAAATTTATTAACTTTCAACACTCCTCCTTAATGCACATTCATGATACTCCGAGCAATCTCGTAGTAATTCAAGTCTTGATCTTGGAAGTGCCTTGGTGAAGATATGCTCGCTCTTGCTTTCTTAAAAGCTGTACTATTATTTTCTCCCATCTGCACAAAAGAAGAAGAAAAAAGGACCGAAAACAGAGCCGTAGTACATAGATGATAGATCTTGACTATACCTTGCTTTGACCATGCCGTTGAAATCCTCCTACATAAACCTTCATCAGGATAATATATTCACTCATTCCATAAAAACCTTAATTTAGCTAGCTCGTTCTTTGATTCTGAAAGCAAATGGGCGATTCAACCCCTCTTCTCTGCGAATCCAACTCTGCCGAGTCAGAACCCCCTCTGCGACAAAAACACCTTCCCTCCCTCGACTCCGCCATCGAACTTTGCATCGGAGATTTCGGGTGGGCACAGTTCCTCCAAGCCATCCTCGTCTCTTTTGCGTGGTTCTTCAACGCCCAGCAAACCTTCATCACCGTCTTCACAGACGCCCAGCCCGCGTGGCACTGCACTCAACAGCTCACTGACATCCCGTGCTCATGCAACTCATCATTCTCAAACATTTGCCAACTTCCCGAGTCCAAATGGGACTGGGATCGGCCCAAACACACCTCTGTAATCTCCGAATAGGCCCTCCAGTGTCCCGGGTCCGTCGTCGCCGGCCTGCCGACCTCCTCCTTCTTCATGGGTGCTTGATCGGAGGACTCGTCCTCTCCACACTCGCCGATTCCTCACTCGGCCGAAAAAAGATGCTCTTCCTCTCGTGTCTCATGATGTCTTTCACCACCCTCCTCACGGCCTTCTCCACCAACATATGGATCTATTCCTTCTTAAGATTCGTCACCGGCTTCGGCCGCTCCACCATCCAGGTCAGTTAGCGCTAGTCTTGTCCACCGAGCTGGTAGGCAAGCGGTGGCATGGCCAGGTGGGTGAAGTAGGTTTCTTTTGCTTCACATTAGGGTTTCTCTCCCTACCAGCTATAGCTTACACCCATCAAAGCCACTCATGGAGAACACTCTACTTCTGGACTTCAATTCCTATTCTCTGTTAAGGGTAAAAGTGTGATTTTCCAACTCAAGTTAGAGTGCATAGTATATATACCTGTAGTCCTGTAATTGATATATATCGATACAATTGCAGCCTTGAAATCCATCTTGTTCTTCAGATTTCTCTCTGTTTTTTCTGCTTCTCTATTTTTTCATAAAACTCTAACATGGCATCAAGAGCCAAGTTCGATTGGGATCGGAAATCCGCGCCGGCGACCTAGTTGTTCAAGAAATTCACATTCTCAATCTTTATTATGCTTATGATTCAAGTATATGAGAAGTGTGATTCAAGCTTTTTCAGATAAGTTCATCTTCGTGGTTTTGATTTTGGATTTTGTTAATATTGTTTAGATTTATTAATAATTTCTACATCGAAGCTTTGGATTTGTGTTTTGAGTACTGTATTACTGATTGAAACAAGTTATTCATGGAGATTTGTTAAAGATCGAGGAAAAGTGAAAAAGAAACCTAGAATTCTAGACGTTCAGACTATCATCAAGGACACCAATCAAGATTAGTGAAATTTGCTGATTCTTGCAAATATTAAGTGAATCATGGTGGAAATTTGATTGAAGAAGACTGGAACTGTCTTGGAATTTTTTGGGATAATTCTCTTTGATTCTGCATTTGGGCATTTTTGTATGAGAGGAGTATATGTTGATTTTGGACTCCTATTGAAGAATTCTACTAAGATATTACGAAGTTTTCTGCCAATTATTGAAGGTTGTTGAGTTTTGTGATGAATATTTCAGTTACTTTTCCATATTATAGTTACTCAGGTTTTGGAGTTGGTTGCCTCCTGCTTATTCCTATTTTCTTTGCTTTTCTACATTAAAGGAATCATAGTTTCAGCCTTTGCCACCTTGAATCATGTATCAGAACAATGAGCTACAGCTTTCTCTACTCTCCATTTCAACAATGCAATCACTGTTCGCTTGGATGACACTAATTACGTAACTTGGAGATTTATGCTCGAGTCAATGTTGGTAGGGTGTGATCTAATGGGATACATTGATGGGTCTATTCCGTGCCCTCCACAATACAAAACAACAAAAGATGGTAGTATTACCTCAGAGCTTACCTAAGAGTATAAGGCTTGGAGGAAGAATGACTCTGCTTTAATGACATTACTAGCTAGTACTTTGTCCCTTAATGCTCTTTCTTTTATTGTTAGGAGCAAAACTTCAAAAGATGTCTGGTTTTCGCTTTATGAGAGGTATGCTAAACTTTCAAAGTTCAAAACTTTCGAGCTCCAAACCTCAATGCAGAAAATTCAGAAAGGTAAAGATAGTATAGACAAATGTATGGAACGTTTTAAAACTGTTCGGGACCAACTCTCTGTTTCTAGAGTTTTCATTCCTGATGAAGATATAGTGTTTTTGATCCTGAATGGATTGCCTGTTGACTTTGCGGCCATTAAGACTATCATCAGAGCTCGAACAACGCCAATATCTCTAAGCGAGCTTTGCACAATGTTATTGGATGTTGAGTCTGATATTGTTCAAGAATCAAGATCATTTGCTTCTGCTCCCGTGCTTGAGCACAAAGCACTACCACTGTCTTCTCGTACAGCTATGATTGCACAAAATATTCTTGCCAATTCATCTCAAAGTATGCAATATGGGATACCAAGTACAGGGCCATCATCTCAAGCAATCTTTCTATCCCATTATACTGGATATTATTCAATGACACATGCTCTACACTCTGCTGCATCAAATGTTGGTTTCTTGCCTATTACCAATACAAATCTAATTCCAGGTATACCTTCTTATAATCATTGCAATACGTCATCTTGTGCCTCCAATGTTCATCATTATAATGCTCCACCACCTAACTCTACTACACATTTTGGGATACCACATAATAGTATGATATCAAGTTCAATTCTTAGTATGCCTAATGCTCCCCCAAATTGTCAAGACTTGCTCCCATTCACTACCAATGTTGGTGTCCCGCAGTCAGTGACTAATTGTGGATATATGAGGCATAATAGTGTTGGAAATGGAAATTACTTTTCATCATCTGCTCCCTCTTATGGTTATGGACCTCAAAATGGTTCTAGCACCTCATATGTTCAACAGTCTAATCTTAATCACAATAGAGCTCAACAACATGACTTCTCTCAACAAAATGTGCAACCTGGCACATTCAACAATAGTTCTCAGCAGAATCAACAGCAAAATGATGGCTTTTCTAGTAAGGGAAAATTTTCTTCACAGGCCATGCCTTGCTCTGCATCATTGTTTGCACTTAGAAATGCAGCCTCTGTGTCTTCTGCAAACAAAAGTTCTACACCTGCCCAGGCGGCACTCAGAAATGCTTCCACCTTTAGAGAGTTTTTGCCTTCAGTGAAAAAGGTAATCCCTCAAGATGGCAATAACTCTTATGTCACTACTAAACTTCAGGGAAATGAGAATTTGAAGAAAACTGATGCCGAAAGATAGTTCAAGGTAATTTTGCTTGTGAAACTGATATGGATGTTGGAGCTGCTGCTGAAAATCTCAGTAAGAGTTGTCAAGAAGTTGTTAAGGGTGTTGACGGGGATGATAGCAAGCAGGAGGATATAAGAGTTGACAAAATATGTGTACAGTAGGTCTATGAACAAAGTAGATACCAAGGAGTTGGATCATCTGCGGCAAATATTGATGTTAAATTCAAATAAGGAAGCTGAGGGCAGTTTGCAGCATGCTCTCCTCAAGAAAATTGAAGCTTTGCCAACACCAAGAACTTTGTTCCGCCCTTCAACTCCAGACATAAATCTAATGAATTGTAGACAAGCTTGTGGGTCTACGAATATGTGGCGATTACTTCCCCTTATTCCTCCTGGTTGACACAAGTTGCTGCACTCTTCTAGCTTTTTCTTTTCTGCTGCAATCTGATGTTCGTATCACTCCCATCAGCTTGAGGGGGGCTGTTAAGGGTAAAAGTGTGATTTTCCAACTCAAGTTAGAGTGCATAGTATAAATACCTGTAGTCCTGTAATTGATACATATCAATACAACTGCAGCCTTGAAATCCATCTTGTTCTTCAGATTTCTCTCTGTTTTTTCTGCTTCTCTATTTTTTCATAAAACTCTAACACTCTCTTTTACTCCATTCTCGTCCATTTCCTGGTCCGAGAATCGCCCCGGTGGCTATTCGTCCAGGGCCGCAAAGAAGACGCCATCTCAACCCTAAAATGTATTTCACCAAGCATAACCATGAGCTTCTCGAGCTTGTCGTTCGAGCAAGAGACTTCTAATGTGGATCTCTACTCTGCAATCGGGGTTTTGGTAAAGAGAAGATGGGCTTTCCGGAGACTCTCCTCGGTTATGGGAACCGGGTTTGGAATTGGAATGGTGTACTACGGCATGCCGTTAGCTTTGGGGAGCTTGAACTTAAACCTTTACTTGAGTGTCACGTTAAACGCCTTGTCCGAGCTACATGCTCCTTTAGTCGCTTTTTTCCTAATTGGGAAACTGAACAGGAGAAGCTCGCTCCTGGTTTTCACTTTTCTCAGTGGGGCTTGTAGCATTCTCTTGGTGCTAAAAGGTTTTAATCCTTGGGCAGAGTTACAAATCCGGTTGGAGCCTGTGTCTTTCTTTAGTGGTTGTTCAGCCTTGAATGTGTTGCTTATATTCACGATTGAGCTCTTCCCAACGTGCGTGAGGAACTCGGCTCTCTCGATGGTGAGGCAGGCGTTGGTGTTGGGAGGAGTTTTCAGCCCTATGCTGGCGGCGGCGGGGAGGGCAAACGGCGGGGTTCTGTCGTATGGGGTGTTTGGGGTTGTGGTGGGGGTTTGTGGGTTGTCTGTTGTTTGTTGTTTGTTGTTTGTTGTTTGTTTGCCGGAGACCAGAGGGAGAGGGATTTGTGATACAATGGATGAGTCTACTAATTGCAATGCGGTTCCGCTTGTCGTCTAGAATATATGTCCGATGATTCAGGATCACTAGCTAGTTGCCTAGTTTGTCTTGTAAGGCTGGACAATTAAGGTTGAATTTTTGTATGGTGGATTTGTCTAGTGATAATAAAGTGCAAGTACAAGTGTGAGTGAGTAGGATTATTTTATCATTAGGAATTTCTAGTGCTTCATATGTGTCATTCAGAGCTTTGTTTTTCATCTACATGAATTTTTGTAATGAAAAACTAGAACTTTGTTAATAAATACTTATAAGTTTGTGTTATTCTATTCATGTTTGTTTGGCCAGTTTGGAAGAACTGCAGTTCTAACGGCTCTGTTAACGAGGTTCTCTGGAGCTCGGATAGTATGCCAGAGTACATGAAACGAGTATTTTTCGAATTGGATTGTGTTCAAATTGGTTCACGGACGGAGTGCACACCCAAAATAGAAAAATTATTGATATGAGGATTTTCTTTCCAATCTTGTGTTCTTAATTAATAACTAATACCAAATATCTAAAACTAATCCTTTTTATAAAGATTCTGCATGGGTAGTACAGTGTGTAATTATCTACAAACTACAAAGTAAGACGAATCTTAGCTAACCATGCACCGACATTGTTGAACCAATCCTCAAAAAAAAAAATTAAAGAATTTGTCCAGTGTCATTGAATAGAAGTTGTGTAAGAGAATGAAACAAAAGCAGGTGTATATATATATACAAACATTAACAACACTAAATGAGATGAAGTGGCCCTTTTGTTGTTTCTTAAAATTATGGATAATATGCAATATTGATCTTATCACAAGTTTCACATCCAGCAAAAAAAAAAAAATTATTGGCAAGAAGACTTACAATGAGAAAGAAAAACCACAACAAACACCTCCTTCCAGCTAATTCAAATGAAATATTGGACACACAGAAAGGGGAAGAGAGTAAAACCAAATTCTAGGATTTGACCAATTATAGCTAAATTTGCTAGATGATCAGCTACAAAATTTGCTTCTCTAAAAATATGTCTAAAAGATAATATCTTGAAATTGTTGAGCTAGATGTTGAAATCTCGAATTAAAATTTTACGGAGGATATTTGCTTTGCCCTTAACGCAGTCAATGAGAATCTTGGAATCCCCTTCTGCAATGATATGAGTGACACCCTGTAACAGAGCTGTATGAAGTTCGTCTCTTTTTTTTGGCTAAAATATAATTGGAGAGAGCAGAGCCTCCCAAGTATGAAGTTCGTCTCTTAAGGCAATAGCTTCAGCTATAAGGGTACCCCCAAAGCGAGCCTATCGTCCTGGAAGCTGCAATTAATGGATTTCCCGTAGAATTGCTGATAACAAATCCAGTGGATCAAAGCTTTCCCATTTCTAACTGAACCATCAAAGTTTAGCTTAAGAAAGTTATCATTGGGAGGGATCCATCTAATCAAACGATTAATAGAAGGATGATTTACTTTAGTACGTCTATTAGCCTTATAATAAGAGCCACCTAAACGAAAAGCTTCGAACCAGCAATCAACTGGGTTAGCATTCTTTTGTTGAAAAACAACCTGATTCCTAGAGTTCCAGATTGACCAGAAAATCATAAGAACCTGACCAAGAATCTCATCATGAAGCTTACTATGATGAAGATGAACTAACCAATCTATGAGAGAACCATTCCAATTAAGAGGATTATAAGACTGATGTTGAGACCAAACCTGAATAGCAAAATGACATCTTCTAAATAAGTGATCCATATTTTCTACATCACAATGACAAAAAGGACAGTAAGGAGAAATATTAGGATTGTAAGAACTAATTTTATCTCGAGTACTAATTTAGTTTCTAATAGGGGACCGTAGAAATAATATCTTTCCAGGAAAGCATCTATTAGGGGAGTAGATGACAATTACGTACGTGATGGCATGGAATTACTCCATTATTTTTCATTTCAAGGAGTGGAAATGTTTAATTACGTAAATCAGTTGTTATGTATTTAGTGATATTTTTGCATCTTATTTGAATATCCTGATCAAAAACAATATCTAGGAGGATAGAAATTTGTTCTCTTCTTTCCATCTAACAAATTTGTGTATTTACGTGCTGGCCTTCGTGTTCACTAGCAAGGATTCTAAGTTCATGTCTAATGAGTTATTATTAATTTGATGTGTGTTCGGTCACTTGAGGTTTATGGTATAATATTGACGATGGTTAAAACCTCGAGAGCTTTAATGATTCCAAACCCTTAAATGATCGATGCTGAAGAAAATTCTGTAGTGATATGATATTTGTTATACATCCAGATGGAGAGAGTAAGATACCGAGAGAAAAGAGAGAACAAAACATTGGAATTGGGGAGCAAATGCAGTGAGGGCCAAAGATCCCGCTCAATCACTTTCAAGGAAATCAAAACTATATGCAAAACCTTTGAAAATATTTGGCAGACTAAATGCAAGGCCTTTATTTGTTCCTTGCATATCCTTCTAACTAAGGACAGGGTATTTTTGTTGAGACGTGAATAAAGTTGGTAGTTATTGAAGAATAGAAAGCTTGAGTAATTGTGCTTATAGGATCGATTAGACCAAGCATGAAGCTCCACCGATCTGAGCCAAAGGGTTACAGGAGATGACAGTGATCACACTCACTCTGCAACTCTTTGCCGACATGATAACGATAACGATAAGCATGCATGATTTTGCCTCACACGGCAAACATGTTTTTTTTTCCTCAATATGAGAGTTAGAAGAGTAAGAGTATTCTAAATAAGGGAAAAGAAAGCAAACCAGCTTAATAAAGCACGCATATTATTGGATGACACAGAGCATCAGATCTTTAAGACTTAATCTGTCATGAAGATTCAAGGACTTGATCGGAATCTAATCTAGCCAATTAAGACCCAGGGGATGTCAATATTGAACAGCATTGATACTGATGCAGGGAGGAACATTGATTACCAAGAAAATAACAGGGAGATGACTGAGCACCACATTGCAGCAACGATCCCTATATTTTTTACTTATACAGGTACAGTTTGATGCCAAAAAAAAAAAAAAAAAAGAAGAAGAAGAAGCTACAAGTATGAACTGTACAAATAGAGCTGGCTTTGAGCCTATAAATTACACTTGAGCAAAAGTTTGTCATATAAAAAAACTAGCAACGTGTTCGCATCCCTATATTGTGAGATTAATGAAAACTGAGTCGACTAAAAAGAACAGTGTATTTTTTAGACATATAATAGTGGTGGTCTAGTTATTTTTTCAATTTTTCACTTTTGTCTATTTATATTTTATTGGCTCAATTTGATAATTATGTTATGTAAAGCTATTATGGGCACTTTAAAATATGGTAAAACCCTTTGACACAAAAAAAAACGCCTCCATTTGTAGTAGTAGAGATAAAGTAAAACATGCATCTTTATTGAGAAGTTTTATATATACACCCTCAATTACTTAATGCACTCCCTCTATATTTTTTTGTCATCAAACTTTCATGTACACCCCTCCTTATTAATAAATAAATATAAACAAAGAAGAATTCACAAAAAAAAAAATATATATATATATCAAAATATTAATTAAATATTTTCTTACAAATCTTTTAATATAAAAAAAATAATAAAAAACTCTTACAAGTTAAATTTTCTCCTTAGCTTCATGATACAATCGATCTCTCTTCAAGATCGTACGTGAACGTTAATGACAGATGAAATCATTGTAGTCCACATGAAGAATTAGCAACCAACCAAATTGGTTGAAACATATTGACAGAGGTTACAAAACCATCAAATATATCTTGGATACATAAACACATATCATTATCAATCACTTCATTTGCAAAACAACCACCATGGCTCATTCTTTACCGATTTTAATATTGATCATGGCTATATGGACCACGAAGATATTGACATATTGAATATTTTACAATCTTAGAGGCATCAAGTTTTTCAATTTGAAGAACAACAAAGGTAAGAAAGTTAAGTTATTCAATCTTCTAGTGATATACCAACTTCATTGATGTGAGAAAGAAGGAAGGTAATTTGTAATTACCATATTGATATGCGCCGGAATTAATTAGCAATTATTCCAAAATAAATCAAAAAAATTATAGTAGAAGAATGTATTAAATAAAAATATATAACACATAGCAGACCTATTTTTTTTCCTTCAAGTTTTTCTCATTTATTTACTTTATGAGAAGGGGCATAGATGGAAGTTTAATGAAAAAAATGAGACAAAAAAATATAAGGGACATTATGTAATTGAGGGGGTGAAGTTAAAATTTTTCATCTTTATACCACAAAATATGTCCTGCAAAAAAAATAATAATGAAAAGAGAACTAGCGACCAAAAATTTTGTCATCAAAAACCATCCATAAAAAAAGTGCATCTTTATGCGATGGAAGAGAAGTTTTAAATACACACCCCTAATTACTTAAGAATAATTCTTAGGTTGCATATTCACCCCATTGTCGATTAACATACTTTTTCTTAATAAATTTATAATCCAACGGTCCATATCTTAAATAAGCCTTTAAAGATCATCTCTGTAAAAAATCAATCGAATCAGAAATTGTTTAATTATCTAATTGAATCAAACAAATGGATGGTTCTAACAACGTACACTTACTACTATTATGATGAACCGTCCATGTATTTCATAGAAATTAATAACTAAAAGTTCTTCAATTTGATTGGTTTTTTACAGAGCTAATCTTTGTATTACGTTATACAACATGAATGGTCGGATTAGAAAATTATAAAGCTATTATGCCTTAATCGATAATGGGGGTGAATATGCTCATTCAACCAAGGGGTGAACTTAATAATTGTTCCTTACTTAATACATATTCTTTACTTAATACACCTACCATTTAAGTTTTTCATTCTAATATTTTACTAAATATGCAACCCAAATTACCTAAAATATCCTTAGAATAAAAAATCATGAAATACACTATTATTTAACTACATTAAGGCTACTATTTAATTTGATTAGTATATATAATTGACCGTATTAATTACTTCTGTTAGTTATCGGGAAATCCATACGGATTCATTATTGTTCCCTTCAAATAGATGCTTAGAAATAGGTTTTGTACTATTTGAGTTCTCATTCACCAAACACGGAAACATCCTTTTTTTTTTTTTTGAAATAAATTTCATTGAATCAATTAACGATTACAATCGTTTCAAATGACATCCCTTATAAATTCGGGAGCTATGACAAACCAAGTTTGACTATCACTATTTCTTAAAGCATGAGAAGCAAATCCATGAGCTACTGTATTTGCCTCCCTTGGTCAAGGGAACAGCCTATTGATCAAGTATAAAATTTTGAGTCGAACATACAGTTTTGAATCAGTAGTTTCTCTACAATGGCAAAACTATGAAATTGTCATTGGATGGTCAAACAAATTAAAAATTACAGAGTTTTATGCCTGCAATGTTTTATATTAGAGCATTTTTAGCAGACTCTCTATTTTGGCTCCTTAGCTATTTTGGAGAGCATGTTTAGCTTTTTATCTATTTTAGCAGCTGCACCAGACTCCTAAATGGCTGTCTATTATAACTTTTAGCTATCTCGCTCCTAAATATAGAGAGCGAGATGAGGCTCTCTATAATTTAAAACATTCTTTTTAAGTTATTTTGTGTAATTTACAAATACATTTAAACTATTTAATCTTCATTTAAAAAATAATATAAATTCAAAACTAGCTAAAATAGAGAGCATTGATCCAAACGTATTTCTAAAGTGGCTAGCTAAAATAACTTTTTAGCTACTTTTGCTAAAATTTGACTCAAAAATTACTAGCATTGCTAAAGGTGCTCTTAGATAATAAATTGACTAAACTTGTAGGAGAAAAAATAAACTAAAAAGTGGGAGTAAAGTGATATGTTTTAAAAATATTTAATGTCATTGATTTTGAAATTCTAAATTATAGGGTCTCTCGTCCCAACTAAGTACAATTTATTTAAGAAAAAATTAAATTAGATAGTTTCTAACTTTATTCCTGTTTTAAATGAGGATGCCATTTATAGAAGTTCATTGTGTCTATAATTATAGAATAATAAAAGGAAGATATGATTATTATTATTTTTCTTCTGATACATAGATATCTATTTTGGTCATTTAATCTACCTATAAAATTTTGATTTGTGTTTAAGAAAAACTGAAATTGGGAGAGAATTGAGTCGTACTTTCATTGATAATAGAGGTCGGCCTCTTTATATAGAGGATTACAAGACATAGAATCAGAGTTGTACAAGGAAAGATAATCGTACAATTAATTGGATATATATCTATGAATATCTCGGAGAATACATCTAATTTAAAACTCTATTACAACTAGGTCAAGTAACCTAGAGTTTGGGCCAAACACATATTCTGGATTTACTTGAACACTCCCCCTTGTGTCACCCAAACGTGGTGCTCCTCTCATTGCCTCATTAAAAACTTTGCCAAGTAACAAAAACCCAGTGGGACAAAAATAACCTCGGTCGAAGGGGAAAAAGAGCACAACACACACTTCATGTTTCGAGACCATACATGTAGACATCTCCCCCTGATGTCTGCATCTCCCCCATATGACAACAATCATGGGAGGTCGGATAACTTCCGCAAACGCTACTACCAATTACATGTTTCTCGAAAGTGGAATTTAGGCAATGATTTAGTGAGCAAGTCTGCCACACTGTCCTCAGATCGAACCTAGTTCACTTTGATCTTGAGGAGAGTCTGTTCTTGCTGATTATGCTTCATGTTGTCGCATTTGATGTAGCCTTACTTCATTTGTTCAAAACAAGCAATATTATTCTAAATGCTCGTAGGCTCATCTGTGGTAGACTTCAAACCACAATTGCTTTAAACATGCGTAATTATGGATCCAATCCATATACATTCACGAACCACTTCGTGAAGAGCAATAATCTGTGCATTGTTCGAAGATATAGCGACTAGGGTCTATTATGTAGACCTCCAATATATCACGGTCTTTACCCAAGGTGAACACTTAACAAATTTGTGTGGGTCAGAGAGATACCTAACATCAGCAAAACCTTCAAAAGCACATGTTGTTTTGGGATGGGGATAGAGGACACATGCCAGTGTTGGCGGCGTTCCTGGTGTGTGATGGGTTCGAATCCATCGTCTCTCTGTAGGGATAGAACAAGCCCACATCAATCGTACATCTCAAGTACCGAAAGATATCTTTTACACCAATCCAATGGCGCCACTTTGGCGCAAAGCTATATCTAGCTAATAAGTTCACTACAAATAAGATGTCCAGTCTAATGTTGGTGGCGCCACCAACATGGCCAAAAGTATTGCCTCCCTCTCTCTTTCCACGTTGACCTATTCGATTCCGTGTTCGCCTATTTTGGCTGTTACCTTCCTAATTAGAGCAATTATATGGACCAAAACGTCCAGAAGTATCCCTAAGATTAGGGTTTCGCTCTTGGTGCCCTCTTTTAGGGGCGCGACTATAATTGGATTCCAGAATATGCTCTGTTTCCAAGGATCTCGAATTATAGTTCTTCACAAGGATGTTGTCATGCTTTTCAGCGACATTCATAGCTCTAATGAGCTCATGAAACCTTGTGATCCGTCCTGCAGTAACATCGATTCGATAGTTCTTAGCAACCATAATGTAGAGATGGGGAAGGTAGAGAGAGTTTTCTCAATCAACATCATATCTGTGATCTCTTTACCACAGAATTCCATTAAGGATTTAATGCGGAGTGCTTCCGAGTTGTAGTCAAGAACTTACTTGAAATCACATAAGCGGAGGTTATGCCATCTCACTTCTAGGTCGAGAAGCAGGGAGTCACGGACATTGCCAAATCTTTCTTCGAGTGAGACCCACAGCCTTATGGGGTCTTCTTCATTCATACACTTGTACTGGAGCGAATCATCCATATGACGAGTCATTAGGATGATGGCTTTTGCCTTATTTACCTCTAAGGCTGCTCTATTTGCTTCCAAACCTTGAGCTTGCTTAACAGTTAGCACGTCCTGGCTAGGCTCGAGAATCGTATCCAGGATTCCATCGGCCTTGAGATGCTGGCGGACATCACGAAGCCACCTGTTATATCCAGAGCCACTTGTTCCCAATGGAGCAAAGTCCAATTTGTTCAAGTTACTCATCCTGAAAGAGAACAAGAAAAAGGGTTAGTTTCAGAGCAAAAAAACTACCACGAAAACATATAAAATTTATGAGCGTAATCGCTTCCAAGAGGTATTCGATTAGATCGAAACAATGACATAAGTGGTCGATCATAAATTCTCTACAAACTCTAAGTTTGGAGATCTCAACAAGCTCCAAGCTTGGAGTGAGTACGAACCCCAACAGTTCGGCTTAATTAGGTCTCCCCTATAATGAAGAAAGGGGGGTAGAATAAGGGAGTTTGCAAGTGCCCGAGAAAAAGAAGAGAAATTGAATAAAAACTCAAAAAAGGGGAACGTTTAGTAAAAAAATACCTTGAAATCGGCCAGAAAAAGTCGACGGAAATGGTTGGAAAAGTCGGGCAACGGTGGCCTGAAAAAGTTGCCGATGGTGACGTGTTGCCGGAGCTGACGTGGCGAAGCGTTGCTGACGTAGTGTTGTTGACGTGGCGCCGGAGGTGGGTTTCTGGGCTTCTTCTTCCTTCTTTTTTTTGTTTTGTTTCGGGTCGTGTCTCTTTGGGCTGCACCTGTCTGTGTTCTCTCTCTCTCTCTCTCTTTCTTTTTTTTTTTTTCTCTTCTACCGGTTTTTCTATAGGAAGTTGTGGTGGTCAGTTTTGTTTTTTTAGACCGGTTTTTATTGTGAGGTTTCTGGTTCCTAAATCCTGGGATCGAGAAGGTACTACTGGAAAATTTTGGTAGCAATCTGAGGTCTGGAAGGTGGTGAACCTGTGGAGTATTTGCTGCGGGTGGTTTGGAGCTTCAGGTGGCCTGTTAGGTAGGTTTCCGGCCAGTTCTGGTGGTTCTGCTGCCAGTTCTGGATTCTTGGGGTCGAGGGCTTCATGTTATGTGGCGAAGGCAGAAAAGGTTTCAAGGTTTTGTATTCAGATTTAGGGTTTTAGCTTCTTGAATCAGGGTTTGATTATTTGTTTCAGGATTAGGGCGTCGTGCTGATAACATGTTTAAGAAAAACTGAAATTGGGAGAAAATTGAGTCGTACTTTCATTGATAATAGGGGCCTCTTTATATAGAGGATTACAAGACCCTATTACAAGCAAAGATAATCAGAGTTGTACAAGAAAAGATAATCATACAATTAATCGGATATCTATGAATATCTCCGAGGATATCTCTAATTCAAAACCCTATTACAACTAGGTCAAGTAACCTAGAGTTTGGGTCAGACACATATTCTGGATTTACTTGAACAATTTGAAATATAAAATAATAGGGATGTGTATTAAGTAGTTAGGGGTGTGTATGTAAAATTTCTCTCGATGGAAAGGACCTCACATGAAAAAATAAAATAAAAAATAAAAAAAGAATAACGATGCATAGCACTTATCATTAAAAGTAGTAGTGGTAGTAGCAATAGTAGTAATAGTAATAACAACAACAACGCATTTTGTGACGAAGTATACGTCGAAAAAGTCTTCTCATAATAAAAATAGAAAATTACTCATAAGTGTCATTTTGAAACTTTAATTAGCCATAAAGCCACCTAAATTTTGTTGTACAAATAAGGCCACCTGCATTCCCAAATTATTTCTTTCTTGACAATTTTATCCTTCCTAACAGACCCAATTCCATCGATCTGTGATCGCTTTCTCTCTTCACGGTCACAGTTTCTCTCTCTCTCTCTCTCTCTCTCTCTCTCTCTCTCTCTCTCTCTCTCTCTCTCTCTCTCTCTCTCTCTCTCTCTCTCTCTCTCTCTCTCTCTCTCTCTCTCTCTCTCTCTCTCTCTCTCTCTCTCTCTCTCTCTCTCTCTCTCTCTCTTCTCTTTCTCTGCTCCCCCTCTCTCCCTCGTCGATCACAGATCTTCACGTCTTGGTCTCCGCCTCCGATTCCTGCGAACCTCCTGCACGGTGCTCTCTCTCTCCTCGATCACAGATCTTCACGTCTCGGTCTCAGCCTCCAATTCCGGATAGCACCAACATGGTGCTCTCTCTCCTCGATCACATATAGATCTTCACGACGCCGGCGTGATGGTGCTAGTTCACTCTAACTCCACTACCTTATGTCTGTTGATGACCGAGAGGATCCAGCTCCGGCGACCGGAATTGGATTGGTGAATATGAACAATTCGGCCGAAATGACCCCGCTCCACCGTTTTTGTTCGATCTGATGCTCTTCGATCTTCATCAAGTTCAAATCTATGAGATTTTGTGCGAATTTTTTATTTGAATTCCCCTGAATTTCAATCGTGCAGAAGATGACGGCGACGAAGAAGCTCCCATTGAAGCTACCTTACTAGAGGCAAACTCAGATCTCTCTTATTCCCTACTCTGAAGATCGGAACGTTGCAAGAGGTCTTTTCACTCAATTCTGGCGTGCAATTGTGCTCGGAAGAAGCGAGTGTTGGAAAAGGAGATTGACAGTGAAAGACTACGGTAACAAAGCACCAATTTCAGAATTACAATTTCAGTAGATGTTTGATATGTGCATTTGTTTTCTTAATATGTCTAGAATTACTAGTTAATTTTGTGATTTTGATTAATTGGTGGAACAGAGCTATCAGATGCTATTTTAAATCATGTTAATTGAGAGTTTGTAATATGATGCTACTTGATTAATCCGCAAGTACAATACCATTTCAAATCATGTTGAGCAATCGAGAGTTTGTAATATGATGCTACTCTAAACTTAATTTAGAATTTTGTCAGACTTCTTATATGTTGTGAATGAAATTGGATCTTAATTTTATGCCTCATTGTTCAATTTTGATGCTATGGTATTTGTGTTTGTGTTAATTTGTCAGTTTGATATTTGGATTCAAATTTTGAGCCCATGACATGGCGTAATCAAAGAATACACCTTGAACCTATGATGTTATTTTCTTAGTTAGTAGGTGTTGTGGAGTGTGGCATGTGAATATCTATTGACTAGTTGTTCTTGGTCTCGGATGATTTGGCAAAATTTGTGCCTAATTGGAGTTGTATTTGGTTGAAGTCAGACAATTGTGATTCAAGCATTTGACATTGTAAATTGTTTTGATGTTTTGGAGCAGCTTTTTTATTGGTAGGTAATAGTTTTGGAGTAGCATTGGTATTGGTAGGTAATAGTTTTTCGAACATTAGGAGTAACTTTGTTAGTCTATAGTAATAGTTTTTTCAATCTTTGGGAACAATTTTTGTTCTATTTGATAGTAGCTTTTGGTGCTGGTGAAGGTAGTTTTTGGCATTGATTATAGTAGTTTTTGTTGTTGGTGACAGCAGCAATCTGCTAATGGTATCCGTAGCTTTTCTTGTTGGTTGCAGTAGCTTTTGGTGTTGATGACATTAACTTTTGGTGTTGTTAAGAATAGCTTTTGTTGTTAAGAATAGCTTTTGGTGATAGTGTTTTTTTGTTGCTGGTGACAGTAGCTTTTGTTTCTTGTGACAGTAGTTTTTGTTGCTGGTGAGAGTAACTTTTGTTTCTGATGTTGGTGACAGTATTTTTTTTTTGTTGGTGAGAGTAGCGCTTAGTGTTGCTGAGAGTAGTTTTTGTTGCTGATGACAATAGTTTTTGTGACCTCGTCGGAGAACTCATTAGAGTAGCTTTTGTTGTTGGTGACAGTAATATTTGTTGTTGGTGGGAGTAGCTTTTAGTGTTAGTGATAGTAGTTTTTGTGACCTCACATAAGATCGCTATAAATTTCATCAGAGTAGCTTTTGTTATTGATGACAGTAGCTTTTGTGACCTCGCCGGAGGTTGCCGGAAATCTCACTAAAGTAAATTTTTTTACTAGCGACAGTAGCTTTTGTTACTGGCAGTAGCTTTTGTGGTCGCCGAAGTTCACCGGAGTTGACCGGAGACCTACCGAAGTTGACTGGAGACCTCGCCGGAGAGGAGAGAGAGAGAATGATTGTTGACTTTTTACTCTAGTGGCATTTATGTAAATATGTTGGTTTTATATCTAAAATATAACACAATTTTTAATCTAGTGGCCTTATGAGGGAAAAAAACTAGTTGGTGGCCTTATGACTAAAAAAACATTTAACAATGCACTTATATGTAATTAACTCTTATTTAAATAAAATATTAAAAAAACCTCACCCCACCCCACCCATATCAGCTTGTTGAAATAGTTATATATACCGAAATGTTTCAAGCATCTCCAAACTTGAGTCCTTGAATTCTAAGGTCAGCCCTGTATACAGAGAATGCATCTTTATACAAATACAAACCTCTCAGACAACCAAAGTCAACAGATCGATGTTAAAGGCTAAAAGAGCATTCGAAGAAAGGCCTTTTACACAGTTGGGGGACGACTAAGATCAGATAAACTTGAAGTTAGCCTCTGGAAGCACATGATCCAAGAATAATCTGCATTATCTGAATGATTGTCAATAATGCAATTTCTTAAAACACAATCGATGAGGGATCAAGAGTTGACGAAGTTGCATTGATGTTTATTATGCTACAAGCCCAGGCCCCAACATCCGCTTGTAATCCTTCTTGAAACTTGTGAAAATAGTGCTAAAAGGGTTGCTATATCTTTAAGCATTGTGTAAACGGATCGCAATCTATCCCACCATGCTGTCTTACAAATCCACAGCTGATCGAACAGCTCCAGCACATGAACAGAGCCCACGACCAATCCCATTCCTTAGCCGGAAATATGTGGCCATGAACCAGAGATGTGGTCAAGAAAGACAGTACAACTGATCGATTTAGCTACCATCAACAGTGAAAATGCAAATTATCACTGTGATACAACACAATTGACATAATCAGCTCATTCAGTGCAGTTACTGATGGCATTCAAACAAAAGCAATGCCATGTTGCCTGAAAATGATTTCACTAGTGCTATGCTGCATAGATAACAAATTATTACAAACAAATGCCGCGATTCTTCTTTGATCGTAGCTGAGAACAATCTAAGAGAACTGAGCTATTCTTTTGTAACAACTAAAAAATGGTACAAGTACAAAATTTCTGGGCAAAATAACTTGAACTGAAAAGTTTACAGCATCATTGACCACTTCTTTTCTGCATTATGAGGCATGTTCATCATTAAGTATTAGGAACTGACCATTCCACGGTCACTTGTAGTGCCTCGAAACCTTTTCTGTTAGCTTATCCATGAACTGGCATTTCCTGTGAAATCCCCAGCCAGGGTTGCCCTGCAAATCAAAAGTGTGTCACGAACAATAATCATGCATTACCTTTCTTCCATACAAATTTTCATAGGAAAAAAGATTCAAATACATGGGGGGGGGGGAGATGATTTCTTTGGTCTACACTACTTACTGAGTTAAAATCATCTAGTTCTGTTGCTTATGACACTAGGCCTCAAGAAGGAACTTTATCCCAAAAACTGAGTCAAATAGTCGGGTATCCTTCTGTACTGTCAAATCCAATCTACAGAACCCTTACTGGTATGGATATGCCAAACTGATCAACCTAGTCTAGTAAGTATTTCAGTGAGACAATTTTAAGCCAGCATAAACAGGATGTCCTAAGTAGGAGGCTCAAACAGGAAATCATTCTTACAAGCCAATGTGGTTATAATTAAAATAAAAACAATAAAGATAAATATATAAATAAAAACCTAAGCAAGCAACAAGCTAAAAGAAATTGGTTTCTTGTTTTTCATGATGAGGTTTTAGAATGCAAAAGGACAAAACTTTAACCTGGAGAGAAAGCACCACGCGATCAGTGAACTGCTTTACAGAATCAGGTACTTTTGCAGGAAGAGTTTTTGCAACTCTTTCCAACTCTTCTTGTTGTTTCTTTGCAGTTACCCTATCTGGTCCGCTGTACTGATCGACAATTTCCTTCAACAATGGAACTCTTTCCATTGTCTCCTTCATGGCTTCCTGATGACATCCAAGAATAGAAGTCAGAGAATAGCAAACAAATACCACCCCACTAGAAGAACTGTATATCATTTCTCATGAACATGCTAGAAGTATGAAGTTCATACAAAAAAGTTCTAAATATTAAACATTATTAACCAGTTTTAAGTTTATAATAACAAAAAAATTAATTTTTCAATCTGTCATTGATAAGTGATAACACTCAGTTGACTACAAGGAACATTTTGTTACACTGAACTAGGAGATATTAGAAGGTATTGCCTTACATAAGGAGGTTTTGGACTGGTTATCCTATGTTTGAAATGGTTTTGAACAAGGTTTAATGATCTAAAAGAACAGCAACATCCTTGCTGGCCCTTGCTATTCAGTACCACACCGGAGGAAGGGGAACAATAATGACACTCTGGAATAACCATTGAAATAAAGTTCATTTCTCTCTTCTACCATTGTCCACTTCTTCTCTATTAGCAATAGATTAAAAGTAAGTCAATCTACCTTTATTGGAAGTTTTGAATCTTTTCTGTTCTTTCAGCCGAGAATTCCCTACTTTTGAATTTCTTCAAAATTCATCATCTAGTACCGAGTATTTGTTGAAGAATTTACATGGCATGAATCCCCATTTTCCTCTCACTTTCAATTGCTCCAGTTTTGTTTTTCAAGTGTCCTACTGATACATGAATCTTGATGTTCTTTAACTCTCTTCGGTATACGTGCTGATAATTTTGAATTGAACCTTGAGTGGTATTTGCTAAAGAGCTCACTTTCTTTTCTTGTTGAAGGATATCCGATGGAGCAAGAAGATTTTCTGGATTTATCCTAGGTCTCTCTCAATATGTAGGAAAGTTGAATCATACATAGTTATGTAATTCTGGAAAGTGAGAAACAAAAGACTTATTGTAGGGAGTATTCTTCTGATTAGAAAAAGAATATCAACTATCAGTATACTGAGTCTGTTGGCTTCTGGGAAAAAAAAAACAATAGAAGTGTTCCTTAGCTGTAAAATTGAGTATCAAATCTGACCATAAAAGAATAAAAAATTGAATATCCTACTTGGTCCCCGACAATACCAAACGTAGGTTATTTTTTTAGTCTACTTTTGGTTTCTGGGACTTGATTCCATTAAAAGCTAAGCATCACTTTCTCTTACTAAATCTGTGACATATCCAGTGATGTATTCTGGGACAGAGCCTTTATATTCATGAAACTTGATGGCATATTGTGCATTAACAAGAAAAGGTAGGTACTATAGCAATCTAGTAGAGAAAATTCAAGATACAGTAATTGATGAGATTGAAAAAGTTTTCTAATTCCATGTTCCAACCCATCTAAATTCTTAATATTGGATATTTAAAAAGCAACTCCTATGAGGCTCTGAGTTATCAAAACTCAAGTACTACCAAGCAAACTCCTGTGGCATTGTAATATTATAACGTCACACAGATGAACACATAGAACTACATTGCACAATAGCAAAATCAGTTGTCAAAAATGACGCAAGAGTATAAAAATTGACGCAGTCGGATTGATAACTACCGAATGAGTCCCAAAACCTGCCAGAAATAATAACTTGCTGGTGCAGAATGTACATTTTTTTAAGTTGATGTACAGTTTATTCTCCTGTAAAGCTCCCAAAACCTGCTTCAAATGCACCAGATGTTCTTCTTTGGTCCTGCTATAGATTAGTATATCATCAAAATACACTACTACAAAGGAACCTATAAAAGGGCGAAGAACCTGGTCAGGAAAGGCTTCATCTTCTCACTCCTCTTGACTTTGAATACCCTCATATGCCATCAAGAAAGGCTTCATCTTCTCAAGTGCATCCCTGAAAGGAATAGGCGGTTTTTCATCAATATCTGGGTTTTGATTAAACTCCCCCATAAGGTACTCCGGCTCAAACTCAATCTGCAAAAACCAAGTCAAACCCCCATTACAAAACTATGATCCAAAACTAAAAAGCAAACAGCATCATTTCCTACAAAGCTAAGTAATCTCAGTTAGCAAGCACATTACATTGTTACATATATAACATAAGCTTCATATTCCAAAACATGCTACACAAAGGAATTCCATACCATACAATTGGTATCCAATGCATCGACATAAGCATCATCCAAAGGCGACGGAAGCACTTGATTACTCTTATCCTCAAATGCTTCAGTCAACTGATTCATAACTTCCGGGCCAAGCCTCCTAGCCAGCTTCTCCCCATCAGCATTGTCCCCAAGATAAAGCCCCGGCGCAATGCCGCCATCCCTGTTAGATTTATAAGAATTAGTCAGCATGTTTAGTTCGTTAATTAGGGTTACTTAGTTTCTAATTCTGCTATTAACATGCATGAGCTGTCCTAATGAGAGCAATAGATGATGTACACGTGTCTCTCATCTGTGCTCCCTCAGCTACTATATAAGGCTGTACTGTACCTGACTTTCTCATTCGGTGCAATAGATCAGCTTCTTCTTTTTCAGTTTTCTCTCTAGCTTTCATGGTATCAGGAGCTCAGGCTTCGATCTTGGAGTACTGAAAGCTCACAATTCTCATACAAATCAACTGCAAAATCTCTGTGTTCTTGTTCATACTAGCTCAGATTGAAGCTCAGATAAGTCTTTCATCATCAATCTTGAAGAAATTTCTAGTTCTTGTTCTTGAAGAAATCGTTGTGCTTTTACTTCAAATTGATACTTGTTACTTGCATTGAAGCTATAATTTTGTATTCTATGCTCTCTGTTTACACAATCATACTCAGAAACTTGTTAAAATCATCTAGATCTGAAACCTCAAAACCCTAGTTTTTGCAATCTCACCTCTGCTTCTTGTTGATATACACTTGGCTAGTTACTTAGACTCATACGATGAATTTGTTCTCATTCTCACTCAGTTCCTTCAAATTTTTCTACCAAAACCCTAGCTGTATCCTTCAGTACTTCATATCTACAATCATGACTTCCTCTACACACCAAACCACCACTCAGACTACAGTTTACCTTCCTAATATTCTCCTTGATGACACAAATTACCCCACCTGGTTGTTCTGAATGGAATCTTTCCTCAGAGGCCAGAATCTATTTGGCTTTGTTGATGGCTCGAGTCCTTGTCCACAACAATATGTGCTTGCCTCATATGGCTCTACCAACACAATATCTGTTGATTACATCACCTGGAAGACTCAAGATCAAAGCATAGTCAACATGATAGGCCAAACCCTAAGTGCTGTGGCTATGACATGTGCTGTTGGGAGTAATTTTGCTCAAGACTTATGGACTAGACTCAAGCTGGAATTTGCTGATGCTAACAAGCAAAACATTCTGCAGTTAAAGTCAAATCTTCAAAATCTAAAGAAAGGGAATGATGACATTGAGACTTATCTTGATAAAATTAAAGCTGCAAAGGATGCCCTTGAAACTGTAGGCAAAGCCTGTGAGTACTCATGATTGGCCGTAGTCTTGAGCCTGGAACAGATCCATTTCATCCAAAGGATGAGGACGAAGAGTTATTAGAGGCCAAAGTGCCCTATTTAAGTGCAATAGGCGCATTCTTGTACTTAGATCAATGTACAAGACCAGACATCTCATTTGCAGTGAACTTGTTAGCTCAACATAGTTCTGCACCAACACGCTGCCATTGGTTTGGTGTAAAGACAATCTTTTGGTACTTAAAAGGTACGATTGATATGAGCCTATTTTATCCCTACAAAGAGAAGAGGAATGACGGAAGTTTGGGAACGGACCCTATAAGGCAAAACGCCACTGTCCATAAAATCACCGCCGGCGCCGCCACCATCCATGGTGACCGACATTCTCCTCCTCCCCTCCATCAAAATGACTGTGATGTTTTGATGGGTTTTGCTGATGCGGGGTATCTCTCTTACCCTCACAAAGGTCGCTCCCAAACAGGTTATGTCTTTACCATGGGAAGCACTGCGATATCTTGGAGGTCTACAAAACAGACCCTTGTTGCTACTTCCTCAAATCATGCAAAGATTATTGTTCTACATGAAGCCGTGCGCGAATGCATATGGCTAAGGTCTGTAATTAGACATATTCGAGGAACTTGTGGGTTGAAGTCTACCACGGATGAACCTACATGCATTTATGAGGACAATGCAATTTGTATTGAACAAATGAAGTTAGGTTTCATCAAATGCGACAACACCAAGCATATATCGCCTAAGTTCTTTTATAATCAGTAACAACAATCGCTTCTAAAGATTGAAGTGAATCAAATCCGATCAGAGGATAAGGTAGCGAACATATTCACCAAGTCGCTATCTAAATCCATCTTCGAGAAACATGTGAAGAGCATCAGATTGAGAAAGCTATCCAAACTCCCATGATTGTAGTAATCAGGGGGGGATATCAACATCAGGGGGAGGCATGATGTCTACATGTTCGATCTCGAAGAGTGAAGGACATGTTGTACTCTTTTTCTCCTCCTCGAGGTTGTTTTTTTTCCTACAGAGTTTTTCACTCGAGCAAGGTTTTTAACAAGGCAACGATTGCAACGTCACCACCAAGTTTGAGCGGCACAAGGGGGAGTGTTGAAGAATGTTGACATTTAGTATGCCTTGTCAAACTAGGATTAGTTCTATGATTATAATAGGAGAGAAGATTCTAGAATTTTAGTCCTATTCAGAATAGTTTTCCTTGTATCATTAGAATATATACTTTGTAATCTCTATATATAGGGCTCCTATTATCAATAGTGGAACCCAATTTCTCCCATCAATTTCTCTCAATTCTCATATCCTAAAACTATATCCTACTTGGCCCCCGACAACACCAAATGTAGGTTAATTTTTAGCCTAGTTTTGGTTGGTCCGGTTTATTGTGGGATTTGGTTCCATTATAAGTTAAGCATCACCGTCTCTTACTAAATCTGTGACATATCTGGTGATGCATTAAAGGATAGAGCCTTTATATTCATGAAACTTGATGGCATATTGTGCATTAACAAGAAAAGGTAGGTACTATAGCAATCTAGTAGGGAAAATTCAAGATAGATACAGTTATTGATGAGTTTGAAAAAGTTTTCTAATTCCATGTTCCAACCCATCAAAATTCTTAATATTGGATATTTAAAAAGCAACACCTAAGAGGCTCTGAGTTATCAAAACTCAAGTACTACCAAATAAACTCCTATGACATTGTAATATTACAACGTCACATAAAGATGAACACACAGAACTACATTGCACATTAGCAAAATTAGCTGACAAAAATGACACAAGAGAAAGCAAATGTACCTCTCACTCCTGTTGACTTTGAATGCACTCATATGCCATCAAGAAAGGCTTCATCTTCTCAAGTGCATCCCTGAGAGGAATAGGCGACTTTTTATCGATATCTGGGTTTTGATTAAACTCCCCCATAAGATACTCCGGCTCAAACTCAATCTGCAAAAACCAAGTCAAACCAAAGTCAATATAAAACCGCCATTACAAAATATGATCCCAAACTAAAAAGCAGACAACACCATTTCCTACAAAGCCAACTAAGCTCAGTTAGCAAGGACATTCTACTGAATCCCATACCATACAATTGGTATCCAATGCATCAACATAAGCATCATCCACAGGCGACGGAAGCATTTGAGCACTCATATCCTCAAATGCTTCAGTCAACTGATTCATAACCTTAGGGCCAAGCCTTTTAGCCAGCTTCTCCCCAAGATAAATCCCCTGCGCAATGCCACCATCCCCATCCCCTTGCCTTCTCCTTCTCTCCTTCCCCTTCCTCCTCTCCCTCTTCCTCTTCCTCCTCCTCTCCCTCTCATCCTCTCTCTCTTCCTCTATCTTCCTCTGCCACCCTCACGATCAACCTTCTCTCCCTCACCTCCTCCTTGCTGCAATATCCCTATTGCCTGCTTCACCGCCTCTTCCCGGGTCAATTTCGGCTTTCGGGGCTCCCTCTTGGGCTCCACCAGAGCCCCAATCTACCGATTCTCCTCGACACTTTGGGCCGCCTGACCCGAAATGGGCCTCCCCCAACTCCGTCATCAAACCCGCCGGGCCCAATTGTAACCTGCTCAGGGCCCAGATGTTAGTTGGGCTCCTGCCAAGGCCTGTCTTGGGTAATCGGAGCAACGGTTGATCATAATGTTCCTGGGCCAGGGGACCTGCCTCCCCCCTCCCAAATACTTTTGCCAAAAAAAAAAAACCCGTCGGGCCCGAAAGGAATAAATCATGTCTTTTCAGCTAATTATACAAGATTTACGGACTACGAGTATAGACTTTGCATTAACATGTACATGTCTAACTTCACACTAGTACACATACTTTAGAGGAGTCAGATCCCTTTTCTATTCAAGAAACCTGTCAAACAAAAACGTGGGTAAAGCTCATTTCTTTGTAATGAAAGATGCGTGATTATTGACTTTAGACTAAACTCTACAGGGGGTATATTCAATCTAGATTTTAAATGATTATGTCTGACTTCTTATAATCTGTGGATTCTCTTGAATTCTGCAAAATTAATCCACAGATTATTTTAACTCCATATGGATTTATACAGATTCTAATATATTGTATTACCAAGATTTGTTTGGATTTTGATAAGTTCATACACTTTGAATATTTTCTTTTAAACCTTGAATCAAAATCAACTTTCGCACCACATTGGTGATTGGATATATCGTGCCTCTCTTAGAATTTGCTTTCCTAGCCTTGAAGATCCAATTTTTTTTTTTTTTACATTCCTGATTTCCCTTTCATAAAACAAAGGACTTTACTTTCAGTTCAATCGATAAATTAAGCAGTCAATTTCTTCACCCACTTACCATGTGAGCAACTATTATAGGTTCCACAAGTAACTATATGAAATTTTACTACAACAACATACATACATTGATATATTACTTTGATATAAGAAGTCAAATCCTTGTACTAATATTGGCAACACACAAAAGTAAAGTTCCATACGAAGAAAAAGAAAAACACAGCCGAAGCATACATCAGTTGGAACGCAATGATCATATAGCATTAGCTGAAGCTTAAAGGAGTTTAGAAACAAGAAAGCAAATGATACTTGACGATAATAGGTTAATTTGAATGATAATGGAAAAGTCGAAAACATACTGATAACCATGGTAATTGTCACAATGCCAGCTTACAAGTCCTATTCAATTTCATTGTACAATATACAATGAAATCTAACAGCTAAGACAACTTCATCAGCACCATATATTACTAGTTCAATAATACATCTCGCTTCCTCATTAATCAAAAGGTCTATTTCACTTAAATGCTTCTCGAACTTGCAATCTCTGGAAATTCTCAGTTGTCATGAACTCTTAGTGGACTTCTGAAACTACGACTGCTAGTCAGCGTCACCTAAAGAGTTTTTAAATGGTTTTGAATGCTGATGCAGAACTCATCTTGATGGTGAAAAATAAATCAAACCTTGATGATCGTACATTAATATAAGATGGATTAAATTCAGTTACCTCAGGGTTTACCCCTCGAGCTTTTCAATTCTTCTCAACCGTGTCCATTCCGTCCAATTTTGATGTTAAGTCTGGAGAAGGAAAAAAAAAAACCACTTTAAGGGCTAAAATTGTTATTTCAAGGAAAAAAAACCATGACAAAAAAAAATCTTTTTTTAATTTTTTTTTTCTCTCTCATTGAAAAAGAAGATTTTTTTAAAAAAAATTGTAATTTCAAGGAAAAAAGACACCATGACAAAAAAAATTCTTCTTTTTTTTTTTTGTCATGGTTTTTTTTTTTTAATTCTCTCTCATTGAGGAAGAAGAGGAAGAGAATTTTTTTTTAAAAAAAATTATTCTACTTCTTCTTCCCCTCAATGAGAGAGAATTAAAAAAAAATTCTTCTTCTTCAATGAGAGAGAAATTAAAATAAAATAAAAAACCATGAAAAAAAGGGCTGAAAGTGGGTTTTTTTTCCCTTGAAATGGCAATTTTAGCCCTTAAAGTGGCCTTTTTTGTCAAACTTAACGTCCAAATTGGACGGAATGGATACGGTTGAGGAAAATTGAAAAGCTTGAGGGGTAAACTGATTAAATTGAGAGGACAGGGACTAATATAAAATTACGCCCAAACCTCAGGGGGGTAAACTGAATTTAATCCTTAATATAAACACTTCAGCATCATATCCATCAGAGAGCAAGCAGAGAATCCAGTCTTGGATATCTTTGCTTATTTCAAAAGGGGAAAAAAATAATAAAAATACAAACCAGGTACAATATGATGATCAAAAGTCAGAAAATGTTGTAAATCTTCAAGGTAGAATTGTCGATCATATTTATTGTATCTGGGAAAGTTCCCAAAACTCAATATAATCAAACCACGCCAAGCTTCCTAGATGTAAAATGATTAGATTAAGAAATAAGAGTGCATGATTGAATTCAGAGTAAATGCACAAAGGTGACAAAAGTGGACAAATTTAGCTTTTCAAGGATAGTGACCAGGTTTGTAGTTCAAAGATATATGCAGTATGATGTATGACCACAGCTAGTGAAGAGGAAAGACTTGAATATTCTTGCATCTGTACTAACTAGTTCCATCACCTCAGTTTTATTTATAGATTAAAGGGAAAATCGTCCGTACAGTACCTGACCTTTGCCCCATTCTAAACTTCAGTACCTCACGTTCAGATAATATCAAAACGGTACTTGAAGTTTTGACCCCGACCGAAGAATGGTACCTGGAGCCGTTAGCTCCGTTACGGAAGCTGACAGCTGTCATATTTTGATCATTAAATGACCAATTTGCCCTTATTTTTTATTTTCCTTAATTTTCTTCATATAATAAAAAAACAAATTTTTTTTTCTGGAATGCCAGAATTGCTCCACCTTCGGCGCCCCCAGTCAGTGCCATACCTTCGTAGACTACTTCCTCTTCTTCCACCAACGACACATTGCAGACCACCCATGAACTCCTCCAATGCATTTAAATCATTCAAAGAAGATGGAAATTGGCAAATTCAGTTGAATGATTTTGTTGGCATAAGTTCCTACTGTAATTTTTGATTTGTCAGTCAATGGCTTTTTAGACGGAGACGAGATAGGAAAGAGGAAGCATGTAATGAATTCATCAAGTGGATTAGGCTGGCATCATTTGACCACAAACTAAAGTTTTGTCATGAATGGGTTTGATCAAATGGATTAGATTAAAATTTTCTTCAAAAAAAAATCAGATTGCAAGTCACAAAATGAGAGTTCAAAACATGAGCTTGGAAGCAAAACCCAACAACAAAGATGACCACCCAGAAATCTTGAACGCCCATATTTGCACAAACAAACCCAAAAGCCTTCAACTGTGAACAGAAATCAAGAATGTACGAAGGGACAGATGATTGAAATGAAGAAAACTAAGAAAGAAGAAACGAGAAGCAAGTAGGAGGTGATTATCAAAATCCTTAAAAACTCACTTCCTGCCTCACTGTTCCAATTCAAACCCAGAAACATGTTGATGACAATTATCTCAACATCGTGTGGATTGATCTTTAGAGTAGCCAATTCTTTCTCCCTCTTTATCATAGCTTCCAAATTGGCTTCTGAGGTGGCAGCGATGGAAGCCACGGCCTCCTGGAATCGGGTCGAATCGAGCTGGTGATCTTCGACGCGGTCAGTGAGTTTATCGAAGGCTTTGCTCTGTTGTTGCCTTGATCCTGTAAATTTATTCTTCGGGTCCATGAAGGCTGGGTCCGATCTGAGAGACAGGCAATGATACCGGTGGCTCCGTTGAGACCGAATTGAGATTTGAATTTGAGAGAGAGATCGAAGTCTTCGTCGGAGTTGGGGTCGGTGAAAGCTGAGTCCGATCTGAGAGAAGGCGGCGAAGCCGGTGGCTTCGTTGAGACTGAGGAGATTTGAATGAGAGAGAGAGAGAGAGAGAGAGTAACAGTAGGGAGAAAGAAAAAGAAATAGAAAAAAAGGAATTAGATAAAAAAAATTTAGATTAAGACATGAAAAGACGAATATATCCTTCAACTATCAACTTCTGTAACGGAGCTAACTGCTCCAGGTACCATTTTTCGGTCGGGGTCAAAACTTCAGGTACCATTTTAATATTATCTGAACGTGAGGTACTGAAATTTAGAATGGGGCAAAGGTCAGGTACTGTACGGACGATTTTCCCTAGATTAAATTCAATTTACCCCCCCTAAGGTTTAGGAGTAATTTCATGTTAGTCCTTGAGCTTTTCAATTTTTCTCAACCGTATCCATTACGTCCAATTTGGACATTAAGTTTGACAAAAAAAAGCCCACTTTAAAGGCTAAAATTGTCATTTCAATGAAAAAAAAACACAATGACAAAATTTTTTTTTTTTTTTGTCATGGTTTTTTTTTTTTTTTTAATTCTCTTCTTCTTCTTCTTCAATGAGAGAGAATTAAAAATAAAAAAAAATATTAAAAAAAAAAAAACCATGACTAAAACAAAAGAAGAAGAATTTTTTTTTTGTCATGGTGTCTTTTTTCCTTGAAATGACAATTTAAAAAAAAAATCTTCTTCTCCTTCTTCAATGAGAGAGAATTTAAAAAAAAAAAAAAAAAAACAGAAGAATTTTTTTTTTGTCATGGTGTTTTTTTCCTTAAAATAACAATTTTAGCCCTTAAAGTAGCTTTTTTTTTTCAGACTTAACGTCCAAATTAGACGGAATAGACACGGTTGAGGAGAATTGAAAAGCTTGAGGGGTAAACTGATTAAATTGAGAGGACAGAGACTAACAATTTTTTTTTTTTTTTTTTGACTTTGTCAAGGGGAACCCAAAGGGCTTCCTAGGCCCAAGATAAACCCCTTCGGCGCATGTGAAATGCTCCAACTGTGCATTGCAGCACAGTGCCTGACCACTTTGACAGCTTTGGGGTTCGAACCTGGGTTGGGGAGCACACCTAACTAGGCAAGAACCACTAGACCACTTGCAGTGGTTGACAGAGACTAACATGAATGGGGCTAATAACCTCAGGGGGGGTAAACTGAATTTAATCATTTATTTATTAACCCCGTAACCCCTTTTTAGCCATATATCTTGAATTTAAACAGACAAAGGCAAACCTACTTAAATTTACTTCACAAGGAGCGTGGGTATTCTGACCAATCTAAACGTTCTCCTACAAGCACAATGTAACATTTAATGACGGTAATCTATCAACATAATTGACAACTTAATTGGATGCTACCTATCCAACAAATCAAAGAGAAAGGAGTAGTATTCTAACAGCTGATGTTTGTTTTATCAGCTACCCTATACAAGCTTACCAGACTATTGAGTATTAAGCCAAGTAAATGACAAAAAGACAACAAAAGACCACAAACATCTAATTTAATTAAGATGTCAAGAAACAAAAGATCAATTCCCTTTTCCTTATCATAGGAAAATAAAAATATAACTAAAAAGTGAAAAGTAAATAGGACTTCTCTGTACGATTGTTCAATCAGGAAAAAGATGCGATAACTCCATGGACTTTTGAAGTCTCGTTATGCGAAAACTTGTACAGATAAAATAGAGACTTGTGTGGTGTTTGGTAAAAGATAGATGTCACAAATAATTACATATAGGAACACAGGAGTGACATGACTTCACAGGGGAAGCCCTCTTTTAAGACTTGTGTGGTATCACTTAACAGAGGAGACCACCATTGTACTATTGTACTCCATTATTCAGGAAATAATGATAATTAACATAGCAAAACCAAACTCCAGAACCAATAATCCATACTTCAAGTCCTATAGGCATCCATAAACAGACATCAAAATAACGAAAGAATGCGAATTTATCAGATATATCAAGCACCTAGCCAAAAGCAAAAATTTAAACTTTTAAAGCATCCAACATAAACAGGTATTGAACAAGTGAGGCCCAATGTCAAAATAGTGAATCCCTTTGAAATCCTAGTTCACCTTTGGAATTTCGTCAATGGTCTTTGCCACTTTCTCAATCCCTTCCCACATTCAAAAAGAGAGAATTAACAAGATTAGAAAAGGCGACAGCCCCTTTGCTGTGAGAACGCAGTAGAAACGTACCTGAGGAGTTGACGATGATGTGGCAAGAGTGGTTGGCCACCCAAGCAGTGGTACCCCTAACATCGTCTATGGCTGTGGATATAGTTCATCGTCTATTCATCTTCTACTGTTTTAGATCTTAACAGTGGGAAAGAAAAAGAAAGACATCAAAATCTCACATTTAGAGGCCGGATTTCTGATAGGGTTTAATATTTATACCAAGCACCCTAGAATCCTTCACAATCCATCATCTAATAGAATTCTTGAAAATCATTGGAGTTTTGAATACCATCAGATTTATAAAGACTTTTAAAAATTTTGATTGAATACCACAAGTTTAAATGACTTTTTAAAATCCAAATTGAATACCTAGACTTTTATAATCCAAAACAATGTAATAGACTCTTGATTGACGTGTACTTACACCAACATAAACGTGTACTTGCACCAACATAAATAGACGGTTGGATAACATTAATTACATATTTTAATTAATAAAACAAAAAAGGAGTAAAATCCACACTCTTCATTTTACAACCACACTCCATGTTTCCTTTTTTTGTAACATAAATTTTGTCTTCACTAACTTAAATTATGTTGTAGAGAAACTGAATTTGAGAGGAATTTGCTGTGTATTCTCATTGATAATAGGGGCCTCTTTATATAGAGGATTACAATGCAGAGAATCTCAATCATACAAGGAAAGTAATTCTACATTGATTAGGATTCTAGATCCTTCTAACTAAATCCTATTACCACTAGGTCAAGTAACCTAGAGTTTGGGCTAAACACAAATTAGGTTTTCCTTGAACACTCCCCCTTGTGTTGCCCAAACGCGGTGCTTCTCTCGTTGCCTCGTTAAAAACCTTGCCGAGTAACAAAAACCCAGTGGGACAAAAATAACCTCGGTCGAAGGGGAAAAAGAGCACAACACACCCTTCACGATTCGAGACGAACATGTAGACATCTCCCCCTGATGTCTGCACCTCCCCCTGATGACTACGATCATGGGAGTTCAGATAATTTCCGCAAGCCAATTCTTGCCACATGTTTCTCGAACGTGGTATTGGGCAATGACTTAGTAAACAAGTCTGCCTCACTGTCCTCAGATCGAACCTAGTTCACTTTGATCTCGAGGAGTGTCTGTTGTTGCTGATTATGCTTGGTGTTATCGCTATTGATGTAGCCTTGCCTCATTTGTTCAAAACAAGTAGCATTATCCTAAATGCTCGTAGGCTCATCTGTGGTAGACTTCAAACCACAATTGTTCGAACATGCGTAATTATGGATCCAATCCATATACATTCACGAACCACTTCGTGAAGAGCAATGATCTCTGCATTGTTCGAAGATATAGCGACTACGGTCTGTTCTGTAGACCTCCAAGATATCATGGTCTTTTCCCATGGTGAACACTTAACCAGTTTGGGAATGACCATTGTGTGGGTCAGAGAGATACCCAACATCAGCAAAACCTTCCAAAACACATGTCGTTTTGGGATGGGGATAGAGAACGCAGGCCAGCGTTGGCGGCGTTTCTGGTGTGTGATGGGTCCGAATCCATCATCTCTTTGTAGGGATAGAACAAGCCCATATCATTCATACATCTCAAGTATCGAAAGATATCTATTACACCAATCCAATGGCGTCGCGTTGGCGCAGAGCTATATCTAGCTAACAAGTTCACAACATATGAGATGTCCGGTCTTGTGCATTGAGATAAGTACAATAATGCGCCTATTGTACTAAGTAAGGCACTTTTGCCTCTAGCACATCTTCGTCATCATCCTTTCGACGAAGAGGATCCTTTTCAGGATCAAGACTACGGACGATCATGGGGGTGCTTGAAGGCTTGACCTTGTCAAAAATGCCTAAGCATCTATCGACACGATGCTCAAGTTCCAAACCGAGACATAATCGTGTTCTCCCAAAATCCTTCATCTCAAACTCAGATTTCAAATGTTCAGCGGTTTCCCTTAACTCTTTAAGGGCTTCTAATGAAGATCATGTCCAACATGAACCGCGATAGAATCTGAAACTTGTCATAGAAACGCGTGGGCATATCCCTTCCCAATCAAGTAGTCACTTTAGTGAGCATTTCAACCTCTTTGTAAACGCGCTCCATGGTCTAGAGCCACTTGACTTGGGTAAATGAAGTTCACCATGAACCTTCATGTATATTCCGTATCTAGATCCCTATAGAGATACGTAGTGACCACATTTGTAAGCTGCATGTTCAGTTATTCGGAAACTACCAAACTGACAAGGTAGTAGAGTGCAGTGACATCCACTACGAGAGAATATGTCTCATCGTAGTCAATTCCAGGGCGTTTTGTGAGAAGCCTTGCGCCATAAGGTGAGATTACCATCTCTTTTTCTCACTACGCTTTCTAACGAAGACCCATTAGTCAACAGGTTTTATGTTAGGAGGTGTTGGCATCTCTAGCTCGAAAACCTTCCTCTTCGTTAGAGAATCCATCTTAACCTGGATCGCATCTTTCCATTTAGGCCAAAAACTCTCTACGTTGGCATTCATTCATCAACGGAGCGTGGTTCGATATCATCGGACTCAGCAAACTCATGCGCAACAAAATGCGTAACTACATCATCAATTATAATGGAGTTTCTATCCCACGTCTCATGTACACTAGTGTAAGTTTCATAGAGCTCTATATTTTCAGGAATAGGTTCTAACATTGAGGCATCCCCCAACGGTAACCATAACCCGGAAGATTCTCATGAGACGGATTTTGAGTCTTGATGATCAAAGGATTGGAATGTGCCAAAGTATCCTTCGAACCCACGGGCCTCCCACGCATCCTAGCTGGGGCCATGGCCTGTAAAGCCAGAGTGCCACTCTCTTTGGCATTGGCACCATGCCTACCTCCGTGTAAGGTGGCGCTTACGTCCTCTCGTAGGGACGTCCTTCCTTGCAGGCATGTTTGCAGCATATTTGTGTGATCTCGTCACTTTAATAGGGATCAAGATGAGACATAGTGGGGACAGACTACGCCAATTCCTGTCGTTCCTGTTGAACATTCGTGTTCTTATCTCCCCCTAACGACGGGAAGACTGTCTCATCAAAGTGACATCCGCAAATCTAGCGGTAAGGAGATCGCCTAGCAAGGGCATTTAAGTGGCGGACGATTGTTGGAAGTCTCAAATCCAACGTAGTTGCCCATTCGTCTATAAGGACCCATCATAGAGCGCTGTGGCGGCGCAATTGGCACAAAAATGGCTCACTCAAATGTGCGTAAGTACAAAAGACGTGTACCCAGTCACTAGCTGTAACGCAGAGGTACATTGAGTGGCATTAGGTAGTAGACGAATTAGCATAGCTGCATGCGATATTGCATCACCCCAAGCGGATGTAAGAAGATTGGTGCGCAATACCAATGTTCAGATTACCATCGTAGTCGTTTCCGTGAGACCATTTGGGTGTGTTCAGGGGAATATAATGTCCAACATTAGTCCCAATGCAATAACCATCGAAAGTCTTCGATGTAAACTCTCTAGCATAGTCAAATCCAATTGACTAAATAGGATGATTTGGGGAGTGAGCCCATTGTTGTATGATATGTGCTAGGAGTGTAGCATAAGCAGCATTACCAGTGGACAATGGCACAACACGTGACCAGTGTGTTTGCGTGTCAACCAACATCATGAGATATTTAAACGTCCGCAAGTTGGTTGAATCAATCCACAAAATCCCTACGGATTCTTTGTAAGAACAGAATGAGTAATGTTATATCCTTTGCATAGGACGGTCTCAGTCCTAATTTCCCTAAAGAACAGGCTTAGTAAAAGGTGTCCGTGTGAAGTCTTTTTGTAGACGGATCATCATATCATGACCAGGATGACCTATCCTGTCGTGACAAAGCCAATATGTGTCTAAGTCCAAGAGATCTTCTCTCATAACTTTATTGGATGTAATAGCTCGAATAGTGACATAAAGTCCACTAGAGCGACACATAAACTTCTCTAAGATGCGTCTTTGTTCGCAATCATTAGAGGTAATGCAAAGGAACTCATTTCCGTTCTCTACATGCATTTTCGCATGGAATTCGTTGGCTATTCATACAGTACTATTTGCCCCAAGAGCGTAGAGAGTTTCTGTGACAACTGTAATCAAGGTGCCATTTGGCAAGTGGAACTTGGGCTATTCCATGTCCTTGAATTAATACTGATGGCCCAGCCATCGTAGTCACAAAGTCATATGCTCAGAATCAAAATTGAGTCATAATGAAAAGAACTCGAAATTTTATTCATAAGCCAACGGAATACATCAATGTTTCTATGATCAAAGAAAATCTAATCCAATAAAAAGTAATATGGCAATCGCCTACAACTCTTGGAAAATAAAAAGACTTAATCAAAATCGCCAGTTTCTGGGTCTTGATCCTTGTAGTCTTCCACCCTTAGATCTAGATCGCCATCTTGATCTTCTTGTGCCATGTAATTTGCTTCCCTTGCTTCACGATACGTCTTGTATGCGTTTGCAACATTCTGGGGTGCGGTACATGATTTGGCCCAATGTTCAGTTGATCCACATCGAAAACAAACATCATTATGGTCAGGCTCCCTTGATCGAGGCGCCATTGGGGCGCAATTTGGACGACCTATCCTCTTGGTGGCGTTACCACCATGGTCGGAGGCTCCGCCTCTCTCTCTCTTCACACGTTGACCTCCACGGTTCCGTGCACGCCTCTCTTGGCGAGTTCCTTCCTCTTTAGGGCAAACATATGGACCAGAATGTCCAGAATTGTCCCTATCCTTAGGGTTTCGCTCCTTACGTCCTCCATTAGGGGCGCGACTATAGTTAGACTCCGGAATAGGCTTAGTTCCCACGGGTCTAGCATTATAGTTCTTCACAAGGATATTGTCGTGCTTTTCAGCTACGTTCATGGCGCCAATGAGCTCATGAAACCTTGTGATACGTCCTGCATTTACATCAATCCGATAATTCTTTGAAATCATCAGTGCAGAGACGGGGAAGGTAGAGAGAGTCTTCTCGATCAACATCGTATCAGTTATGGCTTAGCCACAAAACTCCATCAGAGACTTGATACGAAGAGCTTCCGAGTTATAATCAAGCACAGACTTGAAATCACAAAAGCGGAGGCTATGCCATCGCACTTCTAAATCAGGAAGCAGGGAGTCACGAACGTTGCCAAATCGCTGCTCAAGTTCTACCCATAGCTTTCTTGGGTCTTCCTCATTGAGGTATTCATTTTGGAGCGCGTCATTCATGTGCCTTGTCATGAGAATTATGGCTTTAGCTTGTTTTGCTTCGAAAGCAGTTGCTTGCTCAATGGAGAGCACGTTCTGACCAGGCTCTTGGATGGCTCCCAGAAGTCCATCAGCCTTAAGATGTTGGCGCACATCTCGGACCCACCTATGGTATCCTGCGCCAGTTGTTTCTAGTGGAACGAAGTTCAACTTGTTCAGATTACTCATCCTGAAAAACAACACAAGATTGGGGTTAGTTTCGGAGCGAAAGGGCTACCACGAAAAACTATTAAATTTCTGAGCGTAGTCGCTTCCAAGAAATTAGAGATTTTCTGAGCGTAGTCGCTTCTAAGAAAATCCGATTCCAAGAGGGGGTTTTGGATTAGATCGAAACAACGATGTATGTGGTCGATCGTTTTCTTCTCAACAAACTCTAAGTTTGGAGGACTTTACAAGCTCCAAGCTTGGAGTGAGCACGAACCCCCACAGTTCGGCTTTTGGTCTCCCCTATAAAGAAGAAAGGGGGGTAGAAGAAGGGATGTTGGAAGTCCCCGAGAAAAGAAGAAGAAATTGAAATAAAACTTCAAAAACGGGAACTTTTAGAAAAATTACCTTAAAAAGATGGTCGGAAAAAAATCGTTGCCAGAAAGTTACTGTAGCTACCGGAAGTTACTGTAGCAGCCGGAGTTACTGTAGCTGACAGGAAAGTTGGCCGGAAAAGTGGTCGGAAAAGTCGCTGGAAGTTGGCAGGAAAAGTGGCCGGAAGTTGGCAGGAAAAGTTGCCGGAAGTTGGCCGGAAAAGTCGCCGGAAGTTGGCCGGAAAAGTGTTGACCGGCCGTTGACCAGAGGGTTGACCGGCGTTGACAGATCGTTGACCGAATTGCTGACGTGGCAGAGAGGCTTGGCGGCTTGGTGGCTTGCTGCACGTGGGCCCAACTTTTTAGGCTTGGGGCTTGGGCTTCAGCAAGTGGGCTTGGGCTGGGGCCTCCTCCTCCCTCCTTTTTTTTTTTTTTTCTTCTTCTGTCGGTTCAGGTTTGGAGGATGCCGGTGGCCGGTTCAGTGGAATTTTGGCCCGTTCCGGTGATGAAATTTCCGGTTCCGGGTTACTGGAGTGTAGACGCTGCAGGTGGTTGAGTATGGCTGCAGGAGGTGGTGAGGAAGGCTTTGAACCGGGCAGGGGAACCTTTAATTTTTCCGGTGGCCGGTTCGGTGGTTTGCCGGCCGGTTCTGGGGGTGGGGCCGCTGGTTCTGGACTCCTGGAGTTGGGATCTTCAAGGTGGGCGGCGGTGGTTTCTGGGATTTGAAGGCTACGAATTTAGGATTTCAGGGTTAGGGCTTCGTGCTGATAATGTGTTTTAGAGAAACTGAATTTGAGAGGAATTTGCTGTGTATTCTCATTGATAATAGGGGCCTCTTTATATAGAGGATTACAATGCAGAGAATCTCAATCATACAAGGAAAGTAATTCTACATTGATTAGGATTCTAGATCCTTCTAATTAAATCCTATTACCACTAGGTCAAGTAACCTAGAGTTTGGGCTAAACACAAATTAGGTTTTCCTTGAACAAATTAGTATTTATAAGTGAAAACTTTATAATCCTTTGCCTTCATAGTACTATTATTTTCTCCCATCTGAAGAAAAAAAGGACTGAAAACAGAACCATAGTACAGCGATCATAGATCTTGACTATACCTTGAGTTTTGACCATGCCGTTGAAATCCTCCTATATAAACCTTCATCAGGATATTATATTCACTCATTCCATAAAAACCTTGATTTAGCTAGCTTGTTCTTTAGTTCTGAAACCAAATGGGCGATTCAACCCCTCTTCTCTCCGAATCCAACTCAGCCGAGTCAGAACCCCCTCTGCTACAAAAACACCTTCCCTCCCTCGACTCCACCATCGAACTTTGCATCGGAGATTTCGGGTGGGCACAATTCCTCCAAACCATCCTCGTCTCTTTTTCAAAGTTCTTCGACGCCCAGCAAACTTTCATCACCGTCTTCGCAGATGCCGAGCCCGCGTGGCACTGTACTCAACAGCTCACTGACAACCCCAGCTCATGCAACTCATCATTCTCAAACAGTCCTCATGGGACTGGGATCGGCCCAAACACACCTCTCACTACAAGAAAAGTAATCATTTACGACGCGAGATTTACGGCGTGCATTAAATGCGCGCCGTGAATGAATATTATTTACGATGTATAATAAAAGAACGCTGTGAATGATCCGTTTTGACAACATTTTTTACGACCTGCAATATATGCACGCCATTAAAGGTACAACTATGTTTACATTAACGGCGTGCTCTGGTGGTGCGCCATGGTTGTGCGAAATGCGCCAAAAGTTTTGGCAAAATATACTGCCCTCTCGAATGTAAAAAAAAAAAAAATAGAAAGAGATAAAAACGCTGGTCAAACTCTCCTCACTTCCTCCCTCTCCCTTTCAAAATCTCCTCACTCTCTCCCTCTCCCTCTCCCTCTTCTGTCAAAAGCTCAGCAACAGTCTGAACCCTAACCATGGCCGTTGCTCCTCCTCCGCTGCCGCCAACCTTCCATCCTCGTCTTCTTCGGCGAGACCGCCTTCAACGGCGTCGTCGAGGCTAGGAGCTCAAGAATTTAACCATTCGCGTCGCTCACGTGCTTCCTGTTTCCGACGACGGAGGAACCACCGCCTAGATTGTCCGCGTCCTCGGTAATTTCTAGTGTTTCGTTTCAAAATTGAATATGTTTCCGTTTGGAGATTATTGTTTAGAGGTGCTTATTGTGGATTAGGTGGTCCAGCCGATCAAAGCACCTCCGAGGCGGTCGCCGTCCCGCAATTGCTTGGTCATTGTTTACCACTTGATGCACGGCAAGCCAAATCTGAATGGTTAGACTTTGTCGTTGTATTAGGAATCATGTTATTTAGGGATTGCATTTGAAATGATGAGCATATTGAGCTTTTTGTGAAATGTGATGGAAATAATGGTTGGTTAGCTTGGTTTCTTGTCTAAAATAGGTTGAAATGTTTGCAGACTCGTGGGGTGCGATTTGGGCAAGCAAATGCTAAGAAGGCTATTGGTTTCGCTGAGGTATGTTACGGTGTGTATCAAAATTTAATTTCCCAGGCTATGAAGCTCTCTTCAATTGCATTATAATTTAAAGTTCTTTTCTGGTTAAGTGATATCGATTATCCCTTATAGTGCTGTTCAGCTTTTTGCTTATAGTGTTGTTCAGCTTTTTGATAAAGAACAGTAGTTTGAATGACAATTTTGAAAATGAAGCAGCTTATCGGTATGTGCAATACTTTTATTCTTTGAAGTTCTATCTTGTTTTCTGGTTCACCTCCACGGTAATAGCTGTTATATAGAAAGACATTATCTTACACCAGTAATGATTCTAATGAAACAGTAGAAGGTATTTCATCTTTTAAACAATACAAGCTCCATGTCATAAATTTCCAATAATGGCTGTTAAATTTCCACTGTAAAGTTGGAACAACTACTTTATTACCATTACCTCTGTGTTATACTTTATTACTTGTAGAACAGGGTCTTATCTTTGTTGTAGACAGCAATGACAGAGATCGTGTTGTTGAGGCAAGGGATGAATTGCACAGGATGTTGAATGAGGTTTGTTCTCATCTTGTGAGAGCACGTTTACAGGCATGAGCTAAATTATCTTCTATATACATTAATTTGTAATTCATCATATACAACTACACACTCAGATGGTTTTGTATTCTACATTTGCAATTTGGATTCTTATGATTTTTATCCCAGGATAAGCACTGCATGTCTTTTGGTAATTCTTTCACAAGTATATCGGTAAGACATTTTATTTATATGTTGCTGTGATCATATATGCATCTTTATCTTAGTTTCTGGTGCGCGTTCACTGCAGGCCTGGCTTGATTTTCCTCTCATTGCTTGCCTCAGATATTGGCAGCCACTGGATGCAGATGTACAGGTTAATTTCCACGATTCTTTTCCTATAATTGAGTGGATATTTTGGTTATTGAATTCTCGACAAATTTTATTATGCCAACTCTTCAATATGTTTCTTTGAAGTACTTTCCTGTTAGGCAAGGGTAGTTACAAAGATGTGAAAGACATCACTAATTGGCTATGCTTTAAAGGGAATCAGATGTTTATGGCTTACTGCTGTGTGGCATGTGAGGTAATTCAGACTTAATTTGAGGTAATTGTATACAGGTAAATAATACTACTTCTATGACATAAATTACGTTTCCCTCTCATGGTGATAAATTACGTTTTGAATTGAAATTTCTTTTTCTGGTCCAACTTTTGAATTGAAGGTCTTTGCTGAGAAACCTTCAAATTCTGCACCCATAAATAGCACCAAGTCTGAAGATGTCTGCTTAAAAGGTTTTGAACAATATTCCAGATGCATCATCAATCTCAGCATTCATCGCCCAAGTATCAGACCTTGTCAAGTAAGTTGCAACGGCTTTCATCTGTATTTGTCGCAAGTTACCAGCAACTATGCATCAGACCCTAAACATATTTTTATATTTTGGCATCATTTTCATGATTAGGTTAGTGGATTCAAGAGATATTTTTGGAGATGCATATGAAGCCAGAACAGAACCTCTTGTTGCTTCGACACTCCAACCACCACTACCCCCAGCTTTTACATTTGGTATCTTGTGCTTCCATTTTGTTTCGATAAGTCTTTGAACATGATATGGCTAATGGCTGCAATGTTGGGGTGACCCTGGAACAACTGGAAATTAATTGATTTTTTTTTAAATTTTGTAAAACAAATTTACGGCGTGCAAAGCACGTCGTGAATGAAAATTTTACGGCCTGCAAAAGAGTACATTTACGGCGTGCATAAAATTGAAAAATTGAGTTCAGTTTTACGACGCGGTCTATAAGAGCGTGTTTTTGGATGTCAAAATACGTCGTAAAAGGGGCCCTCGAGTGTTCTGGGTCGGTCGTCACCGGCCTGCCGGCCTCCTCCTTCTTCATGGGGTGCCTGATCGGAGGACTCGCCCTCCCCACACTAGCCAATTCCTCACTCGGCCGAAAAAAGATGCTCTTCCTCTCGTGTCTCATGATGTCTATCACCACCCTCCTCACCACCTTCTCCACCAGCATATGGATCTATTCCTTCTTGAGATTCGTCACCGGCTTCGCCCGCACCACCATCGGCACGTCAGCGCTAGTCTTGTCCACCGAGCTGGTAGGCAAGCGGTGGCGTGGCCAGGTGGGTGTACTAGGTTTCCTTTGCTTCACATTAGGGTTTCTCTCCCTGCCAGCTATAGCTTACACCCATCAAAGCCACTCATGGAGAACACTCTACTTCTGGACTTCAATTCCTACTCTCTTTTACTCCATTCTCGTCCATTTCCTGGTCCGAGAATCGCCCCGGTGGCTATTCGTCCGGGGCCGCAAAGAAGACGCCATCTCAACCCTAAAATGTATTTCACCAAGCATAACCATGAGCTTCTCGAGCTTGTCGTTCGAGCAAGAGACTTGGAATGTGGATCTCTACTCTGCAATCGGGGTTTTGGTAAAGAGAAAATGGGCTTTTCAGAGACTTTGCGCGGTCATGGGAACGGGATTTGGAATCGGAATGGTGTACTACGGCTTGCCGTTAGCTTTGGGGAGCTTGAACTTCAACCTTTACTTGAGTGTCACGTTGAACGCCTTGTCCGAGCTACCTGCTTCTTTAGTCACTTTTTTCCTAATTGGGAAACTGAACAGGAAAAGCTCGCTACTGGTTTTCACTTTTCTCAGTGGAGCTTGTAGCATTCTCTCGGTGCTAAAAGGTTTTAATCCGTGTCCAGAGTTACAAATCGGGTTAGAGCTTGTGTCTTTCTTTAGTGCTTCTTTAGCCTTGAATGTGTTGCTTATATTCACGATTGAGCTCTTCCCAACGTGCGTGAGGTACTCGGCTCTCTCGATGGTGAGGCAGGCGGTGGTGTTGGGAGGAGTTTTCAGCCCGATGCTGGAGGCGGCTGGGAGGGAAAACGGCGGGGTTCTGTCCTATGGGGTGTTTGGGGTTGTGGTGGGGGTTTGTGGATTGTTTGTTGTTTGTTTGCCGGAGACGAGAGGGAGAGGGATTTGTGATACAATGGATGAGGAAGAGCACAAAGAGACATGCAGCTAATTGCAATGCGGTTCTACTTGTCGTCTAGAATATATGTTCGATGATTCAGGATCACTAGCTAGTTGCCTAGTTTGTCTTAAGGCTGCTCGCCCTGGTCAATTAAGGTTGAATTTTCGTATGGTGGATTTGTTTAGTAATAATAAAGTGTAAGTACAAGTGTGTGTGAGTAGGATTATTTTATCATTAGGAATTTCTAGTACTTCATATGTGTCATTAAGAGCTTTGTTTTTCATCTACATGAATCTTTGTAATGAGAAACTAGAAATGTGTTAATAAATACTTACAAGTCTGTGTTATTCTATTAATGTTTGTTTGGCCAGTTTGGAAGAACTGCAGTTCTAATGGCTCCTTTAACGAGGTTCTCTGGAGCTCGGATATTATGCCAGGGTCACGTACCCAAAAAGTCAAAAGGAACCAAGAAACAAAGGAGTTTTAGGGTTTTCTAATATGTGTATGATTACTCTTCTCTAAGAATGGAGTATATATACAAGATACAATGTGTTCGTGTCCTATTAGGAAACAAAATAGAAGAGAATATTCCTAATAATACACAAGATATACAACCCTAATAATACACGTAATAACTCATGCCAACACTCCCCCTCAAGTTGGTGCATACAGATCACAGATGCCCAACTTGGTGAGTGAGTCATAAAAAACTTTACTTGAGAGAGCCTTTGTGAGAATGTCTGCCAATTGTTCTTCAGTAGGAACGAAAGGGAACAAAATGATCTTTCTATCAAGGTTTTCTTTAATGAAATGTCGATCTACCTCCACATGTTTTGTACGATCATGTTGAACAGGACTGTGAGCAATTTCAATTGCAGCCTTATTATCACAATAAAGCGGCATAGCCTTGTTCTGCTTGAACCCTAAATCTCTCAACAAATTTCTCAACCACAACATCTCACAAAGTCCTCGGGCCATTCCTCTATACTCTGCTTCTGCACTAGAACGAGCCACCACCTTCTGTTTCTTGCTCTTCCACGTAACCAAGTTACCACCTACAAATGTGAAGTAGCCCGAAGTAGACTAGCGATCTATAATATTACCTGCCCAGTCTGCATCTGTGTATCCAGAAATATCTAAGTGATCGTATTTTGAAAAAATTAACCCCTTCCCTGGACCAGACTTTAAATACCGCAAAATACGAAATACAGCACCCATATGAGCCTCAATGGGATTATGCATAAACTGACTCACAACACTAACTGCATAAGCTAAATATGGTCTAGTGTGAGATAAATAAATCAACCGTCCGACCAACCTCTGGTATCTAGCTTTATTTGTAGGTACTTGATCCAAATACTCTGCTAATCGATGGTTCTATTCAATAGGAGTATCTGCAAGTTGACAGTCAAGCATACCTGTTTCTGCCAGCAAGTCTAGAACATACTTTCTTTGACTCAACACAATACAATCCTTCCCACGAGCAACTTCAATTCCCAAGAAATATTTCAAGTTACCCAAATCTTTCATCTCAAATTCAGAAGATAACTGACCTTGTAACCTTTGAATCTCCTCCAAGTCATCACCCGTCACAACCATGTCATCAACATAAATAATCAAGGCAGTCACTTTACCATACTGACGTTTGAGGAACAAGGTGTGATCGGAATTGCTCTGCCGGTACCTAATTTTCTTCATGAACTTGGTAAACCGGCCAAACCAAGTTCTGGGAGACTGCTTCAGACCATAAAGAGACTTTTTCAATTTGCACACCACTTGTTCTTTAGTAGAGGTACCATAGCCAGGGGGAAAATCCATATAAACCTCTTCATGCAAATCACCATGCAAGAATGCATTCTTAACATCAAACTGTTGCAAAGGCCAATCAAGATTCGCAGCTAACGAAAGAAGTACCCGAATCGTGTTAATTTTGGCCACTGGTGCAAACGTCTCATCGTAATCCACCCCATACTTCTGAGTATAGCCTTTAGCTACTAATCTAGCCTTGTACCTGTCCACCGATCCATCCGAATTTTGTTTCACGGTAAACACCCACCGACAACCAACCGTCTTCTTTCCGAGAGGTAATGATAATAATTCCCACGTACAATTCTTCTCAAGAGCATCCATCTCGACTGTCATTGCTTGCATCCACTTCTTATCCTGCATTGCATCCTGCACTTTACTAGGAAGAGACACAGAAGATAATTGATTCACAAAGGCAACATAAGGTTTAGACAGTCTATGGGTCGACACATAATTAGCAACAGGGTATTTAGTTTTTTGCATTGAGTGTGGGTTCATAACGTTTGGGGGGCTGACCACGGTTTGACCGACTAGGCATATGCTTGGTGGGAACACACTTTGACACAGAAGATGGAGTAGAGTCATTAGACAAAAAAATAGGAGAACATACCTCAGGTGACGTTGGGGCAAGTAAGACCTCTGAAGAAGAAAGGGGACTGTGCAAAGCAATTGAATCAAACCCACTGGTATCCATGCCTTCATCAGAATTTGGAACTGCTGCATCTCCGGCCGACTGGACGGAACCGGGAAGCTAACTGCTGCAGCTGCTCCGTTCCTGATGCCCATCTCCGGGCGACCCAACGCTCGACGCAAACTGTCATGACCGACGTCCATCTCCGGCCGACCCGATATCCATCGTCGGCCTATCTCCGGACTACCCATCTCCGAGCGACCCAACTCCCGACGCCAACTGGACGTTCCTCTCTGAGGTCGCAAGGTCCGAAGCAGACCCGTTATGGATCGGTGGATTGGGTTCCCGGTCGTTCTGTTTTACGCGGTGGCCGGAGTTGTTAGGCTCCTGTTGGAGCAATGTGCTTCGTTTGTTGGATGGGGAACCAATCAGTGGGCAGCTGTCCTTGGAAGTGGGACCCATCAGGGGGCAGCTATCCTCTTTGTCACTTTCTGTTCCAAAAGTCTCTTTGTCACGTGCAGTTCCCAAATACTCTAGACTAGAGAACTCAAGCCTCCCATCTTGCCTACTGAACAAATCTTCATAGTAACAAGGCTTCTCCCCCTGACGATGAGTCACAGGAGATGAAAAATAACAGGCATCTTCATTGAACGTAACGTCCATAGTGACATAAAAATTTTGGGATTGGGGATGATAACATTTGTAGGCTTTCTGATGAGAACCATACCCCACAAACACACACTTAAGGGCTCTAGCATCCAATTTTGTCCTCTGATTTTTATACAGATGAACATAAGCAACATAACGAAAGACACAAGCAGGAAGGGTGTTAGATGATGGAATAGAAACGTAGTGAGACAAAACCTCAAGTGGGACATGACCTTGAAGAGAGGTAGACGGAAGACGATTGATTAGATGAGAAGCACACAAAACGGCCTCTCCCCAAAGATATTTAGGCATGTTAGCACTGAGTAAAAGAGACCGAGCCATGTCTAGAAGATGACGGTTTTTCCGTTCAGACACCCCATTTTGCTCGGGAGTTTGTGGACATGAGGTTTGATGTATTATGCCATGCTGTTGGAAATAATCATGAAAAGAATGATTGACAAACTCACCCCCGTTATCGGAATGAAAAACCTTAACATGAGCATCATATTGAGTACAAATAAGACTATGGAATGTTGTAAAAGCAGAGAAAACAGAATCTTTGGACTTAAGCAAAACAACCCAAGATAATTGAGTAAAGTCATCAATGAATAACACGAAATATCGCATTCCAGAAAGGGTAGAATGTTTAGAAGGACCCCACACATCTAAATGAATTAACTCAAAAGGCATAGTACTAGAATGAAAACTTGAAGGATAACTAGACCTATGACTCTTAGCCAAAGCACAAGTTTCACAATGTAGGCTAGATTCACTAACTCCCAAAAACAATGAAGGCATGGACTTCTTCATAACTCCAAAAGATGGATGACCCAACCGCCGGTGCCACAACCATAGTTCACTCAATCAATCAGAATTCAATGTCAGGGCCAAAGTGCTTCCGATGCTTGTGTTGGCTCTGCGTACATGCAATCCAAGTGAAACAGTCTTCCCCTCAGGTCTCCCTTGCCCATGATTACCCTGGTGCACAGATTATGAAAAATAACATACATTGGGTAAAAGGTTACAGAGCACTTATTTTGTGACCCCAACTGGGAGACAGATAAAAGATGATGAGATAACGAAGGTACATAAAGCACATCATGCAATACAATGGATGGTGTAACTTGAACAGACCCAATACCTAAGACCGGAAAAGATGCACCATTCGCGTTAGACACATGAGATATAGAGGGAGATGACATAGACATAAAGAAGGACTTATCATAGGTCATATGGTCAGACGCACCAGAATTAATTATCCATGTATCACTACCAGTAAAGTCAAAAACATGTAAAGCAACACCAATTTTACCTCGAGTTTCCTTAGTCAAGGAAACATTACCCTTTGAGGGATCTTGTCCCTCAATGCTATAGAAATCAGGTTCTGACACTAATTGAATTGCAGCTTTGCCTCTTTGACCACCACCACGTCCTCCACGACCTCCAGAATTATTGCCTCCTTTCCAACCAGAATTGCTGTAATTAAACCTTCGTAGCTTAGGGCATTGTTTCTTGAAATGTCCAGCTTCCTTGCAATAGTTACAAGTCATTTGGTTATAATTCTGATTCTGCTGATATCCCTGAGTCCGTGGTTGATACTGGTTCTGAGATGGCACTAGGGTAGATGGGGATGTAGCATGGATAGCCAAACTAGAAATTTCAGTATGAAGGTTCTGAGCGGCAGCCTTGTTACCTTCATCTCTTCGGATATAAGCAAAAGCTTGCTCCAACGTAGGTGGAGTTGCAAGACGCAATAACTCATTCTTTGCCCCTTCAAAGTGAGGGTCCAAGCCAGCAAGAAAAATATGGACACGCATCTTGTCCTGCTCATTTTGATAGGAACTAATATCCGCTTCACAAGTCATAGGATTAGGATTCCTCTTATCAAGCTCCTGCCAAATTGTCTTCAAATTTGCATAAAAAGTTGCAACAAGCTGTCCACTCTGAGTTATTTTGAAAGCTTTGACATTCAATTCATGAACACGAGCAAAATCACTCCCATCATAATATGTAGCAGCAACAGAATCCCAAATTGCTTTGGGAGAATCATAGTTAGCAAATAATCTCATCACCTCCGGAGTCATAGCTTTGAGAAGAATTCCCATCACATTATTATTTGTCGTATCCCATTCATCAGCTTTTGGACCTGCAATAGGTCTTGCTGCACTATCGGTAACATAACTCCACTTTCCAATCCCCTGAATATGGATCTTCATAAGTCTTTGCCATAACTGATAATTGGTACCATCAAGTTTGACACCAAAACTTGATATCTGTGACATTCTGAACAATGACGACTTCACGGGCCACTGAACTTGTCTCTGCAGACTCACTTTTCCCATCAATGATCTTCAAGTCCACCATCTCTTTCTTCCGTAAAAGCTAAATAAAGTGGTGACAATTGGAGCAACAAAGGGCACTGACCAATGAAAGCTTCAAAGAAACAAATATTCAAAAAACAAACTGTTGGCTTTATTGAAGATTATCTTCTCCAAGAAACCACAAGGTGTCCAGCAACCAATCAATACAATAAGGAGGAGGTCAGCAACAATCAAGAATAACTAGATGGACCACCAATCAAGAAACAAATAAGGTCAAATAGGGGGACCACCAATCAACAGCCACGAACTAGATGGACAGATCAATTCCCAAAAGAACAAGGACCACCACTCTCAAACCAATCGAACCAAAAAAAAAAAAACGCAAACAAAACAAAGGCCGAGAGACAAAAGAGCAAAAGCAAACAAATTTTCTCGCAGCGGAAACCGAATAGCACAACTGAGTCCGAATGGATCTCGGCTCTGATACCAAGTCAAAAGGAACCAAGAAACAAATAAGGTCAAATAGGGGGACCACCAATCAACAGCCACGAACTAGATGGACAGATCAATTCCCAAAAGAACAAGGACCACCACTCTCAAACCAATCGAACCAAAAAAAAAAAAACGCAAACAAAACAAAGGCCGAGAGACAAAAGAGCAAAAGCAAACAAATTTTCTCGCAGCGGAAACCGAATAGCACAACTGAGTCCGAATGGATCTCGGCTCTGATACCAAGTCAAAAGGAACCAAGAAACAAATAAGGTCAAATAGGGGGACCACCAATCAACAGCCACGAACTAGATGGACAGATCAATTCCCAAAAGAACAAGGACCACCACTCTCAAACCAATCGAACCAAAAAAAAAAAAACGCAAACAAAACAAAGGCCGAGAGACAAAAGAGCAAAAGCAAACAAATTTTCTCGCAGCGGAAACCGAATAGCACAACTGAGTCCGAATGGATCTCGGCTCTGATACCAAGTCAAAAGGAACCAAGAAACAAATAAGGTCAAATAGGGGGACCACCAATCAACAGCCACGAACTAGATGGACAGATCAATTCCCAAAAGAACAAGGACCACCACTCTCAAACCAATCGAACCAAAAAAAAAAAAACGCAAACAAAACAAAGACCGAGAGACAAAAGAGCAAAAGCAAACAAATTTTCTCGCAGCGGAAACCGAATAGCACAACCGAGTCCGAATGGATCTCGGCTCTGATACCAAGTCAAAAGGAACCAAGAAACAAAGGAGTTTTAGGGTTTTCTAATATGTGTATGATTACTCTTCTCCAAGAATGGAGTATATATACAAGATACAATGTGTTCGTGTCCTATTAGGAAACAAAATAGAAGAGAATATTCCTAATAATACACAAGATATACAACCCTAATAATACACAGTATAACTCATGCCAACACAAAAGAGTATTTTTCGAATTGGATTGTGTTCAAATTTGTTCACGGACAGAGTGCACACTCAAAACAGAAAAATTATTGGTATGAGGATTTTCTTTTCAATTTTGTGTTCTTAATTAATAATTAATACCAAAAATCCAAAACTAATCCTTTTTATAAAGATTCTGCATGGGTAGTACAGTGTGTTATTATCTACAAACTACAAAGTAAGACGAATCTTAGCTAACCATGCACCGATATTATTGAACCACTCAAAAAAAAAAATTTGTCCAGTGTCATTGAATACAGTGGCAGAACCAGGATTTGATCTTGGGGGGGGGGGGGGTTTAGACATAAAGTGTCGGTCACATAACGGAATTACTATAACGTAAGTTGGAAGTCAAAAAAAAAAAAAACAATAGTATAACAATAATCTAAAAATCTTATTCAATAGAATTCATAAGCGGTAAGCCAACAATCAAGAAAACATAAAACACAATTCCTATGAAAAAAATCCAACCCAAAGGATGAATAGAATACAGTTAACCATATATCAAAACATAACTCGATGTTCTTGCATGTCTCGAAAGTCATCTATTATTGAGTCGATGGTAAATTTTTCTGCAATTTCTTTCTCAATGTACATCAGTAACGAGTCTGTAGAGAAGTCATTCTCCATTCGGTTACGAAGCCTAGTTTTGACTATAGACATAGCAGAAAATGATCGCTCTGTAGTTGCTGTAGACACTAGAAGAGTAAGCACAAGCACAATCACTCTATAAACAAGTGGATACCTTGTTGATCTTTTAGTTCTTACTAACCACTGAGATAAATCAGAAATAGCTGAAATACTTTTGAACTCTTGATCTTTAACCACATCATACTCAAAAAATTCAAGTTGTTTCTTGAGTTGCTGCTTCTCATGATCTGCAAAGCCATGTGGATAGAATTTTTCTACCAACTGACATATGGCATCAATCTTCAAACACTTGCTTATTTCAGTACGATCCAAAGCTGAACTAAGAGTAAGTAGCTCTACAGCATGTTCATTAAACCGGTTATTTAATTCTTGCAATTGAGAATCTATGGCAGCATAAAATATATCTACATGGTAATAATGTTGAACTGTCCAATCATCTTGTTGGTGACGAGCTCGACCTCCTCTTCCAACATAACGAGCATTCATATCTGGAATATCTATGTTACGTGCCTCACAAAAAGAATTTACCTTGGCAAATAGAGTATCCCATCCATCATCTCTCAACTTTTGAATGAATGCTTTAGTAGAGGACACAAGAAAAGATGATACAAAACTAAATACCAAATGAATGAGTCTTGTGTCCTCTACTAAAGTATTCATTCAAAAGTTGCCGGAGACGAGAGGGATCTATCTAATCAAACTATGAACAGAATGATGATTAACTTTAGTACGTCTATTAGCCTTATAATAAGAGCGACCTAAACGAAAAGCTTCAAACCAGAAAGCAACTGGGTTAGCATTCTTTTGTTGAGAAACAACCTGATTCCTAGAGTTCCAGATTGACCAGAAAATCATTAGAACGTGACCAAGAATCTCATCATGAAGCTTACTATTATGAAGATGAACTAACCAATCTATGAGAGAACCATTCCAATTAAGAGGATTATAAGACTGATGTTGAGACCAAACCTGAATAGCAAAATGACATCTTCTAAGTAAGTGATCCATAGTTTCTACATCACAATGACAAAAAGGACAGTAAGAAGAAATATTAGGATTGTAAGAACAGATTTTATCCCGAGTATTAATTCAGTTTCTAAAAGGGGATCGTAGAAATAATATCTTTCCAGGAAAGCATCTATTAGGGGAGTAGATGACAATTACGTACGTGATCGATGGCATGGAATTGCTCCATTATTTTTCATTTCAAGGAGTGGAAATGTTTAATTACGTAAATTAGTTGTTATGTATTTAGTGATATTTTCGCATCTTATTTGAATATTCTCGAAAACAATATCTAGGAGGATAGAAATATGTTCTCTTCTTTCCATCTAAGAAATTTGTGTATTTACGTGCTGGCCTTCGTTTCACTAGCAAGGATTCTAAGTTCATGTCTAATGAGTTATTATTAATTTGATGTGTGTTCGGTCACTTGAGGTTTATGGTATAATTTTTACGATGGTTAAAACCTGGAGAGCTTTAATGATTTCAAACCCTTAAATGATCGATGCTGAAGAAAATTCTGTAGTGATATGATATTTGTTTATACATCCAGATGGAGAGAGTAAGATAACGAGAGAAAAGACAGAACAAAACAATGGAATTGGGGAGCAAATGCAGTGAGGGCCTAAGATCCCGCTAAATCACTTTCAAGGAAATCAAAACTATATGCAAAACCTTTGACAATATTTGGCAGACTAAATGCAAGGCCTTTATTTGTTCCTTGCATATCCTTCTAACTAAGGACAGGGTATTTTTGTTGAGACGTGAATAAAGTTGGTAGATATTGAAGAATAGAAAGCTTGAGTAATTGTGCTTATATGATCGATTAGACCAAGCATGAAGCTCCACCGATCTGAGCCACAGGGTTACAGGTGATGACAGTGATCACACTCCATCTGCAACTCTTTGCCGACATGATAACGATAACGATAAGCATGCATGATTTTGCCTGACACGGCAGACATGTTTTTTTCCTCAATATGAGAGTTAGAAGAGTAAGAGTATTCTAAATAAGGTAAAAGAAAGTAAACCAGCTTAATAAAGCACGCATATTATTGGATGACACAAAGCATCAGATCTTTAAGACTTAATCTGTCATGAAGATACAAAGACTTGATCGGAATCTAATCTAGCCAATTAAGACCCAGGGGATGTCAATATTGAACAGCACTGATACTGATGCAGAGAGGAACATTGATTACCAAGAAAATAACAGGGAGATGGCTGAGCACCACAGGTACAGTATGATGCCAAAAAAAAAAAAGAAGAAGAAGAAGAAGAAGCTACAAGTATGAACTGTACAAATAGAGCTGGCTTTGAGCCTATAAATTACACTTGAGCAAAAGTCTGTCATATAAAAAAACTAGCAACGTGTCCACATTTCTTGCGGGTGATATTGTGAGGTTAATGAAAACTGAGTAGACTAAAAAGAATAGTGTACTTTTTAGACATATAATAGTGGTGGTCTAGTTACTTTTTCAATTTTACATTTTTGTCTATTTATATTTTATTGGCTTAATTTGATAATTATGTTATGTAAAGGTATTATGGGTACTTTAAAATATGGTGAAACCCTTTTACACCAAAAGAGCGCCTCCATTTGTAGTAGTAGAGATAAAGTAAAAAATGCATCTTTATTGAAAAGTTTTATATATACACCCTCAATTAGATCGGCGGCGGCAGGATTAGATCAGCAGCCGTCCAGGGAGACAGAGCGTCAGGGGGCTGACTTAGTGGATCCGGGTCAGATTACCGGCTTGTCAAGGAGGCTTCGCACCGGGTTGGGTCTCCTGATTTCCAACTTCGGTCGAGAGGCACATCTGGTTTGACAAGCCACTGAGTGTTGATGCAGTGGAGGATAGGCTGGCCGCCGGAAGGCCTAACGGCAGAGAAGGCGGCATGGCAGCAGTAGCCTACGGTTTCTGCCCTATCGGCTCGAGTTTGGGCTTGGACCCTTGGGTCTGGGTTCAAGCTTGGGTTGTTGGGCTCAAATTTGTGGGTTCAATTATGTTGGGCATGGGCTCCCCCTTGTGCTAATGAGGCAAGAGCCTTCCTGCTAAGAAAGATTCGATTTGGACTTGGGCCTACGGGCTTGGGCTCAAGTCGAGGCAAATTGGGCTGTAACGTGTTAGGGTATTGAGCCTATGCGAGGTTGGATAAACTTCTATGAGTCTTCTATGACGTTTCTAGTGTTTTGCTTGACCACAATTGCTTGATTGGCAAATGAGGGCTAGTTGAATGATTTCTTTCCGTAGGAGGTGAGGTTTTTGCATTCTTGTATAGGCGAGGTTTTTTCATTCTCGCTTAATTCTAAGCGTCCCAGAGATCTTTAATGGTTTGCTTTAGCTTAGGTAGGTTATACCGGATTTTCTTGCCGGATCTCTTATGTAAGTTTTAGTAGACTACAACTTATTTGCTGTTGATCTAATGATATCAACTTCTATTTCAAAAAAAAAAAAAAAAAAAGTTCTTCAACTTGAAGAACAATAAAGGTAAGGAAGTTAAGTTATTCAATCTCTAGCGATATACCAACTTCATTTATGTGAAAAAGAATGAAGGTAATTTGTAATTATCATATTGATATGTGCAGGAATTAATTAGCAATGATTCCAAAATAAATCAACAAAATTATAGTAGAAGAATGTATTAAATAAAAATATATAATACATAGCCTACCTATTTTTTTTCCTTCAAGTTTTTCTCATTTATTTACTTTATAAGAGGGGAATAGGGTGCTTGCTGCTCCGCAAAACTCGAACTGATCGAAGTCTAGGGTTGAAAATCTCTTCTCGTCCGGCGGCGCTCATGGTCGGCAGTGGTTCGCCTCGTCGGTAAGGGACTGCTGCCAGACGGGGAATCTGAATGTGCCTGAGAGCCTCTTGGAGTGGGTTTGGCTCGGGGTTTAGGCTGGATGGGTTTCGCAGGGGAGTCTGAACGACGAGTCTTCAAGCTGGTGGTTGTGTGTTCATGGATGGGGTGCCGCATCGAGGGACTTCCAGGTTCGGCGAGTCAGAGGCGACTGGGTGGTGGTGAAGGATCCTAGATCGGAGGGCACAAAGTGGTGCAGCAGATTCCGGAGCGTCGTGGTTCGGCGTGGGGCTTTGCGACTTAGGGGGTGGCAGCGGAGGTCGTTGCCGCGTGGGTCGTCAGGACAGTGTTGGGGCGCGGCGGAGGAGACCGCTGGAATTACACCGGAGAGGTGTACACGGCCAGTCGGTGGGAAGATGAAGTTTTGGGCTTAGGCCAAGCCAATCTTTGCTGGGCCTGAGTTTGAGCCTCTTTTCCTGGGGTTGTCTTCTTTGGGGTTCTATAGTGGGCTGGGGTGTTTGCCTTAAGCCTATCCCTATGTTTTTAGTTTGTCTAATTACAATAAATTCTTTGAATTTAGGAAGCTAAGCACCGAGTGTGCACTCTATGTATCTCTAGCGACTCTGAAGTAGTACTAAAGGAGGGTCTCCGCTACCTCTACGTATTTAAATGTATAATGAGTGAGACTCTATGTACGTACCACTTGTGGGTACTACCATTAACTTCTTGTCTGTCTATGCCTTAAATGACAACGGAAGAGTATGTAACGGACTATTCTGGCTTGTGATGAATTTATATTTTCCCTTATTCAAAAAAAAAATTATTTAATTTATCATAAGGGGCATAGATAGAAGTTTAATGAAAAAAATGAGACAAAAAAATATAAGGAACATTATGTAATTGAGGGGGTGTAGTTAAAAATTTTCATCTTTATACCACATAATATGTCCTGCAAAAAAATAATGATGAAAAGAGACACTAGCGACCAAAATTTTGTCATCAAAAACCATCCAAAAAAAAGTGTATCTTTATATGATGGAAATGACTCACATGAAAATAAATAAATAAATAAAAAGAGAATAACGATGCATAGCACTGGCAAAATGATAAGTCAATAAAAGTAATAGTGGTAGTAGCAGTAGTAGTAATAATAACAACAACAACAACGCATTTTGCGACGAAGTATATGTCGAAAAAGTCTTCTCATAATAAAAAAATTATATCAATTAGTTTAAAAATAAATAAATCAATTAATTAATTAATTAAAAAACCTTTAGCCCACCCCACCCATATATTAGTTGGTTGAAATAGTTATATGTGCTGAAATGTTGCAAGCATCTCCAAATATGCTTCGCCTTGAGTCCTTGAATTCTAAGGTCAGGCCCTGTATACAAAGAATGTATCATTATACAAAACCTCTCAGACAACCAAAGTCAACAGATCGATGTTAAAGGCTAAAAGAGCATTAGAAGAAAGGCCTTTTACACAGTTGGGGGACGTCTAAGATCAGATAAACTTGGAGTTAGCCTCTGGAAGCACATGATTCAAGAATAATCTGCATTATCTGAATGATTGTCAATAATGCAGTTTCTTAAAACACAATCGATGAGGGATCAAGAGTTGACGAAGTTGCATTGATGTTTATTATGCTACAAGCCCAGGCCCCAACATCCGCTTGTAATGGAGTTCTTGGAACTTATGAAAATAGTGCTAAAAGTGTTGCTATATCTTTAAGCATTGTGTAAATGGATCGCAATCTATCCCACCATGCTGTCTTACAAATCCACAGCTGAACAGCTCCAGAACATGAACAGAGCCCACGACCAATCCCATTCCTTAGCCGGAAAGATGTGGCCATGAACCAGAGATGTGGTCAAGAAAGACAGTACAACTGATTTAGCTACCATCAACAGTGAAAATGCAAATTATCATTGTGATACAACACAATTGACATAATCAGCACATTCAGTGCAGTTACTGATGGCATTCAATCAAAAGCAATGCCATGTTGCCTGAAAATGATTTCACCTAGTGCTATGCTGCATAGATAGCAAATTATTACAAACAAATGCCATGATTCTTCTTTGATCGTAGAACAATCTAAGAGAACTAAGCTATTCTTTTGTAACAACTAAAAAATGGTACAAGTACAAAAATTTTGGGCAAAATAACTTGAACTGAAAAGTTTACAGCATCATTGACCACTTCTTTTCTGCATTATCAGCTTCGACAGTGACCACGTTCATCACTAAGTATTAGGAACTGACCATTCCACGGTCACTTGTAGTGCTTGGAAACCTTTTCCGTTAGCTTATCCATGAACTGGCATTTCCTGTGAAATCCCCAGCCAGGGTTGCCCTGCAAATCAAAAGTGTGTCATGAACAATAATCATGCATTATCTTTCTTCCATACAAATTTTAATACGAGAAAAGATTCAAATACATTGAATTGTAAACTGCACCCAAATGTGCAGCATGTATTCACAGGAATAGTATAATGACCACAGGAAACAAGAGCATCAATGTTGAGATTATGTCATACCCTTCTAAATTGTGTTACTGCAGCACATCTCATCCAAGGGCAGAAACTAGTAGTAAAATGTATGCATATGCGGACCATGCTATTGAGAAAGAAAGTACTTTTACCCCAGCAATATGAAAAAAGTAGGATCTTAAGCAAGTCAAATAGTCAGCAATAATTTGGACTTGCCAGTAGTTGGACCCCGCCGGATGGGGTGGGGAATTTCTTTGGTCTACACTACTTACGGAGTTAAAATCATCTAATTATGTTGCTTATGACACCAGGCCTCAAGAAGGAACTTTGTCCCAAAAACTGAGTCAAATAGTCAGGTATCCTTCTATACTGTCAAATCCAAGCTACAGAACCCTTACTGGTATGGATATGCCAAACTGATCAACCTAGTCTAGTAAGTATTTCAGTGAGACAATTTTAAGACAGCATAATCAGGATGTCCTAAGTAGGAGGCTCAAACAGGAAATCATTCTTACAAGCCAATGTGGTTATAATTAAAATAAAAACAATAAAGATAAATATATAAATAAAAACCTAAGCAAGCAACAAGCTAAAAGAAATTGGTTTCTTGTTTTTCATGACAAGGTTCTAGAATGCAAAAGGACAAAACTTTAACCTGGAGAGAAAGCAACACGCGATCAGTGAACTGCTTTACAGAATCAGGTACTTTTGCAGGAAGAGTTTTTGCAACTCTTTCTAACTCTTCTTGTTGTTTCTTTGCAGTTACCCTATCTGGTCCGCTGTACTGATCGACAATTTCCTTCAACAATGGAACTCTTTCCATTGTCTCCTTCATGGCTTCCTGATGATATCCAAGAATAGAGGTCAGAGCATAGCAAACAAATAGTACCACCCCCCTAGAAGAATTGTATATCATTTCTCATGAACATGCGAGAAGTATGAAGTTCATACAAAAAAGTTTCTAAATATTAAACACTATTAACCAGTTTTAAGTTTATGATAACAAAAAAAAATTAATATTTCAATCTGTCATTGATAAGTGATAACACTCAGTAGACTACAAGGACCATTTTGTTACACTGAACTAGGAGATATTAGAAGGTATTGCCTTATATAAGGAGGTTTTGGACTGGCTATCCTATGTTTGAAATGGTTTTGAACAAGGTTTAATGATCTAAAAGAAAAGCAACGTCCTTGCTGGCCTTTGCTATTCAGCACCATGCCGGAGGGAGGGGAACAATAACGACGCTCTGGAATAACCATTGAAATAAAATTGATTTCTCTCTTCTACCATCGTCCACTTCTTCTCTATTAACAATAGATTAAAAGTAAGTCAATCTACCTTTATTGGAAGTTTTGAATCTTTTCTGTTCTTTCAGCCGAGATTCCCCTACTTTTGAATTTCTTCAAAATTCATCATCTAGTACCGAGTATCTGTTGAAGAATTTACATGGGATGAATCCCCATTTTCCTCTCACTTCCTATTGCTGCAGTTTTGTTTTTCAAATGTCCAACTGATAGATGAATCTTGAAGTTCTTTAACTCTCTTGAGTATACGTGCTGTTAATTTTGAATTGAAGCTTGAGGGGTATTTGCTAAAGAGCTCACTTTCTTTTCTGGTTGAAGGATATCTGATGGAGCAAGAAGCTTTTCTGGATTTATCCTAGGTCTCTCTCAATATGTAGGAAAGTTGAATCATACATAGTTATGTAATTCTGGAAAGTGAGAAACAAAAGACTTATTGTAGGGAGTATCCTTCTGATTAGAAAAAGAATATCAACTATCAGCATACTGAATTTGTTGGCTTCTGGGAAAAAGAAAAAAATAACAATAGAAGTGTTCCTTAGCCGAAAAATTGAGTATCAAATCTGACCATAAAAGAACAAAAAATTGAATATCCTACTTGGTCCCCGACAATACCAAACGTAGGTTAATTTTTTAGTCTACTTTTGGTTGGTCGTTTGGTTTATTCTGGGACTTGATTCCATTAAAAGTTAAGCATCACCTTCTCTTACTAAATCTGTGACATATCCGGTGATGTATTCTGGGACAGAGCCTTGATGAAAGTTGATGGCGTATTATGCATTAACAAGAAAAGGTAGGTACTATAGCAATCTAGTAGAGAAAATTCAAGATACGGTTATTGATGAGTTTGAAAAAGTTTTCTAATTCCATGTTCCAACCCATCTAAATTTTTAATATTGGATATTTAACAAGCAACTCCTATGAGGCTCTGAGTTATCAAAATTCAAGTACTACCAAGCAAACTCCTATGGCATTGTAATATTATAACGTCACACAGAACTACATTGCACATTAGCAAAATCAGTTGTCAAAAATGACGCAAGAGTAAGCAAATGTACCTCCCACTCCTCTTGACTTTGAATACCCTCATATGCCATCAAGAAAGGCTTCATCTTCTCAAGTGCGTCCCTGAGAGGAATAGGCGGTTTTTCATCAATATCTGGGTTTTGATTAAACTCCCCCATAAGATACTCCGGCTCAAACTCAATCTGCAAAAACCAAGTCAAACCAAAATCAATATAAACAACCCCATCACAAAACTATGATCCAAAACTAAAAAGCAGACAACACAATTTCCTACAAAACCAACTATGCTCAGTCAGCAAGGACATTCTACTGAATTCCATACCATACAATTGGTATCCAATGCGTCGACATAAGCATCATCCAAAGGCGACGGAAGCACTTGATTACTCATATCCTCAAATGCTTCAGTCAACTGATTCATAACTTCAGGGCCAAGCCTCTTAGCCAGCTTCTCCCCATCGGCATTGTCCCCAAGATAAAGCCCCGGCGCAATGCCGCCATCCCCATCTCCTTGCCTTCTCCTATCTCCTTCTCCTTCTCTCCTTCCCCTCCCTCCTCTCCCTCTTCCTCTTCCTCTTCCTCCTCCTCTCCCTCTCATCCCTCTCTCTCCTCCTCTCCCTCTTCCGCCACCACCACCATCAACCTCCGCTCCCTCACCGCCCCCCTGCTGCAATATCCCCATTGCTTGCTTCACCGCCTCCTCCCGGGTCAATTTCGGCTTCCGGGGCTCCCTCTTGGGCTCCACCGGAGCCCCAATCTGCCGATTCTCCTCCACACTTTGGGCCGCCGGGCCCGAAATGGGCCTCCCCCGCCCCGTTCCGCCCAACGCCGTCATCAAACCAGCCGGTAGATTCTCCTCCGCATCTTCCCGTCTGAAGAAAACGGGCTTCTTGGGTAAACCCGAATCATCTCCCTCACGTGACTCTGCCAGGGGCTGCACGTGACCCGAGCCGCCCCGACCGGCGGACGAACCGGGTTTGATCCCCGAGGCGAAGGAAGGCGGAGGTTGGGATAAGAGTTTGCCACGGCCGTGGCCGGCTCCTGGTAGAGGTGGGGGCGGGTCGGATTCGGAGTCGGGTTGGGGCGGGAACTGGTCGGCGAGGTAGTTGAAGAGAGAAGGAGCGGTGGGAGTTGGGCCGCCGCGGCCGCGACCACGGCCGCCGCCACCGCCGCTGTTGGAGGAAGTGGAAAACGGAAGTAGGGTTTGTCTGGAAATGGAGAAGCTTGATGGGTTCGCGAGCTTTCTGCCGATTCCTATGGCGCTTCCTCCTCTCATTTTCGAGAGAGTTTAGAATGCTTTAATTTTTGGGGTTTAAGCAAATGGGTTTCTTCTTCGTGTTCACTGAAGCACTGGGTTTTAATTTTCCTGGTTTTTTTTTTTTTTTTAAGAAAAGGCTTACTTTTCAATGTTGGGCCGTTCGGAAAGCAGTTGTAACGGGCCCAGGGGATTTGGGTTTCTTCGGGCCGAATGGTTTTGATATATTGCCCATCACATAATTTCTTCTTTTGGGGTTGTATCAAATAACGAGTTTGCAAATTACAGTAGCCATGCTGGGTAGAAATTAGAATACGGCAGATTTTAATGGAGGAAGTTCAAATGGAAAATATGTTGTGAGAGAAGATAAATTGCAGCTCATGTCTTTGCTTGGAGTGGTCTGAAGGTTTACTTCTTAGAAAAATTATTATATAGTCTCGAACAACCGCGTGTATTGTAATCCAGACTGATGTGATTGGTCCGTTTCAAAAGTGTTTGTTTTTTATTAGTCCATTAATATAATTAGAGAAATGAAACTTCATATATAAGTGAGAAATAAAATTTCATACCTAGTGACGCTCTCAAAAGCTCATAACGGCGGAGAAGAATTTTTGACTAGGTCGCTACCATTCATAGCTCTCGTGTTTGTAAATTATGACCCCTCATCTTCTGATCTAGTTCTGAATAATCACCTATATTATACAATCACAAGTATATAAACACAACAACCAAAGGCATGCTAAACATAATGTGCACATACCAAATGCGGGGAGGAGTCAAATGTCATTAGCACAAGTCTTAATCTTCTCCAGGTCTCTAAGTCCGAGTAACCTCTCAATGGGGCAAGTGAGTGTAAAACTTGTTATCTAGAAAATGCAGGGACCTCGAGGATAGTAATCCTAATTATAAAGCAATTACTCCTCTGTATTATGTATCAAAATAAATTACTCGATATTCAAGTATTTAAGATTTCTTAATTAATATAGGTACAGATACAATATTTTTATTGTAACAGGATTAAAATATCTATACAATCTAAACCACTTCATATCTATACTATTATTAAGAGAAAATATTTTATTAGCCAAAACTGAATTTTTTTACAGATTTAACCTTAAAAGATTAAAAAATTTGAGAATAAATTAAATCACAATGGTAAATATGACAATTATAAAGTAGATTTTATGAAGAAAATTAAAAATAAATTGTCCCACAAGCCCCACTTTTCTCTCCCACCACTTTCTCTCTGCAATAACTGTTTTACTTTTATTTTTATTTTTTTATTAAAAAATTAATTTAAAATATAAAAAAAACTCACACCCCACTCTTACATTTTTTTTTTAAAGAAGGCCAATACGGCTACCCTTAACCCTTGATCATTAATGAAACTGCATAATACATGGGGGGGGGGGATGTAATACCTGAACCCCAAATTACAATAGTCATGGGTTCACCCCACTCTTACATATGTCAATGAGAATCGAACCCATGACTTCTATAATATTGGAATTATAATTTACCAATAGGTCACTTGAATAAGAAACTATTACACATGTAGAGCTGTATGAAAAAGGCTAGTAAACAATAATAACGAGTCCACAAAATAATTCTATAAATTTAAATCATTTTTATAAATTTAAATAATTTTCTAAAGCTATAAATAGTTTAAATCTAATAGAATTTCAACTAAAAATAGCTCGAAATTATTTTTCCTTTCAAAAATAGGAAACCGAAATTCCGAGACCTCACACATTGCTAAATGCTAACGGTTGCCCCATTGAATTTGAATCAGCTGGTACAGTACTTATTCTATCGTAGTTCAAAAAGTCAAGCTTTCAGCTTCCTCTGCTGTCAATTATTTGAAACAGTTTTAATTGCAGCAGGTAAATAAGTTGGTGGTGCTAAGAATCAAGTCGATCAATACGTCATTTATGGATCGAACTGTTGCACACTGATCATTCGATCTAGAATGATACAGACTGCAGAATGCGTACCCTGAGAGCATGCAAAGACTTACATGCACAGTAAATTTTATATTGATGGGTCGACATTATTGAACAGATCGAGGCGTTTATGTTAATCTTCAATAGAATATGGATTAGTTAAAAGTGTGTATGCTTGAAAAACCACTAGTCCACTTCATTGACACCGGTTTCTTCAGCTTTGAAGAATCAAATATATATAGTTTTCCTTCTTCATTATAATAACTATTACCCAGAACTTTTGCCAACCTAAAATTTAGACTTATTTGATACTATCGCTGAGCTAGACCTGACTTTCTTCTTTACCAAGATACTGTGTCGACAGAATAAACAAATCTATATTTCGTTGAGGAAGGAATTGAATTACATGCCAACTGTGAAGAAGTTTAACTAGGAGAATTGACATATTGCTCGTGTTATTAGAAAATAAATATCCTAGTGGTTAATCATTGGTGCAAAAAGAAGAAAACATTCACTGAGAGAGAAGTGGCGTATAGGAAAGAATTCAATTTATATCTGCAAGATCATGCGGTGATATGATTTTTCTTTGATCACACCAAAGTTTCGACAGGTCACACTTGAAGTAAGCATTTCTGGCACCAGCAGATTAGAAACGGCGTTGGTTATAAAAAATTTAATGGCTCAACACAAAGTCACTAACAACAATCTGATATGACCTTATCTGTATTAGATCATGTATACCTAAGATCAACACGAAAGAGCCGGATCATACATATAGTCTTGACTCAGATATATGGATATATTCCTCACCATGAACGTCACTAGGGCTGTCACTCGGTCGGTTCAAATCGGTTATAGGTATTACCAACTTCAAAACCAAAGCTTTCGGTTTTAAAAACTGAGCTACCAAGTACCAACCAAAATTTTCGGTTGTTAATTATTTCTACCAAATTCGGTATTTCAGTTTTCGGTACGTATTACCAACTTTAGAACAACTAATTCTTTATAATATAAATTAGAATGAACAAAACTAGGTTTTTGAATTTTATAGTCATAAACTTTGTATTCATCTACTAATTATAGCTTTCTTTTGTATATATGACATCAAGTTTTAGCAATTTTCAATAACACTAGGTTATTTAACCATCGTTGACTAGGTTACTTAAAATAATAGTATACGTAATGTAGTATATGTAGTAATGTTCATACTATTATAAAATTTTTTATGTTTATTTCTTAATATACATGTATGTGTATTGAAAACTGTAATATATAAATCTAATATTTAGATAATCGGTAGATTCGGTATTTACCAAAACCAAACCAACTTTTTCGGTAATTTTCGATTTCGATTTTATCGGTCTCGGTTACCAAACCTAAAATATCGGTTGGTATTCGGTCAGTTTGGTAATTACCAAACCAAACGGCAGCCCTAAACGTCACTATAGGTTGATGATGACCTTTGAATTTTGCATACCGGTTAAGTATGATAGATGCAGAGAAATATGTAGATTAACTCACTTTAATATTCAGGTGTGCCACCGCACGAATTGATTAAAATACAGAAGAATATCATACTAGTTACATCATGATGTTTAGGTAAATTTTCCCCAAATAGTATAGCTAGGTAAATCGCCTACAAACCACATTGCCAACAAGCAAGTACGGCTCCAAACAATAGATTTGAGCTGAATAATAGAAACCCTAGCATCCAAACTAAAATGCGGAACAGGGAGGAAATAATTTCCACCTGTTGAGATTCTGAGAAGAAACAATATATACCGGAAAAGTGAATAGCTGTTACCACCTTAACATCCCCTACGCTATTGCATACAACAATCACCGACACCTTTCATCTACACCGGCCTATAGCAGCATGCTAAGTATTATTCACACTTTAAAACTTGGGGTTCGTCTAAAAGAAGTAAATTTGGAGAGACTCTTACGTACGTCAGCTGCACCACCCGTAAATTTGGAGAGAATCTGATGTATGTGGTGGTGTGGCTGATCAATCAAGAATCAGTAAGGGGATATTTTGAGTATTACACTTTTAAAAAGCAGGGACAATTTTGAAAAAGGGAGAAAGTTTCTTTCTTTTGATTGGCTTGGTCTAAAGTCACGTGGTAGGGAAACCCCTACCTAAGAATTTCTCGTAAATTTGACACACAGTATGCATGAATATATTCAACACAAAAAAAAAAAAAAGGAATGAGTTCAGATCCTATTCAATCATCTATGTGCATAAAAAATAGTCATGTGATGTGATGTGAAATAGCCTTATCTTTTCTTTGGTTTTTTATATTTGATAGAAAGCGACAGTATGAACAATTATTTAAGAAACTTGAAGTTCAAATAATCCTAGCATCATCAACTGAGTGTCCTTTGTTAGTATTAGCCACGCTAGCTAGGAGACAAAGTGATTTTTCTATATAGAAGATTAAGTACAATGCCAGGTCCAGCAAGACAGTGAGCTATAAGTTAAGTCATCACCAGAAATCATTCTGAACCGTAATTATATATATCATTGTTTTAATTTCGTTATAACTTACAAGAGAGAACTTGCCGTCAGATTAGCAACTAAAAGATTTTCCATTGGGCGTCTCTATATCTATTAACGTTCAAGACAGGACTTGTAGCAAAGAAATTAATGAATTAGATAGTTGAACACCAAGAAGAATCCTCAATTAATTGGACCAAATCAAAAGTTACTGGTATTAAAATAGAAGCTTGAACGAAAGTGAAAAGTATTCTAATGATTTCGGTTTTGAATAGTATGACTCTGCTTTCAGTGGAGGTCCCCCGGGTTGTTAAAATGGTTGGGTGTTCTAGGGGTTGATCGATTCGAATTGAGATTTGTCTTTTCAAGTGGATGTTTGTGTTTCTCATATATTTTGAACAAAATATGTAAATCATCCTTGTGTTATACTTGTGTTTTTCGTTGCTTTTTTAGGAGTATACTAATGCATATCTCTCTGAAGTCTGAACATCCAAAGAAAAAGAAAACATAGCTAATGAAGGGAGTTGTTGGTCTTTTATATTGGATGCATACACTTCTGTGACCATGTCTAGACTAGTTGTTGTCTGAGATGCGTAATTATGTGTTATATTTGTTCAAGTAAAATTCTAATTTGTGTTTGGTCCAAACTCTAGGTTACTTGATATAGTGGTAATAAGGTTTAATTAGAAGAATCTAGAGATTATCTTTCCTTGTATGATTCAGACTCTATGTATTGTAAACCTCTATATAAAGAGACTCATATTATCAATGAGAATATACAGCAAATTCATTTCAATTTCAGTTTCTCTCTAACACGTTATCAGCATGACGCCCTAACCCTGAAACCCTAAATTCGTAGCCTCCAAATCCCAGAAACCCCTGCAGCCCACCTTGAAGCTTTCAGTTCCAGGAATCCAGAACCGGCAACCCCACCACCAGAACCGGCCGGAAAACCACCGAACCGACCCCAGAAAGTGCAAAAATCCCTCTGCTTGGTTCAAAGGCTTTATCACCGCCTCCTGCATCCATACTCCACCTGATCCCAGATTGCCGGAACCGGAAACTTTAATCCCGGAACCAGCCACCAGAAAAGACTGCAACCGAACCGGTAGAAAAGAAAAAAAAAAAAAAAAAAGGAGGTAGAAGCAGAGCCCAGCCCAGCAGATCAGCCCTAGGCCCACAGTCGCTGCCCTCGGCCCACACAGGTCAGCCCAGAGCCCGTCCACATCAACACTAGCACGTCATCGCCCAGTCAGCACCAATCTCAGCGTCAGCAGCCACGTCAGCTCCACTGGTCAACGTCAGTCAACCTTCCGGTCAACGACCAGTCAACGACTTTTCCGGTTGACTTCCTGCCACTTTTCTGGAGACTTTCCGGCAGTTTCCAGCAACTTTTCCTGCCTTTCCGGAGACTTTTCCTGCATTTTTTTGGCGACCTATTTTCGAGGTATTTTTTTCTAAAAGTTCCCATTTTTTAGAGTTTTTAAATTCAATTTCTCTTCTTTTTATCGGGGACTTGCAACCTTCCTTCTTCTACCCCCCCCCCCCATTTCTTCTTCATAGGGGAGACCAAAAGCCGAATTGTGGGAGTTCGTGCTCACTCCAAGTTTGGAGCTTGTAGAGTCCTCCAAACTTAAAGTTTGTTGAGAAGAAAAACGATCATACATCATTGTTTCGATCTAATCCAAAACCTTTCTTGGAATCGGGTTTTTCTTGGAAGCGACTACGCTCAGAATATCTCTAATTTCTTGGAAGCGACTACGTTAAGAAATTTTATAGTTTTTCGTGGTATCCTTCTTCGCTCCGAAACTAACCATATTTTCTTGTTGTTTTTCAGGATGAGTAACCTCAACAAGTTGAGCTTCGCTCCACTAGAGACAACTGGCGCAGGATACCACAAGTGGGTCCGTGATGTGCGACAGCATCTTAAGGCTGATGAGATCCTGAGTACGATCCAAGAGCCAAGTCAGGACTTGCTTACTCCTCAACAAGCTGCTGCTTTTGAAGCAAATAGAGCTAAGAGAGAGGCAAATGAAGCTAAAGCCATCATTCTCATGACAAGACACATGAATGACGCGCTCCAGAATGAGTACCTCAATGAGGAAGACCCAAGAAAACTATGGGTAGAACTCGAGCAGCGTTTTGGCAACGTCCGTGATTCCCTACTTCTAGACTTAAAGTGAGATGGCATAGCCTCCGCTTCTGTGATTTCAAGTCTGTACTTGACTACAATTCAGAAGCAATTCTATGATGGAATTCTGTGGATAGAAAATCACTGATACGATGTTGATCGAGAAGACTCTCTCCACATTCCCCGTCTCTGCATTGATGATAGCCAAAAACTATCGGATTGATGTCAATGCTAGATGCATCACAAGATTTCATGAGCTAATTGGTGCCATGAAGGTAGCTAAAAAGCACGACAACATACTTGTGAAGAACTATAACTCTAGACCTGTGGGAACCAAGTCAATTACGGAGTCTAATTATAGTCGCGCCTCCGAGGGAGGACCCAACGAGCGAAACCCTAAGAATAGGGATAACTCTGGACGTTCTGGTCCATATTCTCCCCCCAAAGAGGAAGGAAACCGCCAAGATAGGCGTACACGAAACCGTGGAAGGAAACGTGTGAAGAGAGAGAGAGAGAGGCCAAGCCTCCGGTTATGGTGGTAACGCCACCAAAGGCAATAACCGTCCTCAAAGCGCCCCGATCAAGGGAACCTAACCATAATGATGCTTGTCTCAGGTGTGGACTACCAAGACATTGGGCAAGGGCGTGTAAAGCATCCCAGAATGTTGCAAACGCATACAAGATATATCGTGAAGCAAGGGAGGCAAATTACATGGAACAAGAAGATCAAGATGGCGATCTCGATCTAAAGGTGGAAGACTACAAGGATCAAGACCCAGAAATTGGCGATTTTGATTAAGTCTTTTTATTTTCCAAGAGATGTAGGAAATTACCATATTATTTTTGTAGTAGATGCCAATGGTATTAGTCCTTATTCAAAGTAGGCGTACTCAATGTAAGTGTGATGTCTAGGAAGGTTTTGAGATAAGTGGTACTTAAGTGAGTTTTGCTCCACCAACATCTCTCTACTCACCTGGTCACATTTGCATTGGAATTACCGAAAGGAGTTAGACGACTACCATTGTTTTGCATTAGCTAGTTTATTGGATTAGATTTTCTTTGGTTAAAGAAACGATGATGTAATTCCGTTTGGCTTATAAATAAAAGTTGAGTTCCTTTCTTTATGACTTCTTTTTAATTATGAGCTTTTGTTTTAGGAATGGATGAACTACAATGTCTTACGGATAGTGTGACTACTCATACCATTCTACGACATAGGCAATTATTCTTAGAGATGTTGCCTACATATTCCTCTGTGACAACGATGGCTGGGCCATCAGGTTTAGTTCAAGGACATAGAATGGCCCAATTCCTATTGCCAAATGGCACCTTGATTAAAGTCACTGAAGCTCTCTACGCTCCTAAGGCAAATCGAACCTTATTGAGCTTTAAAGATATAAGAGCCAACAGATTCCATGCGGAAACGCATAATGAGAACGGAAAAAAATTCCTTTGCATTACCTCTAATGATTGCGGATGGAAGCGCATCTTAGAGAAGCTTATGTGTCAATCTAGTGAACTTTATGTCACTACAATTCGACCAATTGAATCCAATAATATCATAAGAGAAGATCTCTTAGATTCTGACACATATTGGCTTTGGCATGACCGACTAGGACACACTGGTCATGATATGATGCTCCGTATACTAAAGACTTCACACAGACATCCATTCTTTAGAGTGAGAAGAAGTAAGAATCGAAAATTGATTCCTGGACTTAGCAAGACCTCAACAATTGCAGCATCTGGCGCTGCAGCCGTCTTGGGGCGCCATAGGGCAGCCCAAGTCCCATATGATGACGCCATCAATGGCACCAACCATGAGCACGACGCCATGGTTGTTCCTCCTAATGGCCATGACGCCATACATACTAATTCCCATGGCTCCAACGCTATGATGGGAGATGTAGTCACACATTTTGCTTCTAATAGCGCTATAGACGCTCAGGCCCAACCAAAATCCTCATTGATTGCTTTTAAGGCCCCTCGCTCATTTTGCAATGCCAGTTCTTTCGGGAAATTAGGACATAGACCGTCCTACGCAAAGGATCCCAAAATACTCATTCCTTTCTTACAGAGAATCCAATGGGATATCTGTGGACCAATTCAACCATCATGCAGACCTTTTAAATACTTTATCGTATTGGTTGATGTGTCGACAAGCTGGTCACATGTCACGCTGTTGTCCACTCGAAAGGCTACTTATGCTAAACTCCTCGCCCAGATTATCTGTCTATGGGCCTACTACCCTGATCATCCTATTAAGTCTATTCGACTTGATATTGCTGGGGAGTTTACATCTAAAACGTTCGATGACTATTGCATGTCACTGGGGATTGATGTAGAGCATCAAGTTCCCTATGTTCATACCCCAAATGGTCTCGCATAAGTTGTTATCAAACGACTACAGATGATAGCGCAGACATTGGTTATGCGCACCAATCTCCCTGTTTCTGCTTGGGAATATGCAATATTGCATGCAGTGACTCTAATTCGTCTACGACCCACTGCAACCCAATCTTACTCTGCGTTACAGCTAGTCACTGGGTATGAGCCTGATATCTCGCACTTACATATTTTTGGGTGTGCCATTTATGTGCCTATTACACCGCCACATCGTACTAAGATGGGTCCACAACGACGAATGGGCATTTACGTTGGATATGAATCTCCAACCATCGTCCGCTATCTTAAACCCTTGACAGGCGATCTCTTTACCGCTAGATTTGCGGATTGTCACTTTCATGAGACAGTCTTCCCATCGTTAGGGGGAGATAAGAACACATATGTTCAACAAGAATGACAGGAATTGTCCTGGTATGTCCCCACTATGTCTCATCTCGATCCCCGTACCACACAGTCTGAACTTAAAGTGCGAAGAATAATCGAGCTCTAGAAAGTAGCAGACACTCTGCCTGATGCGTTTTCTGATGTTGCCAAAGTGACGAGATCACACATACCTATTGCAAATGTGCCTGCAAGGATTGATGTCCCAAATAATGAACATAACGCCACTCCTGTGACACCAACATATGGCGTCATTGCCTAGAATAGCAGTGATGTGGCTTCCATGGCCGCATGTCCCGCAAGGAAGCGCAGTAGACAGATTGGTTCGAAGGACACTCGCCCTAGAAAGAAAGCGAATGAGGCACAAACAAATCATTTGATCATCGATACTTAAAATCCGTCTCATGAGAATGTTCCGAATTATGGTTATGTCCAAGAGACATCATTAGGGGACGCCTCAATGTCAGAACCTATCCGGGAGAACGTAGAGATCTCTGTTAATTACACTAGTGTACATGGGACGTGGGAAAGAAACTTCATCATCATTGATGATGTATTCGCGTATTTAGTGGCGCGTGAGATTATTGAGACCGATAACATCGAATCATGCTCCGTTGATGAATGCCAACGTAGAGCTGACTGCTCAAAATAGAAATATGTGATCCAGGCAGAACTTGATTCTCTAGCGAAAAGAAAGGTATTTGGCAATGTTGTACCAATACTGCCCAACACCAAACCAGTTGGTCACAAATGGGTATTCATTAGAAAGCGTAATAAGAAAAACGAGATTGTAAGGTACAAAGCTCACCTTGTGGCGCAAGGCTTCTCACAACACTCTGGAATCGACTACGAGGAGACCTATTTTCCCGTAATGGACATCATTGCGTTCCGCTACCTTGTCAGTTTGGTAGTTTTGAAAAACTGAACATGCAGCTAATGGATGTGGTTACAGCGTATCTATATGGGGATCTAGATACGGAAATATACATGAAGGTCCCAGATGGACTTTAGTTACCCAAATCAATTGGCTCTAAACCACAGAGCGCGTTTACGATTAGATTGAAACGTTCACTATATGGATTGAAACAATCCGGATGGATGTGGTATAACCATCTAAGTGACTACTTGATTAGAAAGGGATATGTCAACAATGAACTATGCCCATGTGTGTTCATAAAAAGGACAAGTTCTGGATTTGCAATAGTAGTGGTTTACGTCGATGACATGAACATAAATGGCACCCTTAAAGAGTTAAGGGAAACCACTGAACATTTGAAATTTGAGTTTGAGATGAAAGATCTTAGGAAAACACGGTTTTGCCTCGGTTTAGAACTTGAGCACCATAGAGATGGTATCCTGATTCATCAATCAGCTTATACCCAAAAGATGCTTAGGTGTTTCAACACTGACAAGATTAAGCCTTCAAGCACCCCAATGATCGTCCGTAGTCTTGATCCAAAGAATGATCCATTTTGTCCAAAAAATGATGACGAAGAAGTGCTAGAGGCAGAAGTGCCCTACCTAAGTGCAATAGGCGCATTATTGTACATAGCACAATGCACAAGACAAGACATCTCATTTGCTGTGAACTTGCTAGCTAGATATAGCTCTGCGCCAACATGACGTTTGTAGGGGCACTTTGATCGGAGTTGTACGGCAGTGGATATTCATGGGTAAGGACTCAAAACTTTGCCCTTTTGTCTGAGTTAGCGAAGACTAGGCCCATCAAACTTCGAAGGATTAAAAATCCTAGGAAGCTTGCTGTTGTGTTCTTCCCGGCAGCTCCTTGTATATGCAGGCAGTGAATTGAACATTCCAAGAGAGGCTTGGCAAGATGCATGTGGCGTGGGAGCTAGAAAAGCATGAGTTTGAGAAGAAGAGGTTCCAGCAGTGTTGTATATTGGTTGAGATTTGTGAGATAAGGGGGTTTGGACAGAAGATGAGTTTGAAAGGATGGAAAACTATGGATGGATGTGGGAGAGAGGAAGCATGGGAGAAGAAGAGTGCTAGAGAGCTTGCTAGCACACCCCGTTCTGCTCCCCTTGGTTAATAGCAGTAGCTATTTATATGCAGTTCCAACAGTTAAAGGATTTTGGTGGAAGGTCTCTACTGCTGGGTAAAGAGATGGCTTGGGTTAAATGCATGTATTGGATTTTGTAATGCTTCTTGGTCTGTCAGGTCTTGTCTAAAAAAAGAGTATGGAATAGGCTTGGCAGATTTTCTGCCATGAAATCTGCTACTGGGATTACAATCCCAAGATTGCTGGGATTATGGGTTATGTTATGCAGCTAGGAACAGGAATCCTATGTTTAGCATTTACTATTTTGTTTGGTCCTAAAGGATTTGGGCTTGGGTTTTTGGGCTCTCTCTCTTCTTCACTTACCCATATTACGAGTTAGGCCGTTGGGCATGAATTTTGGTCCCAAGTCCAAATTATCAACGAGCCTAAAACTAATAACGGGCCTCATGCAATTCCGTTACCTTCCACACCACACCCATTCTTGTAAGCCCCAAGTGCGTGAATGTGGCTTGGGTCCACGTGCGTGGCGTGATGTTTGCGAGTGTAATTTGCCTCGAAATATGAATTGGGCTTAAAGCATTAATTGGGCTTGTTAGCTGGAAATTTGGGTGTCAACAATGTCATTGGACTGGTGTTAAAGATATCTTTCGATACCTAAGTGGTACGATCGATATGGGCTTGTTCTATCCCTACAGAGAGACGATGGATTTGGACCCATTGAGTGCCAGGGACGCCACACATGGTGGACTATGTTCCCTCTCCCCATCCCAAAACGATATAAGTGTTTTGGAAGGTTTTGCTGATGCTGGGTACCTCTCTGACACACACAAAGGTCGCTCCCAAACTGGTTATGTTTTCACCATGGGAAAGAACGCGATACCTTGGAGGTCTACAAAGCAGACCTTAGTCGCTACCTCTTCGAATCATGCAGAGATTATTGCTCTTTACGAAGCAGTTCGTGAATGTATATGGCTTCGATCCATAGTTACACATGTTCGAAGCAATTGTGGTCTGGAGTCTACCACAGATGAGCCAACAAGCATTTATGAGGATAATGCTGCTTGCATTGAACAAATGAAACAAGGCTACATCAAAGGCGACAACACCAAGCACATATCGCCTAAATTCTTCTACAATCAACAACAACAGAAGCTCCTCAAGATCAAAGTGAACCAAGTTCGATCTGAGGACAATGTGGCAGACTTGTTTACTAAGTCATTGCCCAAATCCACGTTCGAGAAACATGTGGCAAGAATCGGCTTGCGAAAATTATCTGAACTCCCATGATCGTAGTCATCAGGGGGAGATTTCTACATGTTCGCCTCGAAGCGTGAAGGGTATGTTGTGCTCTTTTTCCCCTTCGACCGAGATTATTTTTGTCCCACTGGGTTTTTGTTACTCGGCAAAATTTTTAGCGAGGCAACGAGAGAAGCACCGCGTTTGGACAACACAAAGAGGAGTGTTCAAGTAAAACCCTAATTTGTGTTTGGCCAAAACTCTAGGTTACTTGACCTAGTGGTAATAGGGTTTAATTAGAAGAATCTAGAAATTATCTTTTCTTGTATGGTTCAAACTTTATGTATTGTAAACCTCTATATAAAGAGGCCCCTATTATCAATGAGAATATACAGCAAATTCATTTCAATTTCAGTTTCTCTACAACAATATTATATTTATTTGTTTATTTTTTTTGTAGAAGTGATCGTTATATTATATTTTCATAAATATGAAAAATTTGGAGTATTGAAAATAGAACATAGAAATGCACCGCAAGATCCAGGTGGTATTCGGCGAACCTACGAATGATCCATAGGGTAATGAAACAACGTGGTAAATGTTTCAGACTTGTTGCCTCTATTTACGGTTAGCTGTGACAGAACATGTGAAAGCATAATTAAAAAGTAACCCACTAATTACTGTCATAAGAATCATACATCATGAAAATAATGTAATTTCTCCAAGCATATCGAAGACCATCATAAACTTCAGACATGCATTTATTTATTTTTCGCTTTTGCTGTTTGACTTCGATTGGTTTGTAACTTGTGATGGGACAATATTTGTTATATAATAATGTCCCCATGATTGTTAGATGTTTTTTGGATTGCACTAGTCAACTAGTGAATGATGAATTTTGCCATTCATTAAGGAAGCTTTAGTCCAAATTTAAAAAGCTTCTAGAAAAAATAATTCATACTATACAGGCTTATGCAGTACTACTAATATATATATATATATATATATATATATATATATATGAAGCTCCATGCATGCATGGCTAGTTTCTCAGACCAAAAGGAAATGAAATAATGGAAAATTCAAAGACATTATAATTACATTCCCATTCGTCGATCTCGATCTTCTTTTGCATATCCATCTATATATGATTGGGGATTCAGAAGGAATGCAAGAAGCTAGCTATTTTGAGAGTATAAAAATTGCCTCCCACAAGTTTTTGCAAAGCAAATTATGTAGTAAGTTTTTGCAAAGCAAATAATGTAGTACTTTTTTGTTATAGAAAATTACAGCTTGGCAAAGCAAATTAGTGATCAAGTCGAAAAAAAAAATAAAAAATAAAAAATAAAAAAAGCAGAAGTTCTGTGATTGCATCCTCGTTATTGGGTGCAATATTCAACCCATGTAATGAGTCAGTAATGAAAGTGGCAATAAGCTATTGGAGGCTTACGAGAGAAGGCCAACAAAAAGCACTCGATTGATATGTAGTGGTCCTTCCAGCCATGAGTGCACCCCAAGTTATAACAATCCAGCACATTCCCCATATGTATGGCATGGTGTTGCTTTATTGAGCTTTGGGGTTTACTGGATTTTTGGTTCCGTTGAGCTCTACTTGATCTGGTCGACAAACATCAGTTGGGAGGCAATTACGTAGGTGGCGATGATAAACAAATCTTCCTTCGATGCATGAATGAAAGTTAATTTTGTTATCATATAATATACATGTGGGTTTCCTGTAACTTTGAAAACCAAATTATAAAACCAAAGTAGAAAAGATTCCTCATGCTCTATATGTGCCTTGCAGAATGAAAATCTTGGAGTTCTACAAGTAGAAACTTTGAGGGGAAAAGTAGGGGTATGCCGGCCGTATGCATAATTAATTACTATGATAGCTTTAATCATTTTGATCCACTTATTTAAGAAATATTATTTTAAAATTTCAAAATTGACCCTTCTCAATGTTGAAATTATATGCATTCATACAAGGATAATCACTTAATGAACAATTTAAGTGACTGTAAGGAATAAGTGAACTTCAATTGCATGTATTAAATTTAAATACTGAAAGTATACAACTCAAAATTGTAAATTTGTTCTTAGATATCATTTTCACGTGTCATTTACAGTTTCTTTATAAAATTATAGTATCGTTTGAATAAGTAAAACTGTAGAATCATAAATGAGCCTGATGATTTTATTCCAAAAAAATTCACACTTCTTATTTTTTCTTTATCTTGTGGTAAATTATACTTTGCAGGAAGATTGCACTAAGACTTTCTTGCCAGGCAGTGGTTCATTTTCTATAGTTTGAACTTGTTTTTAGCTCATTTTTATTAGGGAAAAATCCTCATATGATACTTGGACTATTGTCTAATGCACATCTTAAACTTTCAAAACTACCCTGATGGTACCTGAACTATTGCTCCGTTTCTCCAAATGGTACTTCCATCCAATTTGCCGTTAACTTTGCATACGTGGCTCATTCCTATAGGATGACATTCATTTCCCAAAAAAAAAAATTAATAGGCAAAATTAACTGCAGATTGGATGGAAGTACCAAATGGAGAAACGGAGCAATAGTAGTTCAGGTACTACGAGGGTAGTTTTGAAAGTTGAGGTACCAAAATGTACATTGAACCATAATTCAAGAATCATTCGAGGAATTTCCCCTTTTTATTATGTTTTGTTTAGCTCACTTCACAAACCTACAAATACATATACAATATGTAAGTGAGCTCTACGTGGCGTGTAAATAACTTTATTAGAGGAAGCCGATTCTCTCTCTCTAGGATTTCTTACTGCATGTAGTGCTTAAATTTTAGACAAAAATATGGAAGCTAGCTACTTGGCCTTTGTGACTTTGTCAAGCATATGCACAGTATCATTGTTATCCCTTTCACACTAATTAACTAATCAATAATTGACTATTGCTTCTTAATTCTTTGGACCATCTATTTCAGATTGGAAAACTGAAATGTTATATACTTCATTAAATTAATTAACGTGTAGTTTTATAAATCAAAAGTGGAGAACCTTTTCGTTGGAGTCATGGCCGCTTATATATGACAAATGTGGAGCTGAAGAACTCTCGAGGATCAGTGGGTGAACGGTTGCTGAGATGGGCCATCGGTGCTGTGGGAAACATAAGGTTAAGAGAGGTCTTTGGTCACCGGAAGAAGACGACAAGCTCATCAAACATGTCACCACCCACGGCCATGGCAGTTGGAGTTCTGTCCCTAAACATGCAGGTATATATATGCCCCATCTCTTTAAGGGCTTGCATGCGTTTACTTTCACATGTATTGAATTGACTATTAGTACTGGCCGGCTGCAGGGTTGGAGAGGTGCGGAAAGAGTTGCAGGTTGAGATGGATAAACTATTTGAGACCAGAACTAAAGAGAGGCTCCTTTACGTCTGAAGAAGAACAGATTATTATTGATGTCCACAGAATTTTAGGCAACAGGTATGTAATCGGCTAGGAACAGTATGTTGTCTTTTATATCGAGTTACCAACTATACCGTTATAGAATATCTACACATTCTCATATCACATTAGCTGACCACACAAGGTGATATCTGTTAAAGGGTAAAAGCGTTTAGCACCCAGGTAAAGTCAGTGTACGTAGAAATATAAAGTGGAAAACTATTTTCAAACAGACTGCATTGATCAGTTATATAGAAATCAGTAGTATATATTCCTCTCTTCTTCTACCTTGTTCATCTTCTTCAGCCTCCTCCAAGATTCTTCAAGCTCTTTTCAAATCCTAGAAATTACATCCATTATTTTGGATCAATGGTTAGTTAACACATCATGCTGTTATATCGTGTACGCACAGATGGGCTCAGATAGCGAAGCATCTACCTGGAAGGACAGACAATGAAGTGAAGAATTTCTGGAACTCTTGCATTAAGAAGAAGCTCATGTCACAAGGTTTGGACCCGCAGACCCATAACTTGATCTCTTCTCATAAAAGGTCAGTAGCTTCTAATAAGATTGCAGGCAGTAACGCCAAATTACAATCCCACATCGATCAAAAGAGACCAGTTTTCACTGTGAACAATATGTCACAGATAATAGATTCTTCAACGGAAATTAATTACTCTATTTCACCACCTATTGTACCATTTTCCAATGCTCAACCTCCCACTGTTCAACCCATAATGGCCACACCCATAGATAATCAATATCTTGTTCACAACCCTAATTCCGGCTGGACTAGTGTTACCGATATTCCAACCTTTCCCGATAGCACACAGAGCATCACCTCTGCATCTTCTTCCTCAGCGTTTGGGCACTTGGATGGTAGTAATTGCATCTGGGCAGCTGGTGCCGATCCCTTTGAAGCAGCACCAGGAGCAATGGAGCTGCAGGGAGAGCAGTCAAAAGGACAAGTAGTACAAGTAGAGCAAGAAAAGGAAAAGCTCCTGGAGATGGAAATGAAGGCTATGCAGGACATGGATATTGCTGCTTCGTTTGATCAGAGTTCAAGCTTTGATTTTAGCCTTGTGGAGTATTGCTCTACACTAATGTCTGGAGTCGTGCCTCATGATCATGTCAACTATTCTGCCGCTGACTTTACATGGAACTTTTAGACTCGCTATATGTGTGCATGTATATAACCTTGGTTATCTGTTTTAGCTCACCGGTTTGAAATCATGACTTGATGTTTTTGGAATAACTTTATAAACGCTAGCTGTGTGCGCATGCATGCGTGATCGAATGGCCAGACTTATTGAGGTGAGCTCAGTAGGTGACTGCTTTAGGCAGCATTTTTCGAACTTAAATCCTAATTTTCGAGTTAAAATATGGTTCGAGACTTCGAGTACCATTCAAAGGAAATAAATGTCATGTAATGGTCCGTACCTCCATTATCTCGTTTTTTTAAGGGGAGTGATTTGGAACTCCAAAAAACAAATAAAAAATACTCAACTTTCAACTATATAGAAGTTCAGTGTGTATGTCATAATTTGTTTAAATGTGAAGTACTAAAGTCATTTTACTGCTTCATGCACCGTGAATATTTTTAGAGTTGGAACTCTGTTATTATAATATTTAGTCTTTTACTTATTCAAATATAGGCTCAATTTCGGGTACCTTAAATTAAATTAAAAAATTGCTTAGCAGATAAATTAAGCAGCAAAAGTTTCTTGGTGAAAATTTCTGAAGTAACGTAACTTGTTACAAAAGTTAATTAACTATTTATTATGATAAACTGCTCTCATAGGTTAAAACGAGAGTTGCCTATTACTTCAGTTTTTCAAACTGGGCCGCCAAGTTCACTACCCAATTTCATATCAAGTAATTGATTCATATATGTGATATATCATTATCCGGCAGAGATATGGCACAAGATTGAGAAAAATGCGAAAAAAAACATCGTCCATCGAGCTTGAATCTACGCTGCACAGTTAATGCATGTGTAGTGATTATTAAGTAAACTATATAAACTTTTAAGATCCTACAGCGAGCTAGGTTATATCTAAATAATCTAATCAATAGTAAGGCGGAATGAAACAAACTGAAGGCTCTAAATTTTCAGGTTATAGGGCCAACTTATCTAGATCGGTTGGGTATGGGCTAATTCGGTTTTGCATAATACTAAACTCATGCTTTTTTTTGAACCAAGTAATCATTCATTCATCTCAAGCTAGAATGACACAGATACATACCTTCCCTTGCCAACTCTAGGGCAAGTTTAGGACGTGGTATGCTAGCACCACCCATTAGACAATCAGTGCTCATTTATTCAAAAACAAGCCTATAAACAATGAAAAAAGAGCATAGTACATAGGCATATTTCAACGAAATATTAAATTTCTTTCTTGCGATCCAAGCTAGGACTAGGAGGTTTGGGTGGGTCATTCCTCCTGGATCCCAAATTCGAAAGCCCATAGACTCATAGCCCAAAACTTGAAGTCCCAAAACATGATTGAATTGGACCACCCAACTTTGTGTGGACACCCAAGAGGGTTTAGTCACCCAAACAGAATTAGGCCTCCAACGGAAATTGGGCCACAAAACTGATTTGGGCACCCAACCCAAATTGGGTTCACCCTTTGCTGCACTGTTCCCGATTGCAGTCTCCATACAGTGGTTCCGGCGAATGACGTTCGACGTCCCCTTACAGCAGCGTCTTCGCCTCTCCATCTCCCCGCCGTTCATTATCGTGAGTCCAATCGTCGCAAGAGCAAGCCTTGCCATTTTCCTCTCCAACCTGCCATAACCTGTCAAAACACATTTGATCCACTTCAAGCCAAGTTCGCCGTCAGCCTCCCATGTCCAAACCGTTGCCACAACCGTCACAATACAGATCGGACTACCGCCAAATTTCCTCTGTTTTGGGCCCATAAATTTCTCCTCATACCTAATTGATCTGTTTGTTCCGCCATCAACAAAATCAGATTGTCGATCATAATCGGCCAGACTCTCCAATTTTCGGCAGCCTTAAGCCGTGCTCTGGATGGCCTGACTCAGCCCCAATCAACTGAAGAACACCGCTTTGCAACTTGACACTGAGAAACAACTAGATTTCCCCATGATCTCCCACACCAGTTTCCGGCACCCACACATGCGAGATTGTACTTTGGTGAGAGGAGGATCGATTGAAAGCTTGTCGAAAAGAATTAACATTGGATGGTTTCGAGAAGGCAACAAGATGCAGAGAGGGAGGGGCTCTACTTGGTGTTAGCGTCAAGCGCCGTTGATAGAACCCCCAGCCATGACGGCTACGGTTTGAGAGAGAGCGGAAGAGATTCCGTCTCATAGTGATACAAAATAGATCTATGTTACTCCATCGATGGTTACAATGAGAGTCGACAAATTATCGAAATGTATTTTATACTAAACTCATGCTAATGAACACTCTTACCATAATATTGTTTTTTCTTTCTTTCTTATTTTGCTGTTATAATACTGTTTCAATAACCATCAGAATTTTTAGGTTATCGGGCCAACTTATCTAGATCCGTTGGGTATGGGCTAATTCGGTTTTACATAATACTAAACTCATGCTAATGAACACTCTTACTGTAAAAGTAAAATTGAGATTGGAATTGGTGTACTCATTTTATTTCATAGTCCTTTTATATATGGAGAGAATTACAACGGAAATATCAATTACAATGATGACATTAAATGCTAATTGATCTGTAATCGTGTTGATGGATGGTAATCACTGATTTCTTGATTCTCTCTCCGTCAGTCGCTTTGACAAAGGCACATAATATGTTTTTCCTTTAACACTCCCTCTTGTGCCAAGTCAAACACGAAATGGTGCATGAGTTGTTGCCTCACTAAAAACCTTGCAAAGTAACAATAAAAACCATGTGAGACAAAAAATAAACCTTGGTCGAAGGAAAAGAGCACAACGCTCCTTCTACATTTGAGAATGACATGTGTGTGTTAGACTCCCCCTGACGTCTACACCTCCCCCTGATCTTTACATTAATCAAGGGAGCTTGGAAAGTCTTCGCATTCTTATGATTTTCACATGTTTCTAAAATGTGGCCTTAGGCAGTGATTTGGTGAACAAATCTGCCATATTCTCCTCAGACCTTACTTGATTCACTTGAATCTTGAGGAGAGCATGTTGTTGCTGATTGTAGGAAAACTTTGGCGATATGTGTTTTGTATTATCACCCTTGATATATCCTAGCTTCATCTATTCGATGCAAGCTGCATTATCTTTATAAATGCAAGTAGGCTCTTCAGTGGTAGAACTCAAACCACTAGTCCCTTGAATATGTGTAATGATAGCTCTTAACCATACACACTCACGAACCACCTCATGTAGAGCAATGATCTCGGAGTGGTTCGAGGAGGTAGCCACAAGGGTTTGCTTGGTTGATCTCCAAGATATCGTCGTGTTCCCAATGGTAAATACATAACTAGTTTGGAAACGACCTTTATGTGGGTCAGAGAGGTACCCAGCATCAGTAAAACCGACCAAAACGTCATTTGGCATTTTAGTGTAGTGAGTGGCGTTTTCGCCATCAACATTTCCTTTAGGGATTGCAGTTCCATCTGCGGTCCCTCTTGTCTCTCTGTAGGGAAAGAACAGTCTCAAGTCAATGATTCTTTTTAGGTATTGGAAAATATTCTTGATACCATTCCAGTGATGTTGCGTTGGCGCTGAGCTTAATCTAGCTAACAAGTTCACTGAGAATGCAATGTCTGGTCAAGTACATTGGGCTAAGTACAATAATACTCCTATTGCACTTAGATAGGAAATTTCAGCTCCTAACACCTCTTCGTCATCTTCATTTGGACGAAATGGATCTTTCCTTGCATCCAAACTTCGACCGATCATGGGAGTGCTAGCAGGATGCACTTTATCCATGTTAAATCACCTGACTTTTGGACATATGCAGCCTGGTGGATTAGTATTCCACAAACTCGGTGTTCTAGTTCAAGGCCTAGACAAAATCGTGTTTTTCCAAGATCCTTCATCTCAAATTCGGATTTCAAGTAGCTCGCGGTTTCTCTTATTTCATTAAGAGTACCTATTAGTTCATATCATCGACATGTACAGCTACAATTGCAAATCCGGAACTTGTTTTCTTTATGAATACGCAGGGGCATAATTCATTGTTCTTATATCCCTTTCCAATCAAGTAGTCACTTAGACGGGTATACCACATTCTTCCGGGTTGTTTCAATTCGTAAAGTGAGCGTTTTAATCTAATTGCAAACACACTCCGTGGTTTAGAGTCACTTGACTTGAGTAATGTAAGGTCATCAGGCACTTTCATATATATATATATATATATATATATATATATATCTCTAAATCTAGATCCCCATAGAGATATGCAGTAACCATATCCATGAGCTGTATTTCCAGTCCTTCGGAAACTACCAAGCTAACTACGTAGCGGAACGTTATAACATCAATTACGAGAGAGTATGTCTCCTCATAGTCAATTCCAGGGCTTTGTGAGAAACCTTGCTCCACAAGGCGAGCCTTGTACCTCAGGACTTCATTATTCTCATTACGCTTTCTGACAAAAACCCATTTATGTCCTACAGACTTTACACTTGGTGGGGTCAGCACTACCGGACCAAATACCTATCTCTTTGCCAGAGAATCTAGTTATGCCTGGCTTTTTTCTTTCCATTTAGGCCTATCTACTCTTTGTTGACATTCTGCAAAAGAGCGTGGTTCGATATCATCGTGCTCTATGATTTCTTGAGCAATAGTATATGCAAATACATCATCAATGTGTATGGAATATGTTTCTATCAACTCATACGCACTCTCATAATCCATTGAGATTTCTTTGTTCTCTGGAATCATTTCAAACATCGGAGCGTACTCCAGTATTGATTCATGGACATAACTATAATCAGAGACAATCTCATGAGAGGGATTCTCTACATTGATGATTAATGGATCGGTTTGTGCCTTACTCCCCCTCTTCTTCCTTGGGTGAGTGCCAATCGAACCAAGTGGCCTCCCCCTCTTCCTTTGGGGAACCACGGCCTCAACCACACCTCCACTAAGTGTGGTTGCAATGCCTCTATCTGCGGCACCGTTCCCCTTATTGGGGACTTCTAACCTTGCAGGCACATTTGCAGCTGGTATATGTGATCTCGTCACTTTTGCGATATCAGTAAACGTATCAGGCATCGAATCTGCTACGTTATGAAGATCGATTATTCTTTTCACTTCACTTTCACATTGTGAAGTGCGGGGATCAAAATGAGATAGAGTGGGGACAAACCACGAAAATTCCTATTGTTCCCTTGGAAAATCCTTTTTCTTATCTCCCCCTAACAACGGGAAGACTGTCTCATCAAAATGACAATCCGCAAATCTAGCGGTAAAGAGATCACATGTCAAGGGTTCCAAATAGCGGATAATTGTTGGAGATTCGTATCCAACATAAGTACTTAATCGTCTCTGAGGACCCATTTTGGTGCTCTGTGGGGGCGCAATAGGCACATATACTGTGAAACCAAATATGCGTAAGTGTGAAATGTCAGGCTTATATCTAGTTACCAACTGGTACGCAGAAAATGGTTGGCTACCTGTGGGTCTGAAATGAATAAGTAAAGCTGCATGAAAAATTGCATAACCCCATGCAGATATAGGTAAGTTGGTGCGCATAACCAGTGCCCTAGCCACCATCTATAGCCTTTTGATGGTGGCTTCTACGAGACCATTTTGTGTATACACATGGGGTACAGGATGCTCTACATCGATCCCGATAGACATGCAATAATCATCAAATGCTTTTGATGTAAACTCTCCAGCGTTATCAAGCATGATAGACTTGATAGGGTGATCAGGGTGGTGAGCCCTTAAACGTATAATCTGTGCTAGGAGTTTTGCAAATGCAACATTTCTTGTGGACAATAAAGCAACATGTGGTCAGCGTGTCGAAGCATCTACCAGAACCATAAAGTACTTGATATGGTCCGCATTCTGGATGGATAGGTCCACAGATATCTCCTTGTATCCTTTGTAAGAATGGAATGTTTTGTTTTGTGTCTTTAGCATAGGAAGGTCTCGATCCTGTTTTTGCTAAAGAGCAGGCTTTGCAGAAAGAGTGATGTGCCTTTGAAATAGTCAATGTGGCATAATGGGAGGGAGGTAGTGTTTCTGGTACTTCAGAAGGCAATGACTGCATTTGAGCAGTACTAGGACCGACACCTTTCAATGTGGTGGATTTTTGTCCCATATTATTTTTCACTCGAAAAAAAAGGGATGTCCGTATGAGTTCTTTAAAATACGGATCATCATGTCACGACAGGGGTGCCCTAGGCGGTCGTGCCAAAGCCTATATGAGTCATTGTCCCACATTTCATTGTTGGTGACAGCATAGGATTCAATGATCCGAATCGTAGTGAGATACAGTCTACCAGATTGACTCATAAGTTTCTCTAAAATGCGTTTTCTTCCACATTTATTAGAGGTAATATAAAGGTATTTAGTTCCATTCTCACAGTGTGTTTTTACATGATAACCGTTGGCACGAATATCTTTGAAACTTAACAAGGTTCGATTAGCTCTTGGTGCATACAGAGCGTCTGTGACATTAAATATATCTCATATTCTTTAGAGTATTTCTATTTTAGGTAGAATGATAATCTTTTCATTCAAATAATTTTTTTCTTTTTTCTAGATGTATTGCTTTACATCTTTATAGTGCTATTTCGAACCATGTAAATATGTATATAGTAAATAAATTTGAATAAATTTACTGTTTTAGAACAAAATTCAAAATTTATTAATAAGCCAACGATAATCAAATCAAGGTCTTGTTCAAAAATCTAATTCATCAAACTATTATTGAAATAAACTTTAAGACCAAGTAATAGTCTAATTAAAAATGAGGCATTATGCCTTCACAACTGTTTTTGAAAAATAAAATAAATAAAGCAGATCAGTCAAAATCTGGGGCATCGGTTGACTGAGCAAATTCCTTGTTGCCATTAAAGTCTGCAATTGTGAGGTTGACGTCTTGGTCATGGCCTTCTTCTTCCATATAGTGAGCCTCTTGTTCTTTAGACTCTCGATACCTCTTGAAATTGGCTGCTACTCTGTTGCTTGCTTGGCAGTTCTTGTACCAATGCCCAATGACGACTCCCACACCTATAGCATGGTTCATTGTCAACTCTTTCCTTTTTGACAGAAGGATTCTTAGGTGCCTTTTGCACGTTGTTTCCCTGACCCCTACTTCCCTTTCCACGTGGGGCATTGTTGCCACGTGGGTAGCGATCAGCACGTCCAAACCCCTTTGCATTAGAGTTCTTTTCACCTTTCATTTTTCCATAATTAGCCTTGGGAATTTTCTTTGTCCCAGTGGGCCTGACATTATTGTTCAAGAGAACCTCATTATGCCTCTCAACCACTTGTAGTAGGCTGATCAACTTATTGAAGGTTGTGATTCTTTTGTTGTCATACTGCAGCCTATACTGGTTTGCTAGTATAAGCGTTGAAGTAGGAAAGGTGGAAAGAGTCTTGTAGATCCTATCATCTTCTGTGATTTCCCGTCCACAGAAATTGAGACGTGCCTTTAAGCGCAACATGTCCTTGTTGAAGTCATTGACCCTTTTATAGTCAAGCAAGCGGATTCCATTCCACTGAATAGCCAGTTTTGGAAGCAAAGTGTCATGAATGTTCCCAAAACGTCCCTTAAGGGCATCCCACAGTTCTTTGGGTGTCTTCAAGTGAAGGTACTCCTAGCGTAGGCTAGGATCAATATGTCGCCTCAGAAACATTAAGGCATTTGCTTTCACCTTATTAGATAGTTCATCATCTTTGGGGTCGGTAATGATGGCAGTGTAGTCTTTTGCCACAAAGGCAGTTTCTACATCGGAAGCCCAACGATGATACTCAAGTCCTTCTGAGTCCAAGATGTCAAATTCAGGTCGAGTTGGATCAGCCATCTACATAAACAAGAGGGAAGATATAAATTACGTAGTCATAAAGACATCCACGTGAATTATTTTCCAAACATATGAATTAGATTTCAAGACCAAGATTCGTAATGGTCACATTGTTTTTCAATGCTATGTGAAAATACTTTATCACGGTAAGTGTGTGTGTATAATGCGCATGAATTTTCATTATCATGGCAAAGCGGATTGTATATGTTGCATTCTAAAAATAACCATAGCACATTTAAACATAGCATATATAAAAATAAACTACACGGCATACTCAAATTTCATTCATATACAACAAATTATATACTACACATAATCATAGCAATAATATATCATACATAAAATAAAATGTGAACAATAGCATAATACAAAGCATGCGTGGCATAATTTACATAAGCGTAAATAAAATAAAATAAAAACATGCTCAAAATTTCATACTAAAAACATAAACAATAAAATATAGAGCATGCTTAAAAAATAGTAAACATAAATAAAATTCACATGCTTTAGATTCCACAAATATATATATAACACATATAATAAGATATATGAAAAATGGAATATAAACAAGGCAGCCAATATATATATATATATATATATATATATATAAAACATACTTGATTTCGAGAAAACAAAACAATTCTAGCGCACGCGCGTGTTGATGCAGGTGTGCGTAGCGATGTTTTTGTGCTTAAAAAAAAAAATGACCCGCTTCCTCTCTCTTTGCAACAATAGGCCATGAGGCCTTTTTTTTTCTTTTCTTTTCTTGGCCTGCTTTTTTTTCTTTTCTAGGCTTGTTTGTTTTTTTTCTTTTCTTTGCTTCTTTTTTTTTTTCTGTGGCCGCAGGGCCTGTTTTGTTTTTGTTTTTTTTCTTTTGTTTGGTTTGGACTGCATTCTTTCTTTTCTGGGCCGGGTCACATTTTTTTTTTTTTTTTTCCGATCTTCTTCCTCCTCTGTCTGGAGTGCAGGTGGTGGTAGGACTACTCCGGGTTTCAGGGCGCTGCAGCAGGGCACGCTAGGATCTGGGCGGAGGCGCTAGGGCACAGGTCGGGTCGAAGGCTCTCTGGGTCTGTTCGACGGTGTCGGTGTGGATCCGGAGAAGTGCAAGGCGGAGGCGCTAGGATCCGAACGTGTAAGGCCGAGGCTGTGCAAGCCGGTGGGCAGATGCGTTGCAAACACTGGGCAAGTGCAAGGCGGAGGCCGGTCTGTTGCAAGGGAGACCTGTGTTGGGTGGGCCGGCCTTGTTTTTTTTTTTTTTTTTTTGAATTGGTGGCGGTACAGAAGAAGAACAAGTTTTTTTTTTCTTTTTCTAGGTTTTGGTTTTTTTTTTCGACGGAAAGAAACTAGAAAACTATGTTTTTTTCTTTCTTGGCTATTTGCTCTGAGCGTGCTGATAACGTGTAAAAGTAAAATTGAGATTGGAATTGGTCTACTCATTTAATTTCATAGTCCTTTTATATATTGAGAGAATTACAACGGAAATATCAATTACAATGATGACATTAAATGCTGATTAATCCGTAATCTTGTTGATTGATGGTAATCACTGATTCCTTGATTTCCTCTCTGTCAGTCGCTTTGACGAAGACACATAATATGTTTTTCATTTAACACTTACCATAATATTCTTTTTTTTTTCTTTCTTTTTTTTCTGTTGTAATATTGTTTCAATAATAATCAGCTCATCCATTTCCATTCCCAAAATTGACTCGATCGAGAAGATTCCACACCAACAATATGAGAAAAGGGGGGAAAATCAAAAGGAAAATTACAAAAAAGAAAAGGAAAAAAAAAGATTGTATGCTTTGACTCATCGTCATTCTATATTGTGAAATCCATTATATATAGCCTTATCATGATGATCTCATTGCTGGCACATATAATCCGCACCACTTCTGGTTATTTAGCCGAAACCAATTTTAGCTCCTACCTTTTTTGTGTCAATGAATTGTAGTATGTTTGAAGATATATGGGTCATGGGTGTTAGCTACTGTAGTACTTAGTCTTGCATGGGGCGGGCAGCGTGGTTGTTGTCTTGAGAGGAACACAAAGAGAAGATCTCTTCCAATGTTCCATTCATGTAGTCCTTCAATCTGTCGCATGACATGTAATCATCGATGATTTGGGGCTTTGATGTGTTTGTCTCTGCAGCTAAGTTAATCATCGGGAAGTCTTCAAGCTCCAAAGGTGGGTAAGGAAATTGGTAATTCTCGAAGCTTGTATCGCTCGGCATATATGTATCCTGCAATAATTTGACAATGCATACAATGAATTTCCCGCAGGATAACATGTGAATAAAAAATCAAGATGCAAAATGTAACGCAAGAATCATGGATTTTAGAGTGAGAGAAGTACAAGAAAATATAATGATGAATGAAACAAGATTACACGAAGAAGAGTATTGTAAAGAATTATGAGTTGGCATGAAGAGCAAAGATAATTAAGTTTACAAATGTTACTTTAGGAAATTTGTATATGGTGTTTTCAGAAATTGAATGGTGTTTAATCCGCAAGAAAAACCATTAATTATAGGACGGACGTCTAAGCTACAAAACTAGAAGTTCAGTGTAGGAAGGAAAAATGTATCAGACATCTCTAATACTTTTTCTGGATGTAAAAAAACCGAGTTTCATTAATTTTTAAAGAGAATCGGGGATGAATTTAAGGATTCAAATTATCAGGAACATGATTAAAAGTAATTGAGGATAGAGAAGTCTGACTGAGAGGAACACCGTGAGGAAAATGGGGAAGAAAGATGTTCAAGTCAGTCAAAAGAAGTTATAGAAGATGGTGAAGAAAGCTTCACTCGAGACTTCGAGTCAGTCTAATAAGAATTTTTTAGAGGTAAGCTTCGCTTTAGCAAAAGATGGGTTATATATCACTCCCTAACTTTTGTTACTTTAAGATCAAAAGAAAGAAAAACTACGATGTCTCGTTTTGTGGGCCACTTCCAACCAATCATGGTAGGGTTTGCGCGTGTTTGAATGTGCCCTTGGCCATGATGATTTTATGTAAGACTGATTATTAGCTTGATCTTCAAAATTATATATGTGAAGTGTGAACGCCAAGCAGTAGAGTATATATAAAAGCCATTGGTTCTACAAAGTAGGCAATGATATCAGGAAGATTTAAAAAAGAGTAAAAAAAGAAAAGAAAAGGAATCCGTTTTATGTTATGTATATACAATTTTATTTCAGAGATCTACAACACTATAAGATCCTCGTCGATCAGTAAACTTTAATTTTAATATATAGACTAATTTATATCTCGTATCATCTTTCTATCATAAGAAAATATAGTTATATATCATGTGATAATGACTCTATCAGTGCATACCATGTCACTCTGTATATGAGTGTCTAACATGAAACCATATATGTCTAAATGTAATATGTAGATCAAATAATGAAAACATATGTTAGCGATTGCACTTGTATACAAACCTGAAATAGATTATTTGAGGAGCAGTGGGCACCAAGAGAGTAGAGATTAGCTGAACTGTTAGCTTCATCAGAAGCAAATGGAGCTTGTAAATCATCTGCTATGCCAGTTTCAGTAGGTGTCCCTTGAGTGAGATCAGAAGAAGAGGTATCAGAGAGAAATTTGGAATAATCAGGATTAGAATAATTCTCATAATCTTGATCTGTTTCTATCCCTCTTGAAGCTTCTCCCTCGTTAATGCCAGTACTGGTGTCTTCCCTTGATTTTTTTTCGTTCAAGAGAGTGTTTTTAATCGTCTTTTCTTCTTTGTTATTCTTGGGTATTTGGATTGTCTTTTTGAAAATGCGGCACAATGCATATGAATCCTGGGTTCAAGAAAATCAAATTCTGTTAATATGGCATGTTAATTAAAATTACATGTGCAATGCATGTAAGAAACATAAGGAAGACTAAGATTGGAAAGCAAGTCCAGAAAGAAGAGGGAAAAAACTAAAGCACAGATATATGTGTATGATTTTAATGCGATCTTAAAAAAGATGGTGCAAGTACAGCTAAAGTATAGACGGAATAGTCTTTAATCATCATGCTGATAAGCTATTCCTTTAAAAGGACGGGAAAAAAAAAATCAAAGGAACAAAAAAGAACAAAGATCGACCAGTTGATGATCAAATCTACTTTATTTGAGTCGAATCGAGACATAAAAGACGATGCATGAGATCAAACAGTTCGATCATCAAGTACTACGTACTGTTCCTAGCTAGCTTACACCTTACACCTTATATAGGGCTAATTTTGATGGTTTTTCGAAGTTTCCTAATTATATCCCCTTGAAGTAATACAGAAAACATATATTGGGTAATTAGGGGATTTTACATATCATTAGCTCAGTCTCTTCACAAATGTTTCCAAAGAACCAAGAACTCTTGCATGCTAACTATCTAGCTAGAGGGAATTGAATATAAATTAACGTTAATATCTTTGCAAACCCTAATTTTCTTTCTCTTGGGAATTTCACTAAACCCTAATTAAAGCCTAGGTACTAAAATGTATATCAAACAGTGGAGATCCCTCTCCATGTAATCAGATCAAGAAAAATCACAGATTGTAAAGAATTAGAGCGCGCTGCATATTAATTACCTTTAGAGATGATGAGGGACTGCCACACACCGAGTCGGTGAGCCGGTACTCATGCATAACCCAGTTGGTTCTAATGCCATGAGGAGCTCTCCCTCTATAGTACACCAGTGTCTTCTTCATCCCAACCGCACGCCTGTTACTGTTCACTGCCCGGTCTTTTCCGGTGGCTTTCCAGTACCCTGCCCGAGTAGCCCGATTCGTTCTTGACCCATTCGGGTATTTCCTATCCCTCGGGCTGTAGAAATACCACTCCATATCCTTGCTAGGCAAGAATGACTTATCTGCGGTAAACAAAGTAAATATGTCAAACATGATTAATAGTGTAATTGTTTACACAGTACAAAAGAAATGACTTACCAGGCAAATCCCATGGTTCACATTTGTAGAGGTCGACCTCTGGAATAATTTCAAGCTCAATGGTGCAGCCATTGATCTTTCGGTCCAGATAGTAAGCAACGAGCTCTTCATCAGTTGGGTGGAATCTGAATCCAGGAGGAAGACTCATGGGTGCCATTGCAGTACTACTTGAGAGAGATGAAGAAGCTCTACAGAGAAATTTAGAGAGAGAGAGAGAGAGAGAGAGCAAACAAATGGAAGGTGAACTGAACTGGCTTGTACGATAATGGACTATATAGGGCCACTGTTGGTCCCAAAGATATAGGATGATTGGCCCCTGATTTCAAAGGTATTACAGGCCGAAGAGTGGTACGTGATGTAATTGAGATGGGGAATGGAGGTGGAAAAAGAGAGGGAATATAAGATGGTGATGTTTGGATCTATGGCTTTTGAAGAGATTCTATGTGTAAGGGTTTGTGTGAAAACCCAGAGGGAGGGGATAAGAAGCTTCGCTGCTTTTGTCTGCTCACTAACTAACAAAAATGAAGGGGCCTCAAGAAAGGCTCTGTGGTCCACCCAACCGTCCATACCCTACAACACGCAATACTATGACCTAGCTTAGCTCCCTCTTAATTTAATTGCATTCAGAATCATACAAATAAAATAAATAGTTATATACTGTGTACTTTTCTGAGCCGATATTTACTCTGATTCCTATCTTGTACTGTGAAAATCTGACGGTACCCTAATTCCTCTAAGGCCTCGTTTGGTTCATGGAAAGGAAATCGATTCCCTTGTCTTTCCCGTGGAAAGAGAAACTAAAGTTTCTGTCAGATTTCATTTCCTGTGTTTGGTAAAGTAGGGAAAACATCCAGGAAAGATCATTTGATTTCCCTTCCGATGTTTGGTTGGTACAGGAAATGAAAGTAAAAATATATCAATGTTTCAATAATACCCTTATATTTTAAAATAAAAACAACTTGAAATGAATTTTCAACACTACCAATAAGGGTACTCAAGCAATTAATGCTAGGGTATTATTGTCTAAAATTATTGCAATTAACACTGGGAAATGAGATGGAAAACTCAATCCCATGAAGTTTGAGTGCAATGAGTTTACCCCCCAACTTTCTTCTATGTCAGGAAAGCATTTCCTGACTTTGTGGTTACCAAACAAAGGAAAGGAATAACTTTCATTTCCCAAGTCCTCAAATCCGCGAAACAAACGAGGCCTAAGAGATGAAAGTATCGACATTTACCTAATATGATTACCCATAGTTTGGTAGTACCCTACATGGATTGTTATCCATATTGGAATTTACTCAAGTTTTGAATTTTTCCCTCTGTTTTGAGATGTAGATCGCCTGAAAAATTATACCAAAATTAAGTATATACGTATAAATTATCTATTTCATTCTTATTTCTTTTGCATAAACAATAGTCACATAACCACCATTTTCTCAATTACATGCACCTATCGAGTCATTTCTTACTATTTAAGATTAACTTAACACAAGTGTAGAGATGAAAATAACTCCTCACACGTAAGGAACCAAGTAGTTTTCATAGGAGAATGTCTTTTGTCATGAAATAAGAACTCATTGCGCGCTCTATATGATTACACCATTTATCTTCATACTCTTCATTTCTTAACGTGAGCTTTCACTTCTTCACATTTCTGCTACATTCTTTCTTTTCTTTTCCTTCATTTCTTAGTTTCCCGCCACCCCATGCGCCAATCGGATAAAAGAGAAAGCTGTTTAAGATTTCATGAATCACATTAGGGGGAATGAGCAAGAACCCTAATTATTTAGTTGAGCATTTTTATTGTCTGTTAAAGTAACAACACTAGCGTAGGGGACTGATATTAGTGAAGAGAACTAGTATAATTAATTTAAGCTCATTGATCATGAATGTTATAAAATAGCAAAGAGTACAAGAAAGTTGATAGATATATTATATATAGTTAAAATATATAAATAGGAATAACCCTTTGCAGACAATTAATTCTCAATCATGCCTTGAAAGAGAAATATCTAGTAATTTTCCAGAAAATAAAGCTATAAACTATGCATGTATTTCTACTTTTTTTATACCATACGATTGTGCGATAATTTGTGATCTACTTTTTAGTGTAAAAATCAATGGGAACATGACACTATACATTCAAACTGGCATGATTGTGGCTCCAACAATCATTTTCAAAGTAATACTTCTCAAATCAAATGGACCCCGAAACCAAGTCTATTTATACGTACTTCGTGCATAATTTTGAACAGATCAAAAGATGTAATGCATGTTAGGAATCACAGCATCAGATTATACTTTTGAACAAGTTTTATCCAAAATTGCACTTGGACATGAATAAAAAAAGTACTGGATAGAATATTACATCATCACAAAACGTATATGGATGATTTTTATTCACTAGTTCTTTAAATTTTTTGCTTTACATGATTATATGGATGAGTTTGATGGGGTATATATACCCAGGGTATAAGCTGGGGCCATGAGATAAATTCTGATGATCATCTTCTCTTTAGTTTTTTTATTTTTATCACAAAGGGAAAAGAACACTTTTATCATTCAACAGTTGATTGGGGACCCATGATAATCATCTGAACAAATACAAATCTACCTGGCTCACCGTCACGGTCTTCTTTTTCTTTTTGGATGATTTTTCCTGCCATCCGAATGCTTTTTCTTTAGCAATTTTTGTTCTCTATAGTGAACCTTTAGTTTCCTTTACTTAAAATATCATTTTCAGTTGGGTAAAGACATCCTAACTTCTTTAATGATTACGCTACAAAATCTTTGACTGGTCTCTCACCTCTCTCTCTTTCATATGCAAAAACAGTGTCACACTGACATACACATGATTGATAAGAGGAAGAAATAGGAAAAACGCAGTAGTCACCAAGGAAGTGATGCTACATCTTTCAGTTAGTTGAGGTTCAATCTTGAATTGGAAAGCAGGATTTGTAAAAATGAATAACAATATATGACTAGATTAATTTTCATGTCTCTGTCAAAGTTTAGATGAGCGATAGCGTAAATATTCCACACTGCCTGCTTGAGTAGCTAGGTTGAAATTGTTTAGCAAATAAGAATTAACATGAGCATCTTGATCTTCTAATTGTTTGCTAAATTTGCATTAGGTTAACAATGTATAAGGGAAAATGTATGCCGTGGGAATAAATCCATATCGTTAATCTGCATCTGTATACTTTAAATGGAGAGGCACCTCTGAGTGATTCAACGTTGAGGGGAGTGTTAACGCGTAGAATTCCTACGAAAACGTTTTACTTTTGGAATGACGAAGATGGACACCATTCCCCTATAAGCACGTTTCACAATATACATAAATGTTATCTACCCGTGATTATGAGTACTTCAACAAGTCAACGAATGCAACAGTATTGATTTGTACCACTTAACTGATCAACTAGAACTATTTCTAGACGTATGGTTGAATTGTATCCTATTGAATTCTCCTGTGTGCTAACGAACTCATTAAAATATAAAACTAACTGCTCGATCGGAATGTTTATTTCTGCAATGCGAGCTTAATTTACTCTTTAGTTAAAGTGGCAACTAATTGTCTTCTTGGTGGTAGGGGGGCTTCCCATGGTTAAGAAATAAGAAGTGAAACTCTAGGCATGATGACAGAAAAACAGGCCTTTGTATGCTTTCTTTTGTTTCTTTAAATGGCTTTATGGCTTTAACACCTCAAGCATGACATCAAATGAGTTGTGCATAACCAATTACATTAAGAGGGATCGATATTATACTTAGATAGGGGTTCTGAGGTCTTTGCCGAAAGAACTTTTTGTAGTCTATACTAACCGTCCCGCACAATATTCATCCCTTAAACGAAAGGAGAGCAGCATTGGCCTGATATATCAACCTTGAAGGAGGAGCTTTTGATCATTTTATGCATAAAGATATTCCATTTCTCCAATCTAATGACAAATCCCATATGCCTTCCTAATAAACTATGTTTTGATTCAAGCTCTTACCATAAGTAGGCACACATTATGATTTGATCTAGATCATTCAGTCAAATATCTCTTTGCAACGTGATTTTAGTCATTTAATCCTAATTAGAGAGAGAGAGAGAGAGAGAGAGAGAGAGTTTCTAAAGCCATGCAACCTTTCACACGACGATGATCATGTTAAGGGCAAGAGACAAAGCAAAGGTGGTAAAGGGCAAAGGGTTTGGGATGGTGGGGGATGTGGCTTTGTCACCTGTGGAAGACTGTAGAAAGAATAGTTGGAGACTAGGGCTTTGAATAAATATAGGTATAAAGATTCCCATAATGTCGGCTCTGTGTATCCATCTCTATCAATATCTATCATTCTAGTTTGTGCAGAAAAGACAAATGTTTAAGCAGATTCTTTCTTTTTATCCCAGCAGCAATGAGATCGATGTAGCTTTCATGTGGGTTCTGGCCCTTCTGGTTCTGGGAGCCTCCTATCCCTCTGAGGATACATCTGTCATTTGCCCCCTAACTGCAACAGCTTTAGTTATGTATATTAGCTTGAAGAAAGTTGGGACCAACTCAAAATCCGAGAGCTTGGTGCCCTGCACTTTGCAGCCGCAACTAATAAGGAACTCGATGTGAGAGTCCAAGTTCAATTGTAACTATAAACTTTTTCAGTTAGTTCCTTGGAGATATACAACATTTAAAACATAAGCTCAAAAGGAACTACGTACATTGATGTGGTAATAGTTGTAGATAGTTTGATACGTAGCTACGTAAACTTAATTTAACAGTACGTTACCCACTAAATCTAGTATTCATAAGAGCTGGCCGTGGAATGTGAGAGATGTGATGATATATCTGAGATCATTTTCCGGTGAAATGTCCATCAACCTAGCTCACTTTAATTAATGTTGAGAACTTGAGATAAATAAGTCAGGAGCGATGACACCTGATGAGTTAATTCTTTTATGACAATAAGTTAATAAACACTATATAACATTGTCCAAAATGTTACATTAGTTTTGTTAGTTTGACAACGATGGAGGTGCAACGCAAAGCGCTCTACATACTTCGAGCTCAAATAGTTGTAGTACCTACTTATCACCTCTCTGTGATTGCATGCATAAACTTACGAATAAAAGCATACAAATTGGTGTACTAGCTTCACTATCATCTCTTTGTGAAAGAAATTTTGTTGCTGATGGGGCTTGGAATCTTTACTCTTTCTTTCGACTTGGGCTTGTAGCTCTCGGATGCATCATAGTTTTCACACCAACTAAAAAAAAAACAAAACAAAACACATTGAAATATATTGGGCCAGTCAAGCCCAATCAAGACTCACAAACCGACGAACCGACTCGACTGAAAAACCCTTTCGGAAGCGAACTTGCGGAAAAACGGTGACTGAAAAATGTCGATTCTATTGAAGAGCCAAACATGGAGGTGGATAGTGACCAAGACCCGCGACTCCAAGCCCTTCTTCTTCACCTTCGCCACCGTATGCGGCGTCGTTCCGGGCATTATCGGCTACTTCGTTATGCAGACCACCAACTCCGGCAACCCAGAGCTCGAGGCCGAGCTCCGCCGCAAAGCCCGACCCGACACTGTGGTACGTTTCCCTTTGATCCAACTCTGTTTCTGGAATTATAGTTGATATTTGAGATATGGGTTATTGATTCTTGAAACCCTGAGAGGAAAATGAAATTAAGGAACTTGCTGTTGATGATCAAAGTGAGAATTGAATCTGTATGGATTGTTTGCTTGTTGGGCTGAGTTGTTGATGGAGCTGTAATCAGTGTGATGGGTTTTTAAGTAATGGGTTTTGTTAAGTTAACTGATGTTGTTTTATGACCAAGATCATGAGATTTCTAATAATGCAGGGTATGCTAGTTTTTAGTAAGCTTCAGACTGCAAGGAGGTTTTTTGCTTACTAGTATATGTGGCAAAGTGCCGTAATGTCTGGTAATTTGGGTCGTTGTAGGAAAATGGAACCAATTGAACATACAGGACTTCTTCGATATCTGTTTTGAGTTAGTTTTGTGAAGAGTATCATTCACTACATTTTCAGCACCTCACCCCCCCCTATACTGTTGCTTCCTGCTTCATATTTTGCTTTCAGATTTCTCCTACTCTGGTTTTTTTTTGACAATTAATTGCCTTTAATTTGATCCTGCAGTTCCAGCTGTGTTTAGTATTGTGTGTCTGGGGATTGTCTTTTTTCTTTTTATAACTATCCTGTGTCCTGTGATGTCATCTATATGTAGTTTCAGTGCATCCTTTTATGAAACTTCTGGCCTTCCCGTTAGATCCGACGAAGTTTCTGGCCTTGAAACCCATTATTTAGATATCAAATCCCTATAACAAAGTCAGCTTAATTCATCTGGTACTAAATCCCTGTCTTCTACCAAGAAGCAATGAATAATATATCCCATGTTACATATTATCAACATGGCAGATTTTAAGTTTTAAGAGCAGTTGTTATTGAAGGCTAAAGTATGTTCAGTTTAAATAGATTTCAGTCTCAGTTGTTTCTTATAAGTACTTTCGTTCTCGAAGAGAAATGTTGACAGTCTATTGCTTAAAACTGTGAATCAGATGATGGGGCAAACAAATAAAGAACGATTGGCAGAGTACCTAGGGGAGCTGCAGCGGAAAGAGAACACAAATGACCGCTATGTTGCTGCACTGAAAGGACAGACATTGACTAGGAATCCATATGTGAGAATTCAACCAGTTCCAAAGGAAAGCAACACGGAATCTAACAAGGAACAGAAGTAGATCAGGACGTTCCTCCACTACCAGCATGAATGTTTTCTGTTTTGAAGGTATCTGTATATCTCGTTAGAACAATTATGCAATGGTTATTACCGTTTCTTGTTGTTATGCAACATTTGGTTGGCTGTTGTTTGTTTGTTGAATACTTTTTTTCCTTGATGAAGTACAAATACTTTGTTTTCAGACGTTTCATGTTATAGGATAGTGGATGTAGTTGTTCAGATCAACTGTCTATTAATGGAAGTGGTGGTCTTCTGAATTGAATTGATTTGCAGCAAAAGGAAACCTGCCAGCATGAATTAAATCTATTCAGCAAGGAGGAGATGTCCTCCTCTACATTCATTGGCTTGATTTTGATTTTGGTTTCCTTGACGGCTTGACCGGTAGTGAAAGATGAATTCATGTTCTTTATATAAAGTTATACAGCTAAAAAATTAGTTGTATATCTCCATCTCTTTGTTTAAACTGAGGCGCAAGTTTAGTGTCATAGGCTTTAGATGCCTATAACACCGGATAAAACAAATTTGCATATGCACTTTAGATAAAACAAATTTGCATATACACTCCGATCATAAAGATTTTTGATGTTCATTCCAAACTGATTCAATCCACCGGATATGCAGGCTATTTCCAAGATAAAATCTACAGATTGTTTCATGCTGTCCGATTAGAGGTTTCTATAGAAAACTGTTCTTGGTAAAATTGACTATGAACTCGAAGATCAGGCTGCAAAGCCACCACCTTTCATCCCCATACACACTCACATTCTTTACCATTATCTTCACCCCCAATTATGTGGAAACGGACCTCAGCTGCTCCAACGACGCCAGAACTGATATCAACTCCTCCTCCGAGATGAATCCGTCTGTTTTTTCATCGAACAGGCTTAATGCCTCTCATATGTCTTAAATTGGGTTCGTCCATCAATTCAGCTCCACTGAAAAACTCATCTCTGTTGACGTAGCTTATCTCAAGCTTTGCCAAATTATTGCTTTCAAGCTTTGTATCATCGATACTCTTCCCTGGCACTTCCTCACCTGTTTGACAATGTTTGACACCTATAATATAATAGGATCAAACCTAAGGGTTCTTTTTGTGAAAACATGAAACCGAATTATAAATTTCTCCAGATTTTCAGCTCAAGGAGAGCAAGGAACCGAGTTGTCAGTGTCTTGATCGAGAATATAGGAACTGAGTTGTCAGTGTCTTGATCGAGAATATGGGCCTCCATATTATGATGGCACGGAGGAAGCGGGAAAATGCAGCCCAAGCTAAGAACAAACAAGTTGAACATACATATAGAAAAATTTCCATACAAAGATTTTAGATTGTGAAAGAGACCTCTCTCATATAGATAGTGATAGTTTCCTTGCTGCGGTTATATCTTTTAGTAAAGCTACCTGATTCCAGCCATGCTGCTTTCAAGTCTGCTGTAACCTGTAAATGATGTGGACAATCTATAACACTACAAATTATAAAATTTTAGGGAAAGTCTGCTAAAATCTAAATATAGGACAAAAAAAAAACCTCTTCAGCTGATGATTAGCTGTTATCGTTTTTCTGTTAAGGCCGATGAGACAGATTTGGTGCCCTTGTGCTTTTCAATCTGTACATTGGACTTGACCCAGATGTATGTGCCCATGCTTCTTGTTCTTCCTGCGCTATCTTGTTATTTCATTTCTTGCCACAGATATGCGCTTGAAAAATCACTGAGTTTAGACAAAAAAAAAAGGAGAAACGACAAGAGGTTTCTTACCTATGCTATATTCTTCAACGCAACTGAAAGAACCAAAATCGGAGATTACCAAGCAACCTAATCCAAACATTACTCTCTGAGATGGTTATTCCTAGGCTAAAATCATGGACTATTCGTCTCCAAAATGGAGTTTCTTCTCCAAGATAGACGGTGATCCCATATTATTAATAATCGAACTTCCATTCCTCTGCTGCTTCAGAACTCAGGAGTCGAAAGTTACTAAAATTCCCAAGTCTCACCTCTGCCTAAAAAACTTTACTCTTCATGCTTCACTATCAGTAGACGAGGCACCATCTAGGCATTTCTAAATTGCCCATTTATATGGATACCATAAATCTCAAGTTCTACACTTCCACATAAACACAGAAGGGAAAGCAGCACCACCACTCGATGAATTCAATTTTACTAGAATACAGATAGGACGTCTTGCGATGGGATTTACTGGAACCGAGGTACTTATCATTTTTTTTTTCTAGTTTTCTTTTCTTGTTTTGATAAATACCTCGGTTCCAGCAATGCCCAATGCAAGTCCTATGTCAGCTTCGCAAGATTGACTAATGCCTAGCTTACAGCACAGCAAGTCCTATGTCAGCTTGCTTGGAGGCAACCAGCTTGATTTATCATATGTTTTGCTGTGCTGCTAGCGGTTGCCTCCAAGCAAGCTGCAATATATATGTGCTTGAGAGAGATCATAAGAGGTTTGTTCACTATGTTTTCTTCTTCAGCAACCTCCATTTATCAAGAATCAGAAATAAGGACAGTAAGAAAAAGTTAAAAAGAAAAAACCAGGTAAGTTCAACCAGATCATGTAAAACAAACTATCAAGGGGGAAAAAGTATAACAAAACCTTACATTGTTGCTTCTTGCGATGGCCCCTATTCTAAAGCCGGCCCTCGATTGTTCAGACAGCCAAGTTGGAATTAGGTGATGCTATTCTTAATTAGCTGCATTATGTCAGTTCTCCCATAGTACTGCTTAATGTACTTATCTACCTTGCAGAGGCACAGAACTCTGAAGTTTATCTACCTTAACAAAGAAAATTCCCCTCGTCAGAAATCAGCATATTAATCTGTATCACATTTTTTTTTTAAATGAAGAATCCGACATGAGGAATGCTATGTACAATTGTCTGCATTCCCTTCTATACCTTCCCCTCCTACGCACCAATCCCAATCTACCTCCCATTCCAGTGTATTTTTATGATCGGAATGGTTCCTCTAAATCACCCTTAAACAGATCATATTAAAAAATTTCTTGGTCATCTAACACTGTGGTTGTAATTACTGATACACTTTTCTTTTCTTGGTGTTGATTGTTTTACTTTTTCTTCCCCGGCCACAAGACGCATACATCCAAATCGCTTGAGGTGTTTTGTTCTTTATTGATTCATTTGCTCAGTTTTACTATGATATAATAATTCTGCAGTGAAGCTATGCTTAGGACCATCTTCTGGGAAAATTCTATAGTACTGTTATGTTTGTAATACAGATATCTGAATAAAGTTCTCATGCTTTTCCATGAAATGCTGCCAGATCGTGACTCATGCTTTTGTAAGTGTAACTTATCAAAAGTACTAATTACATGTGCTCTTAATTAACATCAAAATCTGTTGACTTGTGAGTCATGTTGTGTAGAACAAGTTTGCTTGCATATAATCTTGTAGAAGAAGGAAACTTGGAGGACAAGTACACTTGGAGAACAAGTTTACTTAGAGATCAAGATGTGTAATGTAGTAGTGTAGGGCTTGTATATATAACCCCATTTACACCATTGAATCAATATGAGAAAATTCATCGACTTTGTCTCTTTGTTTTCCCTTCATTCTTCTTTCCTCACACTCTGGGGTAAGATTGTTCCTTCCCCTAATTTGGAGGTTAGGATTGTTCTCTATCTTTTAGAAGGTGAATTTTATCCTTGTAAAGTCGAGCTTACTCGCCCAACGCCACTAGGTCCATCCAATTAATGCAATGTCTAGGCCAATGATCGAATAAGAGAAAGGTAAACGAAAGGTTGAAAAGTGAGCATTGCTCCACCAAAATCTTAACCCTCCTTATCTGGTCGCATTAAAAGGAGTTACCGAAAGGTTGCGCGATAGCCAACACCCAAGGATAAGATTTCTTTTCTCTTTACTTAGGAAGTACTGCTATTTCTTGACTAGTCGATTAAACCCTCTCGACTTGTCAAACATACCTTCTGTCTCAATTCCGCAGCATATTGTTTTTTCGTCGGTATTCCAATGGCTGGCCCTGATGCTCCACTTCTAGAAGGAGGGAATACCAGCAATTCCGGTATTCAAAAAGTTGAAGTCTTAGTTCAAAACCTAGATTCTTCATCAGGTTCATTCGGAGGAGCAAAACTGAATGGACCTGGGAATTATAGGACATGGAAGAAGATGATTTTCGCTCACCTTCGTGGAATCCATAAGATGGGTCATGTCACCGGTACCATTAAGGCACCAGCGAATGAGGAAAGTGAAGAGTATGTCAAGTGGGAAGATGTTGATGGACTTGTACTGTCAATTCTGTACAAGGCCATGACTGATGAGGTGATCCAATTGATCATTGGGTGTGATACTGCTGCAGAAGTTTGGAAGACGCTCAATGATCTCCATCTGAATGAATCTGATTTTTCCCAGATCTATGAATTGTTGTGCAAGGCAACAAGGATGAAGCAGGATGGGCAAGCAGTTTTAGTGTTCTACACCCAGCTGAAAAACATTTGGGCCGAGATTGATCAACGACGACCAAACAAATTGAAGAATGCTGAGGATATTACTTGGTACCAGAAGGAGAAGGAGTTGGAGCGTGTGCACCAGTTTCTGAGTGGATTAGATGCTAGACATGATAGTGCCAAGGGAGAGTTGTTGCGTCGGCAAGAGCCTCCTTCCCTCACTGAGGCTTTTACCTATATCCACAAGGATGAGTCTCAGCAAGGTAGCACAAAGGCAGCTTATTCCGAAATCTCTAGCCTAACAATCCAAGCTAAGCCCCCTCGGGCTCAAGGTCCACCTCCTGGCTTCAGTACACTACAATCAGGATTACATCCCATGACTCAGGGTTCTTGTCCAGGCAGGTCTGTATGTTAACATTGCAAACTGACTAGACACACCAAGGAGACTTGTTATAAGTTGGTAGGGTACCCTGCTGGATACTTCAGCAAACCCAAACCAACTGAACCTCGAGGTAGAGGAAGGCAGCTATTCATCTTGTTTAGAGTACTTTGGAGTTGCTGGGCAAGATCATACCACAGACAGTGAAGGCCCTCCCTCAGTCTCAATGGTTGCTAGAGGTACTGGTAAGATTGGAATGGCTTTAAAAATTTCTAACTTTGTAGGTTCAGATACTTGGATTATTGATTCTGGTGCTTCAGATCATATGACCTATGATAAGAAGTATTTCATTACCTTATCCATACCTAATGTGTCATATGTTACAAATGCCAATGGTCAATCATTTCCTGTCTTAGGTATTGGGTCCATAAGAGTCACACCTACCTTAGTATTGCATGATGTATTGTATGTACCAGATTTGTCTCACCACTCTCAATTCCCCAATTGAATACTCAATCCTTATGCTCTGTGATATTTTTCCCCATGTATGTGGTGTTTCAGGATCTTCTGACCAGGGAAGTCATTGGCAAGGGGTATATGAGGGGGAGACTATTTCATCTAGATCAAGCTTATGCCGGGGAGAGACCAAGGAAGAATGTCCCAGTTGCTTTGACTTCTAGAGAGCTTAATGAAGTCTGTTATGGCATAGACGCTTAGGGCATCCTTCATTCAGTGTAATGCGTAAAGCTATGCCCTCTTTATTTGTTGGCATTGATGAGTCGTCCTTACATTGTGAAACTTGTGTTTTGGCGAAAAGCCATAGAGTCAACTACCCATTAAGTCTATCTAATAAAAGTTCTATGCCTTTTGAGATTATTCACTCTGATGTGTGGGGACCTTCCAGAGAACCCACTGTTTCTAGAATGCGTTATTTTGTCTTGTTTATTGATGATTGCACTCGATTATCATGGGTAGCATTGCTTAAATCTAAGGATGCTGTGTTTTCTGCTTTTCAAGCCTTTCAAAAATTGATTCAAACACAGTTCAATGGTCATATCAAAGTTTTTTGTTCTGATAATGGGGGGGGGGGGGGGGGGGGGAGTTTGTTAATCGTGATTTTCAGGAATATTTCCAAGAAAAAGGTATAATCCATCAAACCACTTGTCCTCAAACACCTGAATAAAATGGTGTGTCTGAGCGTAAAAATCGTCATCTTCTAGACATAGCACGAGCATTGCTATTTGGTGCTCACATGCCCAAGTATCTTTGGGGTGAGGCGGTTCATACTGCCTCACATCTTATTAATCGTCTTCCTTCCAGTGTTCTTCAGGGGCGCATTCACTTTAAAGTCCTGTCAACCCATGTCTCTATTCCTTCCTTCCATAATCTTCCTGCTCGTGTCTTTGGTTGTGTTGTCTTTGTCCGTATACCAAAAAATTAAAGGTCAAAGTTGGATGCCCGAGCTCTCAAATGTGTCTTTGTAGGTTATGGTTCTCATCAGAAAGGCTATAAATGCTATCACCCACCTACATGAAAGTTCTATGTCACCATGGACGAGTCATTTTATGAAGATATGTGTTATTTCTCCCCCAACAACACCACTCTTCAGGGGGAGAATGAGTTTTTTGAAGAGATGTTTGTTGGTGGAAAGTTGAAGATGAATAAAGACGCAGAAGAAGAGACTACTAACATCCCGAAGTTGACTAGTCAAATTTTCCAAATCGACCAGTTGATAGGGGGAGTCAACCAGTCGAACAAGGAAACCGGCGAAATGGGCAGAAGTGTACTAGACCAATCGAAGAAAATTCTTGACCAGTCTATTTCTGAAGAGGACTCTATTCCAACTTCCCCTTCATTTGATACTTTACCCCCTAATGCTGAACTTTCTGGTCAAGAAGCTCCATCTCAGGTATGTCCAGTATCTTCACCTGGTAATCCTGTAGAGTATGCATCTTCTACATATGTGTTTCCTAGTAGGACTACTCGTGGTCAACCAGCAAAAAAATATGAACCTTCCATAACTGCTAAAGCCAAATACCCAGTAGCTAACTTTGTGTCACACCATAGGTTATCTAAACCTTATGCATCATTTGTGAATCAAATATCCTCTGTATCTATTCCTAACAAAGTGCAGGAGGCTTTGGGAGACCCAAAGTGGGCCAAGGCAATGGAGGAAGAAATGGAGGCATTAGAAAAGAATCACACCTGGGAACTTGTACCACTTCCTCGTGGTAAAAAGATTGTTGGGTGTAGATGGATTTTCACTGTCAAACATAATGCAGATGGCACAGTAAGTAGGTATAAGGCAAGGTTGGTGGCTAAGGGGTTCACTCAAACATATGGGATTGACTATGATGAGACTTTTGCTCCGGTAGCCAAGATGAATACTGTTCGGGTATTGTTGTCACTTGCAGCTAATCTGAATTGGCCACTTCATCAATTTGATGTAAAAAATGCTTTCCTTCATGGGGAGTTAACTGAAGAAGTATACATGGGTCTTCCTCCTGGATATGCATCAGATACACATCATGATGTTGTTTACAAATTGAAGAAATCCCTTTATGGACTTAAACAGTCACCCCGGGCATGGTTTGACCGATTCACTCAGTCCATGAAATGCTTTGGATACAAGCAGAGCTATTCAGACCACACCTTATTCTTAAAGCACCAAAAGGGGAAGGTAACTGTGCTTATTATATATGTGGATGACATGATAATAATAGGGGATGACTTGGTAGAAATTGAAAGTCTTCAGAAGAAGTTGGCTTCTGAGTTTGAGATGAAAAATTTGGGAGATTTGAAGTACTTCTTGGGGATTGAGGTAGCCAGGGGGAGAGATGGCATCTTCTTATGTCAGCGAAAGTATGTGTTGGATCTCTTGGCAGAGACAGGTATGTTGGATTGTTCTCCAATTGACACTCCAATCGAGCAAAATCACAAACTAGCAGAATATCCTGATCAGGTTCCAACTGATAAACCAAGATACCAGAGGTTAGTGGGACGTCTGATATATTTGTCACACACTAGACCTAATGTTGCTTATGCAGTTAGTGTTGTGAGCCAGTTTATGCATAATCCAAGTGAATGGCATATGGAGGCAGTGGTAAGAATCTTGAGGTACTTAAAGTCAGCACCAAGAAAAGGTTTAATGTTTTCTAAATTTCAGCACCTCGATGTTAGTGGATATACAGATGCAGATTGGGCCGGTTCTATCACAGACAGGAAGTCTACATCTGGGTACTTCACCTTTGTGGGTGGAAACCTTGTTACCTGGAGAAGTAAGAAGCAAAAGGTTGTTGCAAGGTCAAGTGCTGAAGCTGAATATAGAGGTATGGCACATAGAGTGTGTGAACTTCTGTGGCTACGAAATTTACTTCGAGATTTGGGTTTTAAGCCTAAGTCAGCAATGCAATTGTACTATGATAACAAAGAAGCTATTGACATATCACATAATCCTGTACAACATGACCGAACAAAACATGTGGAAGTTGATAGACACTTCATTAAGGAAAAGATGGATGCAAAGTTAATCTCCTTTCTTTTTGTTCCAACCGAGGAGCAATTAGCAGATATACTTAATTACCAAACCTATATCTAGCAGGTTGTTCCATGACTCACTAGCCAAGTTGGGTCTTCATGACATTTATGCCCCAACTTGAGGGGGAGTGTTGACTTGTGAGTCATGTTGTGTAGAACAAGTTTGCTTGCATATAATCTTGTAGAAGAAGGAAACTTGGAGGACAAGTACACTTGGAGAACAAGTTTACTTAGAGATCAAGATGTGTAATGTAGTAGTGTAGGGCTTATATATATAACCCCATTTACACCATTAAATCAATATGAGAAAATTCATCACTCACAAATATCTCTTCCTTTCCATTTCATATTTTGACTAAATCAAATTTACAAATTTCAGACAATAACACAAATGTACAAATGAGCATCTCAGTACGGAGCGCAAAAGCAAACCAATAAGACAAGCACATTAATTAATTTGCTTCAATCACTCTGTCTGGAATACTCGCTATATATCATCCATTTTACATGCACACAAGATAGCATATGAGGCAGTGAAAATGGATCGATAATAATAGCTACAGGACCAAAAATGGTAAAGGAAATTGATCAAGATTCAGGACTTACTTTTAATACTTAATTAGGCTTATTTAGCAGACATAACAGAGAATACTGTTAATTTGTATGACGGTGGTTATGATGACTACAACAGCTTGCAGCAACAGAAATACCTGCCCAGGAAGTGTTGAAATATCTGTGAATTGTGATACAAGTCCGCCTTTCATTTGTTCTAATGCCCTCCACAGTGATTGTTCAAGTTTTCACTAAGAGTAGCATAATCAAAGTTAATGGAGTCCAGTCAGTCCACAGTACGTGACCCCATCGACAAGGTTGTTAATCGCAGTAACCCCTGCACTGTTGTCACCAAGCCTATTTTCAACAATGCCATACTTAACAAGCAACTCCACATCTTATGAGGAATTAACGAGACGATCCATGATTGCTAGGTTGAGAACTTTCAAGTATATATCCCTATACGAAATCGTATGTCAAAAAATTTTCACTTGATCTCACCTTAAACTTGACTCCAGCCAAGTGTAACTCTGTCATGCTGGGTATGGGTAGACTTTCAAGTTTCCTTTCATCTTGTGTTGTTGTCGTTGATGCTGAGGTAGCTGTAGTTGCGGTTGCAGTTTCAGGTGGCTGTTGTCGCTGCTGTAGCGGTCATAAATTTCTAATAAAATCAACAAAATGTTCTACTTAATTCGGAAGAAGAAGAAGAGTGTATTTTCTCCAACTCGTCTTTACTTCCCTCAACGTACATCAGGCTCAAGAAATGGTGAGAAAGATCAACTAGTGAAAGCGTCTTAATACCGTTTGTTTTGTCTCTGTTGAAAAGCTCATCAAGATTGAAGAATGGCAATTGATTGTCAAGCAACTGCGCGCATGTCATGCCACACATCTTGTACAATATATGGCTTGTTAAATATGCGATCATTCTCATCTCTTAACTCATCGAAGTGATACATCAATAACATCTCTATGATGAAGGTCAGCATCTACTAGATATTGTTGGGGACAATCATATATATGATCTTTAAACATAACAGAGATCTCAATAAGGATTGAAAGTAATGCTTCATTAATCCTAATATAAATAAAAGTTCTTCGTAATTAAACAACTATATATATATATATATATATATATATATATATGACTAGGATTGCAAGTAAGGTATCAATCCTAGTATACAAATGCAATAATATTTGAATCCTACTATACGAATGCAGTTAGTAGACAAATGAATGTCACTACAAGGATTGCAAGTAAGCTAAGTATGATCCTGGAAAAATAAAAGCAGTATAAGAAAAGAAACTCACTAACTTGTTTTTCCGATTGAGGCATGCAAAATGCACTGGACTAAAGACAAATTTCGCCCCTGCCCTTGTGCTTGCAGTTCGGTGGGTGTCCATATTGTAGAATACAACAATTCCAAAATCAAAGCACTGTAATTTTAGACTCTAGCGAACCATAACCATATTTTGTACTCTTTAGACACGAATAAGACTTGTAGAAGAAATGAAGAACACCTCATTGATTCAATGACTTGATTCATTGATCTATCTTATTCTATTTTGATTTGATCTATGATATGTATTTTGAAGGAGATATGACTATGAGTTTATATAGAAATCCAAGTGAATCAACATGTTTGTTCACTTATCTCCTTGAGAGACACAGTAATTCCTAAAGACATCTATTGGAATAAAAACTTGTACCCTTTCAATTTGAAAGATCATGATTAATTATATATTCATTCATATTTAATTAGAATTTAAGATATAATTTCCAACAGATACATCAATAATCTTTACAAAAGCATCACTTTTGGGGTGCAATGTAAACCCCGTCATGCTCCACGAATAATTGAAGTTAATTGGCATCCTCCTCCTTATGGGTATATTAAGGTGAACACTGATGGGGCATGGAAAACTAGCTCGAATAAAGCTGGCTATGGCGGGGTGTTTCGGGATTATAGAGGCAAGGTTCTAGGTGTTTTTTTTTTTTTTTTTTTTTTCCTAATTTGGACATTGCCAGTTCTGTTGCCGCTGAAGTTATGGCTATTATCCAAGCTATTGAATTAGCTTCGGTAAGGGAGTGGAAACATATTTGGTTGGAAGTGGATTCATAGTTAGTTTTTCACTTCCTTTGCTCTCCTACCTTAGTGCCTTGGCAACTAAGAGTAGAGTGGAGGAACTGCTTGTACCGGATTTCAAAGATGGAGTTTCGCTCTTCTCATATTTTACGTGAAGGTAACTGAGTTGCAGATGCTTTGGCAAATGAAGAGATAAATTCATCAGGTTTGACATGGTGGGACTTGCCACCTGATTCTGTTCTTTCTTTTTGTAATAGCGATTGGTTGGGGCTTCCCAACTTTCGATTATGTTAGTTTTCTTAGTTAGTTGCAAGTTATAGGTTTGTTTTTTGTTTCTAGTGGACTATGATTTAGACCCCTCCTACTTTACTGTACTTCTTTCCTTTTTTTAATAAATTATTCTCGCTCCGTTGGGGTTTAATAAAAAAAAAAAACATCACTTTTAAGACCATTGTTTCTGCATTGCGCAATTTTTGTTCTTGGTCCCTAATTTTCACTAGATAATCTTCCAAGCTGACGTATAAAATTTTGCAGGTAACTCACTTTGTGCTTTTCCATGCATGGCTATTAGACTTACTTGCCGTGGTGAACTGAAAATGTCGATTCTGTTGAAGAGCCAGACGTGGAGGTTAATTATAGTGACCAAGACTCGCGACTCCAAGCCCTTCTTTTTCACCTTCACCACCGTATGCGGCGTCGTTCCGGGCATTGTCAGCTATTTCATTATGCAGATCACTAACCCCGGCCACCAGGAGGTCGTGGCAGAACTCCGCCGTAAAGCCCGACCCGATGCTGTGGTACGTTTTCGTTTGGTCCAAGTCAGTTTCTAAAATTATAGATGATATTTGAGAATATATAGAGTTTGATTGCTGCTCCATCAACACTAAGCATCTGTTCAGAGATGTGCTATGGCTTCTTAATTTCAGGGTTTAGGATAAGATGTGAAGTTGATTCAAGGGTACTAAAACTGGTGCCCTTTGATAATAGCATTCTGTTTAAAGACGAATATAACTACATAAGAGATTTTCATTGTCCAGGGGCAATGCACCATACAAGGACAAAATAAGAAATGTCACTAAAACAATAGCTGGGTGTCGAAAACGAAAGGCGACTTATTAGGAATCCCCTATCTGCATTTACACATTGTAAAGCCTGAGGCGACTGAGGATCGGTTGGCGGCATATTGGACACTTGGAAATTCTAAAGCCGCATTCTCTGCAAGTCTGAAACGAATAATCACTTTAGTGGCATTTCACATGTAAAAGAGGTTAAGGAACAGAACTAATGGCTCTGCTGATGCTGCTTACCATGTGTCCGCAGCCGAAGGCCAGGTCCTTTGCACTGTCCAAGCAGACTGAGCAGCAGTCCTGCATAGCATAACTAAATCAATAATCTAAAATGCTCGAGTCTCAGTAAGCTATGTAAGTGTGGGCTGAAAATCAAAGAGTAAAAGTTCGTTGCCTAGGTTGAAAAAATTGCGGAAGTCAATTGAAACTTCAAAGAAAGATGTTCAGAATAGGAAAAGCCAAGAAACCACAAATACTACAGATTGGACAAAGGTGTTTGATCAGTGAAAGCTGTAGAAAGCTATTCAAGAAACTTTAAGCTGGATTAATTATCAAAAATGATTCAGCCATTTAAAAATCAACTGGGCGCACACAAACATATACAAACGTTTGATGCTTGGCCTAATAGATAGAAACTGAAAGAGTAAATACAGCACTCTCTTAATTACTCTTACCGTCATTCTTCGGTAATCCATAACAGATGGTGAATGATCACTTGGTTCATGAGTCGGCGGTGCACAATTAGTTTTAGGAACAGGTGGAGGGCGTGGAATAATTTTGTTTGCTTTCCCCGTCCTACGTCTATTTTTAGGGGCAAAGGAAAGCTATATCAGGAAGCATGCATGCAAATTAAAACTGATTCAGGAAAGCTATTGTTGCTTTCCCTGTCTTACTACGTACCTGTCTAAATTTGTTTATAGAGATGATGATCAATAATAGCAAAATAAAAATATGTCTTGAGCCAATACCAGAAAATTACAAGAGAGCAAGAATATAAAGTTCCCTAGCTAGCCTACTCAAAGAATGATGAAGAAAACTGAATCATGTATAAAGTTTAGTTAATTCACCATACCCAAGTAGTCCACGTTCGACAGCTGTCATATAGTGGATCGGAACTTCCGCGCGAGCAGCAAGAGCAAAAGCAGCTTGTTTCTCAGAGGTAGTTGAATGTAGAGACATAATTTCAGTAAAGTTAACAAACTGTGAGGAAAAGAAAACAGAAAAAAAACATGCATGTTGTAAGAGACTTGTTGTATTATATTTTAAAGAACACTCCGGTCAAGTCTCCAATTAAAAGTAAATCAGAGTGCTTTAATTACCTGAAAATTACCACGTACAGGGATCTTATCCTCAAATTTCTTCATGTCTTCCCATGGACCATCACCAACTCCGACAACAATAATGAAGAGTGGATATGAACTGATAATAAAAGTTTTGAGATGATCATTTAGATCCAAACTCATCGCCTGCTGTATTGATTATTTTCAAGTAATACTAATGCCTAAAACATCGACACTACTGGTATAGCAGGTCCCCTTCAGTTTTTCATAGAGGTTCTAGAGTTCTACCTTGCATCCGCAATCGATCTGATTGTTTCGTCTTCTTGTGGACTTAATTCCATCTTGCTAGTATGGGTACTTTTCGTAACCTTTACAATGAACGAAATCAGACTTAAGTTTACAACATGTGTTTGCTAGTAGAGAGAGAGAGAGAGAGAGAGAGAGAGGCTATGCATTTAGACATACCTGGCCAGCTGCAATGATAACTAACACATGGTATTGACCACCACTTCTCTCCACAATGTCCACTGCAGCCTCTATTACAGGGGCATAAGAAGCTCGGCCTTGAATACAGCAAATATGTAATTAATAGTCAATTTGACTATATATATATATATATGTGTGTGTGTGTATTATATTAAGCCAATTCTTCTAAACATGGTTAGATTTTTGAACTTCCCTAAATGCCCTCACATGATAGGATGTTGTATCATGAAAATATTTATAATTCAGGATACAATAGTCTATTATATTAAGCCAATTCTTCTAAACATGGTTAAAATTTTCAACTTCCCTAAATGCCCTCACATGATAGTATGTTGTATCATGAAAATATTTATAATTTAGGATACAATAGTCTATTATATTAAGCCAATTCTTCTAAACATGGTTAAATTTTTTAACTTTCCTAAATGCCCTCACATGATAGTAATTTTTTTTTTTTTGAAATAGAATGTTCATTTCATAGATGACCAGCTAAAAAGCCAGAGTCTACATACCCTTAAAAGACAGAAAAATGGCGGGATAACAACCAAACTCCTATCTAAGTACTGTAAACTCATTACAAGTCAAATGGAGCCCACTTTTAAAGCGGATTCATAAACTAAGAACAACTCCGTGTCTTCTGAGGCAAAATCACCTTCTAGCCAATTATCGGTCAATCACGCAATTGTGGTACGAAATAGAAAGCTACTTCCCAGCAAACAAATAAGAGTCAATTCCTCATCCATAAGCCTCTCTTTCTAGTCCAACTTGAGATAATTATCAATTCCGTAGAACCATGATCTGAATTACGATTGACACTTTAAAGACCATAAAGCCCAACAACACCCAAGGAGGTCAAACTCTCGGGTCAGGCCACCATCAAGCACTAAGTAATGGATGAGAGTGTCAAGACACCCTCCATCCTAGCCCAATTCTAAATATAATCAGAACCAACCAAAACGGGCCCAGAGACTGAACCCACATTGCCTAGGCCCAGACCCTTAGGCCCAAACCTTAAGGCCCAAACCCAAGCAACGAAGTTGGCAGGAACACCCTTACGCCTCCACGGCCAAACTGCAGTCGATGATAGCGCCACCATCTCCGACGGCCTCCCTTTCCACGGCATGATCCACCAAAACTAAGATCAGACACCAAGAATCTTCCGATCACCACCAACTGATGAGCAACTCCGATCCAAACCTAGCGGCCGGATCTTCACACCAACCGAAACAAAGATGGAATGCTGACACGTGATCCCAGTGTCGATCTGCTACATACACCAAAGTCTTGATCTAACCTCGACCTCAATCTGTTACACCAGTCGGACTTCAACCAAATCCGGCCAGCCAACACAGTAACCCTTGAAGAAACGGTGAGGGGAAGCTACTCGACGGCAAGCGTCGCTACGCAGATCAGGATCCGGGAGGATGGCGCTGCCGCTGTGAACTCGAAACCCTAGAAGAGGCAGGGTTTCGCTATGAATTATTTAACTTAATTTGAGAAATAAAAAAAATTCCTCACATGATAGTATGTTGTATCATGAAAATATTTATAATTCACGATACAATAATAAACTAATTTATAAAGTAACAAAAATTACAACACACTCATCAAAAAATGAGAAATTCCATCATAGCCTCTTTTTTACTCATGTATTTTTTATTTTTTTTTGGTAAGGAAAAAAGCAAATTGAAATGTGCGCCTCTTTTACTCATGGTTTTATTTTATTTTATTTTGTAAGGAAAAAAAAGCAAATTGACATGTGCAAAGCACATGTTAAGAGGCTAGTATATATAAAATAGGAAATGCCTATACACCCTATGGTTGAATTGTGTGGAGTTATACTTGGGAGTTAAAACGTACAGTTTAGCACCATCTTCAGCCTCTGTAGTAGCCAACAATCTCGGCATCAGTTTGGTCTCTCGGCTCTTGGTTGTAGTCTTCTCACCCGAGTCAGTATCACGTTTAGCATCCCCCCCCCCCCCCCAACGCGTACCATAAGGCAACTTATCCAAATTTTTCACATTACGGCTGCTCTTCCTCGTTGGTTCTCACAGTTTCTCTCCAACAATCTCATAATCATTGCAGCCAGGTTCATTATGGTAGAGCCCAAATGCGATAATAGATCGTAGACATGAATTACACCCTTTAGCTTCCTACATAAATTGGGCTGCCCAAATGCTCTAGGCATCCACCCATTAAACAACCCGAAATCAGAATCGACACCCAGTCCAACGCTGCCACTCATCTCAACTGCCATCCTCAGCCAGGTTTCCATCCAAATTGGACCTTCATTGTCACCACGACCCGACACTCTCAACCCAAGCATGGCAGTCCCTCCATCAAAACCAGGAATAGACATATCGATTCCACCAACACTAGTATTTTGCCGTTGAGCCAAAATCGTCGGGAGGCCACAGCGAAATAGTATATGTCGTCCCACCATCATCATCCCAAAAGGCCAGGCACTCATCAGCAAAAACCTTCTCCCTCAGGATCGAATATGCAATAAGGGATTGGAGAGGTCCAATCGAAGTGGGAACGAAGAGTTGACAAGTTTACTCTACGTGTTCTTTGGTGTATTTACAATGAAGATCATATGCGTTATTTATCTATTTTGTTAGTTCTCTGTTACTTTTAATGTGAGAAACTAGAATTTATAAGCTGTATTCATGAGTACTTTCTTTAGTTTAGTCCAGGTGTTCTTCCATGCATTTACAAGAAAGATCACATTGATTCCTTATCTTTTTTTTTTAGTAACAATAGTGTACAGTCCATGTTTAGCCAAAACAAAGAAACTGATTTTGTAGCTACCATTATCTCAAACTACTGTGAAAGGATACGGGATAGAAGACTAACGCAAGCATTGAAGGTCTCAATTGATCTTGCAAGTGTCTTGGGTAACGAAAACCTTAGTGTCTTCACTATTTGGCTGCAATCAGTTCCCCCTATATGTATATAAATTGCATATACGATAATCATGCTTGGACTTTTTTCTTTTGTCAGATAATACTCGAACAACACGTCTGTAATTTCTTCTTTTATTTCTTTTAGTTTTTGTTTTAAATATGATTATACATTACCTACGTAATTAATGCTAATTTGAGCACATATTTTTTCTGATCATTCTTTAGAAATTCCCTTTGTTAGTGAGATCATTTGGGCTATTGAAGAAAGAAAAAAGGAAGCAAAAGAAACGGGGGAGGAGAAAACCAAAGAGATCAGCTGCAAATGAAGAAGCATGGAAGGGCCTCAGACGGAACAAAACACAAGAGAATATAAAGAGGCAGAGTTAAGCCAATATTGATTAATTGTAAAGACGGTGACATATTTGTCAATCTCAGACACTTGGCTTTTAGTAGAAATGAATGATATGTTGTATATGTGAACTGTATTTCTTTCAAAAACATAATTCACACGCGTGAGCGCGGCCCTTCTGCATACGCTTATGCGTGTGCAAGAAGGCTAGTCTATATATATATGTCCTCACATAATATAGATGCTAATAAACAAATTATTTCTATATGAGGATAAGATAATTAATAGACTATATTATATTTAAAAAAATTGCAATACCTCCCATGAAGAAAGGAGAAGCTTCCCCAAAATTAAGAGAGAAATTGCTGTAACTTTTTTAATTTAAAAAAAAAATTAAATAGGAAATGTACAGTTTTTCAAGGGAGTTGGCAGTTTTTCATGAGTAGGTATTTTTTTTTTACTTTTTCCCTCACTTTTTTTATCAAACTTTGTTTTCATGCACGAGAATTTTTAAATACACACCCCTAATTACTTAATACACACTCCTTACTCAATACACCTACCATTTAATTTCTCATTCTAATATTTTACTAAATACACAACCCAAATTACCTAAAATATCCTTAAACTAAAAAAACATGAAATACACTATTATTTAACTACATTAAGGCTACCATTTAAGTTGATTAGTATATATAATTGACCATATTAATTACTTGTGTTAGTTATTGGGAAATCCATAAAGATTTATTATTGTTCCCTTCAAATAGATGCTTAGAAATAGGTTTTGTATTATTTGAGTTCTCATTCACCAAACACGAAAACACCCTATTGATCAAGTATAAAATTTTGAGTCGAACATTCAACCAAAACTGTATCAGTAGTTTATTCACAATGGCAAAACTACAAAGTTTTCATTGGATGGTCAAACAAATTAACAATTACCAGGATTTATACATGTGATGTTTTATATTAAATAATAAATTGACTAATCATAACTTTTAGGGAAAAAATGAACTAAAAAGTGGAAGTAAAGCGATATATGTTTTTAAAATAATGGCATTAATTAAGTGATTTTGAAATTCTAAATTATATGGTCTCTCACCCCATTTAATTACAATTTATTTAAGGAAAATTTAAATTAGATGGTTTCTAACTTTATTCTTGTTTTAAATGAGGATGCCATTTATAGAAGTTCATTGTGTTTATAATTATAGAATAATATAAGGAAGATATGATTATTCTTATTTTTCTTCTAATACATAGATGTCTATTTTGATCATTTAATCTACCTATGAAATCTGATTTGAAATATAAAATAATAGGGATGTGTATTAAGTAGTTTAGGGTGTGTATTTAAAATTTCTGTTCACGCATTTATCTTTCACACTTTCCTCATTATTTTATTTTCTCTGTTTCTTTTATATATAAATTGAATATATTATCCCTATCTATTTTATGAGTAGTAAAGTTTTTTAATATTTCAGGATTATTTTGGCACATTTTTTGTTTTTGTTTTGGCGGACAATCTCTTCTCTCTATTTTTTTTATCAGGGTTGAGGTAACAGACCACATTGGTTATGTTAGTGAGTTAGTCATACACCTACTCAGTCAATATGTAGATTGAGGTTCTCGAGAGTATCCCAGCAAAGCCACACTAATCTCCGCCACAGGAGCACAAAACCGAAGACCTCTCTAAGACCTGCCGGTCACAAACTGGTGCGAGTTGGGACTCAAATGCTAGACATGGGGGTGACAATCTCTTCTCTTAAATATGTGTGCACGCGCACACACACATACACTCTTCTCTTAAATATGCGCGCACACACATGTACATATAGAGCCATGTTCTAGAGAGGACATCCTTACTTTAAGAATTTGAGGATTTTCACTATCTTACACTAGTATATGACCTAATTCAATGATTTTAACCATGCATCCTTTAGATTTCTATGCAAGAGTCTACAAAAAATCAACTAAATTCATAATCATTTGGTCATTCAAAATTGTGTATACATGTAGCCCGTTAGATAAAATTAAAATGAACATTAATTGTGGTAATCAAATGGTTAAACGTTGTTCGATTTGGCTAATTTTTTGTAGGATTCATGTCTGTATGTAGCTAAAGAATGAATGGTGTAGATTATTAAATTACATGCTAAAAATAAAACCATCCTCAAAGTTTAAGGAGCTATATATATATATATATATATATATATATATATATATATATATATATCTTTCTATGCTAAGGACCTCCTTAGATTTTAAAATCTAAGGATTTCCTTGAATAGACTCACTTTTCGATCGCATATTCACATCTTAACCGTTCAGTTTTTAAGTCATAATATATATATATATATATATATATCACTTATGCAAATTTTCAGCCAAATTGATGATCGTTAAGGTATTGAACTAGATTAAATCAATGAACGAACCGAATCTGTCCAATATAAACCGTTCGTGTTCATAATTGTAAATCGCAGTTTTGAATGCCTTAATGATTATCAATTTGGCTGAAAATTTGTAGAGATGATCTACTCATATATACCTAAAAATTGAACGGTTAAAATATAGATATGCGATCGAAAAATGAGTCTATTCAAGGAAATCCTTAGATTTTAAAATCTAAGGAAGTCCTTAGCATAGAAATATATATATATATATATATATATATATAATATTTATCCAAAGCGAGGCCTCGCTCTAAAATTAAAGTGTGAGGTTAGAGTTTACGGTCACTTTTCGGTCTCATATCCATATTTCGACCGTTCTGTTTTTAGGTACTAATATATAAATCATCTCTGCAAAATTTCAGCCAAATTAATGATCTTTAAGGTATCTAACTCACTTAAACCAATGGACGAACTGAATAATTCTAACTTGAACTGTATTAGCTTTAAGACAGTTATCAATGCCTTAACGACTATCAATTTGGCTAAAATTTTACAGAGATGATCTATACATTAGTACCTAAAAACTAAACGGTCGAAATGTAGACACCCAACCGAAAAATGACCCTAAACTCTAAAAGCGCACTTTAATTTCAGAACGAGGCCTCGCTCTGGATAGGGTATGATATATGTATATATAGACACACACACACACAACCCTTCTAGTGAGGGATCCCTTTTTTTTTTTATCATTTTAAGGTATCGCTTGTTACACTAATTTTTTGATCACATATTGAGATATTAACCGTTCAGTTTTTAGTCTATATGAGTAGGTTTTTAGTCTATATGAGTAGATCACTTATGCAAATTTTCAGCCAAATTAATGTTCGTTAAAGCATTCATAACTGTGATTTACTATTATGAACATAAACAATTTATGTTGGACAGATTCGATTCGTCAATTTATTTGATCTAGTTCGGTACCTTAACGATTATAAATTTGGTTGAAAATTTGCAGAAGTGATCTATCATAAAGGTCTAAAAATGAACGGTCGAGATGCCGATATGTAATCGAAAAGTGTGTCCCACAAGAGATCCTTTAAAATGGCAAAAGAAAAGGATCCCTCAGTGGAAGGGTCCTCATATATATCAGGGCCCTTCTAGTGAGAGATCCATTTTTTTGGTATTTTATAGGGATAGGCATTAGACTAACTTTTCGATCATATTTTCACATCTTAACCGTTCAGTTTTTAGGTCCTAATGTATAGATCACTTCTGCCAATTTTCAGCCAATTTGATGATCGTTAAGGCATCCAAAACTGCAATTTACCATTATAAACACGAATGGTTCCGGTTCGACAGATTCGGTCCGTTCGTGTAAATTGCAGTTTTGGATGCCTTAACGATCACCAATTTGGCTGAAAAATTGTAGAAGTGATCTATACATTAGGACATAAAAACTGAACGGTTAAGATGTGAAAATATGATCGAAAAGTTGGTCTAATGCCTATCCCTATAAAAGACCCAAAAAAAGGATCCCTTAGTGGAAGCCCTCTATATGTATATGTGTGTGTGTGTATATATATATTATTTGTGTGTGTGTGTGTGTAGAGTATTGAAAAGGAAAAATATACACCAACCTGCTAGTTCCACCATTCGGACTATTCTTTTGTAGCAACACAAGACTTCATCAAAACCATAGCAGGGTGAATAATCACCGTGAAAGCTAAACACCTCGTGATCAACCGTGGTAACTGAAATAGATGGAGTGAGGTGGGGGGGTGTCAATCCAGTGATTCAGACAGGAAGCATAACAAAGTAATGAAAAAGTCTTACCATCACCAAAACCAAAACAATGAATGAAGTCATCTTTCTGAAAGGGACTAGCAAAAGTTTTCCCGAGTAAAGATATAACTCTTTCGTATGGATTAGGTGTATCACCAGAAGCATGCAGGTTCTGAATGTTGAATCGCATGTTTCCTTCAGTGCAATTAAAAAAATAACAAACTGAGTTAGAAAGAAAACCAAGAAACACAATATAAAATCAGAGAAACACAACATAAAATCAGAGAATGGAACAAATAGAACATGTCAACAAAACTTAATTTTTGAAGTAATTAAAACCTGTCCATTCATTGCTTTTAGTAAAGTCAATTCCAACAATGAAATTGAAGGACTCCAGACCTTTCCACAAGGCATCTGTAACCTGCAAAACAATGGAGTTGATTACAAATTCTACTCTGCTAAGCAGCAAAAGATTTCTGAATGTTAACTCATGCGTGAAATGTTGTGCTACTTTATGTAAGAAAACAATGCTCACTAGCTGGAAATTTACAACTTTCGGGAATAATTATTCTCAATTTAATTTCATTAGTAATCCTCTTTACAAGCTAAATCTACAGGTTATGATGATGTGAAACCTCTAGAACGAAGAAAGTGGAAGACAGAATGAGTTTTTATATCTCTCATGTCCTTAACTCTCTCAATTACTCCCAGAATCACCAACTCTCTTTATATTTCTACGTAAGACAGTATATCATACCTAAATCTACAAGTTCTTGTCACTTTTCTAATGTGGGATTTTTCCTATTCATGCAACACTGTACAATGATTATCACATCAAATTCAAGCAGGTGATATTATGGTCAAGGATTGTTTGGATGAATGGCTGGGATTGTGTGATGGATGATCTTCATGGTTTGATCATTAATTATGTTATTGACTACTTTTCATTTTTGTATTTATGTATGTTCACAGACTTTCATTACTATGTTCCGTTAGATTTTTTGAACCAGCAAGAATGCTTTGCTCTGTCAGTATCTTTAAAGCAATTATTACAATACAGGTATGGATATGTATCAAACTCAACAATCGAAATTATGAAAATAGAGTTCAGGATACCTCCCGCCGGCATCTTTCATCTGAAACAGGTTCTAAAAGGTTACTTTGTTCAGATGTTGCCGGTGCATGATGAGTGTGAGGAACTGGTGGACTGCGTGGTACAACTTCCCTTGCTTTCCCTGTTATATTTCTTTTTTTTTTTTTTTTTGGGGGGGGGGGTACAAAAAGACTTATTTAGAAGGCATTCAAGAGACTAATTTTTGCGTAGTAATTTTTGAAATGGAAATTGTAAGTACAGAAAAATGCATGAGAACTGATTTCAGTTCATATAACAATGTAATTGGTACCAGTTTGCAATATTAACTTTGAGGAGAATTCTTGGGTACCTTGGTGTTTGCCATACCCTCATTTTTTTTAAATATTTTGGACCATTGGATTAGTAATATATCTAATGGTTCAAAATATTTAACAAATTGGTAACTTGTTTAGCCCTTAGCATTTCTAATTATGCTACTCATTTCCAATAAGCAAAAATGTTAACACAAACTACTAATTGAATTGAAAACAATAAAGCCAATTAATGATCAATTGACAATTGACAATTATAATTTTTCCTTTTTCAAAAAAAATTAAAAGAACCTTCTATCCTAAGTTCACCGAATTACTATTAGTTAAATAGTCTATATTACTAATTAATTTTTTTATTAGTGAATTAATGTTTGATTAATGCTTGTTATTAATGGATAATTACACAATTGAAAATTATGTTTTTTCCCTATTAAAAACAAAACCTTCTAACCTAAGTTCGCAAAATTAGTATTAGTTAAGTAGTCTTTATTACCAATTAATTATATCATTAGTAGTTTCCTTAACCAAATATAATTCTTTTTACATGCATTTTATGACAACCACAACAATTAGTGTAAAAATAAATAATATTTGTTTTAAATGTAGTCAAATGAGAACCTACTTTAGGACTTATTTACTCAAATGAGAATCTACTTTACTCTAATGAGAACCTATTACAATTACCACTTTTAGGAATTAATTACTCAAATGAGAACCAACTTTACTCTAATGAAGACCTTATTTACTTTAATGAGGATTTTTTTCTATTTACCACATGTGTCCTCAAAGTGATTACATGAGTCCTCAGAGTGGTAAATATTATATAAAATAAAACATGTATGAGAAATGTTAATGTCCATAGTTTTACCCGTCCTCATTTGTGTAATAAAGTTCTCCCTTGCATAATGAAAGTAATATATTGTGTAATGTCCATCGTCAAATTAGTAATTACTTTTAATCGACGTAATTTACCACAAATTCCAACAATTGATGAAAAAAAGAAAAGTTTTGTTCTAATTATAGTAATTACTCCACCTAAACTAATGTACTAATTTATGGACAATTTAACAAGTATGACAACAAATTTGTTGTCAGAGTGGTAAATCTTTATGTTTTTATCATTAATGAAATGATTACTACAATGACTACACATTTTACCACAATCACAACAATTGATGTAAAAGCAGTAACTTTTGTCCTATTTATAGTAATTACTCAACCTAAACTAATGTACTAATTTATGGACAATTTAACAAGTGCAACAACAAATTTGTTGTCAAAGTGGTAAATCGTTATATTTTTATCATTAATGGAATAATTACTCAATGACTACATATTTTACCATAACTCGAAACTATTGGTGTAAAAGTGGTAACTTTTGTTATGATTGTAGTAATTATTTTAAAAACTATACCATTTACAAGATTACTAACCATTTTACAATTCCGACAGCATTTGTGTTGTGAACATGGTAAAATTAAAATTAGACCAAAAGATATGTAACAACTCAGTATTATAAGGACCTTATCCACTTGATAATCAAGGTTCTAAATTTGATAAAAGTTGTCCAAATATGATATTTACATCTTTGACCACTCAATTACAATAAACCCAACAATTGTTGTCATAAGTCGTAATTGTAGTTTAACTATGTGTAATTTATTATTTTGACAATACTTGTTACATGATTTTTAACAATGTTACATATCAAGAAAGAGTGTGTTGTTAATATGATAAATTTTTTTTTAAAATGACACTTGTCAATATTTAATTAGGTAACTTGTTGACAAGTTCAGTAGGTTTCCACTATATTAATTTACTAAAAATAAAAAAAATAAAAAAAATAAGGGTATGGCATACATTAAGGTACCCAAGACAACCCCTTAATTTTGAAAGCTTGGAAACCCTGCTCACTAAAAATCAGTTTTTAGAGAACATAAATAGTTGGTACTCTCACAACTCACAAATTCTAAGATCTAAATGCTAGAAGACAAATCAGATTCTGTTCAACTTTTAGCTCTTAGAACTAATATTTGGTCTAGAGCTGGCGGAATATCTCCAAAATCATTAAAGGTAACCAGACAAGGGTTGAGATCATACTCTTTTTGTTGATAAAATGCCACATTAAATCTGTCAAACATAGATTTAACCAATTGCCGTTGACAGATTTGGACCATAATTCCAATAGAACTGTCAGATTCATTATTAAAATATATTGTTAATCTTTTTTTTATCCTTTTTTTTTTTTTTGAGATGATCTTTTTTTTATCCTTGTGTTGGAGCAATATGTTGTTAAAAAGCTTAAAGCATCTCCAGTGGATGCGTTAAAATCTACCTGGCCGGATAACACAATGCTTAGTTTTGACATGCCATGCAACTTCAGTGAATGTATTCACAGCTGATGTGGAGAAAGCAGATGAACTTTCATCTGCTATATTTGATGGTTCTCTCCAATCTGCTATCTAAGATAAAACCTGTCAAACATAGATTTGAAGGCTGATTTTAGCCACTGCAGAAGAGAGATGCAGTGACGCTGTGAGCAAAAGAAAGTAAAATTTTGTGCTTTTTCTTTATTTTTTATTTATGGGTTCTTGCAGAAGAAAAGAGGATGGGGAGAAGAGATGGGGTTGAAGTTGAACAATGGGCTCAATCAACGAAGGGAAGGAAAAGGATTTTGAGCAGCCGTTAGAGGGCTGGGGGAAAATATATATATATATACATATATATATATATATATATATATAAATTTTAAAATGACAAAAAGAAAAAACAAAGAAGAATAATAAAATCACAATTGCCAAGTCAGCTTTCATATTTAAACTTTAGCACATGTGAAGAATATAATAAACTGTACAGTTTTCAGAGATGCTTTTAGACAATAGTTTGGTCCTTGATACTGTCAAATATAACATATGAAGTTCATCTACTTTCTCCACATCAGCTTTTATCACAATCACTAAAGTTGCATGGCGTATCAAAACTAACTGTACATTTGGCTCTCTAGGTGGATATTAAGTTTTTAACACATCCACTGGAGATGTTCCAATAAAGTCAAAGAAGTGGTTTGTCCATAGTTACATAGATTAAGATCTCTAAAGTTTGTCCATATTTATATAAATTAAAATCAAATTCATTGATAGAAATTAAAAAGTCCTAATGCAAAATCTTAATGCACAAAAGTTGCAAATACTGAAAGAGAGATGAATCAGAAAGGTAGGCTAGCTAAGTAGCTATTCAGTAAAACCTACCCAATCAGTTCAAGTTGAAGAGCTGCTTTATACTGTTTTGGAGTTTCCTTGAGTGCAGCAAAAGCAAAAGCTGCTTCTTTCATAGAGGGAGTTGCATCGGACATACAATTCTCAATATCAGTAAAGTTGATAAACTGCACACGGAAAGAAACAATATATAGTTAAAAGCTAATTAATCAAATACATTTAAAAGGCATAAAAAAAATAGTAATACATAAATCAATGGTGCAAACCTGAAAATTGTTAAATCTTCTCTTAGGGATTATGTTCTGAAACTCCTTCATGTGTTCACATGATCCATAACCAACTCCAACAAGAATAATGGAGAGGGGGTATGAACTGCTTATGAAAAAATGAAAATAATATAAAACAAATTAATTAGGTTTCAACTGAAAGAAATATTTTGTATTTTGATTGTCTGTATCATAACCAAGAGAAAGCAATGAGCCTAGCATTCACAGCTAGTAGCTGTAAATGCATCTACAAGCTTCTACCTCGCATTTATAATTGATTCGGCTGTTTTTATTCCTTCTGGACTCAACCTTTGACTCTTAGGATTGAAGAAGCTTTTGGTAACCTTCACAACAGAAAGATATATATAATGCAGAATTAATCTTATAATATGGCTGTGCTTATTATTTACATGTTAAGGAAAGAGATTAAAACCTGGTTATCTGCAACAAGGACAAGAGTATGGAATTGGCCGAAACTTTTGTCAACAATATCTACAGCGGCATTAATTACCGCTGCAAAAGAAGTTGGCCCTAACAAACGCAACGATTCTTATAACTATCACCGACTCCAGAAGAAGAAGATAATGCATATGTCAAGCAATAAATTAACAGATTAAGGACGAGGACACCAACCTGAAAGTGTTACGTTCGGAACTATATTGTTGTAGCAGGCCAAAACTTCTTTAATACCCTTGCAAGGTGAATGGTCATTTCTAAAGCTGAAAGCTTCTTCGGCTAGTGGACCATCAGTGATAGTTGTAACACAAATGTCAAACGACACTAATTAGGTGGAAAATTGAGCAAAAATATATAAATTTTAAAATGACAACTGAATATATATCCCATCCACCCAGTGACGGATCCGGATCCGAAAATGGAGTGAGCTACATTCATTGAAAAAAAAAAAAAAACAGAGAAGAAGAATGGAAGTAGAGACTCCTTCAATGAAGGAGGAAGATGGAAGTATAGACTATCCGTATACATAGCAATATTTATCCACAAGTTTGGGTTGGGCTACAGTCTAGTAGCCCTTCAAGTAGATGCACGCCTGCATCCAACACAATATGATGTGCAAGAGGGGGTAACTACTAACTACTTACTGATTACATGTTATATTACGTGTTAGGCCTGCGGCTAAATGCATTACATCCATCATGTATTATACAATTTATACTCTTTAATGGATGGTAATGTAAGAAATTGACAGCACTTCACCCTAGCTAGCTAGAGGAGAATTTTGGGTAACAAGTAAAATGGAAACCATACCTTTACCGTCACCGAAGCCAAAACAATGATATAAGTTGTCTGCATCAAATGGTTCCAAAGTTTTTTCGATGATGGAGATGGCCTTTTCATATGGATCACCTGCAATTGAAAAGACATGGGAACACTTCACTTAGCCTGGAAATACACAGATCAACTAAAAGAAAATGGTCTACTGGCACCTCAAATTCGCTCAACATGTAACTCGATGAAAGTAAATTAATTGCTCATCTAATTGACTAATTCTTAACCCATCTGGGAACTCAGAGTCAGGGAAAGTAACCAATTTGGGTCCCTTCTCTCTCTTCCCCTCGATCACTCTCTTTCTCATTCTTTCTCACAAGGTGCTCAAATTTTGATTACTTCCTACTTAATGGACAAAAGATGTTGTTTCGTTTATGTTCTGGTTATTCAACAGACCTGTTCCGTGATTGTTTTCTGTAAAGTGGATTCCGATAATGAGATAGCATACTTCAAGACCGGCATGCTTCAATGCTTCCCGGACCTGTAAAACAAAACCGGGGAAAATTAATACATGCATGAAAATGCCCCAATCAAGCAATCGATCATCAAACCAAACTAAAGCAACAAGCTTGTCAAGACACCAAACGAGTTCTAGCTCAAGTACGTCAAATTCAGATAAAAGAAACAGGTAGATACCTTGTCAAGGGATGGATAGCATTCTGTTCCTATAGTGCTAGAGGAAGCAGCCGCGGATGATCTCGCAAGTTTGAACTTAACTGAGTTATATATACCCCCGCTTCTTCCACCAGATCCACTGCTTGATCCTCCTGGTAAGCCCATGTTCTTGGTATGGTATGGAGTATGGACTCTATGCTAGCTACTTTAGTATCGCTAGCTAGTGAGGAAGTTTAATACATTAGCAAACTTAGTTAGCAATATGAACATGCATCTTGACCTTAAAATGAACAATCGCGGGTCAAACTCATCGACAATTGAACAACGCGGGTTGTTGTATCGCACTCACCAGTCAGCCCGAATCTTCAGAGAAAAGCACGCGGGTCCCGGACGAAGCAAATGACAGAATGAGTACGTGTTGATTAATAAAGGATTATGAATTAAATACTGGCTACTGATTGAACTTAACTTCGTCCACGTTCTAGAACTTTATTGATAGGGAGAACATTACAAACCATGCATCAACTTTAGGCATTTCTACACTTTAGTATATCAAATTTCATAACTATCACATTAATGTATCAAGTTTGCTTTTCTCTTTCATTTTGGTGTAAGCCGCTAGTTTTTCTGTTATCTTTCTGTTATCTTTCCATTATCTTTCATAGTTCAAAAAAGAATATATAAAGCTGAGAAAAATATTAGAGATATCAAATATACTCTTAAAGAGGAACAAAAACCTCTTGATTATTTGAGCATTGATTAAATCCGCAATTTACTGGTATCAAAGCTTGCTGAAAAAGCTCAAAAAAGGGAATCCCCAATGGAGACAATGTCTGAATTAATATTAGAGAAGTTGAATTCTCCATTAAAATCTTCTGATGAGAAACATCAGAAACTGATAACAGAATTATCTAGATGTCAAGATCATCTAGAAAAAGTACCAGATATAATCGATTAGAAAAATTGGAATACAAGCTAGATTATATTAAAGAACTTCCTAAAAGGGAAGAAGAACAGCCAAGTGTTGGCAGAAAAATCAGTGAACAGCAAGAAATACTAGATTCTATGAAAAATTTACTGAAGGATAAGAAAAAGCCTCCAGTTAAATCCAAGAAATCTAATGGATTTAAACCATTAGAAAAGCCTGAGAAGAATCCTACTCCAAGCATGATTTTTTTAGAACCTTCTACTAGCCTGACAAGTATCAGGTATGAAAAACGAAAGCACTTGGTAGCAAGAGATGTCAAGATGATGAGTATCTTTGGAAAAAAGAAAGGAGTACAACTTCTAAATGCTAAAGAATTTGAATACAATGAAATAGAACAGGAGGTAAAAAACTCCGCAATCCTAAAATTAGATTTCAAACAAATCTATAAAAGAGGAAGGTTTGAATTGATGGATAGCCATCATTTCAAATTATTGGAATTTACCACTCCATCTACAACAGGAGAAACAGATCTCTTAATGATCACTCCTCAAGAAATTGCCAGAGCAAAGGCAAAAAATTATCAATTTATACACATTGGAGCAGTCCAAGTGGGCAAAAAACTTCTTGCTCGAGAAGGCATAAAATGTTCAGTTCTATGTGTCTTACAGGACAATAGACTAACAGATTTTCAAGCTAGTCTGTTGGGAACGCTTGAAGCATCTTTATGCAATCAAGTGGCTTATTTCAACTGTTTTCCAAATTTCTCAACAAGCTTGAAAGTTGCTGCTCACTGTCTCAGACTAAGAGTCAAGACAGATGGAATATCAATGAAAGAAAATATGCAAGAACTTGCAATAGTATACAAAATATACTATAAGCTGATGAGTACCACAGTAGAACCCAAGACAAGGATATCAAATATGCGAGGTCTTACTACTGAACTTCTCACCAGCCAGAAGAACCATTCACAACAAATTCACAAAGTTACATGGAATGAAGTAGCTTTCCCTATTGAATGGAAATTATCTGGTCCAAAGAAACCACTAGAAAGTGCTAAAGCGGCAATTTATGAAAGTATAAAGACTGGAGACATCAGTCTAAAATTTGATGATCACAGGAAAAGTGATGTCGGTCCTAAGAATATCAGAATAAACAGAAATTTCAGAAGATGCAACAGTACTAGTGGCACTAAATTTGTTGTAGAAGAACCAACAGATCCTATTACTGAAGAAGAACCAGAAACTTATCCAAATAGACCAGTAAATATGCTTAGAGCAAAAAAGCTCTATGAACTCTATGATGAAGCAGAATCTTGCAAAAATACTGAACGATTAGAACAACTAATCGAATAAATGAAAATTTTCAAAATAGGAAAGGTAAGAAAAGTCATTTCTTATCAAGATATGGAAATGGAAGACGGAGAAAGCTCCAATTCCAAAACTTTCATCATCAGAGAAAAGGGAAAACTGAAACTCCTTGTACAGAAAGTCCCTACAGGCAAAAAAGAAGAAAGAAATTCTCAAAAATTTGTCCCAGAAGACAATATGCCTAGGATGCCAATTCAATCACAAATTATGGTATATGGCAAAATCTAGATAAAGCTCTAGATAAAAGAAAAACTATTGACCAATGGGTAGATGGCCTCATGATAGCTACTGCTCTCACCCTCAGAAAATTTAAAGCACCAGATCTTCAAGTATATTTTGAGACTACCCTCACTGGAGTAGCCAAGAAATATTACTTGTCTTTCAAAGAAACTACCAGAGGAAGAGATTGGTTGATGTAGAACGCCTTGCAGAAGAACTCAAAGAACAGCTTGAGAAACGCATCGATAAACAACGTCGTAAGCAAGCATAAGTTTACTATTATTCTTACTTACAGAAGAATTCAAAGAACAGCTTGAGAAACGCATCAATAAATAACGTCGTAAGCAAGCATAAGTTTACTATAATTCTTAAGTTTATTTTCCTTATCTTTATAGACTTAGCATACATTTACTATTTCAATAAGGACTTCCAGTCCAGCAAGTTTGTTATTTCCTAGTTCTAAATTAAATAGGATTATGAGTTAAAGCCTATATAAGGCACCCTCTACGTTGTATTAGGCAATCAACGATTCAATAACAATTCAGTTTCTCAGAGATTTATCTCTTATTGTTTTATATTTGGTTTGACGCTTGTCTACCGTTTTCATCTATCAACCTTATAGCTTTCACTGCGTTAGTTGGCATCAGAGCATGGTTTTGCATGTATTGATGGTAGACGACGAAGCGAGAGTTAATATCACAACACTCATCGACGCTGGTTGGGAGATTACTGCTATGAAACAAGATATTGGGAATTTTTGTCAACACACCAGCATGAATTTGGCAATTCTAACAAATCTTGTGGATCAATTGGCAAATAATGTTCAACAGCTTACAGTGGCAGTGCGAGCCGGAGGAGTTACCCGAGGCCAACACCTTCAGCAAGAACGAAACTACGATTCTGAGGAAGAAGACGAAAGAGGCCCACCAAACAATCAACAACAAAATCGACAAGAAGAAAATTATAGAATGAAAGCTGACATATCTTTCTTCTATGGAAACTTACAGATAGAAGAATTTCTTGATTGGCTTTCTGAAGTGGATAGGTTCTTCAGTTTAATGGATATTCCAGAAAACAAGCAAGTGAAGACAGTTGCTTGGAAGCTAAAAAGCACCGCTGCCTATTGGTGGGATGATTTGCAGAAGTCACGAATTCAACAAGGAAAAGAGCCTGTCAAAACATGGCGGAAGATGAAAACCCTTCTTAGAGGACGTTTCTTACCTCGAGATTATGAGCAGACTTTGTTTGAGAAGTACTACGATTGCGCTCAACAAAATCGATCTGTATTTGACTATAACCATGAGTTTATCCGACTTAGCGAGCATAATAGATTGGAAGAAAGGGAAACTCAGAAAGTTACAAGGTATCTACATGGTTTGAAGCCGGAAATCCGAGACAAGATAGGGTTGCAAGTGATATGGACTCTAGCAGAAGCCATGAAGCTAGCATTAAAAGCAGAAACCTTACTAGCAAAAACTAAAGTCAATCAACATACTACCATGGGCTATCGTAAAAATTGGGCTGAGTCATCTACTTCAAAGGGGTTGCAAATTAAAGAAGGGAAAAAAATATAAACAGTACCCCAACTATGGCTCATTCTAAATTTTCATACCCAAATTTTCAAAACTATCATATTGGTACCCCAAATAGTTAGCCCGACCCAACATTTGTACCTGCCGTCCATGACCGCGTTAAGTATCATGCCACGTGCTAATTTTAGATGGGTATTTTGGTCATTTCCTTATCTATCTCCTCCACCAAAGCAGAGTTGCAGATCCCATCTCCCTCCTCTGTCGCCTCTTTGGTCTCCGATTCTCTCTCTTTCATTCGTTATCTTCTTCCTGTACACTATTTAAAGCTCAGAAGCTCCGATCAAGCGGAGCAAGCTGGTCAGGACATTCCACAAGGTCATCAGCCTCCGAGCTGCAACCAAAATCTGCTTCCAACAATGGCATTTGCAAGCTCAAGCCCAACACCAAAGCCAAAGCCACCAAAGAGGAATACAATTTCGAAAAAATGAAGGATCTCAAAGCCAAGAACAGAGCTTTCATGGAGGCTTTTACTGGCCAAACTCTTCACCGGAATCAACTCCATTAAAGCAGCTTATGTAGAGCTCCAAATGGCACAAGACCCATAAATTGAGGCTTCACTAATGTACCCATCTCTCCCCTTAACATGTGCATGCGTCTTCATCTTGATCATCGAATCCTAACTAGATGGCCCCAGATTCTACCTAGCTATTCCCTTCACAATCAAGAACCCCACCTCTTAATTGTAGGAATCAAATCACTAAAATCCTGCAAAATTTAAAGCAAAACAAGATTTCAACAACCCAAACCAACATCATTCATTCCCACAGCATAATGAACCTAAGGTAAGCTATGTTTTCATCCAATTTTTGAATAAAAGATTTGGGAAAGAACTCATAACAATCCAACTGAAGAACCCACTTGGATTTGTACGTCCACAAGTCTAAAGGGAAGAAGAGCAGGACTCCAGTTTCATCTACCACTCTACCAGATTTCTTTGACCAACAAAAAAATCAACCAGATTTCATGAATATGGTCACCGGGAAATCAAGCTACCTAGATCATTGCAGTAGCTGAAGGCCTTCGACAACTCTAAAGCTAGTGTCAAAGGCGTGCTGAGGTGATTGACCAAGTCCAAAGGGCCACAGAGAGCTATGGGTTCTTCCAGGTGGTGAAACATGGGATGCCTAAGAGAATGATGGAGGAGATGATGGAGGGCGGCTTTTGGAGCTTCAACAGCTTCAAGGGTAGCAACTTCAACAGGTTCAAGAGCAAACCTTCTCAATACGAAGGGACGGTTTTACCCATCCAAATATGCCACGTGGCATGATAGTTAACGTTGTCATGGACGGCAGGTACTAATGTTGGGTCGGGCTGGCTATTTTAGGTACTAATGTGATAGTTTTGAAAAGTTGGGTATGAAAATTTAGATTAATGGGTCATAGTTGGAGTACTATTTATATTTTTTTTCCCTAATAAAGAACCTTCAAAGGAACAGCACATCAGAATAGAAACAATTCGTGAAAACCAAGGAAAGGCTACTGTTTTGTTTCAAAAACAAGGGAAACCAAGCGGTTTAAGAGATTATGCCAAACCAAGGGGTTACCCAACATCATGACGGGCGCAAGGAATAATTACGGCTTATGGAAAATAAAAGAAAAAAAAAAGGTAAAAGAAGAAGAAGTAAAAAGTGATTGTTTGATTAATTAATGATTAATTAAACAAGTTGCACGTTTAGCCTAATTAATGGGCTCAATTAAACATTGTGGTTAATTGAGCAAAAATGGGAAGTTCGAAACCCACGTGCCAAATCCAATACCACTTTCTCTTCTTTTCCTTTTTCTCCCCAGCCAGTCACACGCTGACACCTCACCATACCCTATATACCATTCTCTCTTCTTTGCATCAGCGCCTCCATATATATTGCTAGACCATTCCATTCTCATAAGAGACGGACAGTGCCGCTCAACACATAAAAGGGCAGGCCCTTGGGCTGCTCTCCTCCTCCACCCTTTTCCATATTTTTGTTAGTTTTATTTTAGAGAATCGAAGGATTTACTCACCCAAACCTTCAAGAATTCATGAAAGGGTTCTACCTCTACAAGATTCAAGACTTGAGTAATTGTGGGAGTTGTAATCACTACTAGAATTTTGGCCTTAGACATCACGACAATTACATCGGTGAGGAATTCACGTGATGTAAAAAAATGTCATTAACATCGATTCCTCAAATTCCGATTTATATTCATATAATTGACATCGTTTATTACTGTTGACCGATGTCTACAATTTAATTCTGAAATTGAAAAAAAAAACCGCGGAAAAGATTAAGTTAAAAATTTGGACACGCGGGGAACAAAATTTCCACTCCACCCACACTTCGTCAGTTTTCCCATTTCTATCTCACTCACTTCGCCCAATTGTCACACACTCCCTCTTCCTCGAAACCGTAGCTCTCTCCTCCTTCCTCTCCCGCCCTCTTTCCATGGCCACCATCGCCTTCCTCTGCGCTCACTCCAGCTACTATCTCTTTCTCATTAACCACCTCCACCCCCTCGCCGGCGCTATCGCCTCCACCCGCAAGCTCTCTCTCTCTCGAGCTCTCTAAGATCTCAAAAGATTTCAATCTGGCAAAGCACCCTCTACAACATGTTTTGATCTAAATTAATCGCGTTAATGGTGAGTCACTGCGACTGAATTCTTTGTTTTCTATTTGGGTCCTGAGAATTTTGGGGGTTTTCAATTTTAGGGTTTTAATTATAGATGGGTGGAGATTTGGGGATACCTGTGTTCCCTGAAGAAGACTGGAAGCCCAATACAATCACATGATAAAATTGGTAAGCTCAGAAGATAGAAGCCTTCGCTCTCTTCGTCTTCCCTCTCAACCCTTACTTCAGATCCAGTCCCCGGAAGAATTGTCTCCCACAGCTCCAGCATCTGGTTTTGGGGTTAAGGTTCTTCTGGTTTTGAGGTTTTTTTTGGTTTGGACGACTTGGGTTTTTTCATAGTCAGATAAATCTTCGTACTAGCTCTTTTTATTTACAAAGCCTTTTATGAATTTTATTTTTTTTAATTTTATTTTTTTAATTTTATTTTTTTATGATTTTCGATTCAATTACCAGGTATTGCATTGGAGGAATAAGGTGCTGGAGGGCATCTGCAGCAGAGCTGTCTGATTTTGGGTGTTTTACGATAATGGATTGTGGTGTCATTCTTTTGGAGCAAACAGGTTAGGAAAGCCTTCTATGTGCTTTTTTCAAAAATAGTAGTGTTAAATATTCATGAAGCATCTAACTAAAGCCAGTTTGCCGGGATTATTAGAATGTGATCCCAATTCCCATCAATTAGAACAAGAGTCGGATCACTGTACTAACTGGTCTTTTTATCTATTCATTGGGTTGTTTCAGATATCAGCTTAATATATCACATGATTCGTGGTTAAGGAACACTCAAATTGTATGTGGTGTACAATGTGTTGGAGGTAATTGAGATTTTGAACCTATAATCTAATTTATGTTATACCCTTGTTGAATTCTTTTTCCTCTTCAGAAATATATAAATATGTATACTTGACCCTTTTAGAAGGCAGAAGTAAAATAGAATTCAAATATTCATTTTGAAGCATTGCTGTTGGCAGCAGTGTCTATAAACAGTTACTTTTTGTTTCTTTACTTTGCGATTCAGACTTACAAAAAGGAAAATAGATGAAGAAACAAAAATTTATCAAAAACAATTTTTACACCAACTAGTGAAAGATTATTACCATAATCAAGGGTCAAAAGTCTGGCCCTACCTCACTCATTCATGTTAGAATGGTTCACTTATATATGATGAACATACAATGGGTGGATGGTCTAATATCAGTCCATCAGTTTGATATGTAGTGATTGCACTACTCTGTTACAGTGTTTTAGCTAACACTCATGTTACTAATTCTTGCCCCTCTATACAGATATTTGTCAAACTATGTCAGAGTTTTAATGGAAATGTATTGCAAACTCTATTTAACTCAGCAGATGGACTTGGTAGTTGTCCAACAGAAAACATGAGATTCTGGATTTGGAGATTTACTTGCGACCAAGCTTTAGCCGTGACTGCCTCAAATATCCTTACTTTGGAAATTTATGATTTTTGTTCTGTTATTTTCCCTTCAATGTCATTGGATCCTTGACTCTACGTTAGTATTCATTCATTTATCCTCTTAGTTCAGGCAATTACTTTGTCAAACTGCATTGTTGCTCACAATAATGCCTTGTTCGCTTTGCTGGTGTCCTATAACTTTACCGAGATAAAAAGCAATGTGTTCAAGCGATATAGTAAGGAAAACATTCATAGCCTGGTATGCATTGGTGAGTTTGCTTCCTTTTATTGGCTTATAGCCACTATGTTAATTAAACTAGATGTGGTTCTGTGTCCGATGAATTAAATTAGATTAGTCTTATATTCTTTTCAGATGGTCCTAAATCCTCTTTGATTTTACTTTATTTTTTGTTTGTGACCAGATCAGATTCTGTGGAGAGGTTCCACATTTCTGCATTTATCATATTCATCCTAGATCAAAACATTATGGAGGAAACATTTGATGGGAAACTGTTTTAACATTTGGGTACTGCAGAACGCTGGTGTGGTATTCGTCTGTGAAATGATTATCGATATCGTAAAGCACTTGTTCATTGCTAAGTTCAATGACATAAAGCCCTTTGCATACTCTGAGTTTCTTGAAGGACCTATGCAAGCAGGTACTGTTTTGTTCAAAGTGTGGATAACTTTCTTATATTATTTGTTGAGTTTAGATCAGTTCAGCAAATGTTGACTTATGATTCTAAATTACACTACTCACCGCAAATTGTTCTGTGTTTTTTTTTTTTTTGGCTTAAAGAGTGGGATTGGAGGTTCGAAAGGTGGAAGTGCGGGACGAGAACCTGAATATCATGGCAGATGTTCAAACAGGATCAAGAGCTTTGCCTACTTTCATCAACTATACTCATGATGGTATAGAGGTACATGTATAGTCATGAGTTTTAATTTGATCAGCTCACTGGAAGTGCTTCCATTAATTTGGAAATGAAATTAATTTCTATTGAAATGCTGGTCTTCCATAATAGTTACTTGACCTGCATATATGAAAGGAAATGGAGACACTGGAAATTAAAAAAGCAGAGGCCTATTGTATTTATTGAGATCATGCATTGATAGATATAGTTACCAAATATGGACTGTATTTGGTGCAAAAGTAATTAGCCGTATTACTTTTACTCTTCAACTGCATAAGTATAACTTATTGATAGCTGACATGTAATGTATATTCCTAGATGAGATGGTGCTGTGTTAAAGAAATTCATCGCTTTCACATGTAATGTAACCATAATATCAACATAGAGGTGTACTTCTATATTAATGTTTCTTCTTTTCCTTTCGTAGGATGACTTTGCTTTTAGGACACCCAAGTTCTGGCAAATCTACTTTGCTCACGACTCTTGCAGGAAAACTGGACTCCAGCTTAAAGGTTAGTAGTTGCGCATGTGTTCCTAATGAAAAGCAAATTAGTCATTTTCTGCTCAACTAGGCACCCATCTCAATCTGTCATCAATGATTTCAGGATTGAATGTCTCGTTTGGTTAACAAAAATCAATCCCAATATGACAAACGGGAACAATTAAGAATAACAATGCAAATCCTTGTAGTCGCAGGGTAGACTAGTTTACACATAAACTAACAGTTAGAATTATGGTCAACAAAATAGGTCAATCTTACTTGCACTCCTCGTACTTCTTAGGAATTTGCAATTGAAAGTAACAAAAATTGTGATGGACTACGTGCAATTTATTTTGTACTATGCGGCCAGCTTAGAGACGATTGCTTGTCTATAATCACGAACCCCTTTACCCGATGATTATGACTTATGTTATTCTATATGTTTTTAGCGGGCAGCAAAGACTCGGAAAAGATACACCCAAGAACAACTTGACCAGGTGAACATTGAAGTGGCTGACTATTTGCAGACTCTGCTATAGATGGAGACTAGCAAAGTGATTTTGAGTAAGGCTAGTTAGATTTTCTTGAACCATTTTGGAGTAGCTGTATTGTTGCAGTAGCTGCGAACAAATTAAACTCCATGTAGTTATTGCAATTGTATGTTTTAGGCTAGCCTTGAAGTAGGTTGGGGTCTTTTTGCCTATTTTTGAACTATTAACATGTGTTGATAAAAATTAATGCAATGCCCCATATTCAAATTAATTTAGAATTTCATGTTGTCAAATGTGGATTTGGTTGATTTTGTAGCAGCAATTAAAAAGTTAGTGGACATCATGCTCTTATAAAGGATATGATGTATATACATTTATTTCAAATCAGTATTAAACTAGAAAAACGATGTCATTAAAGAGATGATACATCAGATTCGAAACAAAAATCGATGTCTCGTTTTTCATGGATAACGATGTATTGAGTAAGAAGCGATGTTAAAAAAACTAATGGACGTCGATGTAAACTACAGGGAACGATGTCTAGTATCAATATGGACATCGATTTACAAGTTGGAAAACGATGTATAACATCAATATGGATATCGACTTACAATTTGGGAAACGATGTCTAGAATCAAAATGGACATCGATTTACAATTTGGGAAATGATGTCTACTATTAATATGGACATCGTCGTTAACCTAAAATCTGATGTAATATAATAAAATGGACATCACTTCATAAAAGGAAATGATGTTTATTATAATATTGCACATCGTTCATACAATACTAAGGAATGTATATTGAATCTTAAATAGTGGGATATATGGAAAATATGCGTGAACCTCACAAACCGCAGGCACAAAATGAAAAGAATCCGATGTCTGATGCCATATAAAACATCGTTTCTAATATGAGTAACGATGTTAAAATGAATACTTCTACTATTGGACCTATCCTTCATTAAGCATTAAATGTCAAAATATGAAGATTTAACAATATCTAAACACACTAATATGTCATCATAATAACGGTTTTACATCGGTTCCATAAGCTTATTCGATGTCTATTTTTGAACTGGACATCAGTTTTTGACCGATGTCTGGTTGTTCGTGATCTTTAACATCACCCACTAAGACATCGGATGGTTTTTTTTTTAACATCGGTTTTTGGCTGATGTCTAAGGCAAAAATTCTAGTAGTGAATTCAAGACTAGTCATGCTAGCTTTTTAGTTATTTGTGATTATTCTTGTTTTCTCCTACACTTCTATACTCTTTTCCATTTGAATTTTGTATCTTTGATGTTCATAATTATGGGTTGTGAGTAATTTTCTTGTTAGGGGTTAAGGTTATGTGCCCTAGCTCAAATTTTGTGTAAAAAATGTTTAATTTAATGTAACGATGCAATTTTCATATGATGGATGCTTGTATCTATTTTTGTTGGGTTAAAATGCATGTCTAGGAGTCTAGTCAACTTTAGTGTGCATATTTTGAGCATGTCTAGGACAGAGTTAGAGGCTTGACCCGCTCTAATTTCTAAGCTAGAAACCTTCAATTTCGTATTCGAGGGGTTGTAAGCATGGTGATTTACACTCGTTGCGTGATTGCGTGGGCAGGTCGCTTAGTAGTCTAATTCCTCGATCTCTATGCCTCTTGATGTGAATTAGGGACCCTTGAACCGGGTCTAATTTATGTCAAGTGAGTTCCTACGACCCCTGAACCGGAGTAGAAATACCATGAAAGAGAATTTCGGTCCTTGGGCCTTGAACCGCCTTGGATACGACTACCACCAAAGTAGGAGATTTGCATCTACATTATATTAGCTTCTGACACATAGAATTTGGGTGAAGGAACCTCCCTAACACCCGACATTCCCATTTATTTGGTTACACGTTTATTAATTTATTTGCATTTTTATTAATTGCTTTATATTTCATTACATTTTGTTAATCTAAAATCAATTCTCAAAATATTGAACTCCAACTCATTGTAAATATTCATCACTAGACTCTTAGTTTTGATTAGGCTTTGGTGAAAACCAAAGCCGAGCAGTGCTAAGGCTTGGTGTCTTAGATTATCATTTTTATTTGTTTTACTTTCTTTTATTTGCTTAGTGACTTTAGTTCCGACCATCCAAGAATTGTGGGTTAGCCACTAATCCTCGTGGTACGATAATTTTGAAATTAATACTTCCCTATTTTAACACGATTCATACGCTTGCGAGAGTATATGCATCAAGTCAACCACCTATGAGAAACATTCAACATCGAATTGATTTAATTCCTGGAGTTAGCTTGCCCAATCTTCCTCACTACAGCATGAGTCCGAAAGAGAATGAAATCTTGAGGGAGAAAATTGAAGACTTACTACAAAAAGGGTTTATTCGCGAAAGCATAAGTCCTTGTGCAGTGCCTGTATTGTTGGTACCGAAGAAAGATGGCAGCTGGCACATGTGTGTTGATAGTCGAGCCATTAATAAAATGACCATCATGTACAGATTTCCAATTCCGCGCTTAGAAGACATGCTCGATGTTCTGGGGGGTCTAAGTTTTTCTCTAAAATTGATTTGCAAAGTGGATACCACCAAATTAGAATTAGACCCGAAGATGAATGGAAGACAGCTTTCAAGAGCAAGGATGCTCTATATGAGTGGTTGGCGATGCCGTTTGGGCTTTCCAATGCCCCAAGTACTTTTATGCATCTTATGAATCAAGTGTTACGCCCATTTATTGGTATGTTTGTGGTCATCTACTTCGATGATATTCTCATATATAGTAGGTCCAAAGAAGAACACCTAGATCATCTAAGACAAGTCCTTGAAGTTTTACAAGAGAATCAATTATACATCAATTTGAAGAAGTGTACCTTCCTCACTGACAAGTTATTATTCTTGGGTTATGTTGTCAGCTCCAAAGGAATACATGTTGATGAAGACAAAGTCAAAGCAATTAGGGAATGGCCTACTCCAAAAACTGTTAGTGATGTGCGAAGCTTTCATGGATTAGCAACTTTTTATCGACGATTTGTTCCAAATTTCAGTACCATTACGGTACCTCTTACCGAGTGTTTAAAGAAAGGAAAATTTCAATGGGGGGAAGATCAAGAGAAAAGTTTTGCCTTGATCAAGCAAAAATTGTGCACTGCTCCAGTATTGGCCATACCAAATTTTGATAAAGTTTTTGAGGTAGAGTGTGATGCTTGTGGAGTAGGAGTTGGTGCTGTCTTATCTCAAGAACGGAAGCCGGTAGCATATTTTAGTGAAAAGCTCAGCGAAGCTTGACAAAAGTGGAATACCTATGATCAAAAATTCTATGTCGTGGTTCGAGCATTGAAGCAATAGGAGCATTACTTCGTGCAACGAGAATTTGTTCTCTACACCGATCATCAAGCTTTGAAGTACATTAATAGCCAAAAGAGTGTGAGTAAGATGCATGTTTGTTGGGCTACTTTTCTACAAAAAATTCCTTTCGTGATTAAGCATTAGTTCGGGACCCTAAATCGTGTGGCCGATGCATTAAGTCGAAGAAGCCAATTACTGGTTACTTTGTCTCAAGAAGTTATAGGGTTTGAATTTTTGAAGGAGCTATATGAGGAGGATGATGATTTCAAAGAAATTTGGGGCCAGTGCATGAAACAAGAGCCATGCAGTGACTTTTTTGTGAATGAAGGATATCTTTTTAGAGGCAATAAATTATGTATCCCACAGTCATCACTAAGAGAGATGTTAGTACGTGATATGCATGGGGGAGGGCTAAGTGGTCATCTTGGAAGAGACAAGACAATTGCAAGCTTGGAAGAAAGGTAATACCGGCCCCAATTAAAGAAAGATGTTGGCAACATTATTCGAAAGTGCTATATTTGTCAAGCCTCTAAAGGGCAATCGCAAAACACCGGTCTTTATATGCCTCTACCAGGTCCTAACGGCATTTGGGAAGATCTTAGCATGGACTTCATTCTTGGGTTACCTCGAACACAACGTGGGGTCGACTTCGTCTTCGTGGTGGTTGATAGGTTTTCTAAAATGGCGCCCTTCATCCCTTGTAGAAAGACCTCTGACGCTTCTCACATTGCCAAATTGTTTTTCTGAGAAGTTGTTTGTTTGCATGGAGTACCTCATAGTATCACGTTCGATCGAGATACCAAGTTTCTAAGTCACTTTTGGATTACCTTGTGAAAGATGTTTAGAACTTCTCTTAATCGTAGTAGCACCGCTCACCCACAAACCGATGGCCAAACCGATGGCCAAACCGAGGTTACGAATCAAACATTGGGAAATATGATTCGGAGTACTTGTGGAGATAAACCGAAGCAATGGGACTACGTCTTGCCACAAGTTGAGTTTGCGTACAACAATTCCGTACATCGATCAATTGAAAGGACTCCATTTTCTGTGGTATATGTCTCTCTGCCAAATCATGTTGTAGACTTAACAAATATCCCAAAAGACAAAGGCTTTAGTGTGGCAGCGGAATCTATGGCTAAAGAAGTGCATGGAGTTCACAAAGAGGTCAAGAAGAAGCTAGAATCAAGCAATGCAAAATATAAGGCCCATGCAGATTCTCATAGACGGGAGAAAGTATTCAAAGACGGAGATTATGTTATGATCTACTTGCACAAACAAAGGTTTCCCGTTGGCGCTTATAACAAGCTTCAACCCCGCAAGTATGGTCCATACAAAGTGCTACAAAAGATAAATGATAATGCCTATGTCATTGACTTGCCCGAATCCATGGGAATTTCAAAGACTTTCAATGTAAGTGATATCCATGAGTTGCGGGTCGATGACCACGCTTCTTATCCTGATGTAAACTAGAGGACGAGTTCTTTTCAAGTGGGGGAGACTGATATAGAACGCCTTGCAGAAGAATTCAAAGAACAACTTGAGAAACGTATCGATAAACAACATCGTAAGCATGCATAAGTTTACTATAATTCTTACTTGCAGGAGAATTCGAAGAAAAGCTTGAGAAACGCATCGATAAACAATGTCGTAAGCAAGCATAAGTTGACTATAATTCTTAGGTTTATTTTCCTTATCTTCATAGACTTAGCATACATTTACTATTCCAATAAGGACTTCCAGTCCAGCAAGTTTGTTATTTCCTACTTCTAAATTAAATAGGATTATGAGTTAGAGCCTATATAAGGCACCCTCTATGTTGTATTAGGCAATCAACGATTCAATAACAATTCAGTTTCTCAGAGATTTATCTCTTATCGTTCTATATTCGGTTTGACGCTTGTCAACCGTTTTCATCTATCAACCTTATAGCTTTCACTGCGTTACTGGTTAGAAGAAATAAAAAGCCTCGAAATCACCATATGATTTTGCAATACTCCTATACGATCAATTATGTGGAGATCTCTCAAACCTAAGTGAAAATGCCAGAGAAGCAGCCAAATCAAACATTTATGCTCTCAAAATCTGTGACATGAGATATTTTGAAGAGTATCTAAATGAATTCCAAGAATACTATACTGTACAATAGAAGAACCAAAAAACACTGATCTAGTAAACCTGTTACACAGGAAACTTCCTGAACCTTGGTAAACAGCTGTGAGAGAAAGCATAGCTGAAAAACCAATTGAAAGATCTTTAGTTGGAGGAATTGCCGACAGAATCAGGCAATTACTAAAACAAAAGTGCAAAGCAAATCTTAGAGCCAAAATGGCCAAGAAACAGCTCAAAGGAGTTGAAAACTTCTGTTATGGAATACTGGATATGCCTACCAACTAAGGATGTCATGAATCCAAATTCCATAAGAAAAGAAAAGAAAAATATTATTCAAAACAGTTCAGAAAAAGTGAAAACAAAAAAGACTGGAAGTTTAAGAAAAGTTCCAACTTCAAGAAACATGATGGAGATCCAAAGAAGAAATTCTTTCAAGAAAAATAAAAATCACCAAACCAACCATCAGAATAAACAACCAAGCAAGAAAGCTTGCAGATGTTGGTTATGCAAAGTTGAAGGACATTTTGCCAACGAATGTCCAGAAAAAAATAAAAGATCTACAAAAGCTCTATTTCAAAATTATGAGCCTATAGTAGACACAGCGAATATGAAAGGCTATGAAATAGCTTATTCTGATGATGAAAACGATGGCAAGACTGTCTATTCTGCCTGGTCTGAAGAAGAATCCTCATCTGACTCTGAAATTGATTCTGAAATAGAATATTTAGAATCTAGACAGATGAATGTTCTTAAAGTAAAAAACTGGGAAGAAAGTAAGACAGAAGCAATAATGTCTTCATATCAGGTTAACCCTGGTACATTCATTTGTGACTACTGCCTATGTCATGAAAAGAATGGACTTCCTATATTTTGTGAAGAGTCAAAAAAGACTTACCATAAAGAATGTTTCATAGCTGAAGCAAGAAGAAAAACCAAGAATTGCGCTATCAACCAATTAGTAGAACAAGAATATCAAGAATATTTCTGTGAACAAAAAGAGAAAAAAGTAGAAATTTTGTTCCAAGAAATTACTGAATCTTCCTCAAAAATAGAGGACGAAAGATCGATGAAGATATAGAACTAATTGAACCAGAAAACATTCCAGAAGAATGTAAACCATTTGTACCACAAGAATAAGCTCAAGACGAGCTTCAACAATCGAAAATCATCTCTACTAGTAGATACAGCAACTACATAGAGATTGAATTAAAATTCCCTGATCAAAGAAAGTATCATCTACATGCATCTGTAAATAATGGATCAGGATTCACAGTTGCAAAAAGATTTGCAATTCCAGAAGAACTCTGGAAAGAAAATAATAAAAAAATAGCTACTGGTGTCCAGTTTGATGGAAACCATTTAACCATGAAAAATGTATCTAGAGAAGTTCACATCACCATTGGTGGAGGAACATTTGTCATCAACACTCTTTGGCAATTAGAAGGCCAAAGGTCTAATTTCTTGTTGGGAAATGATTTCCTTCTCCAAGAGAGATTTGTTCAAGATGAAGAAGCTATGGGCTTAAGAAAAGGAGATAGAATGTTTTGGGTCGATAGACTTACCCAAGAAAAAAGTGTAGTAGGTCCAAACCTTACTACTCAATATCAGAGATCGCAACGAAATAGTGGTGATCATAAGCCCTATAAGCCCAGATTTGAACCTGTGCTTCAAATTAAGCGACAAAAAGAATTGCTTATCGAAGAAGAAGAAGAAACTAGTGAAGATGAAGAAGCTAGTTTCATCCATAAGCATAATCTCAAGCATTTCCAAAATAAGCTTGAATCTCATAAACTCCCTACTCTTGATAAAATCAAGAAAATGCTCGAACAGAATATACAAGTCGACCCTCAGAAATTTTAGAAAAAAGACCCAGTGGTCTGTGAATTACGATTACATGATATCAATGTTATATGTGATGTTAAAGTCATTCCTCAATTCAAGGAGGAAGATCAAAAGGAATTCAGAAAAGATATAGAAGATCTCCTGAACAAGAGATTAATTCAATCATCTACTAGCCCTCATCATGCTCCAGCTTTCTACGTGAGAAACCATGCAGAAAATGTTAGAGGAAAAACTATAATGGTGATTGACTATAGAGATATCAATAAAAAGACCGTTAAAGACGATTGTCAAATAGCTCAAGCCAGAGTCTTGATCAATCAGCTCAAATGAGCAAAAGTCTTTTCAAAATTGTAAAGTCGGATTTTTGGGAAGTCAAGATGCATCCAGATAGTGTTCCTCTCACTGCATTTGGAACACCACAAGGTCATTATGAATGGCTAGTAATGCCATTTGGATTAAAACAAGCCCCTTTAATCTTCCAGAGAAAGATGGATGACATCTTTAAACATGTTGCTGAATTCTGTGTCATCTATATCGATGACATTCTAGTCTTCTCCAAAAACAGAGAAAAACACATGAAACACCTTTACTAGGTTGTTAAGTTGATAATTCAGCATGTAATCATTCTAGGAGAAAAGAAAGTCTTTTTTATCTTAGATGAATTTGATTTTCTTGGTATAAATATCAAGAATGGAGTGATAAAACTCTAACATCACATCCTTGAAAAAAATCTGGAAATTCCCAGATAAAATTTCTGATGCTAAAAGTCTAGAAAGATTCTAAGGAGTCATCAGTTATGGAAGAGATTTCATTCCCAAAATCTCAGGATTAATAGCAATGTTATCCCCTAAAACAAGTTCAAAAAGAAAATGGAACTTCACAGAAGATGATGAAAAAATCGTGAAGCAGATAAAATCTCTCAGCAAGAATCTCCCTCCCCTACAACAACCAGAAGAGAATGATGAAATCATACTCCAAACCGATTCTAGTGATAATTACTGGTCCGGTGTTGTTCTGGCAAAAACGCCTGGAACTAACATTGAAAATATCTGTAAATTTTGTAGTGGCAAGTTCAGCCCTGCAGAACAAAATTATCCTGCAGGAGAAAAAGAAATCTTGGCTATCAAGAAAACAATTTTAAATTCTCCAGCTTTTCTAAGGAAACCCTCTATTGTACGCACCGATTATGCTAGAGTAAAGAATTTTAAAAATTTTAAACTTGATAAAGCTGCTGATATAGAAAGATTAGCAAATTGGCAATTGTTTCTTAACTAATATGATTATAATGTTGAATTAATTGCATGAAACAAGAACTATGTTCCAGATGGCCTAATAAGAGAAATGGCAACGTTCACCCGTAGAGAAAGCGATGAAGATTGCAACCCCAGAAACCGGAGAACAGGAAAAGAACCCAAAAATGTCAAGGAACCCAAAGAAATATCCTCAAAAGATTTTTGCTAAATCCGAAAGGATTAGCCACAACTAATCAATCCCAGGGTAAAGGATTGGTTAGCCTGTCTCAAACGGCAGATGGTAAAGGCACATCAAAATCGTTTAAGGCTGTTGCTTTGCCAAAAAGCAAAATAATTCTATCTGGAGTTATAAATGTTTTCAATTATGAATTAAAAATTTTCGATGAACCTGTGTTCAGAACTAGCAGAAGATTAGCATATCGCCAGAAAGCTATTTTAGATAACCTTTTATATGCTTTTTAGGAAAGAAACAGTGGACTTATGTTCCCAGCTTTGTTTGCCCTACCTGAAGAACTTCATGAAAATGCCAGGCCATAGTTTGAAGAAGTTCATGAAAATATGACATAGCAGAGTGTTGTACATAATGAAAAAATTCAGTATCTTGGAGATCCTGAAAGTGCTAGAATCCCAATCTTAGCACTAAAAGAATCAGAATGGTTTCACTTTCATAATCTTATTGGAAGTCATAATTCCAACTCATGTCTGCCTCCAACCCTCTTTATTGTCCTTAGACCTTACGTTGGAAGATATGTGGTCAATGTTTAGAGTAAACACCCCCAAGAACACAAGCTCTGGCTTGTTGAAAATGGTTTTGTCCACAATCTCTAGACCAAAACCAATGATGATCTCAAGGGACTGCCACCCATCATTGTCAATATGGTCAAGAACGTTAGAAACAAATGACTACATTCTCATATTGAAGTTCAGATCTACTCCACCAGAGTGGATTCAGAAGAAAAATGGCGAGATTGACTATATTTATCCATACCATTATGTAAGAATCATTCCAGGGAAGTATCTTCACCCTGCATGTGTTAGATACAATGGTCAACTAAATTCTAGTATTCCCTGGATGAAGGCCATGTCTCTACAATATATTAAGAAGATCATCGAAGAAGATACAGAAAATACATTCCTGGCAGTAGGAGAAAAAATTATTGTTACTGTATATGATCATCCTGAGGTTATTAGCAGTGACCTTTCCGTTTCCCTTAAGAGAAAGGAAATAGATTCCACGTTAGCCTACTTTCAGTGGATCGCAAAGATTGAAAATGACAACCACTACAAGATGTATGAAGATACCGACATAGAAGAAAATGGAACCAAAGCTAGGATGGAAAGCAACTCTTTTGTTCTTGGCCACAATTCTAAAACAGATGAGAACATGTGAAGCAACAGCTGTGGAAAGCACCAAAAGAAACTTTTGCTTTTATAAAGTAACTTTTACTTTTCAAAAAGATGAAGGTGAAAAACATTTCACCTAAAGGAATCTGCTTTTCGTCGGACGACCTCAATCATTCGGAGCACTCACAAAAGCAAAAAATAATGGAGTTGCTCTGTACATTTTTATGTTTTGAATTCCAGTTTAAGTTTTTCTCCCTATAAAAGGAGCCTTAGATTTAGTTTGTAAGCATCAGAAAATTGAGCAAAATAATTTTCTCTCAAAGAGTAAGAAAGCCAAAGTAGTAGAAATAGCAGTGTGCTCTTCTCTTCCTAGAACCTCCAGTGTAGAGTGTGTTTTTATTCCAAGTAAGTACTTGTAAACTCAGCTATGAGTAACTAAACAACTTTTAACTGTTTACCAAGAGTGAGGATCTGGATTTTTAGTCTGTATTTATGTTTAAATAAATAAATTCTGGTGTGTGCCCATTATATTGTCACAAAAAAATATTTGTTCTTTCTTATAAGTTAATCTTTCTATATAATTAGAAGACCTGCAAACATTTTTAAATATCTTGCATTTACCAGAATTCTTCATCTCTAAGGTAGCAGTGATTCCGCCTTATCAGTAACCACTTAGACAAGAGGTCGTTAGGTGAATTTGTGTCATGTTGAAGGCTAGTTCTTAGTTGGGAAGGTTCTTGTTCATCTGCATGATATATTTTAAATTTTTACAAAATTTCAATAGTAGAACTTAACGGTGTTAACCTGATATATTAAAATGATGTTGAAATGCAAAGTTGGTACACCATTCTGATAGTTTCCAAAGTTCATACACTAAAGTGTAGAATCATCCATATTTCATACACCATTTGTGAAGATATCTCTCTTATTGATAATGTGGTAATACTGTAAAGAAAAACGCTACGTATTGACCCGTATAAATGAGTCTCACATACATAATGCTAAATTCGCATGTGCCTGCTGATCCCTCATAAATATTGTAGGATTTGACAGAATATCAGAAAAAACATAAAGATCACCCTTTAATCTCTCTATAATTTGATCTAAGTTTTTTTTTTTTTTTTTAAGTCAAACCACGAGGGCGAAATAAAGTATTCATCACAAGCAAGAATAAGTTGTTACATACCATTCCTCTACCATTTAAGGACATAAACAGACAAGAAGATAGTGGTAGTACCCACAGTGGTACTTCAATCTAAGTATGTGGCCACCACAACCATACAAACATCAATATATCAAAATGAGTTTCTTCATTCAACCTATTCAACATTTTTTTATATATAAATTAAATAGAGAATTAGGCTATATTAGTTCCTCTGCGACAACCGATTTGGGGTGACTAGCACCCACCCCCAATCTCAAAAGAAACTGGGCCATCGTAACCGGAAACCCACCGCTCGTCCCTCTATTTTATTTTCTTAATAAAAGAAAAGAAATCACAAAAAGAGAAAGGGGGACAACAACCAAAATTTCTATGAGAACAAAATGAAATAAAGTACTCAAAGTGAGCATTGAGCTAAAATAGTTACAAATTGATGAATAGAGCAACCATGCAGCAGAAACCACGTTTGCATGAAATCTATCAAGCACATCAGAATGAGCTAATACGGAAATTCGGTAAACCTTGCATACAGTGAAGAAAGGCAGCTGAAGCACAAGGAGGGCAAGAGTCCCACTAATAATGCCCCTCATGTTCCACCCCATAGTTAGCTAAGCAGTCAGCCACTTGATTTCTATCTCAATAAATATGTGAAAAACAAATCTGCATAGAGGAGAGAATGGTACAATAATTGACCCAATCAATACTTAGACACCAAGAGACAGCGCAATTTTAATTGGCAAGAAAGTGAATTACTACTGCTGAATCACACTCAATCCAGAGAGAAGTCCATCATTTTCTTGATGCTATTGAAACTGCATGAGTAATGGCTTGAAGCTCTGCTTCTAGGGTAGTAGCAATACCCATGGAACCAGCAAAACAACCCATATAATTGCCCAAGTGATCATGAAAAATACCTCCATAGCCCGCGAGGCCTGGCGTCCCATGAGCAACACCATCTGTATTAACCTTTAATTGAAAAGCACAAGGAGCATGCCAATTTACCTCACGAATTTGATGTGTTCTTGAGGCTCTACCGTTGATTCCAAGAGCACTAAAAATACAGATTTCATCTACTGAGTTACGCATAATTCTAAAACCCCAAGAATCAACCTCTTGAATTTGATGCTTGATAGAGTAAATCAAATAATCAGCAGTTAAGCACCGTTCATCAAAACGAATAGAGTTTCTAGCATCCCAAAGAGAGTAGAAGCTAGCTCCCATCATTCTCCTCTATATATAGCCCACATCCAACCCAACTACATCCCAACAAGCTTGAAAAAAAAATGACCAGTATAACCATCCAAACCTAGGGCACTATCAGCATTCATGGAAAATACAACAGTTTTAACATCTTCAACATAAGGAATAGCAAGTAAAAAGCCATTTTCTGAATCTGAAACCATTGAAGGAATAATATTTTCAACCAAACCTGTATCATCAATATTTCCATCATCTGAAAAGGAACTTGTGAAATGCTAAACGACATGATCACTCAAAATATTAACATCATCCACCAAGTCATTCCTAATGCGAAGAGAAGTGATAGAAGAGCATGAACTTCGAATTTTCGCCAAAGTATGGAAATAGCCAGTATTTCTGTCACCTTCCCTAACCCATCTGACCCTAGCCTTCTCCGCCTAGAATTTTTCCTGAACTAATAAAGCATTCGACAAAGCATTCTGGGCTGAAAGCTCCTCGACATGACGCGCTTCAGTAAACCCATCAAGAGATATGGCTAGCTGAATTTTTTCAAGGGCAGCACGTGCACTATCCACAACAGTATGAACATTACCGAAGACATTAACATTCCACTCCTTCAAAATAGATTTTAAAAGCTTAAGCTTCTTTTGTAGAATAAACATAGGACAACCACATACCTCAAAGGATTGCCATGCTACTTGAACAATTTTAAGAAAATATGAGTGTCCCAACCAAATCTCCTGAAAACGGAATGGAATCAGGCCTTGTGCAATATATTTGGTGAATGAAATCAAGAAATGATAATGATCAGAAAGAGTGCCAAACCAAAGTGGAACAATTAGTCATCGACCAATAGTCTAACCATGGAATAGAACAAAAGCACATGTCCAACAACATTTCAATATGTGAGCCAACTCCTCGACCATTTGTTCATGTAAACAGTGAAGTGTCAAATGACACACATCCACCATTAGCTAAAAGTCATCATAGGAAAAACGAGTAGGCAGCCTACCACCCGTCTTTTCATGGGCTTCTAAAATTGCATTGAAATCACCAACTAACAACAAAGGACCCGAGAAGCTTGTATTAATTTGTTCAATTGCGAACCATAAAGGATGACGTGCCACACTAGTTGTTGCTACATAGGCAAATACCAGACCACGAACAATACCACGAACAAAAAGCTGCACAAACAGATGTTGACTAGAAGAAGATATCATAGTAGGAGATGATATGTATGTTGAATGAAAAACCCAAATATTAGGAAATAACCGACCTCGATCATTGACACGTACCAATTGCATACCAATAGATCTCCAAAAAGAATCAGGAATATACATCAAAGATGTCATTGTTTCCGAAAAACAAAGGAAATCAAGGGAGTGCTTTCTAATTAAACTATGAAGAGCAGTTCTTATAAGAGCATTAGCTAATCCCTGAATATTCCAAAAAATAATCTTCATAAATTAAGCTTTTGAAGATGACCCCTATTTCTTGCGGGATAACAATCCACAATGCCTTATTCTGGCTGCTTTTCCTCTCTTTGCTTTTTTCGGAGTCTCTTTTTCTGCCCTTTAGAAAGAACAAGGGTCATATTCTTAAGGCTTGTATCATCCCCCATCATAGAATTCACTGCCTGCATTTCAAGTTGTCCTCTAGAAGGGGTTTCATCAATACCTGTTATGCATTGGTCTTCCTCAATTAAGTCATGCCAGCTTGTTTTCCCTTTTGTGATCAATTCACGTGCTGCATTTTCCAGAGAAAAATGCTCCTCAAGAACGTGTTCAATCATTCCCGAGGAGCTCGAGTCATCCTCCCTTGCATTAGCAACTTCAATATTTACTTCCAATGGCTCCTCTATTACTCGCTGGGCAATAGTCTCCATTTCATCCAAAGCTGCCTCTTCTATCACAGTTTGTGCAAATTGAGCAATTTCTGCCAATTCCCTTCCAGAAGATTGGACCCTAGGAGAGTCGTCATCAACTGTCATAGTTTGTGTGCTTTGGACCAAACCATGCCCAAGAGCAAATCCACTAGTTGGAGCAGCATGTTGATCCTTGGTAACAATTTTGATTTGTCATGTTTGGTGGAGAAGCATGGACAATATGCATATCATGCCTAACATCAGAAGTGACCACGTTATGCGTTACCCTGTACTCCTGACGAACTACAGTAGTCAAAGGCTTAGAAGTCTTCTCACACTGTTTCTTGGTCCTTTGCTCCTTGTCGTTTATCTGCTTACAACGATCAGCAGTATGGCCAACCAAACCACAATGGGTGCACAAATTTTCATAGACCACTTTAATGGGAAAACAATGATTTTCACGCTCTATCATCAACGAAGATGGTAAATCCCTAGTAAGATCCATATCTACTAAAACTCTGGCATTATAGCCAAACTCACGCTCCTTAATTCGTAGCCCGCTCTAATTGCAATGGAGATTGCTCATGGTCTTGGCCCAAACCATAGAATCTGACCCAAAGTTGAGCATGGGTCTGTGGGAGAACATCTCCCAGCACAAAATTCGGCTTCCATTGAGCCAATATGAAAATACCAGTAGCAAGGGTGCATGTACCCCCTCCCCAAACTCTTTGCATATCATCCTCTGTAGCAAAGTGAATGTCAAAGTATCCTTTCCCCAATGGAACAAGACGCCATGGAGCTGAGGGATTCCACAGAGTGTTAAGCATACCCTTGAGATCGGCGGTCTTCAAAGGTGCAGAGCCTTTACTGAGTGGTAGATGACCAAGAAGGTTGGTTTTGAAAATTTTCAATTACTCATGATAAAGAGCCTCATTGATCTTAATGTATGTTTTATGTCTGCGAACAATCGGTGCAGGTAGTTGGCTTAGAGATACCGATGATTCAATTGAATATGAAACAATTTATGTGAAAGTTTTCGCCTTGGGCGGAGGAGTAGTCGAGACGAAATCAAGGAACCCCATTAGGCCTGGCATTTAGACCCGTAACCCGCAAGCCCACACGACACCCACACGCTAAAAGCCCACATGAACCCGCACTATTGTTAATCTGGGCTAAAAAAAGCTTCCACTTCAAAAACCCGCAAATAAACGGGTCGGGCCGTGCTAAACCCGTTATCATCCGTTAACTAAAACTCATTTCTTATTTTCCTCTCTTTCGGCAACCAAGAGCAGCCTCCATCTCTCTTTTCTTTGAGCAGCCTCCAAACCCAAAACCAGCTTCGAGATCAAAGCAGAGAATATAGAGTATCCAGAGTCAAATTCATTTATTTACTGCTCATTTCCTTACTGCAATCACATAAAATCTAACACCTAGCAATCAATTATATGATCTAGGGAATTCAATTCTACGGATAATTACTATGTAAGGGAAGAATGGAAGATCAAACACTACAAACAGCAGCTGAGATTTCTATCACTACTATCTACAATTTATGAGCGAGGGAGAAGCAAATCCTGCTCGATCCCTGCCTCCATCAGGCCTCAACATGAACAAAAGTATTAAGTAATGGTAAGATTAAGACTGATCTTAAATTCTAACAACAGTTAAGAACCAAGGACCAGATTGACGAAAATCGTCAAAAATTGGAACAGGCAGAGCTCTGCCGCCATTGCCTTTCCCTTGCTCGGCAAAAATTTGAAATGAATGTACAGGAGATGAAGAATGTTGGTGGTAGTCTTTAAGCTCAAATTTGATAGTAAAAGTTGCTTGTGGTTTTCTTTGGCTACTCGATATCCCTATTGGATTCGATCTTTTAAGAAATGAATACATAGTTGAACTGACAATAACTTGTTCCATTACACTTGTACCCAGCATGTAACGTTTTGAACAAATGTATAAAATGTGTCAACTTTAATTATATGTACTAGCTTAGCTCAACCAACATATGTATCTATTAATTGACTTGAATATATTTCTCTAACAAAGTCTTAACGGATTTTAATGGATTTGGGGAAAAAAAAAATTCTATACATAAGTCTTTGCTTTAAAAAAATAATAAAAAAAAAAAAAACTGTTTACGGATTTTAACGGGGTCCAACGGATAACCCGCAAACCCACCAGATTTAGCCCGTGAAACCCGATAATAAGTTAATGGATTTTTACAGGGTCGGGCAGTTAAGAACCCGCAGGTTGCCAGGCTTAATCCCTATGAACGCCCATGGGCAGATGGCTTTCCTTTGAGCACCAGAGCTGGACACCAACGTGGCGTAGCCGTCGCTAAGGCGTAGCTTTAGGTTGAATTCTGTTTCTATTCAACGTGGCTTTCTCTTATGTTGAATAGATCAATTAGAGGAGATTGGCATGGTGGAACTGGGCACAAATCAAGATCAAGCCATCATCGTCACTCGAGGGAGCGGCTTTATGACAACCTCAACAATGATTCCATCTTTTTCTTGTGTCCCTTAACCCATTCAGCTTATTCAGTAGAGCCTCTCGTAGAGCAGCATTCATCACACTAGTTGTTAATTTTTTTTATTTTTATTTTTTCCATTAGGGGATCAATAATTTCTATGCGATAGGGGATCATTTCTTTCTCACAGTTCCCGTAAAAGAAATATGAGTCTTCAACTTGGAGCTTGAAGCATCTTTGAATATAAGAATACCACTTAACAAACGATTCCTCCTCTTCTTCCCGGCTGAAGATTCAGCCGAGTCTAAAGTAACAATCGTTGGGATAACCTCATTAGCTAATATCCCCAGGACCGACGTTGAGATTCTAAAGGCATGAGGCAAAGAATTAAAAATTAGGGGGGGATTTTTTGGGGTCATTTTAAAAGATCTTTTGTGGGACTTACTTTTTGATCACATATTTTTATTTCGACCGTTCAGCTCTTAGAACTCTATGTATAGATCACTTCTGCAAACTGTCAGTCAAAATAATTATCGTTAAGACATTAATAGCTGTGATTTACAATTATAAACATGAACGACTCATGTTGGATAAATTTAGTTCGTCCATTGATTTAATCAAGTTCAATTCCTTAACGATTATCAATTTAGTTGAGAATTTATATAAATATATACATAAAATCCTAAAAACTAAACGGTCTAAATGAAGATATGTGATAAAAAAGTGAAGAACCCCTTAAAATGGCTAAAAAAAAAAAAATCTCTTAATAAAAGGACCTTATATCACTTATGTTGGCTATATCAATTGTATAAATATCAATTATTACAAATAACCAATAACTCGCAGATCATAGCTGCCCAATCAATTTTATCATGTTATGCTTCCAGACTATCACTACTCTCTAGTCTCTATTAAGGTCCAAATACCAGGACCGTTGGCTGCAATGGCGCTATGTGTTTAACTGACTGTGTGACCTGTAATGTTTCCGCTACCGATGACCCAAATGAATGGGTTAGCTAGACAAGCAGAGCTTTTAGTTTCACGAACCGAATGCTTTAATTTATGGACGTTTTTCATTAGGGGTAGAAGAACATACACGAAACCCCATTACAGAAACTCCTATGATTACACAGACTTGCTTCAACATTGCAGGAACACCAAATCAATCAAGAAACTCCACGCCCAGATCATCATCGGAGGTCTACACCAAAACCCATATGTGGCTTCAAAGCTAGTAGGCAAGTACGTGGAGTGTGGTGACTCAAGTATGGGAGATGCACGGAAGGTGTTCGATGAATTGACTGAGAGAGATGTGTTTGTATGGAACATGGTCATTCAGGGTTATGCAAATGTTGGTCCTTTTGCTGAGGCCCTTAAAATGTGTAATAGAATGAGGCTGAGTGGGTTATCCCCAAATCGGTATACTTACCCTTTTGTGCTTAAGGCTTGTGGAGCAATGAGAGATGGAAAGCAGGGTCAGGTTGTTCATGGGCAGATTGTGAAATCTGGGCTTGACTTGCAGTTGTTTGTGGGGAATGCTCTTGTGGCATTGTATTCTAAGTGTGAGGAAGTTGAGGTATCGAGAAGAGTGTTCGATGAATTGCCTCTGAAAGATCTTGTTAGTTGGAATTCCATGATTTCGGGGTATGCCACGAATGGATACCCGAATGAGGCTGTTGAAATTTTTCGTGCAATGATACAAGGTCCTACTACATGCTTGCCTGACCATGCCACTCTGGTTTGCGTGCTTCCGGCTTGTATTGAAGCATCTGCTATTGAAGTTGGGTTTTGGATTCATTCTTACATTGTGAAGGCGAGTATAAAAGTTGACTCTGCTTTGGGCAGTGCTCTCATTTCAATGTATGCAAACTGTGGTCGCGTAAGAGTTTCCAGAGTTATCTTTGATCGAGTAAGTGATAAGAATGTGGTGCTGTGGAGCGCCATGATGAGGTGTTATGGAATGCATGGGCACACAGACGAGGTGCTTCAGATGTTTTTGCAGTTTGAGGAGTCCGGTTTATACCCAGATGCTGTTGTGGTTTTGTGTTTATTGTCCACTTGTAGTCACGCAGGGATGGTTTCAAAAGGCTTGGAAATTTTTGAAAAAATGGAAGATTACGGAGTAGAGAAAAACGAGAAGCATTATGCTTGCATTGTAGACCTTCTGGGAAGAGCTGGGTTAATTGACCGGGCAGTCAAGTTTATTGAAAGCATGCCCATACAGCCAGGGAAAGATGTATACGGTGCACTACTTGGAGCTTGTAGGATACATAATAACATAGAACTTGCCGAAGAAACTGCAGAGAAATTGTTTGTTTTGGATCCTGGAAATGCTGGGAGGTATATTCTTCTGGCCAGCATGTATGAAGATGCAGGGCGATGGGAAGATGCAGCTAGAGTGAGGAGGCTAATCAGAGAGAAGAACATCAAGAAGCCAACTGGACGTAGTTCGATTGAGGTGGATTGCATCTATCACACATTTGGAGCTGATGATGAGTCTCACCCATATACAGACCAGATATTTGACACATTGGAGAGAATGGATAGGATAATGGAAGAAGCCATAGTAATGGTTTAGTGATTACTCTGCCTCAGAAGAGGCACTGGATACTTTAGGTGTAGAGCCATGTATAACAAGTATGTACCCTGAAATTTCAAATTAACTTCATTCTTTCTGCAAAGTGAAAAAGGAATTGTAACTGGATCAGACGTACTTTAGAATTCAAGAAGACACGAAAAGAAAGGCATTAGAATGTACTTCTAGCTAGTTTTGCTGTATGTGGGTCTGTCTTTTGGAGTTGATTTGCTGTGTCTGTTGTTTTTCTGTGTAGCTGATAACTCTTACAGCCCGAGTGTTGTCTGTACCATGATACATTGTTCTTTGGTAGGTGAGTACTGGGAAAATTAAAACCAACTTTGGCGGGTTATTCTTTGGTAATTCTCTTGGTTGTGCAAGTGTAACAGCTTTTGCTACTCAAACTCTGCAAATTTTTTTCTTTAACACCTCCTAAATCCAAAAGAGTCCTGGCTAATGTTGAGAAACGTAATTCTCATAAATAGTTATAAGGAGCTTGGTTAACTCCCACTCTGTTTTTCAAAATTAATTGTGTTTTTGGCATGAATATTAGACGACGAGAATATAAACTGGATGTGATTAACAGGTCACTGAGTCTTGTTCCTTGAGCTGGATTTTGATAAAAACTAGCAGAAAAGCAGAAGTTAGAATTCTAGTGATTTAAAGAAACCAAATATATACTTATATACATAACAGGGATGGAAGTAGAAGCAGAACTTTGGGCTAGAAAACAGGAGTTTACAATCTGGCACAAATAGATATCTGGGAGTCTGAACAACTCCAGAGAACAGATATACACAACTTGATGAACGTATAACTCCATTTGTGCAGTTATCCAGAGTAAACCCTGAGACGGCTGCGGATTGGCTGGCGGCATATGTGACAGTTGGATAATCTTGCTCCACAGTCTCTGCAGGCCTGCAATGAAATGATTGTTAGTGTCATGTAGAGAGCACAAGAAGGAACAGACGCAATAGTTACTGCTAATGCAGCTCACCATGTGTCCACAGCCAAACGCCAGGTCCTTTGCATTAGTCAGGCAGATCGGGCAGACCTGCATTGAAACCGAAAAAAATAAATGAGTAAACTCAAATATTAGTCCCAGAAAGCAAGATGTGTAGGGAAAGTCTACCAAGTCTACACAAATGTGATATGATTCAAAATTATTCATCTTTGCTAGCATATTAGAAACTGCTTCAAACTTTAATTTTTTTGATGTTTGTTACCACCAATTTACTTCAATATCAGGTATCATACTTCAGAAAGTAGTTACAACGATGCAGGAAAGCATACCAATTCATCGCGGTCATTCCCTACAGGTGCTGAGATTGCACTTGGTTCATGAGTCGGAGGTGGACGATGAACGTATGGAACTGGTGGAGGGCGTGGAACTGTTCTCTTCCCTTTCCCTGTTTTACGTCTTTTTTACAGGTACAATAAGACATATATTAGAAACCATGCAACTGACCAATTCAATCAAAGTGATTTATCAATATAAACCATTCTTGGTTCTCTAGATCTGTTTGCATTGACTAGCAGAAATTTTTCTTTGAGAATGACTGGAAATTGAGTTTGCAGCCAATGCTAGCCGATTAAAAGGTAGTGAATACATGATGGTCTACTCAAAAGAAGATGAAGAAAAATGAAGGTTAGTCATCAGAAAATTTGATAAACCATACCCAAGAATACCAAATTCGATAGTTGCCTTATACTGGAGTGGAACTTCCATGAGGGCAGCAAGAGCAAAAGCAGCCTCTTTCTCAGAGGCAGATGTTTGTTTAGCCATAATGTCCGTAAAATTAACAAACTACCAATAGAAAGAAACTAGTTAGAGATTTCAGGTATTCTGAATAACTCTCCATTTGAAGTCTATAACTCACTGCTATAGCTACAGTACCTGAAAATTATCGAATTCTCGTGCAGGGAGCTTGTCATCAAATTTTCTCATGTCTTCCCAGGGACCATCACCGACTCCAATAAGAATAATGGAGAGTGGATAGGAACTGATCATGTAAGTTGTTAAAGTATAAATTATATTGTGCTTAATATGCCTGCAAGTAATGACTGATAAACTGACATATCTACTGCCTTAAAAAATTCCGCTTAAACTTTTGACAATGAAGACATGATTAAACATAGGAAATGCTACCCAACTAGCCGAGAACACCATACAAATTAATAAATTAGTTAGACAGAGAGCAAGATTTTCCAGCCTACCAAAGTATAAAAATCATGGCTGAAAAATTTAAGGGCCATTTGAATCCTAAGAAAAAATATTTTCCAGGTTCTACCTTGCATCTGCAATTGCTTTGATTGTCTTCTCCTCTTGTGGACTCAATTCCTTGTCGTTGGTATTGATGCTCCTTGTAACCTTTACAATTGTGGAAACTGTGTTAGTACAGATTGTTCACACACATACGCATATGCATACCATTAAAGAAGAGAGGACTCTAGATTTAAACCTGGCCATCTGCAATGATAACTAACACATGGTATTGACCTGCACTTTTCTCAACAATGTCCATTGCAGCCTCAATTACAGGTCCATAAGAAGTTGGCCCTTAAATACAACATATATCACTAAAGCTGTGATTCTTATGATAAGCAACAGAACATATAGGCATATGATTAGAAGATGTCCAAGTTACGCAAATACCTTTAATTTCAGACTATAAACAAAAGAACAAAAACTTTAGATTACACCAACCTGATAATCGTAAAGTAGGAGCTATTCTTTTGTAGCAGGTCAAGACTTCTTCGAAACCATGACAGGGTGAATGATCAGTGTGAAAGCTGAACACCTCTTGATCATGAGTGGTAGCTAACAAAAGGGATATGAGGGTGAATGTGAAGTCAGTCCAGTGATCAAAATCCGAAATGAAAGAAAGAAAATATGTAGTTCAAGAATTTGTTTCAAATTTTGGAGGGAGCAAGCGCTAACCATCACCAAAGCCAAAACAAGGAATTAAGTTGTCTTCATCAAAGGGAGACAAAGTTTTTCCGATTATAGAGATAGCTTTTTCGTACGGATTAGGTACATCGCCAATGGCATGTAGGCTTCGATTGTTGAATGACTTCATGCCTTCAGTTCATACAAATTGAAAGTTATGTGATCAGGTGGAATCAGGTATAACTAGTAATTGTGCGGTTTATGATGCTGAATCAGAGTCCGGTAACATAACATGTAGGTTCACAAACCTGTCCATTCATTGCTTTTAGTGAAGTCTATTCCAACAATGAGATTAGAAGACTCTAGTCCTTCTTTTCTCAATGCATCTGTAACCTGCAAACGAAGCAAGTCGATTACAACTTGCACTTTTTATACCACTTGAGCAGCAATGAGTTTCTACATTGCTGGAGATCATGTTCCATGTTGTTCCAAAGGGTTTCATGCCTACAAAAATGCTATGGCAATTCTAGTTGGATGGTTTGCATTCTGTACCAATCCAGAATTGCAGAACAGAACTATTGAACATGGGTGAATTCTACAGAACAAGATCTGCAGTAAAGAATCACTCTTTACTGTGTTTGTAACCTTTTACCAAGTCCAAAACAAAAACATGTGAGTAATGAATGCGACTAGATGCTGACTATGAATAGCCTAAAAACTTCTCGTGTTTCACTTGAGTACTTTACTTCACCATCTTCTTTTAACCGTCATTATCACCAGGCCCATCAGTGAAAGTGGGATCTGTATAGATAAGCAATAACCCCACCACGTTTCTCAGCCTGATCTGTGTGCCTTGCCCACTGGCTACACTAAGGTAAAGCTTTAATAATGGCTGAAAAATAAGATTCCTGATACTTTATTCTCCAGACGTATCCTTTCTTTTAAAGAAAGACGCCACCAATATCCAGTAACGTGATACCATGCTCCACCACCATATTACGTAGGCATAGACTATGCCCGTTAATGATCCAAACCGTTGACCTACAAAACCCACGGTTGTTGGACCTAGTTTTGTTAGCGGAATTTGAACTTGAGACCTCATGATATCATATGGTTAGCGGGATTTGAATTTGAGACCTCATGATATGAGAATCGGAATTGGAAGCTAGCTTAACCTCGATCTCCAACATGTTTGGACACAGTTAAAACGACTTGAAGTCAACACTTGGATGCATGACTAACTACATATGTACTGACCACACATTATTATCCACAATGGATGGCATATTCCAATCCAAGAGAGCCCCTGGCTACAAGTCAAGTAGTGCGTGCATCTTGTGTTGTTAAGTGTGATTGGAGCAAGTAGATCATTTTTATATCAACAACTAAAACAAACAGTCAAGACTCGTGACATAAAAGATGGCACATTATTAGGAGTGGCTCAATAATGATATCACGTCGTTTCTGTTAATCTACCTATTGTTTGGATCTTTGTCATTTTGAATTGCCTGGAGATATGGGGTCCAACTCCAACAACCATGTGTACTAGGGTTAAAGTAAACATTCAATCATAGCCTGAGATTACAAAAAAATAGATTCAAATTCATGTTTTTGTGAGACTATAATCATAAACGACGTAGTTCTAAAAAATAAGCACACCATCAATGACAAAAGAATTAGTAGAAAGTCTCATTCCAATAGAATAACCCGAAAGACCAAAACTATAAAGTCAATAAACGAAACCACTTTTTTTTTTTGTTGGCAAGACCATTAAAATTAAACTTGAAACTTAGAAGACTAAAAGCTAAAGTGAATACAATTGCCGCTGGCAAACATACTTTGAATTTTGAACATTTAGTTTGGGATACTTTGAATTTTGAACATTTAGTTTGGGTTGAGATTTCGTACATGAAAATTCCTACACCAATATGAAGAAAAATATCATTGGACTAATTGCTATGAGATGGCAAGTCAAGGCACTACCGCAGGAGGCGTTGCTAATACTTTTGACAGTTCTTTATTCAAAAAAAAAAAAAAAGACTTTTGAAAAGTTATTGAAAGAGAAAATAGAAGAGGTCTTAATTTTTTCTAATTTGATTTTTCACTAAAACAAAAAAGTTATTGTATATATAATTAATAATTCGGGCGGGATCGTAGCCTCAAAATAGTATTTTATCAAAAACAAAACCACAGGATAGTTAAACAAGAGAAACACAATCAAATTCAAAAGATGATACCAGCTAATTAGGGGGGGGGGGAGGATTCAGAAACATGAATGCATCGTTGGATAACATCGAGTGGACTTTTTAGTTATTAAAAAAAGTATTAACTAAAAATATCAAGAGTTCAAGTAATCTAATAGAAAATTTTGCACTAATTAAGCTAGTATTTCAAACAACATAAGCTCTTGTAAAAACTTGGATCAACAAGAAAAATAAATATCAAGGTTCATGTATACTATTCCCCAAACAATAATTTCGGCATTATGTGCAAATTGATGGCAGACTTTAATTCTTACCTAATCTCAGTCAAAATTGCAAAAATTCGGGTCAACAAGAAAAGGAACCAAAATCAAGAAGCAAGGGAGAGAGAGAGAAGAAGAAGAAGAAGAAGAAGAACCTGTTCAATGGATGTGAAGTTATCAGGAATATATGCGTACTTGTGCTTCTTCTGGGTTCCTGTATGTGCAGCTTTATCACCACTGGTACTACTCATGCTTGATGATTTCTTCGAACCATAGGATGACGTTCTCCTAGTCACGCTGCCGCCAGTGTCGCTGGTTGTGCTTCTTGATATTGAGCGGCTGCTGCTTCTGCTTTTGAAAAATGACATCATGCTTCCCATAACATCGATCCGCTTCCACACAAGTATATATTGACAAAAAAGAGAGAGATGTATGTAAATATATAGACTGAATAACTATGAACTGTGTATTAGCTTACAGAACCTGAAAAAAAAAAGGTGGGTTCGATCTGTGTGTTCGAGGAAGGGAAGGGTTCAGACTTGAAAGTTGGATGTGGATTCTGAACTGCCGAAGGAGAAAAAGAATAGGATGCTCTTCTTTAATTATATATTAGTTGTTTTTGCTTAGTGCTAAATAGGGTATTAAACAAAGAAGAAGTGTGGAGATCACAGATTAAGGAGCAGGAGACTTTTGAAAGGAATTTTTAAAGAGTTTGCTTGCAGAACAGAGAGGAGAATTTATGCTGTCGACTGCATCATGTCTGGCGATTTGAGGGGAAATTTCTTATGGGAAAAGAATCTGACCGTGGATCATGGATGTGTGTTCCATGCTTTTACTTTTCTTTTGTTCTTCATTAAGATGAATTTACAACTACAGAGTAAGCTGGACCAATCTATTTAGTGAAATTTCATATGCCTCACCCCAGGCTTAGTGTGTGCATAACTACACTCTTTGTCTGCTCATTTGAATATGCTTTTGTTAATATACGAGGTTAATAGGGAACCTTTATGTGAGTTTCGTCCAAACTTGAAATACACGAATTGAAGAATGAATTGAGTAAATTATAAGCTAAAGTAAACTAAATTATAAAATTGGGTTGTTTAGTATTGCTATTGGGACCTCCAAATTTGCTCATTTGACCTCACTCTATTATGAATTATTAAATGATATATATAACTTATTATAAAATGACTATTAACGACAATAATTATACCCAAAAAATATTATATTGATTTTCTCTAGACTTTCCTATTCAATAATATTATATTGCATTATTTATTATTTTCCTTATCTATTTTCCCTTTCAAATTTCACTACATACTCAATAAAGCATTCATTGTTATAAAGTATTAACTTACTTTGTAGAGAGTAAGAAATATATCTCAAATGGAGAAGCATGTAATTTAGTCTCAGAGGCCTCCCTTATATAGAGGTAGGGTTTACATGATAAGTGTTCAGACTATTAAGATATTACATGTAGGTCCCTAATTAATAACATGGACAGCCACATAAGAATTAATATTTACAACACTCCCCTTTGGATGTCCACCAATTGATGATAGTATTGGACGCGCTTACTGTTGACTCGTTAAAAACTTTGCCAGGTAACAAAAACCCAGTGGGATAAAAATAACTCTGGTCGAATGACAAAAAGAACACAACGCACATATGTCCTAGGTAGCATGTTTCTTGATGCTCCCCCTAATCTTTGCATGCATCGCTTGATAGCTTCTAGAGTCGTCTCAATCCAATCTCTTCCACTAACTTCTGGAAAGTGCACTTAGGTAGAGATTTGGTGAATAAATCAGCCAAGTTTTCATCGGATCGAATTTGCTTCACTGCAATTTCTTGATTCTTTTGAAGCTCATGGGTGTGGAAGAACTTTGGTGCGATATGCTTAGTCTTGTCACCTTTGATGAATCCTTCTTTAATCTGAGCAATACAAGCAACATTGTCTTCATACATGACTGTTGGATTGTCAGTTACTTAAGGTAAATCACAAGTGCTTCGAATATGGCAAATCATGGATCTTAACCAAAAACATTCTCGGCCAGCTTCATATAATGCAATTATTTCTGAATAATTAGAGGAAGTTGCCACGAGTGTTTGCTTAGATGATCGTTATGAAATTGTCGTGTCTCCACAAGTAAAAACATATCCTGTTTGAGAGCGACCTCTATGCGGATCAGAGAGATATCCTGCATTAGCATATCAAACAATCGTGAGATTATCAACAGATTTATTTGTATAGAATAAACCCATATCTGTTATACCACGAAGATAGCGTAAAATGTCTTTTACGCCTTTCCAATGGCTTGATGTTGGAGCAGAGCTATATCTTGCCAACACACTAACTGCAAATGCAATGTCTGGTCTTGTACATTGTGCCAAATAAAGTAGGGCACCAATAGCACTAAGATATGGTACTTCTGGACCAAGGATAATTTCGTCATCTTGTCTTGGACGAAATGGATCTTTCATAGTGTCAAGACTTCGAACAACCATTGGGGTACTCAGTGGGTGAGCCTTTTCCATACCAAATCTCTTCAGAATTTTTTCAGTATAAGCAGATTGATGGACAAGAATCCTACTATCCAAATGCTCAATCAGCAGCCCAAGGCAATACCTTATTTTTCCAAGGTCTTTCATTTCAAATTCTTTCTTTAAATATTCAGCAGTTTTTCCAAGTTCTGAAGAACTTCCAATCAGATTCATGTCATCGACATAAACTGCGACTATTGCAAAACCAAAATTTGATTTCTTAATGAACACGCGAGGACATATAGGATCATTGACATATCCTTCCTTAAGTAGATACTCACTGAGGCGGTTGTACCACATTCGTCCAGATTGCTTCAATCCATATAAGGATCGTCTCAGTTTGATTGAGTACATATTGCGTGGTTTTGTAGTTGCTTCAGGCAACCTAAGTCCTTCTGGGACTTTCAGGTAGATATCAGTATCTAACTCATCGTATAGGTATGCAGTAACAACATCCATAAGTTGCATATCAAGCTTTTCCGAAACTACTAAAGTTATTAGATAGCGGAATGTGATAGCATCCATTACTGGAGAATATATTTCCTCATAATCTATCCCAGGCCTTTGTGAAAAACCTTGCGCAACAAGTTGCGCTTTATATCTTGCAATCTCATTTTTCTCATTACGTTTTCTTACAAATACCTATTTATATCCAACCGGTTTGACATTGGGTGGTGTTTGGACAACAGGTCCGAAAACACTGCTTTTTTCTAGAGAATTTAATTCAGTTTGGATTGCTTCTTTCCATTTGAGCCAATCATGTCTCTGTCTACATTCATTAACAGAGCGAGGTTCAATGTCATCGCTTTTTATTATTTCAGTAGCTACTACGAATGAGAATATATTGTCTATGATCATATCTCTATGATCCCACAATTCATTGGTGTACACATAGTTTACTAAAATTTCCTTATTTTCAGGTACCTGAGCCTTTTCATGGGCTAATGTCTCACCGATGTCATTTTCCTCTTCTGTAGTCACAGAATCATGAATTGTGGATCGGATATTAATGTCTTGCCCAATATTCTCTTCAGGGGTGATTTCATCAGAATTCAGATGTGCCTTTGATTTCCTCTTTCTAGGAACTGAATCTTTTGAACCTACATGTCTGCCACGGTTCAGGCGTGCAGCAGATGGCTCATTAGCCGTCACATGATTTTGTTCAATTTGGACATTAATTCTTGCAGGTGCATTTATTGCTGGGATATGTGATCTTGTCACTTTTGCTGTGTCAGTGAATGCATCAGGCATTGTGTCAGCAATATTTTGAAGGTGCAGAATCCTTCGTACCTCAATTTCACTTTGTTTGGTATGAGGATCAAGATGAGATATAGTGGGTATAGTCCACACAATTCACGACGTTCATTTAGAACAGTCTTATCTCCCCCTAACGGCGGAATATTGTCTCATCAAAATGGCAATCTGCAAACCGTGCAGTAAAGGTATCACCCGTCCTGGGTTCTAAATACCTAATAATGGATGGTGAATCAAAACCAATATAGATTCCCAATTGACGTTGAGGGCCCATTTTTTTACATTGTGGAGGTGCGATAGTGTTGAGGAAAAATATGCACACTGTGAGCGTAAATGTCACCCAACATAATTTCACTCGTATTCATTAAGTGAATAGAGTTTTAATTATTTCGGGTTCGACCCATTCAAGACAGAATGTGTCTCTTAATTATAATCCCTTGTTACAGGGAAACACCCTTTGATTCCATTTATGAAGAAACCAATTGTGAATGTGTGTTTGTTTGTTTGTTTTTGCGGCTGCACCCGAATATTTAAATGGGTTGCCTACGTACCCTTGGAGAGGGATCAAACCACTCGTAGTTCAAGAATTCCATTGGGTGAATGACCCATTGGAGGGTATTGCTTTTGGAATGTGAATAATGTTTAGACGAATTTGGTGTAAGTGAATCAGGGATTCGATTTGTTTGGAAAGGCTGTGACGTTTCCTAGTGTTTGGCGGAATTTGACTGATGAGGTCAGGGATTCAGATTAGATGAACCAGGGAGTCAGAGATTTTGTTTGGACTTGCGGTTGCATCTAGTGGGTCGCTAGATTGCCTACGTACCCATTGTGGGATCAAACCGATCGTAGTTCATAGGATTTGGATTTTTTTTTGTTTTGTACCGAGTAATCAACAGATTTTTTTTGTCTATCTGTCAATCGAGCATTTTGGGTGGACACCTCAATTTTGGTGAAGTCTTCCATAATTTGATCTGGGCAACCGCCTTGTCGAGCTTTGCAATTGGGCTTTGGCCCTTGCTCTGCTTTATGTTATGCTCTGAAGTTGGCTGCAGGTAATTTGATGAAGCCCGGAACTCCAAAAAGGAATGTGTAGCTGATTTGGACATCATCGATTCTTTTTGGCTTATACCTCTACCTTACAAACTCAGTCCCTGATGCCATCTGATAACCCCCTCTGAAACATTTTGACAGAATTGGTAATCTTCTTCTAAAGAATAGCCTCGTGGTGATCATCAGGTTGAGTTCTTGCTGCCATGCATGTCTTGAGATTATTTTGTCAAGGCCAATTGACTGAGCTTGGTCATACTTGTCTGCGTCACCACCACTTTAACAAGAGTAGAAAAGTCAAGGAATTTCACTGTTGGTCTCCTTTCTTGCCATTGATATTTGTCTCTTTGCCCCAAAGATTTTATCAACCATGATTAATTATTTCAGGTGTGCAGACATCAATTCAAGCCACATATTAAGCAATAAGGTAGTCTGGTAGTGTTGTACCATGCCTTGAATATTGATTTTGCATGACTTCCTTTTGATTGAGAAGGAGCCACGTAGCTAGGATAATTGAGAATTACACTTTCAGTTATGTTTTGTAGCTTATGTTCTTGTGTGCAGGTCTTGAATATAATTAAGCCAACAATATGAAATTTTGCCTTGCAAACACTATCCAAACCGTACGCGTTGCTCCACAACTGCGGAAGCTTTGACATATTTTTTTGGGATTGATAGAACTTGTTCCATCCTTCGTGCCAACTGGACTACTTGATTCGCGGTAGGTTGTGAGCATTGATATTTATTGCCTCCACTGCTCATGCACTTTTGCGACTATTTGGGTTTGATGATGACCATGGGTCCTTCATTTTGTGCAGGTGCTAGGGGACTCACATCCTTGCTCCATTTTGTTGCTGCCATGTAATGATCGAAGGTGAGCCGAGTCAAACACTTCTCTGATGACAAATCCTGGCATCATTTTAATAAACGACCGAGTTGTGGCTTTAATTAATTACTGTGTTCCTTAAGCTTTTCGTGGCTTCGTCGATCATTGCCTATGCTTGGCTTTCATTGGTGATCATGTTGCTTATGGGCTTCATGTGTTTTGATGTAGCAATTATTCTCAAGGAGAGCACCACCCTTTGTTGACGCAGCAGTCTTTCACCAGGAAAGTACCATCATGGTCACTTTGCTTTCGCCACCTATACGCAAGACGCACCGCCATATAGGCATCGAGAAGCAAAGTGAGGCAAGAATGGCGTTGTGGTTTTGATTTGTGCCAGAGAGACTATTGTGGGCAGCAGCTCGACTTCTCCGTGATTGCTGATGTGGTAATCGCCTTGGTCACCAGCAGGAGATTATGAGGATGAGAGCAACACAGACACCCCAGAGAGATTTTTGGCCATGCTTCATGGATCTTAACACTTGACAATGTCTACACCATGAAAGGAAAAGTTCAGTAATTTCAGGTGATAATCATAATTATATACCTGTGACTTATGGAGCTTCTTCTACTGAAACGTGGTTCTCCGTATGTGGCTTCTCTTGGATAGCTTTAAGAATGGAATGTTGTAGGACTCCGGTGTTGAGTGAACTCTCTCCTTTCTGCTCTCCTCTTTCTTGGGTGCCTCAATGTTGCAGAGCTTTCGCCTATTTTTCCTTTGCTCTCCAGTCTTTTTTTTCTTTCTCTCTTTTGGTGTTCCTCGTTTGTTGCTTCTGCCCCGCCTCTCTGCTTTTGCTCCGCTGCCCCTCTCTTGCTCTTGTAGAGAACGTGTCTTTATATAGGCAGCTCCGGTCAGCTCGAGATAAGGATATCCCAATTTTTGAATGTGAATTGAAACTGTAAGTTTCAAATTTGAAACTTGAGAAACCGTCCCCATATCTCCGCGTGAAGATTAAGCTTGCTGACTTCTTTCTTTTCAACGTGGCTGACTTATGAATTGCCACAATTCTTATCTTGAATTTCCAAGAGGTGGACCTAATCTCATTCGGTGGATAAGCCAAAATGTATTTGAAATATTTGGATTTGCTTTCAAATGCAAGGTTTGTAATTTGCCCACCTTAAACTTTCAACGGGGTTTAATTGACTTCTCCTTGTTAATCTCAAAGCTGGAGTCCTTTCTTTTTTGAAATGAGACCTACTAGAAGTTGAACTCTTGATTATGATCAAAAGAAGACCACTTGAAGTTATTCACTAGTAATCAATATTCAAACATATATAGATATGTGCATATAATTTTCACCCTCTTTTTTTCGTTGTCAACAGATAGGCACATAAACAGCACAACCAAATGTTCAAAGATGGGAGATATTGGGCTGGCTCCCCGAAACAAGTTTTGATGGAGAATATTGATGGTTGGCTATGGGCCTCAACCGAATTAAGGCTGCTACATGCAAAATTGCATGTACCCATGCAGAAACTGGCATCTTTGTTTTCATTAGCAAAGTGTGCGCTATTATTTGAAGTCGCTTAATAAAAGTTTCTGCCAAACCATTTTGTGTATGAACATGAGGAACCAAATGTTCAATTTCAATTCTCATAGACATGTAATAATCATCAAAGGTTTGAGATGTAAATTCACCAGCATTGTCTAAACGAATGGACTTGATAGAGTAGTCCGAGAACTGAGCTCGTAATTTAATTATCTGAGCAAGTAGTTTGCCAAATGCCACATTACGGGTAGACAAGAGGCAAACATGTGACCATCTTGTAGAGGCATCAACTAAGACCATAAAATATCGAAATGGTCTACAAGATGGGTCAATAGGTCCACAAATGTCCCCTTGAATTCTTTGTAGAAAAGATGGGGATTCGATATCTATCTTTGCATAAGATGGTTTAACCACCAATTTCCCTTGTGAGTAGGCTTTGCAAGGGTTGCTTGGCAAAATGATATGTTTAGTCATCAATGGATGTCCATTGGAATTTGTAATGATCCTACGTATCATAGTGGATCCAAGGTGACCCAAACGGTCATGCCAAAGCATAAATGTATGTTGATTTTTGAACTGCTGGTTCACAACATGGTATGCCTCAATTGGTTGAATGGTTGTGTAATACAACCCAGATGATAGGGCAACCAATTTTTCCAATATCTGCTTTTGATTGTTTTTATTGGACGTAATGCAAAGATATTCCACATGATTATCATTTGTGGTCTCAATGTGGTATCCGTTTAATCGGATATCTCTAAAACTGAGGAGATTTCTTCTGGATCTCGACGAGTATAAAGCCTCTTGAATGGACAATTGAGTTCCATTGGGTAGCCTAATGTGGGCTCTTCTGGATCCTTCAATCAAGTCTGCAGGACCTGAGATAGTAGTCACATTGGCTTTAGAAGGTGTTAAAGTGGAGAAATAAACCTGATCGCGAAGGATCGTATGTGTAGTGGCACTGTCAGCAAGACACATATCTTCTCCATCCTTCATAACTTGAGAGCATCCGAAATCTCTTTCCATTTTCATGCCTTCATAAAAATAATAATTATTATTTAGTCTGACTAAGGCAGTAAGGCATGATATAATAGATCATTTATAGATAAAACGATTTAGTCATTAATTTGGGTACGAAAAATAAAAAATATATTTCTCCTTTTTGCAAACTGACTTAAAAAAAATAAAAATATAAGGAGACCAGTGATAAGTAGTTTCGTATATAATTTTCTACTAATAGATAAGTATAGTCTCAGAAGTCAAAGTTAACTTGAAGTAATCCAAATATATAGTTTGATAACTAATCATGATCGTCATGGATAAAGACCACAATGAGATGTTTATCCGTGTAGATATAATAAAAGAGCATATCATACTTACTAATGAGTAATTATCCGTGAAGCAATTAAATTACTTAGACACATATGTAGTTATATACGTGAGTAATTGAATCATATGCAATTAGACGCATCATAGACCACATGATATAGCAAAAATTCCAGAAAGAAAAAAAAACTTCTTTTATTGCCTTTCAAACTAGCTAGGAACAAACCAACACTACTACAAAAACTCAATCAGACGACGCCTATCACACGACGTATCATAATTTTCCGTCGTCTGAATGATTTTTATTTTTTCAGACATCGTTTTTACAAAATTTGTCATCTGATATGGACTTGTGAATTAGTTCAGACGGCGTTTAAGGAAAAAATCATTGTGTGACGCTTAAAAAATTGAGCGGCAACTTTCCCACCATGTAAGTGGTGCCAAACCCCATCTGAAACCCCAAATTTCCCCCTAACATGTATTAATCCGACGACGAAAAATAATAAGACTGTGGTGTGATCAGTATGTTTGGCTGAAGGAGGGAGATTTCCCATGCCACAATTTTTCTCCAACTCCCGAAGGAGGGAAGTCCAATTAATAGGATACAACCCCCAAATTTAAATGGCTTCATTCAGACCACCTTCTTACAAAAATCTGTTGTGTGAGTCCTTTTCCAAATTGATAGGGCATATATTAGGGCCTCACAAATCTAGCTGAAACCCTAACACGTACTTGGAGCAAAAAACATAACAAAATAGCAAAACCCTCTCTCGACAGCTAGCGCCTCGCTCTATCTTAATTGACTCGTCTCACTGTCGATTGACACACCCAAAAACAAAGCCCTCCTCTTGGTCGCCTCACTGTCGACAGACCCAGACGAAAACTAGAATCCTCACCCTCTACCCTAAACCTCACTCTCCCAAACCCTCATTAATTCTTCTCTCTATCTCGACAGACCCATACCAAAACGAAAATCCTCACTCTCTAGCCGAAAGCTCACTCTCCCAAACCCTATTCTTCTCTCTAACCAATCTCATCTCTCTGCGAATTGGATTGAGCCGGTGAACTGAGATTGAGCCTCTCCAGATCGAGCCGATAGCAAAGCACCGCTGGCCAGTTTAGCCGAACTTGTTCCCGTCACCTCAGGTATCAAAATCATTTCTTTCAGTTGATTGTCTTCGATTCTGTAACTAGGTCTCAATTCTCTTCAAAATCGTTTTCAATTTCTTTGGGGTGGGGGGCGAGGGGGATAGGTGGTGTTATGTGATTGTGAGTATGTTGGTTTTGTTGTTGTGGTTGGGTTATTTTGGCTGTTAAGGTTGATATCAAGCGAACTGAGACATCCACTCGGGCCTATCAGAACGGTGGTGGTCGGTCTGTCACATTGGTCTGACCCACTCCATCTCCATCCCCAATTTCATTTCACCATCTCCATTCTCATTTCTCCTCCACCACTACCATCCAATAAGCTATGTTGTGTGCTATGGCCTGCCATTCAAAACTTATAGCTTCCCTTTTGGCTCCTCCTTTCTGCCTTCATGTCGTTTTGGAATTCATCAGTTATCACCACTTGAGCAAGTGTTGGTGTGAGAGACCTCTAGCAGAGCAATGGCTTGTAATATATCACAGTTTCAATTGGGCATATACTTATTCTATCTGGGAATTTTTGTGGGTGGCTTGATGCCAATTCCACTCGATGGCATGAAACTTTATTTATTATTTATTTATTTGTTTGCTAGAGTGATTTCTTTGATAAAGTTTCGGATTGGCAACAGATTGCAGGGCATATTCAAGAGGTTGAGGCACTACGGGTTCCCCACTTCCGTATTTTCTTTCACTTGGGTCCTCTCAAGTTTTGATCTTTTTGTTGTAATTATCATGGGCTAAGCTTTTGGCTTTTTAATAATCTGTGAATATGTTTGATTATGTTCCTTCACGTTGATTTTGTTTAATTATCTTATGGGTTGCTTAAATTTTTTTTTATATGTATATACATGGGGTGATGATAATGAGAAGCAGATTTGAATATTTGATTTCATGGGGTGCTATGTATATTGAGGAATTGAAAGGTGGGGAAGGTACGTTGAGAGGAAGTGGATTCAGGGCATGGAAGTGATGGCAGGGGCATCGTGGGTTCAGATGGGAAACGGGTCTTGATCAGCGCGGGGACTCGTGCGCTATTTTACCCGACTTTGCTTTACAATGTTATCAGGAATAAGCTTCAAGCAAGCTAAGTGGTGAGGTACAATATGCTCTTTCTCATAGTTTTTTGTGTATCATTGATTTGAATTTTGATCGAATGTGAATTTATTTCTCTAATGCTTTTTCTGCAATTGTGAATTGCTTTGTAAATATGGGAGCTTTATACATGGGTTAGCTGATGTTATTGTGAAAATCTTTTGCTTATTAGTCGATTGGACATGTAATAGAGATGTGCTACTTGTGAATAAACCGAATTTTTTGGGTATGAAATGTATGTGGCTTTTGCATGCTGAGTGTGTTATGTGACTGATGAGGTGTTCTGTTGATTAAACTGCTGTTCTTTTGTATTAGACCTGCAGCATCTTATTTAGTTTAATTTTATGTCGGTCTTTATGTGTGTGAAATGTTGGACTATCTAGATTTTGTTTAAATTCTAACAATTCTGTTTTTTTTTTGTATTGTTAGTTGCCTCACTTAAAGGAGGTCGGAATTCGTGGAGTCATCACACTTAATGAGCCATATGAGACTGGTTCCAACATCTCTTTATCAGGTTAGTTTCACATACACTCCATGCGGTATGCTTGCTGGCATTTTATTTGGCACCTCCTTATTTTCAACTTTTTGCTTAAATTTTGCAGTCCAATGGCATTAGCCATCTGGTGATCCCTACCAGAGACTACTGCTTTGCACCATCGCTGGATGATATATGTCGTGCTGTAAACATCATTAATGGTAAGCATTCTTGCGACTTGAATTGATTGAATTTGATAAATTTTTCTGTAATGGAGGAGGCATATGTTGGAGTTGCTTGTTGTAATTTTAAATTTAAGGGCATACAAATTTTTTGATTGGCTTCAAAGCAGCACTCAATGTGATTTCTTCAGTTAGAGGGGGCTGCAGAGTTGTGATACTTCTGTTTTTATTTGCTTTGTTATTTTAGTCTATTTGCAGACTTTCCTGAACAATGATTTAACTATATATTTCTGATTCTTTGTTGTCAATATATATATGTATATGAGTCAATCTAGAGATGACAGATCAACCCTATTGTAGTAGGATTTATATGAGGATTACAGAACCACTCCATCAGGCAATTAGCTAGGCCGCATGTTTCAAATTATCATCTATAAAACACCTATTAATCCACAAAACAGCTTTAGGACAAATTGACCATGGACTTGAAAACCAAGACATAGATATTACAATATAGCTAATAGTACATAGTGTGTGTGTGTGTGTGTGTGTGTATTTCTAGAAATTTGAAGCTGCTCAATCAGCTGAGAGTGAAGGTTTAAATGAGATATGTATATTGTATAGGGATTGAATAATTCAAACTGGTATGTACTCTGTTTCCATAGTAGAAAATGAATGCTCATCTTAAACATTGAATCTAAAACGGTTTTAAATATAGCCATGGGCTGGTCATGAAATATTATATGTATCTTTCTATGTATTCCTCTAACTAATAACTTTCTACAAGTCTCCTACATACCTATATGCTTAGCTTGGTGTACCTTTCCAAATTCAATTATCTCACCTGCTTTATATTGACACAAAACTCATTTAAACGTTTCCATTGTCTATATCTAATTAATCTAGGTTTGGATTTGTTGATTTTGCACTGAAGCTGCTAACCACAAAACTGAAATGCCAGAAGCATAAAATAACATAGCTTTCGTTTGGTTTGTTCTACCAAGCATGAAACTTAGAAAGACTGTTTATCTTTTGGTAAGTTCATTGTGAAAATTACTAGCTAGCTAATACGTACAGACACTAATAAAGTAAAAACTAGATCTGTCTCTTTGGTAATTTTCTGTCTCTTTGGTAATTCCTTCAAATGCAATGGTAATTTTCTGTCTCTTTGGTCTTTCAATTGTTGTGGCATGTACATCTTTAGTTATAAATACACGGTTGCTGCTTTAATGTCATTGAATTGACAATCATATCAACCTCATATGTCGTTAACTTGTGGATTATGAACTAGAGTACGTATGCAGCTTCGTCAATATATTTTTGTACGACATTGGATGCTAAATGAATTTGGTTGTGTCATGCTAATTTTGTTGTTGACTGCTTGCAGTTGTACATAGCACCTATATATTCATGTTGCACGTTTCATCGCTATGTATGCTACACTTGCCAGTCGCGATGTGGACTATTGTTTGATTCCAGATTCCCCCTTTCTTTCTTTCTTAAAAGGACGAGGTGGACTTTTTGAGTTCATTGAAAAACGACTCAGAAAATGAACATATGGTTATTGTGATTGCTGAGGGAGCAGGACATGATCTTCTTTTAGAGAGCTTGTAATCCATGAACCAGCAAGATGCTTCAAGAAACAAGCAACTTAAAGACATTGGGTTATGGATATCTCAAAGGATCAGGGTATTACTTGCAATCCTACAGAGTTAGTGCTTGGAAACTTCCAAAGCTAGACTCCAATGAGGCCATGAGAGCAGCAAAGCTAGACACAAGTAAATTTCTGGATGTATTTTGCTAGGAGAGTACTATTAGATGTACTCCTTTTGGGGATAAAAGATCAACTTTGCACAATCCATTTTGGTGCATGATGTGAATTATAACAATTTCTTCTATATATATATATATTGATCAGTTAATTTGATCTTTTTTGATTCCACATCCAGCAAATATAATGCATTGAATCATTCTATTAGGACAACAATAACCACAAAAAAACTATCGTATGTGCACAATAGTCACAATGACCCAAAAATAAAAACTATCGTCTGAATGTAAAATAGATAATGGATACTTTGAAAAACTGTCGTCTGAATGAAAGTCACACAACGGGCATAAAATAAAGCGACCTCTAAATTGCCTTCACACAACAGTTTCTAAAGTCGCCCGTCGTCTAAAGAAGAGTCACGCAACAGCTAATGCTGTCGACAGGCTACCAGCATGCTGCGCGCCATGCTGCCGAGCCCTTCACACGACGGTTCCCTACAATCGATCTTCATCAGACGGCGCCTCGATAGACGATGCTTTGCCTCCGTATCAGACGACAGTTTTTAGCCGTCGTCTGATTCAATTTTTGTAGTAGTGCAAACTAAAAAAAAAACAATCCAGAGGCCTAAACAAAAGGTGACTAATGTAGAAAAAAAAATGTAAAAAAAATGCCTAAACATAGGCTGACAACTAGTTGTCGTCAAGAATTCCACCACTGGTCATATCATCAAAATTGCTTCCATTGTTCGCAAAAAAATCTGAGACATCAAGCGGAGTAATCTCCATAGGCTCAGATGAATCCCAAGGGTCAGAGTGGTCAATGTAGTTTGTCTCCACATTTTTCTTTTTCAAGGAAGCTTTGTAGAGTACCACCGAATGGTCTTTTGCACGACAGGTGCGAGCCCAATGGCCTTTACCACCACATCTAAGACAAGCATTGTCTTCATTTTTATGAGTTTTGATCATCTGACCATTTCCTTTAGTAATCTTGGCATTGTTCCTTGGGCCCAACTGCTGGTTGTAGCCCCCACGAGCTTGACCATTTTGTCGACCCTAACCACGTCTATGACCACGGTTACGGGCTTTGCCATGCCTTCCACCACGTCTATTTCCATGACCACTAGTAAAAATAGCATTCGCTTCAGGGAATGGCTGTGATCCTGTAGGGCGAGACTGATGGTTCTTCATTAAGAGCTCATTGTTTTGCTCAGCCACCAGAAGACAAGAGATGAGATCAGAGTATTTGATGAATCATCTTTCTCGGTATTGCTGCTGTAAGACCATATTTGAGGCATGAAAGGTGGAGAAGGTCTTTTCAAGCATCATGGCTTGAGTTACAGTTTCTCCACAAAGATTCATTTGGGAGGTGATCCTGAACATGGCAGAATTGTAATCTATCACAGAACTGTAATCTTGAAGGTGCAGATGCGTCCATTCATAACGTGCCCTAGGGAGCACAACAGTCTTTTGGTGAGCGAACCTATCTGCCAAGCCTGTCCATAGCTCAAATGGGTCTTTGACAGTTAAGTACTCATCCTTCAATCCCTGATGGAGATGGTGGCGCAGAAAAATCATGGCCTTAGCTTTATTCTGTGAGGACGCTGAGATTCATTCCTTGATTGTAGGCCCAAGATTTTGGGCTTCGAGATGAATCTCGGCATCAAGGGCCCAAGACAAGTAGTTCTTGCCAGAGATATCAAGGGCGACAAAATCCAATTTTGCCAAATTTGTCATCTTCCTGCCATAATGAAGATGAGGTATGTTAGGATCCATATATAGTGTTAGAACTACAGGTTCTTAACAAATAAGCAATTAGTGTCGAAACTGCAGGTTCAAAAATTAAAATGAACATTGGATCGCAATTATATGTACGAAACTTCAGGTTCGTGTTCTTATGATTAGAACTTCAGGTTCTAAAATTCAGTATTTTTGAACTTCGGGTTCAAACGGATATGTACTCGAAACTTCTGGCTGGAATAGCAGTAGTGAAACTTCAGGTTCACTTGTATTATGAATATTAAGTATGCTTAATTGATAAAACATATAAGATAAATTTAATTAAATAAATATCAGATATGCGATAAGGAATGAAACAGCAAAGATATATGCATTACGTTAATAACATATATCTTATATACGTATCGTGACAACATTAGAGATAATCATGCAATAGAGATAATCATGCACATGTATCACAGCAAACATGGACATCTATGAATATAAGAATACATAGGCCATCAGAAGATATGTTGATCAATTGAATCAAGATTGCATGGCATCAGTATGGTGATGACGTGAAAGATATTTGCAAAGCTCAGTGCACCAGTAAAGTAAACAAATGGGAATTCTAAAGAGAATGAACTCATAGATCACGTTTTATAATTCAAGGCAACGACGTTGCACCATAAAACATCTGGATCATCATAGAGTAAGAATAGAAGAGCAAAACGTGCTGATAACATGTTATAAAGTATTGACTTACTTTGTAGAGAGTAAGAAATATATAAAGAGAGATGAGGGGAAAATGGATAAGTATGTTATTCAGTCTCAGAGGCCTCCCTTATATAGAGGTAGGGTTTACATGATAAGTGTTCAGATTATTGAGATATTACATGTAGGTCTCTAACTAATAACGTGGACAGCCACATAAGAATTAATATTTACAACATTCATATATATATATATATATATATATATATTTAATAAGAATTAAAACAATGATTAAGATCATGTGACATAAAAATATATGATATACATGTTGAACACATATTGGTGAAGGAAAACAAAATAAATCATAGACTATCCACTATATTTGCAACAAAACAAAAAAGAAAAAAATTGAGCTAGCAATTAAAAAAACTAGATAAATATTTAAATAATTATTCATGAGGTACTAAGAATAGAGAAATGTTAACGTTAGTGACCGAGGGGTCCCTAGTTAGCTTTAGAGAGAGAGAGAGAGAGAGAACGACACAAGCGAAGTATAGTGGTTCGTTTCCCGCCTTAGCGGGAAACTATGTCCACTTGAATGTTACACTAGTGTGTTGAGCCTTGCGGCTCAAGGGGATTACAAAAGATGTAATGAGATGTTGTTTAAGTGGGATGAGGCATTCCTTTTATAGGTGAAGGAGTGCTTTTCCTTTACATTTTCTTAGATGTGGGACAAGAGCCCACTATTCTAGTCTAGAAATGCCTATTATGGAGGCAACTTGGCAAGGCAGGAAAGGTGGCTTCCTGGCGGCGGATTTGCGACTTCCGGATACCGTAGCGTAACTTGAACATAGGGCTACAAGATGCAAGTAGCGGTTGGGCCTCACCATGGCTTGTGGGTGTCTCAAAGAGGGTGTTACTTATGCTTGGTGAGATAGCAAACTAATCTTGCTAGTAGAGGTATCTACAAGTCCCCGAAGTCCACAAGCAAGAGGAGCTTCTTGGTTGGGGAGTTATAAGCATGAAGTCATCAAGCATAAGTGACCGGGCGGAACGGAGCCCCTACAAGTCCCCGAACTCCGTAAGCAAGAAGGGACTCGTTTAATCCTGCACAATGAGACAAAAAGAAACGCGCATATGTAGAATGCTTGTTGTATTGGTTACCGTTCGTATTAATGGAATGCGAAAAGAATTCGATTTGTAGTGAACAACAAATGGTAGAAGAATTCAATATTCCATTAATGTGTATGAACATGTAAAATATTGGTAGTTGTATATGTGGATCTTATGGCCATATAACACGCACAATAGATAGTGGCAAGTGTAATGGGTGTCCATATAAAATTGTGGGAGTAGTCCCGGTGACATCGTATAAAGCGTTTGTGAACTTGGGGCTTAAGTAAAACATGTTGGACATGATCGAGCAAGTTGGGTGTAGTTGAGTGTGTAGGCGCTGTGCGAGCATGCGAGGCGTGGCCCAAGCACAAGTCGTGGCCATACTCGATACCCAAGCGAGTCGTAACCCGAGCAAGTCGTTTATCCGAGCATGTTTAATTAAGTCGTAAGTGTCACAAGCTTCTAGATGCATGTCACATGAAAGTGCATTTAAGCATGTATGTGTGTAGCATGTACTTGTAGTAAAGTTGCTAATAACATTTTGTAGGCATGCTTAAGGGTCATGGAGACTTGTATAGTCATGGCAAACGCTCTAATTGCAAGAGTGTAAAAGAGAAGACATAGTTACTTATCTTATGCCGATTTGGAGGTTAGCAGTTGGCCGAGCATGACGGTCCATTGCTTTGGCGGATAAAGTGGTCCGGTAATGCGCGTCAACTTGTCATCGAGATACCGTTTGCAAGTAGTTGAATGCACGAATTGGATAATTGAATCTCCTTGCAACAAACCGACTGATTAGCAATTTGTCCATATAACTTGGTCATGAGAGTTAGTTGTTTATATATGTACTAGATGAAGAGTACGAGGAACATTGCATTTAGAGTAGCACTATAATTGACTTGATCACATAGGGAGTGAAAGATCACATATAGAGTAGCGGTGCAATGTAATTGTACATTTATATAGTAGGACTTTGATAATTTTGGCTAGCACCACTACCTGGCATGGTTTATTTAATTCGAGTTTCCCTCATAATAAAGAAAGGAAATGATTAATATGGGGTAAGGCAGATGTGTCCTGATGTTGCCATGTGAATTGTGCCTATTATGCTCTTGAAAATATGTAGTCAATGTGATTGAAGAGGATAATTGCACGTGTGAATGGTTATAGACTTATAGTAATTGACATGTCAGTGCATGTACCTTGGAAATATAGGCAAGATTATTGTAAAGGTATGAACCTAGAATAATGTATGTGTTCTGTAAGCTAGAGTCATGTGAAGCTACAGTAATATATTAGCATGGAGAGCCAAGTGTGCACTAGCATATATATATAGAGGTGTGAACCAAGAGTGAAATCATGCCGGTCATGTGATTATCTTATAGATGTGGTAGTTCATAAAATCATGTGTGAGGAGGCAGCATGACTATGCGCATAAGAAGACAAGTATAGCATGCAGCTTGATATGTGGCACTACACCAAAGCATGGCAAATTACAGTATCACACGTAATAAACAAAGCATAGCAGATTACAGCTGTTAGAAGCTATATGCATTGTGAACATGTTTCAAACCATTATAATAAGAGGCATGTAAACATGCTTTGGCTTTATGCGAGGGAGAGCTTTGAAACACTTATCTCAGCTCAGTTGACTGACATGGCTGGGAGAATATCCAAATCCAGTTCTCCAGCTGCCCTTAGCCATTGAGCTGACAAGTAAAAGGAAACCGACCCACTCTCCTTGCAGGTACTCGAACAAGATGAGGATGTGTTGCGAAGTAGGTGCTTGGAGCAGATGAGTTGCCGATCCGCGCCTGAGCAAGCAGCCACATACCCAGATCGAATGATTGATGGGTACCCAGTCAAGTAGTTTGAAACTTTGGCCAGCGGTGGTGGTGCTTTGGCCAACGGAGGTTGCTGAAGGAGGATGGCTAGCGGAGGTTGCTGAAGGAGGATGGCTAGCGGAGGTTGCTGAAGGAGGATGGCTAGCGGAGCTTTGGGACATGAGCGGATCATGGACGACGGAGCATTTGTCCAGCGGAGCGAAGCCCTTGACCAGCGGTGAAACTTCACGGTGAAGTTCAGCGGTGAATCTCGGCGGTGGAGCTATCCGGCGGTGAAGCGTGGCGGAGTTCTGGCTAGTGGTGAAGCTCGGCTCGGGGACTTGGAGGCTGTTCAGCGATGAAGTCCAGCGGGCATGGCCACCGGTGCTTGCTATGCAGCGTTTTGGCCAGCGGAAATGTTGCTCGGCGGAGGTTCTGGTCAGCGGAGGTTTTTGGCGGACTGGGTTGTCGCTGACAGAGCGGAGCTCGTTGATGGAGCTCTGGTCAGCGGAGGTTTTTGGCGGAGTAAGAGCTCAGCGGCGAACAGTCCAGCGGAGGATAAGTTCGGCAGAGCGGAGTGGAGTTCAGCGGAGGAGCTCGGCGCTGCTGGTGTTTAGCGGTGCCACGACTGGGGGTGGGGCGTTTAGCGGTGCCGCTGACAGAAGTTGGCGGTGAAAGCTTGGCTGCCAGTTTGGTGCAAGTTTGGTGTTGCCGCTGAACCAGTGTGGCGGTGCCACTGATGATGATTGAAAAGTGTTGGTTTGACTGGAGGCTTTTCCGCTGATAGAGTTGAGCAAAAAAAGTGCCGCTGACCGGAGTCGGCGGTGGCTAGCCTTGCTGCCACTTCAACGAGCTGCGATTGATGGTTGGAGATGGTCAGCGGTGAAGTTGATCGGGGGTGCCAGCGGTGAAGTTGATCGGAGCTTGCAGCGTGCTGTGCAGCGGAGCAGATCGTCATCTTCATGCCTTGTTGTTGGGTGCCCAGAGAAGATTTCTGGGTGTCCAGAGAAATTAGGCTCCATTTTTTTTTTGAATAGTGCAGCGTTGACCTTTGCTTGTCTGGCTTTGACCGCACGTTGATTATCATTGATCAGCCTCAATGGGCGCTGACCAAGCCTTGACCGTCCCATATGTTGGTGTTTTGATCAGCCAGTGTTGACCATCCCCTGGGAGTTGACCGGTGTTGACTAGCCCTTTAAGATGCAAATTTCTGCTCTGGTTTTACCGCTGAAGTAATGTTGATCATGTTTTGGCAAAAGTTGCCGCCAAGAAGCATTAATTCAAACATAAACTCAAAGAAGGAAGAAATTTCTTCAAGCTCCGCTAAGCCGACTTAGCTCATGGAAGGTGACGAAGCCAATGTGTTGGCTTCCCACAGACAGCGCCAATGTTAACGTTAGTGACCGAGGGGTCCCTAGTTAGCTTTAGAGAGAGAGAGAGAGAGAGAGAGAGAGAGAGAGAGAGAGAGAGAGAGAACGACACAAGTGAAGTATAGTGGTTCGTTTCCCGCCTTAGCGGGAAACTATGTCCACTTGAATGTTACACTAGTGTGTTGAGCCTTGCGGCTCAAGGGGATTACAAAAGATGTAATGAGATGTTGTTTAAGTGGGAGGAGGCATTCCTTTTATAGGTGAAGGAGTGCTCTTCCTTTACATTTTCTTAGATGTGGGACAAGAACCCACTATTCTAATCTAGAAATGCCTATTATGGAGGCAACTTGGCAAGGCCGGAAAGGTGGCTTCCCGGCGGCGGATTTGCGACTTCCGGATACCGTAGCGTAGCTTGAACATAGGGCTACAAGATGCAAGTAGCGGTTGGGCCTCACCATGGCTTGTGGGTGTCTCAAAGAGGGTATTACTTATGCTTGGTGAGATAGCAAACTAGTCTTGCTAGTAGAGGTATCTACAAGAAAATAAAATAAACAATAAGAAAAAAATGATTAATCATCATTTTTTTCATTGCTAAAACAAAAAAACAAAAAAGTTTTAAAAACAGAATAGTTCATGTTATTTTCTCGTTGATTAGATTTAAAAAAAATATATTAGAAACTAATTTTTTAAAATTCAGTACCTTGTATTTTATTTTTTTTATTGGAAAAATATATTTATGTTGTCTGATTAAGGAATGTATATGTGATTAAAATTTATAGAGTAATTAAATCATTGAAATAACTAAGCTTTTTATTTTAAAGATAATAGCTTGTTTGCAACTAAACCCAAAGTATAGATGATAAGTTAAAAAATGATAGCTCTCGCTCTCCCTTCTCTCTGGCGGATAACCTTAGGGTTTTGCCGTTCGATTTCCTTGACCTGCTACAGATTTCGCGGAGCCTGGCCGTCGAGTCTTCTGGACTCGAGCATCTTCCCTTTTCAACCAGTCGGTTGCTGCACCTTCATCCCGTCATCTTTTCATCGGGTCTCAATTCCCACGGCTTGGGCCCGTGTTCACGCCGCTCTCCTCTTTTGGGAGGGAGATGGGTGGCGGTGTTGTGGTTTGGGGGATCCAAACCAGATTTGGGATCCCGGCCCTATTGTCTGGTGGCGGTTGGTTACTGTGCGTCAAGCCCTTGGACTAGGGATGACAAAAATCCCCAGCGGGGCAGAGCTCCATTGGATACCAGCCCCTAATGGGAGGAGAATTCGGGGACAAATAGGGAATGGGGATGGGGATCCCCAATCCCCGTTATCTAAGATTAGGGATGGGACGGGGATGGTATTGTGATCTTCATCCCCAAATCCGCCCCAATAATATATACATATATTTAACTTATATATATTTTAATTTATTGTTTATAATATAAATAGCAAATATATACATTTATTACTTTACTTTAATATCTACACTTTTATTTTAATGATGTTTTGACTTTTGCACTCACTGAATTATGATTTATGAATTTAATCATATTTTAAATTTATTTTTTTTGTAGATTTTGATTTTTAAAAAGGCAATATGAGAAAAAATTATTTTATTTATTAAATTCTTATTGGGGATTTGGGGCGGGTTTGGCTTAGTCCCCAGTGGGGAAGGGGGTAGGGAATCCCCAATATATTTTTATTGGGGATTGGGGTGGGGATGAGGTTAGAGAATGACCCCGGGGATAGAGATGATATTGTGATCCCCATCCCCATCCCCAACCCGCCCCATTGCCATCCCTACCTTAGACGTAAGAGTTCGTCTTGGCTTCAGGCGGTGTCGAGAATGCAGGGTCCCCAAGTCAAGGTGCTACGGCTGACGATGGTGCCAAGTCCTCCCAGCGAAGGGTCTTCCGATCTATGGCTCAGCAGAATAGGACGAGGTGTGCTGGGGCTCATTGAGGTTGGTGGTCGCGACGCTGTGAGTTCTTCCACTGGCGACTTTCGACTGCTGCAGTGGGAGCACAGACGTTTGGGTGTCTAGAGAAGGTCTGATAGGGTGCCCATGTACTTGGGTGTCCATATCAATTTTAGGTGGGCTTGGGCTTTTGTCAAGTTTGCTTTGGCAGATTTGATTTTGGGCCCGGGCCGGATTTGGATAAGTATTTGGGATCTGGGTAGCATTCAAATCTGGATCTTGGATTCGAGACAGCTGCTCATATTGATCTGGTATTGGTTCTGGTTCTGGTTCTTAGGAGTTCGTTTGCTAATTTTCGAGTTTTTGACACCCTCGATTACTTTCGGACTCCTGATGAGTGATTCACCTCTCCTAGGTGATCATATCACCGGTTACGGTTACGGTTACTTTTACTTTTACACTGCTCTTGTGACATATGCAGTGCAGCGATGTCGTTCGGCATCAAGTCACATCCTGGTCACTTTCCATTCTAGATGCGTATGTGCATCTTGTTATCTTTTATTGTTTTTTCTTTATTATATATGCGTTTGTGCATCTTGTTATGTTTTTTTGTTTTCTTTCGATGCTTATGCATTGCTCCATGTCCTCCTCAGTTTTCATCTAATATAGTTTGTAGTCTTTCCTCTCAAAAAAACAAAAAAAAAGAAGCTTGTTTGCAAATTTTATAAGTGAGGTTATTTGAGGAATTTTAGTGAGGTTTAATGAGTAAATTTAGCATTTGAAAATTTGATAGGAGGTGTAAAAAGCATAGAAAGTCAAGTGAGCAAATTTGGAGGTTCCAATAGAAAAACTCTAAACAATACACATTCGATCCATAAATCTAAATTTTAGAATATGTATTATTTTAGGTTTAACTTTGATCAATTAGGTTCAAGTTATGTGCTCGACGAGACTAGCTCTAGGGAATGCGACGAATCCTCTTCCAATTCTTATCAAACCCTAGCTGCAATGGCTGAGGGCCTCAACAACGGCGGCCGACGCCAGCACCAAGCAGAGCCTTCTTCTCTGCCTCTCTCTCTCTCTTCTCGCGGCAGTCCAACGTCTCTTCCCTTTGAGGAGCTCTCCTATGGTCTTCTCTTCCATTGCATCTCACCTGTGTGTTTTGAGAGAAAACAATGAATGTCTAGTAGTGCGTTGGAGTCTCTTCGCTAAGGATGATTTCGATCAGCATCCGAGTTGAGTCCGACCAAGCAGAGCACGACTTAAGGCCAGTAGAGGCGCCGCCGAGGTGCTCAGATATGCAGGATCAAAGGCAAAGAGTTTAGTGCCTTGTTCTGTGGCTACTGAGGCAAGGGCTGCTATGACTCGTCGAATTCATGCTGCATTTGGTGACATGGAATGGACGCTGGCAAAAGGTTGGGCTATTCTTGAAGAGGCAGCAATGGTGGTCCTGGTGGCAACAGAGATCGCAGTGGTCAAGGTGGTTAAAGCATGGGCATGATGAAACTGGCAAGGTGGTGGTGTGAACTGCTGAACTAGCACAAGCGAGGTCGTGGAAACGGCTGCACAATAGGGGTGCCCAAATCATTTTAGAGGCCTGATTCAATTGGGTGGCACAAATTGGTCTGGGTGATGAAATCTGATAGGATTTGGGCGCCCCAAACATTTGGGTGTATTCTTTGGATTTGGGGCCATTTTTGGATCAAACTAATAGGCTCTGGCCTTATAGGGTTTCGTATTTGGGATACCGGAGGACTGATCAAACTACATGCTCTTATGGGGATCATAGGAGAAAGTGTGAGTTTTTGGTGTCTTGCCTGCAAAATGATGGTTTGTTCCTTACATCTAGGTATTGATAGTTTCTAGCGCACCACAATTGAGCGCATTGGCAATAGAAACTTTCATACACTATTACCTTTTGTTTCAAATAGATTTAGTTTTGCAAGGTTTCTGAATAAAGGAGGGGAAATTTTTAAATGTAATGGTACGTGAATCACCCCACTAGGGAATCTGTATCTGTGTCATTCTGGCCTCCTGAGTTATTATATGAATCGAGTACTACTTATTTCAAAAAAAAAAAAAAAATATTAGGTTCAAGTTATGTTGAAAATCTCATGATGATGTGATTGGTATAGCGTGACGGCTTCACCTAATATGATCGTATGATCTTTTAGTCAATAAAATTCTTTTACTTCCTCCCAGAAAAAATTATGTTCAAGTTGTTGTAGAAAATCTATTTGCAAATTGAATGAGACTTATAAACAAAGATTGGCAGGCCTGCCCAAAGCAATAGAAGGCCAACCAGGATATAGAAGTAGAAATAGAGAAAAGGGTCCAAAATATTACAAGACAAGGTCCAAAATTGTGGGCATATCACTTCTCTGGTCGAAGTCATTGAACAAATATGTGTTGGTCCTTTTGGATGAGGGAAATATAAACAGGCCGCCTTTCATTTGCTTACTACGCTTTGTCTACCTTTCACTCTTTCAGTTTGAACTGTGCTATGTCATGGAAATTGGCTATTAGAAGCTCTATATCTCAATTAGGGCGTAGATGGTTTCAGTAACCAATTCTCGAACACTATGAAGAGTGACCAGTAGCCAACATCGTATGATTTTTCAAGTTTTCAAAGCAAGGAGTAACTAGGCATTTCTGAGAGAAAGAAGGCTGCGAAGTAGAGCCAGTGCTAGACTTAAGTTCGATCGTTATTGTCATGTAGGTGAAAATAATGAGCTTTACCAGTCGAACTCTCAACAGTCTCTTCTCTAAACCCGAAAACTATTGGTGTAGATTAGGCATCTTCTAGGTCTATGACTCTCATTATCTAGTCCGGCGCAGTATCAAACAACCAAAAGCTTGAAGCTTTTACGTGAATTGGGACAAGAAAGCAAGGAGGAGAATGCCTCAATAATGATACGATGCCATGTGGTAATGTCTACAAGAGGCTCCGATATCTTGTAAATCAAACAAGAAAAAGAGCGGAATGTATTTACTATTTAGTGCTTGACATAGAAGAGGTTTTAGTGTTTTATCAGAATAGACAAAAAATAACGCTTCATTTTAGCCCTAAACTAGATAATTACACTAATTACTAACTAAATTACCATAAAAGTTTTTTTTTTTTTTTGGAGTATTGAGGATGATCTTCTCTCCAAAATCCGCACTCTCACAATTGCGAAGTTGGTATACGCCAAAGACGAAAGAAGACAAACTTTAGTTACACAAACCGGCCCTCCAACTCATGCAACGCGTCAGTCAAGGCTCGCAGAGTCAGTAAAGTTTGATCAACTGTTATTTAATGTATAGGTCCCAGAGTAGACCTAGAATCACCGATAGAGCAGACTGTAGATCGGGTCCTACCAAAACAAACAAGGTCATGGAGGAGACTGGGATTGCTAGCTTACGACTCTCCCCGATGCCTAAGTCAGATATATGTGGAAATATTGACAGAGTAATGGTAGGAAAAATGATAGTTGCTCACTAGAAATAAGAGTAAATGCGAGTATAAATAGTATGGACCATGATTTGCGTCCCAATGTGGAACTAAATGAGAGTGAGACTTGACGAAAACATAAGATCTGAACTCTGAACCTCCATTGCACCGGTCCCTGGGGGCAATCTAGGTCAATGCATGTACCAAGCCTTGTAGAACTGGATGCAGGCTGTCTTCTGGCGGTGCATGACTGGTACGTACATTTCCCAACAACCGTCCGACCATAGAAGTATGTATAGGGCAAAGACTATTACTCACAGACTTCTGTGTGGGGGGAGATGACAGTTACAGTGGAAGTTACTGTCCAGTTACAGTGGGTCTTTGGCCTTGAAAGGGGAATGTCACGTGCCAAGCGCACGTGCCAGGTTCAGGCGTACAGTTAGATAGGGAGAGGAAATCGCAAACGTCATTTTGATCTCTCTCTCTCTCTCTCTCTCTTGTGAGAATAAAAGCCAAAAAAATAAAGACACAGAGGGAAAGTGGGAAACCCCGAAGTCCCAAACCCTCTTCTCTTCGCGCCTTAACTTCCCAAATCCCCCTCTTCCCTAAACCATTCTGGCTCTTCCTCCCCGCCACAATTCCAGACCGCGCTAGGGTTTTGATCCACCACCATGGCGCAGCAGCAGCAGCAGCAGCCTCCGTCGGTCCCGCCGCAATTGCCGACCGCCGGCGCCAGCGGGCCCGTCGGAGGCGTCCAGGTGCGGTGCGCCGGCTGCCACAAGATCCTCACCATCGCGGCCGGGGTCACCGAATTCGTCTGCGGCACTTGTCAATTGCCGCAGATGCTTCCGCCGGAGCTGATGAGCCGGGCCCAGGCCCATAACCAGCCCAACAAGGGCCCGCTTCCCCTGGCCCCGCCGCCGCGGCCGCAGCCGCAGCACGTGGCCGCCCACGGCGTCGATCCTACGAAGATCCAGCTCCCCTGCGCCAACTGCAAGGCGATTCTCAATGTGCCTCATGGACTCTCTCGGTTTCAGTGCCCTCAGTGCCATGTTGACCTTGCCGTCGATGTGTCCAAGCTCAAAGAGTTCTTGCTGCCACCGCCTTCCGAGGAGGTCAACGAGGTAATGTCACTCACTTTGCTAAGAATTTCGGATATGCAATGCAGAATGTAGAATTGTTTAAGTTGCTAGTGTTACTTTGCCATGCATACATAGGCCCAGAAAGTCTTCATATATTATAATGGTTTAGGTTGAGCTCTTTCGGAACCCTTTAGGCATATGTAAAAGTGATTACCGAGCATATAGTGAGGGACTGATATGATTTTGAAATTGGTGTTATTATTTGTAATAATGTTACTCAGAAGTGACTGACTGGATGATCACCAATAAATTATAACTGTCCATTTGTGTATTCAAAATCTAGAGTTCCCCTTATGTTTGTTTATCTTTGGAGTTCAGATGAAAGTAACTGCAGATAATGAAAACTAGAAAGGAATAGCAAAAGAGGAACACAAGATGGAATGTTTCACTTAATTTGAAAGAAGATTAGCTTCAGAACCTTAGCACAATATTCAAACTTAAAACTTTTCAATGGCTATATTGAAAACATGTCTACAAAGTTCAACTTATTCTCAGAATTGAGCGTAGGCAGAACTTTTGATTATGATGAGAGAAAACCTGCAAGTATAGCGTGCTTCTAATCTAACATTGTGATGTTGCACCCGTGGTGTGAGTGTCATTTAATTATTTCATAAAAGTATATGTTTACACACACACACACACACATGGTTGCTGCGGCTAGGGGTTCTGCTGGGTGGTGCTTTAAACCTTTAGTGTATCTCTGTAGTGCACTAAAGCTAATTCTGTTTGATACTGGATTCACCAATTGGAGGAGCATGCTCCTACCTTGGCACATTTCCCCTTTCTAGTAGTCTGTGCTATGTATGTGCTAGTTGTGATTCACTATTCTTATAGGTCTAATTTAAGTATTATTTCTTATTTGACAGTTTCTTTTTCATAAGATAATTTGACAGTTTTGTCCAGTATAATATTGTATGTAATAGTGGTATAATATTGTATGATGTTTTGCTGAGTTGGATTTTCTTTGAAGAGTTCATTCACGGAGTCTTTGTGGAATTTAATCTACTAGGACTAACCATGGGGAAACAAGGTGATTGGTCTCCTTATTTTTTTTTTTTTTTGTTTTGGTTTCAGTAACGAACAGAGTTTTGATAGATAGTGCTAAAATAGTAAAATCTACTTAGAGGCAAACTAGCAAAAATAATTGGTCCTTGAATTGATAATGTGAACTCCAGTTTAGTAAACTTGAGTATTAGCTGTGTTTCTCTCCTAACTTAACAAAGAGACATTGGGTTTTGGTTTTCCTGAGAAGTAAAATTCATCTTTTTGTATTGCTTTTAGTTGATACTTGAGAGGAGTTTTATCGGTTCATATTCACTGTCAATACCTAGTTGATTATTTATAGTTTGTGAAACTATTGCAATCAACCAGCATTTCTGTTGAGATCAAAAATCCTAGATCAGATACTCTTAAGACATGGTAGTAGAGCATGCAATTTGTGCTATGCATAATAATGGTAACATGTGCTTCATGTCATGTCACCCAATATAGTTGATCCATGTATCAGGCTCAGTTCGTCAGGGGACATGTTGAAAATACCAAGTCCTGCATTGTATTTCAAAGACAGTTCAAATGTGCATTATGGAATTGTTTATATTCTGAACCATATTGGCAAGTTTAACACATAGGCTTATATTCTCCTTGCTACTTTCAAATGTGTCAGGTTGCCATTGAAGTGGAGCGAGAAGAAGATGAAGGTGGCCTGGCCGGGGAAACATTTACAGATTATGTGAGTGTTTTCATTTTCCATTCATAAGCACTATTCTATGCTAGCTTCATCTCAAAACTCTTGAGAAGTCATGATTAATAGTTCTATGTTGGGTGTTTCTTTCTCATCTCAAATTTTGTTTATTGACTTGTCATTTAAACTTCTGGAACATGCATCTCCGATAACTTTTGTTGCCTACCTTTGTGCAGCGCCCTCCAAAGCTGTCCATTGGACCTCCTCATCCAGATCCTGTTGTGGAAACATCATCCCTGTCGGCTGTGCAGCCACCTGAGCCCACTTACGATCTAACAATCAAGGATGATTTGGAAAATTCAAAGGCTTTATCATGTTTGCAGATTGAGACATTGGTTTATGCCTGTCAGGTTGCTATTATTGCCCCTCTTTTAGTTAATGGTCTTAGCATGCCTTTTTTTTTCTTTTTCTTTTTTTTTAAAAAAAAAAAAATTGAAACCGTGTTGGTCTTCTTGACAGAGACACCTCCAGCACCTTCCGAGTGGTGTTAGGGCTGGATTCTTTGTTGGAGATGGAGCTGGTGTGGGTAAAGGTCGAACAATTGCAGGGTTAATTTGGGAAAATTGGCACCATGGGAGGAGAAAGGCAGTGTAAGTTTGTTTCATTGGTTGGAATTTACCCAAGTTAAAATTTTGCTAAGCTGATGTCATGTATTTGAAAGGTTATGTAACGCTTCTGCTCTCGGAACCGAAATCATGCAGGTGGATTTCTGTTGGTTCAGACTTGAAGTTTGATGCAAGAAGAGACTTAGATGATGTAGGCGCAACTTGTATAGAAGGTAAATGTAAAGCATCATAGTTTTCAGATATGGACGATGTAGTTGCAAGAGATGCTAAGCTGATGTATGTGACTACATTTAATTTCTTATTGATGACAATAAAGATTACTCATTAAAGCATCAAATATTGGATATATAAGAGGGGGGTGGTTACATAATATAAATATGATGCGGACGATTTAAACAGTTATTGGATGGTACTTTACCTCGTTCCATTAATTGCTTACAAAGTTTTGTTATGTTTCTAGATTTCAGAACTCTCCTGTTCTTCCCTGTGTGATAAGCTCTATCTTTGAGATCAATATTATATATATTCAATTTGGTTTGCAGTTCATGCTTTGAACAAGCTGCCATATTCTAAGCTTGATTCCAAGTCTGTTGGCATCAAGGAGGGAGTTATATTCCTCACATACAGCAGCCTTATAGCATCTTCTGAGAAAGGTCGTTCACGCATGCAGCAGCTTGTGCAGTGGTGTGGATCAGGATATGATGGTCTTATCGTCTTTGACGAGGTAATATTTGTTCATCATAAATATATTTTATATGAACTTCAAATTGTCTTTTAAATTAATTGATGGAATAATATGTTCCATGGTGTCAATATATTCTGCTTTCTATTGCTAAAGGTCAATGGCTTCATTGTAGTGTCACAAAGCCAAAAATTTGATACCTGAAGCTGGAAGTCAGCCAACACGAACCGGTGAAGCAGTTCTTGACATTCAGGTTTGTCTTCAAGTTGCAAATACTGATTATTAAGATCTTAGGTTCCTTAGTTTTTGTAGCTGTTTAAAATTGCATTGGTGTCTCCTTGTATTTTATTGGGGATTTTTATGATTCTGATTACTGCTATGCTTATTAAGTCCAACTCAATCTCATTTCAGATAACCTTAGTGGGTGTGTTGCTTTCAACTTAATCCAGCCAAAATGTTGATGCTAATAAACTAAGGTTCTAAATGAATTTCTTCTAGTCAATTTAATTTGGATTAAGAAACACGGAATTGTTAGATCTATTGCAGCCAGTGGAAATTTTGGGTCAAAGTTGAGACTCGAGACACAAATGGCCTCTCCTTGTCATTTTAATACCCAATTTTTTCCTGCCAATTTGGACAAATATACTGTATTGAAGTTCCTTTTTTTTTTTTTTTAACTTTAATGTCCTCTAGTGCAGAAATGTTTACACGTGCACCGGAATAAATAATACAATTTTTCAAACCAGAATAGCTGAATAAAGGTTGCAGAAAAAGATTCTCAATACTGATAATTTGTGATTAAAACAAAAGTTTTAAGGAGAAGCTCTACCTTGAAAGTTTGTCACTGCAGTTCCAACCTATTTAGATCTCTTAATCCCATTAAGTAGCTTCCCTCAATCAACTTAGCCAATGGAAGGACGTCCATCATGACACGCCTTTTAACACAACAATGAAAGTCCTCAAGTCCTCCACCCCCCCCCCCCCCCCTCCCTCTCCCTCTCTTAATCCCATGAAGTAGCTTCCCCCAATCAACTTAGCCAATGGAAGGACATCCATCATGACACGCCTTTTAACACAACAACGAAAGTCCTGAAGTCCTCAACACCCCCCCCACAACACACACACACACAACAACAAAAAAGAGAAAAAAATCCCCTCACCTCACATGACACAATTATGCATGATTGTAATACCAAAATTTGTTTTATTCAAGGATAAAATGATCTGTAGCAGTATGTGAGCACAAAATTGTATAAAAGTAATCTGTAAATTCTAATATATTTTTTTTCCTGACATCACAGGCTCGACTGCCTGAAGCTCGGGTTATTTATTGCTCGGCAACTGGTGCATCAGAACCACGCAACTTGGGTTACATGGTTCGGCTTGGTCTTTGGGGCCCTGGAACATCTTTTTCTGAGTTCCGTGAATTTCTAGGTGGGGTTTTGCTTACAGTAACTCTATATCTTTTTTTCTCTTGTTTATTGTTTAATTTTCTGTTATTCATAAGACCTTTTGTGTATATATTTTGCTTAGTTTTGATGCTGAAATAGTGGTGCCATCATTTTTAGATGATCTTTCTCGAACTCTTTGTGTCTCAGGCTCACTATGCTTTCCTTTGTGTGTTTACAGTTTTGCTTTCCTTTTTTGCCTTTGTCTTTTCTTTCCCCATTTTGTCTAATGTCCTAGAGTGGTTTTGTTTTGTTAGGGTCGGAACAAACAAAATTTTCCACTTGTGAGAGTGGTAACTATCTTGAAGAATCTATGCACATAATTTAAGCAATATGTGAATTCTTCTGTGTTTCTACCTTTTGTAGGAAGTGTTTCTCTTCAGCTAGTTGTAGCAACAGATACAAAATCATGCAGTGCAAACCCATCACGCCATAGGGTTTAGGTTCATATTTTTCTGAATTGCTGGACGATTAGATTGCTTAGTTGGGATCTTCATTGTCATTATCCTGAGTTAATATTATTATCATGGTCATCAATATTAATTATTATTTATATACCATTTTTTGGTATAGGAAACAGGAACTTTTGTTATATGGGGATAAAGGGTACTAGAAAAATGGACATCAAGCAAAACAAACTACCCTAGTGAAACAAATATAAAAACCTGGCATCTATAGTCACATTGGAATTCATGGTATTTCAAGCAAGAGCCATTTCTATTGTTTGTTTCCTTTGTCTACATATTATATAACATATGTTCATTCTTCTGTTTGTGCTTGCTGGTTCACAACAACTTCAATTCTTCTGTGTTTACTTTTACATTTAGTTCCTAGCTTCCAGATAATCAAAAAGAGAAATTTTCTTTATTATTTTCTGTAGGTGCTCTTGAGAAAGGAGGTGTTGGTGCACTTGAACTTGTTGCCATGGACATGAAAGCAAGGTAACTGAGCTGAGAAAGTTATGTTTAAAAGACTTGTTATGAGCAGAGACGTTGTAATGAAGACCTAAGTTGGGGACTCAAGTTGAGGACCTGCATTCAGCTACTAACTCAGATATAGATCGATAAAATGTGCTCACTGTCACCCAGTGTGCTTTGCATCTGTCCACATATACTCTAATAACTGAGATGCAAGTCCTCAACTTAGGTCCTTAGAACACGATTGTTGTTTTGAGATAAATGTGTTAATTATGTTCTTTGATGTTTCAGGGGGATGTATGTCTGTCGTACTCTTAGCTATAAAGGAGCAGAGTTTGACGTTGTTGAGGCACCACTAGAAGATGAAATGATGGTATAATACACTCATGTGCTTATATATCTGAGGCGCAATCTGAGATTTAGGATTTAATTAGTAGCAACAAATGCGAAGAATGTAACAATGCGGCTTAGGAGGCAAGCATGATAAAAAAACTTGCTATATATTGATAACTGACTATAAGTAACATCTCTTAAGTACAGGAAAAGACTGGAAGAACAAGAGCCCTGATATGGTCTGCTTAGAATCTTTAGAGTAACTTTAATTTGACGTTCTGAAGTAGTGGACTGCAAAAGAATTGCTATAAACTGGATCACTGAAGTCTGAAGAGAGAGGGAGAAAGAAAGAAACCTTACATATATGGCTAGATATCTGAGAGATAGAAGTGCGCAATCTAGAAGACTAAGTAGGAAGAAAAGAAAAATGTTTCAATACACCTTGATGATTTTTTATTATTTTTAAAAAAATAAGAATACACCTTGATGATTCAACAATTTTAAAATTCATCAGAACATCTAAGGCATACTTAGTTTGCATGCTGCTTTAAGGGGCAAGATCTGAATGTGCTAATCAATCGAAGACCTCGTCATAAAATTCCTTTTTTGTTCCTCGTTAGGTCGGCACAATAATACAGGATGTAGAACCATACTATCTTGACTATTCAACAACTTTAATTTTGATCAGTAACATATAAAGGCGTACTTAGTTTGTGATCTGATTTAAACTGGAGATGTGCTCGTTGTTAATCGAAGATCTTTCTTCGTAGATTTCCTTTTTCTTCCCATTAGTCCAGCTCTGCATCCTGTACTACTTTTAGCGAGGCACAGTTTCTCTCTGATCATGTGATGTTTTTGAGCTTTCTAAATGTTTTTAATTTGCTTATGTGATAATATCACATTGTTGTCTTCTTAGGAAATGTACAAAAAAGCAGCAGAATTTTGGACAGAGCTGCGAGTCGAAATACTAACAGCTACTGCCTATCTCACTAATGAAAAGCCCATTTCTAGTCAAGTCTGGCGATTATATTGGGCTAGTCATCAGGTATCTAATATTCTTGGTTCATGGATGTTTGAAAGTTTAGACTTTTCACAATTGTTCAAACTATTGCAGTTGTGATTTTAGATTTTTTTTTATATATATCAGTCTTCTAATGCTATTTGTCTTGTCCATATGTTGCAGCGTTTCTTTAGACATATGTGCATGTCGGCTAAGGTTCCTGCTGCTGTAAGACTAGCGAAGAAAGCGTTGATGGATGACAAGTGTGTCGTAATTGGCCTTCAGAGTACTGGAGAGGCACGAACTGAAGAAGCTGTGACTAAATATGTGGGTAGTATATGGGTTTCATTTGTACTTGGTTATTTGTTTTTTTTTACTATATTTATTTATTTTTTGGTGTTTCCTCAGGGTCTTGAGCTTGATGATTTTATTTCGGGACCTCGAGAACTGTTGCTGAAATTTGTTGAAGAAAACTATCCTTTGCCTGAAAAGCCTGATCCTGTCACAGGTTGTGTGTTATAGTACTATTCTTTGCAAATTATTTAGTTTAGTGTTGCTACCTATTAAATCTTTTGAGTTGTAATAGGAGAAGAAAGTGTAAAGGAGCTTCAACGGAAGAGGCACTCAGCAAGTCCTGGTGTTTCGATGAAAGGGAGAGTGAGGAAAGTTGCAAAAGTGCAACCGCCAATTGATAACGAAAGTGACGAAGAATCTGAAAGTGAGATTTAGAACACCAGCTGATGACACATAGAGTGCATGTCTTTATCTTTGATATCTTGATGTTTCTCACATAGAATTTTGCTCCCAAACATACGTAATTTCTGGTTAGATTCTGAAAGTCATAATTTGGCATATCTCTCAGTGGCTTTTACAATATTTGTTTTTTTTTTTTTGAGCAATTACAAATTTTTGTTTAGTTTCCTTTTCTTTTGTGTGGAACGCACCTGCTAGAATATTTTGTGTAATTGTTCAATAGTTTCAGTATGTTCTTCTTTTAGGGCATTTCTGCTTCAGTCATGAATCATTTTATTCTATGTTTGGTCAGCAGTTATACGATTGTTGTAGGCTATTGTGCATGATTTTTAATTCTCATGTTTGTTTTGATGAATGCAGCTGATTCTGCTGTTGAATCTACTGAATCAGATGATGAGTTTCAAATCTGTGAAATCTGCAATGCTGAAACGGTACTTCTATTTGATATATTAAGATGGCTTGATCTTTTGCATTATGTTACTTATCCATTGGTTACTTTCTGCAGGAAAGAAAGAAATTGCTCCACTGTTCCTGTTGTGGCCAACTGGTCCATGCTGAATGCCTTATCCCACCTGTGATAGATGAGGTATCAGAAGATTGGTCATGTCATTCGTGCAAGGAAAAAACAGATGAATATCTTCAACGGAGAGAGCAGTATATAGCTGAATTGAAGAAGAGGTAACTATAAATTGTTTTTCCCCTTAAGGGCCTCATGTTTCAGAAGTTCTTTATCATGTAATCATCAATATGAGTTTCATAATCTTGTTTTAGGTATGAAGCAGCTTTGGAGCGTAAGTCAAAGATTCTGGCGATAATTCGTTCCTTGGATCTTCCAAACAATCCTTTGGACGATATCATTGATCAGGTAGAAGCCACACACACACACACTCTCTCTCTCTCTCTCTCTCTCTCTCTCTCTTCTTATTTGTAGTATGCAAAAGTTGTAATATTATATGAGCATTCTAACTCTGTAGTAAATGTAATTCGGAAATGAGAGCTCACTCACACACTCTCTCTCTCTCTCTCTCTCTCTCTTCTTATTTGTAGTATGCAAAAGTTGTAATATTATATGAGCATTCTAACTCTGTAGTAAATGTAATTCGGAAATGAGAGCTCACTCTAAGGTTCACTCTAGTTTGAGTCTATGTCGATTAGCAATATTCCTTGCTCCATCTGAAAAGGAAGCAGTGGAAGCCATCTTGTCATGTACAAGCCATTGCATCCAACAGTCATCATAATACTGCTACTATGCAGTTTCTGCATAGCTAAATATGAGAGCGTAACTGTGTTTATCCTAGTCTTTTCCACCACATAGTTACAAGTTTGCCCCTCTTTTATTTAATCCATTTATGCTAAGAGTTATATATAGAGTGGGGTATTGTATGGGTTTTAGAAAATTTAACCTTAAGCCTTATTGGCTTAATTAATACTGATTTAACCTCCAGATTACTGTTTACTACTTAACTTTTTTTATCAAACAGAGTTTTATTTTCTAATTTTTTTTTGGTGGTTTATTTCTTTGGGGTGGGGGGCAGCTTGGAGGCCCTGATAAAGTAGCTGAAATGACAGGAAGGCGAGGTATGCTTGTGAGGGCATCTAATGGTAAAGGTGTTACCTATCAGGCTCGTAACACGTGAGTTTTTCCCCCCTCTCTCACTCTCATTTTCAACTCTTTATGTTGGCTAAACTAAACTTTGCTTTAGGAAGGAGGTTTCCATGGAGATGGTCAACATGCATGAGAAACAGCTTTTCATGGATGGCAAAAAGTTTGTTGCTATAATTTCTGAGGCTGGGTCAGCTGGTGTTTCTTTGCAGGCAGATAGAAGAGCTGTAAATCAGGTATGTCTATCTTTTCTCTTTTTTTGCATCATGAGTTGCCTCGCTTGCTTGTTCTATTTACATGCATTCTACAACTTAACGACAGAAAAGAAGGGTACATCTAACCCTGGAACTTCCTTGGAGTGCCGATCGAGCGATTCAACAGTTTGGAAGAACTCACCGGTCAAATCAAGCTTCTGCTCCTGAATACAGGTCAACTGAATAGACAATAAGTGTAAATGGTTTTCTATTTTTTTTTTTTTTTTGGGTACAAAAGTAATTTACTGATTGATACATTTAGGTTTTAGCTTTTCTATTGACCTTTAATTTAGAAATGACTATTCTAGCTAGGTACTATTTGGACTTGTAAAAGTGACTAAGTAATGAAATAGCATCCAGATATCCTTAATTATTGTAAGCTTATGGAATCTGATGTCTGAGTGGTTTTGGTTGAATTTATGGCCAGAGTGATCAAATTGGTGGCTTTGGAAGAAAATGTATTTCAGTGTTCATCATTTTTCATGTTTTGAGCAATGTGATCACTAATTAGAATGGCATAAGCTGGAACAGATATCTTGTTAGTGTTATTTAAAGTGGGTGAATCAGTTCGATATTTGTTTTCTTTGCAGGCTACTCTTTACTAACCTCGGTGGAGAACGTCGGTTTGCATCCATTGTTGCAAAGAGATTACAATCTCTTGGAGCTCTAACTCAGGGTGATCGCAGGTTAGCTGAATTTGATTCAGTAATTTTATAGCCATTAAGTAAACTTTGTCCTGTGATTCATTATGTGGTCTGATGGATTGCAGGGCAGGCCCATCATTGAGTGCCTATAATTATGATAGTGCGTATGGAAAGAAGGCATTAATATTGATGTATAGAGGAATATTGGAGCAGGTTTTTATGAACTTCTCCTGGCAAATAGTTTAGTTACTTCCAAAATAAATTTCTACAAATAAACATTCAATTATAATGCAAAATAACTAGAATTCAATGTCCAGGAAGCTCTGCCTGTTGTGCCACCAGGATGTTCATCTGAAGACCCGGAGACAATCCAAGATTTTATTGAGGAGGCAAGAGCTGCTCTTGTGTTTGTAGGAATAATTAGGGATGGTAATCTTTCTAAGAACATTTATATCTTATCATAGTAGATAATAAGTTGGTGGCGAAGTCAGTATCTTTTTTTCCTAATACATTGCTAATTTTATAAGTTTAATAGCCTAAAATACCCCTGGGAATAACAAAATGTCAGTTCCCCCGGCTGCTTTTAGCCAATTTGCACTTCTAACTCTCTGAAATGACCAACCTGTCCCTTCCAAATCCAAAGTTCCATCCATCAATCAGTCAAAAGAAAATGATCCTGTTCCCACTTTACCCTTAATAAGTTAATAAGATATAAAGATTATATATATTTTTAAATAAGTTTTAATTTTATTTATTTATTTATTATTGTTATTTTTTTGGGAAAATGAAGCTACAAAAATACCCTCCAACATGGTACTTTGTACAGAATGATGGATGGAAACTTTAAATTGACAGAGTGGGGAATATTGGGACGAGCGAATTGGCTAAATAAAATCAAGCAGTGAAAATTGTCAAGTTCACTAGTGCAATGGTGCTATTTTGACTATTAAGGCAACTATATATCACTTCATTATAGTTAGATTTGGATTATCTATGCTGATTGCCAGCATGCTGTTCCTTTTAACTATATTCTGTGCTTCTGTTGATGATATCCCTGTATGTGATGTAGCTAAAGATTCTGGCAAGCTCTCTGGCCGTGTGGCTGATTCAGACATGCATGACGTCGGACGTTTCCTCAATCGGATTTTAGGATTGCCACCTAAAGTACAAAATAGGTCAGTAATATGCAAGTTAAACAGTGCTTTCCTTATTGCAGTTAGTTGGGCTCAATATTCTGACACTGGCAAAGCACAGGCTGTTCGAGTTATTTGTTAGTATTTTGGATCTTCTTGTCCATAATGCACGCATTGAAGGAAATCTTGACTCTGGGATTGTTGATATGAAAGCTAATGTTATAGAGCTACAAGGAACTCCAAAGGTCAGGCTTCATATAATCTTCTTATGTTTGCTTATCAGAGTAGTGTTCACCTGGTCACCAAGTGACCAAGGATTTTGTGGTCACCCAACCTTGGATTTTATTTCGAGGGTTGAGATTAAAACACTTGTCCATTCTTTTAATCTGTACCCTTGATATTAACTCCAAGGATGATTGACCACAAAGTCCTTGGTGACCAAGTGAACTTCACTGTTACATGTTATACGTTGACTTCCAATTTGATGCAGACTGTCCATGTTGACGAAATGTCTGGAGCTTCAACTGTGCTCTTCACTTTTACCCTGGATCGTGGCATCACATGGGAGGTACCTTTCATTTTTACGTTCTGCGGAGGTTTTCTTTCTCTGAATTATTCATCGTACAATGTAATTAATATTATATGTTCTAGTCTGCAAGTGCCATGCTTGAAGGTAAACAAGAGGAGGGTCTTAGTTGTGCCCATGATGGCTTCTATGAATCTAGAAGGGAGTGGATGGGGAGGCGACATACCATATTAGCCTTTGAAAGGTATTAAAATTGGAGTCTTTTGTATTTTTGAAATTCGATGGTTCTGCCTATAATACTCTGGAGCAGTTAATCAACTGCTTTACGCGTGTCAATTGGCTTTTTACTTGTATTGTGGTATTTAGAAATTTATTTTATCAGAATAGTTTCTTTAATCAATTAAGTTGATTATAAAGTTTATTTCTTGTTCTGTACATTATATTTTTTTCTGGTAGATTTCTCAATATTTTTGGTTTTTTTTTTTTTCTAACTGCCTTTGATATTTTGGATTGGGTTGGTTATCCTCCAAACATTGTATTTTTTCTTGTCATTATCATTTCAATACAGTAGTTGTTTATAATCAATCAAGCGTAATATCTGGGTTTCTGAAAATTTATCCTTAACCCTTGTTTGCTTAATCATCAGTTTCTGGAATTTTATTTTCCCTCTAGTTTTTCTTCATCATTGTTACATCACCAGTCCAGTTTACTTATATTTTCTATGAAATTCTAGGAACAGGACACGACTTGATTTATATTGGTTGTAAATCAAATTGCAACAGAAGAGGTGAAAAATACAACTATTTTAAAACACAAGGTCCCAGATATATTTTTCTTTATTATCTTTTTTATTTATTTCCCTATTACCTTCTGGATACCCCTTTAACCTAGTTTTCAGAACTGAGGCCTCTAGGCAAGCCCATAATCATTTTTGTGCTCAGGAAACTCTAGAAAACAGCTAAAGTAGGTACCTTGAGAGGGTTAGAACGGGTGCAAAGACATTGCACTAAACCCTTGTTGCTAAGGACACCCTTTAAGAACTTTGTCTATAATCCATGGAAACCTTATGAATAATGAACATACTCAGATGCAATTGAAACGTAATGTCATTTGAAATCTGATGTGTGCTATGATTAACCCTGCTCAATTTTTTTTTTTTTTGTCAAACTTCTCTGAAATGCTTTGCTATTGATATGCTGGCCTACTATTGCTTTGTACTTTAACAAGGAACATTTAAATCTTCAAGGGGTTCTACTTCAATTGGTGAAACCTGCTTGGTTTACTGTTTTCACTGTTTTACCCCCATTGTGTTTCAGTTCGACTTCTGGGTCCTATAAGATAGTCCGTCCGGCAGTTGGAGAGTCAGTGAGGTAATGAGTTTCTAAATGCCATACTTCATTAATCTTGTTAATATACCTTTCACTTTCACTAAATTCTTATTCCCTTATCCAGAGAAATGTCTCTGTCTGAGCTAAAAAGCAAATACAGAAGAACATCATCGTTGGAGAAGGCTCGCAGCGGTTGGAATGATGAATATGAAGTTTCATCCAAACAGGTGTAGATCCTCGATGAATATTATTTGATGTGGAAGTAGTTATTGTTGTTTTCTTCATTTTGGGTTCAAAACAGTTGGTTTACATATCATCATATATCAAGGATAGAAGAAAACAAACTGTTGCATAATGATTGTTGTTAGACCAAATTTTGTTCAAACTGTAGTTTTGTATCTTTGGGAAATCCTACATTCATTGCAGCTCTGAATGCCTCTCTCTTGAACTTCTCATTTTGTTTCTGGCATCAGTTGAGAAGCACAAATGTGCTAATCCCATATATGGATATACTAGAATGGTCTTCCTCAGTGCATACATCACGTATTTCTTTTCTATTTAATTCTTGTTGCCATAGCTTACTTTCACCTGTACTCGCAGTGCATGCATGGTCCCAAGTGTAAGGTTGGCAACTTCTGTACTGTTGGCAGAAGACTGCAGGAAGTAAATGTATTAGGTGGTCTCATTCTTCCTGTATGGGGCACAATTGAGAAAGCTCTTTCTAAGCAGGTATTCTATCTGCTACTTTACAATCTGACTTCATTTTGGACCTGTTGGAGTCACTGGTTCTTTTTTCAGAGCTGTGCTTGTTTCACACAATTTTGATTGCAATGAACTATTTTTCTAGTTTTCCATTACAATTGCTCATGTACATGTACCCTTAATTCCAATATTATAGCTCATAAACCTTCATGACAATCTCCACAGTCCCGGCAAAGCCACAGGCGGCTACGTGTTGTGCGTATAGAAACCACAACAGATAACCAGAGAATCGTTGGTCTGTTTGTCCCCAATGCAGCTGTTGAAGCCGTACTTCAAGGTCCCTATGTCTTTCCATTTGTCTTGGTTTTTGTTTTTCCTTTTGTTCTGCTAATAGGCACTCCACCGGTAAAAGAAGAAAAATAAGGGGATTTCAATCCGAACTGTTTGAAGATTATCTCTGAGATGAGCTTCTATTTAGATGATTTTCAGTTGTCAGCTAAACTGAACCTAGTCTCTATTTCATCTGATTGATGCATCCTGATACAAATTCATTCATAGTTTTGTTCATTTTAAAAGTTGCCCTGACAGTCTGCTCTGATAATGTTACAGATTTTGCATGGGTTCAAGAAATTGAAGATTCACAGTAGCCTGGTTGTAAATTTTGCCTGAGTTGGTCCTATATGCTGTGATAATCTTGGAAGCAGAAGAATGTACTTCCGGAAGGATGGCAGAAGCCACATACCTTTGAAATAGAAGAACAGGGGGATTTTTCTGCACCTTTTAACGAACGGTGCACTTCATTCAATTTGATTTTTTGTTTTCTCAACTGCCCCTCATCTCCATTTTTTGCCTTGTAATTTGTATATCAACAACATTGTAATTGAAGGCAATGATCTAGGTTAGGTTACTAGGATCTCTGATTTGTATCCCGATCATAATATAGTTGTTATTCAAACGTTGGATGAAATAGAAAAATCCTATTTGTTCGAGTTTCATTCAAACACCAGATCAATTAGAAAACCTTCATGGCCAAGAGCATTCGAATAATTAATAAAACAGAATTTCCTCTATATCCAAGTTCTCATCGAACTTAAAACTAAAAGCAGCAGAAGCACACTTCACATTATTCAAATAATACAAAGATAAAGACTTTAGATCAGCACACAAAAGGCGCATCGGTGTGATGGTCGCTGCAATAAAGCCCAGGTCGCTGCTTGTAACCCTGTTCCTTCAGAATCTCCCTTGCCCTGTGAACAAGCCTTTGGTTTGATATTTCACCACCTTCTTCAGCGAGTATAGTCTGAATTGCATTACTAAGAGCTCCATAAGCTTGGGACGGATCTCCTGAAGGAGTGGCATCAGCAGAAGTCTGGTCCGTCTGACAGCCACTGATGAGAATCCCGCCGTCAGGACTAGCACGACGAGATGCTCCGGCATAAACCTCTTCCTTGCCACCCATTTCTGTATCTAAAGCCGGCTTTGCATACTCCTCGTTCTCTTCGAGCTTTTTTCTAAGAAACTCTTGAGCCAGGCCTCCTATCTTCCCCATCAACCCACCACTGCCTTCACCCTCGTGGTTCTGGAGTTTGTTCAAGATGACCTTCATGAACTTCTTCACCTTGGGACTAGCATCATCTCCGAAGACATCAAACAGTGTTGGCCTCAGCTTCCCAACATCAATATCAGTCTTACCTGTCTTCTGCTTGAGCACCTCTATGAGAGTTGAGAGTGGCAGCTCTCTGCTCTTGATATTTCCCCACTCACCATCTCCAAGGTCAATCTCTCTGTCCTCAGACTCTTCCTCATCGCGTCCATGGCGGCGAAATGCAGAAGGAAGGTGGATTCCACGAGACTCGAGTGCATCTCCTGTGCGCTCCTTCAGAAAGTTCTTGATCCCATGACCGAAGCTAGATTCACTCTGTTGCCCCTTGTGGCTTTCGCCTATCTGCTCTATAGATTGATCAATGAGCCCCCCGCTGTGGCACGAATCCGACACAATAGTCAGCCGGCAACCTTCCGGCAGCTCGTTCACAAACCCCCTGAAGTCATCATCTGTTAACAGACACTACACATCACTGTTGTGAACTTATAACTATCGATCACAATAACGAACTCAACATCCATACACGATCAAAAGCATAGCACACTGAGAAACGCCAAACAAGATCATTAGCTTATGTTTTATCTGTTCAGGCTTATCTATCTTGCAGGATTTTAGAGATTTTGATGAAATTAAATCGACAAAAACACAACATCAAGATAAAGGGAATGATCAAGATCCCAAAAACCAAAATCATTAACAACAATTCTAGATTCGTTTGTTCCAAAGATTCCGGATCATCAACAGCAGAACCCAAGATTTCAATTTCGATGATCAATCAATCAACACACAAAAACATGAAAACCGATCATAACCAAAACAGAAAAAAAAAAAAACTCAAGACTTTAGAGAGAGAGAGAGAGAGAAGCTAGGTATAGAAGAAATGACCAGTGATGAGGTTCATGTCAGTGGGGACGATGCACTCGTCATAACCCGTGTCATCGTCATCGCCGGTCTCGGCGGGAAGGCGGGTCCCATGTCCACTGTAGTGAACAAACAAAACATCCCCGGAATCGGCAGATCGGATAAGATGGGTGATAGCCCCGCGGATGTTTTTGCCGGTTGGCTGAGTGTAGGAGTCGTCTGTGTCGATCAGAACATTGATGTCCTCCTGGGAAAAGCCGTAGCGATCGATGAGGCAGGTGTACATGCGGTTGACGTCGTTAATGCAGCCCTTGAGCTCGGCCTTGGTGCCTTGGTAGTTGCAGCCAATCAGTACTGCCTTCTTCGCCATTGTTATCGGTTCTTACAGGGCCACGATGATTCTCCTTTCTTAGTGTAATGTGATATATATGATCTGGCTGTATGGGTAGGACTAGTGACTGACTGGCTGGTGGTGGTGAGGTCCTGTATACTGGGGGGCCTTCTTGCCAATCCCAATAATATTCCAAGACTTTTATTTTAATACTTTTATTATTATTATTGTTATTATTTTATCTTTCTTCTTTTTGGCTGGATTGTCGGCAAACAGAAGAAGAAAATCGGATAACGATGATAAAAAGAGATGTGAAAGCGCGTCTTGGCTATGATTACATTACCATCATTTGCCCCATGTCGTCTCAGTCACGATTTTATCAACATTTTACCAGGATTTCTAAATTAACAGTTAAATGATTTATATAAAAAAAATTAATTAAAATTTATAATATTTACTTCATTGCTGATTTGAAAGTCTTTATTTTAAAAAATTTCGGTAGAGCTCTGTAGTTGTATTTGTCATGCCTATTATATTTTATGTGATTGGACAAAAGTGAGATATCATGACTTATTAGGGGGGTGAGACTTGTAGCTCAGAGGATTAGAGCACGTGACCTACGAGCCACGGTCTCAAGGGTTTGAATCATTCCTCGTCCACAACCGACCAAAAAGGGAAGGACATTTCCCTTTAGGGGTAGGAAAATCATGATCAGGATAGCAGACCCAAGGCTATGGAACTTAGGCGAACTTTAGTGAGCTCATGTAAGGCTCAAGAGCAATTTCAACCAAATATGTGTCAATAAGCCGTCCAACTTTCAACAATGAACCATGACTCAACTTCTTCCAAAAAAAAAAAAAAAACCATGACTCGAAGAATCAGTCCCTTCATATTCCACAATCTTCACTTTCAAGAACTATAAAGACGGCGATAGATAGCCTGGTTCCTATAGGCCGTGATAAAAAAGAATTTATAATAGGGGATCGACAAATTGGAAAAACCCCGTCAATTTTTCTTTTACTATTTAGTGATTGAAATGAAAATTAAATAAAAAATAAAAGACATACCTCTTGCGAACAAACATTTCATGAATAATGCTCTATATAGAGAGGTTCTAGTGAGGGCCTCCACAAGTTTGAGGACCATCATATTTTAAGCATGTAATATAGTAATCTGAACCACTCATTTTCTAGACACACACACACACGCACAAATGAATACTACAAAAAATTAGCCAAATCAAAAAACGTTCAAGTGTTTAACCATTTGCTAGACCATATTTGTTCCAATTTTTTCTAACAAACTACATTTGTTTACACATTTTCAAAGACAAAATGATCATGGATTTAGCTAATTTTTTGTAAACATCATTCTTTCACAGGAATCTAAAGAATCAACGATTGCAATCGTTCAATTAAATAGTATACTAGTGCAAAATAGTAAATATCCTATTTGCTTGAGTTTCATTCGGATACCAGATCAATTAGAAACTCCTTTATGTCAAAAGCATTTGAATAATTGATAACACAGAAAATGATGCAGTTATTCCCACCCTATCATCTTCATTTTCATCACCTTATGTTCTCTTTCCGCCCTACATATATTTTTATAAATCAAGATTTACTTAGTTAACCCACTAAAATAACCCAAAATATCCTTGTTTTTTTATTTGATGATCCAAAATACCCCTTTCTAATCTAGGGTGTAAGTAAGAACCTGATTGCTTTTTCTTTCTTTCAAGTCTATATGCTTGTCTCTCGCTCTCTCAGTAAGTCTCAATCTCATCAAGGACACTACAGTCTGCCAATAATTGATTTTCTGATTGATGATTTGTAAGTCTACTTTGACAAAAACCGAAATTTTTTTTTCATTTAAATTAGAAATTGATGACATTTGTATTGGTGCTGAGAAAAAGGATTGAAATGACTAATATATTGTTTTACCATATTATAAGTGCAATATTAGATTCTCGAACTTGTCTATGCTTTGAACAAAACTCATACTACTTGTTGATGTCTTTTTCTGAAATATGATGTGAGAAATAAAATTTAAACACAGATATAAGCGTTTCATACGATGTAACAAACAACAAAATGTTATCTTTTATTATAATTTTACGTTAGAATATTTTACGCTAACGTACGTCGTAATGTTATAGGGTGAAAAAAGGGAAATTTGTAGAGCGTCAATAGCCACACCTAACAGAAAATAAGTTGTCATCCAACTTACAAACTAAAAGCAGCAGAAGCACCTTTCAAAAAAAAAAAAAGCAGCAGAAGCACATCTCGCTCGACATTATTCAAATAATATACAGTAATGACTTGAGATCAGCCCAAAAACTGAGTATCGACGTATTGGTCACTGCAATAAAGCCCCGGTCGCTGGGAGTAACCCGTTTCTGACAGAATCTGCCTTGTCCTGTAAACAAGGCCTTGGTATGAAATTTCACCGTCTGTTTCCTCAAGTATGGTCAGCATTGCATTAGTAAGAGCTCCATAAGCTTCGTCTGGATCTCCTGTAGGATTTGCATCAGCAGAAGTTTGGTGGGTCTGGCAGCCACTGATGAGAATCCCGCCATCGGGAATGATACCACGGTATTGTCCGGCATAAATCTCTTCATCGTTCTCATATTCTATTTCCATAACTAGCCTTGCCCACTCTTCGTCCTCTTCGATCTTCTCTTTAAGAAACGCTAAAGCCATGCACATCTCCATTTCCTCTTCCTCGTCATGCTCTTCATTGTCATAGTTCTCGAGTTTGGTTATCATGCCCTTAATGAACTTCTTCATCTTGGGACTAGCTTCCTCTCCGAAAACATCAAAAATTGTTGGCCTCAGCTTCCCAACATCAAGGTCATCCCTTCCTGTTTTCTGCTTGAGTATCTCTACCAGAACTTCGACTGGCAGGTCTCTGTTCCTGATGTCTCTGTCCTCAGACTCTTGCTGGTCCTCTTGCTCCTCTCCTTCGATCTGGTTCTCTACGTGGCTCTCGCCTATCTGCTCTATAGATTCATCAATTAGGCCTCCGCTGTGGCATGAATCGGACACAATAGTCAGCTTGCAACCTTCCGGCAGCTCATCCACAAAATCCCTGAAGTCATCATCTGTGAACAAATACAGTGTGTCACTATTGTGAACCAACTCAACATTCATACATGATCAAAAGCATGGTACTTGAGAAATGCCAAACAACATCATTAGCTTATATTTGATAGGTAGCATTCGAAAGGTTTTCATATCAGTAGACTAAATCTAGATCAGTTTGTCCAAAGATTTTGGATCAAGGTCCATCAATCAACACACAACAACAGAAAAAAACTGATCATAGCCAAATCTGAAAACTCCAAAGTTAAGAGAAAGAATTGAAGAAATAACCAGTGATTAGGTTCATGTCAGTAGGGACGATGCACTCGTCATATCCAGTGTCATCATCGTCGCCGGTCTCGGCGGGAAGGCGAGTCCCATGTCCACTGTAATGAATATAAAGCACGTCGTCGGGCTCGGCATTTTGGATCAGATTGGTAATAGCCCTGCGGATGGTTTCTCCGGTGGGATCAGGGTAGGAATCGTCGGCGTCTATCAGAACCTCGATATTGTCTTCTTCGAAGCCCAAGCGTTCGGTGAGGCACGCGTACATGCGTTTGACGTCGTTAACGCAGCCCTTGAGCTCGCCTTCGGTGCCTTCGTAGTTGCAGCCGATCAGCACTGCCTTCTTCGACATTGTTATGCTAGCTTCTTACTCGAACACTATCTCTCTTCGATCTGTGATGTAATAATTGCTTGCATGGCTATGACTTTGCCTCTTTGGTATATAAATATAGCGAGTACGTACTCCTATAATTGGCTGGTGGTGAGATCATGGAGGCATCGGTAACAAATGACTACCAAAATTTTCTCCCGTCCATGTACCAGAGTCACGGTGGGTGACAATTGATGACCAATACGTCAAAGTTGACGCGTCAAAAAGTGGTCTATCATCTAATTTTTGTAATTATTTAAATAATTAATGGCCTTTTTAATATTTTCTTCGCAATTTCTATCACCAGACGAACTCAGACGTCATTAAGTTTCACTAGGGCACCTTCCAATCACAGATTTGCTCAAGCTCCCCATGGTTCCAGATCCGCTCGACCAAACGACAGAGATCATTCATTACAAAATGGAGATCAAGCTGATTAATCTAGGATAATTCTAAGGTTTCCTTAAGATGAACATGCTCATTTACCCCTCCTACCTAGCTAGTTCAGATCCATTCTAATTAAACCCTTCAACGCTTCACCTGCAGCCTTGAAAGTTTTTTTTGGCTATGGGACCAGACTGTTGATCGTTATACTTTGAATTTCACATATTGGATTCATGTCATTGACAAGAACAAAGTCTAGTGTTTGAAGAAAGGAAAGAGTGTTAGTCTGATCTTGATTTGAATGTCAAAGGGCAAGCATTTGAGCAACCTTCTCTAAATAGTGGGATGAGGTTTCTCTCCTTTTGGCATCATTGGTTTTTTTTTGGCTATGGGACCAGACTGTTGATCGTTATACTTTGAATTTCACATATTGGATTCATGTCATTGACAAGAACAAAGTCTAGTGTTTGAAGAAAGGAAAGAGTGTTAGTCTGATCTTGATTTGAATGTCAAAGGGCAAGCATTTGAGCAACCTTCTCTAAATAGTGGGATGAGGTTTCTCTCCTTTTGGCATCATTGGTCTTTGTGGAAGTTGTAGTCACTGAAATTGTGAGCTGGTTATTAAGATATCACCCCGCCCGGCTTGGCGAGCTGGTTCACAGTGAAGTCTTAGTTTATCTTGTTTCACTTGAATTAGTCCAGTCACATGAACCTAATTAACATATTACATTTCTAATGACTAATAATTAAAAAAATTAATCTAGCTTTCCCCATCCTTATATTTGACAATTTTATTAATTAAGACTTGAGGACAGCCGTATCAACCCTTTATTCAACAAAAAAAAAAAAACGAAAGTTTGCTGCTTGTGTTGTGTGGGCATTGAAGCATGCTCGGATCTGTTGGTACTGAGTGAAGAGGAAAATTTACTGAGACTCATTATATCGACATGAAATATAATCCAATCTGACAATCATATTCATTAACTCTACAACAATTAATATTCGATCATATTTCATGTGATGTCGTGCATATATAGAAATAACGTACGTGTCAATGCATTAGTAACTCGGTACAAAATGTATGTAAATACTATGTATTAGATGGAGCAACATTTACTTTAATATATTGTTAACTTATACTGGAGGAAACTAAAAGCTCATTCGAACAAAAGATCTTTTCTTTTCTTTTTTCTATACTATATAGAAATCAATATGCAAGCTCCATCAATATTCCAAAGTTATTTTTCCTATGGTTCCTGCAAACATGCATTTATATGTTTCATTGCACATGCGTTCGAGAGAGCATTTTCTTCTCCTGTTCGATGTGATGTATATCATTTTCGTGGTTGATGGAGTGGTTCCTTGGATTGTTGTACATGATAGAACATGCCTATTGATCCAACTGGTTGTTTCTAATTTTTTATCCATAGGAATAATTTCGCTTCTAAAATTGATCAATGATTGACTTGTACAAGACTTTGGTTCTGCTGCTATTGCATGTAGTGTAGGATGTAGACACGTCTGTTACATAGTGATCGATCTCTTTGGGATGAACCATTTATTGAAATTGAAATTTATATCATCATTGCTTCTAAATTTTTTCAATATGGTAACAAAATATCGCTGATCGATTCTGTTCAAATTGATTAAAATACATATGAGTCCTTCAGCAGGATTGAATATCCTAGTCTCTTTAGGATCATGAGACAAAATCCAAGCTTCGACTTATTAAAATCCAATTATCTTCTCAAACCGATAAAAGGAAAATGGAATTCCAAACACCATACCATAGGCTTGACAACTTTTTAAGCATTGACAAAATTGCAGTTCACTCGGATCTCGCCTTCATTGGGTCTTGTAAGAACTTGTACATTTCCAAGCTTCACCATGGATGCTGCAAACTGGCTCTCGAAAAGAGAAGGCTGGGAACCTAATGCATCAACAAACGGACCGGTTCTCATATCTGACTTGAGCAACTGATCAGTGGATAACAACCCCAACTTCTTGTGAAGATTCGTGTAGTATTGCGTGTCAAATGTCTTCGGAGTTATGGCATCAAGAAAAACAAAGTCCGAGTCTTTTTGACATTTCTTCTTCAAGAAGTTGTTCAAGTACATAGAATTTAGTGAAGGGTCAGGCTTTCTGGTTCCATTGAAGTTTGCAAGCCTTTGCTTGAAGGCAAGGCAAGTACTTCTACCAATGGTGTGTGCTCCTGACAGAGCAACCAAATCAAGCATATTCAAGCCTTTTTCGCGAAATAGTTGGATCAATGCAGTGATATTCTCATGGCCCTGAGGGACCTTCTCATCCGCTTCTCTGGCAATCGAAATCTTCCCATCTCTACGCCCGAATGGGACTTCCCAAAACGGACCTCCGGCCATGATGGTGGCATCTCTCGTTGCAGCAGTGAGAATGTCCGCGCAAGACACAGTTTTAGGGCACTGCCTCTCAAGCTCCGCCTTGATGTCATCGATTACTTGGAAACCTCTGAGTGTATAGCTTGCAAAAGCTCTCCTCTCACTCCCCCGATGGTTAAGCAAAATTGATGCATCGCAACCCTACAATGCATATCGAGTTAAGAATTTTAATCGATAATCTAAGAACGTACATAACTTTACATTCATCTTCCCATTATAAATAAGAAATGAAAAGGATGTATAGTGTAGTGTTTCGATAACATTAACAGGACCATACATTCAAACAAGAAAGACATGATCGATAGTTCAGATTGACAATGAAAAAATAACGTCCATATAATTTGAAAAGAACATTTCCTAGACCTTTTATATTTCGATAATATAACTACACAGAATCATAAATTTCTTGGAACTCATTAATTTAGGTAATGAATGTTCAATTAATACTTGCTTACCCTCACAACACAATCATGGAAGTGTAAGCGGATGATGCTAGCAGCCAAAGTGAAATCCTTCTCGAGCCAGTCTACGACTTTTTGCTGAATGATGCCCTCTGCTTGTGGACAAGTTTTCATGTAGTGACTGAAAGACAAAAGAGCCTCAGCAGGCACCTGTGCAGTTGCTTTGACTGGTTTAGCAGCGGATGCATTAATGCTCATGAACAACTCCAGTGTGAGAACAAGGAGAGCAAATAATGTAGAAATTCCCATCTTCATGTTTAATTTCTGTAACTAAAACTAGTACAGTTTCTGGTATATGATTAATTTGCTCAACTAACCTTTGCGTTTATATATAGCTCCAGAAAGGAGATGATCTGTTGCATGTGGGGTTTCAAAATACGTGAGAAGCACTTTCAACACAAATAGTGAACATGCCAACATGTAGCTTTGCTAGTCTCTTTTCAGAGGCTGATACTATTCTTAATTCATGGTGCATATCTGAGTCCACCCCCCCAAAATTTTAGATTAAGGTCCTACTGGGGAAGAATCCACCATGAGTGACCTCTGGCACAACACAAGCAACACCCTGGACCAAATTAAATAAGTGTTTATCAGAGCCTTCAACATATTGTTTCCATTTTCTTTGTAACACCAACATCTAATAATATTTGAAGTTTCTCATATTCCATTGCAAAATTAATAGCTAATCTGATTACTATTGCTTAATTGCTGAAGCGTGTTGAAAAAGTCAATCAATGATAAGTCCAAGACACATTCTCTAAAATTTGTTTTACAATGGGAAAGAAATATCATAGCAAGTTCACCCGTTGGACTAAGGCCACATTTGGTTCGTGGAAAGGAAACTTGTTCATTTCCTGCATTTGGGATGCAAAAGGAACAGGAAATGAAATCGTTTCCTGACGGAAGGGAAAATAAGGGGGAAAGTGGTTCCTTCCAAATCTCAAGGGAATCACTTTCCTCCCTTCTTTCCTTGCATTTATTACTCACAACATATTATTTTATTACATTATTTACAAACTTTTTAACAACTTTCCTGATAACTTTACTTTCATTACCAAACATCGGAATGGAAAGTTGTTAGAAAATTTCATTTCCCTTCCCATGAGAAAGACAAAGGAATTACTTTAATTTTCATGAACCAAATGAGGCCTAATGGATGTCTGAATCAGAATATTGTTCACTGATAATTTATGATTGTTTCCAGCCGTTGGACTAGGTCATTAGGGCAAGACATTGTTCATTCAATATTTTATTAATTTATTTATTGTGAATGAGAAATATTTAATGCAAATAAATAGTATTAATGAACATTAACTTGATAAAACCTATCAACAAATTCATTAAATATTTTAGGTGAACAAAAAAAGGTACCAGATTTTTTTTTCTTTTTTAGCAAGACAAATATAGTTTAGAATTGTAATTCATAAAAATAAAATGCAGATGAAATTCATTTTTTTTTCATTGGATCATAAAAAAGTTTACAAAAATAAAATCAAATAGTTGGTATCATACATGAAAATAACTTCAACCAAAATAAAAAAAATGCATTAAAATAACTAAAGTGAGGTGCTGTCTTTGTGCCCATTCAATGGCCCACACATCGCATCAATTTTGAATAACCCAACGGCAACTAAACACGTGTTGTTGTAGTAAACAAGGCCTTCACGCGTCCATTTCTTGCTGACGTCACTGACACTTGTTTCTTGGGCCACGTTGGTGCTGGTCGCGACCTGGGCGGGTGGAAACTGGAATTTCTATTTTTCAGTGACCTGGGTCACTTGATGGCAAAATGTCACCGGTGGCGTTGCTCTCATGTGAGAAGTTCAATGAACTTAGTTCATCAATTATTAGGCACGAGGAATTTTATCATAAACTGTTTTACAACACACAGACTCCAAGTTTTTTTTCTCTATGGATCAGCTGGAAAAACAAGATTCATTGATGAAGAAACATAGAGTATACAATAACCGGGATATGGTAGAAGCTCTCCAATAGAGGTTCTTGAACTTCTGGCGAAGTAGCTGGACTAACGCCCAAGATCATTTCGCCCCAGGCAATCAGAGATACCTCATCCCCAATTTCGGAATTTTGTGGATCAAATACAATTGTCACAAGTTTTGGGGCAAAGGGGAGCTGAATTGACCACGACCAACAACAATTTACAACAATTGATTCGAACTGGAAAAAAATAGGCCTTCCAAAATACAAGACAAGCAGCACACATTCACAACAGACAAATAATCACAAAAGAAAATCACATTCTACCCAAATCACACCAAAAAAAAAAAAGGACACAGATTTTAATTCATATTGCTTGAAAGGATGGGATAGTGTAATTCTTCTTAAGCTTTGCAGCACACAAAACGACCAAGTCCTTTAGAAACGTGCTCTTCATCCCCCGAGATTTCAACTTCTTTGTGTTTAGGCTTTTTCTTCAAGTCCTCCTTTGGCACCGTAATGACTAACACCCCATCACGCATTGAAGCCTTAATCTCATCAACCTTGGCATTCTCAGGCAACCGGAAACGCTTCGAGAAGCTGCCACTTGATCTCTCCCTGCAGTGCCACGTCTCCTTAATCTTCTGATCCCCTTCGGGAGGCTCTTCATCCTTTCTCTCTGCACTAACATGAAGCACTCTGTCTTCATGCAGTTCAAGCTTCACGTCCTCTTTTGTAAGGCCAGGAAGATCAATTTCGAAAACGTGGGAGTTCGAGGTCTCCTTCCAGTCCATTTGAGTATCGTCCAAATCTGAGTTGAAAACTCTGAAAGGATCCAAGAGAGATTGCAAGAGGGACATTGTTGTTAATTTTCTGCCTTTCTGGGACTCTGTTATTTTTGCTTTTTGGTATAGGGTTTGAGAAACTGAGCTTCTTCTTAGGTTTTGTTTAATTGGATTGTTTTGGTCTTGATCAGTTTGCTGGTGAATGGGTACGTATATTTATATTGGAGGGCAAGAGGGGGCAGTGGTTTCTTGAAAGTTCTGGATTTGGATAGAGTTTGATCGATTCTTTATTGGGTCCATTTCATTGTACTGTATCGTGCCATTATGACTTTTGAGTCTTTAAGATAAGAAACATTGGTGGAAGAGGGTGTTGGAGAACTTTCTGGTAGGAGCTTGAAAGGTCTTGGAAGTCTTCGTTTCTGACTTGAAATGTGACAAGGGTGTTTTGTGATTTCTCTCTATTGAGTATTTTATTATAAGGTATTAATGATTAGATGATTAAAATTTTCATGTCTTAAAAAATAACTAATTTATCTAGCTGTTGATTTAAAAGTATTCAATAAATTCTTATTATAAGATACTTATTGAAGTGTATCTCATGTACATATATAAAGAACAAAATCATATGAGGGAATGACTTTTTCTCTTCAGTTTTTTCTTCTTCTACTCTCGCTTGAGAGTTGAGAGACTTGGGTCGGCAGCTGCAGGGAGCTTCTTTTTATCTCCGATCAGGTCTACAAGTACGGCTGGGGCAGGGAAATTCCTCTCACCTGATCGTAATCGGGGAAACGCTGATGGGGTTACCGATGGTATGGACTTTCGGCGTGACTTCCTTCAATTGATTTTGTTTAGCCTTGTCAGAGGTAGACTTCCTTAGGCTCATGAAATGTACCGTGTGTCCGATGTGCCTACAGATGTTTAGATTTTGGGCCATGGGGCCTGGCTCCATTTTTACGTCTGGTTATTGAGGCTAATTAATAATTGGTTTTTCTAAGGCCCAAAGATCTTTTCTCTTTTCTTTTGGGTTTGCCCAAACTCCCACCATTATTATAATATCAGGTTTTGCACCCTTTTAATTTGTGGTCAAACCTAGGTTTTAACGACAAATCTGCGCAGGTGGAGCCTACGGTGTATAAGAAAAGAAACAGGACTGGAGGTTGCACTCCCTCCCCAAAGAAACTCAAGACAATCCTGGGTGGTAAGATACCCATACTGCAAGCAGATGCCCTAGGGCTGATTGAAGCTGCTAATGAGAGTGAACAAGGAATTTTGAAGAAGAAGGTTGGAAGACCTCTAGGAAGTAAGAACAAACATCCTCGCCCACAGAAGAAGATGAGTGGGACTTTGCGTCTAACTTACTCTTCGGTTGATGCTGCTCATGAGATTAGCCCTAAGAATAAGGGCAAAGGAAAGCCCTAAGCTTCCTGTGTTCGGTACCTAGCATTTGATTCTAGTCTATTTCTATTTAGGTTTAGTTTCTCTGATTGTACACCAATTGAGGTCCTTGGCAATTAAAGTTACTCTAGACAGGGTCTAGATAGTTGTTGGATTTGTCTCCTTATGGCTAGGTTAATTCTCTGTGCTCCAGTTTGTTCTCAATGGGGTTTACCTGTTATGTGCTTAACAGCTTAGACCAACTAGTATTACTTGGTGTAAGACAACATCTAATGTACGTGTCTTCTGGTCATGGATAAGTAATGAAATTATTTACTTCTAAAAAAAAAAAAGGACAAATTTGAAGATTAAGCCTGTCCAAATATAGTTTCTTCTTACGACTTTGCTTCTTTTTTAATTTTTTGTTTTCTTTAATATTCTTAAACCTATTACAGTGTCTTTCTTTGTGAATTGTGATCCCTAGTGTTTCATCATTACACTAGTGCAATTAATATTACACTAACCAATGTACGAGTTTCGATTTTCTTTATACAATCATGGAAGTGAAAAATACAGAGCAATTAATATTACATTAACTAATGTTCGAGTCTCGATCTTCTTTATACAATCATGGAAATGAAAAACGCAGAGCATGGCCGGTCGGAGCCATAGTCTACCCGGTTTATCAACATGTTGAAAGAATCGAATGACATAATAGCACATTTAGTGCCCCAAGCTAAGGAATGCAAAAACATAAACAAGGACTTAGAAGGGTAAATGTTCCCAAGTGTCATACTCTCATACTGTTTGGACCCAAAATGAACATTTTGACCTGACAAGGCATGTGTTGGAGAAATTGAGCCAATGTCAGTGGCTCAAGCTATATATTGTCGACAAGTTCGAAATATATTATTTAGAGGCTAAATAAAGCCTACTATGGAGAATTATGCGAGCTGTAAGAAAAGGAAATGATGGAAGCATGGAAATGAAAAGTCAACTTTAGCACGTTTTCTCACTTCGGCTAGGAGAAACCGAGCTAAACAAGGAAAGAGGGGCGGAAGACTAACCAAATGAAATCGAAATGAGCTGAAACTTTCCAGATTAATACTAGACATCCCAAGAATCATTTCTTATGAAGAGTGCCAGAGTTAAATTTAAGTGGAAAGCCTTCAAACAATCAGCCCAATTTTCTACAGAAGCAAAACTGGAAAACTGGACCTGTAAGAGGTCCAGCAGCATTTTCGGCCCAACCACATGGAATAAAAATCTGAAAATTTGTCAGGATGATCTACACTCATAGTGGAACATTTCATATGAAGAAGTCGAAGGCATATAATGAAGTCTTGTTGGAGAAATAATTGAAGGAATAAAGGGGCAGAAACTGACCTAAAAACAGCTCAATATTCACATGTTCATGTTTCCTACCCACATGAAGAAAGCTAGATGCTTTTCTCTTTTTCCTTGGATATATTTTTCTTCTACAATCTCTTTAATAGATCATCACCACTTCCATGTTGCTGCACCTTCATGCTTTGCTTTCATTTCATCTTTTCTCTATCTTTTCCATATTTTACAAGTGAACTTAGATCTACTTTCATTATTTTTCTTCCACTCATCATTTCACTCTTCTTTTTCTTCCCTATATAAACACCTTCTCCTCTCATTCCAAAACACACATTCACTCATCAAAACATCTCTAAGATGATCTAAGTTCTCTCTAGAGCAACCTCTCTAAGAGCAACTCCTCTCCTTTTCTTTCTCTTAGCGGTGATCACACTCCTAGTCCTAGTCTTCTCAGAAGCCGACTTTCAGTGCCACCAAACCCTCTGTCAACGTACTTCGGTCCTAGTCTCCTCGGGAGCCGACGGTAGTGCCGCGACCACAACGGTTACAGAATCAGCCAAGCAAGGGTAACGCCCTAGCAACCCAGCCAAGCTAAAGTCACGCTTTAGCAATTTCTCCTCACTTCCCGGTGGTTCTCGCTCTGCTCGATCTACAACATCGAGTATCGATTGTGATTTTCAAGAAGCTCAGCAAAAGTCCTCGCCACGAGGCACAAAGAATCTCATGACGAGGTTGGTGCTCTCCTCGTCCACAATCGCTTGAAAGAAGTCAGGTCAAGGGACACCCCCGACGACCGCACCCGAACGGTGCTGGCACGCCCGCGCAGAAAAGAGACTGTTGACCAGCTGCAACAAAACTGGAGCCAAACATTTTGGCACGCCCAGTGGGACAAGGTTAGAATATTTTTTTTCTTGAAGACATTCAACCACCGGGCTTCAAAACAAACATTTTGGCACGCCCAGTGGGACTACATCAGAAGCTTTTCTCTTAAAGCACATTCAACCACCGGGCTTCAAAACTGGAGCCAAACATTTTGGCACACCCAGTGGGACAAGGTTAGAGTCTTTCCTCTTGAAGCACATTCAACCACCGGGCTTCAAAACAAACATTTTGGCACACCCGGTGGGACAAGGTTAGAATTTTTTTCTTGAAGACATTCAACCACCGGGCTACAAAATTCAAAACAAACATTTTGGCACACCCGGTGGGACAAGGTTAGAGTCTTTCCTCTTGAAGCACATTCAACCACCGGGCTTCAAAACAAACATTTTGGCACGCCCAGTGGGACTACACCAGAGTCTTTTTGTGTTCACCATCATTGGGATGCCAGAGGAAAATCTTTATCAAAAGAAATTCCTGAAGTCATGCCTGTTTTTCTTAAGAAGAAGAAGTGCAAATTCCTAAACTTCTCAAAGCGCAAAGCCTCCAGTTACAAGCCGCGTAAAACTGATGGTGACGCTGCTGTAGATGACGAGGCGAAGATAGAAGACTATGTGCCCATTCCCATTCCAGAGAATGCGAGCATAGAAGAGCGGCTTGATATCCTTCAAAAGAATTCCACCGCATACCATGAGAATCTGAGAAAGGCTCTTGCGGAGGACCGTCGACGGCTCGATGAGTTCATGATTTCGTTCGAGAGGCTCGAGTTGGGGGCACAACAAGCAAAAGGCGAATTGGAACGTCAAGAACCTACTCGCGAAGAGGTCGTTTTTGAGACTAACTTGCCTATAAGTGGCAATCAACCTAAGGGTCTCACTGGTGAGTCACAACCTTACACAGAGGTTGTGCATGGAGAAGACGGTCCACAAGAATGTTCTTCTGACAATACAATTGTCTCGGAACAATTAGCTGATTTCTCTACTGATCAAGCCAAATACGTGGCTACTGATCAAATGCATGGGGGGCAAGATATGGCCCATGATCATCCTTTTGATCAACAGAAGCAAGTTCATGATCAATTTAATTGTGACTCTGCGGCTGGACGTGATCATGATCATGATCATGCAGAGGACCAATTAAGGCATGGCCAACTTAATTATAAATTAAGTTGTTATCTTGAGAAGCCAATTTGTGGCTTTATTAATAAAGTCAACTTGAAGTTCTTCAAGTATGCTTCAAGGCCAGGCGGTGGCTTTGATATATGTGGAGGGCACATCTACAACCCACGTTGTAAAAATGTCCAGAATAATTATTCTAGTGGCCAAGTTGTCCTTCACGACTGTAAATTTGAGTATCATCAATACAAGTTAATTCTTATTTACAATTATCCAGCAAGTGAAGCTCTTGATGTGGAGAATTCAGACCAGCAAGTGGTCGTCTATAATGGCCAATCTGTGGCTAATCCTAAAGACACCATGTTCTATGACATGGTAGTTGGCGACAAAGCCGATCTTGGGACACCGTCATCTCCCAAATTACAATTGAAGATCATGCCTCGTCAACCAACAAAGATACTTGGGGGGCAAGAATACCCCTCTCACGAGCCAAATTCTTCCAAATTCTTCAACGAGAAGTATCTTTGTTCTTTTCCTACAAGCTCTCACAGGAGGGATTTTTACCCTACAAATTTTGATACATCGGAGCTTGGAATGAAGCATAGATGGCCTCCCCCGTGGCCTTCTGGAGGTTAGCCAAATATAGTGCTGCTAACTTCTTTCTTTGTTTTTAAATTTCCTGTCAATTTTCAGTTTTCATTTTTATTTTCGTCATTTGTGAATCATAACAGAATAGGTGAAGTCTCTTTTGTTACTATTGGCCTAAACTCCTTATTGGTGCCTAGTTCAGGTCCCTTAAGGTTAAGGGAGGCTTTTATTAACACTTGTTGAACTGTCTTCACACTTATGACCTTTCTCATCTTAGTAAGTATAGCCTATGTGAAATGGTGTCTAGAAAGGGGACAACGTTCATGACAGGTTCTTGAATCCAGAAGTGCGTGCAAATGGGCCTAAACCACTATGTGGGAGTAGCTCATGCCAAAATGGATTCTGCCTCTCTTGTTCGCCCTCCCCCATCTGGCCATTTCAGTAAGGTTGCCCAAAGGATTTGAAAGAAAATTTGTGTCTAGACGACTATACTTGGGCCGCATGTCTAAACCTTGATTCACAATGTCTTATAAAAAAAATAAAAAAAAAAAATACAAAAATACAAAAAGAGTTTCAAATTTGTGCGTCGCGGAGGATGCAAAAAATTGTGTTCTTGCCTAATAGTGGCTGGAACTTGCTAATATACTTAAGAGGCCATTGGTATTGGTCTGGGCACATATACAAGAGGCATTTAATATGCCTAGTATGGTATTAGCAGTGGAGGAGGTCAAATCAATATTTTTGCCAATAATTGTGGCGAAAGCTGGGTTACGAATTGTTGGCAGCGAAGTGGTTTTAATTACATGGCCTCGCAAAGGATGGTTCGCGAAGGAAGACTGGCGATTAATATATGTATGCTCATTATATATAATTAAGAGGGAGAGAGTCCACTGTTCAAGTAATTTTAGTCAAGCCAATACAAGTGGCTTTGGAGCAACGACATTATAAGAGCAGTGTTGATTCAAGACCTCTTCAGTCAAGACGAAGACCCTTTGACTTCGAGGTCTGGGGGGCAATGTTTGGACCCAAAATGAACATTTTGACCTGACAAGGCATGTGTTGGAGAAATTGAGCCAATGTCAGTGGCTCAAGCTATATATTGTCGACAAGTTCGAAATATATTATTTAGAGGCTAAATAAAGCCTACTATGGAGAATTATGCGAGCTGTAAGAAAAGGAAATGATGGAAGCATGGAAATGAAAAGTCAACTTTAGCACGTTTTCTCACTTCGGCTAGGAGAAACCGAGCTAAACAAGGAAAGAGGGGCGGAAGACTAACCAAATGAAATCGAAATGAGCTGAAACTTTCCAGATTAATACTAGACATCCCAAGAATCATTTCTTATGAAGAGTGCCAGAGTTAAATTTAAGTGGAAAGCCTTCAAACAATCAGCCCAATTTTCTACAGAAGCAAAACTGGAAAACTGGACCTGTAAGAGGTCCAGCAGCATTTTCGGCCCAACCACATGGAATAAAAATCTGAAAATTTGTCAGGATGATCTACACTCATAGTGGAACATTTCATATGAAGAAGTCGAAGGCATATAATGAAGTCTTGTTGGAGAAATAATTGAAGGAATAAAGGGGCAGAAACTGACCTAAAAACAGCTCAATATTCACATGTTCATGTTTCCTACCCACATGAAGAAAGCTAGATGCTTTTCTCTTTTTCCTTGGATATATTTTTCTTCTACAATCTCTTTAATAGATCATCACCACTTCCATGTTGCTGCACCTTCATGCTTTGCTTTCATTTCATCTTTTCTCTATCTTTTCCATATTTTACAAGTGAACTTAGATCTACTTTCATTATTTTTCTTCCACTCATCATTTCACTCTTCTTTTTCTTCCCTATATAAACACCTTCTCCTCTCATTCCAAAACACACATTCACTCATCAAAACATCTCTAAGATGATCTAAGTTCTCTCTAGAGCAACCTCTCTAAGAGCAACTCCTCTCCTTTTCTTTCTCTTAGCGGTGATCACACTCCTAGTCCTAGTCTTCTCAGAAGCCGACTTTCAGTGCCACCAAACCCTCTGTCAACGTACTTCGGTCCTAGTCTCCTCGGGAGCCGACGGTAGTGCCGCGACCACAACGGTTACAGAATCAGCCAAGCAAGGGTAACGCCCTAGCAACCCAGCCAAGCTAAAGTCACGCTTTAGCAATTTCTCCTCACTTCCCGGTGGTTCTCGCTCTGCTCGATCTACAACATCGAGTATCGATTGTGATTTTCAAGAAGCTCAGCAAAAGTCCTCGCCACGAGGCACAAAGAATCCCATGACGAGGTTGGTGCTCTCCTCGTCCACAATCGCTTGAAAGAAGTCAGGTCAAGGGACACCCCCGACGACCGCACCCGAACGGTGCTGGCACGCCCGCGCAGAAAAGAGACTGTTGACCAGCTGCAACAAAACTGGAGCCAAACACATACCTTAATTTTCTACATTAAAAAAGAAGAAAAATAACAAAAGAAAAGAAAAGAAACACACGAGAGACAGGTTTGCTAATCTTTTGTACTGGTACATCATCACCATTCAATAATGGTGATTCAGCAAAAACAAGAAAACACATGTGTGGAGTTTACGTACAGAGGTACAGAATAATGGAATTGTACTTCTCCTTCCTTTCGATTATTTCCTTGGATCATGAATTCATGATAGATATTTATCATGCAATAGCAAAAATACAACGAGGAGGTGATTATAGATATGCTTCCTAGGGGTTCGCATGGCCATATGTCCACTACTTGCCCTGCGCTGGTCTTCACTGCAAACACCAAATAATATTCCCCACCATTTTTGTCCGTACAATAATGCTCTGCCTCTGCTGCAAGTTTAATTAGGCTGTGAATGAGTTTTCTCTTTTCTTAAACGATTCTTATATCTGTGCCATGAAAGTGCGTGCTTCATGTTTGATTCTGCGAATGCATGCGTGTCAGAAAGTGCTTCGTATATATTCTCTGGAAATGGATGATAGCTGAGCTAGAAGCTATGTGCTTGAAGCTTCGTATATACAGAACAGTTGGGTCGATGAATAGAATAAATAAAAAGTCATACAGTACAGTAGACATCCTGAAACACATTTTAAGTTTAGCACACACATGAGGATGAGCTTCATAATTAAATTCTTTTTCCTTAATTCGTGCACAAAATAGGCAGTTTGTTTTTGTTCTGACTTAATAATATGTATGATGTACCGTTTGTTCTATTAAAGTTCCTTCAAGACATGCCAAGTTTGACATAAATTATATAAGATTCATACAAGACGCAATTAAGAGAGTGACTAGGTTAATCAACACCCATTTATTCCTCTTTCAAAATAATTAGTCTTGTCTAATATCAGTTTATTCTCAGGGTAAAATACAACAGTTTGCAAGCATTTTATTTTAGTTTTTGACTAAGTGAATGTCAGACACCTTATTTTCACACTTTCCGGAATAAAAAATTATATGAAATTAATTACTCAATGCATTCACTAGTCCTTTCGCAACGGTCTAACAGCTATAGATTCCACACACACCAATGGCTAGCGGCAATTGCCAAAAATCAAAACGATTATAGGAAAAAGATTTGGGTCCTTCACCCAAAGCATTAAAATTGGCTAAAATTATCTCACTTACTCCAACAACTGATTTTTATTTCCCTTACCCAATTTAAACTAAATTAACATTTTTACCCTCAACCAAAGTTAAAAACTACAATAACTGCAACTCTCTCTCTCTCCAGCACGCTGAAGCTCTCTCTCTCTCTCTCTCTCTCTCTCTCTCTCTCTCTCTCTCTCTCTCTCTCTCTCTCTCTCTCTCTCTCTCTCTCTCTCTCTCTCTCTCCATCACGTTGGAACTCTCTCTCCTCTCTCTCACGCCAAAACTCTCTCTCCTCTCTTCAGTACGTCGGACCTTTCTCTCCTCCGTCGAGATCCGGACCTCGTCGGTCCGCGACGATTGGCATATGATCATCCCATTTGACGAATTCCGGTTCACACACAAAGGCCGCCTCGAGCTCAACGTCTCCAAGATCGCCCTGTCCCAGCAACCCTGCCCGGATCCGGATCTCTCTCGAGTCGGCTTCTTTCTCTGCACCCGGGACTCATGGATCCACGTCTTCCAGCAGCTCGAGGAGGACGAGATCGGCTACGCACTCCATCATGTTCTCCGAGACCGATGCCGATCAGTACACGCTTTTCTTCGCCAACTGTCTCCAGCCACTGTTTGCAACCGGAAAGAAGGGAAAGAGGACATGGGTGCCCAGATTTTTTTTTTTTTTTTTTAAGTAATGGGACAGAAGAAATGGAAAAAAAAAGTTTTGAATGTTGATTGGGAGGCAATAGACGTTTTTAAATTGAAATAATCTCTTCGTTTTTTTCTTCAATCAAAGTTTTATTTGTTTAATTTTAGGAAGATTAGTTCTCATTCCGGCTATCGAAAGTTCTATTGGGGGGCAATAGACGTCTATTGCCCCCAAATAGACATATGTTGGGGGGCAATAGATATCTATTGGGGCAATAAACCTTTCTGGCGACTTCTTTGGGGACCTCAGGCGAGGTTTTCAAAAAAGTCTTGTAGGCGGCGATCGGCGGCCAATGAAAGGATCCTGGCGGCCTGTGGCCTGAATCCGACGAAGTTGACTGGAATCCGGCAACCGGTGACCAGAATCCCGTGGCCAGTGACGGGGCTCTAGCAAAGTCTCCTATGGTTTCTCTCTCTTCCATTCTTTCTCTCTCTCTCTCTAAGTAACAAATGGGTAAGGGTAAAATAGTCTCAAAAATAAACAAAAAAAAAATTAATGGGGCATTAGGGAAAACGAACTTAGAGTGTTTTGGGTAAGGGGAAATTAAAAAAACTTAATAGGGTAAGTGAGAAAAAAAAATCCCTAGAAATTGGGTAAATGGACAAAAACCCAAAAGATTTCAAGGATTAATTTATAATTACTATGCAATTTTATTTTATTTTTTGAAGGGATTTGGAACCTAGCCAAGCTGGGAGGTTCATCCCCACGCCTGACTTATTTCATTAAAAGTAAAATCATACATAGAGGGGGACATAGGGGCTTGACCTCGAGTAGAGTTACAAGAGGTACTTCCTGAATAATAACTAGAGTCTTTTCTAACCATACATCATTAAGATAATTTAAACTAGCAAGGGGAGCTAATCTATCAGCTGCATCATTTACTTCACGGAAGACATGACAAATCTAAATTAAGTGAAAAGATGTCAAATATGACTCACAACTATGCAAATTTCGTTCCAATCCAAACTTGTAGACCTGCTCAAACTTCAATTTTGTGTTCAACTATTTCATCTTCCAAGTCTCTCCAAAACCAATAGTATATATCCACTAGAACTTCACATGGGAAAAAGAATGACCAAGAAAATCGAAACCCTAGAATACTGAACTCAGAACCAATAATAGAAACGTACAAATTAATCAAACTGAATGATTCTGATTCAGAAGGGAAGGCTCTAAGAAATGACTTAGAAAAAGGAAGAATACAAAGATGAATTAAAACACCAAGTGGTTTGTAATTGTATATAATGGGGAAGTAGTCAGTTGCATGATTTTGCCTCGCTTTGTCTCAAGAAGAAAACTAATTATTGCTTAGATGTCGGTTTTTTTCACATGGGATGTCTCTCTTCTCTGTTATTCTCATCGCTCTGATCGCATGTCTATAGGGGTTTGGTCAGAACTTGTTAGTATTTCCTCTTGTAGCTCATCAACTCAATCATGATCATCAAGCTACGTGGAAAATTCGTGTGGTGGGCGGTGAGTAAGAATCATCTATATACATACAATAGATGGAAACATTAGAGAATGGAATGGTCCACACCAACCCCAAACACAAATTAGAATGTAAATTGATAGGTTTGGAAAAGTTGAGTTGTTGCTAAGTTAAGGATAAGGAATAGGGGGTTGTATAGCATCCCATGTAGTTAGGTGTCATCTTTCTCCATGTGACATGCTTTTGTGTGCCCTAGACCACTGAATTGTTTAATATGATTTTGATGAATTAATGGTCTGTAGATAGTGAATTAGTCAATTAGACAATTTTTATGACTCAGAAACTTAAATTTCTAAGGAATTGGCCACTCTATTTATTGTGGAAATTACATAAATATTTTAAGATATAATTAATAGAGAGAGTTTAAACTTTAAATAATTTAAAAAAAAAAAAAAAAAAAAAAAAAAAAAAGCTTTGATGATTGATATCATATTAAACATATCGAATAGTATAGATTACATTTGACAATAGGTGTGGAACTCTCACACCTGGGTTCGAATCTCACCGACGCTGATTGGAGTTAAACCCCAATCTATTCTTGGTGGTCAGGGGAGAGGAAGCGCTTTAACATGATCACCCGACACAGATTAGTCTTTGGGGCTAGGAAGCCTTTGAGAAAATGTGTGATCTTGATTTCAAAAAAAAAAAAAACTGTACTAGGCCAATAACAAGTGCTTCTGCAGCAGTTCTAAGTTCAATTCATGAATCCCGACTTTTGGGATGACTAGCTACCATAAACACAGTTTTTTTTTTTTTTTTTCCTTTGGCCAATGACTAGCTACTGGAAGCAAGGTTTCTAATGCTCTGAGGCCCTATGTGACTTTCTGAATGTCTGAGAAGCTAGCTAGCTAGCAGAGTTTTGTAAAGGGTCCACTTACAATGCATGAATCTCCAAGTCTTTGAGTAGATGAGCATGACTCTCATTTTCTGATGACTTCATGCAACACTATATTACTAGATGGCACAAAATTAAAGCCATCCTCTTAAGTCTCAAATATAAGGTACCAAATTTAAAGAGGCCAAGGTAGGGGACTGGGGACAGTTTAATTATCTGCACCTTTGAACGTGCATTTGATAACAACGTACGCCTACCAATGACAACATCATATCTTAAACACTACCATGATGTATATGGTTCAATAACTGTTTGAACTGGCATCACATTCAGGAAATAAATAGTATACCTAAAATGGTTGAACGATTTCATGGATGAGTTGCAAAATTGATTTTCAAGTTAATTGGGTACAGTTGGTATAACTATAAGCTATGCATTTCATCAAGTACTCTTTGATGTTTACTTTGCACTTGCCTGTAAGAACCTGTTTCAATAATAATTCCTTTCTTCCACCCCACTCTTCTGTATGGATAAAATTCCCCAATGACTAATGAGGGTTATATCTGATGTAAATTTTTTTTATATTTTTTTTAACATGCCATGATGTTCAAAAGCCCATATTCCAGGTTGTAAGATGTAACTCTCCGTAAAGCACTTCCTGCATAGAAAATATAATTACAGATAGGAGGAAAAGAAAAAGGTAAAAGAAACAAAACCGGAAGCTGTAACCCATCTTGTGGAGAACAAATACAGCCCCAGTTTATCTGGAAAGTCAGTGTGATCAGAAGCTTCGTGACATAAAGATATCAATTAATTAAGGAGTAATAAGTATTAATTAATTTCAGAAAGGTCTTGTATGGCCTTCTAATATCTTTTTATTGATCAGTTCAACAACTGAATCCTAACCAAAGTTCAACCTCAAAAGCCCCATTGTTTGTGCTTAACCTCAAAAGGGGCCATTAGGTATTTGACTATAAAACATGCAATCCATAGCTCCTGCATTACCCAAAGAAATTGAGTGTATGAGAGATTCCCTCCAGCTAAAAAGAGGGTATCAATAATTGGTCTTTTACTTGCCTTGTAACCTTCCTTATCCACCACTCTAGCTTTAAGTGTGGAATATCAGAACTTCAGAAGCATATATCCAAATATCGTCTGTAAAGTGTGAAGAGGGGGAAGTCCCGAGTGAAAAACATGGTGGCTTTCAACACAATATCCCATATAATCCCACCCAACAAATCACCATTTTAATCTCCCATTGATTCTCTCTCTCTCTCTCCCTCCATTCAATAAGAACACTAATTAACAATTATAATACTAACAATAATTAATAGCAAACAATCCCAAATGGCCAAGTAAGTGAGGCAGGCCCCAACCTCCCCATGTTCCACAACTTCCCCTTTACCTGTCCTCACTTTCCCTCCTTTTATAAAAACCCCATTCCCTCTCTTTCCCTCTCCTTCACTCCCACATCATCTCCTTCATTCTCTCTTTGAGGCATTGCTTCCTTTTACCAAGTCTTCTTCCTTTGATACATTAACTCGACAGAAAACACATACATCCGACATTATGTGCAGCTCTAAGGCCAAGGTGACCATGGGGATTGAAATCACACCCCTTGTTTCTAGAATCAACGGCAGACCAGTGCTTCAGCCTACCTGCAATCGAGTTCCTAGCCTAGACCGGCGCAATTCCCTTAAGAAACTGTCAACAGCACCACCACCTCTACCATTATCAACTTCTTCTTCTACCAGCACTAGTCCTAGAATTAGTACCAAGGCTTCATTGACAACACCACCAATTTCTCCAAAGTCAAAATCTCCGAGGCCACCTGCGATAAAGAGATCAGGCAATGACCCTAATGGCTTGAACTCCAGTTCTGAGAAAGTTGTGACACCAGGAGGTACCACAAGAGCTAAGGTTTTGGAGAGGAAGAAGTCAAAGAGTTTTAAGCTTGGTGTTGGTGCTGATAATGCTCATGATCATGGTAGACTCTCTTCTGCTTCGATTGAGGCTTCGTTGAGCTACTCCTCTTCTCTGATCACCGAGGCACCAGGAACCATTGCAGCTGGGAGGAGGGAGCAGATGGCTCTTCAACATGCACAGAGAAAGATGAGGATTGCTCATTATGGAAGATCAAAGTCTGCAAATTTTGAAAGGGTTGCTCCAGTTGATACTATGGAAGCCAAAGCTGGTGAAGAAGATCACAAAAGATGCAGCTTCATCACGGCTAATTCAGGTATGGAAATATATCCAACATATATGCTCCTTTTAATATTGAGATTTGTTGTGTAATTTTGCCTTTTGGATGTGAAATGAGAAATGGTCACTAATTGCTTCATTCTTTTTTTATGATCAGATCCCATATATGTTGCTTACCATGATCAAGAATGGGGAGTTCCTGTTCATGATGACAAGTAAGTCCAATTAGCCTCTCCATGATATTGAGAAAATTCTTACATACAACCGCTGTATACAATATAAAACTGAATAACATCTTATTCATAAGTTTTACTAATTTTGTTAAAAAAAATTTAAACTGCAGGATGTTATTTGAACTGCTTGTTCTAAGTGGAGCTCAAGTTGGATCAGATTGGACTTCCATTTTAAAGAAACGCCAAGATTTCAGGGATGCATTTTCTGGGTTTGATGCTGAAGCTGTGGCCAGTCTCACTGACAAGCAAATGATTTCGATTTGTTCAGAATATGGCATTGATATAAGCAGAGTTAGAGGAGTAGTAGACAACTCTAACAGAATTCTTGAGGTAATACCAAGCATCAAATTCTGCAATTTTTTGTTTGTCTTCTAACTCAATCAGTCTTTTCCATCTATTTTGTCCCCTTTTTTTAAGGAACCATCTTTTTTCTGATCATGGCTTCTTTCTATTGGACTTGCTACTCAAAAGAACCACTTTAGTTTAAGAAAACCCTTTAAAGTAATGCAAGATTAAGCCAGACTAGACTGTATTGACTTGACCATCATTAAAAGCTTAATCTATTATTAATCTATTATGATTCCTTCCTTGTTATTTAGTGAAAAGCTTTTCCACATGATGAACTCCACCTGTTCTGCATAATGTCTACAATATATATAGTAGCATTTTAGATTATACTAATGCCTGCCTTTTTCTACTAATTAAATTGCAGGTAAAGAAGGAATTTGGGTCATTTCACAAATACATATGGGGGTTTGTGAATCACAAGCCAATTTCCCCTCAATACAAGCAAGGCTACAAAATCCCAGTGAAGACATCAAAATCAGAGAGCATAAGCAAAGACATGGTTAGGAGGGGGTTTAGGTTTGTTGGTCCAACAGTTGTTCATTCCTTCATGCAAGCCTCAGGCCTCACAAATGACCATTTGACCACCTGCCACAGGCACCTTCAGTGCACCTTACTAGCAGCCCATCCTACCACATTGGAACAAGCTCTATAGGATTATTGACCCCAGAAGAGAAAAAATTCATGGACAAGTTAATCGTCCAAAAAAAAAAAAAAATCTGTTCAAAGCATGATTTTAATATGGTAGAGAGTGCATAGTTTGCTAACTAGTTTTGCTGTTTGTGTGTATAATATTAGATTAGAGGACAGGGTTGTGACTAAGTTAGTGATGTGCTGTGAGATTTTTAATTGGTTTGAAATAGATAGTTGGGATTGATAATTGGAAAGCAAGAAATCAAAAGGTTTGGGGTGGAGTGGAGCTCAAAGGAGACAGACATCATGTGCAAATGAATTGAATTTGGGAGGCAGGGCATGTGTGGATGTGTCAGTTTGCTTTGTATTCCATGTGACCCATCATCAAGCTTTGCATTATATGAAGACCCTTTAACAGGCTGTGTAGGATTGTGGAAGAGGTATTGTAGGACCAAAACCATCATCATTCTTCTTCCCTTGGCCACCCTTAGTTTCTTCTTTAATTGTTTTTTGTTAGTTTGCTTTGGGGGAATATTTATACCCCATTGTACCTTGGATTTGGATGTGGGATTAATTGAGTGCTGTTTGGTTCACTTGGCATGTGCTTCCCTGCTGTTTGGCTAACCAATACATACCTAATTGACCAAAAAAACCAATACATACCGACCTTTTGTAATGCTTAACCAACTAAGATGGGCATCTTCTCCATGTGACTACTTTCTTTCTCTCCCATCTCACACATGTCAACTCCATAAATAAATGCTTCAAGTGATTTAATTTGATGTACAAAGGGTTTTAAAGGGCAATAATTGAGAGGAGGATAGAACTTGTACAGGGCCTCCGGCCTCACATGAGATTGTTGTTACAAAAGACTAATGGGATGGGGATTAGTTATGTCCCACAATTCTCTCCATAAGGAGTTGTTTAGAATGTGCTTAATGTTCATTACTTTACCAAAGTCCCTCTACAATGAAACTTCATTATGAAATATGGATGGGAAGTCTGGAAGTCGATGAGAGGTAAATGGAAGCAATAAATTGAGGAGAAGGATGGTAATTGCAAGCAGCTTAGGCTTCTGGTGTGTGGTGGAGTTCGGCAATCTTTTGTATAGTACTATTGTGTTGGTCATTCAATATCAGTGCACAATTAGCAGAATTGAGGAATTTTGAACATTGTTCATTGCTGTTTGATACTTTGATTCATGAGCTTGTTTAACTGGTATATATTAGTATGGTGTTTGATCCGACTACAAAAACCTCGGGCCCTAATTTCTTAGGGTTGTTTGGTGGGCTTGCAGTTTGGGCCCTCATGTTGGGCTTAATTTGGTATATTACTTTTAGGACTAAATATTAGTTATTCCAAGGATTAAAATATGTATATCTACATATCTATCGAAATTTTAGGAAATGAAGATATCGGAAATATCGGAGATATCCGGAAAAATATATCTTTTTTAAAGAGTCAATTTATTTGAATTACATATAAATACATATGAATGTCAAATTTATCTACATCTAAAAAGAGACTCTAGATTGTTGAAAAGTCGCTTGCTGGTCTACTAAAGTACAATAATTAGACTAAGACATATAACCCATATAATACGAATTGCTCCATCATGAATTTCTCTTTGCTCAAATTAGTCTTCAAGTAATTTCTCATCACAAAAGGTTTCCACTCCTCACTCGGATTTCCCTTAAAGGAATACTCCTCACCCAGATTCACTTTGAGGAGATTTCCCCTCACACATATTCGTCTTGAGAATATTTCTCCTCACACAGATTTGCATTTAGAGAACTACTTCTCACCTAGAATCGCCTTAAGGGTATTTCTCCTCACCCAGATTTGCCTTAAAGAGATCTCTCTTCACACAATTTGCATTTAGAGAATTACTTTTCACCCATAATCGCCTCACCTTGAGGTGATTTCTCCTCACCCAGATTCGCCCTGAGAGGATTTTGCTTCACCCAAAACTGCCTTCATAGATTTCATTTCTAGGTATTTTTCCCAAACAGGTTAATTTGCCTCTTTATTAGGCCATATCCTGACTAGAAACCGTTGTTAAAATTTTACACCATGATATTACCTCCATATTCCATAATGTATGTTTCTCTGTGAATAACTGAGTTTTTTTTTCTATTTTTTGTTTTTTTCTATATCATATTTTATAGATATTTCTTCATTTGATCGGGGATATATCTCATATATCTAATATATCGAGAATACTTGACAATGTCGGAGAAATTTGGCAAAAACAATAAAAGATAAGATATTTTTCCTCTATGATATATCGGTCCTTCCAAAAAAGGAGATACCGAGGGATATATCGAAAATATCGCAGATATTTCAATCCTTGACTCCTTGTATTTTGATCCCGAAAATTTTTCAGTCCCTCATTTTCTAAATTCAACACATTACTAATTATTCTCCTAATTTATCATCTAATAGGTCCACAAAATCTATTATACCCCTGATTTCCTTTTTTTTTTCTCTTTTTTGTTTTGTTTTTCTTCCTTACCCCTCTCTCTCTCTCTCTCTCTCTCTCTCTCTCCCCTCCTCCTCCTCCTCCTTCCATGGCAGCATTCATCAGCCCTAACAGTGATGGTATCTCCAACAGTGTACTTATTTCAAAATAAAATTAAAATTTAACTAATTTTAGGCTAAGTTTAATCTCCAACAGACTAGCTAAATTTAACTTTAGCTAAAAAATCTAGCTATATTTAGCTAAGCATGAGAGAGAATTTAACTAAAAGTTAAATTTAACTTGAGATTTAGGTATTATGCTAAGCATAACTAAAAAAGTAACTACTTAGAGCATCTTTAGTAATGCTAGTCATTTTTGAGTCAAATTTTAGCTAAAATAACTAAAAAGTCATTTTGGCTAGCCATTTTAGAAATACACCTGCATCAGTGCTCTCTATTATAGCTAGTTTTGAATTTATATTATTTTTTAAATGAATGTTAGATAATTTAAATGTATTTAAAAATTATATAAAATAACTTAAAAGGAATGTTATAAATTATAGAGAGCCTCATCTTGCTCTCTATATTTAGGAGCGAGATAGCTAAAAGTTATAATGGAGAGCCACTTAGGAGTCTGGTGCAGTTGTTAAAATATATAAAAAGCTAAACATGCTCTCCAAAATAGCTAAAGAGCCAAAATAGAGAGTCTGCTAAACGTGCTCTTATATTTCAATTTTAGCTATGAAGATAACTATCACTATTGGAGATGACCCCACTTATACTTCAAATTAAACCCATCTCTTAACACAGTCTCACCCGAAACTAGGTAGCGAGAGTTGAACGGATCAAGGGTTGCCTCGACTTCTAGGTCAGGTAGCACTGCAACTCTCACAATGCCAGAAAACCTAGAAGAAGTAACCAAAGATAAGTTGTAGTTAGTCAAATCAATCGACAAAGAGGTGCTAACCAATCATTTTGATCATTATTGAGCTTGATCTTGTGCTTGGTTTGATCTTGATCTTGTGCTTGTGCTTGTGCTTGTGCTTGTGCTTGGTTTGATCTTGATTCGAAGAGAATGACGTGAATTGTTGAGAATGATATATTGACGTCTGGTTCAAAACAGAGCAAGTGAGATATGGACTTCCAACGGCGGAACTATTTGGGGTCGGAGTGGGTCTGACCTCCCCATTCCCCAATGATTTTGAAAAATGCTATTATCTTATTGGTTGGCTTGTATTTTTATTAGAATTAAAATTTAGACTTAAATTTACAATTATAACCCCCTCAAATTGAATTTTTAACACTAATTATTCCTTGTAATAATAATTACCTTAATTAATAGCCTTATGCATCTTATAGAATATATATATATATATATATATATATATAAATTGAAATTTACTATAAAATTCAAATACAAACAAATATTGAATAAAAAAAAGAAAACTATTTTTTCTTCATTTTTGAAGCCATATATCAAGCATGCATTAATATACACACACACACACACATATATATATATATATATATATTAATGCATGCTAAAGAGAAGTTTTAGGTTCTGCCACTGTGGGCTTCCCTGGACAAGATGAAATCTGAGATTTGAATAAGGGAAGTTGAGGATGAGGTTGAGGTCATCGAAGGCGGAGATGATGTGGGGTTTGGGGCGGCGGAGGCAGAGCCGGATTTAAGGAGGTATGGGTGGAGGTATTCTGGCTAGTCGCCGTTTTTGAAAGCTAGGTTTTGGAAGGAGTTTGTGGGGGGTGGGGTTTTGGGAGAAAAAGAGTGAAGACTTTGGGAGGACTGGTGATTGATTACGAAGGAGGCAATATTGGGGGGAAATATCCGAAAACTTCAACTAGAGCTTGGTGGAGAGTGATTCACTAATTCTTGAGGTAGGGGCCGATGAATGTCGCTATGGAAGGGGGGAGAGAGGGGACGGGTATAATAGACATTTTGGATATATTGGATGAGAAATTAAGAGAACAATAATCTGTTGAATTTAAAAAGTGATGGACATAACTGTTCGGTCTGTTTGAAGGAGTAAACTACAAGGAGTATATATGGCTGTCAATTCTGACACGACTCGAAACCCGCACGCAATAAAGCGGGTTGAACCCACACGATTAAATAGCGGGTCGGCCGTGGGTCAACCCACCATGACCCATTTAATAAATGGGTCGACCACGGGTCAACCCGCCAACACGAAGTGAACCCAATTATGTTATAATTCTTTTTGAAATTTTGGACGTTAGGAGTATTTGATCATAAGATTAAACAATTTGAAATATTTTGCTTCATAATTATTGGATTTAATTATTTATGAATTATATATAATTATTTATGTTCTTCATCTTGTAGAGTTTTTAGTGAATTTAATCAATTTATACATTTTTTTATAGTTAAATAGGCCGCATTGTCAACCCTTAAATGAGTCATTTTGTCCAACACGACATGACCTATTTATTAAATGGATTAAGCGGGTTGGAAACGGGTAACCTATTTAATAAATAAGTTGGGTTTAGATTTAAATTTTTGACACGATTATTAAATGAGTTGGGTTTGGGTTTGTATCTTGTGACACGACAAATATCTTGACCCGACACGAAACTAACCCGACTCGACCCATTGACAGCCCTAACAAGGAGCAAGTAGTCCTTAGTTTTTAAAGTGTAGAGAGTGGCGTTGCAAGTGAATAAGTTGGTTTTTGAGTTTGAGGTTTTGATATTTTAGTTGGAAACTCAGAATCTAGCAGTTACATGTTCAGAGTTTATTGCATAGAAAATGTGTGATTATTTGGGCGGTATTTTTTTTTCTTTTCTTTTTTCTGCCGAGCCCTTGAGGGGTGGGTGATTATGTGTATCCAACACTAAATTTCTTAATTGAGTGATGCTATTCTTTTAAAATTGATAAAATTGGGACTACCACCATCCAAGTGCTCCTTCACTTAAAATACAATTCCATAACTATGAAATTCCTCGACGACTGAATATCAAATGACAAATGCTAGTAAATATTGACCTTTAATTTATCTTAGACTTTGACTAAATACATCGTAGAAAATTACTTTCAGTGTTTTCGGGAATACATTGTCCTCATTCAACTGGTAATAAGAGTATATGACACTCCTTTGTAATAGAAAATAATTCAACTTTTTGAAGATCAAAGTATGTGAGAGTACCTTGAACATATTGTAGTCTGAAAGAAGATGACTCTCAAGACTTTCAGATAAGTTCTAGAAAGGGAAGGCTTCTCCGGTTCTCCCTCTCTCTAGAATTTTCTCCCCCTCTGAGCGCCACCGTTGAGAGTCAGTGGCACCGACCGTCCTCCTATCGGCTATGCTTGCCTCTTCGGCGGTGGTGTCCGTGTTTCCCTTTCCTTCTTTTTTCTTTGCTCGAATCTGATTATGATCTGCAACCTTGAAGCTTTGGAGCCAAAAATCACAGTTCTCATCGGCTTGTCTCTCCTCTGCTATCAAATTAGCGATCTCGGGAGGCTTTCCAAGATGGATTGCTCCTGCTGCATCTCTATGCATTCTGATGCTTTTGTTAGAATAGGGGTGTACCGTGTACAGAGTTTGCCTTGATTAAAACAAAAGGTGTACAGAATAAAGTCTTCGGTGCATGCACTGACACACCCGTCATGGTGGATTTTGGCCATTGGAGTAGTCTATATTTACCTTAAGAAACTACTGACATGTCATAGAAAAGGTCTAAAAATAATGAAGGTAAATTCTTTCAATGTTCATTTGGTGTTAATATTGGGATGGATTGTGTTTTGACCCAAAATGAACATTTTGGCCTGACAAGGCACGTCTTGGAGAAATTGAGCCAATATCAGTGGCTCAAACTATATATTGTCGACAAGTTCGAAATATATTATTTAGAGGCTAAATAAAGCCTACTATGGAGAATTATGCGAGCTGTAAGTGTTTGGACCCAAAATGAACATTTTGGCCTGACAAGGCACGTCGTGGAGAAATTGAGCCAATATCAGTGGCTCAAGATATATATTGTCGACAAGCTCGAAATATATATTTAGAGGCTAAATAAAGCCTACTATGAAAGCATGGAAGCATGAAAAGTCAGCTTTAGCACATTTTCCTACTTCGGCTAGGAGAAACCGAGCTAAACAAGGAAGGAGGGGAGGCAGACTAACCAAATGAAATCGAAATGAGCTGAAACTTTCCAGATTAATACTAGACATCCCAAGGATCATTTCTTATGAAGAGTGCCAGAGTTAAATTTAAGTGGAAAGCCTTCAAACAATCAGCCCAATTTTCTACAGAAGCAAAACTGGAAAACTGGACCTGTAAGAGGTCCAGCAGCATTTTCGGCCCAACCGCATGGAATAAAAATCTGAAAATTTGTCAGGATGATCTACACTCATAGTGGAACATTTCATATGAAGAAGTCGAAGGCATATAATGAAGTCTTGTTGGAGAAATAATTGAAGGAATAAAGGGGAAGAAACTGACCTAAAAACAGCTCAATATTCACATGTTCATGTTTCCTACCCACATGAAGAAAGCTAGATGCTTTTCTCTTTTTCCTTGGATATATTTTTCTTCTACAATCTCTTTAATAGATCATCACCACTTCCATGTTGCTGCACCTTCATGCTTTGCTTTCATTTCATCTTTTCTCTATCTTTTCCATATTTTACAAGTGAACTTAGATCTACTTTCATTATTTTTCTTCCACTCATCATTTCACTCTTCTTTTTCTTCCCTATATAAACACCTTCTCCTCTCATTCTAAAACACACATTCACTCATCACAACATCTCTAAGATGATCTAAGTTCTCTCTAGAGCAAACCTCTCTAAGAGCAACTCCTCTCCTTTTCTTTCTCTTAGCGGTGATCACACTCCTAGTCCTAGTCTTCTCAGAAGCCGACTTTCAGTGCCACCAAACCCTCTGTCAAAGTGCTTCGATCCTAGTCTCCTTGGGAGCCGATTGTAGTACCACGACCAAACACCAACACACACACATACACATTCACATTCAACAACAACATCTCTAAGATGATCTAAGTTCTCTCTAGAGCAAACCTCTCTAAGAGCAACTCCTCTCCTTTTCTTTCTCTTAGCGGTGATCACACTCCTAGTCCTAGTCTTCTCAGAAGCCGACTTTCAGTGCCACCAAACCCTCTGTCAACGTACTTCGGTCCTAGTCTCCTCGGGAGCCGACGGTAGTGCCGCGACCACAACGGTTACAGAACCAGCTAAGCAAGGGTAACGCCCTAGCAACCCAGCCAAGCTAAAGTAACGCTTTAGCAAGTTCTCCTCATTTCCCGGTGGTTCTCGCTCTGCTCGATCTACAACATCGAGTATCGATTGTGATTTTCAAGAAGCTCAGCAAAAGTCCTCGCCACGAGGCACAAAGAATCCCATGACGAGGTTGGTGCTCTCCTCGTCCACAATCTCTTGAAAGAAGTCAGGTCAAGGGACACCCCCGACGACCGCACCCGAACGGTGCTGGCACGCCCGCGCAAGAAAAGAGACTGTTGACCAGCTGCAACAATTCTGGAGCCAAACAGATTGTTCACTTCCAATTTGTAGTACGGGGAAATGATACTCAATTTCCCTCTTGTTCTCCTTCACCGGTCACCACCCTCTCATATTCCTCCCAACTAATAAGCATCATGATCGTCCACAATACCTCACCAATATGAAATCTTCTCGAGGTTTTTCGGAATGTCGTGAGCATGGTCACAATGCACCAGAGGAGCGAGAGCTTAATATGTTATGAAAATCATATCATAGGTTGTCTAGAAAGACGAGGCAAAAATGTTAAGAATCAGTGTAATCATAGAAGTTCGACAGACAAGTTTAAGATCACGACAAAAAAAATCATTCTCTATGTAACTAACACTCGTTCCGTACGTTTAGGACCCTATCACTAATATTGTCTTTTCTTTGAGAGATTGAACATAGGTTGTTTGGCACACATGAATATATTACAACATATACTTGAAAGGTATACTGAACTTGATCGACGTTGTCATGCTTAAATATTCTAATTGGGCCATTTCAAAAAAAAAAAAAAAAATCTAATTGGGCAAGAACCCCAAAAATAAAAAATTAACGTTAAATTGCAAATTAAATAACCAAGATAACAATCAGCTACATTGAGCTGGTGTTATGTTCCGACGTCCCTATCCATGGTCTTGTGTTTGTTGCCATATATTATCGTCCTCGATAACCAAAGTCTCCTTGACTTTAAACGAACACACTTCCCTCGAAACTAGATCATATCACAGTTCAAAATCATTACAAACTTGAAATCTGGTACTCAATAACAACACATAACCAAATCGATATAAGTGTGATTTGGAAAAGTCTTTTGGATTAGCTCAAGTAATGAGAGAGGTAAGTTTGAGTTAAAATTAGACAAAGTTATGGTGCAATTCACTCCAATGTAACACTAAACCTATGGGAAAGGAAACAAATATATATAGTTGTAATTGAGGTAATTCAAAACAACACATGCACTAAGCATATCTGCAAAACATGAATTTATTAGATGGTTTGTTAATAACTTAATACAAAATAACCACGAATCAAGCAACACAAAAATGAGAAAAGGCACAGAGCAAGAAGAAGCAATATCTTTATTGGCTTTGATGGCGTTCTCCCTTCCTCCTCTCCAATTCCCCATTTCCTTTTGCTCTCTCTACTCTTTCTGGTTTTCCGAGGAGCAAAGACGCAACGCCATGCCAAAACTATCTGATGCAGAAGCCAAATCTTCGCCTCCTCTCTTTTTCTCTCCATGCATTCAGCATTTTATGTTCATATAGTGCTTCTATTCATACCTCCTTTATTGGTATGTATATCTCCTCTCATTTTTGAACATTTTAAAATCCAATACTGTCCTCTTTTAAACTGAAAAAATATATATAAAAAAATATATTCTTGTTGATGCTTTTATGTCGCTCTCATCGTCCTAATTCCTCTTTGTGGTTCCGTTTTACTGTCTCTCTCCTCTTCCTTTTCATCTCCATTTCTTATTCTCTTCCCTAATTCCTCTATAATCCTCTCTCCAACTCTTCTAATTTTCCATGTTTTCCAACTTTCAGTCCCCAATTTCTTAAACCTCTCCAATGGTCGTGTTGCATCAGTATTTGGTTGAACGAAAAAGTGCTTCAATTTGGTTGTATATATATGTAGACATGCATGTATGCCTGTATGGTATATGTTGCTATTTTATTCTTAATCAACCAAGTTTATACTAAATTCCTCCTATACAAGATAAGTGCGAGTTTTTACCGCTCCATCAATTTCTATCATTCCTCCATGACCAAATCTATAAATTAATTAAACTCAACCTCATTGTTTCCTCTATATTCTTCGTTCCATCAAGAAGCAACATCTAAATTGATCCAATTAAACGAACAGTTCGTCAAATGGATAATCAATAGAGAGGAAAATTAATGTTGCTAGAGAAAGGCACCGGAGTTACAGAGGTTTGAAGAATAGGAGGTTTAAATAGAAAAATAATGGACAAAATGGGAAGTTTGGTGTTAAAAATTATGGTTGGAGGTCTAAATATTATTATAGGAGGTTTGAATAGAACCACTCATGTTCATAACCCTTCTTGAAATCTTTCAGTTCAGTCAAACCATGGACAATTTCGAAAGTATAAAAAAGACACTAAAGATGAACTAAAAAACCAACCTCACTTTATTAATAGAGATTAATACTTCATATGAACAATCACACTAGTAATTGAAAATCGATTATAGAAAATTAGAAATTGAGATATTCCGGCTTTGGAATTGTCGAATGGAACTCCTAAAATTTGATTTCTTCTACTTTTTTACAGTAAAATGATTGGGAAAATGACCATTTACACAATTTTGTGGTTAATTAACCCCACTTACCCAAACACTCTAAGAGATTGCCCACTTACACAATATTTTATATATTTTTTGCCCTAATACCCAATTAAGTATTTTTTTTTATTACTTTTTATTTATTTTTAGGACAATTTTGCCCTTTCCTTCTTTGTCACTTAGAGAGAGAAGTCATCGGAGACCTTGCCGAACTCCGGTGACCAGCGCCGATCACAGACTACGGTGACGGGAATCCAGCAACTGGTGACTTAAATCCGGCCATCGGACCGGTAGCCGGAATCCCTCGTCCGATTTTATTGCCCTCTAGTAATACCCAATAATCATATTATTGCCCCTCAATAAACATATTATTGCCCCCCAATACTTTTTTTATGGCCTCCCAATAATCATATTATTGCCTCCTAATAATCATGTTATTGCCGCCAATAATCATATTATTACCCTCCAATAATCATATTATTGCCCTACCGTGAATTGCATAAACTCCCAAAACCAAAATGAATACACTACAGACACAATTAGTCAATTTCTATGTTCAATTCTACATGTTCATTTTTTTTTCCTTCCCCATTCTCGGAGCCCACAGTTTACCCAAAAAAAAAAATTGGGCACCCAGAAAATGCTCTGGACACCAGATTGGAGCAAACTTCAACCTTCCACAACCCCCCCCCCCTAGTCGAGACTTCTGCTCTACCAATCCTTCCAACTGCCACCTCCTCCTCGTCGCCGGTGACCTCTACCACAAGTCCCCATCCTCTGGTTCGATGTCGACAACACTAACAACTCCCGCCTCGCCGTCCAAGCCCGACCCGAATCCTACCTCCTCGCATATGATGACAAAGCCCGCAGACGGCAACGAAGTGGCATATGATGACGAAGCCAGCAGACATTGCCGGATTTGGTCTCCGATGAGAGAAGAAATCAGTGAGGGGGGAGGAGGGGGAGAGAGAGAGAGAGAGAGAGAGAGAGAGAGAGAGAGAGAGAGAGAGAGAGAGAGAGAGAGAGAGAGAGAGAGAGAGAGAGAGAGAGAGAGAGAGAGAGAGAGAGAGTTTGAGAGGAGTCAGAGGGTGACGGCGTTGCCGGATTCGGTCTCCGGTGAGAGAAGAAATCGGTGAGGGGGGAGGAGGGAGAGAGAATAGATCGAAGAGGGGAGGGGGAGAGAAACAGAGATGAGTGTAATTTATTAATTAAAATGAGGGCATTGCCCTCAATAGACGTTAGATTGGGTAAATGGGAGTAAAAAACTCTTAGTGGAGTAAGTGAGAAATTTTTAGGTCAAAATTGTGTAAATGGTCATTAATCCTAAATTCCTGATTAGTAGTTACCATTATTAATAAAATTTAGGGGTGGGCTCGGTGCAGATCGGGCCGGTTTGGGCCTGAAACAGCAACCACACCACTGTAAATAATGTTTGGGACGGATTTCTGGATTCACCATTTTTATCGGTGTGGTTTCGGGGTAGATTGATTGATGCGGTCTGGTAGATCGATCCGTTGAGAGAAGAGAGAAGCTCCAAACCAGCAAAACATACATGAGTGAGAACTGAGAAGAGACCAGAGAGAAGAGAAGAAGGGAAAAATATGCACGAGATGAGGTTCCGGCCAAGAAGAGAACAAGATGGGGTCTGGCAGATCGATCCGTAAAATAAAGCAGGTTGATGCTGTGTGCCGTCAAAACGACGTGGTTTTACTCTCAGTGCGCTTACCAACCCCTTTTTCCCGGGTCGGTCAGTAACCGTTTTCTCGGTCCATTATGCCCATTGCCCAGCACTCAAGTGATAATCCCGAGAGCACTACTGCTCAAGACGAACAACAAAGCTCGTCCATTAATTCGCAACCCTCAATCAGGCAGCACCACCCTCAGCTACATAGTCCAAAATCAATTTTGATATGGATTGATAAGTTAAATTGAATAATTTCAGTAATCTACGAATGTATTTAATCAGCGTGTTCAAATTTGAATGCAGGCCAATTAGATTCGGAACCAAACCGTTTACATTTTGTGTTCCTGAGCAAAAAGAAGATATTTGCCTAAGATTGCCAGAAGTACTGTTGAAGAAGAGTTTTATGGGATTAATTTGACCTGATTTCAAGCACTGTAACGTTGGCTGGAATTTCAACAACCCAATCAATCTCTCAAAAAAGCTAGACTTAACGCGGTCAAGACTCAAGAATATTGACACCGTTCGAAGGAAAAGAAGGCGCGTACACCAATTATTAGCGGCCAAATTTGTCACTTAAGCATGGGAAACTTGACGCCGTCTTTTGCGACAATTTCCAACCACATCAGCATCCAATACAGGTGTTCTTTCCTGGATAATAGCGACATCTTAAATCTGAAACTGGTCACCGTCCTGTATTCTTAGATCTGCCAGCTGCGTTTAAAACGATTGGTAAGAACTCGTCAACAGAAACCAATTGCTAGGAAATGTCCTCTCCTCTTCGATTATTGATTACTTTAATTTGGACCCAGTTGGTCTGAGAAAAATATATATATGAGTTTGGTCTCACTGAACTTAATAGAGACGTTTGACCAAAACAGAAATGCGTATCTTACCCGTGGGCATAGGCAAACAGGATCTGACGTGCAAATGCTGGCATTGAAATAGTCTCTGCAGTTATCCAGCTAGCTAGCAGATCCATTATATATTATACATGCATATTCAGGACCAAAATAAGAAGGTAGGGAATCGAACCAAAAAGTTGGTTCCCTTCCTTTTTAGCAGCTGGTAGTCTCTGTCAGGAACAAGCAAACGAGCCCAAAAGAACTAATCGTTCTCTTTCCCTTCATTGCTTGTTCTTCCTTTTGTTCCATGGTAGATGAAGCTCGATAGGCACGCACCTCCAGCTATTTTCTGATTACGCATATATGCGTACAGGTACTCATCTTTTATCTCTGTCTCATCCTTGACGATGGCTCCCGTAACATTACGGCGGGCCAGAGGAGAGCTCATTACATTGGGGATTCAATGCATATATAGCTAAAACTTCTTTCAATGTGGAAGAGGAAGACTTTGAACTTCGTCACCCCATTAACAGAGAACACCTCATGTCCTTTATCTCTATCAATAAACATTTATCTCTCATAGCAGTTATATCTAATGTACGAATATGTTTATTGTATTTGCTAGTTTTCATCGGAGGTGAAAGTTTAGCTCTCATCCTGTTTTATCCCGTGGGAACTCATAGCGTTTTCATCGGAGAGAGGTGCGATTGGGCAAAATTATGTGATTCTTTAAGCTTAGGCCTTTAATTTCTTCTCTAATTCCTCAGTTGGGTGTTAATTCCTAATGGGCAAATTATTTGTTCCGCTTTTGTCCTTCTATATTGAACTCACCTTATTTTTATTCCATGTGTATCCTTTATCGATTTGAATTACACTTCTTTTTTATTCTAAAATTTTATGCTTATAAATTTCTTAGTAATAAAATTTAAACCATTATGAAGATCACAACGAGATCTTTTATTTGAGTCTAATATTAAATATATTTAGACTAAATTATCTTAATACATAATAATGAATTATACTCCTTTTTTCAATTATGCCTTATGGCTTTTGGCTTACCGTGGGAAACTTTTGCTATGCTGTTCAAAGGTTCCATGAAAAAGAATTCATATAGCAAGCCAATTATAGCTTACCGTGGCCGATGCTTAACAACCACACACACACACAAAAAAAAAAAAAAAAAAACTGAACTCTTGTAATTAACAATACTATCATGAGGCATGCGTATGCAAAAATAATACTTAGAATATCTAGCATTTGCGCACCACTTTAACTAAAAAAATGAAATTATCTTAATATATCAAGGCCTTTCCACTAAAGGACTTTTTTTTTTTGGCCAATTTGAGGGACAACAAGAACAGCTGTCGGGGATCTCTTTTAATGATCTTGGACGACTGAGATTAAATCAAAGTGGTCACAGCTTTTCTATCATGCCTATCTACGCACATGATTCCTACTAAGTCCACTTTTAGCCTCCACTCTCCACGATGACTCCTATCCAAAACGTTTCAATTTTTCTATCCAAAACTATAATCAGCTATGAAACCATCATCACCAGAACCAATTCAAGCTCGTCAGATTTTCTCAACGTTCGTTGTTTCCACCACTAATCCTCTCCACCCCAAACTCATCTCTCCTCCTCTTTTCTCCAACCTCAAAGAACAAACCCAAAACTTTGTTTTCATTTCCTTCACTTTCCAACCGCAAAAAATTGCAACTGGAGGCTTCTTCAGTTTGACGGGATATTATTAGAGGTTTTTTTGGAGAAATTCGTGTATTATATGTTTGTGTTAGGAAAACAATTGAAACTCAGATCTGATCTGAACATGCTGCAGTGGTTAAAATTTTCCTCAATTGATTTCTGATAAATTTGAGAAAACTATACCTCCGAACTTCATCTTTTTGACTTCTTCCTTGATGGATTTGAAGATTATATCTGCAAGTTTCATTTTTTTATATCAAAAACCAAACCGAAATTGTAACCGATGTCGATGTCGATTAACTGATATATCAGTGTTGAAATCTGGCCGGTTTCGATGCCGGAAATCTGAAAAAATCGACTGGTCGGTTCGTTGGTGGTTTAGTCTCTTTTAGTAAAATTGGGAATTCTGGGTTTATAGGTGTTAAAGAGGGTTGAATTCTTTGATTTAATCTCAGCCGTCCAAAATCATTAAAAGAGATCCAACGGCTGTCCTTATTGTCCCTCAAATTGGCAAAAAAAAAAAGAATCCCTTACTCCCTTAGTGAAACAACCTCTCTCTCTCTCTCTCTCTCTACACACACACACTCATAAAGAATAGAACTCATAAAGAATAGAAATTATAACATAAAAAACTACACAAACTACTTTGTACAAGATAGAAATAGAGTAACCTAACAATTCTTAATCATAACACCCCCACACATACAAAAAAAAAAAACTCTCTTCTAATTAACAATACTATCATGAAGCATGCATATGCAAAAATAATACTTAGAATATCTAGTTTTTTCGCACCACTTTAACTAAAAAATGAAATTCTCTTTACCTCGTAAAAATAATAGAAACTATAAAATAATAATAAAAAAAAACTATACAAACTTCTTTGTACAAGATAGAATTAGAGTGACCTAACAAAAAGCGCCCCCCCCCCCCCCCCCCAAACAAAAAAAATCAATCTAAACGTGTATAGAAAAGATGACTACAATATACTAAATTTTATCGAATTCAATAACATTACAAAAACCCCAAAAATCACACTTAAGTAACTACTACAAAGCTCACCAATACTAAATATGATTCATAGGTTAATCCACACAACCCAAAACAAATAATACCCTAAAAAAACACATTAGTCTAGATTATGTCTAAATCACCAACTGAAGACTATCTTATAATACACCACGTCACCAAGAAAATGTTGTAGAACAGGGCTGAATCCGATAAACACTAACCTGCGACTTAACTACGCATAATAACAAAATCTTTTACAATTTTAAACCTACAATAATCTAAAATCTAAATGTAAGAATGATGACCAAAAAATAATAGTGAAATCCTTCATTGTTATTGTTGTTGACGAAAAGTTCAAAATCAAAGATATGATTGACAATTTGACATGCAGTAAAATAAGTTTATTACAACCTTCATCAACAAAAAAAAAGAAAGATGTGGACTACAATAGCTCAACGGATGGGGGTCTTAGCAAAACCACACAATTCGTGTGGTATGTAAATATCTGGTTGTTATTGCTTCTTCCAAAATTGACCAAGTCTGATCGAAAACGTGTTGACTTTGGTATAATTACTATAATATTTTTTTTTGAGAAGTATAATTACTATAATATATGAACACAAGATTATGGACCTTTTTGGGATTGATTCTGAGTGGCCTGAATTTTTATTTATCAAATTTTGGAAAAAAAATGCTTCTGCACAGTAGTAGGGCTGTCAATTCCGACACGACCCATATAACACGACTCGAAACCCGCACTAAATAAAGCGGGTTGAACCCGCACGATTAAAAAGCGGGTCGACGGTGGGTCAACCCGCCATGACCCATTTAATAAATGGATCGGCCACGGGTCAACCCGCCAACACGAAGTGAACCCGTATAACCCAATTATGCTATGTTTCTTCTTGAAATTTTGGACGTTCAGAGTATTTTATCATAGGATTAGACAATTTAAAATATTTCACTTTTTAATTATTGGATTTAATTATTTATGAATTATATATAATTATTTATATCATTCGTCTTGTGGAGTTTTTAGTGAATTTAATCAATTTATGCATTTTTTTTAGTTAAATGAGTCATTTTGTCTAATAAGACACGACTTATTTATTAAATGGGTTAAACGGGTTTGAGTTTGAGTTTAAATTTTTTACATGATTATTAAATGGGTTGGGTTTGGGTTTATATTTTACGACACGACAAATACCTTAACCCGACACGAACCCAACCCGACACGACCCATTGACAGCCCTACACAACAGTCACTTGACAATTGTTCAACCAATTCCTTTTCTTTTTCTTTTTTTTAACATTTATATATATCTATATTATTATTAAGAGAAGAGAGCTTGCTCTCCAAAATAAATTTTTTTTAACTAATTTAAACTTTATATATTAAAAAATTATAAAATATAATTAATCAATAAGAATAATATGGTAAATTGTAAAATAAAAAAAAAATAGAAAATGTGGTAGTTGTACATGAAGTTTTTCCACTACTTTAACTTCTCTCCACACACATAGTGAGTGTGGCTTACTAGGATATATATATTAAATTAAAAGCGGTTCTATCATTCTAAAAAACAATCTCAAACATATCATATGTATTTGATTTAACAGTATAACTACAGCCTACAACAAATTCTAGGAACCATTGAAAGCTTTATAATTTTAAATCAATTAACAACAATACTAAAACATTAGATAGAATGCATTAATTGGAAGAAAAAAAATTAATTAATTGGACATCAATGTGCTTCTGAAAAAAAATGGAAAAATTATTAATCTACTCTGTACATTCGAAATGATGATCACAGTACTAACCCAAAAAGAATGACTACAAACAAGGAATCATTAAGTGACGAAATAGTATTCTAGGAGCTCCTTGGATTCCTTCACGTACCATTTCATCAAACTAGGAGCTCTCGATTAGAAGCTGATTCTGAGACAGCAGAGGACCTCATACTGATTGATTCAATATCAGATCCAAGTACTCTAATCTTCATGATGACACCCCATACACATTTCCCAGCCAAATCCATTGGCCAGGAAACCATCGCTATTAAAAGACAGACACCCCATTGTGCACAACTCAACCTTGCATTGCCAGCAACCTTGTGTGCAATCTCAACAAAAGCCACCTGCATCGTGATGCTAACTCCCACAGCCACCCATAACCATCGAGTTCGAAGTATATCTCTGAACACATTTTTCTTCTCTAGCTCCCTTGAGCTGACTTGATTAAATACCTGACAAAGAACATAACTGCTGAAAACTATGGACTCCATAATCTTCTCGTTGATGCCTGGGAGAGCTTTATATTTGAACTGAAAGGTGACCAAGATGGCAGCCTGATATAAAGCTTGAAGTAATATGTTTCTCCACATTGCCTTGGTAATGAGAGATTCAGTTTGTTTTACCGGCGGCTTTTCCATCTGCTCCTCTGTTGGCGGCTCAACCAGTAGCGCAAGCCCACATAGTGTCACAACCATATTTGCCCACACTACTTCGATTGCCCCAACTGTGCAGTGTCCCAAGGACATTGTAGTGATCGAGATTATCACAAGCAATGATATATTCATGGTGAGCTCAACTTGGATGTACTTCTGAATGTTGTAGTGAATGCATCTTCCGATCCGAATAATGTTGACCAAGAAACTGAGACTGCAATCGGGGATGATGAGATCAGAACCCTCTCTTGCCATTTCACTAATGCAAGTCCCTATTGCAATCCCCACATCGGCTTCTTTTAGAGCTGGAGTCTCATTTGTTCTAGCCCCAACCATTGCTACAACATGGCCCTCTTCCTTCAGACGTTGCAGTGTGTGGAGCTTGTCAGCAGGTCTTCCCATTCCATAGACAGGACTATCACCTTCCGACAGTACTGACTCATTATCTTTTGCGAACTGGATGATTTCCACTCCCGCTTTTTGTAGAACTTCCGGTGCTTCCATTGTCTCAGTGCAACACTTCACACCTAGCAGTCCTATCAATATTAAGCTGTTGCCTTCTTCAGGCATTAGAGCATCAATCTTCTTGTACGCAAATGCAATGGTCTTGAGATGTTTGGACTGCATGTTCCCCATAATTTCTTTAAAATCACGTTTCTTCTGTTCATCCATGAGCTTTGTTGTCCCCTTGCTGTCATAGTATTCGGAACACATGGGCAATATTGTTGTTGCAGGTCCATTCCAATAAAAGCACATATCTCCAGTTTCACTGTCCTTCATCAGAACTCTACTAGCCTCCTCATCGGTGCTCAACTTTTCGCTCCCCACAATGGTGCAATTTTGCAATAAATTCTCATTGTCCATACCCAAATTAGATTTGGCCCACGGTAGCAGGACCCGGTGTTCTGTTGAGCTACAAGGGCTTGAAGGCATCAAAAGTGGTGTGCTAATTCCTTTGTACAAAGCTTCACGAACGTGTTTGTCAATACCAGCAACACTCTCTGTATCGGTGATTTGATCCCCATCACAGCTCACGTCGACTTCAAGAACAGGCTTCAAAGTTAGCCCATCACCAATGCAAATAGTTGACACAGAGCCCATGGTGAAACAAGCTAAGTTTCTTTGAGAAATAGCTTTCCCAGACAGCGTGGTCTTAGTCCAGTAAGTGATGGCAAGTGCAACTGAAAAAGGTACTCCTTCCGCTAAGCCTACAATCAAAAAAGGCAGATACGTCGCCAACACACTAATCTGCCCACTTGATTTCATGAAAAACCTGCTAATGACATTGATTAGCTCCTCGCTTGCAGTTGTTTTAGCCTTGAACTGATCAGCTTGGAGGCCAGGGTACTCATTAACCTTTAGAACCACGGAACGAATGATAAGCACTAGAGTCATGAAAATTGTGATCAAGAGCCCAACAGTCTGCAACCTTGTGCTCAAGTTATTAAGTTGAGCTGGTAATTGGTCCTGTCTAGGAGTACATCTAACTTGGCCCATCAGCTCACCTAATGTTGTCGTCATCCCCACACAAGTAACCAACATGCGACCATTACCATTTACCACCCTTGCACCATAAACCAGAAAAGGATTGCTGTCATCGACGGTTGGAAATTTCATACCATCTTCCAACACTAAGGATTCACCAGTCGAAACGAACAAACCATCAGCAGGAACTAGAGATCCCAATTCCAAGCATACTATGTCACCTGGCACAACATCCGATGGGGAGATATGAAGCAGGTTTCCTCCTCTGCGGACCTTAGTTTTCATTTGATTAGTATTCCTGGGATGCGGCATGGAGAAATACTTGCCCATTGTAGGTACAACCACAAGTATGATGATCGCAAACATTCCGACAGCTCCTTCAAGCCAACCATTACTTGGGCCTTCCTGCTGGATACCAAATACAGTTGACAGGATGACACACACGAAGAGAAGGAAAACGGTCCAATCGAAACAAGATTGTCGGAGAAGTTTAAAGAAGCTTGGAGTTGGAGCCTGTGTTGTTGAGACTACTGCACTGTGTCGATCATGAAGATCTTGTTCATCACCTGGGATTCCACTGTGTAAATCTGTACTGAGTGCCTCTGCAATTCCTTTGATGCCTCCAAACTTCTGTAAGGTAGCGAAGTCCTTCTCCTTTACTATCTTGGAAACATTTGCATGCTGGATCTTAGCCTCATTAGCAATCCTGGTAGTAATATCATTCTCAATGTTCAGATTCACTTGGTCAGAAACGGTAGCAGTACTAGTGATGGTACCATCATCCTCCACGCTCAAACTTGATACTGCTTTAGAAACGTGAGGTGATGCAGATGCAAGGTGTGTAGTTCTGGTAAGTTCCAGTTCCTGCAAAAATCAATTAGCATTAAGTTAAACAACAATATGATTAGTGATAGATATATAAATCCCTACAGAGTTAAGCATATATTGGAATCGATATCTTGCATATACAACTTATCTTTATACTACAGTACTCTATTAGTTATGGGCATTAAACTAGGGTACTGATTATGTTCCTCAATTTATACCGATATTTGGCTATTCATGCAATCTCAAACATATCATATGAGTTAAGCATACAATGGAATCCACTACCAAGCACTATTAAGTTAAGCATATATTGAAATTCTTGTCTGTCTTGGTAACAATGGAAGGGTATGTAATGGTCATTCTGACTTTTGATCAATATGTTGGCTCTACCTTCATTCAAAAAAGAAAAGAAAAAAGTTTAATGCCCATAACTACCAAGCACTATTATTTGAATTTCGGGACGAATTTTTTTTAAGGAGGTTGGATTGTGAGATCTCAAAATTTCGGTTTTGTATTTTAAATAGGAAAACTAATTTCTAGCTACTTTTGCTTGGATTTCTCTTATTTTTAAACTCTTTATAGCTTTCAAAAATTATTTTAAATTTTTTATTTTTCAAAATTTGTCTTTCAAGCCTATAGGATTAAAGTAGAGGTCGTTATGAGTTTGTAGGATTTTTTGGACACCCGAGCTATTTTTAATGATTTTTGGAAGTTGGTATTACCCAAAAATTATTTAAAAATATAATTTTTGAGGCAACTTGATATGGACCGTTGATTTCAAACACCGCTATATTTGAACCGTTGATTTCGGTTATGAATACGTGGAACCAGCTTGAGGAGCACCATATCACAGCCGGGACCGACCTCGGTCTCAACCTATTCTCAACCTATTTTCTCCCGGTGACACAACCCGATTTCTTCTCAACTTTCCGGCCACGCCTGGACGTCGGACCAGCTGCATTAGATTCCTCTTGACGGTGCGAAGCGAAGCCCTGCTCTCTATGCTCCAAATAAAAAAAAGGCGACGGCGTATCGAAGGCCGAAAGCTTCTCAGGTTGGCCGGTGAGTTTCTCCTATTCCGGCCACTGTCGGACCTATATCAGAAGCTTCCTCTTGACATCCTCAACATTTCTGTGTTGTTGGTTTTCCAAGATGACTTCTGGTAAGAGAGAATCGAAGCTGGAAAGCTTTGGTACTTCCGGCGAGTCTGGTCACTGTTGATGGTAAGTGAGGTATGAAACTTGATCAGCACTTCGAGGTCTACATATCTATAGACATGGTTTTGATTTTGATTAAGGTTTGAGAGATTTGAGGTTTTGGGCCGTGTCGGCCACAGTTAAAAACCACCGTGTGTGCCGGTGGTACTGGTCTTCTCGGCTCATTCTGGATTCAGTTCTTGCTTAGGAATAGAGGTAGCAAACGGGCCGCTAAGCAAGAGCATGGCAGGGGCCCGGCACGGCCCAAGCCGGTTAGTGGCCCAACACGACCGGAGTTTGTTAGAATAACGGGTCGGGTTGGGCCTAGGAATATTAGCCCATTGGCCCGGCCCGGCACTGCCCGAGCAAGACATATTGTGGGCCGGCCCGTTACAAACACAAAATTTCATTTTGTTTTTAAAAATATTAAAAAACCACAATGATGAGATTTGAATATTAGACTTTTTTATTTAAAATCTCATGACAATTCCACCAATGCTATTTCTTTTATGTTATCAAAATAGTGAAATAAAACATTATATCCTTGTTTTGACATAAAGTATTTTTCTAAATATTAAATATATGTTTATTAATAAAGACTAATCTCATAATAATACAACTATAGAATGAAGGAAAGAATAATATGATACTATATCTTCATTATATTAATAAAGAATAATCTCACAATAATATGCTAAAAGCAATATATTTTGAGTTATTTTTTCTTTCTTTCTTTCTTTCTTGTAGTGGAATATAAAAAATGATTAGAAAACTAATCTTAAAAAGCTAAGATTGAGAAAAACATTGTAGAACTTAATTTATTTGAATTTTCTAAATAATTAAATAAAATTATTTTTTATTTATTCAAATTAAGATTTTAAAATCGTGCTTTATAGTGGGTAAGCACGAGCACGGCCCGTTTATTGGCCCGGAACGATATGGGCTTAATGTTTAAGTAAATGGCCCGGCACGATAATAAATGGACCGGCCCAAGCACGGCACGAAGCACGACTAGGCCCCTCTTAAATTGGGCCGGGCCGGCCCGTTTGCCACCTCTATTTAGGAACACGTATTGATTTAGGCCTCATCAACGGGTCGGGCCAGGCCGGGCTTTACTATATTTTTAAATAATAGCGGGCCGGGCTTTATTGTAAATTGAAGGATCCAAGCCCGTCCATATAAAGCGAGCCTTGCGGCTTTTGCGCGCCGGACCTTGCGGGCTTTTTTGGGCCTGGCCTTGCGGGCTTTATTTACAAATAAATCTTTAAAGATACTAATTTTTTTATAAACTTATATTTATATATCATACACTCCAAAGAGCAACGTCTATCAATTCAAAGAAAATAAAAAAACTAACCGTTGGATGTGATCATTACAATAAATTATGAGTGTGGTAAAAAATTTAACCAATTTCACCATATTTCGAATCCGATCGAATTAGTCAACCGTCGTCACTTCTATGTCTTCTTGGTTGACCGATGGCGTAACAACCGCGAAACGTGCTTTTTTTTCTACATCACATCTATAAATATTCTATCGATGGATATGTGTGGACATAAGATAAAAATTTCAATTTTAATTATAAAGACGTTGGCGTATACTAATTTGCCTCCTAAAGTTGTATCGACTTATATGTTGCATTTAAATTGTTGAGGTTCACTCTAAAGCAACTATGAAGTGGAAAATGAATTTAGAGAAACCAACCGCTTGATAGAGAGATTGTAATGTTTTATGGTAGTTGTAAAAAATCTAGCCTATTTGGTTCTCGTTTCAAATTCAATCAACTAGGTCAAACTTAGTTACTCTTATAAACCTATATTTATATATCATGCACTCCAAAGAGCAACCCCTATCAATTCAAAGAAAATGGAAAAACCGACCGTTGTATGAGATTATTACAATAAATTATGAGTGTGGTAAAAAATTTAGCCAATTTCACCATATTTTCGAATCCGATCGAATTGGTCAACCGTCGTCACTTGTATGTTTTCTTGGCTGACCGATGGCTTGACTACCGCGAAACGTGCTTATTTTTTCACATCACGTCTGTAAATATCCTCTTGATGGATGTGGGTGTATATAAGATAAAAATTTCAATTTTAATTACAAAGACGTTGGCCTATATCAATTTGCCTCCTAAAGTTGTATGACTTGTACATTGCATCTAAATTGTTGAGGTTCATTCTAAAGCAACCATGCATGAAGTGGAAAATGAATTTAGAGAAACCAACCTCTCGATGGAGAGATTGTAATGTTTTATGGTGGTTGTAAAAAATTCAGCCAATTTGATTCTCGTTTCGAATTCAATCAACGAGATCAAACTTAGTTACTGTTATAAAATATAAACCTATATTTATATATCATACACTCCAAAGAGCAACCCCTATCAATTCAATAAAAATGGCAAAACCGACCGTTGGATGAGATTATTACAATAAATTATGAGTGTGATACAAAATTTAGCCAATTTCACCATATTTTCGAATCCAATCAAATTGGTCAACCGTCGTCATGATATGTAGAATATATATGCACATATTCTATATAGAAGTATGAAAACTTCACACACACACACATATTTATATGTATAGAATATATATTTATAAACACACACACACACACAGATATATATATATATATAAACATTCTTATAGATATATATATATATAAAAGAATATGTGTGTGTGTGTTTATATATATATATATATATATATATAGATATGTGTGTGTGTGTATATATGTGTGGAAGTTCTCATACTTTTATATAGAATATGTGTTTATATATATATATATAGAGGCCCGATCACAGGCGGACGTCCGCACTGTCGCTAAAGTGAGGACGTCGATGCAGCAGCAGCTTCTAGGTGGCGACGGCGGCGCGTGGCTTGCAAGAGGGAGGTCGGAGGCATCCATACCGTTTTGGGCAACGATCGAGGTCGAAGGAGATCGAGGTTGCACGTTCTGGGCAGCGGCCGGACCTGCAACTGCAAGCTTCTAGGCAACGCCGCAACCTCGTCACCGGCGACTCCACCCAACTGCAGACCGGCTTCTCAGACCCCTAGCCCCCTCCGGCAAGCCCCGTTGCGCCATCGAAGCTTGATCGAGGCCGGAGGAGCGACGTTCGCACTTTTTCTGGGTTTGCGGACGTCCGCTCTCGAACGGCTCTATATATATATATATATAAGTTTATATATCTATATATGTGTGTGTGTGTGTGTGTGTTTATATATATAGATATGTGTGTGTGTGTGTGTGTTTATGTATGTGTGGAAGTTCTCATACTTTTATATAGAATATGTGTTTATATATATATATATATATATATATATATATATATATATCAATGTTCTAAAAATCGGCCGCCCAGACCGCCTAGGCGCTGGGAGGTGAGCCCCCGACTCGACTAATGGCTAATCGGTGGTGTTGGGCGGCTGGATTTTGGGCGGGTGCCTAAGCGTTTGGGCGGCTGGGCGGAATATCAAGGCGGTGAATCTGGGTGGGTTTGGGCTTTTTTTTCAGAGGTTCTAAAAGACGTTTCTTCTCCTCTTCCACTTCGACCTTGTCCAAAACCCTCTCCGCCTAAGCCGTCGAACAACTTCACCGCCCAAATGATTTAGATCTGAGATCTCAATGATTTTCGAAGCAAATGGAATTCATCTTTAGATCTGAGATCTCGATGAAACTCTAAAACATTTACTGAGCTCGAGGTTTAATCGATCTAAAATTCTCAAAGATCAATGCTTGGTGTTTAGTAGGACGAGGAGGAGGAAGAGTTCTCGATCTAGGAAGGTAGATAGAACGATAGAGGACAGAGAAAAAGATGAACTGAACTTTGACCGTTGAAAAAAGAAGAAGAAAGATAACCCATGTCTATCTTCTGTTACACCTTTTTGAGTTTTTAACCTACTATTCTATTCTACGGTGACTTAGCAAAATCACCCACCAATCAACTACATATGATTAATTGATTTAATTCTAGTAAAGAGAAACTCTTTTAAGTCTTTATATATATATATATATATAATTATATGATATAAAAATAAAATTAAAATTAAAAAATAAAAACTGCCTAGGCGCTAGTCCTTCGATCACTGCCCGACTAGCGCCTAGCGATTTTTAAAACCTTGAGATATATATATATATATCCGCGGGCTTTTTGATGAGGCCTATTAATTGATTACTTGTTTTGCTTGAAAGGTGTTTGTGGTGAAGAATTGGAAATTTTGGGTGATGAGGCTACTGCAGGTTCACTGTTTTTCTAGTGGTTTTGGTCTTCCTTGGCCAGTTTCCAATCTTGGCATGAACCTTTGAGTACAAATTGATAATTTGGTGTTCCTGAAGTTGTTGGCGTTGTCGAATTGGTAGAATATGGAGAAATTGATGAATATGTATGCATTTATTGATGGAAGCATTGTTGATAGTGAGTTGATTAAATGTGGAGATTGTTTTTTATTTGGATTTGAGAATGCATAGACGAATTGGGAATTTGGGTGTCCAGAGTAATCGGAAAGAGAGGACTGGGTGTCCTTAGTAGTTTGAGGAATTGTACCGAATGAGGAAAATAACATACTTTTGAATGATTACCGGCAATTCTATAAAGAAAAAGGATACGGATTTCAGAATGTGAGTCTCAGTATTACAAACTTTGAGCAACGTTGCAGTTAAAGCTTGGATTCTAGGTAGTGTCTCTCGAGAAACCTTTTCTATTAAATTGATAAATATACTATTAATTGAAATCGGTGAATTGTTTGACATTGTTTGATTAAATCTTGGATGTTATCGCTTTATATAAAAGCATGTGTTATAATGATGTCATTCGTGATACATATGCATTAGGAAATGTGCATATAGATTTGTAAAAGAAGTTTGGAAGGATACGTGGAATATCAATTTGGATTATGGAAAATGAATGCTTTTGTGTAGTTGAGCTTGACTCATCTGGCCAAATTTCAAGTGGGCTAATAAGCTGTGCGATTTTGGTAATCGAGGTTAAGCAAGATGACTAGCAAAAAATGGCATGCGGATAGAATTGTTACTGGGTGTTAGACTATATATTTGAAACATCTAGAGTCACTCCCGGTTGGTAAAATACACGGTATGGGACGTGTAGGCTCTCTTGTTTTGATATATGGACTAACGGGTACTTAAGTGGAGCTCATTTGACATGCATCGTTAATGTTTTCATTTTCATAAGAATTGCTTGATAACTTGATTGTGACATGTAGATAATAATGACTTAAAAAGTTTGGCCCTACTAAGCGTAAGCTCATCCCTATAGACTTTTGTTCAGGTGTGACATGAGTTTCGAGAAGTGTAAGCGAGACGACGTTTACGATTGCGAGACTCTGAAAAGGATTACAAGAGTAGAGCGAGTAATAAGATTAGAAAATGAGGTGTAATTTCGTTTTGTTATTTCAAATGTTACTTTTTGACGATTTCTGAAAATGTATTTGGTGTCATTTTTAATTTTATTTACGTTTATACGCTCACACCTCAGATTCGGCGTTAGGTGCCAAATCCACCAACACCGGGTTCGGGTCGTGAGAAGGAAACTACTAAGATTAGGAAAAGGTTTTAGAGTTTTATTTATTTGAACTTTCTAAATAGTTAGACAAAATATATTTTCAATTACACATAACATAAAAAATGCTCAAATTAAAATTTTTAAATCATCCTTCATTTCAGGACAGCCTAACTACGATCCGTTTATTAGCCCTGCACAATATATGCCTGGGCCATGGGCCAAGTTGAGCTTAACATTTCAGTAAATAGGTCGGGACGAGCCTAAGCATGATAATAAATAAGTCAGGGAGAGCATGACATGAAGCACGAATGAGTCTGCTTAAAATAGCCCGGATGGCCCATTTGCCACTTCTAGTCGAATGTGAGTTCTATTCAACTATCCGATCATGTCTTAAAGTTTGAATTTTCCTCTCACCCATATATATAAAAAAAGAAATTACAAATAAATACTAAAGAAATTACCGAGTATCGTTTTGGTCTAATGACATTAGTCTCTTTTTTATAAACCAGAGGTCCTGAGTCTGATGAATAATTATTTTATCGTCTTGAACTACCTACCACATGGCAGTACCATGTGGTGATTCGAGCCAATAAAATTGAGTTATTTTTGTGGAAACCATTGTAGGAGGTGAAAAAAAAAAATCTATCGAAGGACCAATCAACATCTTTCACTGCCTAATCACTAGACATCTTACCTAATAATATTAGCCCAGACTACGGTACATGTGATGGTCTTAGATTATACAATAAATAATTTTTTGAGTTTGACTTAACTCGTCATTGTTATATATTTACAGTTGTTATATGACCATAAAAAATAATATTACAGAAATTAGCTCCTCACTTCTACTTTCTTTGTTTTGGCCAGCAATTTGGATCATTTACTAATCCTTACTGCCATCGATCGCATGTCGTCCTCATATTATTATGGAACACATATCATTCCTCGACGAAGGTTTCTTCCTAGGTAATTAGCGTTTTGTATTGCATCTGCACCCATACGAGACCTACTATAGGCCAGTGCGTAAGGGTACACTGATCATTGCCTCGATGTGTAAAAGAAAATGCTAGATATCGGTTATACGCCATTATAAAAAACAAAACAAAAATAAACATATATCTGATAGTGTCTTATTAATTAATACAATTTAGGGTTACAAGAACATTAAACAAACGGTTAACTCTTTTTTATGTCAATGGGGCCTTATTTCTCATCCAGACCAAAAAGTTTCTTTCCGATCCTTTGTATAAACCAAGGTTTTTTTTTTTTTTTTTTTTTCAGGTAAACCAGGCAATAATTTTCTACGGCACAATAATCTCACATTTACTTTTTGATCATGTACGTTCCTTCCTACATATACATATATAGGCTTGCATCCTGAAATGTATATGTAAAAGTACACGTCAATATATACTTGGTGTATAAAAGGACATGGAGGTCTGATTTTTAATGAAGTATATATATGGACCACATAAAAGTATGTGTGTGTGTACGTACGTGTGTGTCCATAAATATATATATATATATATATGAGTATTTTCCTGATTTCAGCTGCTTCCTTCTTGATGTATGGTGGTGATCATTTTTAATGAAGTATCTATATGAACAATGATTCATTTTTCTCTCTTAAATATTCGACCTGTTATATAGTAATTTGCATATATGTTTGGCTAGCTATAGTATCTTTTTTTTTAAAATAAAAAATAAAATAAAAAAATAAAAAAACTCTTAGCCCACGCAACCCTTACATATGTCTGTGAGAATTGAACCCATGACCTATACAATATGAGAATTATAACTTATCAACAGGTCACAGCTCACCAACTATACGGTCTATTCCTAGTTTTTGAAATCTTTGGCCTTATCAGTTGTGTTCCTTCACACCCTCTAATATATTATATATGTCGCTCTGAGCTAGATCTTATTAATCGTTGAGATTCACATCATATATGTGTATACATCAAAATTGTGACTTACTTGTCAATTAGCTTTATCAAACTGGTAAGAATAATATAAGTTGTGGAGAATCCATGATCATCAACATTATTTATCGATCACCAAAACCATACACTCAACAGAAGGTACGTATGATTTAATTATCTATTTATTATCCCCCGATCAACATAAATTGATTGGAAAGATTGGTGATTCAGTAGAGGATTCCAAAACCGGCCACTAGCTATAGTTAGGGACGTTCATTGTTTGTGCAAATCAATATTAATTCTAAGCATATATTTCAGATGTTTTATCAAGACTACATAATTAATCTAAATATACAGATCAGATGAACTAGTAATTTAAAATAAATTTTGGCACACGAAAATTTACCTCACTTTCATCATCAGCAGAAGAAGGTTTTATGATCAGAAACTGGCAAAATGAATGAATTACATTCAAGAGACTAGTTAGCCAGCCGCCTCCACGATCAGTCGCCACACGGGGAACCGTTTGTTGATTCTCAAGGTCGACTTCACCAGAACTCCCCATTCAGACTGATTTCAAGTTATGCCTGAATCAAATTAGCGAAGTTATACGTAAGAAAAGAGATGCCTGGGAGGGTACATGAAAAAAAAAAATGAAAAAAAAAAAGAACAAACAAACATACCACAACTTCGACAATATATATATATATATATATATATATATGATTAATGATTATTAGACTTAATTCTTTCAGAAATTAGCTAACCTTAGCTACAGCTAGAAAGTTTGTCTCAACAATTATCTGAAAAATACTCAATATATGTATATATATATATTAAAATGGAAACAGGTCTATTCAACAAAAAAAAAATGTAAACAGGAGGTGCCTTACTATATGGCATGCATGAAAATATACCTGGTTTGAACAATTGGTTAAATGAGATCTATACAATGTGTTCTAAATTCTGACCAGATATGTAAAAAATTTTAGAGAGAAATGAGCAAGATGCGTCTTTGAGAAGGCGCGCGGCCCTTTATATATATGCACCATACAGAAGTGAAAACAGGAGAGAAATTTTACGCGCTCGATAGGAACCGTCTCGGAAATGCATGCACAATGGTTTAAACTCCCTGGAAATTATAGTGAGATGATGACTTATTTTCCTTTCATGAGTTGCTTGTCTGTGGTGTCCGCGTGGCACGCGGCATACGTACCCTTTGCACTAAGCCACTAACCATATGAGTTTTGGATGTTAAAAAATTGTAGTTCAAGCAGAGCAATTGGTGTTGAGTAGAGCCGGTAGAATGAGTTCTTAATTATTTAGTTTTGATCTAACCGTGTTACTGGGATGCTCCCGACTTCGGAATTTTTGTAAAGAATACCAACAGAGTACGTTGAAAATCATAATCACATATACTGTGCATATATATCTTTTAAAGGGAAAACATCACCAATGGTCACTGAGTTATGACTTATTCGACACTTAACTCACTGTATTTTCAACAATATCTCTTAACTCACTTAGTTTTACATCCGTCTTTCACTTAACTCACTGTTGTTAATTCTACCGTTAAAATTGAGAGTATATTTGTCAAAACACTTCAAAAATCATTTTTAACTTAAAAAAAAAAAAAAAAAAAAGACAATTTTTTTTTTCAAATTATTTTTTATTAGAAATCTCAGAAATTTAAAAAATTGAAAAAAGTCTAATAAATGTAAATTGAGGGTATATTTGTCTAAACATTAAAAAAAATGCATTTATAACCTTTTTTTTCTACTCAATTCTTAGAAAAAAAAGGTTAGAAATGCATTTTTTTTAATGTTTAGACAAATATACCCTCAATTTTAATAGCTTTTAACGGTAAAATTAACGACAGTGAGTTAAGTGAAAGACGGATGTAAAACTGAGTGAGTTAAGTGATATTGTTGAAAATACAGTGAGTTAAGTGTCGAATAAGTCATAACTCAGTGACCATTGGTGATATTTCCCCATCTTTTAAAAGTTTGTGGTACCATTGTTCCTTCACCCGATATTTTATCCTCATAAGTTTTTCTCGGACAAGTTTCAATGGGGCGACATAGAGTCATAGAACACTAAAACATCTATATATCAATCAAGAATTGTGTTATAATAAAAAATAAAACGTAGTACTAACTTTTAAAACCAATGAATTAATTAATGTTAAAAAAATCAATTGATTAATCACAGTCAATTCTCTTATCAATCTTAAAAGGGTGCGTCTATTGCCACCCTACGAACCACTTTGTTCATCTTACAACTTTCTAATTTATTGAAAGACCAAAATACCCTAAAATAAAATTACAATAAATGATAGTATCTTATTAAAAATTACAATTTGTTTTCTTATTCCCTATAGAACACGTACTTAAACTTGAAGCTTAATCGTTTCAATCATCATTAAACCCTAACACTTTCTTTTTTAGCACTCATCATCTTCAATTGTCCTCATGTTATGTTAATAACTATGCCTCAAAAATATTAACGCTAATGGAGTCTGAAAACACATACTTGGAGCTTGAAAATGAGGTAATTACGTTTTTGTTTTCTTTTCTTCATGTTGGATTCTCTTGCAATATGAAAACATACATACACATATTCTTCTTCACGCCATTATCATAGAATTGAGTGTAGACATCAATTGTTTTCATTTTGTAAGACGATTGAATTATTAAAGAAGGTTGGACTAATGCTAAGTATATTGAGTTGAATGTGGTGATGGCGGACAAATTTGTATGAAGTGACAATGAAAAGTGAAGTCTTTATTTATTGGGGTTTTTGGATTCTGTGAAGCTTAAAAGACTATCAAGCAGCCTTTTGCTATATCCTCTGTTGACAATTTCATGATTATCATTAAAACTTGTTCATTTTTCATGGACCAAATAGGTACCATTTGACAATGCAGCAATTGTTAACTACTTGTTAATATGGTCACATATTTGGTTTCCTTTGTTTGGTTCAAACATATGGTTCATTTTTGTTTTGATCTGGAATATATGGTTCATATATATATATATATATATATATATATATATATATCTAAAATATATGTTTCATATTAACAATTGGTGTCCTCTATTTGCTGTATATTTGGTTTCCTCTATTGACATCTTTTTGCGATATCCTCTGCATTTGTGTTAGAACCAAATAGTTGTGATCAGGTTTCTCAATTGGTTGCATATTGACTTCCAAACCTACTGAAAGTTGACTAAAGCATTAGATATTAGACTAGTGACTTACCAATTCATTTCTCGTTTCCTTGGTACTGATCTAGTCCATGAATTGAGATGCATTACATTGACCACGGCTTCCCTCTCTGTATTGAAGCAGAGAAGGTAGTGGGAGAAGCTGGTGGACTTGAATATTGATTTCTTGAAGGACATATATCCTAATATCGAGTTGGTAGACCCTCATCTTTGCTTCTTGTATAATGGGTTTTGCCGACCTCCCTGAGGATGTCGATCCTTTAAGCTTGCTTATGAGGATTTCGTGCATTCTAAAAAAACGGAAGAGCATGTAGAGTGAACAAATTAAGCAAACTTGAAATGAAAAAAATATATGTAGGGTGAGAAGAGCATGTAGGGAAAATGGTATTTTGGGTACTATAAATTGGTGAACAAAGTAAACTTGAAACTAAAAAAATATATGTAGGGTAAGAAGAGCATATAGGGTAAACAAAGTGGTTCGTAGGGTGACAATAGCCGTACCCATCCTAGAATTGTGCGACATTGGATTATTGGTGTTTAATTATCGATCAATTGAGTTGAGATCAATATTTCCAACTTTAAAAAGATAGTGGATACTTAATTATCTTGCTAAATTAAATCATGGACCAAAGTAGTGGAAATTTAATTGCTAGACTTATTTTATAAAAAAATTTAGTTAGCCCATTATTCCCTACTATATATTGGAATAGCTGAGTTAAACAGAGTATCTAAACGAGGCTCCTGATTTTACAGTTTAAATTTAGCGAAATAAAGAGCCCATATAATAAATAAGAAAAATGAAGACATGTAAATTGGAAAATAAATAAATAAATAGGAGCCCAAGAAGGGTATATCATCAAGTCTTAGGAGACTCCAAGGATGACCCGCAAAATGAAGATGGCATTTGGGCTAATCCAAGGGTTAACCTAGAAGCAAGTAAACAACAAGGAAACCATGCAAGAACTTGTAAGTCTATTATGGCCGGAAGAGAAAAACTAGGTAACCACTGCACCGCGTATAAAAAACGAGAAGTGGATCGATGAGGAGGAAGTGTGAGCTAGCTAGACCAGCTTAGGATTCATGCATGGCATCTACCAATATGTTTCTAGGCACTAGTCGAGAACACAACCCTAATTAAGACTTGTTCAATACGCGTATCAGACATATATATATCTTCTTCAAATTCTAACTTAATGGCTAAGTTTATGTGGTAGGTCATGAAGTGCCAAAAGACAAAAGAGATGTAATGAGGTTCTTGTCATTTTTTGCGTTTTTACATATACAGATTGTCTCATCATCAGTAACAAATCTTACCCAATTTTACAACCATAAAAATTAAAGCTCTAGCGCAACATTTTTCTTTACATTCTGGACAACATGTGAATTATGTCAGAGAAACGTTAGTCTTCGATTATGGGTTCGAATTTAAAGAACAAGATTAAATATATTAGGACAGATCCGACTCTTCTAAAATTAGAATTTTGTGAAGTTATGAGAATTTCAGAAATTTGAATTAGTATACAGTATACTGTATACTCTATCCAATCGATCAACTAATACAATTTTTAGAAATTTACCACTTGGTTTAATAAACTCTCTTGAGCGAATTTCTTGGAAAAAACAGGAGAAGTAGAGAATCTTCTTTCCTTCTTTGTTTATCTTTCTCTTTCATGCATAAATTTAAAACCACTTTTGTATTTAGAAAGAGATTGAAAACCACCAAGATTGCAACTTGCAAGATAATGATCATCACCACTGGTGTAGCTAGAAATATGAACTAGGATAGAGGGTCAGTTTTCAAATAATAACGACTATATTAAACAAAAATGATTTCATCACATAACATAAAATTGCATATGTTGATTATTAAAAAAAATTTAAATATATGAGCTTTCATATCATTTTTTTGATAAAAAAAAAATATAAATTATTACGATACTCAGACATAACAGATCATTTCAAACCAATTATAATTGTTCTCGACGATTGCTCTTAATTATTTTGAAATATATTCATGGTGGTTTTTTTTTTAATCAAACCCAACCCAAAAGGGGCAATATCATTCATCCACTACAATAAATTTGGGTATTAGTGACCACTGCATTGGTCATTAAAACTAGCAAATTTGGTCACTAAATATGGTTAGTAACCAAATTCGGGTAGTCACTAGGTGGTCACTATAGGTCCCTCACTGATTTTATTTAGTGACCAACAATTGTAAGTTGGTCACTAATTCGAAATGTTTTCAATGACTACAATTTTTTGTCACTAATTCAAAATGTCTTTAGTGACCATGATCATATGGTCACAAATGATAATGACATCAGTGACCTACATGTTCATCACTAAATTGTGATACCAATGGTCACTAAATTGAATAATTTTAGTGACCATATTACTGATAATTTGGTAACTAAATTGGCAATTATTCTAGGTTGTTAAGTTTGATGTTAATAACTAACAAACTTGATCACTAAGTGTGTTAGCTACATTTTCAAAATGGAGACAATGTACATTTTTTCATGCAATAACCTGCTAAAAGTAGCATTCAATATGTAGTCCAACACCAGAAAGTGAAATGTACTCTAAAACCAGTTATCAATATCTCCATCTTGAAATATTACATTCGCAAATCTAAAATATAGAGATGTTAATATCCATCCTTGATAACAATTTCAAAATAGACAGAAATATATTCAAGTCTTTCTAGAAGTTCAATGTACGTACTTTTTGAAGCTTAGACTAAATCTTCAATATAACAAAACATATATAGCAAGTTATAACCTTCATCCTAATGTAGTAAGAGTTGTATCTAAAAAAGCCTAGTATTCACTACATACACTATAATAATGTTTCCATAATATAATATAATTCCAACGGCCCAATGACTTGTGTATGCATACCTTCATGTATACATTGGGAACCAGTAGCCGAAGCCTATGATAAAGTACTGATGTATGTCCATCTACCAAATCAACTAAGCTACCATACTGGAAACTACGTACAATCCTACCTGTAATGGAAAGACACAATCATCAATCATATTCAACACAACAATACGACATTAGATAAACAGAGAACACTCAACTCAATTGAGTAATTGAAAGACTGTACAAAAAGATTTTGGGACTAAAGGAAGACAGGGAAGACGGTGTCTTTGTGTTGTACAAAAACCACATACTTAGGCAATATCCTGGGAGGTGGATCAAAAACTCACAGTGAGAATAATCTTCTAGTATCTCTATTTAACACAAACAGTATGACATTAGATAAACAGAGAAAACTCAATTGAGTAATTGAAATATATTCATGGTGGTTTTTTTTAATCAAACCCAACCCAAAAGGGGCAATATCATTCATCGATCTCAAGTCATAATGGCCATCACATACTCTTCCGCTGCCATCTATAGGCAGATAAGAAGTTGTATTAGTACTCATGGTATATAGAACTAGGTCCACTCATTAGACATCAAATACATAAAAAAAAAGCAGGTCTCTTCCTTCGGCACTACTCCGAATAACTCGCTAAAAGTGCAGAGCTCCCTAAAACATAGAGATTATTGAAAATAGAGTTCCCTAAAAAAAAAAAAAAAAAAAGGAATTAAGAAAAAGAAAAAATCTAACTAATAGAGGCCCAAAGCCCAAAGGAAGTCAAAACCTAGGCCCAACAGCAAGCCCAAACTCATCTTGATCTCCTCACCTTTTGCAAACAGTTGTGTTCTCCACTGGTGACTACCGAACTTCTCATCTCGCCACTCCGCCGCATGACCGTCGTTCGACTCAACATGCAGCAACCATTGCCACAGACCACTACCACCAAGAGGACAAAAGTTGCCCTGGAAAGAGAAGTCAGACCTGAAAAAATCCGAGAAAGGACCTGCATCCAAAAGTCACCACTTGACCTTACCTCTATAGCCTCGCGCCGTCTCAGCGTCGAATTTCACAAACACCCCACAATAGTAATGCATTGACTAGAACAACCCTAGCACCACCATATTGCCTTCGAATTAAACCATCCCGAGGACCATACCATAGAAACCACCTGTCCGGCAGCAATAACAACGGAATCCTGACCAAGATTAGCGCTGATGCCGGCCATTGTCGAATGAGAAAAATTTTGAGGCGGGAAGTTGGCTAGGCTTCAATTAAAAAAAAAATTTGTCAGAAGGGTCAAATCACATATTAAAATATAATATTTACATGGAAACATCTATTATTCCAACAAATCAGTGACTATTTCCAAAAGCTGAGAATGGTTAAATGCCCTACTGTGCGTACGCCCTTGATCATCAAATCATAACACAAAGTACTTAGATTGTTTTTGGCAAAAAAGTACTAAGATTCACTACTAGAATAATGCTAATAGACATCATGTCATTTAAATTGGTTATGATTTCACGCGATGTAAACAAAATTTCTAACATCGGTTCTTGGAAATCCGATTTCTATATATTTATACAGTTAACATCGTTTATTATATTTGACCGATGTCTACACTTTTATTGCAAAATTTTGAAAAACGCGGAGAAGACTAAGTTACAAAATTTTCTACGCGGGGGAACAAAATTTCCATTCCCCCCCAACACTTAGTTAGATTCTCACATGACTCATATATTTCACACATGACTCATATCGACTAGCACGACACTTGGTCAATTTTTGGATGTCGATATACTTTTGTTAATGTCCAATATCCTCGGCTTTATACACTAAAAAAGAAAAGCTTGATGATAATAGGTCTATAATAGTTCTATTCTATATGTCGGGCTCTATATCCCAATTTTGAAGGTGTCTTTTTAGAATTGTGTTTCAGAATAAAGTAGTTGTGGCTTGGCGTCTTTGTGTAGATCTTACTAGGGTAGGATTTGTGAGGGTTATGGCTGCTTGTGTCTGTTTTCTGTGTATAAACTTGGTATCTATGTGTGTGAAGAATTAGTGTCAGTTTTCTGGTTACAATGGAATGAAAACGACCTGCTCACTTTAGTCTTTACTTTAATGTGGGATAAGCTGAAGAAATTAGGGAATGGTAATGACATTTGAAAAGGAAAGCACAACAAAGTCAATAATTAAATGGTAATGACATTTCAAAAGGAATTGTTAATATAAATTTCATTTACTGTTGTGCTCCTGTTTGAACTTTAAATTTATCTTCATTTATTGTTATTGGTTGATGCTCATGATTGATACTTAACATTTAGCCATTGAAATTTGGGAAAGACCCAAATTGGTTACAATTTATCTTCTTCCTTTTCTATCATTTTGACCGCTTTGGATCTATTTTAGTCTGGGCATTTTGATAATAATTATTTTCTACATACAGGTTTCAAGACATGACATCAAGGACAAGAAAGCCATGGGAACGGTGTCACAGGCTTATCCACATTTGATTATTAACAATTCACAACTAAGGTTTCATATCTCATCTAAAGATTTTCTTACTCTGAATGTTATTATCTCTTTAAGCTGTTTTTCCACCTCTATTATGAAGTTTCTCCAATCTTGTGTTTTGTTGTTTTACTTAATAAGCAATTCATATGAGTATTTACTATTTAGATAAAGCTGTCTATTTTTACATAATCTAAATAGCTACATTGACTGAATGGTGAGACTAATGATTCATTGGTGGAAAGAAGATCCTTGTAATTGGTCATTTTTAATACAAGTTTCTATCTCCCATTAATAGAAGCATTACTTTCTTCACCAATGTGTGCTGCGTTATCGTTAGTTTTTGTTGACTACAGTGTTGAATGTGAAAGTATTAGTAGATATTTGTATATGAATGCATAGGTTTTATAGTATCTAGCCTCTCACTTCCTGATATAATCTATCATATAAAAAATCTTCTGAACCTAATTGTCTCTGAATGTTATTATCTCTTTAAGCTGTTTTTCCACCTCTATTATGAAGTTTCTCCAATCTTATGTTTCGCTGTTATACTTAATAAGCAATTCATATGAGTATTTACTATTTAGATAAAGCTGTCTATTTCTACATAATCTAAATAGCTACATTGACTGAATGGTGAAACTAATGATTCATTGGTGGAAAGAAGAGGGAATATAAGGATCTCGGTGATAAGCACTCTTCTAGTTTTTTATTTGTATTTGTCCCTGACCAAGTAACAATATACTGGATAATGACATAGTTTGGTGATGTGCAAAGCTTTTAATGCTGAAACAAGTATGGTTAACAAAGTGCTGAAAGTGAAATTATTTCAGGTAAGTATTAATATATGTGGTTGATTATCTAATTCAATAATGCGAATATATAGAGCATACCTAAATAACCGGGTGGAGTTGAGTGTGGCTATTATGTGATGTGATACATGAAAGATATTATAAATGATGACACATTTTCATTTTCAACCAAGGTATATGCATTATAGTTTGACAAGCAGTTTGATTAAATAATAAAATAATTATGACTTATCTTGTTCTATACATTTCTAGTGGGCGGCAAAGAGTTTGATACAATATACCCAAGAGCAACTTGACGAGGTGCGCATTGAAGTGGCTGATTACTTGCAGACTTTGCTATAGATCTTGACAAGCAATATGAGGCTAGCTTTTGCTGACCATTTTGTATTAGATGTAGTGATTACAACAACTGTGAACAAAACAGCATGCAATATTGCAGTAGTGGAACAAAACTGCATGCAGTATTGCAGTAGTGGTATTAGTCTTGAAGTATGTTAGGGTTTATTCTGCAAAACTTTTCAAATTATATATTCACGGCTCTAATTTTGGATAGAAATGAATGCAATTTCCTAATATTTAAATTAAATTTGAATTTCATATTGTTATTTATGGATCAACTTTCTTGTACCAACTACAAAGTTTGTAGACATCATGCTCATCAAAAGGAAATGATGATGATGATGATGATGATGATATATATATATATATATATATATCAGACAAACAGTTTATAATGACAAAACTGATGTCAGGAAAGAGATAGTACATCAGTTTGAAAACAAAAATCGATGTCAAGAAAGAGAAAATACATTAGTTACTAAACAAAAATCTATGTTTCATTAGTTAGAACCGATGTAACAAGAACCACTGCACATTGAACTGTTAAATATTGACCGATGTCTAGTATTACCATGGACATCGATACAGACTAAAGAACTGATGTTTATTTAAAGAATAGACTTCGAAACATAGAAGAAACCGATGTTCGACATAGCATTGGACATCGTTCTTCTTCAAGAACAGATGTTAAAGTGAGTAACTATATCGGTTCAACTTATACTAAAGAATGTAGATTGAATTTATAGTGGAACATTATGTAGCAAACACGCGAAAAGCTCATGAACCATAAGAAAAAGTTAAAAGGAACCGATGTGTAGAACATTATCAGACATCGTTTCTAAAATCAATAACGATGTTGAAATGGATAATTGTGATGTCGGACTTATATTTCATAAAACATTCTTTATTGCAAAAATATGAAGGTTTGACAATAGCTAAACATACAAAAATAGTGATCAGAATAACGTTTTTACATCGAATTTGAACATATATCCGATGTCTCATTATAACTTAGACATCAGTTACCAACCGATGTTTGAGTTTTCATGATTTTTAACATCACCCACTAAGACATCATAATTTTTTTTTTCTTAACATCGGTTAAGGACTGACATGTATTAGTATTATTCTAGTAGTGATCGTTTGAAATTAGATAATAAATAAAATGAGAAAAGAAATTGAAAATATCGTTTCTCACACACCTCCTTGCGTATATTTTCAACTCAAAAGAGCTAAACCTAATATCCAAATCGTGAAGAATTTATCCTGGCCTAGTAAAAAACCTGAATCGTCAGCATATGACGTTACTGGTAGTGCCCCTCCCCCATAAACATCTCAAAACCCCAGCGCCACCCAAAGTACCACTCCACCATACCGCCGGGCACGCCAAGCCCACAGGTTGGACTCGTTGGTTTGTGCAGGGCCCAATAAACCAGCCCTGATATAGATGGGCTTCGACCTAAATGGATTATAAATGGGCTACTGCCGAATATTTTCAACCCGAGAGTGTTGAACCTGAACCTGAACCCGAACCCGCCCGCATATAATTACACCACTGGTAGTGGCGATCCTACGCCCTCAAGGCTTTCTCTCTTCCCTTCAAATTCATTTCCCCTCTCTCCCCTTCTCCCATTTCCCTACTTCTCTCAATTTCACGTCCCAAATCTCACCGATAGTCCCAAAATTAGGGCACAACTATAACCCTAGCATCGCCGATACGCCCACGCGATGCCGCTCTTCGTCTCCGACGAGGAGTTCTCCGGCCACCGAGACGACGTCGCTTGGGTGGCGGAGAAGGCCGACGCGTTTATCCGGAACCTCTACACGGAGCTTGACACCGTCAAGGCGCAGAACGACGCCGCTTCGATCACCGCCGAGCAGACCTGCTCTCTCCTCGAGCAGAAGTACCTCTCCCTCTCCGATGAACACTCCAAGCTCGAGTCCGAACTCGCGCAGCTCAAGTCCTCGTTCGACGAGCGCCTCTCCGAGCTCGCCGAAGTGCAGTCTCAGAAGTACCAGCTCAATTTACAATCCGTACGTTCTATGCCTCTATTTCAAATTGTGTAATTGTAGAGGTTTCTCTGGTTTAGGGTTTCGGTGACTAAATGCTGTGCATTTCTATTGAGAATTATATATCTGTTTGAGAATGATTTTGATTTCGCTTTCGGTTATTTGTTGGTGGTGGTTTGTGTAGATTAATAAAGATAGTGAGATAGAGATGTTGAAGACGGAGGTGTCAGAGCTGCACAAATCAAAGAGGCAGTTAATGGAGATAGTGGAGCAAAAGGATGAAGATATTAGTGCAAAGAATTGCACCATCCAGTCTTATCTCGAGAAGATTGTAAGCTTAGTTAGTTGCATTCTTTCCAATTTTAGCAATGAAGCCGTATGTATTTGCCATTCATTTAGTGACATTTTCACTTCTTTTCTGCTGATGGTGAAGGTCAAGTCGGCTGAGAATGCTGCCCAGAGGGAGGCCGGATTAAGTGAAGCTGAGGCAGAGTTAGCACGCACCAAGGATTCATGCACTCATCTTTCACAGGTCAATTCAATGCAACTACCTTTTCATCACGTAATAACATGCATTTGGTCTATTTGGTTCAGTCTTCCTGCCATGGCATGTCTGAGCCATTGATTTTAGGTTGTTGTAATTAAGCTTAATAATAAAGGATGTCTTTATAATTGCCTAAGAATAAAGGGTTGATTGTAAATGGCAATCTTTACCACATATAGTTTACCTAGATTTGCTGGAGATGAACACACACAGACTTTCGTTGCCTTTTCTCTAGTTTTATGGCCGTACCAGAGGCAGGTTTTGCAGAGAGAAGATTAGTCCTATTGAACCCTTTTAGTTTTAAATAACATCTGGTTCCTCATCACTGGACAGATGTTAAATGTTACGCTTAAGATACTGACAAATAGTTCGTAGGTTGCTGCTTGAAATAGCTTTTGCAATTGCTTGCTCTATGACTAGTTGTTGAATCAAACAAATGTGACTCTTGGAGCATTAGTGTTCTTACCGTGTCAAATCTGATAACATGCAGGAGAAAGAACTTATCGAGAGGCATAATGTCTGGCTTAATGATGAGTTAGCAGCCAAAGTTGACAGTCTCATTAAGCTGCGTAGAACGCATGCCGATGTTGAGGCAGAGATGTCTTTTAAGCTTTCAGATGTAAGTATGTTTTACAATATTAAAAAGGATACACAGCATTTACATATCTGATATAAGCATGTCTATGTAAACAACTTATCTAAATCTATATATTTTGTCTTGGGAATATTTTACCCTATTGACTTTGTCAGGTTGAACGGAAATTCAATGACTGTTCTAGCTCCTTAAATTGGAACAAGGAAAGAGTGAGGGAACTAGAAGCAAAGCTGACATCCTTGCAGGAGGTGGGTTTCTTACATTCCATTTTGGCACTCTTAAGATTATTAATTATTTTTTTGCACGGCTCATCAGATGTTTTCTGGTTCATTCATACTTGTACAAAACTTGTAGGAACTACGCTTATCGAAAGATACTGCAGCAGCTAATGAAGAGAGATCAAATGCCGAACTCTCAACGGTCAGTTTCTTGAAATCTCCATCCATATTAAAGTCTTTATACAATACATACTTGACTGGAGTAAGGAATTTTTTATCGTTATTAGAGATAGAGATGTTTACAACAATATTTGGATTGTTATCTATTATCTCAGAGGATTGTGGAAGAATAGTTGTTTGAAAATTTTTTTTTTGTAGTTACTTATTATTATATATTTAATGCGAAGTTTTGCTAGTTTTGCAGACAAATAAGCTTGTTGAACTATATAAGGAAAGTTCAGAGGAATGGTCCAAAAAGGCGGGAGAGCTTGAGGGCGTGATCAAAGCTCTGGAGGTGAAAATTTACAGTCCTACCGTTTTAATGTCCCTTCTTTATTGAGTTTCGGTTGTAATTCTTTTATATGTACTATCATGCAGACGCATTTGAGTCAAGTTGAAAATGATTACAAGGAGAGACTTGAAGGGGAAGTGTCTGCAAGAAATCAATTTGAAAAGGTAGATATGATGTGTTTTCAATTTGAAGAGGTGAAAATGTTTCTTTCTCCCTCTCTTCACTAGTTTACGACATTTTTATTTTAATAACATGCTATATATTTTTTTTTCCCTCCTGTGATATGATTATAGGAGGCTGCAGATCTGAAGACAAAACTTGAGAAGTGCGAAGCAGAAATTGAAACTAGCAGGAAAGCAAATGAGCTGAGTCTTCTCCCACTTAATAGTTCTGGTCAGGAAATGTATGTTCCTCTTTTATTCTATTTAAAATGCACTTTTATTAGGCCTCTTTTAGTCTACTGTTGTGGTGTGCAGAAATTGATCACTGAACTTTCTGAATGATTTACTGAAGTTTATACCTCTTCTGGTGTATCACTGAGAACATTCTCAAGAGTATAAATTTATTCTGTTGAAATGTATTAATGTCTTTTGTAAACATAGAATATACTTGTTGTTGGTTGATGGGTCATGGTTCCCTCTCTATATTTTTCATCCAGTATTTGGTGAAACTTATAAACTTGCTTTTTTATTTTCATCTTAAATGACCATCCGCTGATTGCAAATTTGTCAAGCTAATGAATACTGTATTTACATGAAACTGCGTGAACACTGGGATATTGATTGCCTGGACATGTGGTTGAAAAAACTAGCTCAGATCAGTTATTAGTTTTAAGCAATGCGTATGCAGATTAATGGCCATGGCACGGAAAGATATGATTATATATTTTCAGTTTTTTTTTTCTTATTTATAAACAAATCATAATGCCTTCAGCTTTGTTTCCTTCGGTACATGTAATACAAATTGTCTTTTATGCTTGCTTTATGGTTCCATGTCAACGAACTTGAGCTTTACTGCTCACGATCATTTCCAGTTTAGTATTCAACAAATGGAGGAGATTTGTGTAACTTTTTGACATTTATATTTTTGCTGGACAAATTATATTTTTTATAATTCTATTAATATGAGTTGAGTTCTATGTTGCAGGTGGTTGAATTCATTAGAATCTACTGACATGGCTGAGGTTGATCGTGCGGTGGTGCCGAAGATTCCTGTTGGTGTTTCAGGAACAGCATTAGCAGCGTCCCTTTTACGCGACGGGTGGAGTGTGAGTAGCTATATTTACTACTGGTGTTAGTCATATTTTGTCATCAATCTTGGTTGCTAATTCTTATTACCTTCTTCCCTTTTCTTTTATATCTGCTTCTTTAAATAGCTTGCAAAAATGTATGCGAAGTACCAAGAGGCGGTCGATGCCTTGCGTCATGAGCAGTTGGGAAGGAAGGAATCTGAGGCAATCTTGCAACGGGTATGATCTAAATTGCAACTTATTTTAGGTTTTGGTCGATCATCTTATGACATGTGTACTTGTTTTCGTACTTCTTTATCAATAATTGTCTTTTAAAAAAAAAAAAAAATCTTATGACATCTGTACTTGTTTTCTTACTTCTTTTTATGTTATAAAATGATTGTTAAGTACTTTCTGAATGTTACTTTTGGTCTTAGATTGAGTTATACTGGAAACTCTTGATCGTAGAGTTGTAGCAATATTTTTATTTTTCTATTTTTTGTGAGGCAGAATTCTTAGGTTTTATTATGGTTTTGCAGGTTCTATATGAAATAGAAGAGAAAGCTGAAGTCATCATGGATGAAAGAGGTATTTTTTTACAAATCAATTCTATCTTGTTTGTGGTATATTCTTATTTCGGAAGCTTCATGTTTTATCATTGATATTCTTGATTTTTAATTTTTTAACTACTCTCAAGGATTCAGACATGTATATATTCTATTTCAAATATGAAATAACTTAACTTATTTAGAACCGTTAAAGATGTCTACTGCATGGTGAGGACTTAAAAGTTTTCTTATTTTTGGATTGGAGTTTTCATTTATGTTTTAAGTTTTAATAGTTAATCAAACTGCACCTTGACTTATATTTCTTTCTTTATGTTAATAAAAGTTTGTTTTTCATCAAAAGAAACATGATGAGGACTTGTGATGTTTGATGGGGGCTCTATATGGTATCTGAAAATTAGGTGTTCCTCTGTATTCTAGAGTCTGATGGGTTCTTCAGTGCCGAATAGGCAGAAAAAGAGGCATAGATTGTTTTTTATTGTCTCGCCAATCAATATATATATATATATATATATTTTTTTTTTTGAATCCTATTGTAATGAGATTTTCTGTAGTAATTTGACACCTTTCCCCATCATTTAACTCTTTGATAACTGATAGCAGTTTATGGAAAAGTTTGGCATAATTTAGCTCATTAATGAATTAATTTCTTCATTCTAATGTGTTAATAACTAAATACATAATAATACATGTACACGACGTTTTGATTCAATACTACAAACACTTTTCTGTATCTGCTGAAAAGTAAGATGCATGTCTTTTGAAAAATATGTACAATGGGTATGATACTAATATATACTAACAGAAGTAATAAGAGACGTGGAGCTTTTGGTCCAAACGTTCGACATTGTATGTGCTTGTTTCTGGCCAATATTGCTTTTGGTCCAAAAGTTCAACATTGTATGTGCTTGTTTCTGGCCAATATTGGCTGCTCTTATTAAGTGGTTGCAAGTATTTCTTTTTATTTGTTTGGAAAATAAACCATTAAATTTTTGTTTTCCATAAAAAGTTGGTGATTGCAGTCGCATTGAACTTGTGGTTCGTGATATATTATTTGTTTCACTAATATAGTCATATGCAGTGGAACATGAGAGAATGGCCGAGGCATATTCTATGATCAACCAGAAGTTGCAGGACTCAGTTTCTGAACAAGAATACTTAGAGAGAATGATCACGGAGTTGAAGGTTTATTTTAATGTCACTATTTTGTATACAGTTCTGTTCAGGTAGTCAATTAGTTCCTTACTCAGTTGTGCACAACTGCTCTTGGATTTAGATCCAAGGGTGGAGAATAATGAGGCCGTTGAAATGAGTCTATTTGTCTCGTTATTCTACGTTGTTGGATTTAGACCCAAGTGCCGTTGGGTACATCTGAGTAAGGAATTAATTGACTACCTGTTGTCTACCATGTTTGCTTATGCATTTGGTTTCCAGGCTGACATAAGGAGGCATGAACGTGACTACTCCTTTGCTCAAAAAGAGATTGCTGATCTTCAGAGAGAGGTAATAGAATAATATCAAGTAATGATTTGTATGGATAGGTTATTGATTCTTTAATTTGGTGCATCTTGGTAATGTTATCTTGCTGTTAATCAATTTTACCACCATTCATTTTTGAACTACCTCTTACCAGCTCTTTTTGTCCAATCCACCATGTAATGTGATCATGAAACTGTGAAACGTATTAGGTACCACCTTCAGTTTCATACTGGATAATTACAGAAAACTATTATATCATTTGGTCTTACTTCCTGGTATTAGTTTTCATCTCCATATGATACTTTCATGTTAGTTACAAAAAGAAATCTGAAGTTCAACACTGCAATTGTCGAACACTATAACTTATTGTAGTCAATATTTTAATAAGAACTCTTTATATAATAAGTTCAACACTGCAATGATATTTTAGTAGTTGCATACACATATCAGTGCAAAAGAGTATAGTTTTTTTTTCTTTTGGAAGGGTTATCAATAATTCCCTGTTTATGCACATACCATGCTTTGCTTTCATAGATTTTTATTCAAAGGTATTCAGTGACTTTATTGTTAGTAATACATGTTAAGCACACTTGCCAATGTGTTATTATACAAACTTGTGTGTCTAGTGCCGACATTTTCATTGATGACATTGCATGGGATTTTGTAAATAAGCAGACAAACATTGAGGTCATGGCACCATTGACCCCACAAAATGTGCTATATATGTCATTGTAGGGGCTTTCTCTCAGTTCCTCTTTTCATTTTTTTACCCTCCTTCAACTGCTAATAGTTCTCTATGACCCTGGTTTTGCTGATTCCTGGATCAAGTTTATACTTTTAGTAGAACTTTTGTCTCCATGTCCATGCCATTCATCTCCATGATTGACTGAACAGTCTTTTCTCTATAGATGGAGATGGGCACTCTTTTATTTTTGAATCTCAAGAAGTGTTGTGTGTATAACTATGCATATATACATGTTTTAACTCAATGTTTAAGTATTGTACTGACCTTAACTTGTATGCCTATATTTGTGTCATTGTCGGGTAATTTTCACCTGGGCCGTGAAATCTTGCTTTAAAGGGTATATTATGAATGTTGGGTTAAAACATCTTGTCTTTTTATTGCTTTGATGAATCTATCTCAACTTGCTGGGTGATTACTTGTAGGTGGCAGTCCTTTTGAAAGAATGTCGAGATATACAGCTTCGTGGTGCATCTTCGGGTCATGATAGTTATGACAATGCTGTTGTGGTGCACTCGGAATCTGATGCTGAAAAAGTCATATCTGAACATCTTGTAAGCTGACTTCTTATTTTTCTTCAGCATGGGTCTTTTAAGTTCTCTTCTTTTTTCCTGTATTGTTGGATGTTTATTTATTAGTGGTATTTTGGATTTTAAAATGAAACAGTTGACCTTCAAGGACATAAATGGTCTGGTTCAGCAGAATGCCCAGCTCAGGAGTCTTGTTCGCAATCTTTCTGACCAGCTTGAAAATAGGGAAAAGGAGTTCAAGGTTGGTTTGAACATTTCCACGACTAATTAATTCATTATGGAGCTTGTTCTTTAGTACCATCTTTGACTTGAAAACTATATGATGCATGTGTCTGTATCTTGGAATTCCAGGAAAATTTTGAAAAGGAGCTCAAGAAGCATACTGAGGAAGCTGCTTCTAGAGTTGAGGCTGTATTACAAAGAGCTGAAGAGCAAGGGCAAATGATTGAATCCCTTCACACCTCTGTAAGCCCTAGTGAATCCCTCTGAAGAGCAAGCACTCATGTCATCTTGTTTTTATCATTGCTGTTTTTTTTCTTCTTTACCTTATATTGTGTGGATTACAGTGTGGTGGGGATGAAATAATTGCTCTGCTCTGACTCCTCATCTTTAAATCCTAACTTCTTCTCAGGTCGCAATGTACAAAAGGTTGTATGAAGAGGAGCATAAACTTCGTTCGTCTGGTCCCCATTTAATAGAGGCTGCTCCAGGTCTCTCTCTCTCCCTCTCCCCCCCCAAAAAAAAAAAAAAAAAAAAAAACACAACACACACACATCTACCTATGGGTATTTTTCAAAACCATATGACAAAAAGGTGTCACTATCTTCTTCAGATTCAAGATCTGATGAATGATTGTGGTTGCTAAATTTTAAAATGTATCAAGTTCGGTCCAGTTCTGAAAACAGAATTTTAATCAGGATGGACGGTTGAAGTATGTAGGTTTAGGTGTCTTAATCTTTTCAGTTATAGAAATGGGTTTCAACTTCCTGTTAGGGGATTTTTCGGGGGCTCAGATGTGGGGAAACTCCAGAACCTCACAGTCACGCCCACCTATTCAAATAAAGTGATTGCTGAGTGTAGCCCACTTCTTGACCTCTTCTATTTGCTCAACTTTCTGTTTGCAGAGGAAAGAAGAAGTGATGTTAGGCATCTACTTGAGAGTTCTCAGGTATGAATTGACATTATCTAAGTAATGAGCACCCTTTTCTGTTTGATATTGTTGTTATTCTGTAATACAAATTATGAAATATTGTAGGAAGCTAGCAGAAAGGCCCAAGACCATGCTGCAGTACGAGTGAAATGTCTGGAAGAAGATCTAGCGAAGATCAGGTAAACATTCTGATGTTACCCATCCGACCTTGCCTCAGATATATGGCACTGAGTGAATGGCCATATAATTGTGTCATATGATTTTTTTTTTTTTTGGATATCTGCACTCCAGTATGTTCGTACGTCTTGATATCTTGTAGATCTTTTGCTAAATAATCATAGTCATAGTCTTGGTGGTTGCCTTCTTTTTCCCTCCTTTTCTGGTAGTTTGTTTAAGCCATGTCAACTCCATATTCCTGGTTGCTTATTGAACGATATCTGGTATTTTATGGTAGGAGTGAGATAATATCATTGCGGTCAGAGCGTGACAAATTCGCTTCTGAAGCGAATATTGCTAGAGAGAAACTTGAGAGCTTTATGAAAGAATTTGAGCTTCAGGTGATATTTTTTGCTGGAATGTTGTCTATTATGTGTTTCGACAATAGCTATGCGGTGGGTTGAGTGATGATTCTCTTGTTGTTAATCTTTCCTTTTTTGCTTGTAATGCATAAACTATCAGAGGAACGAAACAAATGGTGTATTAGCAAGGAACATTGAGTTCTCTCAGTTAATAGTTGACTACCAGCGGAAGCTGCGTGAAGGTTCTGAGTCCGTGCAAACTGCTGAGGAGCTTTCTAGGAAGTTGACTATGGAGGTAACCTTATTGACTTAATCTCTGAAGCTTAGCGTAACTTTGACAATACTCGCATTATATTCTGTTTCACTACAGGTGTCTCTTTTGAAGCAAGAGAAGGAAATGCTGCAACATGCTGAGAAGAGAGCTTCGGATGAAGTTCATAATTTGTCAGAGAGGGTTTATAGACTGCAGGTAGGGATTCTTGCCATCGAATTTGCTTTTCAGTAATGCTGTTTATATGCTGACATTAGTTTTTACAGGCTAGTTTGGACACTATTCAGAGTACCCAGCAAGTTCGCGAGGTACTTTTCTCACTTGTGTTCTTATAATTGCATGTTCGTTTTTATAATTGCATGTCATTCTGTTTTTAATTTTGTATCTTCATTCGACTACAGGAGGCAAGAGCTGCCGAGAGGAGAAAACAAGAAGAGTATACAGAACAAAAAGAGGTGTGCATTTCTTTGGTATTCTTTATGTGCAGAGTGCTTAGTGTTGGTCCATAAGTTTTTTATGCGTCCTGGTTGATCAATTGAACTGTGTTATTGTTGTTTTGAATTTATGTTATTACTCTTTTGAATTGGAACCATATTATTGAGATTCAAAGGATTGTTGTTTGGGTGTTAACAACTTGAAATTATGATTTCCTTGTCAGAGGGAGTGGGCTGATGCTAAAAGAGAATTGCAAGAAGAGAAAAATAATGCTCTCACTCTTGCACTTGACCGCGATCAGACCATAAAAAATGCCGTCAAACAGGTTGAAGAAATGAGAAAAGATTTGTCTAATGCACTTCATGCTGCTGCATCTGCTGAGAGTAGAGCTGCTGTAGCTGAGGTCCTTTTTGTTTTTTTAATTTTTTTATATCTCAATTCTTTTTGAAAGTTTCAATATTATTTTGTTTATATTAAATAAATCCGAACAATCACCAACCACACTTATCTGTAATATTTTTCTTTCTTTAATTCTGTTAAGGTATTTTATTATTTTTGCTTGGCCTTTATTTACTCTTTATTCACAATATTTTGTTGTTGTACACAGGCCAGACTGTCTGATCTGGAGAAAAAGAGTTCATCCTCAGATATCCAGGTATAGCTTCTCATAAACAATGCCGTAACACCTCCCATGTGAAATTATTTGATCAAGAATTATGGTGCACTCATTTTTGTTGTATTATTTTTGTTTCGGATTTATATGCTGTTGAAAGAGTTATGTCACTCTTTTGCACGTTAGTATTTCTCTACAGTGCACTTTTATTATATTTTCTAGAATCAAACTGGTTGTAATTCCATTTTTTTTTATAATTTTTTTTTATTGTGGTCAACTGGTCATCTGTACATTATGCTGAAACTGGTCTTCTGTTGGGAATGACTTGAACTGGATACCACATTTGTTAGTTGTATGTGGATATTTGGTAATATCATTGGATTTTAGATATTGGTCCTCGTTTCCTAAATATTTTAGACTGGATTATGAGTCTCAGTTTTGTGATTGAGGGGACAAAATATTGTTCAATGCAGAATGGTACAATCTTTTGGTAGCTCAACCGTAGTGGCAGTCTTTGTAATTTTGTACAAAATAAGGCCACTGTGGACAAACTTGAAAACCTATAACTTCCACTATGAAAAAAAAGAAAAGAAAAGGAAAGCAGGGGATGAGTTTCTAAAATCTCTTTAGAGTAACACATGATAATAACATCAAATCCCTGGTCGTGAACTGATGATTAGTGCATTTCAAGATGATTATGGTTCAAGAATGTTTTAGATAATGGACTTGAAGATAGTTTGATTCAATTCCCCATGTCTTTGTCTACTGATGCAGGTTGTTGAGATTGACGGTGGGAGTGGATCTGCTTCTTTGACAGGCAATGAGGTCAGTTTTGTTCATGTACCTTTCATTTGTTGACTGTTGCTTAGTTGTGTTGAAATTTTCCTGGCTATTTGTTTGAGATTGAGATTACTAGATTTTCTACCTGTTATATCATGTATTGCTCTGTCTTCTTTGTGTATCAAGATTGATGTTTCTACAACTTCAATGAAATCCATACTGTCCATTTTCCATTGATATAAACATTTTGGTATATTTATTTTGTTATTGACCTCTCGGGTATTACTTGTGGCATGTCCCGAATGCTTGGTTTATTCTGGAATTTACAAAACGAAGTTTCACTGTGTTTCAATCGCAACAAGAGTTCTTTTTCGTTAAAAGAAAAAACAAGAATGAACTAAAAAAGATTTGATTTCCCATTCATCAACCAATCACTTGGTGATTGACACAATTTTTTTCTCTACTTTTCGCATTTGTGTCAATTACTTCAATCATATTTTCATTTAACTTTCCGCTGAATCAAAATATGGATTATGAAGGGTTGTATTATCATTGTGAAGCCCTTAAAATGCATTTCCCATGGTTGTCTTTCAAATTTCAATCTGTAGTCCTATGTTTTGTTTTGTAGACATAAAAAGATACTGCTTTTTTCTTTTTCTTTGATTTTATGTAGTGATTGGCTTATTTATTTTGGGAGCTACTGTATCTAATTTGCAGATACATTTATTATGTGATTGATGTCTGACATTGACTTGGTTGAACTTGGTAGGCTATGTTGGCATTACGTGCTGCAAAGGATGAGATTAAGAATTTGAAAGATGAAATGCAGGCTACTAAAGATCACATGCTACAGGTTCTGACTTCTCCTTGATGTGCTTAATATCTTAATACTGACTGAACTTAATATTAATGTCATTTTAATATGCAGTATAAGAGTATAGCTCAGGTAAATGAGGATGCATTGAAACAGATGGAATTTGCACATGAAAACTTCAAGATTGAGGTACTGCTGCCTTACTTTTAATTTTAGCGACTGATTAGTCAAATCTAGTTTGTTTACGTTGGCTTATGATCTAAAACTCTGCAGGCTGAAAAACTGAAGAAATCTCGAGATGCTGAATTACTCTCTTTGAGAGAGAGGGTCTCTGAACTTGAAAATGAGATTATGTTGAAGTCCCAAGAAGTGGCTTCTGCAGCAGCAGGGAAGGAAGAAGCTCTATTCTCTGCTTTAGCAGAAATTTCAAGCCTAAAGGAAGAAACCACAGCAAAAACGTAAGTTTCTTATATTCTTTCTGTTATGCATTCAATAATTCAGTTTGCTGTCTCATCTAAAGTTCTTTTTTGTTCTTTTCTTTTCCTTTGTAGTTCTCAAACTGCTGCCCTGGAGATTCAGGTTTCTACTTTGAAGGAAGACTTGGAGAAAGAACATCAGCGATGGCGCACTGCACAGGCTAATTATGAAAGACAGGTAATTGGCATGTAGATGTATATTTTTTCTCTTTCATAATCTGGGTTTAGTGGTCTGAGACAATCTGAATTGACAAATGGTTTTCTGTACCGAAGATCCAAGCTGAAGGATAGTGAATGGTTCACCTTGTCAAACAGGGGTCTGTCCTATCCAGCTTTGGGTTCTCTTGGTAGCAAGTCTTTTAAGACTTCAGGGAGGAGTTTAATAGTGGGCTTTCCAGTTGATTTTTTTGGGTCAACTGTACATTGTTGTGAAAATCCAAATTAAACAGCGTCTTCTCTCATTTCAGTAGATGGTGGGGCATAAGATTGTGACCTGGGCATATGTGGCCACTCTCTTATGTAGTTATATATCACATTCAATTTTGGCTAATTTATAATTCTTAACTTCGCAGGTCATCCTTCAGTCAGAGACAATACAGGAGTTGACTAAAACATCACAAGCTTTGGCTGTGCTTCAGCAGGAAGCATCAGAGTTGCGTAAATTGGATGATGCACTCAAAAGTGAAAATGTAACTTCTACTCTTTTCATGTGACCTATGGTTTGTTGTAAATTTTGTTTATTTGTAACTTCTTCTCTTTTCATGTTTACAAGACTTCTTACCTGTTCTGAAATTTACAGGATGAACTAAAGTCCAGGTGGGAAGTTGATAAGGCAATGTTAGAGGAATCCGCTAGTATTGCTGAGAAGAAGTACAATGAAATCAATGAACAGGTGATTTGCACCCTGTCCATTTCTTTTTGGATTTGCCTTTTGTGCTTTAGATTTTGTGCTATGATTCTTATGGTTCTAAAATCTCAATCTCATATTTGTTTGCAGAATAAAATACTGCATGGTCAACTGGAGGCTGTGCACATTCAATTGGCCGAGAGAGATCGTGGTTCATTTGGAACAACTTCTGGAAGCACTGGAGCAGATACTTCAGGTGATGCTGGTTTACAAACTGTGATAAGTTATCTTCGACGTACAAAAGAGATTGTAAGTTCTCTTTCCCTGCTATTATCACTCTTTTCTCTGACACACACTCTGGACTCACTATTCAGATGTGTAGGCATATATAGTGTTGTCTGACTTTCTTATTGTTTCAACTTAACAGGCAGAGACAGAGATATCCTTATTGAAACAAGAAAAACTAAGATTGCAATCACAAGTAAGGATTTTTTGTTCCTCTCTCTCTCTCTCTTGCTGTACTTTATCACATATTCATTTATGTTCTACCATTAATTTTTATCCAACAACCAGTGACTGTAAATATTAATGGACGAAGTTCTACCAGTGATGATCTTGAGCTCAAAAGTTCTAAATGCATAGAGTAGATCAAATCACACTGTTGAAAACAAGTAAGGAATCACCAATATTTTCATCAACCATTCCATATAATAATTAATGTTCGAATAACACAATGATCCACATGTCCTGGTGGAGATACCATCCAAAAACAGTTGCATTAATGTGGAGCGTTATATGTGCTAGTTCCTATTTATAATCTGCCTGCTAGACAGACTTATTTTGTTCAATAAATGATGCCTCACAAAAAGATCAAGTTTACGATTTCCGAACAAGTTGCAATTTATGGCTGAATCAAATGATGTATTTGTTGTGTCTTCTAATTTACCTGTTGGCCCCTTGAGGTCATTGGTTTTATCCCTTTGTTCTAATTGTTGTCTTCTAATTTATTTTTGAAAAATTCGCTTAGAGTCTTATAATACACTAGTGGGTGTTCTGTTTTTATGTTTTGGTGCTATATTGGGTGTTTTCTTCTATTACTATTGCCATGGTCTGTGTTTTGCTGGTTATAAGAAAACAGAATGTTAAAGTTACAGGTTATTAATTTCAATGTTTCTATTGAATTTCTTAATGTCTAATTCCTAATTTCTTAACAGTAGGAGTTTTTCTATGAATAACTTGCTCGAGTGAATACATTTTGTTTTTATTTTAAACGCACATATCATCTTTTACATATATATATATATATATCTGCGGATATTTTGTCGATTTTGATATATCTTTCCTAATGGTTGTTCAATTCCATATGCTGTTTTATAATGGTTAATTTTTACAATTGCTTTCTAGCTTGAGAGTGCCCTCAAGGCTTCAGAAACAGCCCAAGCATCACTTCGTGCTGAGCGTGCAAGTTCAAGGTCAATGTTGTTCTCAGAGGAGGAACTAAAATCCTTACAACTACAGGTTAGTAATGTTCATTTGACACCTTCTTTTGGGTCGGAGGTTCTTTGGACACTTATGTGGACCTCAAACTCTAAATCCTACGTTATTACCTTCATCCCTTGTAACCGCTGCGCTGGTGGAAATGTTTTTTTATTTTATTTTTTGTCAGGTTAGAGAAATAAACTTGCTCCGCGAAAGTAATATCCAACTGAGAGAAGAAAATAAGCACAATTTTGAGGAATGCCAGGTATCATCGAAGTCTTTGTGGATATTTCTTCCATATGGATATTGCTCACTGATGATTCTTACTCTACATTACATCTTACTTTGATTATAGAAATTGCATGAAATATCACAAAAGGCTAGTGTTGAGCGTCACAACCTAGAGAGGCTGTTAAGGGATAGACAGATTGAGGTGGAGGCATGTAAAAAAGACATTGAAATGCAAAAGATGGAGAAAGATCACTTGGAAAAGAGGCTCAGTGAGGTATTGATCTTGGACAGCTTTCTCTCCATCTCCCTTTGCATGTTCATCTTTTAATTGCCTAAAGGATAAGACATGCTGCTCACCTATATGCCAGCTATTGCTGCTTATTGGGTGAGCTTGCCCAATCAACTATCAACATCTGTTTTTATTTTTCTCTCTCCTTTTTACTGTCGGGTGCTGCATTATCAGTGAAAGGTAGGGTTGGGATGGGATGGGATATGTTTGGTGGTGGTTCATTGGGTTTTTCAGTTAAATTTATTCTGAGAGGTTGTTAAAATATGATTTGGCCAGCTCACCCAGTAAGCAGCAATACCGCCTGCGGGTGAGCAGTCAAGTATCTTCCTTGCATAAATAGGTATGGTCCAGTCCATAATGGGGCATTGACCGGTCAAGATGATAGGCCTATTGATGTTAAACTATAACCCTTGTGTCAACAATTCAATGTCCAAAATGCTTATATATATATATATATTTATATTTATATGTATGCTTTGGAAATATTGTATTACGATATTCCATATAATATGGTGTGGAATTTTCAGTACTTAGAAAAGGTCTTTAACATAGTTTGCAGTGACATTGTACATCCTGACTTGATCCATCATCTAGGCTTTCAGCTCATTCCAAAAACCATATGATCTAAATCCAATGCTTGCTCAATCCAATTAGTATACAAATGAATTTATTTTTCACCAAAGCAGTGTAGACCCATGTCATCAGAGCCAAATATTAGCACTTTATTTCTGCTAAGACAACCATTTACACCATGCCACGGGTTTGTATGTGTCTGGTAAGGACCAATTGAGTCTAGGCTGGGCACAGACCCTTATGTTGACCATGATACCACTTGAATTGTAGGACCTGTCATTTTTTTTTTCTGGTTTATTATAGAGCGTGTCATTGGATATTTCTTCCGTGTACATGCATGTGCATATTAAACAAAATTTTTCCTCATTTTGATGTATTCTCTTTCTTGAAGTTACTTGAAAGGTATAGAAATATAGATGTTGAAGATTATGATCGCACAAAGGCTGAACATCAGCAGATGCAGGTACTTTTCCCTGTAAGACTTACATGCATATCATCACTTGAACAATAATGCTTTTAACCTTCCTAGTTCTCAGCTAGCCATTATTAACTTTCTTCAATTTTCACTGTAACTGAGAACTACGGCTATACTACTACAGTACTATTTAAAGCAGATATTGCTAGGTATCTGCAACAAATGTTCAACAATCCAAATGGTTGTTATTTAGTTGGGTCATGGGTTCTGTTGTGTGAGTTTAGTTTTTCCTTGCATCTGTTGGTGAATAGTTCGTGTAAACTGATCATCCGCTTTGCTTTCATTTGTGTTTCTGTGTACTGCTGGTCCAAAAGGTGTTATATTTCTTTATTTTGGAATAGAACGTCGTTTCTTCTAAAATTAACAATTCAAGTTGTCAATGTTCATTCTGTGATTATTTTTTAATTTTTTTGGTTACATTATTCTGTGATTACTTCAGGGCTCAAATTCCAATTTTTTTTTTTGGGGTTCCCTTTTGGTGCTTTTGTTTTAATCATTTATTTGTCAAAGAGAGGCGACATATATAGGTTATCTTGTGTCTTGACTTCATTTCAATTTCATTCTTCGTTACAATTTGCCCACCATTTTTACTATTTGTTTACATCTTTATTATTTGTACTTGCGTCTGCCAGGTAACATTGAAGGAGAAGGATTCTCATATAGAAGAAGTCAAGAAACTTCTTTCGGAGAAGCTGGAGATTGTTTTGTCTTTAGAAAAAGATCTTGCAAACTTCAGATCGGAACTGACTGAGAGGGATAGGAGGATAAATGACATGTTGCCAGCAGAGGTAAACTCAAATTTCTTACTTTAAAATCAGATGATGTTAACATTCCATGCCTTTGGATGATGTATATCCTTCTGATGGTCGTCCTGCACAGGCAATTTTAAAATCAGATGTGGAGAAGCAAAGAAGGATTGGCCTTCAGTTTAAGGTTCTTAAAGTTCTCACAAGTCCTTTTTCAGTTATGCTTTTCAGAAAAAGCAAAAAAGTATCATCTATTAGTATCTTCATCACTGTGGTTTGGCATGTGGAGCATGCTTTTAAACTAATTTTATTGTTTTGGCTGATTTTGGTATTCTTTCTAACACAGAGGAAGTATGAGACATGCTTAAAGGAAAAGGAGGATCTTCAAAGACAAAAGGAGGATCTTCAAAGGCAAAAGGACGACCTTCAAAGGCAATGCGACGACCTTCAAAGGCAAAGGGATGACCTTATAAGGCAGTTGGAGGAAAAACAAGGTAGTTAAATGAAAAAATAAATAAAAAAAACATTAGTCTTTTTTCTTTAATGTGTTCTCCAATCATTTCTCGTTTTTACAATCATGATAACCTAATGTCTAATTCTTGCTGTTTGTATTAGCGAAACGATCTTCTGGTGATCCTGCTGGGGAGCATGCCCTTAAAGAAGAGAGAGACCAAAAAATTCAGGTTGAAATTAACAGTCCTGTTTATATTTACATTTTTCCTTCTGGTACTTCTGGCTCATTTGACTTCTCTACCATACTTACCCAGACACTGCAAAAAATGATGGAGAGGCAGAAAGAGGCAATGGAGAGGCAGAAAGAGGACCTACGAAATGAGAAAGCAAACCGCAAGAAGACTGAGCATGCTTTATTGGATTCTCTTAATAAAATTGAGCAGGTTTTTTTTGTGTGTTTCACACTTTTTAAACTTAACCATTTGTCCTAACCATTATTTCCTGACATATGATACATCTGTGGCAGTTTAAATCCATAGTCGATATACTTTTCTTGTGAAGTAATGCATGTGATATTTTTGCCAATATCAGGACAAAATAATCTTCAAGAATGAGCTGGAGAAGCATAAGCTGGCTGTCAGGCAGCTTTCAGATGAGCAGGAAAAGCTGAAGCATGCAAAAGATGGTCTTCCTGAGGTAAAGGTTTATATTGCCAACTTGTTTCTGTTTCCTTTAGTCAGCTGACCCTCCCATCAGCAGAGAAGAAAATAATATTAATCTTAGAACTTGTCTTTCAAGCTGGGAATTAAGGGAGTGTGTTAGGAATACAAGTAGGGGATGCGATGTCTATAAACCATATATATTCCTCTCAGCTTGGTGTTGTGGAAAGTCTATATGGAATACCTTTGTCTTCTCAAGTATAATTAATATTTCTTAATTCTTAATTCGCTATCTTCATGTTTTCTCGTATCTCCAGGGTACCTCAGTTGTTCAACATCTTTCTGGAGCCATACTGGATGATCGAGCCTCTGCTTACTTCTTGGTTTGTGAAAATTATGAAAGGGTAGCACATTCAACTTTGAATGAGCTTGGAGCTGGTGGTGTTCCTGCAGACACTCCAGTTGCAGATGCTTCATTAGCTGCTACTTCTGGTATTTTTCCTCACTAAAGCACTGTTTTCATGATCCTAACTGCTTCTGTTCTTTTTCTTTTGTTCTTTTTTAATTTTCTTTTAATGTCAGTTACTTTTCTTTGCTGTTCTTTATTGATAGTAATTGCGTTGCTATGTGCATTATGCAGCTCCTGCTCCAGCAGCCACCCTTGCATCCTCAATGACTCCTACGGCAGTTATGCCATCCAAAGCAACAGATGAAACTGAAAGGAGGTTCACTTTTCCCAAAAGAAACGTTGAACCTCGTAAAACAGGGAGGAAATTGGTTCGGCCCCGTCTTGTAAGACCTGAGGAACCACAAGGTGATGTAGAGATGTCAGAGACGGAAGGGGCTCAGACTCTGAATAAACATGCAGCTTCCACTGACGCCGAAGTTCAGGGCGTTGCTACTTCGACACAACCACTGTTTCGAAAACGTCAAGCTTCTTCATCTCAGTTTGAGTCTCACGAGGAATCAATAAACCAAGGGGAAACTGGTCCTGATGTGGCAGCACCTGTGTCAAAGAAGCCCAAAGGTTCAGAATCTCCTCAAAAGAGTGAAGGGCAAGCACCTGCTTCATTGGAAAATCTTGGCAATGTTCCAGCCACAGAAGAAGCTTCTAATGCTGATAATCCTCAAGGTTCAAATGAGGAAGGTGCTGTTGATGCTGAGAAGGAAGAGATTGAGAATACCGCGGTGAAGGTTGAAGAGCCAATTGAACAACAATTTGATGGTTCAAGTCAACCTGAATCACAACATGACAAGAATAGTGTTTTGGAAGAAGATGTGGATGGATCAGATGTTAAAGAGATGGTGCCCGATGATGGAGCAAAGGATAATCAGGTGGAGCCTGACAACCGACAGTCCAGTGGAGTTGGGGGAGACAGAGAAGAGGGAGAGCTTCCACCTGATGTATCAGACCTTGAAGGTGGTGATACAACGATGGGCAGTCCTGGTATAGAGGAAGGTCAGTCGGAGCCTATTACAACACCCAGAGCTTCACCATCTAGGGTTGATGATGAAGATCTTGCTGGCGCTTCTGTTGTGGATGTTAGTGAGGTGAATTCTCCAGAAGTTCTTAATGAAGAGAAAAATAATGAAGTTGATGTACCTGAAGAGACAGCTGAAGCCTCTGATAAGTCAAATGATGGTATCGATCAAACTGCAATGGAGACTGACCTCACTGTTGAAGCTGCCTCTGTAGCTGGTGATGCCTCTATAACCGCTGAGGGTACCTCTGCAAGTACTACTACAGAGGCTAGTGGTTCAAGACAGGCCAGTGCTAGTGCCACCACTGAAGCAGAAGAGGCAAAGCAGGTTTCTCCTTCCTCTACCACCATAAATATAACTGAACAAGCTAGGCGGAATGCTGAGCTAAGACAGCGTGGACAACAGGGACGACAACCAATTGTTGTACCTCCGACCCCAACTAGAGGTCGTGGAAGACCAGCACAGCGTGGACGTGCACGTGCTGTGCGTCGTCCTGTCCGTGGACGTGGCCCCACATCTGGTGATCAAGTGTAATACTAAATACAACAAAGTTGCACTGATTGCAGTTTTGCTCCCTTATTTGGCTGGGTTTCTCTTTTCTTACGTTATTAAATGAACAGAAATGAAGATTTAGACATTCTGATGGAGATGTTCATTAGTCAGTTGCATCTTTGTCATCTGTGAAACTATAGTTTTTGTACGACGGTAGTTTTCTTGAACAAGAGTTTCAGTAGGATATGAGCTATTATGTAAATACTTGTGCTTAGGTGGTACCCTTCAAATTTCAACGGATAAATCACGGTTTTGATCTTTATCATCAATTCATACAGCTCAAACCATTCAGGCTTTGCTCTTGATCTATTTTTCCACGATTACTTTTTCCTATAAATTAGCATACCGACCAGGAAGTTATGAGACACAGGGTCTGTTGTGACTTGTTGAATCATGATTTTTAGTGTAGAAAAGGCATTTGGCCGACTTTTTGTCATACATTTGCTTTGCACCAAATGAGCAAATGTGGAAGAAAATATGATTGAATCTTCTGTGGTGCTTTTATGCATATATACAACCTTTTGGGGGTATATGACTAGATTTAGGTAGCCATTGTATTCAGAGAAAGTAAGAACTGTTTATTCTCCCACTTGAGAGATCTGTCAAGAAATTGAAACTACCACAATTTTTTTTGCTTTTTTTCTTTTTACAATTACATTGGGAAAAGAAGAGGAAGATTGAGACCGTGGGGAACAATTTTATGCAGAAAGATAAACTAATGCTAGAAGGCAAGAGGCAGAGAAGGAGCTAGCGTTCCAGAACCATATCGACCAAGTTCTTGAGGTTATAAACAGACGACCTTGATAGCCAAGCCAACAGTTCACATCTCATTCATTTGATCAAAAATGGCAACACATTCCCCTATTTTTCAGGTGCAACATAAAACATCCAAACTGCTCTGTCCTGCCTGACATCTTCTGGTGTATAATCTTCAGTGCCCTCATTCCTTCCATTGCTTGTAACCGCAGGCTCTTACTCCAAAGCAGTGATAGTCAATTCTTCTATTTTATGCTGCAACATGAATCACAACTCTACTCAACATCTCAAGAGGCACAAGTATGCACACGTATGTTGCAAGAAATTTAAAGCAAACCCCAAACTATTAAATTATTGCGATGATCCTATAAGCAAAGAATAGAATAAAGTCGCTCCCAATTTCAGAATTTCAAGGGCACCACACGTAACCCACTATTTTGAATAAGGAACCCTGCTTTCTTTGTAAATCATTTTGTAATCAAACAGAATCATCTTTAAGAACCACATCCTGTTATTCATCTTGACAATAAATTATTCCTATATCCTTTCCAAACCCCAATAATGTGTATATGGTCCAAAGAATTATATGATTCTGACTGGAGATGCCAGTAATAGAAACTAGGAAACTATTTAATTACCTACTGTAAAGATTGAAGTAACGAAGAAGAGCAGTAGCAAACCTGCAAATCATGGTAAGGCGTAGACTGCCTGATCCTCTTCTCTTGCATCACTTTCTGACGGCTTTCATAGAAATCAAAGTCGTCCAATATTGATGTCTTTGATGAATAATTTTTGAAAATGTTCAACATTTCGATACCCTGAAGGAATTTGACCTGAATATACAAGATTACCTGAGATTATATGGCTGCTCAAACTGAAATCAAATAATACTTGACAACTAGGTGTTATGCATACCTCTTGAGTGTCTCGACTATTGGTCACAGGCTTGTTTTCATTATTCTCAAGTATTATATGTCGTAACTGAGGATTTGGAACATCTTTTATGACATGCCACTTGACTGGGAAATAACCATTCCACTTATCCTGTTGCCAGAAATCCATGTTCTTATTAAAATCAACACGGCCAACCATCTCAGCTACTCCACAGAACTGACCACTTGCATTAACCTGAATCCACAGTACAAAATATAGTGAAAAAAAAAAGGGTAGGGTCATGGAAATGAGACAAAAGCCTTGTATAAATATAAAGCAGCAGCTGGAAACTCCTGCATCAAAATTATGGTTAAATTCTATAGCATACCGAAAAGAAGAGGAACAAAGGACATTTGCAGCCTTTCTGTGCCGCATTCTCTTGTGCATCTTGATAAGCATTGTCCAGCCTCCTATTCCCATTAGGAGTACTAGCCCATACATTGTACTTAATGCTCTTATGAATATCGTCTTCACTGTACGATTTGATAACAAAGAAAAGTGCCTGCTCATATTTGGTTGGAAAGTCAGGAAGGTTATATTGATCCTTCCTGATAATAGATGTTGTGCTGTCACATTTTCCATTCTCCTTGTCAGCCAGGGAGACCAAGGCGCCTTTAGGATTGGTTGTTCTGGGACCATGGTTCTTCTCACTGAACAAATTGATATCTCTAACACTATTAGCCTTGCTTCTTGTTTTCAACTTCTCAGGACCACCCCAACTCTTTGGATTTGCTTTTAACGAATTGTTTGGATAGAGCAAACCACCTGTCCCTTGGTTATAGACAGGAAACTTTGCAACAGAATAGTACCCTTTCGCTGCTGCTTCTGATTGAAGAGTCGGAGCATGCAGTGAGGCCTAAAAGTCATTATGGAAAAACCATAAAAAATTGACCAAGATGAGGACAAATACAATATGCTATCCTGACAGAAAAATAAAATTTACCTTATTCACTGGTTTTGGCTGATTTCGTGCACCATAACTTGAGCTCTTAGTCTCTAAAGGAGCGTTGCCTGAAGGTGGTGTAAAAGATTTAGAGAACGGAGCACGAGTGTAACTAGGGGATGAGAAATTAGATTTAGAAGTCGGTGTTTCTAAAACTCCATTGTAGCCATTTCCATATGTTCCATCTGCAATAAGAGATGGGTCCCACAAGTAGGGTGTTGGGACTAACTCCCCGTAAGGATGAGGAGAGGGGATATTATATCCAGGGGAATTGATTGGAGATTGGTATATGGGGCTGATCGGTGAATACATCTGTTGACCGACATATTGTCCATCACTACTGATGGTAGTCATGGGCAGGTACTGCGTGTAAGGATCATAGCCAGGCTGATATCCTGGCATCAAGTAGACAAAAGAGCCATTATCTGCTTGCATGACCTAAAGGAAGAATAGTGACTATAAGATCAATCTGTTATAAATTTCAAAACGCTGTTGTCCAGCAGAAAACTAGCAGTAAGCTAAACACATTGTAATTCAAAGGGCTAATTACACTTTGCATCATCCAAAAGTCTCAATTGCATCTTCAAAGAAACAGAACATTACCCAAATTGCGGGATATGAGATGTTTCCTGAATTTCATGTTACCCCAAATATGAGTCTTTTTGCCAGATTTAAACCAAGACACCATATTCGGGGTAAGATGATATTCGGACTTTGTAAACAACAAAGTGCAAAGTGAAAAACACCCTATTGTTGAATCAACTCAACATATTGATCTCATATTAGATAAAGGAACTTACAGGGTATTGAGCTTCCATCCCAGTACTTCCACCGACATAGTATCCTTGGTTTTCCATATCATAACTACCTGTAAGCATGGTCAGTAAGATATGAAGGTCATCATAGGACTCATAAAACAAGAATAATGGAATGAATAATTAGAGAATCTGTAGCAAACCTGGATAGCTATATCCATAATAGGCGGTTGTTGGATAGGAAGCCATGGATTCATAATCTGTATCTACATCTGCATCACCTTTTTTCACACTAGCAGTTGTATCTCCTGCGGTTGATATGCATGATGCTGCATCAGATGAGCTTCCATCCTTGCAGAGGGACTATATATACAAACAAAACACAAAAACATGTTTCACAAATTAGATAGGGTGACTAGTGAAAAGAGAATTACAACTTTTCCAATAGAATTTAACCCTGAAAGATTTAGCTTTAGGCCTAAAGACCAAGTAATTCCTGAATTGGGTAGGTAAATGATTTAGGAGATGCAATCAAAGAACTGGGATGATACCAGATTGGATTGGAAGGACTCTGTGGATTGAGCATCTGGGTTTGATTCCTTTTCTTTCCCTTCTTCTTGTTTGGGAGCTGATCATAGAAATTTGAATAAAGATGAGTAAGGCTCAAACACCAAAACAAGACCAACATCTTCTTTAACAAAATTCAGAGGAAAAAGAAAGAAGAATAAAAGATAAAAAGATTACTTTTCTGATGAGGATGGGGATTGTGTTGTTCAAATTGAGGAGCAGCCATGGCCAAAAAGAAAGTAGAGACCTTTGAATTGATCGACTAAAAATAAAACAAGAAAAGAATAGATATTTTTGGTGTTGATGAACAAAAGAGAGAATCTTGTGTTTACTCAAAGGATATAATCTGTCTATCTATGACACAACCACAAGAAAAGAGCCTTAAAAAACTGGCACTCTGTAATCTATCTATCTATCACTCCTATATTTAACCTTCTTCTTTTTTCCTTTTGGGTTATAAATAAACAGAGGAGATATAACTCAGAAACAGAAGACACCAACAACAATCACAGAGCCAGAAAACAAAATAAAGACCTGAAAAAGAAGAGAGAAAAAATTGGTTTTATCAGTTTATGGTTTTGCTCAAAGCTTGAAACAAGAAGAACAAAAAGACCAACAGCTTAACAGACAGAGGTGAAGTCAACAACAGCAACAATAATTTTATGACAAACGGACGGTGTTGAGGCGTCCACGTCTCTTCTTTTTCTTTGCATAATGTTGATCTGGAGAATAATTAGTTTTTGCAATATATATATATATATATTTTTCTGGTTGTACTGGTTAGTGTCCTTGGGCTATTTGTGGAATCTTTCTATTTTTTATCATCAACCCTTTTATGGGTTCTCTTTAGGTATTCATAATCTCATCTCATTATTCATTAATTACCCAATTTGTTAACATGATATTAGTTCTTTAACTATTTTCTAATTAAATAGTTATCTATTGTCAAAGTACTGCATGTAACTGTCATGGTGTCGTTTCATCCCAACTCTATGAGTCATTCAAATATATATATTTTTTTATTTTTCTTTTGCTTTTGGTGGAAAAATGAATACCATTCAATTCATTATGGCCTCTAGAATATTAATGCTTGCTCACGCCTCTTCCACCTTCCATGACCTTCTCTACTGTTATTGCGTGCATACGTACTCTTCAATCTTCATCATCCTTTTTTTTTTTTAATTCTTCTTGTTATTTCAAATTCGAAGATCTTTTAACTTCTCTTGATATTTGTAAGCACAAAACAACAAAAACCTCTCTTAGTATTTTCTAATTTCTTTACTGAAGTTTTGATCCGAGTTCATCCGTGACTGTGAATGACTGTTGCATGATCATCGGTGCCAACGAAACTCGATCTATCGTCGTTAACTATTGAATCAGAATCCAATAGTTGGCGTTTTTCTTGTTAGTATGTAGGGTGCTTCAAAATTTGATTTGAAGGGTAACCATTAGTTTTTTATCCAACAACTGTAGGTAGTTCTGCTGTAATGGACCGTGCTATATCAGAGATATGACTGTGTGCTAAAAAAGTTTTAGATGCATAGACTAACGCTAGATCTAATCAAATTGTTAAAAACAATTCAGGAATCAAACCAAACATTTATCAACCAATCCATTTCTTAATCATTAATGATTCGAATAACACAAATACACAATGATCCACATGTCCCGGTGGAGATGCCATCCTAAAACAGGTGCATTATCATGAGAGCTTTATATATGCTAACCTCCTTTTTATATATCTGCCTGCTAAACCAGATTTATTATATGCCACATATGATGCCTCACAGAAAAGCCCTACTTTACTTGTAGCAAAAAACAGAAAGAAAAAGAGAGAAAAAGGAGGGGATCCCTATACATAAAGATACTACAGCTCATTGTTAAAAATAGTTGAAAGTACCAGGAAAGTTCCCTAGAACATGGATATGGTTATCTTCTCATCTTTGTCCTCTGTTTCTAACCAGCAGTTAATTACATTTATAATTTAGGATTAAATTCAGTTTACCCTCATGAGGTTTAGGGGTAATTTCATGTTAGTTCCTGTCCTCTCAATTTAATCAGTTTACTTCTCGAGCTTTTCAATTTTCCTCAACCGTGTCCATTCCGTCCAATTTGGACGTTAAGTTTGACAAAAAAGCCCACTTTAAGGGCTAAAATTATCATTTCAAGGAAAAAAAAAACACCATGATAAAAAAAAAAAATTGTCATGGTTTTTTTTATTTCTCTCTCATTGAAGAAGAAGAAGAGAATTAAAAAAAAAACCATGACCAAAATTATTTTTTCTTCTTCTTCTTCTTCAATGAGAGAGAATTAAAAAAAAAAAAAACCATGACTAAAAAAAAAATTCTTCTTCTTCAATGAAAGAAATATAAAAAAATTAAAAAAAACCATGACAAAAAAAAAAAGAAGAATTTTTTTTTCCTTGAAATGACAATCTAAAAAAAAATTCTTCTTCTTCTTCTTCTTCAATGAGAGAGAATAAAAAAAAAAAAAAACCATGATAAAAAAAAAGAATCATGGTTTTTTTTTTTTCCTTGAAATGACAATTTTAGCCCTTAAAGTGGGTTTTTTTTGTCAAACTTAACGTTCAAATTGGACGGAATGGACACGGTTGTGGAAAATCAAAAAGCTCAAGGGGTAAACTGATTAAATTGAGAGAACATGGACTAACATGAAATTACCTTCAAACCTCAGGGGAGTAAACTAAATTTAATCATATAATTTATCATATATCGACCTTACCTAGAACAATAACAATGACATAAATATATAAACAAAAAGATATTGGATGAATGAATAGTCTAACAATCTTGCTGATGAATTCATTACAGAAAGTCATCGATCTGAGAGTTGAAAATGCATCGATCTGGTGCAAAGTGCAACACCTATTCTAGGGTTTGGATTATTAATACATTGTAGACACTTCAGCACACGCATATTATATAGGTGCCACCAAGCTAGCATGCTTAAGAGTTAAGGCTTTAAAAATGACATACTTAATTAGGTTGAATAGTTCAGTCAGTGTTTGGATATTTCAGAAAAGCCAACTAGAAGTGGTAGAAGAAGCTCCAAGAAGAAGAGGCATGCGTATATTGCATTTGTCAATATTTTCTTAGTGGGTAAGATTTTGAGAATTCTGAGCCAGCAAGCCAGCCAACACATCCATTTCCAGCCATTTAAAACGATGGACACATTGGCCAGTCTGAATTGAATGCAAAACCAAATTTTTGGAGAGGCTGTAATGCCACGTTTGGATATATAACACGCTTCCTCCATGCACGTGTATTGCTTTATTGACACTGAATTTTTGAATCTGGAGATAACACATTAACACACACTTGTTTGGGGCTCCAAACCGACGGTTTTAGGAAAGGTACATATTTTTGTTGAATTACCGTCCGTCCATTTCATATGGTTCGATGATTCAATAAGTTTTTATCGACTTAATTTTTAGGATGGATGACTTTTTTAAAATAATGTAAAAATTAAATGGTTTTAATTACAAAAGTACTTTATGATTTGTTGATGCCAATTTCGGCATCAACGAGTCAATAAAAAATTCGTTGAAATCCAAGCGTAAAGTGGTGGGGTTGTTTTCTCGAAGTGGGTCGTATATTTTCCTTCTATTAGTTTGACTATATGTATGGCCTTGGTCGTCTACCTCATGTGACTAAAGGTATGGCCTCAGTGGTCTTGTGCCCAGTCTTAGTCGTCCACCTCTTGTGACTAAAGGTATGTCTTGGTGATCTTATGTCTGGTCAACCATCTCCTATTGAAGGTATGATCTTGGTGATCTCTCCCTTCGACCTCCTTGAGTAAGATTGGAAACTTGGCCTCGGACACCCGCTCCTTTCTTCTTGAGTGAGGCGTAAGTACAACCATTGTTGTTGCTCTCTTATTGGGTGAAACTGATAGTCTGGCCTCGGGTTTTCTTCACTCGATGTTGGGCGTCCAGCTCTCTTGTTGGGTGAAACTGATAGTCTAGCCTCGAGCTTATATCGTCCTCTTCATGACATTAGACATCCACCACTTGAAGTTGGAGGAGGTACATCATAACAACTCTCTTGTTAGGTGAAGCTGAAAGTCTGGCCTCGGACTTCCTCCACCTGACATTAGGCGTATATCGTCCTCCTCTTAACATTAGGCGTCCAGTCTAGCTTGGACGTATAACATCCTCCACCTGAAGCTGGGCATCCACCGCCTCAAGTTGGCAAAACTCCATCGAAAGGACTTGCAAATGTGAAGAGATGGAAGGTTATCGGAGGACCAGCCTAACACTGGCCAAACACACTCTGATGCCTAAATTAGATAAGTGTGTTTGAACATTTATGGAGATTGAAGAAGAGAGAATGGTGCTTAAGCATTTTGACATAAGAATGAGGAAGAAGAAGAATAAGTGCCCAACAAGTTGGCATAGCAACAGAGCTAAGGGAATAGCTTATATATTTTGGCATAGTAATTAGGGAGAAGCGATGGAGTCTCTCCTATGAATTTTGGCATAGAGTTGGGAGAGAAGAGAGTTCTCTCTTTCAGCCTTGTGGAGGCTGAGTATTTATAGAAAAATGGTGGTTGAGGAGGAAAGGGAAAGACATGGACTCAATCCCATAAAACAGGGGTGTCAGCCCTTGCTTTCTGCTTACTGACACTCCAAGGGATGGGTTTGTCAAAGTTGGTGATATTTGTCACCACTATGTGGTCTCTTCCCCTCATGTCACTCTTGAGTCATGTCCACGGACCATACTTGTCATCAGAGCATGACAACTGGCCTAGTAGGTGAGACTTGGACCTTGATTTCCTCTAACTATGTCTCCTTGCAATGACTTTTTCTAAGAGCGAGCTTGATTGTCAAGACTTTAGCCCTAGAGGTCGTAGCTATGATCCTTACGGGTAGAAGCTTCTAATCCTTGGGGGTCGAACTCTTGGCCTTGGGGTTTGAGGCTCTTGATTCATTTGGATTATCTTGTTCTTATAATGAGGTCACGTATGCTCTGACCTTGCTATCCAAGACGACAAGTCAATAACATGGTGACTGTCCAAGACCTAAGAGGTGGAGGTCTAAGGTTAAAGACTTAGAGTAGCAATGTTAGACATCTCACTAGTCATGGTTATTTATGTCTAAGGGTTTCTTTTCTTTCTATATGAAAGGTTTAAATGTGTTGAAAGATTAGAGTCCTACGTGGACTCTTTGACATTTCAATGCGTCCTATGCGGAATAGGTTGAAAAGTCAAAAATATTTGTCGAACCAAATTATGACATCAACACGATTTGAGCTAAAATTTAAGAAATGTCACTAACATTCTCTTCTTTTAAAGCGGGTTGAAAAGTCAAAAAATATTTGTCGAACCAAATTTTGACATCAACACGATTTGAGCTAAAATTCAAGAAATCTCTCTCTCTCTCTCTCTCTCTCTCTCTCTCTCTCTCTATATATATATATATATATATATATATCTATATCTATATATATATATATATCTATATATCTATATCTATCTCTAAACTAGGGTTTTCTCTTCATAATTGCCTTCTTGTCTAGTTGCACACCCTTGCTGCATGGGCCTCCAACTTTGTGGGCAGGTTCAGCCGGACGAGCTCCTTTCTCTCCTTCCCTCTTTGATGAGTGAGCGGGTCATTTCGAGGTCTGATGGCGGTGGTGGTGGATTAGTCTGGTTGCTCGGATTTGTGTCGCGCGGTATGGTCCGGTCAGAGTGGTGGCTGAGGGCGGTTGGATCTTGACCAAAGTACTGTTGTATGGTGACGGTGCTACAGCGGAAGGTTCTAGATAAGAGGCGAGTTCTTTTCCTTGTCAAATTGTCGCAGCCTCCTAGTGGCATAGTGCAACTAAGTGTCATTAGATTTATATCCAGATGGCAACATAGTGGAAAAACTGATCTTATTAGTATATTATGGCTTCGAGTAGGCTTTTACTTTCGGGTATGTTACCACAATTGTAAAGCTAATGGAGTAGCCAATAGAGCACTCTTCACTAGTTGGTGATTGTTAGAATACATTATTTTAGTTGAGACTCTTATTATTATCTCAAGTATTCTCTTGATGCGTATTATGTGGTTTCATTAATCAAGACCGGAGAGCATCCGCATTGGCCCTTATTTAAAAAAAAAAAAAAACAATAGTTAAGATAACAATGATACTATTTTGGTGAAAAATCAATAATACACGTAATGTAAAAAATTTCTAGCTAACTTTTAGACAATTTAGCTAAAAGAAATAACTTTAATTGTTAGAGAAATGCTCTAAGGTCGTCCTAAGACTCTAATATTTTGACGTGTTACTTAGGCTCTACTTAGTAATTTATAATATTGAAATTCAAAATTATTTATTTATTCTCAAAGTAAAAACGAAAGATAACAAGTGTAAAACTACAAACTAACTACAATTCATGCAGAAAAAAGAAAAAAAACTTCTCCAAGACCATGATTTCTACCCAAAATTGTGAACTACTATAGCACATGAATTTTAGTCAAAATTGCATTCAAAAATACAAAAATTACATATCTTCTCGAATCAGCATGCCACGCATGTGGACCCAAGCCACAACTACTCTCTTGGGGCTTGCAGAAGTAGGCATGGTGTGGAAAGTTACGGAAACACATATTGCTCGTCTATTGATTCAGCGTCATCGGTGGTCTTGGTCTTGGGCCCGATATTCAAGCCTGATAACTTGAATCAATAGCGAATTAGTGAATATGAGATTTGGGCCAAACTCTTTTCCTTAAAACTCAAAGCCCAAAGAATACTCAAAGCCAAAGAAAATAGGCAGCCCAAGCATTTTTTATCCTTCTGCTGGCTTCAGTTTCTTTCCCTGCGGCTCTTAAATACACTACTCAACCCAAAGATCCTTGAGACAGCACAATCAAGCAAAACCCATAAAACTTAGAAACACCTATAGCAAATCAAGATGTCAAGCCTTCAAGCATAAGTCTAACTTTTAGCTATTTTCCCAAAAACCTCCTTCAAACCCATCTTCCAGAAACCCAAATCCAGAAAACCCCCAAATTCTCTCACCGCAGTGTGTTTCTAGCTCCCACACCATGCTTCATGTTGTTAAGCCCTATTCATTATCTGAATCCACGCACAAAGTCTTCCCAATAATCGGATTATTGGGTTGATTTTGGCCTAGTCAATGTTTAATTCAAAAAGGACCCTCACACCTTGTTAAAAAAAATTAATAGACTTATCGTCCTTGTTAAAAAAAATTAATGTGAAGTACAATGAAAAGGTTAACAAATTTAGTGAACAAGTCGGTGTAAACCTGTAGTATTAGCTTTATTGCTACAAAAACATGGAAAAGAAACCCTAAAACTGAATATGGTTAAAAATATTTGGTTAAGTGCACTCGACCCCAAGTTAGCAACCCAATGAAGAAGACCCTTCATTCAATCGAGTAAAGAAGGCTATTTCACCACGAAAAATGAGTGATGTTGACTAAAGTTTTGTGTATGAAATAATTCGGGGTGATGTTGCAAACTTAGATTAAGTAGAGCCGTAGAGTAGGGTCTCGAACACTAGATGTTTCCAAATAAATTGGGTTAATTAATTAGTTATATATTTCAGCTTGCGTATGAATTGCATAAAGGTATGTTGAATATGGTTTCCATTAATTAGGCTTTATAGTAATGATATTCTACAAGACAAGCCTAGTCACACATTATTTACACTTGAAGATAAACACATCCCTTTACTCCTTTAGCCAAAACAAAAACGTCTAATACAGGTTTCCTAAACCTGTACTTAATAGAAAGTTACACACACACACCTATATATATGTGGTTCATGAGATATACCACTTGTGTGTCCACATTGTTCATACTTCATAGTAAACAAAACTAGGTAAGCCCGATAAAACTAAGATTTTCGAATTTATTTGACTTTTTCCGAGTCTAAGCTTTGACAAAGCCATTCGTCTTATGCATGCCTGCGACTTGATAAGAAACAAATTAATGAGTATTAATCTCCCTATCCGTTTTTGTAAAAAAGATTTGATCAAGGAGGCTAACATGAATGACGAGTTAGACCCAACGTACAGTAAAATCGAAATGAAACTCATTTTAGCTCATTTTTCATACTAAAGAAGCCGGTTCTAACTCTCAGAACAAGGCACATTAAACAGAATTCTTTGATAATATATAATAAAAAAAATGAAAAAAAATAACTAAAAGGACTATAATTCTCTACTTAAAAACTGAGTTCCCCTTATGAACAGTGCAGCGCGTGTGAACAATGTTTCTTTGCCCCTTTGTCATTTTGGCACCTGACTTGCATGCAGCGATGGTTTTGGGGGTTTGCAGAGAGCGATTAAGGGACATACGGTTTCGTTTCCATAGAGTGACAATGAGAGGGAGGGAGGGAACAATGTTTCTTTGGCCCTTTGTCATTTTGGCACCTGGCTTACATGCAGCAATGGTTTCGGGGCTTGCAGAAAGCGATTAAGGGACAGATGGTTTCATTTCCATAGAGTGACAGTTGGAGGGAGGGGGGGGAGCGAGAGAGAGAGAGAGAGAGAGAGGTCTTCTGCCTCACCGTTGTTTCCGCGACTGAGAGAGGCCGAGAGGAGGTAACAGCCTACATGGATCTACAAAATCCAGGTCGTCTCGTAGTTATAAGGCTAAAACAATAGGGATTTTACAAAAACTTCTATCAAACTACGTACGGACTATCTTATATATTATGATTAATTTTGGGAAAATTACTAGTCCCCCCTGTACTTTGGGTGCGTCTACAGTTCAGTCCCTAACATCCTAATTTTAACAAATAACTCCCCAAACATTCAAATCTCATACAATTTGGTCAAAAATGACCATTTTACCCCTCACTTCTGATAGCCATGGCACCACAGAAAAGCTAGGGTTTGAAGAATAAGCGAAGAACTTGGGAGAAGACGAATGAGAAAGAGAAACACACCAAATTTTCTATTTCACAAAGCTTTCGTACATCCGGAAATTAGAGACTGTTTTTCTATTTGTACAATTCAAGTGAGCTAACTACACGTAACTAACTAATTACAAACTAATTAGCATGACTAACTAATTAGTAACAGATGAACTAATTAGTTAGCTTAATAGCTGGAAGAAGCTGGCATACGAGACGAAGCAGCTGACATATGAGACGTGTCCCAGCAACCTTTCGAAACTTCTAGAGTCTATTAACCAACTAACACCCCTCCTCAAGCTTATCTAGGGTTACTAGTATGAGATTGACACAATGTGTTTGAAATATTGGTGAAGGCAATCCTTTTGTCAAGATATCTACAGTTTGTTTTGTGGTAGACACATATTCAAGACAGAGATCATTATGCTGCACACGTTCATGAACAAAGTGAAAGTCATTGTCCAAGTGCTTGATCTTAGAATGAAACACAGGATTAGATGCCAAGGCCAAGGCTGACAGATTATCACACTTAAGTAAAGGAGCACGAGGAATCTTAACTTTCAAATCACACAACAAGTGTCTGATCTAACTAATCTCAGCAGCAGTGTTAGCTAAACTCCTATATTCAGACTCAGTGGAGCTGCGTGATACACTACCTTGCTTCTTGGACTGCCAAGACACTAGACACAAGCCAAGATATACAACAAACCCACTAGTAGAACGCCTTTGTATTACTTCACCAGCCCAATCAGCATCACAAAAAGCATTAACACACACAGCAGTATTCAAGGTACCACTAGAACTATAGAACAACCCATTATGCAAAGATCCCTACTAATATCTCAATTTTTTTTTAACTGCAGCATAATGAACATTTGTGGGGTTTGTCATGAACTGACAAACAGTATTGACTGCATATGCCATATCTGGTCGTGTGAATGTCAAATACTGTAAGGCACCTACAATGCTTCTATACATAGCAGGATCTTTGAGAGGAACTCACCTTGATCTTTTGTCATTTGATAGTGAGGAAGACAAGGTGAGCTGCAGGCTTTGATGGTATCCATTCTTGTCTTTGCAAGCAAATCTTTAGCATATTTAGTTTGACTCAAGAATATGCCTTGTTGAACTTTGGTTACCACCAGTCCAAGAAAATAAGATAAGGCACCGAGATCTTTCATGTCAAATACCATACTTAGCTCAGAGATAACCGCATGAATACTTGCAGTATCTGATCCTGTAATTACAATATCATCGACATACAATAGCAAGGCTATCATTCCTCCTGCAGTATGTCTAATAAAGAGACTTGGATCAGAATGAGAAAAAGTAAATCCCAGACTTGGTAGGAAACTAGTAAACTTCTCATTCCATGCTACAAGCATACATAATCAAGATGCATAGAGTCGACAAAACCTTGTGGTTGAGCCATATACACCTCTTCCTTTAAGTCTCCATGTAAGATCGAAGGCATTTTTAACATCCAACTTTCTCAACTCCCAATTGTTCATGGCAGCGAGAGCCAATATAACTCTCACAGTGCTATGTCTCACAACAGGACTGAAGGTCTCATCATAATCTAGACCTTTGGTTTGACTAAAACCTTGAGCTACCAACCTAGCTTTATATCTTGACACAGAGCCATCTAGATTTTTCTTAACTTTATATATCCATTTTCTGCCAACTACATTTTTGTTCTTTGGACATGGAACTAAAGACCAAGTACCTTGCTTATTTAAGGCTTCAATCTCCTCCAACATAGCCTGATCCCATTCAGATTTGCCAGAAGCTGCCTTGAAAGATCTAGGTTCCACAACATCACTAATGTCAGACACAGCAGTGAAACCACTAAAGAAAGGATATTCATCATATAGTTTCTGTTGTGCAATAGCAGAAAAACAATAGAAGTCTTCAAATGTTTTCTGCTTAACAATTCCATTCTTAGCTCTAGTCATCATAGAGTGATCATTGTAATTTTGATTCACAATAAAGTCAAGCTCTTGAGGAAGATTTTCAGTAGTAATATTGCCACCAAATTGTAAGGCATTATTCTCATTTGCATTAAGACCACCAATTGAAGAATTATTCTACTCAGCAATTCCTGCTTCAGGAATACCACTATTTTCATCACTACTCACCTTATTCTGCATATTAACTTGATCACCATTAACTTGATCACCATTTGTGTCACCACTAATGCTCACCTCATTGCTAGTTTCATTATGCAGATCATTTGAGCATTTGAAGCACCAATAACCTCATCAAAGTAGTTCACATCATTACTCATATCATCACCTGCATCACCTATTGCACCACCACTCGAATTACCTAAACTACTACTATCACCATTGTCCCCCTCCAACTCAGTAGGGACCTCACTGAGTGGACAAGGAGAATGAAGACCAGTCATCTGTGGGGGAAGAGTAGTAAAAGTGGCAGAAAAGGGAAAGAAGGTGATTGGATTAGGTGGGTGTGACACAAGGTGAGGAGAAGACAAGAAGGGAAAACTGGTTTCATCATGGATTACATATCTAGACATCCAAAGTTTATTGTGAGGAATACTATAACAGAAAACACCTTTGTATCCTAGTGCATATCTCAAGAACACACACTTGGTAGTTCTGGGATCTAACTTATCATGATTGTTGGGTCTAAGATATGGATAACATGATGAACCAAAAATTTTAAGCTGCAAGATATCTGGAACTTTATGGAACACAAGTGCATAGGGTGAAGTCATGTTCAATGATTTACAAGGCATTCTGTTGATGAGATAACAAGAGTGAGCCACACTATGGAACCAAAAGTGTTTAGGAAGGCCTGCAGTGGACAATAAGGAAATAGCTGTTTCCACAATGTGCCTATTCTTCCTTTCAGCAACACCATTTTGCTGAGGGGTATATGGACAGGTAATATGATGTAAGATCCCTTTTGAATCAAGAAAGTTATGAATGGCTTTGCTATTGAACTCACCACCCCCATCAGTTTGAAGAATTTTAATAGTTGAATGAAACTGTGTGTGCACAAAGGCATAAAATTTGACAAATTGGGCAAGAACATCAGATTTATTGATAAGTGGAAAGATCCACACAAATTTTGTACAATCATCAATGAAGGTGACATAGTATTTGTATCCCTCTATGGATAAGCATGGGGCAGGTCCCCAGACATCAGAGTGCACTTTATGAAAAGGCACAGGACTTTTGGATACAGATTCAGTAAAGGCGGTCGATGCATCTTGCCTTCTAAACAGTAGGTACAAACATAATTTAGGCCTGTAAATGGACCGGGTTCGGATCGGATCGACCTAAATCCAAATCCGTTTACTAAAAAAAAAATTCGATCCAAACCTGCTCCGTTAACCCGACGGATCATTGATACCTCGATCCAAATCCGTATCCGTCGGATTAACGGATACCCGATCTGCTAATCCGATCCGTTTATAATTTCAAATATTTTTAAATTTTAAATAGTAATATTAAATTTATATCATAATATCTCATAAGATATTAATAAAATATTAAAATAACATGATCTACATGAAGAGTATCACCAAAAATAAAATTACATTATCAAAAATAAAATTACGAAGACTGCTTCTTAGATTTCTGCAAAAAAGTAATATTAGAAATCTTTAATATTTTATATTTTATATTTTTAAAAAATAATAATATATTAATAAAAAATAATATTTTTTTATTACTAAAACGGGCCGGATCATTAACGGATCGGATCGACCTAAATCCAAATCCGATCCGTTTATTAAACGGGTTAACGGATTCGGATCATTAACGGATCAACGGATCAAAATGTTCGATCCAAACCAGTTTAATAGCTACGAATCTGGAGAGGGTCCGGATCAAAATCCGGTCCATTTACAGGTCTACAAACATTACTAGGGGCTGATCTAGGAAGTTTTATTTGGGAACAAGACATCATTTTGGACATTATAAGTGGAGAAGGATGTCCTAACCGTTGGTGCCAAACTGGATATGATGTGGAGGAGCTAACAAAGGCAGTGTGAGACAATTCAGGTATTGAAGCAACTGGTGGTATCTTGAAGAGAAAGAGACCCTCTTCACTACTCTTTCCTTGGTAAAGGACTGTTTTGGATGCTTTGTCTTGCACAGCAATATCTTTTTCATCAAGTGTGATGAAGCAGATCTCTACACAACTTTGTAAAAGACAACAGGTTCATGGCTAGATTAATTGGGAACATGTAACACTTTGTTCAGTCTTAAGATATGATCAGCAGGTTTAATATAGCTAGAACCAGTATCTGAAACACTCAAACCTGTACCATTACCAATGGTGATCTTGTTGTCAGAGGTATAGGGTTGAGCAATGGTGAGATTTCGAAGATCAAAAGTCATATGATGTGTAGCACCAGAATCTCCTATCCACACTTCATTATTAATGTGAGCATTTGGTGGAGCAGATGGACCAGCTTGATTCATTGTATATCCAGATGTAGATGTTGAAGCACCAGTACTTGGATGAAAGCTACCTGGGAAGCAAGAGCTAGACGCTCCAGTAGGCACAAGATATCCACCTTGAGATTGTTGAAGGCTACCATTGTAACCTCCAGAAGACTGTGTAGTCAAAGCAGCAAGAGAAGCAGGAGGCTCAGATCCTTGATAGGCAAAGTTGGTTCAATGAGTGCAATTCAATGCAACATGTCCCTTTAAACCACAGATTTGGCAAGTAGGAATGGACATAGATGGATGGTCAGCAGGTACATCAGTTCTGTAAAAATAGTTTACTGCAGTGTGACCCTTCTTGGAGTAGATTTTGCACTCAGGTGATGGACCATTGCCTGAAGGCCTGTTTTGAGGCAGTGTAGCTTGTTGACCCTTGTACTCAGGATTCTGATAGCAAGTGCTTGTAAGATGACCATGTTTTCCACAAATTTGGCACTTGTGAACACGAAAGCATGTGTCCACAGTGTGTCCCTTCTTCCCACACACTTGACATTCAGTACTGCCACCAATTAGCTTTCCATCTCTTGCTTTACCATAACCCTTGTCACCCCATCCTCTAGTATCTCCATCTCTCTCCCTATTCATTCACCCATCTCCTCGAGCCACCATAGCACTCATGTTAGAGTGAAGAGAAAAACTGCCTTAAATGCGCCTTTCTGCAGAAAGCAATTGACACCTTAAGTCTCGAAGAGTGATAGGTGTTTCTCTACCCTCAATCACAGTTCTAACTGTTGAATACTCTTCTGGTAGTCCGTTCAAGATAATAATGATAACATCCTCCTCTGGAATAGTAACTTCAACAGATAAGAGTTGGTCACGAGCACTCTTTACACGCTGTAAGTACTTCTCAATAGATTCACCTCCTTTGCGAAGAGTTTGTAATTCAGTTTTGAGCTGCATGATACTCACTCTTGACACAGCAGAAAAACGTTCTTGAAGTGCAAGCCAGGCTTGCCTAGATGTTTTACAACCAATAATCACATCCACAACATCTTCATCCAGTGTTGCCATAAGTAAACTCAAAAGAGCCATATCAGTTTGTTTTCAGGCTTTATATGCTGCAGTTTCTTCATTAGTAACCTAACCTTCTGTGGTAAGTGCATAGCGAGGTGGAGCCATCTCACTACCATCATAGTGTCCAAAGAGACCATTTCCAGCTAGAATAGACTCAAACTGAAAGCTCCATTTTATAAAGTTTCGTTCCCCAAGTCGCATAGTAATCACACTCAACAAAAAGTGTACATCAGAGTGAGTAAGAGCAGGTGCCATGAGAGATTACACTTCTACAGGAAGCAAGAAATGTAACAACTTCAACAAGTTCCTTACCTTAAAAATGATCACAAATTCACAATTTACCTCCTTAGAAGAGTAATCACTTCTACAGGAAGCAAGAAATGTAACAACTTCAACAAGTTCCTCAACTTAACAATGATCACAATTTACCTCCTTAGCTCCGGTAATCTACCTCAACTTGTACGAATTTTGCACTCAAATTACTCATCATCAACTCAGTTTACTCAGATTTTTGCTCTATATACAAATCAACTCCTCAATTTACTCATTATCAACTCAATTTTCTCAGATTTTGCTCTACGAATCAACTCATCAATTTTCCTGCTCGTTAACTCAAATTTTACTTAGCTGAACGCAGTGTTTCAAGATTTAAACACAATTTTGTCCATGTTTGTTCAAGAATTTAGCTCAGAGGACACAAATCATGTTGTAGAAGAACAAAGACAAGTGCGATTCACCTTTAGAAGATCAGCGAGTACAAAAGTAGCTTCGAATCGAAACCTGAAGTGGAGCAACACTAAATCCAAGCCTTGAAGATGACCAAGGCTCCAAATCGCAATCGAAATGTAGTGAGATCTGAAATCACAAATAGTGAGCACTTGCACAAAAATATTGGATGTGTAAGTAGGAATCACAGGTCCTGGATCTATGGATGCTCTGATACCATGATAGCCATGGCACCAAAGAAAAGTTAGGGTTTGAAGAATAAGCAAAGAACTTGGGAGAAGACGAATGAGAGAGAAAAACACACCAGATTTTCTATTTCACAAAGCTTTCGTACATTCGGAAATTAGAGACTGTTTTTCTATTTATACAATTCAAGTGAGCTAACTACACGTAACTAACTAATTAGCATGACTAACTAATTAGTAACAGATGAACTAATTAGTTAGCTTAATAGCTGGAAGCAGCTGGCATACGAGACGAAGCAGTTGGCATACGAGACGTGTCCCAACAACCTTTCGAAACTTCTAGAGTCTATTAACCAACTAACACCTCGTTTTTTATTTTTTTTCCTCTCTCTCTCTCTCTCTCTCTCTCTCTCTCTCTCTCTCTCTCTCTCTCTCTCTCTCTCTCTCGCATATATAATCATTTTACCTGCTCCACCTCCTTACCCGACGCCGCCTTCCTGCCTTCCGTCCTTACCGCCCTCAAGGGCATCGCCGTCGACCTCAGGGCCACCCTAAAAACAATGTCGTTTTACTCCAAAGGAAAAATCTTCGTCCTCATCCACTGCCTCTCCCTATGCAAATCCCTCAATGAAAACACCGTCGTAGTTTCTTGCTGGCTCGTCCTCCTCCCCGATCTCCGCAAAAAAATCGCCGATCTTTCCAGAGACATGAAGCAATCTCAATTTAAAGTAAGTGAAGTAATCCAAGCTCTGTTAATCAATTTCTCATTGTTCTTCGAAATTGAACTTCAGTATTGAAATTTAGGTCACAGAGAACGAAGAGAGAGTTTACCACACGCTTCGGAAAGAAGGAAAACCGATGCAGACGAAGACCAGCAAAGCTGTTGAGATCGCGATTATCATGGATTTGGCTCGAGCTCTCGGAATTGAGCCCGAAAATCACTCCGAGTTGTCTAAGCAAATCAAGATCCTGAGAAACGACGTCGCATGCTCGAATTTGGCGTCAAAACGCTGGATTTTGGTGTCGTTGGAAAGGATTGTGAGGAATTGGGTAGTGCAGCGCGATTTCACGAAGGGCCTGGAATTCGAAGACGACACTCAAATATCTCCATTCAAGAATTTTCTATGTCCTTTAACGAAGGAAGTGATGAGAAACCCGGTGGTGCTCCAGTCGTCGCAGACGTACGAGCGGTCAGCCATTCGGTACTGGTTTGACCGATGTTTGGACGACGGCCGAGAACCGACTACTCCGGTCACCGGTCAAGTGCTTCAGTCAATGTAGCTGAAACCGAACAATGGACTAGCCGGACCCATTGAGGAGTGGGTGAATAGGAAGTCGAGATTCTGGTCAAAATTGGGGTTCAAAAGCTCAGTGAAGAGCCTTTAATGGTGGAGTCGGGTGAGGAGGTGGAACAGGTATAATAAGAGAGAAGAGAGAGGGGGGGAAAAAAACTGAGGGGTAAAATGGTCATTTTGACCAAATTGTATGAGATTTGAATGTCTGGGGAGTTATTTGTTAAAATTAAGATGTTAGGGACTGAACTGTCGACACACCCAAAGTACAGGGGGGACCAGTAATTTTCCCATTAATTTTTTTTAAAATCTCTAATCAAAAGTTCTCTAGCATTTTCATTCACATCAAGCTTACCCACACAATCCAGTCCAACAACAAAAACAACGTTCATGCATACAATTGTCAGTTTGTTCTGTAGCAAGGGCGGATCCAGGATCTCATGTTCGGGTGAGCTAGAACAATAAGCTAATTTTTTTCTTGCACATAGATTTTAAAATGGTTGAGTTTATTTTTAATACACATTTGATCAATTAACATTAAGTTGTACCAACTATAAATAAATGAATTTAGAGAAATGCAACTCATTTACTATACTCAATCTTATCATGAAAAATAAGAGATAAAGTTAGAAATATTGTTATGTGTAATTAGTAAAAGCGAATAGACCTAGCTATAGAAAAAAAAAATGAAATTACTAAAAGAAGAAAGAAAGAAAAGGAAAAAAAAAAGAAAAAGGAGGAACTAATAAAGAAAAAGAAGAAACTAACTCTATTGATGATTGAACCAATAGTTCACGGTCGAAATTTTCTCAGTGGTCGATTTCTGTAGTTACGTCTTCGATATTGTAGTGATATCTGCACATATTCGATCAAGTAAGGATTTTGAAATTTGCTGATGAATTCTTAGGATAGTATGTCTTGGGGAGGTTTGTTGGCATGAATTAACAGGTCCTTACAGTCTAGTTTTTGATATTACCTCATATGTGGGAAATTTAATGTAAGCATGGTACATTCATAGTATATAGGCGGTTTTAGGAGAAATTTGGGTTAGGCTCCTCAATTTGGTATTATAGGGGTTATAAGCATGGTGATTTACACCCGCCGCGTGATTGGGCGGGTGAATCACTTAGTGGTCTAATTCTTGAACTTTATGCCAATTAGAACGAGTTAGAGACTCTTGAACTGGCCCTAACTCTCTCTAATTGAGTTTGTGTGACCATTGAAATGACACATTAATACTGTAATTGAGAATATATGGTCCTTGAGCCTTGAACCACCTAGGATACGACTACCGCCTAATCAAGAATTTTGCATCTACATTAGATTAGCTTCCGGCACATAGGATTTGGGTGAAGGAACCTCCCTAACACCCAACACTCTCTTGTCTTGAATTTTTCGCAAACTATTTTAGCATTGCATTTTTCATTTTTAGCAATTTTCTATTTTTAGTTCTTAAATTTAGTTTAAGTCTTCACAATTAAAAATCACAATTTCAGATATTTATTACTAAGATAATTTGTATTTGTGCTTAGTTGTCCGTAAGGTAGCTAGCCTTGTACATGAATCCCCCATTGTTCTGTAGTGAGTACTTTAGCCAAGGAAGAAGATATTGTAGTGAGTATTTTTTTTGTTTTTTTTTTGAAGGGGTTTGGAACCCAGCCAAACTGGGAGGTAGTGAGTCCTTTAGCCAAGGAAGAAGATACTGGTCAGATTTTTTCACCGCATTGAGTATATCTAATGCAAGCTTAAAGCCCTCCTTGTTAAGAGATACTTTGTTATATGCCCTTATATATTACTGGTGATTGTTCCACTTAGATCTCCTTAATTTTTTATTCCCTTCCCTATGTTAGTGGTGCATCTGACACCCTTAATTTATCAATGTCGTCGAGTGCCAAACAACTTGATATGCTAACAAAAACGGTTGATAAACTCCATCCCGATTGAGTTTCGATCATAAACAAGAATTTAGATTAACTGTGTTACAATATATATTGAAGGCATGTCATGCCTATTAATAAAAGAAAACCCTATTAATTGTTCACAAATTAATTTTTAAATAACTTGACAATATATGAAAAAAAAAGTTGTAATGTCATCATATAGATGATGTGGTGTTAGCTCAGTGATTAGAGCATCCACTACCTATGTACGAAGTCATGGATTCGAGTCACCATAGGGGTAAGAGTGAAATTCTTTGATCCTTTAAAAAAAAAAAAATTAATAATAATGGATGATTGGATATATTCAGATCAATAATATGATCATAATTAGTGTCGTATTATGAGATTGATTTGGTCAACATACAAGGATTATTTCATGTTTATTAATGGCAAAGAACATTCTTAACCAATGAAACTTCACAACAAAGCCCTAATAATTAGGTGATCGATTATCCTCATTCGTCCCAACAATCAAGGTCGTGGGTAGGAATGGGCTCAATACCTATTTATGCAAATTACATGCATGAGACTGATGAGAGCTTCCTGTGGAGAAGTCGTCAAAATGCTATTAGCGCTTCATCGTGATTCTAGGTGGTTTAAGGGCCAGGCAGAAACTTCTGGTAGATGTTACCACTCATTTTCAAAATTATCGTAAGCCACAAGAAACAGTGAGGTCGACTAAGTGCAACTTTGAATTTTCCCCCATTAATTTTGGAGTAATGCTAGGTAAATCTTTTTGCCTGTATCCCACCTTATGTGGCAATTGATGTGCTACAATCATGTCATGTAATGCAATTCTTTAATAGGTTAGGTCTTGTGCCACACATCAACTACCATATAAGGTGGGATATAGGTGGTAACCAAAAATGCTGTTCACCTAGCGTATGTGGTACCTGATGTGCCACAACCACAACTATGTCATTTAATAAAATTCTCTAATAGGTTGGACTTCTCAACACATCAACTGCTACATAAGGTGTGATGCATGTGGTACCCAAAAATGTGGTTCACCTAGCATTTATTTTTTGGTACCACATGTATAATATATATGTGGCAGATGATCAGGCACAATCACGTCATTTAATGAAATTTTGTGATGAATTGAACTTTCTCTGCTACATCAGCTGTCATATAAAATGAGATGTAGGTAGTACCTAAAAAGATGATTCACCTAACATATATTACTCTTAATTTTGAGTATGAGACTGCAACCTTACACCATTGTTTGTGTTTTAAAACCGAATTTGGTTAAACGCTTAGTGAAATCCCCCATAGAGAAAGCTAATTAAGATATGCATGAATGCTCATGTTCAGTTTCAATCCGGCATGAGCTTCTTCATCACGCCCTCATGAAATCTGTCTTCAGCTGCCACTGCCCTACTTAATTGACGTTAAACTTCTGAGTTCAAGATTTTTCTTGAGGCGTATTTATATAAAAGGAAACCAATTGAAGGCAATTGGGTAGGAGCAGAAAATGATGCAAGAAGAATTTAATACGCAGTTATATATAATGTAGAAATAGGATTACAAGTACAAAGCAAAGAATTTAATACGCAGTTACATATAATGTAGAAACAGAATTACAAATACAAAGTAGTAGATGAATTAATGAATCCAAAATTTGATCGAACAAATAATTAACTAGATGCAACTGGAAGGAGTGAAACCGATTGTCTGCTCCTCTAAATTAAACTCCCACAGAAAGTTTTGCTGCATTATGTTGCCAATCAAAGAGCCAACGTACGTGTTAGACTTGACAAACGCCACACACCTTTCGCCGCTGTTAACTACTTCAGGAATGACGTTCCACATTGGTGGCTCAAATACAACTCCATTTGCAAAATGATATGTGAATTTTGGCACAGAAGACCAATCCAATCCTGTTGACTTGAAGCAAAACTCAAATGGGAGCTTCGGATCTCGTTTTAACCTTTCGTATTTTGAGAGAGCCTTTCTGTATTCAGCCATAACAGCGTCGTAAGCTGGCGCGGCTAGCCATGAGTTGCTTGTGCCTGAATCAAAAACTGTCCCGCCACCAGTAACGTTATCATATCTCCATATATGACTTGGTATGTCTAGTACTTTTCCCCCAACGGATATGCCCACAATTTTCACGCCATAATGACCAGAGTTCGGCAAAAAAAATTTGAAGCGCGTCAAAGGGGGGTGCCATGCAGCTTTCTTGTTGGCACCAAATGTGATATAACTCGTCACGTTCATGTGGTTGTCAAAAGACATCAGGCAATAAGAGAACTTGGGACCGAAGTTCCTAGCAGTTTTATCCGCCCACGAGCTTTGGGCAAACCCCAAAGCCAATAAGCCATCAGCTTTCAGTCCCTTAACGACCGTCTCTGTGCAGCCAATTACCATGTGTTGCAGCTTTAGAGTCCTACCGGTTGTAGTGAGGGGTGCTCTTAAAATCTCTTCGCCGAAGAAACCTGATGCAAGTTGCCCTCCCAAGTAGCTAATGAAAACAGAATCAGAAAGCAAAATTAATTGGACGGATTTGACATATATAGTTTTATGTCACCACTCTCAGAAATGGGAATGGGGAAGTACGTACCTGATTTTATACATGCAATGCGACGATGGGTGAGGGCAGACAGTCATGGACCCCATTTCCGCAAGCCCACTTCGGCACTGTTTAGAACCGCATGGTACAGGTTTGAAACTCGAAGATCGGTGGGCCTGAAATACATCGACGGCCTTCCCACCGTCTCCTCTATAAAATTTATCTTGTTCTCCATAAAACTCATCTCTGTATCGTGCATGCTGACAATCTTTACAGTCATATCTGCAATTGACCCATGTGAGGTCACTCCCTGTATCTAAAACCAACGTGTATTTCTTGGGAGGGGTTCCAATTTTTACTTCGGCCAGGTACTCCCCAGTACCCAAATCTGCACCCGACTCCATCTTCAATTTAATGCCGTCCTTTCGTAGCGGGTATATAACCTCTTGGCGATTAATGTCACGGAGGTGACGCTCTATGATGAGTTGTCTTTGGCTTTTGGGAGGCTTTTGATGGTTCCCGTGCCATTTGGGAGAGTCCCTGTGGATTAGCTCGAAAGTCATGGAACCTTCATCGTCGTGATCAGGGTTTGAGTTAACAAAGAGAGACCCATCACCATTGATGACGATGATGGAAAGCAATGAGAAGATGAAGAGGAACGAACTGGGTATCTTCCCCTTCATCATTTGCCAAAATTTCTGGGATGAAACCATGTCTATGCGACAATATGGTAGACATGGGATTGACTAAAATAAGGGCGAGGAGCAACAGTGATGAAGCTAATTTTAGACTATGGGGTACGGATTCAGGTGGATGCATAAGATCCAGTTATTATATTTTTTTTACCTAAAGCAGATCCAGGCTCGTATTCTATGTTTAGTGTAGGCCTGGCAACAGTGCGCTCACGGGCGGATTACGGGCGGGCTTAACGGGTTGGCAGTTTTAACGGGCTCAATCCGTTATAACCTGTTAAGATAATGGGTTGAGCTCGATGAGTTCGCGGGTTACCCGTTAGAACCAGTTAAGACCGCCAAGACTTTTTTTTATAATTTTTTTAAATTTTTAAAATTATTTAAAAAAAAAAAAAATTCTTTTCTAATCTTTTTTTTTTATTTGTTTTTTTACATTTTTTAAAACTCTTTCCATTAAAACTCTTCTAAAAAATAATATTCTAGTCATTGTTAAAAATAATATTCTAATCAAAGTAACCAAAGTTAACTGTACCAAAAAAAAAAGTTACCAAAAGTTAAAGTTAGGGAAAAGATTCAGTCCAAGGTTTTAGTAAATTCACCTCCCAAAAAAATAAAACTAGCCCCCCTCACCACTTGTCAAAATCCCATTGGCCAATCACAGGTCTCCTACACAAGCTAGTTTTGACTACTGCACTTCTTCTCCTCCTTCCCCAACAAAACCCCAGAACTACTCCATTTTTCACAGAGAAAGAGAGAAGCAAAGAGAGAACTGAGAGTCTGTGAGCCATGAACAATACCTTCACCACTCCAACCCAAACCCCATACCCTCGAACCAACCGCCTCCCCCTAACAGATCAAGCCCACCACCACAAATCACAACTGTCGACTACGAACAGAAACAAGAACAAATAGGTATAATATATTGAGATAAAATAGAATAGTAGAAGCAAGGGCAAGGCCTTGAGAAAATCCCCAGCTTGAATCATAAAATCCTTAATGACCCTGTGGAACTGGCACCCCTTGTACCCAACCGGCAATCCAGCTTTTCTGCAAATTCACTTGGCCAGTTGTGTTCGTAGTCGGCAGTTAGACACTCAGAATTTTTTTTTCTTCTAACGGGGCTCGATAGGTTCAGTTAGGCAACCTGTTTCCGCTCATTAACTAACGGGTTGTTAACGGGTTGGCAGTCCATTAACACATTAAGTTATCGGGCGGAAATAAATGAGTTTTTAGCGGGTGGTTAATGGGCGATTAACGGGTCATGGGCTGAATTGTCAGACCTAGCTTAGTGTTCCGTGGACACAATCCTTAGTGAATCCTATATCATTCACTTTTACAAGATAAACAAATAAACGAAAGCGCTCCAAGCGTATCAAATCAAATGTAGTTTTTTCTTTCTTTTTCGTTATTTTTGAATGTCTTAATGGTGTTTTATAAGCGAGCTTTCTAGCGGAAACAGAGCCAGATGAAAATATGTTTTGCATTAACTTAGAGTTTAACATGTTTCGTGTCAGAAATGTCTTAGGGTAAAAGATTTTCATGAGAACTTCTTACCTTTTTTATCCTTTTCTTCTTCTTCCTTGTTTTTATCCTTGAGATTTTCTGCATGAATGTTACGGTAATATGGTAATATTTTAATATTATGGGAACCAATCACATAATTTTATTGAGCACCGGGAATCTACACAAGCATATAATGATTTATACTTTTGGGTAAAACTATTTTCACGTGATATAAATCTAGATATAAATCATTATAGGTGGAAGGTTGCAGGGTAAAGGGACTTAAAAAGGTGGAAGAGGAATCAAAATTGTTAAAATCCTTGTAAAGCAATTAGGTGCTTCATAACAAAACATTTTGACACAGAATTTGACCGAGTTTCCGTTTCGGGAAAAAGTATGAATCACGTACTGGTACTTAGGCCTGGCAACGTGCGGGTACCGTGCGGGTTCTTAACGGGCCGGGTTTTTAACAGGTCGACCCGGTAAGAACCCGTTAGCATAACGGGTTTCACGGGCTAAACCTGGCGGGTTTGCGGGTTATCCGTTGGACCTCGTTAAGACCTGTAAACTTTAAAATAAAAAAAAAAACTTTTTATCAAAGCAACTAAAACCAATTAAGACTTATGAATATAACCCCGCATTTGCCATTTTCTCTATATGAACTTTTTTGGTTTTCTATTTTGAAAATTTTTATTTTCTATCTTTTAAGATTTTTTTTCCTTTCCTTTTTTGGCAAAAAATAATTCACAAATCACAATTATACCACTATCCAATGGTCGGATCCTCACAGATCACCTAGAGGATCATCTTTACCGATTTATACGATGATCCAACGGTCGGATCCTCACTGATCGCCCTTAGGTTCATCCTCTCAAAATTATATGAAGATCCAACGGTCAAATCCTCACGGATCACCTAGAGGATCATCTTTACCGATTTATACTATGATCCAACGGTCAGATCCTCACAGATCGCCCTTAGGTTCATCATCTCAAAATTATACGAAGATCCAACGGTCAGATCCTCACGGATCACCTAGAGGATCATCTTTACCGATTTATACGATGATCCAACTGTCAGATCATCATGGATCGGTCTTAGGTTCATCATCTCAAAATTATACGAAGATCCAACGGTTGGATAGTCCCGGATCGCCCTTGGAATCATCCTCACAAAATTATATGACAATCCAACGGTCGGATCCTCACGGATCTCCCTTAGGATCATCTTCTCAAAATTATGTGAAGATCCAACGGTTGGATCATCCCAGATCGCCTTTAGAATCATCCTCACAAAATTATACTACGATCCAACGGTCGAATCCTCACGGATCACGTATTTTTACAATTAATGCCTCGTTTGGTAATGATTGCTAGAATAAGATAAAGTTTGAGAGTAAATTAAATTTTAAAAAAAAAAAAAAAATATTTCAAACAGTACCTGAGCTTTGGCCAACTCCTAACTTCAGTACCCAACTATGCAAAACTATCACTTTGGTACCCCAAGTTTGAAGCTCGACCCAAGAATGGTACACGCCGTCCATCACAGCATTAAGTTTTTGCTACGTGGCAAACCATGAGGGCCCTCAAAATATGCCACGTGGTTAGCTAGTTAACGCTGTGATGGACGGCGTGTACCATTCTTGGGTCGGACTTCAAACTTGGGGTACCAAAGTGATAGTTTTGCATAGTCGGGTACTGAAGTTAAGAATGAGTCTTAGTTCGGGTACTGTTTGTAACATTTTCTCTTAAAAAAATTAAAAATCCTAAAAGTTTGCTAGAAATGAGTTTTTGAAAAGGGTTTTGAGTTAATGGGTTCCAACGGGTTTAGCCCGCAAAACCCGTTAATTTGCGGGCTTTTTTTAGCCCGGATTAATAAATGGGCCGGTTTGTACGGGTTTTTAGCATGCGGGTTTGCGGGTTACGAGTTTAAATGTCAGGCCTACTGGTACTCATACAAGTCATTTAAAAGATGTCTAGCTAACCGTGAAAATCTATACTTGACAATTATATATAAACAAGCACGAAACAATGCAGGAAGAATTGCAATGAATGTAATACGTACACATATATAGAAGAAGAAAGAGAGAGAAGGAAGGGATCCGGCTGGATCAAGAAAAGAATTACAATTAAGAGCACGTCACTTACAATTCCATTCTAAACCAAAACTAGGTGCAGCTTGAAGGAGCAAAACCCAATGTACCTCCCCGCAAATCGAATTCCCACAAATAATTTTGTTGCATTATGTTGCCAATAACAATGGTGCCAGGAAATATAGCTGACATAAACCCTAGACACTTTGTCTGTACAGCAACATCAATAACATAGCTCTTCACTGGGGGCTCAAATTTAGCTCCATCTGCAAAATGAACTGCAAATCTCGGCACTGAAGACTCATCATAACCAGTGGAATTGAAGCAGAACTCAAATGCATCCAACGGTATTTTTTCGTACTTGGACAAAGCCATTGTCAATTCAGCCATGATAGGTATGTAAGCTGGTGAGGTTAGAAACGTGAGGCTTGTGCCTGAATCAACAATTGTTCCACCACCAAGGTTTTCAACCCACACTTCATTTGGTATCTTTAGCATTTTGCCCCCGACTGATATCCCCACCAAGTTTACAGCGTAAAATGGGCCAATTTTAGGGCCACCCAAAGCAAGCTTTGTGTAACTCATGCTGTTTCGCAGTGCGGGTTCAGCACTTCCACCAAATGTGAGATAGCTCGACACATTCTTGTTGCTCATGTGATCAATTAGGCAATAGGAAAACTTGTCACCCAAGTTTGAAGCAGCTTTCGCAACGAATGAGTGCTTGCTGAACCCTAGACCCAATATCCCATCACCTCCCCAGATGCTTGCCTCTTTAGGGCCCTCGATGGTCTCTGTGCAGCCAATTAGCACATCATTCAGCTTCGCACTCCCACCATTCGTAAGGGGTACTCTTACAGCCTCATTCGCAAAGAAGCCCAATGCACCAGATTTTTCTGCGTACCTTGTGAAAATAATAGACCATGCAAATAAGCGAATGAACTAGCAATGTATAAGTAATTAACATATAGTGTTGCTCCCTGAAACTCTGAAAGTAGATCTAGAAAACGAAATGAAAATTTTGAATTATGGATCTCTTATAACAACGAGAAATTAGACAACAATATATATATAAAGTTAGAAACCATGCCAAACAGTTCGAATGACGCTATTGGAGCCGCAAATGGATGGTAACAAGAGCTAAAAACATTTTTGTTTTTGGTCTAAAATTGTGGCTCATGTGATGCTCACCTACTTACAATAACTGACATTTAAATCTTTCTGCTCTCACCTACATCTTCTGCTGCCAGTGAATTCGGGATAGCCCCACTACAGCCATCTCATCGGATTGATTTAACTTGCTAGGTCGTAACTAGACTATGGGTTTATTTCCAGACTCACTACTGTCTCCATTTCGCTATGACCAGGATGGTCCATGAGTCCATGATCAATATTAATGGTCGTGAGAATGCTTACATACAACACAAGATCATTAAATCTCTAAACCCAACTCACTTCAATGAAGACAAGTTGTAACAAAAAATTTAGGTAGGGCTTTAAAAACAAAGTCGACCTATGTACTTAACAAAAAGTGAAAAAACATGTTCCCAACCACTTTTAGTTTGGTTTGAATATTTTACGCAATATGGGTTGGATCTCTGAAATCTTAAAACTCGAAACTGGATGAAGAAGTTCAATAACAGTATGAGATGTATAGAATCGAAAAGGATAATATTGGGATTTGTTTACCTATAATCATATTTGCAAGGGCTCAATGGGGTTGGACATATTGTGAGAGAGAAGTCAAGCTCGAACTTGCACATCTCAGAAGAGCAAGGGATAGTTTTGAAGGTTGAAGATTGAGTGGCACGAAACACCTTCTTCTTGTTCTTCTTCATCTTTGCTCTTTTCAACCCACATTTCTCACCGCACCGGTACTTGCACTTCATCCATGTCAAGTCACTCCCTGTGTCTGCAATCAACAGGAATCTCTGTGAAGGTGTTCCCACTTTAACCTGAACAAGGTACTGGCCGACACCGAAATCCCAACCCGAACTCAATGGCATTGCAATGGAAGCTGTTTCCAATGCATTTCTCCTTAGGTCAGTTTGAATGTGATGATGGTGGTGTTGCCTCTTGCGGGAGATCATTTGTTGGCGAATGAGGTCGTGGCGGTGGAGCTCTTCGATGAGTTCTAGCTGCGTTTTCGGCATTTCGTCACGCAAACCATGTCCATTGAGCTTCGGAGAGTGCCTGTGAATGAGCTCTAATCTCATGGGTTCGTCTTGTTTCAATTCATTGAGAAATGAATGAACAGAGAAAATCCCGTGAAGGGCAGAGAGCAAGAAGATGATGAAGAGGAATGCGTTTGGCCTCCCCTTCATCGTCACAATGAATTCACCGTCCGCAATAATAAAATGTAACAAGAACACCGAAGAGAGTATAAAAAAAGGGAGGAGGAGCTGAAACAGACTAGAAACAGATTAGAAACAGAGCTAGAAACAGGCCTAGGAAGAAACTGAAACAGAGTTTGGTGTGGTTTAGTAGTTGTGGATTGTTATTCTCAGTTTAGATGCACCCTTTGTTGTAACAAGTACATGAAAATCTAGAAGAAGATGAGGATTGGATCATAATTCACAAAGAAACTAAAAGGAGAAGGCAATGTGAGGTTGAAACCATAAAGGGGGGCGCCTTTAATAATTTTTGGAGTTGGGGCTCTGCTAACTATATAAAGCTTTTGTGCCACCATTAAACCCAAACTTTTCTGGTTTCATTTTTGTCCGGTTTCTCACCTCATAATTTTATAATAGTATAAAGGAATATAGTTGATATGTGCAAGTGTAAATGTCTACACGCACACATAATTAATGTATCTAGTCTTGTCAATGCTCTGTCTCTCATGCATGATTAGTATTTTAGGGATTAAAATTCAAGCCCACTTAATAGTTAATCATTATCAAAACAAGGCATTGGAGAACAAGCAAATATCTCCTTAGAGGAGAAGAGTTGTAATATGATTTAGTAAGCTATGATTGAACATTGAAGCTCTATATTTAGTCCGCCAGAGCTCTATATTTAGTAAGCTATGGTTGATTTCTTATTATCTATTATTGATAAAATGAAAATAAGTGAAAGTTATTATCTGAATTTGATATACGACTCTAATTGTGTATCACACCATTCAAATGCAACAATATAATCAAACAAAATATGACGTTTGAGATTTATTATATATAAAATAGAGATATTCAAACTCAAAACTGCATTATTGAACTAAAATCAAGGAAACCCACCTACTCCCTAATAAGTTTTAGAGATCACGAAATAATGTGCCTGAGGATCAATGCAGGGTGCAGCTAGATTTGTTTCTTCGTTATTGTTTATTCATGTTGGACTGACATGGTTTGAATTGATGTGTTTTGTAACGTGACACTATTAAAATGAAATGAGATGGAATGGAAGGTTCAATTAGTAGATCATGTCCATTCTCTTTCAGATATATGCTTCAGATCAAATGGAAGAGGAGCAATATTTGACCAACACAACGTGGCCAGCTGGATGTAAGTGAATGCTTGTTGTCAATGTGTGCTCTTATTCTTTTGTGTACATGATATCCATTCCATTTTCACTCTAGTTATGATGGGTTTTCTTGTTTTCTTATTTGTTTGGAGAGAAAAATTGTCATAAATCTGAGGCTTGAGGTCCTTTGTCAAAGATCACTATCAACATAACTTAAGCTCAATGGTTAATGGAAGCCTACAAGCTAATGTTTGTTAAGCAACCATCGAAAGTTGCCTGCTCGCTTAAGCACCTAAGTTTGGTAAAAACAAAATACTAGAATTCTAGAAAATAACAAAAAATATACTTGGTTTATAAAACTGAAAAGAAAACCATCAATCATCCGCAATATTTTTCATACTCAAGTTAGAGATTCGATTATGAGATGGAAAAGTAAAACGAGAAAATGATAAGGTATTTGCTCTATTTTCACTACTAGCAAAACAACAATTACCCACAGATTTTAATCTATGTGAAATAAGACTTTTTCACACAGATTTCAGTGTGTGAAGACTTTACCCACGGTACACGCACAGATTGAATTACCGTGCTGTTTGGAGGGGGGCTAATACTCATCTCACACGGATTATTTTGTTCGTGTGAGATAAATACGTGGGCCCCACTGTCCATCCATATACATAATTGAATTAATGTAGTTTCAGTCCGTGTGTACAACTTCCTAATTCACACGGATTTCAGTGTGAAAACCTAAACACTAACTCACACTGATTTCTGTGTGAAAATGGGTTAGCATTCAAAAAAAAATATTTCATCATCTTAGTACACCATCATACCTACTTGTTTGCTATGCCATGGCTCTCATCATACACCATCATACACCACTGTTAGTGGCTCCAGATGCCATGGCTCTCAGGCAAGATCTTCTATTGCTGCAAATCATGACAGATAAAACCAACAAGATTTTCTATTTCTTTTATCTTGAATTCTTGATAAAAATCCCAATTTATTGATCAAATGAGACAAATTATACGAGGGAGAGGGGGACTTAAGCCAATACCTCTCCCAGGATAATTACAAGCAAGAGGAATGAAACCTACATAAAATACATATACTAATTGCAAAATAAGTGGGCAGAAACCAAATCTTGCAATCTCTTTCAGGTACTTACGGATCTGAAACAATCTATTGCTAGAAATGAAACTACAAAATGCTGATAAGATTTAAGATCTAGTAACAAAAATAATAGAGAGTTTGGGGGAATAAGAGGGAAAGAACATACCTTGAACAAATATATTGTTTATCAACCTGCAGATCTGAGTCTTCATCATAATCCATCTTTAAAAAAAAAAAAGAAGGAGAGATTCAAAATCACTATGTGAGAAGATTAATATAAAGAGATACATGATGATCAAAAGCTATAAAAAATAGCTTAAGAAGCACTTAGTAGGAGCAGATGTCGTTGCTTAATGTGAATATGAAGAATATCTTAGAGAAGAGAGGTGAGAGGCCAAAGCTGTGAGCAGAAGAACAGAAAGAACAATGGAAAACTTCGATCAATCTGCTAGTTACAAGCAGAATTGCCACGGAAATCCGTGTGAAATACTTACACATTTGCAACTCATTTCCATGTGTATTTACCTCGGTAACCACTAACTATCATGTCAATTGTCAGTCGATTATTTACACGAAATTATGTGTAGTCTTTTTTTTTCACACAGAATTCTGTAGCTAATTGTTCTTTTCACACGGATATCTGTGTCAACATTTCACACAGATATTTGTGTGTTACTCATTTCACACAGAAATCTGTATCAAATACTTATTATAACGGAAATCTATCTCTTTATAATTCACATAACATAAAAAATTAATGATTTCGAAATAAACTAATTTATAATACATACAGAAATCCGTGTGAATTGATTTTCACACAGATATCCATGTGAATTGTTTTAGTTTTTACATAGATATCTGTTACTGTTATTTATTCGCACGGATTTCCATTGATATTGTTATTGTATAAATTATTGTGAGCCTAATTATGCTCATTTCACACCGTTATCTGTTAGTATTTATATTTTACACGGATATCTGTGATTTTTAACTACAATAAATCTGTGTGTGTTGTTATTTTGCTAGTAGTGTTTACAGACTTTTTATTTTAGTTCTGAAAGTACGCCCTTATTTGTGCTCAATTGCCTCCTCGCTTTTGAGCACAATTGCTGAGGGTTTTTCTGCTGCCGTCTCTGGCAGCTTAGGGCTGTGGCCATTCTTTTCTCACCGTCTTGTCGTCCTGATGCAGTTAATATGATGGATCAGCCAAGATTGGGTTTTGATTTTCTTGAAGGAAGGTCTGCTCATGGCCCTCCTAAATCTCCACCTGCTCAGCCTGCACCAAAAGTCAAAACATTTGCTTCTATTTTGTCGGCATCAATGGAGACGCAAGTTAACCTAAGTCAGCTCCCTCAACCTACCCGTCGAGGAGATGTTACCTTTGTGAAAATCAATGAGGCATTGTATCAGAAGCAAGTAAAGGAATGTCGCACTAATCTTTTAGGTCTTCTCCTCCTTCGCAAAGGCTCTAAGCCTAGAACAATGGAAACTCTTAAGAGCTCCCTTCAATCCTTATGGAAACCATCATCTCCTTGGTGTCTGGTACCTCTTGGAAAGGGATATTTTGACATTCATTTTCACTCTGAAATGGACATGAGAAGAATATGGGGTGGTGGTACTTGTACATTGGAGTCTGGAATCTTTCGCCTTTCACAGTGGAAGCCAGACTTCAAGTCTGATGAGAAATTGCCTCAAACGTACGCTCAGGTGTGGATTCAAATCTCTGGACTCAGTCAAGAATATTGGCATCCCCAGCTTATTATGGAGACTGCAATGGGTGTGGGAACGCCGTTGTAATTGGATCACCATACTAGGGAAAGGTCGTTTGGTTATTATGCCCGGGTTTTGGTAGACATTGATCTACTGGGACATCTTCCCACTTCTATCATGGTGGAGCGGGAAAATCATTGTTTTCCAGTTGGGATTGTGTATGAGAAGCTTCCACCAAAGTGTAATCATTGTGGGTTGGTTGGGCATTCCATTGATAAGTGTCGTAAAGTTTCAGGGCCCAAACTTCAACAATCTGGACATCTCAAGATTAATAAGCTGGTTAGACAGGAATATCATGCCAAGCTCCCAAGTCAAAGTTTAATGGTGAATTCAGTGGACTCCATTGCCCAACCCCAACCTTCAGAGGTTGTTGCAACTGTTAATGTTATTTCAGGGGGTGTCACTCCAAGCATGCCTATTCACGGCACTACTAATGAGATGTTTGTGCCTCCAGTTGATAACATGGTTGCATCCGAGGCCTTAGGAATTGTGGTGGCAAATGAGGTTGGTGTTGATCATGATGTTGTTATTGTAGGCCCTACTGAGATAGTTTCTGGTTGCCCTAGGATTGTTGATGATATTATCCAAGTAGTTCCTTTTGAGGGCTCTCCAATCGCTTTGGTTAGGAATGAGGTTGATCTTACTGTGTGCACTAATGCTGTTCAAGATGCTTCTTGTCCAATGGTTCAGTTGGTTAATGAAATATTGGAGGAGGCTGCTCTTCATCATATTGAGAAAATCGCTGATAGAGTAATGAATGAGTCTGATTTTGTATCTGCGGGTACAGCTAACCATGAGGTTAACACAGAACATGATTGTGTTGGGGGCTTTCCTTCAAATTCATGGTCTACAATTTTTTCGGAGGAGCAGGCTGGTTCAGATATTGAGTCACTCCCTCCAGGTTATGGACCTCAGGATTCGCGTCCTGCAGCTAAAATTGATGCAGTGGCAAGATTTGTTAACGGAGAAGATATTGCAGGTTTCCTCCCCGTTCTCACCAACTCGCAAAAGAAACAATTGCGTAGGGAGCAAAAGCGGATTGTTAGTGCTCATTCAGAGCCTTACCCTTCTCGGGTCAGACAAAAGCCTAAGAAACTTCAATGAAGGTTCTTTATTGGAACTTACGAGGTATTGGAAACTCTGATACTTGCTCCGTATTGGCTAATATTTGTCATCAACATAAGCTTGACCTTGTTTGTATTTCTGAACCTATGGTGGCTTTCGACTCTATCTCTGCTGCATATTGGGCTTCTCTTAATCTTCGTTTAGTTGCTCTAAATAATAGAGGTGATCTCATTCCTAATATATGGCTTTTCTCTTCATTGCACTGTAGCAATCCAATTGTTGTTTCTTCTGCTTGGCAACATATTATTGTGCAGGTATCTTTTGAGGCCACGGTTAGCCAGTTTTCTTTTGTTTATGCTTCTACTTCTATTGTGAAACGAAGAGAGCTTTGGAATGAGTTGTTGGATATTCGCTCGTGAACACAGGTGCCTTGGACCTGTATTGGTGACTTTAATGTTGTTCTTGGTGCTCATGAACAATCTGAGGGTAATCTACCAAATAGAATTGTTTGTGAGGAGTTTTAGAACTCTACTGCTCTTTGTGACTTCACTCACCTTGACATTGCTGGTACTTTTTTCACTTGGTCAAATGGGTGGGTTTTTGGACATTTTGAAAAGCGTCTTGATAGATCGTTGTGTGATGATCGTTGGTTGGAGTCATGGCCTTTTACTAGTTGTCTAGCTCTCCCACGGGTAGGTTCTGATCACAATGGTCTTCTTTTCACGGCTAATAAGTCTATGTCATATGGCCTTAAAACTTTCCGCTTTCAAATAATGTGGACTCTTCATTCTGGTTTTAAGGAGTTGGTAGCTCATAGCTGGGGTACCTCCCAAGCTATGGGTTGTCCTATGTTTGTTACTCTTCAGAAATTGAAGGAACTAAAACGTTGTCTCAAGGATTGGAACAATACGGTGTTCGGCAATGTTCATGTAATATTGGAGGATGCCCGCAACGGTCTAAATTTGGTTCAGCAAGAAATTTCTAGTAATGGGATTACTTTGGAGTTATTAGAGGAGGAGTCCAGGGCCAAGAAGGTTGTTCTTGATGCAGTAAAAATGCAACAGGCCTTTTGGAGGGATCGAGCTCGTGTCAAGTGGTTAACTGATGGAGATCGTTGTTCAGCATTCTTTCATAATTATGCACGGGTAAGGGCAGCTAATTCCTAGTTAAGTAGTCTCAAGGATGGGGATGTGACTCTCATGGGACCCACTGAGATTGCTAACCATGTGGTAAATTTTTACCCCTCTCTCTACAATTATGAACATATTTCAGAGGGTCAGGATTCAAACTGTGCTAGTATTCCTAATTTGGTTTCTTCATAAGAAAATGCTCTACTTTCTTCTCTTCCATCTGCGGACGAAATTAAGCAAGCAGTTTTTTCTATGAATCCTTCAAGTGCCCTAGGTCCAGATGGCTCTCCTGGGTTGTTTTATCGACATTGTTGGGATATTGTGGGAGAGGACGTGGTTGCTTTTGTCAAGGATTTGTTCTAAAAATTTTGGCTTTATCCTAATGCTAACAGTAATTTCATTGTTCTCATTCCTAAAGTAGAGGGAGCTGATCAGGTTACTCAATTTAGACCAATTGCTTTGGCTAATTTTCTTTTTAAGATTATTCCAAAAGTCTTGGCTTCTAGGCTAGGCCCTATAGCCTCTAGAATTATTTCTCCTCAGCAAATAGCCTTTCTACCGGGTCGTCGTATTTCAGATTGTGTTGGTTTGGTTTCAGAGGGGTTTAATCTCTTGGACAGGAAGATTTTTGGTGGTAATGTTGGAATAAAAGTGGATATTGCAAAGGCGTTTGATACTTTAAACTGGGATTTCTTGACTACAGTTCTTTTGAGATTTGGCTTTTCTAGTGTCTTCGTGGACTATGCTCGTACTATTCTTGGCTCTGCTCACTTATCCGTTCTCGTTAATGGTTCTCCTCATGGGTTTTTATCATGTTCTCGGGGTGTGCGCCAAGGGGACCCGCTTTTACCATTGCTTTTTTGCCTAGCTTTTGCCTAGCTGAAGAAGCTTTAAGTCGTGGAATTTGCTCTCTTTTTTATTCTGGTAAAATTAAATATATGTCTACTCCACGCGACTGTGAGCCTCTCACCCATGTGCTCTATGCGGATGATCTGTTCATTTTTTGTCGTGGGGATTCTCGGTCCCTTCATAATTTACAATCTTTCCTCAATCATTATGGGGCTGCTTTAGGTCAGTATGTTAATGAGGGAAAGAGTACTTTCTATCTTGGTGCTTCAGCATCTCATCATAGAGGCTCAGTGGAGCGGGTGTTGAACTTTAAATTCGCTACTGCGCCTTTTACCTATCTAGGTGTGCCAATTTTTAAAGGTAAACCACGTCGGCTTCACCTCCAAGCTATTGTTGACAGAGCCAAGTCTAAATTAGAAGGTTGGAAAGGGAAGTTTCTTTCTATGGCAGGAAGAGTTCAGTTAGTCCAATCTGTGTTCCAAAGCATGCTCCTCCACAGCTTCTCAGTTTATCTATGGCCTGCCTCTCTTTTTAAGCATCTCACTACTTGTGCATGTAATTTTATATGGTCTGGCGATCTTTATTCTCGTAAGTTAGTAACTGTTTCATGGAGACGAATGTGTGCTCCAAAAAAAGGAGGGGGGCTTGGTTTACACCATCTCTCTACTCTGAACTCTACTGCATTGTTACGGTTTACATGGGAGGCTCTGACCTCTGATTCTTTTTGGGGTGTCTTTGCGAGAAGTCGTTTCAAGCTTTCTACTTGGCGTCTCAATTTTTCCTATTATAGCTCCACTATTTGGCATGGTTTTAAGTTAGCTTTGCCTATGGTTCACTATAATAGTCGCTGGGTTATTGGTGATGGTGCTTCAGTTTCTTTTTGGGCGGATAAATGGCTAAATGCACACATTTTGGATGCTTTGCAGGCCACTGTCATGGATAGTAGTTTGTTTACCATGGTGGTAGATTTGATTGTTAAGCAAGAGTGGTCACTACCCCAAAATTTCACTATTTATTTTCCAAATGTTGCAACTGAGATTGTTACTATGCCCATCCCAACTGAGCAGGTAAAGATGTTTTAATTTGGGAGCCTTCAGTCTCAAGTCGTCTTACTTTTTCAGATGGTTACAACCATATTTGGCAAAAATTTCCCATTTGTGCCTGGGCAAGTGTTATTTGGAATAAGTTCATCCCCCCACAGTACTCTCTTTTGGCTTGGCGGCTCTTGTATGATTGTCTTCCTACAGCAATTCAATTGCAACGCCATGGTATCCGATGGTTCCAGTTTGTCATTTATGTCTTTGTGCTTTTGAATCTTTAGAGCATTTATTCTTTAATTGTCCTTTTGCTCAAAGTGTTTGGCACTGGCTTGCAAGCGTTTTTGGTACTGTTCTCCCAACTCAAGTTTCAATCCAATTTTTCTAGGGTGTGATCATGGGCAAGTCTTTCTCCACTCAGTTATTTAATGTTTGGGTGGCTGCTATTCTTTTTGTTTTGATGGCTATTTCGAAGGCTCGGAACAAACTCTTGTTTGATAATAAGGCTCCCTCCTTTCGACAAGTTTCTTGTTCTGTTAAAGCTTGGATTATGCATGCAAGTCCTTATATTCCAGGTTATGCTATTGGTGTTGTTGATAGGCAATTGCTTTCTGCTTTAGGAGTTGCCCCTTTATCTCGTAAATGCCATGTGCCTCGTATGGTTATCTGGCATCCTCCTCCTTCTCCGTGGCTAAAATTAAATACAGACGGTTTGGCTAAGGGAAATCTGCGGCCTGCTGCTTGTGGTGGAGTGTTTAGAAGTGCTAGTGGTCTTTTTCAGGGTGGCTTCTGTCAAGCTTTGGGGGTTCAAACTTCTTTTTTTGCAGAGCTTCTTGCAGTAATCATTGGAATTGATATTGCTTTTAGAAGTGGCTGGTATCATCTCTGGCTGGAAAGTGATTCAATGGGTGTTCTTCAATGTATTTATTCTCCTCCATGGTCTTTGCGGACTCGTTGGCTTAATTGCTTGACCCAAATGCATGGTATGTTCGTGAGGGTAACATGGTTGCATATTCTATGGCAAATTTGGGTTTGAATTATTCTTCATTGCAGTGGTTTGCTTCCCCACCTCCTGTGATCTGGCTATCTTTGCATTATGATTCATTGGGTTATCCCTATCAGCGCGGTTAACGGGATTGTTTTTCATGGTCTTGGGTCATTGCATTCTTCTTTTTCAGGAGAGGTTTTGGTCTGGTCCCCCTCTCCCTTTACTGTATTTTCTTTTTCTTTTTTTTAATAATAATATTAAATGGAGGGACGGGCGGTGGGTTCCCGGGTGTAGTGGTCCTCTCCTCTTAAGAGAAGGGTAGGCGCCTTGCGCAATGACCGCTAACGAGGAACTGATATCACCTAATCCTCTATTAAAAATTTAATGTAAAAAAAAAAAAAAATTGCCTCCTCACTATTATTGTTTCCCAACACTTGCATCTTATAGGCTTGGGAAATTGGGATCCAAACTTAAGGGACGCATTACACCTCCTCCCTCATGTTTTCGCAATCCCTTAACACCATCAAAGCCTGAGAAGAGTGAACCATCAAACCTTGCCCCCATGCCCTCGAAGAGTAATGGTATGACACTTCTTTGTCCTCATAAAGATCCAAACACCACCTGGGTGGCATTGGAATGCTTTCAGGAGTTAAACCACTAGAGTCACAAACTCACAATAATGCACCATAATTATATCCAGCAAATCATCTTTGTACCAAACCAAAGTCGATCAGATGAAAGGGGTACAATACTCTACAATAGTAGTAAGAACAAGTTAATGTTTCCCGCTAGAGCAATCCAAAACACACAAGCAGAACAATGCCCTGTGCTAAATTGGGTTTTAATTTATTGTTTTTGAAATGAGAAGTTTTAAATACACACCCCTAATTATTTAATACACACTCCATACTTAATACACCACCCGTTTAATTTCTCATTCAAATATTTTACTAAATATACAATCCAAAGTACCTAAAATACCCTTAATCTAAAAAATCATGAAATATCTAACTTTTTGACTATATTAAGGTTACTATTTAATATGATTAGTATATTCTAGTATATTGACTTTTTATAAATGACCATATTGATTACTTGTGTTGAGAAATTCATAAAGATTTATTATTGTTCCCTTTAAATGGATGCATATAAATAGGTTTTGTATTATTTGAGCTCTCATCCACCAAACACCATGTTAATCAAGTATAAAATTATGAGTTGAACATTAAACCAAAACTATAGCAGTAGTTTCTCTATAGTGGCGGAACTAAAAAGTTGTCATTAGAGGGGCCAAATAAATTAACAATTACAAAGTTTTTTCACCTTTGATGTTTTATATTAAAAAATAAGTTGATTAATCATGGGAGTAAAGTGATATGTTTTAAAAAATGGGAGTAAAGTGATATGTTTTAAAAATATTTAATGCCATTGATTTTGAAATTCTAAATATTATGGTTTCTAACCTCATTTTTATTTAAGGAAAAATTAAACTAGATAGTTTCTAACTTTATTCTTGTATTAAATTGGGAGGCTATGTATAGAAATTTGTTGTGTTTATCTAACTATTTATACATAAATAGAATAATATAAGGAAAATATGACCTTTTTCTTCTTCTTCTAATGCATAGATGTCTGTTTTGGTCATTTAACTTACCTACAAAATCTAATTTGAAATATAAAATAATAGGGATGTGTATTAAGTGATTAGGGGTGTGTATTTAAAATTTCTCTTTTGAAATGGGTAAAAAAATAAAAAATAGTACCTAAACTATGCCTCTATTTATCGATAATATCTGATCTTTCACTTTTGTCACAACCAATGCCTGAACTATTTGAGTTCTTTTGAAGCAGTACCTAAGACCACATTTGGTCACCAATCTAGTCAAAAATGACAAGTGAGGAGTACATGTCTTATTTATCAAGGTTAAAGATAACAATTTGCACTAGTCGTTCACTGTATCATGACCCAATCCACTATATTCTTTTCTCAATCTTTAATCTATGAAGAAAAACATGTGCCTAATAAATGAGACACATGTGCCTCACATGCCATTTTTGGCCGGAGTAGCGAGCAAATGTGGCAAAAAAATAAAGTTTAGGTACCTTCGATAATATAAATGTATATTTTAGGTAGTATTTGTAATTTTTTCTCTTTTAAAATTATATTACTTACTCAAAATTTCAAAATATTTTTAGGATCTTATCTAAATAGATTTTACGATTTATCTCTCCAGTTTTGAGTTATCAACGCTCAGAAGCTAAAAACCGTCTCTATATTGGAAACGTGTTGTGGTTAACTAGAGGCTGACCCCGTACACTCAAACATGACGCGTCTAAGAAACATAAGATTTCCAAAGATCAAACATCCAATCAGTTTGTTAGTTGTTGTGTGTACTCGTAGTCCCTTGGCTCACAAGCACGAACCATACATATATATCTTCCAAGCATCATAGTCCCCATCTATGCGTGACAGCATCATCTAATTCGAAGTTTACGCGTACTTGATATTAAATGGTTTGTTTCTTGGAAATACAATTGGAGTGGGTTAAAATTATATAACGAGATTACGAGTCTGCCGACAATCTGGATTTTATCCATCATGGTTTAGTGACATGCTCGCATATGCAAGACTTCATAACAGTACTATTGGGTGGATTTGAAATGAAGGTAGTCAAGGTACATAACTACTTGGAAGATAAGATATTACCAGAACACCATAAGGAGGATATTGAGTTCTTTAAAGCTCGTCTAACACTGTTTTACAGAAGAATCTAAGAAAGTGATTTTGTTGAAAGCACATTAATTGTTAATTACAAAACAATCATAGGTGCTTAAGATCCGGTTGGAGATAGCTTAACGTAAATTATAAGCAGCTGTAATTTTAAGCATATAGAAACTGTCTCTTACCAACTTTTAAACAATAGCTTAATGATATAACTTTTAAAATAATAAACTGTTTAATTAAATTTTATCAAATATTTTTTACTATTTAACTTATATTAACCAGTTTTTTAATTTTTTATTTTGAAGGGATAGGTTAAGCAGTTTTTTACTTAACATAAGTTATGCCAAATTGGGTCTAAGTAGGTGCGAGCTAGTGTTTTCCCATAAGCACTAAAACAGTATTAGGTATAGGATTCAGAAATCCTTGTAACTAACTTGAATTCGATAGCGCTAGAAACAATGGCAAACCAGTCTCTCACATAGTAGTAGTGCACTACACTTTCAAGTACAACTAAAACAAATATTGTCATTAGTCTAGAGCTTAATTATTTATTGGTCCCTTTCATTTCCCTCATATATAATACCTTTAAGGCTCTAAATCTGGTAATGACTGGTGTGCACTTCATAATGTTGAAAAGGAAAAGGTCAATCTTTGCTAATCTTGGAAGAGACAACCCAACTCTGAGACTGAGCATGCAAACAATTATATATCAGTGGGGGAAGTCAATGGTTTATGCCCAAATACACAGAACATATCTGAAGATACATGTAAGCGAATCCCACCGAAGGAGAAGAATACATGTGATCGAGCTGTTCATCATTGAAATTTTTACATTCTATGTACCAAACATAAAAACAAAACCAAGATTTGGGGGGTGTTTTATTAGTTGCAGAAGCAATCAATATCAAGGATGAAAGGGAATGTGGTCGGTAATAGTTGTATAATCACCGTTTTATGTGGGAGTTGCTACTTGCATGAACAAAGGTAGGATTTGGAAACAGCTAAGCTTAGCTAAGGTTAGACATTGATAGTGATGGTGAGAAGGGCGGTTAGTACCCTGCAATCCTGCCATGTTATGTGGAGATTTTGACCTCTTCCATTCATCCCCCCATTGTGTGGTGAGGAGGCATCATAAGAAATGAGTGCTTCACAGTCCACACTATTATTTTTCGCACTAGTTGTTTGACCTTAAATTTATATAAAATCATTTGGATAATCAGACTCTTAATAATCAATCATCGATGATGTTTTTGTCCATCTTTGTTAAATTGGAGCATATGTAGAGCAGTTACCTGATTCTCAGGGGTAATATCACACCTAATCAAAGTCACGATATTTATATAGTTCGTAAAAAAAATGCTTAATTTTTGTATTCGTTGCTTGAAAATCTCCATGGTGATCTTGAAAACAAAGTCAAAACCCATCTTGATACTTCCCTCACCTACCATTAAACCCGAACCACTGTAATGGCCTGCAAATTCTTATATTGACGCACCTAGTTATAGATAATTCATGTCAAACCTTCATTTCTCACCCAAAAGCGTGGACTTGAATTTTTTTTTTTTGCCAAGATTTCAAGTTTTTTTTTTTGAATAGAAGTTTATTGTATTAGTAATCAAGTCATGAAAACATGCCAGAGTCTTACAGAATTTACATAAGAAGATCTAGAAAATCGATCTAAGCCAAACTAAACTCATTAAAGTCTAATGAGAAGCTCGCATGACGCAAGTCTAACTAAGCAAGAATAACCTCGCTTCCTAAGGAAAAAATTATTCATCTAGTCTAATTTTCTGACACGCAATTGTGGTACAAATCACAATTAGAAACATCTTAGAAAAACTTATAGAGTTTACCCCTACCTAAACAAGACTTGCATCCAATTGTCTAGTAGCAGAACTTAAAATCTAGCAGCTAACAACCTCGGCAACAGGTTGGTTTTCATGCTTTTCTTTGAAATCTGCTGACTCGAATTGAGCCTAGGCTTAAAGGCCCAAGCCAAACCCAAGCTATAGAACTAGAAGTCTAGATCCTTTGCCTGGCCATCACTGCCGCCGGTCGGCCCTTCCACACACCATTTATTTGTCAATCAGCAAAATACCAGCACCAGACGGATATGGTTCCTCCGATCTGCTTGTTGACCTTGATGTCTCGTTGACCACAATCCTCACAAGTCTTGGCATTCAACCGGACAAACAAATCTGGCCTCTTACCTGCCTCGTGACCTTAACTAGAAAAACTGTCCTCTGAACGGCAATTGTCTCCCAACCCGAGACCAGACCTCTGATTAGTAAGAACCACAAAACAAGAGAAGAGGAAGCCTGACGACAAGTGTCGCTCGGCCCGACTGGAGCAAATCGGAAAAAACTGCCAACAAGGTTTGAGAAAACCCCTTGCCACACCCACGATCACAGTAGAGATCCCTCCCTACGTCGCTGTCGTCCACGATCGCCGCCTTGCCTAAAGAAAAGACGCCGCCGCCAGTCGAAACCTAGGTTTCGAAAACCAAGGTCGCTTCGAGAAGCTCGGAGATGCCTTTAGGAAAAAACTTCCTTGAAACAAGATTTCATGTTCTTATTTTCTCACCAAAATTTTTCCATTCTCAAATGATGATTTTTAAGCACTTCTTAAACTGACAAAATTTTAAAATCACGACTCTTTTTTACAGTTTTTCAAAGTAAAGAAACAACAAAATTCATAAACAAAAAAAAAATTGTTTGAACTTTTGGTGTTTTGTCAATTTGAACACATTTTAAAAATTATGCTACATGGATGGTGAGTTTATAGTGTAGGATAATTTCAAGAAAACATAATATTAACAAAGTTTAGCATGTTTCGGCATGCGATTGCATGCTACGAGTGCCCCATGGCACCTTCCAACGTCACAAACCATGTCAGGCCCTATTTCTATTCAAATTTTCATGTTCATTAATCTCACAATTAGTAAAGCATATTTTTTAGAGAATGTGTTCCAAACTTCCAATCGACAGAATAAAAAAATCTCATTTGACAAACTTTGGGTCCAATCTATATTTAAGTGTTCCACAAGTTCTGACACATTCTAAAAATCACCCTACAAATTCTAAACTCATTGCACATGTAAATTTCAAAAGACATACAATATAAAGCCGACAACGTAACCTCGTAGCGGGTCAAAACATGTCAATCCATCCATGTCAGTCCTTATTTTGATTCAAATTCCTTCCATGGCACGAACTAACTATCTAGCTCCAATTTACAAAACTTGAAAATATCGATCCTTTTTTTTTTGTTCTTCACAAAATGCTCTTAACCAATGCCCATTACAGATACGTTGTACAAAAGCCCACTTAATTTTGGGCACAAGATTATGATTGACTGGGCCCAGATTCATTGAAAGACACATAATTTGTAAAGCCCATTTTAAAGTTCTGCCCGTCCCTATTTCTCGTATTGTATATGCGGGCGGTGATAGTACAGACAAAAGAAAGGGAAGAATGAACAGAGGGGGAGGAGGAGGAAGCGGAGCAGGAGCCGGAGGTGGGTCCGGCGCCGGGAGTGGGCCCACATCGGCGGCGGCGTTGGCGGCAGCTAAGAAGCAGAAGAAGTGGCTGGAGAGTGTGGAAACAGACATCGCCAACATCGTCGACCATTTCAGCTACCTCGTCAACGTATCCAGGGTCTGTTCTTTTCTCTCTAAATTGAATAAAATTATGTAGATAATTTTTCTTATTAAATAGAATGGAAGTGTTTCATTGACGTTTAGGCGATGTGGGTGTGACGATTTTTGGTTTTTTTTTTTTTATAGGTGAATGAGCCACCTGTTAGGAACTCTCAAGAAGCTTTCATGATGGAGATGCGTGCTGCTAGAATGGTCGGACCCTAATCCCTGCTTTTGCTTCTTTGCTTTTGTCTCTCTGTGTGTGAGGAAGTAGAAGAAGTATTGTACAACTTAACACTTCAAGTGCACTGATTTGTGTTTCGAAATTTTACAACTTAGTAATGTTGTTATGATGATAATCTGAGGTCTCTCTGGGTGTCAAATTCCGCTTGACATTTGTTTTGCTGAGGTAATGAATGAAGTACAATGCTTGCTAGCTGTTGATGTCTGTGAAGAATGCTTAATTTTCACAGTTTTAAAGAACCCATGTAACAAAAACACATTTTCTTGTCAATGAGTAATTTTTGGTATCTTATCTTGGTACAATCAAAACGGTACATAAGGGTTATTGAGTTAAGGACTATACTTTTGAAACAGGGTTCTTTATTTATGCTTTCAAATCTACAATGGGGTAGGTTTAGATTAAGCATTATGGGTTTAGGTTTTAGCATTATGAGTGGTAAAATGATTGTAGTTTTGAGAACATATTGGGTTTAGGCTTTTCCAGTCTCATCAAGATGAGTGCAAGCTTGGTTCTGAGCTTCTTTTGTCTATAGTATTTTCCCCTGTTGCTTACTTGTTCTTTGATCAGTTACAATACATATCTATCTTGACCACAGGTTCAGGCATCTGATTCTCTACTTAAGTTGGTGTCAGACTTGAAGCAGACTGCACTCTTTTCTGGATTTGCATCCCTTAATGACCATGTAGAGGAAAGAATGGCAGAGTTTGACAAGCAGGCCGAGAAGACTGACCGCATGTTAGCTAGAATTGGAGAGGAGGCAGCTGCCAGCCTCAAGGAGCTTGAAGCCCATTATTATTCTTCTTCAGTACCACATGCACATGAAAACTACTTGCAGCAGTGAGCTGACATTTAAAGAAGTTAACTGTGTATGGTGCTTCGTTTCTTGAATCATGACACTGCTCATGTAAACATAGGCAGAAACATTGTGTTGCTGCACACTTGTTTAGTTCTAGTCACCAACTTTTGAACTCTTTTAAGACTTGGGATAGATTACTTGCTAAGCTACGCAGCTAATTGTAAGTTTCTAAATGCATAATTATGTAAGTATATTTTACATGCTTTGGTGTTAATCCTGATACATGCTTTACCCGAGTATAAAATTAGAGGGAATTCATCTGCTTTAGATAGGTACCTAAACGCTACTAAAGCAGCCATTCCCAAGCATGCTTTGATTACTTTTTAAAATGAGGCTTCTAAGGTTGAAGTTATAAAGTTTCGGTACAAGTTGTTGCAGAACAACTGCAATAATGTTAATGTTCTGAGCAAATGGAAGACTGGGAATCCATAAGCTAAGTAAGCTCATTCGTGCAATTCTGAAGTTAACTAGACTGACTTGATTCACCATGTTTGGTTTGGAAGAAATAGTTGAATTCTTTGGTCTAAACAGAAAAGCAAATACAGCATGTTATTGGAGGAATTGAGGAACTGCGCTTCAATAATCATAAATTTGATTTTTATGCTGAAGTTAGCAAATTGTTGAAAACCAAAGCTCAAATTAGTCAGGTGAATCCAAAGCATGTACTATGTTAGTTGCCTGCCGCTGTTGATACCACTAACACAATAAAGAAATGAAACTGTTCTTCATTATTTGAACCTTTGGTATCCACTTTGGTCCTTGATACAATCTGGGGGAAATGTAGCTGCAGCAAGAGCAATGATCTATGACTACAAATTTTGACGCTAACTTGTAAATTTCACTTTATCTAATACATATTGCTTCAGACTCTCTTGAGCGAGGCTTTTAGATGTGGTTGAAGACTGTTGAGATTTGTAGCCATCTGAACTTCATAAGACAGTTCTCCGTCAACCAACCTAAAAACTCTGGTTATCTCTTTTACCTACACCAGAAGCAAAAAAGAAACTATTAAATATTCAAGAGTCGTTTTAGGACAGAAAATCAACTGTCTTAACCAAAACAATCAAGGTTACCACCAGAGATATTCTTCAAAAGTAATCCATATTTCTTAGCAATTTACCAGTGTAGACATTTACCAACAAAAGATACTACGATTTCACAAATCTCTAATGCTAAATTAGAATTACTGCAGCAGTAACCAATTCTATGAGTACCCTTCGGTTTTCTGTTTTCTTACTTTTTTATATTTTGCTTTCTTATTGTTGTCCCTCCAGTTCCTTCTTTTCTTGCATCACAGTAGCAAACTCATCGTCAACACTTTTTTCCGGGAGTTCCATAATATTGTCTCTGTTCTTTTTTGATTAAACAAAACTATCAACTATCTTTCAATTAATTTTCTCAGCATCTGTGGTACGTGATTTTAGAAGCATAATACTTTTCCAAAAACCTCAAATGTCCCAATACAATCCATACTTTATTCATCTCTAAAGTAGCCATATCCTATGAGCACATTCTTACCAGCAATTAAAATTTTCAATTTATCTCATCCCAAACCCTCAAATGCATATCATCCTATTGCTACTAAATAATGCAGAAATTATTGTAAGGCTATTGCATTATTATTGTTAAGCTTATATTACCTTTGATGCATTTCCCACTAGCTCAGTTTGAAGGTTTATCACTTGTTCTTCTGCATTGTACGTCCCTTTCTAAAGGAATCAAAACATAACAATAATATCAGCATATCAAATCAAGTAAAGAAATCAACGACACCAGAAGTTGGAGATAAAATGCAAGATACGCAATTTGATCTTATAAGGATATAACTAAATACTTAAAATTGTGTCACAAAACCCAATGTATGAACTGCATATTCCACATTAAGTAGATTCTATAGTTTCCCGAATGAAAAGTAAAAGAAAGTAATATTATAAGATACTATTCCTCAAAACTCCTTGGTAACAAAAAGTTTTAGAACTCCATACTATACCTTTTTTTTTTTTTCTTTCCTGATGAAGCTTACTAGTTACTACCAGAATAACAAGATGAAATGAGCAGTGATGCAATGAACACTGATGAGAAAGGTGGGTTGAAAAGCTAACAGTTGGAGCAAACAAGGCAATCCATTGTACCTGATTAATATGCATAGTTGCATACACTATTCTACATGAGGAATCAAAAAGGTCAAATCTTTATTTTTTTCACACAAAAAAAAAGAAGGTCAAATCTTTATTTGATTAAATCTGTTCCTACCTGAACTTCAACAAGACCAGTGCTTTGAGCGATGACAACCTCGATGGTCCCATCAGGCTTGGGCCGCCAAAAGCCACTCTCAGCGTGCATAGGCTCGCCGGAGTTCAATTTCCAAGTCTTCTGAGTGTAAGCTATCACCGGCTTCTCTCATTTTCAACAAAAACAATAACAAACTCAGAGAAACCAATGAAGCAATAACGACCCATTTGGCAAAAAGAGATAAGAGTACCTTGCCGGAGTGAGAGAAATGGAGTTGTTCGCCGTATGAGAAGGAGTTGATGGTGGGGAAGCCGCCTTCGCCTTGGCCTTTCCATGAACCCAGAAGGTAAGACAGTGGCGCAATCGCCGGGTGGACCGCCGGCGATGGTTTAGTGCCGTCATCCGCCATGCTCTTCTCTCCCTATTTCTCTGCCGCGCGCTTTGAAACTCTCGTCTTCGTGTTTTGTCTTGGCTCTGCTGCTCCTTGCTCACCTCAACACTACTGGTCGTTATCTTTCTGTTTTCAGTAAGGCCTTCAATTTCAAAGTGATTTTGTCATTTTTTTTTAATCGAATATAAATAAACAACAATATATTATTTAAACTTAGTTAAGCACACCGAGACTAATAGTACCATCTTGTGATAAATCTAGGATGTTATGTATTTTTGGAACTCTATATAAGTAAATACAACTCGTTACAAAGTCTGTTTTGAGCTCGCTTTATCTGCGTTACCCAACACTCACGCTTAGAACACTTGATGTTGCTGGATCAAATAAGAATCGAAGAAAACCCACAACGGATTTCTACCGCCGCTCTCTGCTCAAATTCAAGGATTTTTAACTTCGTTTTCTATTGTAACTTGTGAACATTACTTTGTTGGTTTGACACTACGGCAAGTACAAAAAAGTTATTGTGTATAGGGTAAAAAATTACATTCCATGTTGAGATTAGATGCAATCTCAGTCTCTGATTGTGTCATATTTAATAGAAGTTTGACATTTTGATAATTAAAACTCATTAAGGTGCATTTAATTTAATTATTCTCAAGTCAATAAAAATTGTGGTTTGTGGTGTCCTCTCCTGATTGGCGAATGAGATGCTAGCTCAACCGATTGCAAGGCTGGAGAGTAGTGCTGGGCACAGAGGAATAGCAGAGTCAGCCCGACCACGATTTCACAGAGGATTAAGCGCCCAACCATTCCTCTTAGCGACGACCATTTCCCTCCTTTCTCTCTCTCCCTTTCATCTGAAGTTAGAAAGAAAAAAAACCCCAAACCCAACACAACACACACCCCTCTTCTTAATCCCCCCCATATTTAAATTTACTCTCTTCTCTCATTTATAAAATGGAAAATCAAAAATTGGGTTTTCCTAATTCTAGTTTTGTTTTGCTCCACAATTTTCTCCTAATTCCCATCACTCCTCCGCCTGATTATGGGTTTGTGTGGTGGTCCACTCAAGAACCAGCTCATTCTCAATACCCAATTCCCATTTCTCTTGTGACCCTTCTTTCTTTTAATTTTCTTTCAAGAAAGATTTTAGTTTTCTCCCTGTGATCAATGCTTGGAAACCCAACAATCCATTCATATAGTAATAACCTTTTTCATAAACACAGATTGACAAGGAGAAGATCACATCTTTATTGGTCTTGATTGCTGCATTGGACTTCTGGTTGGTCCTGCATTCCCTCCAATCTTTTTCTTGTTCTTGTGTTTGGTTTGATTCTTGGTTAGTTTACTTTTCTTGTGAATATGACAAGTTCAAGGTTTATTTGTTTATTCATTTGTTTTGTGTGTGTTTTACTCATTATTTATGTCTTTAAAGAATGTCTCTACTAGTTGACAATTAAGAATATTCGAAGGTCAATCATTCTCGATTTGAACATTGACTTTGTGTGTTGTTTTTGTCTACTACGCCAATACGTGCCCACCGCGTACTGATTTTGATGTTGATCCTGAGATAAGTATACACACAATCCGTGTTAATGACCCTAAATAAGTAGATTATAATGGGGTGCAACAAGACTGACTTGTTGTTTTAATGATGATTATTCGGTTTTATTTGGAGCTACAAAGATATGATTATCTGATATGACCATAACCAAGGAATTTGGTCTCCTTGGTCATGTTAAGGGTGTGTTTGAGTCATTAGAGGGCTGAACTTAATCATCGCAGCTTCAACTCAGATGTTGATTCTAAGAATTTGCAAATCTCATTAGGCCACACTAAGAGCTTTTACGTTCTAAAGATCAATGTTTTATTCCGCATTATTTTGTGTTAGAAGTACTGATGGATTTTCATGATGATATGATCAGGAATTTCTTTTAAGGGGTATTCTTTTGTTACCTCATTAATGTCTTCAAATCCAGGATCTGATGTAAGTGTTTCATATACTCTTGTTTATGATTGTTTGTTCTTGGAAGGTCTTAATCTGTGAGTCTTAGAACTATTTCTATTTCTAATGCAGTCAGAAGAAATACCATCTGGACGACAGATGATGGTATCTAATGGCCGGAGTGGTACCAATTCCTCCAATAGCAAGGATTATGACCCCAAAAAAGTGGATAGCGTAGAAAAATCTAGTGGTAGTTCAACTCAGGATCCAAGTTCAAAACAAATGGACCTTGGTAGTAAGACTATAGCTGAATCAACCACCACCAGTAGTCGTCCTTCTCCAAGCCCAATGCTACCTGCAAAATCTGAATTTCTAACCAATTCTATCCCCAGCCCTGGCCAACGAAGTCGCAATAACTCTCGTTCTGATAGCTTAGACAGTATCACCGCACCCATAAGGCCTCATACTGGTGGTGACATTCGGTGGGATGCAATCAACATGGTCTCTAAAGGTTCCCAACTCAATCTCAGCCATTTCCGGCTTCTCAAGCGCCTAGGCTATGGAGACATCGGTAGCGTTTATCTGGTAGAACTCCGAGGAACAAGTGCATTTTTTGCCATGAAAGTCATGGACAAGGCATCTCTTGCTAGTAGAAACAAGCTATTGCGAGCACAAACAGAAAGAGAGATACTCGGACTTCTTGACCACCCATTCTTGCCCACTCTCTATTCTTACTTCGAGACTGACAAGTTCTATTGCTTGGTCATGGAGTATTGTAGTGGAGGTAATCTACATTCCCTGCGACAGAAGCAACCTAACAAGCATTTTACAGAGGAAGCTGCACGGTTAGTAACTCTCCAGTTTTTCTGATTTCTTAAGTTTTAGACATGCTTGAACTGAATATTATCTGATATTTGATGTTTAATATTAAATTTCCTAACTGTCATAATCCATTTATGATGGATTGGAGTCACTGATTCGATGACTTTAATTCACTGTTTGAAGCTGTACTGTTAGTACCTTTCCAGCCTTTGCATTGCATTGTAAATAACATAGATGTCATAAGCGGAATTTTTGTTAAATGCATGTGCTACTTTATCAAAAGTTGGATACCTTATGTACCTTATAAGAGCTTGTTGATGGTATTTAGTCCTTCTTTTCTATCATTCCCTTTCTTATGTAAAAATAATGAGGTCATTTCTTCACCATGGATAATGATAGTTCTTTTCTAATTCCTTTTGCATATTAAGTTGAGCCGTTGAGGTCATTGTACCAATATTTGACCTTTAGATTGGGGCAAGGCATTTCTAATGTTTTATCCTGTGGCAGGTTTTATGCATCACAGGTTTTGTTAGCGCTCGAGTATCTGCATATGCTTGGAATCGTGTACAGGGATTTAAAACCAGAAAATGTTCTAGTAAGAGATGAGGGCCATATCATGCTCTCTGACTTTGATCTATCACTCCGCTGTTCTGTGAATCCTACACTAGTCAAGTCTTCATCTGTCCATGTAAGCAATGGTGGTGGTGGTGGTGGTGGTTCTGGGGGAATTTTGGAGGAGGAGTATGCTGTCCAGGGTTGTATGCAGCCATCCAATTTCTTTCCACGCATTTTACCTTCCAAGAAGAGCCGCAAATCTAAATCAGATTTTGGCCTTTCTGCTAATAACTCCCTCCCGGAACTGATGGCAGAGCCTACAAATGTGCGCTCCATGTCATTTGTCGGAACACATGAATATCTAGCCCCAGAGATTATCCGCGGAGAGGGCCATGGTAGTGCAGTGGACTGGTGGACGTTTGGCATCTTCTTATATGAGCTCTTACATGGAACAACCCCGTTCAAGGGCCACGGAAATCGTGCCACACTTTTTAACGTCGTAGGTCAGCCTCTGAAGTTCCCAGAAACTCCACAAGTAAGTCCTGTTGCACGTAATCTCATTCGAGGGCTCTTGATCAAAGAACCAAATAAGCGAATTGCATACAAAAGGGGTGCCACAGAAATAAAACAACACCCATTTTTTGAGGGAGTGAACTGGGCTCTAGTGAGATGTGCCATGCCCCCTCATGTGCCTGAACCCGTAGACTTTTCACAATATGTTAGCAAGGAGGCAAGCGCTCCTGACAAAAAGATGCCAGACGAGGGGGGTAATAAAAAGGACAGTAACCCTAATGATTCTTCTTATGTAGATTTTGAGTACTTTTAGCACTCATTTTGGGTGTCAGTTTTCTTGTGGAAAGTTACACTGTACAAAGAGCAAAAAGAGCTGCAACCCAGTAAAATATATACTATATGTTGAGGGTTTCATGATGCAGACTTTTGTTTACAGGATATTATTGATCTGTTTCCAGGCAAAGGGGGCAATAAAAGATGCTTATGCTGGATGCACTTTTTTTTTTTTTTTTGAGTCATTCTTTTTATGTATATAGTTTTGTACTGTGTAGGCTTGTATTGAAGTCTTTGTGAATATGTACTGTGTCTGGTGCGGTGGTATAGTCAAATGATTCTATATGTTTAGTTCAACTAGTTCCGAATTTCATGTTAATAATGTATTTCTCAACCTCATTACCTCAAGGTTGAATTGGTTCCTAGCTTGTATTTTTCCTCGGTCAGATGAAAAGTTAATGAAAAAACATATGTCTACTGATGTGAGCTGTTGTGAGAGTCAACTTGTGTACAAACTCTTATTTCGACGATTAATGATAATGAATATTAGTATACCATTAAAAACAAACGAAGTTGCTCATAAACTAGGTAATTTATCAATAGAGATGCTTTGTTGGAGTTGCTCATCAAGTATTCGTTCAACTATTTCATTCAGAAATCGTCAATATTTAACCATTTTTAAACGATTATTGCATGCTTTAGAAAAAAATTCTAATCGTACTCCATTAAAGTCAGAAATGATTCAGGTATGAGCATTGTGGCTATTGCTAGACTCTTTGTACATGCACACTTGACTCTAAATATGGAAGCAGAGACGTGTAGAGTGGGTCTTCTTCTTGGTATTCACCGAAGTTGGTCAGAAATTGATATTGAAAGTGACTCAACCCTGTTAATTGTTGCCCTCTAGAGTAAGGAGAAGAATTATTCGGAGGTATATCGAGTTTTAGATGATTGTAAAGATTACTTGTTGACTTTTCAATCAGTTAGAATTCGGTATATTTTCCGTGAAGCAAATGGTGTTGCAGATAGATTGGCTCACCTTGCTAGTTTGTTTTACTTTGATGATGTTTGGATAGATGAGACTCTTGCTCTCTACGAGGATTGCTGTAATTGCTTCTCTATAGCTCGGGGTTCATGTATTATGTCTCCCCCCCCCGATGTAAAATCATAATTATAATATAATAAATAGAATCGGGCGTGTGACTGAGTCTTCTAGTTAGGTTGCCAAACCCTTTAAAAAAAAAATAAAAAAAAAGATAGACGAAGTTGCTCTCATCAACTCGGTAACTCTATTAATAGAGAGATGTGTTGTCCGAGTTGCTTATCAATTCACACTATATTTCTCAGATAAAAAAAAAATTCACACTATATTTATTTTTTATACAAATTCATGCTATATATTTGATTCATCCACTGTTTCATTTAGAGATCGTAAACCCAAATTTTATTTTACAAAAAATGGGGTCGGTTGAAGAGGGCAGGACCCTACGATGGGTGCATCCCGTTCCCTCCCAGGTTGCCGGCGAGTGGAACTCGAGCGTGGAGTATGACAATAATGAAGTAGACCGGCGCGGCTACGCAGCATCCGCCCAAATTTGATGGGGCCATCGTACACTGACCGCCAACCCCCATCTGGACTTCGGCGGCGCGTGTAATAAAGCCACATCCAAAGTTTTGGCTTCGGAGGTAGCCGTACTACACTGACCATGAACCCCAACCGGGACTTCGGCAGCGCGTGTAGGAAAGCCCACCAAAGTTATGGCTTCTGCCACTCGCTTACAGTCACCCTGCCTCTCCTAAAAACGCGACTGAGGAGCCCACCGCCCCCCGGATGGCCCGCGACGCCTTAGGGTGTCCGCACCTGTTCTAACCTCCCAAAAACACCACCTTTATTGCCCCCACCTGGGTCACAAGCTCGCGCAACCGAGCTCGGCGACTGTAATCCAAAGTAAACGGATATATAAAGTGGCCCATCTCAGACTTATTGTTTGATGTGGGATTGCAGTGCTAGTCTCCTAGTTTTTTGATAATAGAACAGACCTTCTATATTGATGTGTAGCAGTTTTTTTTTTCATCAACAATTTCTTAAAGGAACGAGAAGAACCCTGAATAGGGCTTTGATGAAGTTCAAAACACGTAATCGCAAGTCTTTTGCCAATTTGCCTGGCCTCATTCCTTAGTCCACAATTTTTTGCAATGATTTGTTTCTTTGGTAATCTCTCTGCTCTGAAGTCTTAACTAAGAAGTGGGGAAATATAGAATCGATTATGTCATATCCTGTCCTGTTTAATTGTGAACGAGACATAGTATATGTTAGTATAGAGAACCCTAGGAGAGCCTCCCTCTCGACTTTAGAGAAAACCCTAGCGCCGCTCCCATGGTCCAGCTTCTATGGAGGCCTTTGCCGCCTCCACATCCTCGATTGCTCCAGGTTGTTGATCGGCCCTTTCCTCGTTTCAGGGAAGGGTGGATGGCATGTTATTTGGATTGGCTCAGCTTCCGGCGGGTTTCTTGGTTGGAGGAGGAGACCCGAGATCGGGTTCAAGCGGCGTCTCCCTTCTTATAGGGATTGGAAGATTTTCGATGGAGGTACAAGAATGGCAGCAGAGTCTTTGCAGAAGGGAATCAGAGCCTTACTTTGGTGGAAGATCATGATGTTGTGGTTGTTGTTGGTGAAGATCGATGGCGGCGACGGGATTGGTCAAGCACTGAGTCTGGATGCCGTGTTCTTGGGGGTCCAGATCAGTGTGATGGGGTACTCACGAGATCTATGGAAGATCTGGGTTTGGGACCCAGGGATTAACAATCTGCCCGCTGGTTTTGCCAGATTTTGGTGGTTTTTTGCCACCGGGAGAGTAGTCTCCGATCATATTCAAGGGCAAGGAGGAGAGGATCGAGCTTGGGTCGTTTGGGCCTTAGTTCGAATATGGTGTCAACAAACCATATCTCGTGACCTGCTGGATCTTCTATTTGTGGGAGACTCTTTGCAATCTACTAGTATTTTCGTACACCAATTGAGGTCTCTAGGCGAACTTACTTGTTGTTCAGTTGCTTTGAGTCATGTATCTTTCACTAGGTTGCGATTTTCTCTTGTTTGTCGCTTGTCTAATTGTGCGTATTTGTTTGCAATGAGGGTCACCTGTCATATGTTTGGCGGCTTGTGCCATTCGAATTCTGTTGGTATGAGACAACCTATGATGTACGTGCCTTCTGGCCACGGATAAGTAATGAAGTTATCTATTTCTCAAAAAAAAAAAAAAATATTGATGTGTAGCAAAGTATCCCTTTTCATTATTTACAAGAAAGTGAAACATTTGTAATTCATGTGTTACTGCCTTGGTTCAGATGCTTCAATTGAATCAGTACAATTTGATTCCGATCAGATCTTTTGTTTGTAATGGCGAGTTCAGAGAAGTTGTGGAGACATCTGAGTTAAGTATGCTAGCATTCAATAATGGAGGCTGCTTTGATGAAGGAATGGTACCATCTTTTATTAGCCAACATCTGAACCAACTACTTCGCACATTGATGGTGTCACTGCAAGAGAAGCTTGCGTGCCCCATAGCCCCGATGTGAAGTATATATTCGACAACGCCTCTCTTTCGGGGTACGCTCACCTTTCAAGATGAGATTAACAGATTGAGTTATCATATTTTTGCCTCATAAAAGGCCTATAAACCCGACGCCACAACAAAAAAAGTATGACAGTAGACGTGTTAGGGATATTACAAATTAAAACTTGGTCTAAAAAGTGATCATGACATTAACCAAGACATGTGAATCTTACAAAATAAAAAACCAAGATTTCGAACCAAACTAACTCTTAAAACGACCCTATACTCGAACTCTTTACTGTGTGAAATTTCCTCCTTAAGCCAAGTGGAACCAGGACTATGAAGTATCACCAAGTAACTAGGTAATAAACTTCACTTCGGACCATGAATTAATGAATATACCAAAACATAGGGACTCCCAAAACACATTACCCTTCGAATGCCGGTCAGGATCCCACAAAGTGTTTTGTCATCGCTCTCATCGCCCCATGTTCTAATTTCCATACACACCTTTCAATTTTCCAGAAAAGGAAACCCGTTCCTCTGATTCTCACTCGCTAAAACCCCCAAATTTTTGCTGTTTTGCTCTGAGCCGAGAAATGGAGGCATTCAATAAGATCAAGGTGACCAACCCAATTGTCGAAATGGATGGTATGATCTGCCCTCTCTACTCTTATTTCTTTTGTGGGCTGTTGTTCAAAATTGCTCTGCTTCTTTTTAACTGCTGTGTATGATCTTGAGAATATAGAATGATAAGTATGATGCAAATGATCAAAGAAACATACTTGAATTTCAGTCAACGGATCAAACCATGCCCTGCAGGCTGAGTTTCAGTGACAACCCAGTTTTTATGTTGTATAAACTATACTAATCGTGTTAAGAATGTCATGGAAGTTAAAGTATATATCTTTTTCTTGAACAGACATTCATCAAGTTAAAAGTATGCATCTTTGAGTTCAATTCACAAAGTAAACATACTTCTTTAACCAAATTTGATCTCTTTAGCTATTACACAGTTAGGCTACTTTAAGGGCATCTTCCAGTTTTACTCATCACTGCTATGGTGTATTTAACTTGGACCTTTTTTCAAATATGTTTAAATGGTTTCGATCCTATTTTGTTCATGTAAACCAGAATGCGTGGCCAGCACCTCATTTGGAGTTAGGCCGAAGATCAAATTGATATTTGTATACTATTTGCCTGAGCTGGTAGTGTATACGCTTATTATGGAAATGCCCATCACAATATGGCTAATCTATATATAGTTAAGAACCGAGTCAGACTTGTTATCTCTGTCTACTTGTGTGGCAATGACGCATTGTTTCCATGATGCAGGAGATGAAATGACTCGAATTTTCTGGAAATCTATAAAAGATAAGGTAATTGTGATATTCATGGCATCAGGTGATTTCATCATTTCATGTTCTTAATGAATCTGCAACTTGTTTCCATGTTTCACAGCTTATTTTGCCCTTTCTGGAACTGGATATCAAGTACTTTGACCTTGGCCTCCCTAATCGTGATGCCACCAGTGATAGAGTCACAATTGAAAGTGCAGAAGCTACTCTTAAGTATGCCTTATCATTCTGCCTTCATGTTACCTTTTCTAGACTACATTACTGTTGAAGAAAACTAATGTACTCTATCTTCTTTTGATTGTTTTCTCTTTGTTTTTCTCTGATGTTGACTGATATAGTCTGCTTAAGAAATCACAAAATAAAGCTTCGACAGTGGTCTTGTTTCATTTAATACCTTATTCCTGTATGAACTATGTAGTTCTGGTTATCATACATATTGAAGTAAGTTGGTATTGAATTGCATAAACTGTAATGTAAAATAGGTTAGACGGCATGGGTATGACATGTGCTAATGCGTTAAGCATGACATTGTAGTCTATGGTCTGTTATACTTGACCGGAATGACAGGGCTCATGGGTTGCCAAGGCACAGATTGCCATAATTTTATATGACCATTTCATATTTGCTAAACCAATTTGTTATCATGAAAAGATGTTGATCAATTGTCGATGCCCTTTATCGTCTTTGCATAATTTATTTTCTATGTTTCTTGTCATTGTAGGTACAATGTAGCAATCAAGTGTGCAACTATAACTCCTGGTATGATATAAAAATCCTCAAACTTTCAAGTTTGAGGAGGTCCTCTCTAGAACGGGCCTATATACTTACATATATATCCTTCTCCATGGACAATCATTGGCTAACGTACTATTTTGAATATCTGAATCATTTTATTTGGATTTCAATAGATGAAACTCGTGTTAAGGAGTTCAACTTGAAACAGATGTGGAGGAGTCCAAATGGGACAATCCGGAACATTTTAAATGGTCAGCAGACTTTTCCCTAATATTAAATTAACAAACTTTGTTGCGTGTTTGATCAGTTCTAAGTAGCAAATGCATTTTCTGTCCTTTGCAGGTACTGTTTTTAGAGAACCTATTATCTGCAGAAATGTTCCCCGCCTTGTTCCAGGTTTTCTATAGTTTTTTTCCTCTAAATTTGCCTCCATAACAAAGCAAAAGCCAATAGTTTAGTTTTCTTTCAGGTTGGACAAAGCCAATTTGCATTGGGAGGCATGCCTTTGGTGATCAGTACCGAGCAACTGATGCAATCATAAAAGGACCCGGGAAACTTAAATTAGTTTTTGGTAATAGATTATCTGAGTTAAGAGGCTCAAAATTTCTGAGCTTTGATTTTGACACTTCTTGCAAAGGAGTTGAAATTTAGTGTTTGTGTGTGACGTGATTTGCAGTACCTGATGGGTCCAATGAGAAGCAAGAATTTGAGGTTTTCAACTTTACTGGTGCTGGAGGGGTAGCTCTGTCAATGTATAACACTGATGAGGTTGAAACTTGACTCTCTTTTTTTTTTTCCTCCAAATGTCTGTTACAGGCATAAATGAGTTTTTAGACGATTCTAACAGCTATTGTTTATGTTTTAATCTGTCTGAGCAGTCTATCCGATCCTTTGCGGACGCATCTATGAACACTGCCTACCAGAAAAAGTGGCCACTTTATCTTAGCACTAAAAATACTATTCTCAAGAAATATGATGGAAGGTATGCCATTGCGTGTTGCCTTTCTTCTTTTGTTATGTGATCTATTGTCCTAGTTTTTACCATTGGAAAAATAACCACTAAAGCCCCTCATGCACCTTAGCATAGGAGTGCAGAGTCCTACATATGCAAGACAAAACTAATTACTAATGTTACATTATGGGTCAGTAGGATGTTGCACTACACGACTTTTTCTTGCTTGTGTCATTTTCTTACACTCAGATTTTAATGAAGATTCAAGGACATCTTCCAGGAAGTTTATGAAACTCATTGGAGATCCAGATTTGAAGCTGAAGGGATTTGGTGAGTTAGCTTTCCTACCACTGTGATTACTTTCTGCAGCTTCAGTAATATGAAACTTACCATTAATTATTATTCTGATTTCATAGGTATGAACACCGTCTTATTGACGATATGGTTGCATATGCTCTTAAAAGTGAAGGAGGTTATGTGTGGGCATGCAAAAACTATGATGGGGATGTGCAAAGTGACTTAGTAGCACAAGGTATGTATTTATTGGTGGTGAAAAACTAGTTAAGTATTCACCTTTTTGTCTTTTCAACTTATGGTGCTGCTTTTGTTGGAAGTAAATGAGGTGTTCTGGAGTTGCCCTTGTCAATGTGTTTTCTAAGTTATTTGACATTTCAATAAACTTGATACAGGTTTTGGATCTCTGGGTCTGATGACATCTATACTGGTGCTTCTCTGTTCTTTGTTTCTGTTTTTTCCTGCACTTTGCTTGTGGATACATGGATGACTTTGGATGTATAAAAAGTTTGATATGGTTCCAGGTGTGCCCAGATGGAAAGACCATTGAAGCTGAAGCAGCCCATGGTACAGTTACCCGCCATTACCGGGTTCACCAAAAAGGAGGTGAAACCAGCACAAACAGCATAGCTTCTATCTTTGCTTGGTCACGAGGTCTTGCACACAGGTATTAGATCATTGTGAGCTTTAGCCTGGTAGATGAGTGTTTATCCCTCTCTTATATAAATTTAAATGTTTTGAAGGGTTATGTTTAGGTATAAATTGTTTGAAACACCAGATATGGGCTTTAGCTTGGTAGATGAGTGTTCATTCCTCTCTTATATGAATTTAAGTTTTTTAAAGGGTTTTGTTTAGGTATAAATTGTTTGAAACATCAGATATAAGCTTGATCCAATCTGTGTCATCAGGGCAAAGTTGGATAGCAATGCCAGGCTCTTGGACTTTGTGGAGAAACTTGAAGCAGCTTGTGTTGGAACTGTTGAATCTGGGAAGATGACCAAGGATCTTGCTCTCCTTATCCATGGGCCTAAGTAAGTGCTGTCAAAATTCCTACTTGATCTATATGAGTTGAGTTGTGCTTTCTTTTCCTGGTTATAATAAACACTTACATATTTTATGTAGGGTCCTTAGGTCTCAGTATCTCAATACTGAAGAATTTATTGACGCCGTGGCTGAGGAGCTGAGAGTTAGATTGTTTAGTAGAGCAAAGTTGTAAATTCTTGTTCGGGCTTATGTTGGTTAAGTATCCAAAATGAGTAAATAGATAAACACATTGGTATAAGTTATAAGGTGGTCATTGTTAGATCTTTAGCTTATGACTTAGTTCCTCTCATTTAATTAGACCATGAACCTTTTTCACTTTGAGAGTATCATGACATAAAGTTGGAAGGCATATTTCAATGGCATTGCCTCTGCTCACTGAATTCTAAGTTTACCTGTTTTATGTGCCATGAATAAACCAGACTCTTGCTGCTCATCCCAAATAGAAGTCATGTACCATTTCCCTAATTGGAATCCAATCTGTGTATGCAGCAGCATTAATTTCAATTTTATATATAGCACAACTTTGTTTGGCTATGTTTTGATACATGTTAGTACTTTGTAACTGTTACAGAGAGGTCTAATACATGTTATTAAACGGTAACCAAAAGTAGTAGTAGTTCCACATAGATTTTCTACAAGTTAGATCGTATGGATGTGGCACTCAAAATTCCTATTGGAGGGAGTTGGCCTCCTAATATTGAAAATGCAGAGTTACTCATCTTCCCTTTCCAGATGATAGTGACTATCATTATCAAGGTACTATTATGAACAAAGCATTTGTAAATCTGGTTACTCAGCTCATTGTTTACCGTGTTGCTCAAGTTTGACTTCCGAAAACCCACATTCCGATAATGAAAAGCGCGAATAACCGGTAGGCGGTTTTGAACTGAAACTGGCCAATGTAACAGGAGATCAAGAGACAGGGAGACAGATGTGAGTGAAGAACAAGAAAAAGAAGACGTGGAGGGAAGGGCAATTGGTACTGCCGTACTGGTTTTGCAGAACAAACACATGAGGCTGGGGGCCGGGTGTCAAAACTTTTGTAAGAACGAGTGGGTCACAGAAATCATCAATTTTTTCCGTCCTTTTTTTCCACCACCGATTGATTTTAAATATTCAACGTACTAAGGTCTCGTTTGGTTCGTGTAAAGTAATTCCTTCATCTTTTCCATGGGAAGGGAAATGAAACGGAAATAAAATTTCCGAAGAACTTTCTATTCCGATGTTTGGTAACATAAGGAAATTTATCCGGAAAGTTATTAAAAAGTTTGCAATTAATGCAATAAAATAATGTATTGTGAGTAATAAATGCAAGGAAATAAGGAGAGAAAGTGATTTCTTTAGAGTATGGAAGGAACCATTTCCCTCTCTATTTTCCTTTGCTTCATGAAAGAGGGGAAAGAGATGTGATACTGTGATTCTGTGAAGCACAACTTGACCAAGGATTTGATGTCGATTCATCCATACGATCTTAATTAACTAAAAGATATTATATATTGAAATCTTAATTTACCGCATGATGTACCTGCATGCTGTCAGGATATGTCAGTGCAATGAATACTATAACAACTACATACTTTTTTACCCTAGTTTGAGCCGTCAACTCTCTCTCTCTCAAAAAACATAGAGTTAGGGTTTCGGTTTCAGTGTTTCTCCTTGTCAACGAGATGTCCTCTGTTGATGCAATGGCTGCTAGACTAGCCTCCTCTCTTGCTATCGCTGAAGGCAAGAGGCAGGTTGATTTGCGACCTAAGCAGGGTAAGGGATTGCGACAGGCAAACGTTTTCTTGGTGGGCAAGCTCCTCACCGCTCGGGATTTCAAAGTCCAGTCCTTCATGGGGATGTTTCGCAACGCCTGGAGGGTTAATGGTTCGCTGTAGGTGGAGGAAGCAGAAGAACAGAGAGTGCTATTCACGCTGTCGGATCCGTCTGATCGAGTTCGAATATGGCAGGGTGCCCCATGGGGATATAACCACGCGCCGGTGGCTCTAGCTTTGTATGATGGTATCATGCCGGTGGAGAAAGTGCCCCTAGCCATGGCATCATATTGGATAACTCTTTTGGGAATACCACCAGCGTTTCGATCTGAACGTGTCATGACTATGATCGGCTACACGCTGGGGGATTTTCAGGAGATTGATAAGACTGCTAAGAAGACTGGGAAGCTCCGGATTAGGGTTGAGATACCTTTGCATAAACCATTGCCTTTCAAGCGGTGGTACTTGGTGGATGATGCGATCGAGTTTCGCTGCCAATTCCGTTATGACAAGCTTTTCGGAAGATGCTCTGTATGTGGATTAGTCACGCATGTGGGTTTACCATGCTCCGGACCGGCGTTGGATGAAGACGATGATGAAGCCGAGAGAATTGTTTTGGGATCCCAAAACACGGTGTCGGAGAGGAGTGGTGGGGGCTCGCCGGGAGGTTGGGCGGGGTCAACATCGGGGCATGCTAGTGGTAGTGGGCTCAATACTGGTGTAAGAGCTAGGGCTACCACCCCGTGTCCACCATTGATCTTTCGAACTCCAGATCCTGGTCCGAGTGGGGAACCATGTTTGAATGCTTTGTTTCCAAAGCAGAAGCGACATATTGTGGTACGCGAACTCCAGGGGCCAGCGGTCACTCCAGAACGCATCACTGGCAAGCGTCGAGCCAGAGAAGAAAGCATGACTATCTCTCCTAAGAAACTGAAATTGAGCTTGGCGGTAGGTAAGAGAAATCTTACTCTTGATTCTGGAAATCTTGGATTGGACCCTATACAGGAGGCGACTCATTTTGGGAGTATGAAGCGGAAGAGAGGATGACCTTCTGGTAGTAGAAATAAGGTGTCGTCTGATGGCAAGCAGCAGACCTCAAAACATGGTGAGGGTAAGGCGAAGAATAAGTCCCCAACGAAGAAACAATCTGTGGGGAGACACTCCAACCCGAAAGGGACGGAGTTGGCTCTTTTTTAATTTCTGTTACTTGGGGTCAAGCCTATATGAGAGTATATGGACTTCTATGAGTCTTCTATGATGTTTCTAGTTTCTTGCTTGTACCACAATTGCGTGCCTGGCAAGGAAGGGCTAGTTGAATGATTTCCTTTCCGTAGAGGGCGAGGTTTATACATTCTTAGATAGGCTTGCTTAAAAGCGAGCGTCACACAGATTTAAATGATCTACTCTAGCTTAGATAGTTTAGTTCGGATTTTGCCGAGTTTTGCTTTTGTAAGTTATGGTAGACTCTAGCCTATTGGCTGTTGATCTAATGAATTCAACTTCTATTTCAAAAAAAAACTACATACTTTTTTGTTATTTTTACTGAGAGATTCATTGACCTGAAACCTTCAAACCCTAACCCTACGACTACGTACATGCATTAGTAGCTAGTAGGAGTACTGCGTACTCCTTCCAAATGTAGCTAATTTTTCATGCAGTAGTGGGTAAAAAGATATTCTCACTTGCTGAAATGGCAATAGGTTATCATACGAGTTACTTGGGAATCCATGTGGGGTTTGTTAAAAAAGTTATCGAAAACCACAGAGAAAAAATGATCGAGTGATATATAGCAGTAAATCTCAGAAATCTGCTCCACCCTTTTTGCCACCTAACTTTACTTTTCTGCTATAAATAGGAGTTGCAGTTGCTAGCTACCTTCAATTTTCTAATCTACACAGGCTTCATACATTGCTAGGTATAGCGAAGTTAGGGGGGAAGAGAGAGCAGAGGTGATGATGTACGTTGGTGACAGAAGATAGAGAGCACAGATGCGTGGTTTGCAAAATTATGCATCTCACTCCTTTGTGCTCTCTATGCTTCCTGTCATCATCAGTGCCAGTACACGCTCTCTAGCTGCTTGATGATAACAGCCCCTAGCTAGCTACCTCCTCTTCATCCCTTGTTGTATGTGCTTTTTCTTCCATGCTCTCACGTACTTTGTTTTGGTTGATTCAAATGCAGTAGGTCTATAAACTGCCGACCCTAGCCCACTTGTTAGCCTATATGTATCGTATATGTTCAGGCATGCATTCTCCATTCTACTATAAGGATTTTAAAGTGCGGACACCTTCACTTGATCGAAAACTAAGGCTTGATATCTGCCATCCCAGCTAAATCCTTTATTCTGTTGTTATCTATTGAATACACAACTTAAAACGGGACGGAACTTCCCGAATCCCGAGAAGATTACCATGTTGAACATGTACTCATGAACCTAGAGTAGCGTGGTGCAGTAGGACATCAATTCTTTGACCATTTGCCCGTATGCTATCATACGTGCATGCTGTGGCGTACATATATTTTGGGAGCTTAGGGATGAATGATTGTTATACCCTTTGTGTGTGTGTGTGTGTGTATATATATATTTATATTTTTTTTTTTTCTGACATTTTTCTTCAACTTTGCAGGTTATAGTTCGAGGGAAACAAACAAGGGATTGAATAAACTACTGGTAGAAGCAGCCGAGCGCTCTTGCCCTCTTTTGAAATCATTCAAATATAACAAGGGTTTCCTACAAGAATTGGTGTTTTTTGAGTGACTCAACGTCTGCGACAATCTCGCCGATCACATGATCGGCAACGTCTACGTCCAGTTCAAGGAGGAGGACCAGGCCTTGCAAGGGAGGTTCTATAACGGCCGCCCGATTATCGCCGACTTCTCGCCGGTGACGGATTTCCGGGAAGCCACGTGTCGCCAGTTCGAGGAGAACAACTGCAATCGAGTGTAATTTTATGCACGTGAAGCTGATTGGTAGGGAATTGAGGAGGAAGCTGTATGGGAGGTACCGCGGGTATAGGGCTAGCCGGAGCCGGAGCCGGAGCCGGAGTTTGAGCCCGCGGCACCGGAGGGATAGGGATAGGGATTATGATAAACGGGACCACCGGGACAGAGATTATAGAGGGAATGGGAGGAGAAGCAAGGATAGGTATGACAGGGACGACAGTGTAATATAGTTATGAAATCGGTTATGCTTAGAATTGCAGAGGCCATTGGCCAATACAGAAAAGAATTTCTCTCCAACTTGGTAATAAGCGATAGCAGTGGTGCAGGCGTATTCAAGTACTTCCCTCTTACTTGCAATTAAGGAACTCCATAACCGCGTACTTTAGTTTTAGCCTGCATAGAGTCCCGGTTGCTTCATTCAGATACAAGAATACCAGAAAGAATTTAACAATGCAGGCAAGAAAAAATAAGAACTTGGTTTGATCTTTCACTTGAGTTTGTTTGTGCCCTTAGCTAACTGAAGTTTCGTTTAATGCCATCCCACGATGATTTATTCAAACAAGGGATACAATCTATGAAAATCTCATGATGATTTCTACATCTACTAAATATTTTACAGTGGGCAAAAGATAAATTAGGGTACATCCCATCCCATAGATCTTTTACGCAGGTTGCTATGCATCTAGGAAAGCCAATCGGCACAAAGAGCAGTAGAGAATACGCAGATTGTTGTCCACTGTTTGGGTCATATAGAAGCTTATGCACAACTCAACCTGCAATAAGGAAAATCTCAGAGCTCAGGTTTTCTTCGTTTTCTTGTTTAAAATGTTACACGAAGTATAGACCAGAGACTGTAAATTTAGGCACAAAGTATAGACCATTAAAGAATCGAATAAACAACTATAACTCACTTTGACGGCAGGCTGATGGTAGAGTATGGATTGATTAGTTCACCAAACTTTGTAAAAATGGTCAGGTGATGGAGCAGTTACTCCCACATTCAGGCCAGATCGAGAACTTGATTCTTGTTTTCACCCTTCTCCCGAGTAAAAAAAGAAACAATTTTTGGTCTTACTAAACAACAGTCCTGCAATGACATGGGGAGAAAAGACATACTAGAAAAATCAGGACAAGAAAGAACCCTAATATAAAACAGCTTCTCTTGCATTGTTAGCTAAATGAAACGCCAGATATACTATGGAAACAAATTTGCAAGTACTCGACACTAGACATGTGCTTATCAATACTTTGCAACTCTTATATGCTGTAGAATAGTTCATATCCAAGTTGTATTATACCTAAGCATGGTTGACTTCCTGGTGAACTGCCAGGTGGAATGACCTTCCGGCCAATATGGGGTGATCTGGCAAGGGGCTAGATGTATTTACAACCCTGTTTCGCCACCACCAAGTCACTTTGGGCAAGTGATAAAGTTGTTCCACAACACACCAGCTCTGGAATCAAATGTCATTCATGAGAATGAAACACAAAAGCTGTTCATAATGTACAACACCAAAGCAGAATGAAATGAAGGCAGATGACAAAATATCATGACCAATAAGTTTCTTATGCGGCTAACTAAGTGGCAGACCACAAATATTACAAAAACAAGTATAAGAATCACGCATGAACGCATTGCAACTTTTGTACACTGTTGATTAATCATAAGCAAAGCTGTATTATACCAATGTATGATATCCAGGTTACTTAGTAACGAAGTGTTCTTCTCCCTCCAGCTAGGGGTGGGCCAGGTGGCCCAGTGAATGAGGCTTCCACCAAGTCTCTTTCAGCAAGCCATATTGTTGTATCGGGGACACCCATCCAGCTGTGGAGTCAAAATTTATCATCGAAACAAGACAACAAAAGCTGTTCACTAATAAAGCTAATGAAAATTATCTACCTTACTCAAAGAGAAACTTTGCATTCTCTACCATTTCACAACCCTGGGTTTATCCAAGCACTGACTATCAACTGTTCTTATTTCCGAAACTGCACTTTTTTGGCTTTTAAGATTCCATGCTGTAGAACCGACAGTGTGCAGGCATCTGGCTGGATTCCCTTCGAAGACATCTCATTAACTAGGGTTACAGCCCTATCCACATCTCTTCTATTACAACAGCCAGACAGAAGAGCTGTGTACGTCACTGTATCAGGTTTTAATCCTCTGTCAACCATTAAGTCAAAGAGTGCAATAGCATCCTGAAGGTTGTCTGTTTTACAATGCCTGTCTATCAAAACAGTATAACAAATGGCATCAGGTCTTATTCCCATTTCCTTCATCTCAGTCCAAAGTATAGTAGAAGCATCCGCCATTTCTTCCCTATTTCCCCTTGCATCTAGAGGGGAACGAACCCTTCTTATGTTTCTTTTCGAAAATCCATCTAGCAAAACTGTGTAAGTGATGATATCAGGTTGAATCCCTCTCTTTTTCATATCATGGAAGAGATCATGGGCTTCCCGCAAAGAATTCCCCCTGCAGTAGCTATTTATCATCACTGTGTAGTCAATGACATCAGGAGTAAACCCTCTCGCAACTGAAGAATCAAAAAACAGGCGGGCCTTTTGCACGTCTCCAGCCTGGCAGAGAGAAGCTATGAGTTTGCTGTACATAATTCTCTTAGGTTCCACATTTAAGGCGAACATTCTCTCATACAACAAGATAGCACTGTCATTATCACCTTCCATACAAAGGTTACTGACTACCTTAAAGCAAGCACCTTTGTTAATGGCTCCCTGCTTTGCCAGCCTAGAAATAAGTTCATAGGCCTTCCTTGTATTGTTAGCTTCACAGTATCCACGGATCAGAGCAGTGTAGGTCTCTTCACTCTTATCTACCAAATTATTTAAAAATGCTTCAGCTTCTTTGACTTTTCCTCCTATGCAGAGATTCTCAATTACCATGCTGTGTGTAACAGAGTCCGGTTTAAAACCCTGTGCCTCCATATAAACCAAAAGGCCAAGCGCCTTAGATACCAGTCCATTTCTAGAAAACCCTGCAGCAAGGACATTGTAAGTAATAATATCTGGCTTCAAACCCTTCTCATACATTTCCTCCAAAAGATTCGCGGCATCAACAACTTTCCCTTGGAGACAGTACCCTTTAATCAATGTGGTGTAATGCATAGCATCTAAGCTCATATGCTTAAGCTTCATCTCTTCCAGCAATTCGGAGGCTTCTTCCACTCTCCGCAGTGTGCATAAAGCATCAACCGCAATATTGTAGGTAACCTCATCAAGATATATCCCCATGCTCTTAAATTCTATGAATTGATCCACAGCATCAGAAGGCATTCCAATCTTACAGAGGCACTGAAGAATAAAACCAACAATCACACAATTTGTTTTTATACCCTTTGACACCATGTCATTATGGAGAGCCAAAGCCTTTAACAAATTGTAATTCTTGCAATAGCCACTGATCATTGCACTATAGATGCAAGAATCAGGCACCACGCCTTGCATTTCCATGTCAAGAAAGAGACTCTCTGCTTCATCAAATTTCATTTCATCACAGAACCCACGAATGACAGCTTTATATGCATAGGCATCGAGAAGGATATTTTCCCTTTTGCAATATTCGAGCACTTGACATCCTACATCAGAACGCCCCTTGTTGCAAAGCCCTTCAATATATGCTGTATAGGCAAACACGCTAGGGGCTACCCCAGCTAACTCCATCTCCTCAAACACTTCCCCAGCCTCTTCCAACCTACCCTCCTTACAAAATCCCTTGAGAACAATTGCATAGGTGTAATCATTAGGGACCAAACCAATCCCCTTCAACTGCTTGTATATAGACAAAGCCGCACCCACTTCACCATGCTCAATCAACCGATTCATCAGAAAATTAACTGTAAAGATATGCGGCACAAATCCACGCCTTCTGGTATGGAACAAAACGTCACTAGCCTCATCAAACATGTTGAGATTGACAAGAGACTTAACCAATGCATCAAAACCCCGAACTATTGACGGGGAAACCTCAATTTCCTCCTCCATCGCTTCCAACAAATCCGATAATCGAAATCCAACGTCTCTAGCACCACTAATAACCTCCAAGAACAGAGAATCCAGCTTCCTATCCAAACGCCAATAACACAATATCCTTACAAGCGCACAGTATGTCAAAACATTGTGCTGGAACCCTTCTTCCTTCAACTGGCGGAACAAGGAAAGCGCCGAATTGGGTTTGCTTTTAAACCCGTTGAGCTTGTTAACAACCTCCAATGTCTCCAAGTCCGCAACCAAACGGTTCCCCTTGGCATTGGTAATGTCTGTTCTGCAATCAGTAACCGAACTAATACCACCAGACTCTGAAGACCTTGAATCACAGGGGGCAATAGCCGGTTGCTGCGGCGATGCCCACTTGAAACCACACACAATCCCACCACCATAAACCTCTTGGGTGCTTGTGTTGGTGTTTGTAGTGCAACAATCATCATCATCATCAGAAAGTGAGAAACTTGAAAACCAATTGATGAGCTTAAAATGGTTGAGATTAGTTCTTGGTGATTGAATGAGCTTTCTGGGAAAACTCAGTGTAATTGAAGGAACCCACATCCAAAAAGAAAGCTGGGACTCATTGCAACAACAAGAACAAGTTCATGTCTTCAGTTGAATATAGAGGTGAGAGGAAAGAGACTGCTTACTTGGGATTCATCGTTGAAGTATTGGGTTTGCGGAAAATCTACCATCGAAGTCTTTGGTTGAGCAGAAACTCACAGTTGAAGCTTGAAGTTTGCTACTTTGTTTTGCTCTCAGCTCTGATTTGCGGTTCGAATGATTCTAGTATTAGCCGCTTAAGCCCTTTCCCTAAAACCCTAAACCCCGCCAATCTTTTTTCCTTTATTTATTATTTTTTTTCAAGTCTTTTTTTAACTTCTTCAAAAAAAAAAAATAATAATAATAAAAAGTGAAAAAGCCTTCTTTACTCAGCAGTAAAAACTTGGTCTACCGCAGTCACGGTCGAAGATGAAAAATCAGAAAAAGTCCTCAAAGAAGCTTCAAACTAATTATTTCCGCGCTACATCTAATAATGATGGAGCATAATTTGCTCAGTCAGTCAATAAAGTGAATTTATTGTGCTAGTCAATGGTTCTTGTTATGTAAAATCATTTATTCCATCACTATGCTCATTGTAAGAGAGTTGTCTACAATACATTAATATATCCATACATCAACTAGATGAGTTCAATATAGAAATAGATTGGCTCCATGCATTAATAGAGTAGCTCAACCTTATTTTGAGCTAATAACTATAAAGAACTAATTTGTTAGCGTAGGAAGTTGGTCTACATTTCATGTACCAATACGTTAATTGTACCTTACGATCTATGAAGCTTAATTATTTCCTTTCCTTCGAATAATTTTTTTAGTTGACTTCTGTATTATATCCTTTACCCTAGCCTGATGCCTGATCCCATCAATAACACAATAAGAGACTAAAGAGCAAATGAGTTTCACAGCTGTTCAAGTAACAAATCTGATAAATTGATTTAGCCGGTGTTCATGCGAAAACTACAAGACCCCGAGCTACAATAATGTGAATGCTTCACAGTTTTAGAGCAGTAAAAGGTTGGCAACAAGCAAAGCCAGATTTGAGAGAAAGAAGCATGCAGCAATCTTAGGCTGCCCGTTTGGAGGTGGTGGTGGTGGTGCTACTGTCGATCCATTGGTGATCCCTGGAGCTAAGGCGGAAGGCAAAGGTGGTTCAATCACATCACTCTCTATCAGCACTGGATTCGGAGCCTCAGCCGGTGGCAATTGACGAGGAGAAACAACTGTTAACAGCGCGCCTGGCGGAACAGGCTTCATGTAGCTAGGTCTCTCTTTATAAAATAAACACCTGTTTCCTGCAGCCATCAAGCACCAAAATATCAGTGACTTACGTACTGAAACCGGCACACTCGAATAGTGTATACCAAGTGCACACTTACTTTTGTATCTAGCAGCTGTTTTGGGGAAGTCTGTGATAACACCATCAACATTGGCCCCGGAGACAAATGAATTGATCTCAACAGTTGGATCAGAGAAGAAGTCCCATGCTTGAGATACATACTCATTGCTGAACAGTTCGACATAAACAGGAAGATCAAATGCATGCAGCTTTGTTACAACATTGGTTGCTCCAGTGATGTATTCACTATTTTCAGGAAGGACAGAGGCCTTGTTGATGACCACAGAATTGGCAAACTTCTTGATGTCCTGAAGAGTTGTATTAAGGGCATCACCAATAACTTCTTCGATCTTGTAAACAAGTTTACACTTGCTTTCCTCCTTAAATTTCATTAGAACAGAACTATTAGTGGACTGAATCATGACATCTAGGGCTGTCTGATTGTCCAAACCAGCTTTGTTCAACTCATTAATGACTGCATCTGTTACACTTAATCCCTGCTTCTCTGCAAGATATGCTGCATACTGAAAGAAAATAGTACAATGTCATCATCTGTAGAAAGCATAAATATTAATTTTTCACCAGTCCGAGATGCAAAACATTCAGCAATAGCCATGTGTTTACAAAATTGAAAATATGCTATCATAAACCAGGCAGATAAACTATGAACTACTCACCTCTATGCTGATTATGACACCTGAAACAGAGCTCCTGTTCTTTGCCAAGGTAAAAAAATCAGATAATCTCTTGTAAGTCCCAGCACTTTTGAACCTTGGATTCCTGTACAACTTGTACAGAGTCTGCTGGGGGTTTGATATACTTGCTACAGATTTACACGGAAAAAGAAAAAAGAAAAAAAAGACACAATACAAGGATATCAAATAATTGGTCCAGAAAGTTGAACTTGAGTACCTGATCACATAACTTGTAAGAGCAACACTAAATGTGGTCTGTGGGTGCTCCATGTGTTATGTGTGTACAAATAACCTGTTTAAACTAGGAGAAAAGGCACTACATCAAGGTTCTGCGTTTCTCTCTTACAAATATTGAAAAGTAAAAGGTTATATTTCAACTTACGTTGTAATGTCTTGATCTGTTCCCATGTCAGGCTAAAGGTATATATTCCATTGTCAGCCTGAATCTCTGGAACAACCATTGTTAAGTTCTGAAAACTTGATTGAGCAACTGTTGTGCTATGAATAAGGTTTATAGAACTGGAGCAAAATGGTATCCCGTCCTTGGACATTTGGACAGGACAATCGAGTACATTCACACCATCTTCAAGTGCTTTCATATATGCCAAATCAGTACAATCAGGGTAGTCTCCACTTGCTCCATTTTTCGATATAATCAAAGGCTTGTCTGCAGCATGAGAAAGATGAAAAAAAGTGACTAGAAATATGATAATCGAAGAATTGCCCATGTTAATAAACTATTCTGGGAAGGATCAAATTTTGTATTTAAGAACCAAAAAACAATGACATGTATACCTTGCACTGGAGCATTTTGACTTAGGTGAGCAAAGCAATCTGCACTAGTTAGGAGAAACCATCATCATTAAACAAAAAATTAGTGCTTCAATGGCAATAAGCTGTAAAATATTGCAGTAGTCTGTGTTATTTCCTTCTCATGTTTTAAACATCGAACCTACCTGGCTACCTTAGATCAGCTAAAATGAACCCTTACACAAAAAATTGATAATAGTTTGTAAAAGAGAACTATCCATAAACCAATACTAAAATAAAAATCAAATAATACAGTATTTAGCCCAACAGAAGAAGAAAATAAATTACCTATGGCTGCTGATGAAGTTATCGGAAAGTCAGACAGCACACCATCAACAGTGAAGTTGCCATTGTCTATGAATGACAAGCACTCAGCTAATGGATCATAACTGTAATTGTAGGGTAATGGCACATCATTCACCAAATCGGACGCAAATACCATTAGTTCTGCTTCATGAGCATCCAAAACAAGTGAAGTGTGTGGTTCTAAATAATTGTCATTAGTGACTGGCCATATGTAAGTTTTAGGAACTAGAATTCCGGAGGCAAATGTCTTGATGAATGTGAGATTCTTTAACAGAGATCCATAAGTTTGATTGGTTGAAGGCTCAATCTCAGTTTGTTCCAGAAACCGAAAGACCAACTTAGTAGTTCTTGGACTAACAACTCCTTTAATACTGTTCAGGAAAGCCACCTCCGGTGATGAGATATAATTCACAACCACTTTTCTCATTACAGAAGGCACAAAGTTTCTCATACTCAAGTTGTGTTGTGAGAAGAAGATATTGTTCTGCAAAAGCATTGGAAAAATTCAGGTTGTGTCAGACTATAGTTGACTGAATATTCTTAGAAATCTAAGTAAATTGATGAAGGAAAAACATTACAGTTTAAGACAGGAGAACCTATAGTCTACCAGTTACCTCAATATTCAACCATAAGCCTGGTGGTGTCAAATTCATAGCCACATCTTCAACAGTGAGAATTGGGTACAAATTGTCATCAAACCTATTAGCTCGACTAAATACTCCCTGAGTAACTGTTTGAGTAACAAGAAATTAGTGAGTAACTTCCAGCAATCAGAGCATTAACTAAGAACAGGTCCATAATACACCTAAAGCATGGCTGAAGTAATGCATGTGTAGCAACCAGTTAATGTGCCAAATTCACAACTTAACCATGTACTTCAATGAATAATCAACAATCTAACAGACTCTGGAGTTAGTTTATTCAACAAAAATGAAAAATGATCCTTGTGCAGCATCCTACAGTGTATGATAGATTCATCAGGCGCAAGTAAACATACTTGACAAAGAGTCAAAACAAAGGAACACATAAAAGTTCTAGGATCACTTTATGACAGTGTACGTAAACAACCAAGACATTATTTTTCAAGCTTAGGTCCTTCAACTAGTTAACTGATTATAAATTTATAACTAACATGGCTTGACCAGAAAAACAAAACAAAAAACTCCTAACATGAGCAGTTAGAAGATCAATTTCAACACAAAATATAAGAATAGGCATCCCCAAACATCGATTGCATCACATGAAATAAGAGCAGACTGAAACTGTTCATTTAAATGTGCTAATATATATCTTTTCAAAACCATCCAATAGCTGCAGGTGCATGTCGGAGCAATATCTGCCTGGCAATTAAAGATGAGCAGTCCCTCAAGATGAGGTCAGAACAATAATGTGTGATTGGCAGAAACCTCTCTATCATTTGTAACATGATTGAAATGCATATGTAACAGATAAGAAGAAGGCACATCTTAAACGATCAAACATGAAAAAGCACATCCTTTAAATCCAATAATCATGTGATAAAAATAAAACCAAATTTCCTATTCCACTGATCGAGTTCAAATAAAATGCTACTCACTAGAAACATTTGCAAGGTCCTTAAGAGTATAATCGATGGTGAACCATCCGCCAGTAGGAACTCCGTTAACTATGTAAGTCTTGTCCTTCTTTGGATAGATGATATCAACATTAGAATTGTTATTCAGTAGCAGATCTGGAAAGCAAATTCCAGCTCCTTCCTTTGTTAGTTGGACATCGCACCAAAATAACACATCTGGTACACTAGTGGACAATGTGAACTTGTATGCATCAGAACTAGAACCAGGTAATAGTCCTGAAAAACCCCCGCGTGCTATGACCAAAGGCGGGTTGCCTGCAAACCAACTCCATCCAATTAGGTACATTAAACATACTGGGGAGAATGTTCTAGATATGATACAAACATTGAACTAAAAAATCTGAAGGCCAAATAAGGGGAAACTTTAAATCCCAAATTTTTTATCAGTTCCAATCACTGGAAAGAGTACAATCTTTCAAACAACAAATCATTGTTTCTGAAATTTTACAATTAAAACATTTCCAGACAATTATAGGACAAACCAACTGTAGAAGATCCTATCTCAAAGCAATTCAAAGTGTCAGTGTTTCTGGTATTAAAGGTACGGGCTTATACTTGTCCAGGGTTAGAGCGAGTCTAAAGGTTTTTCTCCTTCTGTAACGATTTAACTAAAGTGAATTGCTGTAACATGCACACTCTCTTTATTGAACAACTCCTTTCTATTGCCTAAATCATTTTCTTAATTTGAGAACCAATTGAAGAAAACCTTCAACGAAATTGGAAAAGATAATATCAACTCAATTTTCCATTTCCAGTCTCCTCCATTTTCTCCACAACCAAAGAAATAAAGAATTAATACTAACAAAACATCCAAAGGTGGCAAAATCAACATACTCACACAGGGAGATGAGAACAGATAGATTAAATGAACATATATGTTTTACCTTTGAGTGTTTGCCACTGACTAGTGGTGGAGCCCTGATCAGCAGAGATCAGAGCTGCCAAGTGAGGAAGAAGAAGAAGAAGAGAAGCAAGTAGTGTAACAACCAGAGCACAAGAGCTCCACATTGCCGGCCGATCACTTAGAAACGATGTAGCTTCAGGTCTTCTGCAATATGTATGAGATTATAGAGAGAGCATAGAACTATGAGCTAGTTCTGAACCATTTTCAGGCTGGCTAGCTTTTCTAGTATGGAAGTATTACTGTAAGTTCAATAAATTTTGTTTTCCAATAAATAATTAGTCTGTTTGGTTTAAACATATTTATGAGGAGAAGAGAAGCTTCTGGGGCTGTTAGGTTGGTAATTAATGGATCATGCATGTGATTTCGAATGAGAAGAGGAAAGAAATAGAAAAAGTTTGAAACGTATAACTTTGGGTGAATTCCATTTCCAGACCTTGATTGTGACACACATCAGCTATGATTCTACTTTGACTAGTGATAACAGCTCATGCATGCTAATTGCTAAGCAAGGATTGAAGCAGGGCACTACCATTTTTATTTTGTTTTTAAGCCGAAACCAAGAATACCCGGGTGGGTGTTGGGACTAAACCACCCTCAACCAACCAAAACAACTATAGTGGACTGTAGTAATTATTGAATACTACAGAGATTAATTTCATGATCAATTTATTGAAGGAACAAGCAGAAGTTGGGTTGCCAGACGCGTTGTACGGACTTTAATCAATGGTCATTTATATACAGGACAAATGATGATTGTAGAGCCCTTCTACAAAGACTCTAAAACAGAGTGCATTGAGAAATTTTATTAGGACACCAATCTTGATCAATAAATGATATAAATCATGCCTCCCTGCTCTCATAGCTTGGTTTGCATGCTATGCTTTCCTACGAACTATAAAAATTGACTGGCTCTTGGTTTGCTTAATTTCCATCCCGATACAACCAACGTCCTCGAAGATTTAAAGCCAGAACGTACTATCGCTTGAATGTCCAGCAACTCGACCCACATGGCTAGTAGGCTTCAATAGGTTTGCACACAAGCGATAGCTAGTAGGCTTCAATAGGTTTGCACACAAGCTATCCATGATTATTCAGACTTTTCTATGAACTTGTGGAAATGTATAGAAATCTAAAACCGAGTAACATTAAAAATACCGAAAAGTCTGAAATGAATGGTATTCAGGTATTCCAAAGTCATCCGTTTAACCCGTTCTACAAGTTTCCAAGTCTGAAATGAATGATGTCCAGGTATTCCAGAGTCATGAACGACCCCGTCTTACAAGTTTCCAAGTCCACTCAAAAGTCTTTTAGGTACTTTCAATAAGGACTTCAATGATTCGACCAAACTACTACTAGTTTGTAAATTTATTTCTGTATTTTAAGGTGGAACCGCTGAGATATTTATCGGAAACAATTGTGTGTTTATTTACTGCAAACAAGAGCATCAAAAGTTCAATGGATTTTCATCGAGTCACTTGGTTTCTTTGTTCCGACTTCCGACGGTATTAATAAACATGAATAATTCTATTTCTTTCCATCTAAACTCCAGGATTCGTAGAAAATTTCAAAAGACAAAAAGCAATAGGAAAAGTGAACAAGCTTTTGTCATTGATCTTAGCTTCCGGTGGTCAATCTTGGTGTAAAAGTGAAACATACTGGTCTTTTGAATCGAGGGAATTTGACTGGACAAAGTAAGGTAATGTCAACTTCTGTGTAAAAAGTGCAATAAACTTTTGGAAAACTCTCCCAACGAGTAACTTGTTCTTTTCTTTTGGTAAAAAATTGTTCATTTCACTACAGAATAGCACTGAAACTAGTCATTAATCTAAGCCTGGATAAGGGTGATTATGCCATCAACAGAAAAAGAAAAAAGAAGCTTTTTTAAGGGTGAATATCGTCATAGAAGGAAGAATCAGAGGACAGTGAGAGCAAACTTTCATAAAACCATAGCACTGAAACTCATCACTCTGATACTCTAAATATACAAAGTACATGCAGAGACTCACTCAATACAGGAGAACGAAATACCTCATGTTATCCAATCGGTCAACACTTGCTCCTTATACGCAGAGCATAAAGAATGGCTGATTGGGTAGTTTATAAACCATGATTGCTCAGAAACATAGTACAAAATAGACCATGGCAGATGGCAATACTTTTGCCACAGACCTCCTTCGAGGCCTCATCACTTCTTCATTCTAGCGAGGGACCTACTGCTGCTGTTCCTGTGTGGATTCAGCTGCTTATGCTTTTCCTCCAGTAGAATCAGATTTTGCTTGTGAAGCAGCCATTGCTACAACTTCCCCAGGAGGTGGGTGGTCAAATCTGCAGGTTGCACCATACTTGCATGTGCCGGTTTTAAGGTAATACACACAGATAACGGCACCCTGTAAAAAAGTTCCACCCTTGTTAAATGGTTTTACATGTATAGGATAGATAATGCCTAGATGGAAATATAAAATAAGATTTCAACAGAAAGAATAGATATGGTTAAATGCAACAGAAAATGCAGTCACTTCTCATTGGAAAAAGAGGTCTTAACATTTAAATTTTTCCAATCACTACTGCAATCATATATTCATAGTTATCATAGCTTCACAATATAAATGGCAATCTGAAACTACTAAAGTCTTAGCATAATTAATCATTCTTATGAAGAATAGCCATATGCTTTTCAAGCTTTTTGGAATATAATGGTACCCTGCTTAAAACAAGGACAGGTGAACCCTACTGATAAAAACACTTGGGATAGTCCCAATAGAGAATAGCTCCACCATTCGTACCTCTCTCCTAGGAAGTCCAGCAAGCGTTAGCTTCACATTTTCTTGTTGAGATGGCTTTGTTGTTGACAACGCCACTGCTGGCCTATCAATCGGATGATGGAATCTGCATTGTGCACCATACTTACATTCCCCAGTCTTCATATAGTACTACAACATGAAAAAACCACAATACATAAACATGAGAGCAATCGTCACAAAGTTCTGAATGATTCAGAAATATGAACACAGTCAAACCATACTTGCATTGCCCAGTTTTCAAGTAGAACTGTTTAAACATATTTTTGGGAATATAATCAAATCAACAAAACTAGATAGATAATGCACATTACAAACGTAGGAGATAGATATCTCACTGCACATGCAGGTTCAGAAGGCCTCTCGGGTAAGGCATAAACATCACCATTTTCTGAAGCGCCCTGAAACCAGAGTAAAGTATCATATCATTATAACTACTGAACTACAGTGAATAAGTCCAGATGATAAATAAATCTTGCCATCCTTATCACATTTGCACTTACCGCAGTGGCCAGTTTGTCCTTTGGATGATTAAACTTGCATCTAAGAACAAACTTGCATCTTTGAGTTTTTAAAAAGTACTACAACATAAAGAATCAAAGGGTATATGTGAGCCCTGCAAGTGCTTAAATGCATCATATCGACAAAAATAAATAAACTGAAATGCTACTCACTGGACAATCTGGCGCTCCAGGTCTCTCGGGAAGGGACTCACTTGGAGCAACAAGTGGAACCTAGATGAACAAGAGATCAATTTATGTGTTTTAACAATATACCTCCTCTATTTCCTTTTGCCACAATTAATGAGCAAATTGAAGATAGCATACAAAGAACAAAAACAGCTGCAAACCATTTTCGAATCTTAACAGATTGCCAATGAAGATAATACAAATAGGCAGAAAACAAACACTAAGTAGGGCAGCTGAATAACTTGCCAGAAAAAGGAAATAACAAATTATAAAGTTGAGCAATTACTAGTACAGAAGACTCGTATAATCATGTATGTATGTAGATTAACCATCAGATGGAAAAACTACTTAACATGGAAAAAGCCTATGTGTTTAGGCAAATGAATCCTAACCTTGCAATGGCATGGAACGTAGGCCCATATGAAGAAACTATACTTAAACTCTTGTTATCACACAAGGGATAGTAATCAAATTCAAGCCCTTTTTACATTATGTAGGCAAAGCCAAGGATTATGCCTACAAAGAAGTTAGACTTTGGGCAAAACAAAAACAAAGACGATTGACTTAATAACTGGCTCGACTCCACTTGTCTACCAGTACAACCCTACAAGCAATCTGACCAGTTAATCTTTAGCTTCAAGTTAGCTCCACAGCATCTTGAAGATACGCACAGGACCACCTCCAAATTACCAAAATGCCCTTCAAAGAATTTTGATGCAGAATGGTATTTCAGACAGGCCACACAAGAGGAATCTCAAAACTCAGACCTAGTGAATATGCATGCAAACCCAAAGCCAAAGAATCTAGGGTGGGTGCATCAAACTTTAGATAATATTCTTATGTTACTTGAGGGATCTATGCAACGAGACATTCTACCAGATTTTCAATATTCAAGACCTATAGGGCTCTTTGCTTAAGCAATGATCACGAGTGAACATCCATCAATTCATTCCATCAAAAATGTCCTTAAATATGCTTCAGACAGAGCTGTGAATCTAAGCACTTGGGATTACATGATTGGCTATAATATCTTTCACCATTCTAGGTTTGAGATCTTTGACTGAAAAATCTTCCTTCATGATAAAGGCAACCATTCCAAATATCTTCAACGTACTTCAAGATGGGATATGATCCCAATGCCAATCATGGCGGACAAAGACTCAAGACACAACTTGTAGGGTGTTTTGAAACAAATTAGCCAACAAAATGTTAGACCCAACATTCCTCTTCCAATTCAGCAGTTCATGAGAGATCGATTAACAGTAATCAGTCAGTTCCTGTATAACTAGACTTGAAAAAGAAACTGAGATGACACTAGATTTTAAATTGATTTTTTTTTTTTTTGAAAAATAGAATAAACAGAAAACAAAATATATAAGTTATATCCCTTAATAACCCACAGGGTAAGATGAATGAGTGAATGACCTACAGTGGAAAATTAAGAAGAGTACATAAATTCCCAACACGACTTTTTGCAGCCTCACTAGCCACATAACCAAACTTTTTACAGAAAATGTAGCAGGTATAGAAACTATAAAACAGATATAGCAGAAAAATCTAAAAGTAAAGAATAAACTATAATTCATACTACATAGCTGTAGATATTATAGGAAACTAGAAACATGAATAAGTCTAAAAAAAAGTATCTTGAAGAACTAAACAGCTTATAGGATATGATCAATCCATTGATAAGCTTAGAGAAATTATATAGAATTGATTAATTATTTTGCTATAACTACTTCATAGGTATTTATATATAATATGGTAAAAGTCATAAAACTATAAGGATATCGGCATAAGATATAATAATAAGCAGTCACCTCTTTCCAATCTTGGATTCCACCATCAGGAACCCAAATAGGATGGTCAAACTTGCAGCACTCTCCAAATTTACAGGTTCTTGTTTGCATATAGTGGACACAATCTTTCTCTCCTGGCCTCTGTGGATAAATAGGCAAGCTTGTATTCTCGAATCTAGGTCGCTTTGCTAAAGAATTTGTTGAATACCAAGCTTCCATTTGCCCAATCGGATTATGGGCACCCAAAAGAGCCTGATGGTAGAGTGCTATAGTACGTAGTAGACAAATATATACAAGAAAACCAGAGGAAATGTATATGTTACTATATAGTATATATATCTTAAAAAGTAATTTGGTTCACATACTAAATACTCAAAGATAGATTCTTCTCTCCTGTAATAGTATGTTTATATTGTGCGAAATGCATATACAAAATCTACTAGATTTACATAGTTAATACACATATAAACTCTTGTACGCGGGGCAGGCATTTACTAATTAGACATAACAAACTAAATCCGTTATGCTATTGTTAAACAGTCCCACTTTTACTCTTTACTGTTTACATCCGTAGTGCAATGACTGACTACAAGTAACACCAAGATCATAAACCACCACCTCAGACATTAACGATGAAAAGCAAAAATGCTTACTCATACTCAGTGATAAGCAAACAATAAACACACACTGTAAGGCCAGAAGCATACACAAAAGCTACTAGCTTTACGTAGTTATTAGACATAAACTCTTGTACTCGGCGGCCGAAGCTTATATTAATTAGTGAAATGACTGACTAGGAGCTACATTTGATCATAATCCCACTTCATACATACCTAAATTAGCAAGCTATAAACATACTCACATCAATTAGAAAATTCGAAAACTTTAAGCAATTTCAGCATGCATTAAAAACACCTAGGCATTCAAACTCTTTGATCTATCATAAAATTCAATCAAAAATTCAGACTTTTCATCACCAAACAGATAGTTACAGTAGAGTGAGAGCTCACCAACCTTCAGAGGTGCGTTTGAAGCCGGGCGGGCCGAGTTCGGCATCGGGGGCGGGCCAGGAGGACATCATATACGACGTCGCTCTGGCGGCGTCGGAGTAAGCGCCGAGGCCGTCGGTGCCGGCGAGGTACATGGAGGAATTGGAGAGAGGGTCCGACCCGGAAAGGTAGCGGTGGGTCGGGTCGGAGAGGTAGGATTGCGCTAGGGAGCGGGGGGTGTAGACGGTGGAGAGAGCAGGAGTGGGAGCTGGAGCTGATTGGGACGCGCCGTAGGTGAAGAGATGGCTCGCCATTGATGATTTGAGTATAAGAAGATGAGGAGGAGGAGGACCTGGTGCCCTAGAATCACAGTGAAAGTGAAATTCAGGACCACTGCATTGTAAGTTTTAAGGGATGATGTCCCCTTTTGGAAAGTTGGGTAACTTCTGTTCATCCCTTTTGCTTCTTCTACTCTGAACCCAATTTTTTTACTGGTCTTGGAGAGGTTGGTTTTTTTTTCTTTTTTTTTTTCTGTTTATTTAGTATTATAAATTAGTAATTATATATTTAGAAGGATACTGATGATTAAGATGATTGTCATGTAATATGGAGTATTAATACATTAAATGAACTGTAAATTTTCAATCAAAACATGCGTAATGTATTATTGTTGATGGAGCCACAACTAAAGATGTACTGCGGCTTTCATGTTCTTCATAACTTTTTTAAAAAGATAGGGTGATGGAGCATTTTACTACTGCGGTTGTGATCAATTAACTTGTGCACATCTTACGAAGAAGTTTTTGCAAAGTAACCGTTACTTATTATAGAAAATTACATGCAAGTGTCATTTTGAGAACAGATTAGGAATCACAGAATATTACTTCATATCTTTAATTTCCTCACATGAAATGTATGTCCATATAATCCAGCAATGGCAAACATATGTGCCAATTAGTATAAGAATAACAGGTTTAAATATTTCATGCAGACTAAAAAACAGAAACAATAAAATCAATAAAGCCACCCAGTTTCCTCCAACATATTAAAAGAGTAAAGATTAGGTCTGCAACAATTTGAGTTACCTGAGTTTGTTGGATGCAAATTGCTGATAGTGATGAAGTCACAACAGCAGCAGTGCATATTGTTCAGACGTTCCATCAGCAGATCAGCAGTGCAAAAGAAAATTATATACTGAGATCAGCATTGCTAATCAGCAAAATATTTCAAGTAATCAACTGTGTTTCAACTGTTTTCTGAGATACGTGCACCATGCAATAACGAAGTCAGAAGTAGCTCTTTGTCAGAGTGTTAGGGAAAGATAACCTTCCTGTTTCTCAAGTTGATATTCTTACAAGGATTTCACTGTGTAAATTACAAAAATTTTGGATGCATAGAAAATGATCCATGTCATCCACTTCATACGAAGCACTCTCCTACTTATTTCTCTGGTAATCTGAAAAATCTACAGCAACCCTCCTATGCACCAATGCCGGTGAAAAAGACAAGGTTTGATCCAAGGGGGTGTCAGATTGTGCAACAAGCTCTCTGTTCCAAAACAATTTCCTGACAGTAATCTCACATTGAACTGAAGATTCATGGGCGAAAAATTCAATCAATGGAGTAGATATAATTTGACCGACAGACAAGCCTGGGAACGAACCACTGGTCAAGAATTGTTGCCATTTGTGTATATAAGATCAAAGTAGCTCCTCCTTAGTGTCAGCCATGAACAAAATGTATTGACACAAATTACCAATTCCATCATGGTCTAGTGAAATTGTAGAAGTAACTTTGTAGTCTGGTGAAGACAAGCATCAAGATCATATCCAAAATTTCTCATCCTACGAATGAGATCAAAGGCACGGTCCTTTTTGTCTCGGGAACGAAGAAGACACTTGAGCAGCTTATTGCATATTTCGGGCATTAACATGAAACCCCTCTCCAGAGTATAATGGAAAACATTTATTGCCAGGTCCAAATTCCCTTCTTTGCAGAGACCATTTATCAAGTGCACACAACTTGGTGGAGTGACATTGACTTTGTACTCCTGAAGTACAGAAAACATTCTCAGAGCTTCACCCACTCTTTGCACCTGACACAAACCAATGAGCAAAATAGTGTACGGTCCTAAATCTAAATCTTTAAACTTTACATCCATTTCAAGTAAGCCTTGGATTGCCTTCTCAATTTGCCCCTCTTTAAAATTTTCCTCTATTGCTTTGATTGCTTCCTCTTCTCTGTGAGGAAGGCTGCTCAGGTACTTCAACCAAAGACTAACAGCTACTGAAACCTTGCTATACCTGCAAGACCAAGTCATCAGTGATTTGTAAACTTCAGAGCTAGGTGTGCATCCATTCTTCACCATTTGATTAAAGACCACAAAGGCATCTTCTTCTCTTTCAACCCTTTGAAGTCCATCTATAAGTGTTCCATATGTAACAGAATCTGGGGCAATCCCTTTCAATTGCATATCCTTGAAGAGTTTGAAAGCACCATCTATGTTTCCATTTTTGCAAAACCCATTGATTAGAGTGTTGTAAGTGATGACGTCAGGGGCAACCCCACTACTAGCTAGCTGCATCAGAAGTTTATAGGCCTGAAGAATCAATCCTGACTCGCACAATTGCTCCACCTTCTTTTGAAGACTCGCACTATCAATAACCCGATCACTACCTTGAGAAAGACGAAGAAATAATGAAGGTTTTTTTCCTATCTCCATCTTGTAAAACAGCAACTGTGCATCCTCAAGCTTAGAAGCCTTACAAAGCCCATCAATAAGAGCATTGAAGGTTACAACAGAAGGAACACATCCAAGCTTCTCCATCTCATTGAATATCTGTGCTGCTTCCCCTATCAGCCCATTCCTGCACATACCACAAATGAGAATGGTGTAAGTGCAGGCATTAGGGAAGCAATCTTGCTTCGAAATCTCAAGATGGAGAGATCGAGCTTCATCCAAAAAACCTAAATCACAGAACCCTTTGATGACAGCATTATAACAGTATGCATCTGGAACCAAACCTTTCTTACTCATCTCACTCAAGAAGTTCAAAGCATCCGTAACCCTGCCAGCGTCTGCCAGCCCCTTAATCAATATAGTACACAAGATAACGTCAAGCTCAATCCCCTCGTCGATCAACTTCCCATACAACTCATGTGCCTCATCAAACCTCCTAGCTCTAAATAAACCCAAAATCAAGGAACTATATCCCTCCACTCCAAGAACATAACCATCCCTCTCCAATAACCTCACGAGCGCGTAAGCTTCGTCAAGCCTACCTAACTTACAATACCCATCAAGCAAAGCATGGTAAGTAATCACATCAGGAGTACACCCGGTTTCCTTCATCGTATCGACCAGCCTATGCGCATCATGAGCCCTCTTTGCCTTGCACAACCCGGAAATGATAATAGTATAAGTAACGGTATTGGGTGCAATCCCCCTCTGTGTCATCTCATCAAACATCTGAATCGCATCCTGGGTTTTCCTACTCTTGCAAAACCCATTGATCAAAATGCTATAGGTAGTCCTACTGGGACTAAGATTACACTTCAACATTTGGTTATACACAGCTAAAGCTAACAAAAACACTTCTTTCCTCACCAAAACATATAAAACCGCATTGTAAGTATAAACATCAGGCTTACAATCGAAATCTTTCATCCTTGAAAAAGCCTCCACCGCCTTCTCGGCAATGCCCAGCTTATCATACCCTCTGATCAGCACAGAAAATGCATCACACCCGATTCGAATCCCGCAATCTCTGAACTCCTCCAGAGTCCTCCAGTAGAGTTCAACACCATTATCGTCCCCCAGGAGCATGTCAATCACTGCGGAACGACACATTCGGGCGCAAAGCTTGGATCTTTGGGTGGCCCAGATGAAGAGGCGAAAGCCCAATTGTGGGTTTGTGTGGTGTTCTTGGATCAGAGAGATGAGCTTGTTATTGGAGAGGTGTGAGATCAGGGATTCAGCGCCGTCGGATTTGTTGAGGATGGTGAGGAGGTCATGGGCGGTGGGAGATGGGTCTGGTTGGGTGTGGGAGTAGCGGCGCCGCCATGGGGGTTTGGGAATGAAGTAGTGGATGGGGCGGAGGAGGGGTTTCATGGTTCCTGTGTATTCATGGAAGAACCATTTTTCAGGGTTTTGGGGAAAAGCTGAATTCCAGTTGGTTTGGGAATCTAGGGATTGGAGTAATTGCAAAATTTTGCTGCCCAATTTGGGGATTTAGGGTTTTTACTAAAGCTAAAAAGTTTAAAACTTTTGTAACCCTTTTGTCTAACCAAACGACGTCGCAGGCATTTTGGTATTTTACATTTTTACCTGGTGTGACTTTTTTAACAGTTTGACCGCAGAACCAAGTACCCAATGAAAAAACAGAATAGGACTGTCATTTCGTTTAGTAATTAATTATTGAACTGACCGAATATTAACCGATATTTCAAGTTTGGTAGGATAAAAGTTGGTTGATTTTGATAAATATCGAATTTATCGATTATTAAAATATAAGCTATATATTTGGTTTTCAATACATATACATGTATATGAAGAAATATAAACATATTATTTTCATAATAGTATTAACATTATTACTAATTGTTGTTATTAGATTGATAGTACATGTATTTTAAGTAACTTAGTAAAAGATTGTTATATAATTAGTTTTATTGAACATATATGCAGAAGAGAGCTACAATTAGATAAGGGAGATGAATATAAAGTTTTCGACAATTTATTAAATTCAAAAATCCACCTATCGTTCGTTCTCATTTATATTATAAAAGATATTTATTGTAAATTTAGTAATACTGAAAATCAAAATACCAAATTTAGTAGTTATGACAGTTCTATTTTCAAACTGAGTTTAGTTAGTAATTGACAATTCTATTTTCAAACCGAAAATTTGAGTTTTGAAGTCGGTGAGTCCTACGATCCCTACAAAAGGACGAATCTTTATCCATCAGGGGCGGAGGGAAAGAGTCATTGGTGGTTGACTATCACTGTGACTGTGAGTCTCTCCGGTGTAGGAGTGCAGGAAAAGAGAGAGAGAGAGTGAGAGACCATGTTGCTCCAATTTTGGAGCATTTCCAGCTGTGGTGCATTTCACAATTCTTGGGCTCTCACTCACTCAGGAAAGCACCATAATCTCATGTTTGGCAAACCTCTCTGCCTCAGAAAGTCAAAACCATCCACACCCTTTTGCCTGAAAGCTCAGTTACTAGATGAAGTTGCTCAACTTGCCCATAACAAGGTGAAACCAATTCCGGGTGTCTCTAAATTTTCATTGTTGGCTTGTATTGATGGTATGGTAACTGAATGAAATCTTGGTCATCTGTTTGTTTTTATAAAGGTTTTGGTTGCAGCTGGAGTTTGTGGGGTAATTGGGCAGCTGTCCAAGCCTTTCACTAATGTAATTCTGTACGGCAAAGAGTTTGATTTCAAGTCAACCCTTCAGGCCGGAGGCTTCCCTTCCACGCATTCCTCTGTAAGCTGTTCTTAATTTTGTAATCCAATTATGTAAATGTAGAATCAAGTGATTGTTCATACTCTCAGTTGGATATAGACTCATGCCGAAAGTTGCTTTTGTTGCCGTTTTCTCTATGTGTAGGCAATGGTGGCTACTGCAACAACGCTTGGCCTTGAGAGGTATGCACCATTCCTCCTTTGTTTGCACCTGCATTTGGTTGAGAATTATATCAATGAACTGATATTCAGGTTCATGACTGTATTGGTTACGAATCAGGGGGCTGTCGGATTCAATATTTGGCTTGACTGTTGTTTATGCAGGCATTGTGATGTATGATGCCCAGGTATTAATGTTGACATATCTCTTTCTTTCTTTAGCTGTTTTCTCGTTGATGCTATTAATTTGATAGGTCTACATATTTTGATTAATGAAAATTTGAGCTGAAATACTGTTTATGATTTCTGAATTTGATGTATTTGACACTGAGAACAGCTTAATTCTAGCCAAACTTGATTTGTGTTCAATGGTAATATACTGTTTTGAAAATTTGGGCTTGTTTGCTTGACAGGATTTGTGGTTCTCAAGTACTTGCAATCTAATTGTTGGTTTCATGAGGTCTGATTAAAGAGGAACGAAAAAGTGACTCTCTACTCATTTATTATGTTAGCATATCGGAATATTTGCTGATAATGCTCACCGACATAAAGTTGATGTTACAACAATATGCGAGCAAATTAGCTTTTATCTAATGGGGTTAGTCCAGAACTTACTTTTAGACAGATGACAGAAAGGGCACCAAAACATTAGAGTATTTCCTGTCTGACAGTCTAATATTGCAGCAATCTGCCACATAGCTTCATTAGGAAGCATATATTTTACTTGCTTATCAGATAGTGATGATACAAAATAGGTTGTTTCAATTAATTAGAGTATTAATGTGAGCGCATGCTGATTGTAGATTTATACTCTGCAAGTTGAGGAGATGCATAGTATCTCTCTGTTCCATCTTAGTCATCAGGAAACAGATGCTTCAGAATACTAAGGAATCACAAATAAGGAAAGACTTTATCTTTTTGTGAGACCGGTAAAAATATTGCATTCTTCTTATTCGATGCTGATGATAGAGGACTTTATTCTTTCTTGGAGCCTCTTCTTCTGCTTGTTATTAGGATGTTTAACTGTTGGCATTCCCAGTTTAAACCTGACCAAGAGCCATTCTGCTGACAATGATTGATGGGGCAGTTTTGTACTTTTGAAATCCATACTCCACCTTGCCAGTATTTGTACTTGGTGGTTTGTCTATGGAGATATCATATGTAAAGCCCTGAATCTAGGCTTGTTGCGCCTTTATATGCAAAATAGATTTTACATCAATGCTGTATAAGGAAGGCTTTGAAACGTTCATTTTGGTCTATTAGGAAACCATAGGTTACTGATCCTATTGTGATTAACTGGGCACAGATCACATCAATCATAAAGGTGGAACCTATTTGCATAAGGATGTCCATGTCTGATGTGTGATCAGTAAATATAGTATGAAAATATTCATTAGCTTTAGTGCTCATCTTTGCTTCATGGGTTTCCTTCTCTGTTTTTGTTCCTTTTCCTTTAGGCTTGCCCTATATGCAGTCTTTTGATCTGAAGTTTTACATTTGTACCTGCTCATAGGTCTCAAGTTCTGGACTAAAACTGAAGGGAGTTCCTTACTTTTTCAGGGGGTGAGAAGAGAAGCTGGAAACCATGCAAGAGTACTGAACAAAATACTGCCTCAAATTACAAGGGCGAACGCAATCCCATCCCAAGATAGAGGTAGACTTAATTCTCAACCTAAACCATCATCTTCGTTACAGTTGGATAGGCTCAAGTCCCTTGCAAAGTCTTTTTCATCAAAAGCAACAAATGCCCCTTTAGTATCTCAGTCAATCACCGAAATGAGTCAAACCACTCAGACGCAGATCATGTCTTCTGGCTTAGGAACTGATGCTGAAGAAGGTTTAGAAAGAGCTGGAAGTTTTACTCCATTGAAAGAAACGATTGGCCACACTGAAGTTGAAGTCACAGCCGGTGCTCTTTTGGGTTTCTTAGTAGGCTTGGCAGTGTATACCACATTGTGATCTAAAATGCTCATGTTTTATTTCCTAAATACAAAATTTAATTACTAGGATTAGCTTGAATCCAGCAAGTTTTGGCTCAAGCTACTTTTAGAGGGCGCATATTTCGGACCAATATACTTATGTATTTATCATTTTTACCATATGATGTAATACAGGTATACTTATGTATTTATTGCTTTCACCATACGAAGATATAATGTAATACAGTATTGTTGGACCACCATTCTCGGGCCATAGTTTTTTTTATGTTATGACATACTGTTAGCATGTTTTAATATTTTTATTTTTCAAAAAGAGATTCAAGTCGTAAAATTTATTGAAGTATGGAAAAATAATTATGTATAAATATGATAATAATTTACGATATATTATAGTTATCCATCAAGTAAACTTAATTTGCTATAAAGATAAACTAGTTCGATAAATATATTATAGTTATCCATCAAGTAAACTTTATTTGCTATAAAGATAAACTAGTTCAATAGAGACGTAAATCTCAAACTAGCCAGGCCCGGACTTTAGATTTTGAGGCTTGAGGCAAAAAATAAAAATAGGCCTACATTTTTTATAAAAAAAAAATACAAAAAAAAATTGAAAAGAAAAACAAATACATAGAAAAGGGAATTCGAACCTAGACTAGGGGTAACATAAAAGAAAGGAATGCAACTTGCCAACTAAACCAGTCTTATTGTTTGGTAAAAACACATACATTTTATCTACTTATAATTTTTTCAAATACCCAAAAAAAAAAAATTAGGCCCGACGAGACAATGGGCCTGAGATGGCCGACTCATGAGCCTCATGTCAGGTCCGGCATTGAAACTAGCCAATGCACGAAATAATTTTACCTCTTAATCAAAATATTTTGCTCGGGATACTGTGGAACAACTCATAAATACATTTTTTTTTTTTTTAGAAACATAAATACATACAGTGATACATAAACGTAGTTACCAGGAATTTTTACAGACATCTGGTGTATTAGACTTTATGACACGTAAACTCAGTAGTGAACATGTGTCCTGCAAACAGTGAATCATGGCTTCATCAGCTCAAGCAGTATAATTGACCACCTCCAAATCAAGGTTATATAAATCCACAAAATACTCTAGCATCAACATTGCAGAACAAAGTTAATATCGTCATAATTCACTACGTTCAATCATCAGCTCAGAGTTATCAGAATACGTAGCTAGCTATGTCAGGAGCACAGGGAGCTCAGCCGCCGGAGTCATTCACGGCGACGACATACAAGTCAGTTGAAGGAGGAGAGAACAAAAGCAGGACTGACATACGTGCCCGGGAGGACCAGGGAAGCGTTCAGATTGATAAGCTCCAGGACAAGGTGAAGGACCCTGTTGGAGAAGGCGGTCCGGTCTTCGGTGCGGGTAAAGATCTCCATAAAGACGACCTGGGTGTCACCGGCACCGGCGAATAGCCAGCAGCTAGAGACGACGATGTGTACAAGCACTTGCTTCTCCTTAATAGATGATCTAGTCAGTAGTGTTTGTGTTGAAAAATCAATAATCAGTGTGTTCATCATGAGCAATATTTTCATGGTTCTGCAACTTGGTTATGAATCTTATGTTATGTAAATATAGTGTGTTATTAGCTAGTTATTTTGGGGTGTTGTTAGCTTGTTATTTTGGATTTAAATCTCTCTGTGTGAGAAGTGAGAACCTCAGTGATATTATTCTCTCTCGTTCAAAATTGATGATTCTCCTGCATCAAATGGTCTCCTCATCATATCTCGAATTAGTAATTAATGGATTAATTAGGGGTTTAAACGTATAGAGGGCTCATTCCTAAGTTCGATTTATTATATTATAATTTAAATTATGTATAGAGGGAAACGTAAGTTCTTGGATTAATTAGGGGTTTAAACGTATAGAAGGCTCATTCTCACGTTCGATGAACATGAACCTCGTAGAGAATATTTTGTAAATCACGGAGTCATTATCAAGGTAATTAAAATTAGTAACATACGTAGAGAATATTTTATAAATCACGGAAGTCATTATCAAGGAAATTAAATTAGGGATTAATTTTAGTTTACCCTCCTGAGCTTTGAGGGTGTCATCATTTCACTCCCTTTACTTTCAATTTTAATTTTTTATTCCCCAAATTTTTCAATTTCAATCAGCCATGTCCAATTTATCATATTCCGTCTAAATTGGACGTTAACTGACTTAATTCTGACCTTTGAGGGCTAACACGATCATTTCAAGATAAAATAATAATTTTTTTTTGGGGGTGAAATTTGCACACCCAAATTTTCAAACCACACACCTTTTTATTTTTTTAATAATATTTCAACTCACATCTTTTTACACTTCCTAAAATACCCTCAAAGTCAGATTTTTTTTTTTCCTTTTTGGGTCTTCTCTCTCTGACCCTTCTTTCTCAGTTGGGTGGTGCTTCCATTATCATCAATCTCAATCTCTTTATTCATTTCTGAAGCTTTCGTCATCTTCTTGTTGAAAATTGAAATGGGTTCGACCACTAGTTGACTGGGTTCGCGCCCATCTCGGCCCCGACCCAACCACACCGCCAATCATTCCCTACTCTCGTCTGCGGAGGCTCTTCCTCACGTACCGCTCACGAGGTGCCCCTTTCCTTTCTTCTTCAATCTTCATCACCCATTATTTCGTTTGTGCTAATTTGAATTAAAGATTCGATCTTTATTGGGTTCAGATGGTTTGGATTATTTGGGATTTGGTCGTTTGGTGCAAAGGTCGGTGCTTTCTAGTGGAATGGAGAAACCAAATGACTGATTTGGGGTTTATTTTCATGAATTTGATAAGCTGGTGGTGAAAGATTGGTGCTTTGTGATTGGTGATTTTGTAGTTTCCTTCGTCAATTTGACTTCTTGTTTATCATGTATCAGTGAATATTGGTGGCTAATGAAAAATTGCTCAATTTGGGTCATGTTGTTGATTGGCAGTTTTAATTAATCAGGTCAATTATCAAATCCGAGGATCGAATTATGTATTCTTTGGTCTTTACAAGAAGGTTTAAGAAGTCTTGACACAAGTAACCAAGGGAAGTGCTTGTCCAGAAGTAAGGAGCTCATTTCTCGGTAAGTGCTGGTTGTAATCATGATGAATCTAGTAGGGATAATAGTACAGCAGCTAGTACTTCGTTTAAAGAACAACAATCTTCGCACCCAGTCTCTGTGAATAGTTCAGCTAACATGGATGCAATCAATGGCTCTGCAGACAAGAATGTATCTCAGGCGTGTCCTGTGGTTATGCGTCCAAGTAGTTCTTCTCCACAAGGGATTGGGAATTCCCGTTCTGACTTTTTTCCCGTTTGTCGTGGTTTGAGAGAGAGAGAGAGGACCCAAAAAGGAAAAAAGAAAAATCTGTCTTTGAGGGTATTTTAGAAAGTATAAAAATATGTGAGTTGAAATATTATTAAAAAAATGAAAGGATGTGTGGTTTGCAAATTTGGGTGTGCAAATTTCACCCCCTTTTTTTTTAATTTTGTCTTCAATCTATACACCACAAGTTATAATAGGTTTATAAAAATAAAAAAAATACTCTAGGTGGTTGAAAGCTGCTCGCTGGTCTACTATATTTGTGATATATCTCTGATAAAGTGAAGAATTTTAGGATATATCCCCAATAAAGTGAAGAAATATCTGTAAAAAATAATTATACACTTTATCTGTAAATAAATATCTGTAAAAAATGATTTTACACACTCGCTGGTCTACGATATTTGTGATATATCTCTGATAAAGTGAAGAATTTTATGATATATCCCTAATAGAATGAAGAAATATTTGTAAAAAATAATTTTACAATTTATCTGTAAATAAATATCTATAAAAAATAATTTTACACAGATATTTATTCACTTTATTAGAGATATACAGATATTAAGTATTAATAATTAATTGTCTAAAAAATTTTCACACACAGTATATATATCTATTAATCACATTGGATGAAGCAGTTTTTGCTCTAATATGTTAGTTTTTAATATTTACTCTACAATCTCTATACTCCATTGCATGAGCCAACTACATTCTTTACACATGTATATATAACTCCATTACATATGTAAACTATCTCGTTTACACATGCATAAAGATGCCCGGTATATGTTCATTCTATTTTCAAAAACAAGATGTTGGAGTCTACCTTGAATATTATCCTTGTAAACACTTGGATCGATCTTTACATCCAGAGGAAATGATGAAAATATTAAAATTAATACTATATTTTTCTTTTTAATTATCTCTAATATCTCAACATTTTATCTCGAGTGGAATTTGGTTTCAACTATTTAATGAATTTATATAGAATCACTTCAAAGTAATGTTAATGGTTTGTTGTCACGTTAAAACTACATTTTCTGAAACTTCTTAACTCATGTCAAGAGAAACAAAATCCGTGTGCACAGAAGTTGGTGTTGCACGAGTTTAATGTGACAGGTATTGAAGCTACAATTCACTTTCTATAGCTTTTAGAAGTCCACGGTTGTAGAAGAAGTTAGAAAGTGAACAAGAAGAGCAATTCTTCACTTATTCTCATCATAAGAGCCTCAAAATTGAGTTGAGTTACTCCTGAAGTCATTTCTCCCCCAGCTTTGCGATTAAAACTTTTATCAAACTGTATGATCAATACACGCACCTCAACCAACTAGACTAACCGGCTACATCTTCTGCCAACACTATTTAATGAATTTGAGCATTTTTTTTCCCGTAAATCTTTTTTACACATGTTATAATAAGTAACGGTTACTTTGCAAAAACTTCTTCGTAAGATGTACACAAGTTAATTGATCACAACCGCAGTAGTAAAATGCTCCATCACCCTATCTTTTTAAAAAAGTTATGAACATGAAAGCCGCAGTACATCATCTTTAGTTGTGGCTCCATCAACAATAATACATTACACATGTTTTGATTGAAAATTTACAGTTCATTCAATGTATTAATACTCAATATTATATGACAATTATCTTAATCATCAGTATCGTTTTAAATCTGTAATTAGTAATCTATAATACTAGATAAACAGAAAACAAAAATCAAAAACTATAAACTAACTACGTTCCATCTTACCCGACCATATTACTTTCAAGAAAAAAATAAAAATAATAACATCTCCAAGAGACCAAGACCAGTAAAAAAATTGGGTTCAAAGTAGAAGAAGCAAAAGGGATGAACAGAAGTTACCCAACTTTCCAAAAGGGAACATCATCCCGTAAAACTTACAATGCAGTGGTCCTGAATTTCACTTTCACTGTGATTCTAGGGCACCAGGTCCTCCTCCTCTTCTTCTTCTTATACTCAAATCATCAATGGCGAGCCATCTCTTCACCTACGGAGCCGCCCAATCAGCTCCAGCTCCCACTCCTGCTCTCTCCACCGTCTACACCCCCCGCTCCCTAGCGCAATCCTACCTCTCCGACCCGACCCACCGCTACCTTTCCGGGTCGGACCCTCTCTCCACTTCCTCCATGTACCTCGCCGGCACCGACGGCCTCGGCGCTTACTCCGACGCCGCCAGAGCGACGTCGTATATGATGTCCTCCTGGCCCGCCCCCGATGCCGAACCCGGCCCGCCCGGCTTCAAACGCACCTCTGAAGGTTGGTGAGCTCTCACTCTACTGTAACTATCTGTTTGGTGATGAAAAGTCTGAATTTTTGATTGAATTTTATGATAGATTAAAGAGTTTGAATGCCTAGGTGTTTTTAATGCATGCTGAAATTGCTTAAAGTTTTCGAATTTTCTAATTCATGTGAGTATGTTTGTAGCTTGCTAATTTGGGTATGTATGAAGTGGGATTATGATCAAATGTAGCTCCTAGTCGGTCATTTCACTGATTAATATAAGCTTCGGCCGCCAAGTACAAGAGTTTATGTCTAATAACTATGTAAAGCTAGTAGCTTTTGTGTATGCTTCTGGCCTTACAGTGTGTGTTTATTGTTTGCTTATCACCGAGTATGAGTAAGCATTTTTGCTTTTCATCGGTAATGTCTGAGGTGGTGGTTTATGATCTTGGTGTTACTTGTAGTCAGTCATTGCACTACGGATGTAAACCATAAAGAGTAAAAGTGGGACCGTTTAACAATAGCATAACGAGTTTAGTTTGTTATCTCTAATTAGTAAATGCCTGCCCGGCATACAACAGTTTATATGTGTATTAACTATGTAAAGCTAGTAGCTTTTGTATATGCATTTCGCACAATATATACATACTATTACAGGAGAGAAAAGAATCTATCTTTGAGTATTTAGTATGTGAACCAAATTACTTTTTAAGATATATATACTATATAGTAACATATACATTTCCTCTGGTTTTCTTGTATATACTTGTCTACTACGTACTATAGCACTCTACCATCAGGCTCTTTTGGGTGCCCATAATCCGATTGGGCAAATGGAAGCTTGGTATTCAACAAATTCTTTAGCAAAGCGACCTAGATTCGAGAATACAAGCTTGCCTATTTATCCACAGAGGCCAGGAGAGAAAGATTGTGTCCACTATATGCAAACAAGAACCTGTAAATTTGGAGAGGGCTGCAAGTTTGACCATCCTATTTGGGTTCCTGATGGTGGAATCCAAGATTGGAAAGAGGTGACTGCTTATTATTATATCTTATGCCGATATACTTATAGTTTTATGACTTTTACCATATTATATATAAATTCCTATGAAGTAGTTCTAGCAAAATAATTAATCAATTCTATATAATTTCTCTAAGCTTATCAATGGATTGATCATATCCTATAAGCTGTTTAGTTCTTCAAGATACTCTTTTTTAGACTTATTCATGTTTCTAGTTTCCTATAATATCTACAGCTATGTAGTATGAATTATAGTTTATTCTTTACTTTTAGATTTTACTGCTATATCTGTTTTATAGTTTCTATACCTGCTACATTTTCTGTAAAAAGTTTGGTTATGTGGCTAGTGAGGCTGCAAAAAGTCGTGTTGGGAATTTATGTACTCTTCTTAATTTTCCACTGTAGGTCATTCACTCATTTATCTTACCCTGTGGGTTAATAAGGGATATAACTTATATATTTTGTTTTCTGTTTATTCTATTTTTCAAAAAAAAAAAAAAATCAATTTAAAATCTAGTGTCATCTCAGTTTCTTTTTCTAGTCTAGTTATACAGGAACTGACTGATTCTGTTAATCGATCTCTCATGAACTGCTGAATTGGAACAGGAATGTTGGGTCTAACATTTTGTTGGCTAATTTGTTTCAAAACACCCTACACTACAAGTTGTAACTTGAGTCTTTGTCCGCCATGATTGGCATTGGGATCATATCCCATCTTGAAGTACGTTGAAGATATTTGGAATGGTTGGCTTTATCATGAAGGAAGATTTTTCAGTCAAAGATCTCAAACCTAGAATGGTGAAAGATATTATAGCCAATCATGTAATCCCAAGTGCTTAGATTCACAGCTCTGTCTGAAGCATATTTAAGGACATTTTTGATGGAATGAATTGATGGATGTTCACTCGTGATCATTGCTTAAGCAAAGAGCCCTTTAGGTCTTGAATATTGAAAATCTGGTAGAATGTCTCGTTGCATAGATCCCTCAAGTAACATAAGAATATTATCTAAAGTTTGATGCACCCACCCTAGATTCTTTGGCTTTGGGTTTGTATGCATATTCACTAGGTCTGAGTTTTGAGATTCCTCTTGGGTGGTTTGTCTGAAATACCATTCTGCATCAAAATTCTTTGAAGGGCATTTTGGTAATTTGGAGGTGGTCCTGTGTGTATCTTCAAGATGCTGTGGAGCTAACTTGAAGCTAAAGATCAACTGGTCAGATTGCTTGTAGGGTTGTACTGGTAGACAAGTGGAGTCGAGCCAGTTATTAAGTCAATCGTCTTTGTTTTTGTTTTGCCCAAAGTCTAACTTCTTTGTAGGCATAATCCTTGGCTTTGCCTACATAATGTAAAAAGGGCTTCAATTTGATTACTATCCCTTGTGTGATAACAAGAGTTTAAGTATAGTTTCTTCATATGGGCCTACGTTCCATGCCATTGCAAGGTTAGGATTCATTTGCCTAAACACATAGGCTTTTTCCATGTTAAGTAGTTTTTCCATCTGATGGTTGATCTACATACATACATGATTATACGAGTCTTCTGTACTAGTAATAGCTCAACTTTATAATTTGTTATTTCCTTTTTCTGGCAAGTTATTCAGCTGCCCTACTTAGTGTTTGTTTTCTGCCTATTTGTATTATCTTCATTGGCAATCTGTTAAGATTAGAAAATGGTTTGCAGCTGTTTTTGTTCTTTGTCTGCTATCTTCAATTTGCTTATTAATTGTGGCAAAAGGAAACAAAGAAGGTATATTGTTAAAACACATAAATTGATCTCTTGTTCATCTAGGTTCCACTTGTTGCTCCAAGTGAGTCCCTTCCCGAGAGACCTGGAGCGCCAGATTGTCCAGTGAGTAGCATTTCAGTTTATTTATTTTTGTCCATATGATGCATTTAAGCACTTGCACGGCTCACATATACCCTTTGATTCTTTATGTTGTAGTACTTTTTAAAAACTCAAAGATGCAAGTTTGGTCTTAGATGCAAGTTTAATCATCCAAAGGACAAACTGGCCACTGCGGTAAGTGCAAATGTGATAAGGATGGCAAGATTTATTTATCATCCGGACTTATTCACTGTAGTTCAGTAGTTATAATGATATGATACTTTACTCTGGTTTCAGGGTGCTTCAGAAAATGGTGATGTTTATGCCTTACCCGAGAGGCCTTCTGAACCTGCATGTGCAGTGAGATATCTATCTCCTACGTTTGTAATGTGCATTATCTATCTAGTTTTGTTGATTTGATTATATTCCCAAAAATATGTTTAAACAGTTCTACTTGAAAACTGGGCAATGCAAGTATGGTGCAACCTGCAAATTTAATCACCCAAAAGACATCCAGATACCATCAGCCACTCAAGAGAATAAATCTGGCGAAACTGAGACAGATCTTAAGACGGAGGGCAGTGAAGTTGCTGTGAAGCCTCTTGTTTCATTCACTCCAGCACTATTATATAACTCCAAAGAGCTTCCTGTAAGACCGGTATGTACTTATTAGAGGTGATTGAGCCTCTTCAAAATTAAGTTATCAGCTTTATGGTAATTTTGTTTTGCTGATCATGAGTCTGTTGCTTCTACCAGGGTGAAGCTGATTGTCCATTCTACCTGAAAACTGGAAGGTCAGTTATGTGACTTATGTCTTATTTTGTTGTTTGATTATGATTACTATTGACGACCAAGAACTCATAATGGCTTTTGTTCTCTTAAATCAGCTGCAAGTATGGGGCCACTTGCCGGTACAATCACCCTGATAGATATGGTATATAATTAAGATTATGCTGCTCTAGATTCTAGGGTTCATTTTCATGTGTTTTAGACTCTAGTTACATGTGTTTAACAAATAGTGTGCATCAGAATTTCATTGCAAAGTTTTTGTGCAGATATCAATCCACCTGTTGCTGCAATCAGCTATCCTCTTTCGGCGCCTTCAGTTGCAGGTTTTAACATAGGAGTTGCTAATCCAGCTGCCTTCACTTATCAAACTTTGGCACAACCAACGGTAAATATGGCATATAGACATATAGTATTATATGTTTCACCTTAAGGCCTTTTTGTTCTGTATCATTAACTGAATTGAACAACTGTTAGCTCTCTCTCTCTCTCTCTCTCTCTCCCCCTCAATATATATATATATATAATTAATATTGATTCATGTTATTATATGCACGTTGCAGGTGGGAGTGAGCCCTACTGTTTATCCTCAGCGATTTGGACAGGCTGAGTGTGAAGTAAGCAACTTCTTTTGTTAAATGAATTTGATTCCAGTTGTATATGATTTCCCTTCCAGATTTGAGTTGTTTTATAAGATTTACTATGAAAGTGATCCTTAAGAGAGTATAATGAATTTGAGTTTCAACATGTTTAAACAGTTGCAACACTTTTGAGTTCTCATCATATTATTCATGGAACTGTCAGCACATGATGTGTTGCTTTATCTATCCACATTTGTTGCTCTGATGGTAGACATTTGGCCAGAAATGATTCTGTTTGACAGTGTTCATATTTCTGAATCATTCAGAACTTTGTGACGATTGCTCTCATGTTTATGTATTGTGGTTTTTTCATGTCGTAGTACTATATGAAGACTGGGGAATGTAAGTATGGTGCACAATGCAGATTCCATCACCCGATTGATAGGCCAGCAGTGGCGTTGTCAACAACAAAGCCATCTCAACAAGAAAATGTGAAGCTAACGCTTGCTGGACTTCCTAGGAGAGAGGTACGAATTGTGGAGCTATTCTCTGTTGGGACTATCCCAAGTCGATCTTTTTATCAGTAGGGTTCACCTGTCCTTGTTTTAAGCAGGGTACCATTATATTCCAAAAACCTTGAAAAGCATATGGCTATTCTTCATAAGAATGATTGAATTATGCTAAGTCTTTGCATTAGTAGTTTCAGATTGCCACTTATCTTGTGAAGTTATGATAACTATGAATATACTGTTTGCACAATAGTGATTGGAAAAATGGAAATGTTAAGACCTTTTTTTTCCTGTGAGAAGTGACTGCATTTTCTGTTGCATTTAACCATATGTATTCTTTCTGTTGAAATCTTATTTTATATTTCCATCTAGGCATTATCTATCCTCTACATGTAAGACCATTTAACAAGGGTGGAACTTTTTTACAGGGTGCCGTTATCTGTGTGTATTACCTTAAAACTGGCACATGCAAGTATGGTGCAACCTGCAGATTTGACCACCCACCTCCTGGCGAAGTTGTAGCAATGGCAGCTTCACAAGCAAAATCTGATTCAACTGGAGGAAAAGCATAAGCAGCTGAATCCACACAGGAACAGCAGCATTAGGCCCCTCGCTAGAATGAAGAAGTGATGAGGCCTCAAAGGACGAAGGAGGTCTATGGCAAAAGTATTGCCATCTGGCATGGTCTGTTTTGTACTATGTTTCTGAGCCATCATGGTTTATAAATTGCCCAATCAGCCATTCTTTATGCTCTGCGTATAAGGTGCAAGTGTTGACCGATTGGATAACATGAGGGATTTCGTTCACCTGTATTAAGTGAGTCTCTGCATGTACTTTGTAGATCTGGAGTATCAGACTGATGAGTTTCAGTGCTATGGTGTTGTGAAAGTTTGCTCTCATTGCCCTCTGCTTCTTCCTTCTATGACGATATTCACCCTTAAAAAAGCTTCTTTTTCAAAAGACCAGAGCATGACATTACCTTACATTGTCCATCAAATTCCCTCGATTCAAAAGACCAGTTTCCCTTTTTACACCAAGATCAATGACGAAAGCTTGTTCACTGCTTGTCTTGGAGTTTTTCTGCGAATCCTGGAGCGTGGATGGAAAGAAACAGAATTATTCCGGTTTATGAGTTCATTAGCGTTTATTAAATTGTTAATACAGTGGGAACAAAGAAAGTAGGTGAATCGATGAAAATCCACGGAGCTTTTAATAAGTAGTAAATAAAAACACAATTGTTTCCCATAAAATATCTCAGTGGTTCCACCTTCAATTACAGAAATAAATTTACAAACTACTAGTAGTTTGGTCTAATCATTGAAGTCCTTGTTGCTTAGGCAAACAGTCTCAGAAAGTACCTAAAAGACTGAGTGGACTTGGAAACTTGTAAGATGGGGTCGTTGATGACTCTGGAATACCTGGACACCATTCATTTCAGACTTTTCGGTATTTAATGGTACTCGGTTTTAGATTTCTGTACATTTCTGTATAATCATGGATAGCTTCTGTCCAAACCTATTCAAGCCTACCAGCTATCGCTTCCTCGTCAAAAATGTTGCTCACTACTTGCTCTTTGTTATTCTGGCATCTTCATATCTGCACACTACTAAACTGTGTTTGGGAGATGGACTTCCGAGTGGTGTGAGATCATCATCATGCATCGAGGAAGAGAGACGAGCGCTTCTCACCTTCAAAGGAGATGTTACTGATCATTCCGGTAGGCTTTCTTCTTGGGTGGGTCAGGATTGCTGCCGATGGAAAGGGATTTCGTGCAACAACCGTACTGGTCATGTTGCAAGGATGGACCTCCGAAACCTGAATTATGATGGCTTCTACAGGGAGGCTGCTTTGGGGGGTAAGATTAATCCTTCTTTGCTTATCTTTAAGAACTTACGTTACCTTGATCTAAGCGGAAACGATTTTCAAGGATGTCGAATTCCTAACTTCTTTGGGAAGCTTCAAAGTTTGAGGTATCTCAATCTCTCATATAATTCATTTGTGGGAGAGATTCCCCCAGCTCTTGGTAACCTCTCAAACTTGAACTATCTTGACCTCAATTCTGTTTATCGCGGTCTTTCTTCCAAAAACTTGAATTGGCTTTCTCATCTCTCTTCCCTAAAGTACCTCAATCTTGGAGGTGTGGACCTTAGCAGCACAGGAGTAAGTTGGCTACATGATGTCAACATGCTTCCTTCACTCTTAGAGTTGCATTTGTCTTTTTGCGAAATTCAAAACCTTCCACACTACTCCCAGCTTCCGTCAGTGAACTTCACATCCCGCCTATTGGTTCTTGATATATCAGGGAATAATATTAATTCTTCATTTCCCAGCTGGTTTTTTAATCTTACCAACCTCAAAAGACTTGATGCATCTTTCAATTTGTTCGGGTCCTTCCCTGTTGAATTTGCAAACCTCAAGTCTTTGGAAGACCTTGATTTCAGTGGAAGTTCTCTCGGGGATATTAGATCTTTCGGTCAAATTCCCAAAGTCATTGGTACTTTGTGCAGCCTAAGGATATTAGATCTTTCGTCGAACTTATTCAATGGTAGTTTGGAAAATGTTTTGAATGGTTTCTCAAATGGTACAAGTTATAGATTAGGACTGCTAGAAAATCTGAAGGAACTTGACCTCAGTGGGAACCAATTTTCTGGTTCAATTCCACAGTCTATTAGTAATTTATCATCCTTGGAAAAACTAGACATCTCGGATAATAATTTCAATGGGTCCATTCCTGAAAGTTTGGGACAGCTCTCTCAGCTAGTTCACCTCGATCTATCTGATAATTCGTTGGAAGGCAATCTAAATGAAGCCCATTTCCGAACTCTCACAAAGTTGGAGTCTTTTGCAGTCTGTAGCCAATACGAGCCCGTGACTGGGTGCCTCATTTTTAACATGGCTCATGACTGGGTTCCTCCTTTCCAACTTAATTCAATCGACATTGCCGGATGCAGAGTAGGTCCTGCCTTTGGGGTATGGCTTCAGTCTCAAACTGAATTAACGGAAGTCACGCTTTGTAATACTTCAATCTCAGATTTCATACCAGAGGAATGGTTCTTGAAGATATCTTTCCAACTCACATCGCTGGATTTATCTAACAACCAAATTCGTGGAAAGCTTCCATTTCACATGTACTCCCCGTCTTTGAGGTACATAGATTTGAGTCATAATCAATTTGAGGGCCCTCTCCCACATTGGTCTAGTGATGCTGCCAAATATCTCGCTCTTGAAAGCAATTTATTTTCCGGGCCAATTCTCTCAAATTATGATCAATTGTTGCCTAACTTGGTAGGATTGTATCTATCTGACAATCCTCTGAATGGTAGTATACCACCCTCTGTGTGCAACCTGTCAAGTTTGGAGACCCTTACGTTAAGAAGCAATCACTTGTCCGGAGAATTCCCTCAAGGATGGAGTCTTTGGCCAAATATAGAAACTGTAGATGTCTCAGACAACAATTTGTCTGGCAATTTCACCAGTTCAATGGGTGTTCCAAGCTCACTAAGGGTATTGGATCTGAGCAAAAACAATTTCGGGGGTCAAATTCCTTCTTCTCTATTCCAAAACTGCAGCGGGTTGGTGAGTATTGATCTTGGAGGCAATAGATTTACTGGAAGCATACCTTTACAGACAAGACCAAATGTATCATATGATTTTTATATGCTAAGATTGCGATCCAACTCTTTAAGCGGACATATCCCCCATCAACTGTGCTCTCTTCCATCTATTCATATCATAGACCTTGCCCACAACAAATTTTCAGGGACCATTCCCAAGTGTTTGTATAATCTGACTTCTTTGGCCGACGTTGATGACCTTTTTATGTACAGCGAAGAACACGAATTCACATATCATGAGACGGCCAGCTTGACATTGAAGGGACAAGAACTCGCATATAACACCACTCTGGATTTGGTGAAAATCATTGATTTCTCATCAAACAACTTAGAAGGTGAAATCCCTGACGAAGTAAGCAGCCTCATTGCATTGGGCACGTTGAATTTGTCAAGAAATCAAATAACTGGAAACATTCCCTCAAAGATTGGAAACTTGCAGCAGCTGGAAACTCTTGATCTCTCACACAATCACCTCTCCGGACAGATTCCTCAAAGTTTCTCTTCACTAACCTCTCTGTCTCACTTGAACTTGTCTTTCAACAACTTGTCCGGAAGAATTCCTTCAGGCAACCAACTTCAAACACTCACTGATTCATCCATTTACGAAGGCAATCCATCCTTGTGTGGGGTCCCTCTTTCAACTGTCTGCCCGGGAGATGGCGCAGCTGACCCTGACGATGGTGATCATAATGATGATGATGTTGATGAGAATGGGAAGTTTGGTATCGTTGTTAGCGCTGTCCTCGGCTTCATCATAGGCTTCTGGAGTGTCTGTGGCACATTGGTTATGAAGAAATCATGGAGGTATGCCTATTTTCGATTCTTTGATAACATAAAGGAGAAGGCAGCATTACCAATTGCATTGAGAGTGGCTCGTTGGCAAAGGAGGACTTGATTGGAAAAGGAAAACTAAAGAATAAAATGCACTGAAGGTGGTCTATATGGGGGCCTTTGTAGCTTTCTAGACTGGGTACGTTGTTTCTCTTTTGGTTCAGGTGCTCTCCATGTGACTGCCCTTTGGAGCTGTTTGTGGCGGCCAGTATTGTTTGGTTTGCTGTGTTCTCTTTATTGTTGTAAGCCATATAAGTGTTTAAAAGTGTCATGTAATCAATAATTAAGCATGTATCATGTGTCAAATTATTCAAGCAACTTTGATGCTAAATAATACCTTGCTGGAAGTGTGTATCCACGTTCGATGCATTTGAAACTTGTAAAAGGACTTGGAATAATATCAATTGATTTCAGTATTTAATTCCGGTGAGCAACAATCCCTCTGCTTTGTTTGTTTTGCTCTCTTCACCTACGGAGCCGCCCAATCAGCTCCAGCTCCCACCTCTGCTCTCTCCACCGTCTACACCCCCCGCTCCCTAGCCCAATCCTACGTCTCCGACCAGGCCCACGCTACTTTTCCGGGTCCGACCATCTCTCCACTTCCTCCATGTACCTCGCCGGCACCGACCGCCTCGGCCGCTAGAGCGACGTCGTATATGATGTCCTCCTGGCCCGCCCCGGATGCCGAACCCGGCCCGCCCGGCTTCAAACGCACCTCTGAAGGTTGGTGAGCTCTCACTCTACTGTAACTCTCTGTTTGGTGATTGAAAAGTTTGAATCTTTGATTGAATTTTATGGAACATCATTGCTAAAGTTTTCGAATTCTCTAGTGTAAATTGATGTGAGTATGTTTATAGCTTGCTAATCTAGGTATGTATGAAGTGGGATTATGATCAAATCTAGCTCCTAGTTGTTCATTTCACTAATTAATATAAGCTTTCGGCTGCCAAGTACAAGAGTTTGTGTAATAACTATGCAGTAGCTTTTGTGTATGCTTCTGGCCTTCTAGCGTGTGTTTATAGTTTGCTTACCACCCAGTATGAGTAAGCGTTTTGCTTTTCATGGGTAATGTCGGAGGTGGTGGTTTATGATCTTGGTATTATAGTATTTCTTGTAGTCAGTCATTGCACTACGGATGTGTTAGCGTGAGTCAATGTATCCTATTTAGAATATTCTTATTCTATTAGGAATGTACTTATTGTATGCAGTTAGGAATGTAATTATCCCTTTAATGTAATTAGCACTTACCTAGTTAGTATATGTAACCTTAGTATATAAATACCTCCTTGTGAGAAGAATAAAATTATCTCATCATTCTCTCAAATACATTCTTATTCTCAAGTTGGTATCAGAGCAAAGATCCGTATTGGACTTTGTCTCTTTGTTCTCTCATTGCTCTCAATTCTCTCAATTTAATTTCTCTTAAATTTTCTTCTATCCAGTAATCGGGATTTGTTTGTCTGTGTTCTTGTGATTGAGAGTATTCAAACCTTTAAACCTAGAATTTGGGTTTTAGGTTTTTTGTTTTTTTTTTTTCTTCAAGCGCGCCTCTACTGTTCGTTTTTTCGGCCTACCCAATTTCATCTTTTATTCCGCTGTGCTCTGTTACTGCAATGGGAGGACAAGGGTCAGGCAAGGATGATGATGTCGCTGTTCAAAAGGTGGAGGTATCTCTGAATCAAGACTCCTCTGGGGGTTTTGGTGGTGTTAAGTTGAATGGCACCAATTACCGTACTTGGAGGAAGATGATGACTGCCCATCTGTGTGGGCTTGACAAGATGAGATATGTGAATGGCACAATTGAAGTACCAGATGAGAAGGACCTAGGGTTCGGAAAGTGGGAGAACTCAAATGGGTCTGTGATGTCCATCCTCTACAAATCAATGACCGATGAGGTAGTTCAATTGATCATTGGATGTGAGACAGCTGCTGAGATATGGAAGACTTTGAAAGAGTTGTATCTCAATGATTCTGACTTTGCTCAGATTCATGAACTCCACACCAAGGCATTCAAGATGACTTAGAATGGACAATGTGTATCCCTTTATTTTGCTGCTTTGAAGAACATCTGGTTGGAGATTGATCAGAGGCGCCCCAATAAGATGAAGAACGCTGATGATATCAAGCTGCACAATGAGGAGAAAGATTTGTTGCGGGTGCATATATTTCTGAATGGACTTGATTCCAAGCATGCTAGTGCCAAATGTGAGTTGTTAAGGCTTGCTACTCCTCCTTCCCTTGATGGAGCCTTTGCTTATATTTGCAAGGATGAGGCTCAACTAGAGAGTGCTAAGGCAATTCATTCTGAATTGTCTAGTCTCACAGTTCAGTCTAATCCTACATCACCTAAATATGTGCCACCACATACTCAACAGTTGCGTCCTCAGTCTAGCTTTACATCACCTACTGGCAATCGTCCTTTCTGCAACTACTGCAAACAGTTAGGGCACATTAAAGCTAAATGTCACAAGCTAAATGGATATCCTGCATCTTGGGGAAAACCAGCACCTAATCAACAAGGACATGCTCATTTAGTCCAAAATCCTGATTACTATGGTGTGGAGGGGCGAGATCACACAACTGCTGCTGGTAATCCTTCTGTATCCATCGTTGGACGTGGTAAGATTGGTGTTGCTTTACATATTTCTGATTTTGTTGGGAAAGATACCTGGATCATTGATTCTGGGGCATTGGACCATATGACTTATGATAAATCCTATTTTACCCACTTGTCACCACCACCTGTGTCTAAAGTTACCAATGCAAATGGTGAAGCCTTTCCTGTGTTAGGAACTGGTTTAGTTAGACTTACACCTACATTAGAGCTCCATAATGTCTTATATGTTCCTGCTTTATCTCACCACTTGATATCTGTACCACAATTAAATGCTGAAGCTAAGTGCTCTGTGACATTTTTTCCTATGTATGTTGTGTTTCAAGATCTTCTTACTAGGGAGACTATTGGTCGGGGAGATCTGAGGGGGAGGTTGTTCCATCTGGACCAGATGTATGCAGGAGAGAAACCATCGAAGATGGCCCCAGTCGCTTTGATTTCGAGTTCTGAGCAGTTGAGTGAGCTGTGGTTATGGCATCGTCGCTTAGGACATCCTTCATTTAGTAACATGAAAAAGTATATGCCTTCTTTGTTTTTGGGCATTAATGATTCTTCTCTTAGATGTGAAACTTGTGTCTTGGCCAAGAGCCATCGTGTCAGTTATCCTTTAAGTATTTCCAATAAAAGTACTACCCCTTTTAAGTTGATTCATTCAGATGTTTGGGGACCTTCTCGTGATCTTACTCCTACCGGCATGTGTTGGTTTGTTTTATTTATTGATGATTGTACTCGAGTTTCCTGGGTGGTTTTACTTAAGTCTAAATCTGCTGTCTTCTCAGCTTTCCAAGCCTTTCAAGCCATGATTCAAACTCAATATAATGGTCAAATTAAGGTCTTTCGTTCAGATAATGGGGGGGGGGGACATGAGTCATGAGTTTCAAGATTATCTCTAGGCACAAGGCATTGTCCACCAAACAACTTGCCCACAAACGCCTGAGCAAAATGGTGTGTCTGAGCGTAAAAACCGTCATCTCCTGGATGTTGCCCGCTCCATCCTCTTTAGTGCCCATATGCCCAAGTACTTGTGGGGAGAAGCTGTTCTAACTGCTTCTCATCTTATCAATCGTATGCCTTCTAGTGTCCTTCAGGGCCAAATCCCATTTGAGGTATTCTCCACACATGTCTCCCTTCCATCTTTTCATAATCTACCTGCTAGAGTCTTTGGGTGTGTAGCCTTTGTTCATGTTCCCAAGAACCAACGATCTAAGTTGGAGGCTCGTGCCTTAAAATGTGTCTTTGTCGAGTATGGGACTCATAAGAAAGGGTATAAGTGTTTTCATCCTCCCACAAAAAAGTTTTATGTTACTATGGATGTTATTTTCTTCGAGGATGCCTACTATTTTTCTCCCACCGACACTTCTCTTCAGGGGGAGAAGTTTAGCTATTTTGAAGAGACGGTCAGTGGAAGCCAAGATGATGAAAAAGATGAAGAACGGGATGAAAAAGTTGAAGAACGATCGGTCATTCCAATTGTTTCTGAAGAACGGTTGGTCGTTCCTGAAGAACAGTTAAGTGTTCCTCTCATTCCTGAAGAACGTTCGATCGTTCCTATCATTCCTGAAGAACGGTCGAGCGTTCCTCTAGTTCCTGAAGTCGTTCCTGTACCTCTTGAAGAACGGTCAAGTGTTCCTGTCGTTCCTGAAGAACGAGTTAACGTTCCTTTCATTCCTTTTGATCAATCGAATGAAGAGGTTTCTACAGCAACTCCCCTTCCTCCATTACCCCACTCCGACCAAGGTTCCCAAGGTTTGAAGATCATTCTGAGGTAAATCCTGAACATGTGTCTAATCCTCTCAATCAAGATGAAGAGTCTGAACCTACCAAATACACTTTGCCTAATCGAGTCAATCGTGGTAAACCTTCAAAAAGATATGAACCTACCATTAGTGCCAAGTCAAAGTATCCCGTTGCCAACTATGTGTCAACCCATAGGTTATCTAAGTCATATGAATCTTTTGTGCACCAGATATCTTCTGTATCTGTTCCTAACAAAGTGCAGGATGCTTTGAGAGATCCCAAGTGGTCTAAGGCAATGGAGGAAGAGATGGAAGATTGCAGAAGAATAATACATGGGAGTTAGTATCACTTCCAAGTGGAAAGAAGACTGTGGGGTGTAGATGGATTTATACAGTGAAACACAATGCAGATGGTTCAATTAATAGATACAAGGCAAGATTGGTGGCCAAGGGGTTCACACAGACTTATGGTGTGGACTATGATGAGACGTTTGCCCCTGTAGCAAAGATCAATACCATCAGGGTGCTATTGTCTTTGGCTGCAAACCTAGATTGGCCACTTTGGCAGTTTGATGTGAAGAATGCATTCCTTCATGGGGATTTAGCTGAAGAAGTTTACATGAGCCTTCCTCCTGGATATGAAACTACTGCAAATATTGATGTGGTTTGCAGATTGAAAAAGTCCTTGTATGGTTTGAAGCAATCACCTCGTGCATGGTTTGGGAGGTTTACTCAATCAATGAGCCGCTTTGGTTATAAACAAAGCAACTCAGATCACACTCTTTTTCTCAAGCGTCAGAAGGGTAAGATAACTGTGTTGATAATCTATGTGGATGATATGGTGATTATAGGTGATGATAGTGATGAGATTGGAAGACTGCAACAACAATTGGCTTCTGAGTTTGAGATGAAAGATCTTGAAGACCTAAAGTATTTTCTGGGCATTGAGGTAGCAAGGGGGAGAAGTGGAATCTTCTTATGCCAATGGAAGTATGTTCTGGACCTTCTGACTGAAACAGGTTTGTTAGATTGCAGACCGATTGACACACCTATTGAGCAAAATCACAAGTTGGCAGAGGATCCTGATCAAGTTTCTACATATAGGGCTAGATATCAACGATTGGTTGGAAGATTAATTTACTTGTCTCATACCAGACCAGATGTAGCATATGCAGTCAGTGTAGTGAGTAAGTTCATGCACAATCCAAGTAAGGCTCATATGGATGCCGTTGTGAGAATTTTAAGATACTTAAAGACTGCACCATGGAAAGGTCTGATGTTTTCTAAACATAATCACCTGGAGGTGAGTGGCTTTACTGATGCAGATTGGGCTGGTTGTATTACTGACCGGAGATCTACTTCAGGGTACTTTACATTTGTAGGAGGAAACTTGGTTACTTGGAGAAGTAAGAAGCAAAAGGTGGTAGCAAGGTCTAGTGCTGAAGCAGAGTATAGAGGGATGGCTCATGGAGTTTGTGAGCTACTATGGCTGCGTAATTTATTGCGTGACTTAGGGTTCAAACCTAAGCAAGCCATGAAGTTACACTGTGACAATAAGGCAGCAATCGATATATCATAGAATCCGGTACAACATGATCGTACCAAGCATGTGGAAGTTGATAGGCACTTTATTAAGGAGAAGCTAGACGCGAAGTTGATTGACTTTCCATTTGTTCCAACTGAAGAGCAATTAGCAGATGTGTTGACTAAAAGAGTTTCCACCAAGGTGTTCCATGACTCACTTGACAAGTTGGGCATCCGTGACTTGTATGCTCCAACTTGAGGGGGAGTGTTAGCGTGAGTCAATGTATCCTATTTAGAATATTCGTATTCTATTAGGAATGTACTTATTGTATGCAATTAGGAATGTAATTATCCCTTTAATGTAATTAGCACTTACCTAGTTAGTATATGTAACCTTAGTATATAAATACCTCCTTGTGAGAAGAATAAAATTATCTCATCATTCTCTCAAATACATTCTTATTCTCAAGTGGATGTAAACCGTGAAGAGTAAAAGTGGGACTGTTTAACAATAGCATAACAGGTTTGGTTTGTTATCTCTAATTAGTAAATGCGTGCCCAGCGTACAAGAGTTTATATGTGTATTAACTATGTAGAGCTAGTAGCTTTTGTATATGCATTTAGTGCAATATATACTATTACAGAAGGAGGAAAAGAATCTATCTTTGTGTTTTTAGTATGTGTTCATTCTTACCCCAAATTACTTTTGAAGATATATACTGTATGGTAACATATACGTTTCATCTGGTTTTCTTGTATATACTTGCCTACTACATACTATAGCACTCTACCATCAGGCTCTTTTGGGTGCCCATAATCCGATTGGGCAAATGGAAGCTTGGTTCGACGAATCCTTTAGCAAAGCGACCTAGGTTCGAGAATATTGCCTATTTATCCACAGTGGCCAGGAGCCAGGAGAGAAAGATTGTGCCCACTATATGCAAACAAGAACCTGTAAATTTGGTGAGGGGCTGCAAGTTTGACCATCCTATTTGGGTTCCTGATGGTGGAATCCCAGATTGGAAAGAGGTGACTGCTTATTATTATATCTTATGCCGATATACTTATAGTTTTATGACTTTTACCATTTTATAAATAAATAACTATAAAGTAGTTTTAGCAAAATAATTTAATAATTCTGTATAATTTCTCTAAGCTTATGAATATGGATCGATCATATCCTATAAGCTGTTTAATTCTTTGAAGGTGCGGATAGATACTTTTTTTAGACTTATTCGATTATGTTTCTAGTCTCCTATAATATCTACAGTTATGTAGTATGAATTATAGTTTATTCTTTACTTTTAGATTTTTCTGCCATATCTGTTTTATAGTTTCTATACCTGCTACATTTTGTGTAGCAAGTCTGGTACATGTGGCTAGTGAGGCTGCAAAAAACCAAAAAGTCCAATGTATTCTTCTTAATTTTCCATTGTAGGTCATTCACACATTCATCTTACCCTGTGGGTTATTAAGGGATATAAGTTATATATTTTGTCCACTGTCATCTCAGTTTCTTTTTTAAGTCTAGTTATACGGGAACATACTGATTACTGTTAATCAGTCTCTCATGAACTGCTGAATTGGAAGAGGAATGTTGGGTCTAAAATTTTGTTGGCTAATTTGTTTCAAAACACCATACAATTAAGTTGTATCTTGAGTCTTTGTCCGCCATGATTAGCATTGGGATCATATCCCATCTTGAAGTACGTTGAAGATATTTGGAAGAGTTACCTTTATCATGAAGGAAGATTTTTCAGTCAAAGATCTCAAACCTAGAATGGTGAAAGATATTATAGCCAATCATGTAATCCCAAGTGCTTAGATTCACAGCTCTGTCTGAAGCATATTTAAGGACATTTTTGATGGAATGAATTGATGGATGTTCACACGTGATCATTGCTTAAGCAAAGAGCCCTATAGGTCTTGAATATTGAAAATCTGGTAGAATGTCTCGTTGCATAGATCGCTCAAGTAACATAAGAATATTATCTAAAGTTTGATGCACCCACCCTAGATTCTTTGGCTTTGGGTTTGCAAGCATATTCACTAGGTCTGAGTTTTGAGATTCCTCTTGGATCGCCTGTCTGAAATACAATTCTGCATCAAAACTCATTGAAGGGCATTTATGTGATTTGGATGTGGTCCTGCGTGTATCTTCAAGATGCTGTGGAGCTACCTTGAAGCTAAAGATCAACTGGCCAGATTGCTTGTAGGGTTGTACTGGTAGGCAAGTGGAGAAGGTGCTTGTACCTTTATGTGTTTGTCATGTATGAGTTGGTTATTGCCTTATTGGTCATGTCAAGGCTGTGGCAATGCATTGAGGATTGGAAGCTCCATTGGCAATTCATTAGTTGTTGATAATGATTGTGGAGTCGAGCCAGTTATTAAGTCAATCGTCTTTGTTTTTGTTTTGCCCAAAGTCTAACTTCTTTGTAGGCATATTCCTTTGCTTCGCCTACATAATGTAAAAAGGGCTTCAATTTGATTACTATCTCTAGTGTGATCACAAGAGTTTACTAGAGTTTCTTTATTAAGCCTACATTCCATGGCATTGCATGATTATGATTCATTTGCCTGAAATTATAGGCTTATTCTATGTTAAGCAGGGCTACCATCTGATGGTTAATCTACATACATACATGATTGTATGAGTCTTCTGTACTGGTTAATCCTCAGCGCTTTGGACAGGCTAAGTGTGAAGTAAGCAACTTCTTTTGTTAAATGAATTTGATTCCAGTTGTATATGATTGGCCTTCCAGATCTGAGTTGTTTTATATGATTTACTATGAAAGTGATCCTAAGAGAGAGTACTGAATTTGAGTTTCAACATGTTTAAACAGTTGCAACACTTTTTAGTTCTCTTCATATTATTCATGAAACTGTCAGCACATGAAGTGTTGCTTTATCTATCCACATTTGTTACTCTACTGGTAGACATTTGGCCAGAAATGATTTTGTTTGATCACTTGTTCATATTTTTGAATCATTAAGAACCTGATGATGATTGCTCTCATGTTTATGTCTTGTGGTTTTTTTCATTTTGTAGTATTATATTAAGACTGGAGAATGTAAGTTTGGTGCACAATGCAGATTCCATCACCCAATTGATAGGCCAGTAGTGGCATTGTCAACAACAAAGCCATCTCAACAAAAAAAATGTGAAGCTAATGCTTGCTGGACTACTTAGGAGAGAGGTACAGATGGTGGAGCTATTCTCTGTTGGGACTATCCCAAGTCGATCTTTTTATCAGTAGGGTTCACCTGTCCTTGTTTTAAGCAGGGTACCATTATATTCCAAAAAGCTTGAAAAGCATATGGCTATTCTTCCTAAGAATGAGTCAATTATTCCAAGTCCTTGCATTAGTAGTTTCAGATTACCACTTATCTTGTGAAACTATGATAACTATGAATATACTGTTTGCACATTAGTGATTGGTAAAAATGGAAATGTTAAGACCTTTATTTCCAGTGAGAAGTGACTGCATTTTCTGTAGCATTTAATGATATCTCTTCTGAATGTTGAAATCTTATTTTATATTTCTGATAAAGTAATCTGAGGTTCATATCCAAAACCAATTGGCAATGGATGGAGTGGCCCAAATCCTTATAAACTCATAGGCAAGGTCCCATTTTTCCTATGTGGGATCTATAATCTAACACGCCCCCGCACGTGTGGCGAATTTTCAAGCCATGCATGTCGACAACTTTTGGGTGACGTGGAGCCTGTGTGGCCGTTAGGCATGCACACGTGGGTAACCTGTTCTGATACCATGATAAAGTAATCTGAGGTTCACATCCAAAACTAATTGGCAATGGATGGAGTGGCCCAAATCCTTATAAACTCATAGGCAAGGTCCCATTTTTCCCATGTGGGATGTATACATTCTCAACACGCCCCCGCACGTGTGGCGAATTTTCAAGCCATACACGTAGACCACTTGGGTGACGTGGAGCCTGTGTGGCCGTTTGACATGCACACGTGGGTAACCCGCTCTGATACCATAATAAAGTAATCTGGGGTTCACATCCAAAACCAATTGGCAATGGATGAAGTGGCCCAAATCCTTATAAACCCATAGGCAAGGTCCCATTTTTCCCATGTGGGATCTATAATCTCAACAATTTCCATATAGGCATCATCTATCCTATACATGTAAGACCATGCCATTAACAAGGGTGAAACTTTTTTACAGGTTACTGTTATCTGTGTGTATTACCTTCACTGAAGAGAGACGAGCGCTTCTCACCTTCAAAGAAGATGTTACTGATCCTTCTGGTAGGCTTTCTTCTTGGGTGGGTCAGGATTGCTGCCGATGGAAAGGGATTTCGTGCAACAACCATACAGGTCACATTGCAAAGATGGACCTCCGAACCTGAATTATGATGAAGGCTTCTACTGGGAGACTTCTTTGGGGGGGGGGGGGGGGGGGGGGTAAAGATTAATCCTTCTTTGCTTAGCTTTAAGAACTTAAAGAATAAAATGCACTGAAGGTGGTCAATTAAAGGAGAGGGCAGCATTAGCAATTGCATTGAGTGTGGCTCTTGGCAAAAGAAGACTTGATTGGAAATGAAAATTAAAGAATAAAATGCACTGAAGGTGGTCAATATGGGGCATTTGTGGCTTTCTAGACTCGGTACGTTGTTTCTCTTTTGGTTCAGGCGGTCTCCATGTGACTGCCCTTTGGAGCTGTTTGTGGAGGTGGTGAAGATGATGACCAGTATAGTTGGGTTTGTTGGTGTCTTCATGTTTTTGTATTCTCTTTATCGTTGTAAGCCATATTAAGCATGTATCATGTGTCAAATTATTCAAGCAACTTTGATAATGAATAATACCTCGCTGAAAGTGTGTATCCACGTTCGATGCATTTGAAACTTCTAAAGGACTTGGAATATCAACTGATTTCAGTATTTAATCTTACGCAGTTGATCCACGTTAACGTTATGCTTGAATCATTCCCAATTCCTTGAAGCCATTATGCATTTTTCCCTCGTTGACAAAAGTTGTTTCAATTTTCTTTATCTTTTGTTCTTCCTATTTTTTTTGTCTCTTCATTTTTTTTTTCCTTATTCAAATCTCCAAATTTAATATTTAAACCTCTCTTTCAATATTTTCACGCCAAACTATCATTTTTACACATTATTTTCCTCAGATCGATCTAGTTGGTCTCCTGGCACGTTCTTTAAGTACCTTATCAGTTCATGAGTTCGAATACAACTCGTTTGAATTCAATCCATCAAATTGTTGTTGCCCCAAACTAAAAACATAAATCCAAACTGACCATTTGCATGAGACAAACAAACCAGGATTCCCAGGAATAAAGCATTCACTTAGGCAGTAGAATTTTATTTGTTTTTCTTCTTCTTCTTCTTCTTTTGAAGTACGAGGCCTTGGAAACTTGGGCTTATAATTGTTCTTTACCTGAAATATTAAAAGACAAAGTAACAAAGTACTGGTCTCAACATCTTGGACGATATTCATTACTCTCTTTCTACAATTTTGTTTTTTTAATTGGAATAAACTCTCTTTCTATACTAGATTAACGGGAAATTAATTGCAGTTTGAATTGAAACTCAAAGGCTATTGACTATTTGATGGTAGTATCTTGCAGTATGATCTAAATTTAGCGAATCGTCCCATTCGATAGTATTGCAGAATGGATAAATTGGCTTACAATGGAGAGGAGAGGGGGAGGGAGAGAGAGAGAGACTCGGGGGTTATCCACACTGGCTTATGCTCATTTTCTAAAAATAGAAGAAATGCAATATTGAATTTCTTTATTTTATAAGGAGTGAAAAATCATCCTGCGTGATTGAGTTCCATACTTTTTTTTTTTAAAGCTTTTTTTTTTGTGAGGTGTTTGGTAGCCTTCCTTATGTTTTCATTTGTATACATGAAACGACAATTTTTATCCTCACACAACCCCAGTGCACAAGTCAGTGAGATTCAGATATTTGACTTTGACAATGTTAGTTTTATTAACAAGTAACATGGCACAACTCACCATTTTTTTTTTTTTGGTATTAGGTGAAATTCAATTTTTATCTTCACCTCACCAATCTCAAAAATTAACGTATCAAATGTGTTTTTAGGAAATTTTTATGGTCCAACAAACTGTTAGTTAACGTATCATTTACCAATAATAAAGAATTGATTAGTATGGTTTGTCTCACATTCCACCCAAGGCAAACAAAAGACAAACAAATAGGTTTAGCAAATATTAACCATCTCCTGATCAAGACAAAAAAAAAAATACGTAAAAGGATCCAAGCCCGTCCATATATAGCGGGCCTTGCGGGCTTTATTTATAAATAAATATTTAAAGACACTAATATTTTTTTTTAATCAAGCTTTGAAAATTCATTGGATAATGATCAAATACAACCAAACGGAACAAATCTATATTGTACCAAAAAAAAACTATATTTATATATAGACACTAATTTATTTATAAATAAATTTTTAAAGACACTAATTTTTTATAAATCTATATTTATATATCATACACTCCAAAGAGCAACCTCTAGCAATTCAAAGAAAATACGAAAACCGACCGTTAGATGTGATTATTACAATAAATTATACGTGTGGTTAAAAATTTAGTCAATTTCACCATAGTTTCGAACCCGATCGGATTAGTCAACCGTAGTCACTTGCATGTTTTCTTGGTTGACTGATGGCGTGATGACCGCAAAACTTGCTTATTTTTTTACATCACGTTTGTAAATATTTCATTGATGGATGTGTGTGGACATAAGATAAAAATTTTAATTTTTAATTACAAATACGTTGGCCTATACTAATTTGCCTCCTAAAATTGTATGACTTATACATTGCATTTAAATTGTTGAGGTCCATTCTAAAGCAACCATGAAGTGGAAGATGAATTTGGAGAAACCAACCGCTCGATGGAGAGATTGTAATGTTTTATGGTGGTTGTAAAAAATCCAGCCAATTTAGTTCTCGTTTCGAATTCGATCAACTAGGTCAAACTTAGTTACTCTTATAAACCTATTTTTATATATCATACACTCCAAAGAGCAACCTCTATAAATTCAAATAAAATGAAAAAACTGACCAGTGGATGTGATTATTACAATAAATTATGAGTGTGGTAAAAAATTTAGCCAATTTCACCATATTTTCGAATCCGATCGAATTGGTCAACCGTTGTCACTTATATGTCTTCTTGGTTGACCGATGGCGTGATGACCGCGAAACGTGCTTATTTTTTCACATCAAGTGTGTAAATGCTCCATCAATGGATGTGCGTGGACATAAGATAAAAATTTCAATTTTAATTACAAATACGTTGGCCTGTACAAATTTGCCTCCTAAAGTTGTATGACTTATACATTGCATTACAATTGTTGAGGTCCATTCTAAATCAACCATGAAGTGGAAGATGAATTTGGAGAAACCAACCGCTCCATAGAGAGATTGTAATGTTTTATGGTGGTTGTAAAAAATCCAGCCAATTTAGTTCTCGTTTCGAATTCGATCAACTAGGTCAAACTTAGTTACTCTTATAAACCTATTTTTATATATCATACACTCCAAAGAGCAACCTCTATAAATTCAAATAAAATGAAAAAACCGACCGGTGGATGTGATTATTACAATAAATTATGAGTGTGGTAAAAAATTTAGCCAATTTCACCATATTTTCGAATCCGATCGAATTAGTCAACCGTTGTCACTTATATGTCTTCTTGGTTGACCGATGACATGACGACCGCGAAACGTGCTTATTTTTTCACATCAAGTATGTAAATGTTTCATCAATGGATGTGCGTGGACATAAGATAAAAATTTCAATTTTAATTACAAATACGTTGGTCTGTACCAATTTGCCTCCTAAAGTTGTATGACTTATACATTGCATTTAAATTGTTGAGGTCCATTCTAAATCAACCATGAAGTGGAAAATGAATTTGGAGAAACCAACCGCTCGATGGAGAGATTGTAATGTTTTATGGTGGTTGTAGAAAATCCAGCCAATTTGAGTCTCGTTTCGAATTCGATCAACTAGGTTAAACTTAGTTACTCTTATAAACCTATATTTATATATCATACACTCCAAAGGGAAACCTCTATCAATTCAAATAAAATGGAAAAACCGACCGTTGGATGAGATTATTATAATAAATTATGAGTGTGGTAAAAAATTTAGCTAATTTCACCATATTTTCGAATCCGATCGAATCGGTCAACCGTATTCATGACATGTAGAATATATATGCACATATTCTATATAGAAGTATGAGAACTTCCAATTTCACCATAAGCCAAATTACAACAAATTCACACTCACACAAAGATACACACACACACACACACACACATATATAACACATACATACATACATACATACATACATACATACATACATATATATATACAGGAAAGATCTGAAGAGGGCGTCCGTGAAGGAGGAAAAATGAGGACCGACACGCGTCGGCCAGCCAATCAACCTAATTTTCACGCGGGTCCCACCCACATCTGCTCCTCTGTCTCTAACTCTATTCTGGTTTTATGAAGATGTAAACTTGCTCTTGATCCTTATTCTCCCCCGTCTCTTCAACCTCTAAATCCAGAAACAGAATCATATTAACTAGAAAGAATATATCTTGAAACGGGCAGGGTCTCATTATATAATACATCCCGATAGCAGTTCTAGTGTTGATACCCATCTTCCATTCCCCCTTTGGGTGGCCTGCTGTTCATCATCTTTGCCAATAACAACATCATGTACAACATCTTCTGGGTATCTCTTCAAAATCTCCATCGCTGCATACCTCTAATGCTCAACACTACACAAGAGCACCATGAGCAATCAAGTACTAGTTTCTTAAAAGTCCAAGACTCCAATTCATATCAGTAGCCCAATTTGATATTCCATTATCATCTGGTTCTACTTTCTTCAATGATCAATTGTTTCTGGGAGAATAAGAAAGTGGGTTTTCATCTCGATCTACTTTTTTCTGGGAGAATAAGAAAGTGGGTTCTGCAGCTATTGACTAATTGATCCAATTTACTGAATTTAGTCAAGTCCAGGCCAACGTTCTTATCTTGAGCTACAAATTCAATTATTTGTGTGTTTGTAATTGAATCTCACCTGGAATTTCTCTTTCCAGCATGAAACGAAGTCCATCCCCTCCTTTGCTTCTTCTTGATTGTTATGGGTTGCTTCAATTTTGCTTTGGATTTTTATTAGTCGTTGTTGTGGAACCATTTTGTTTTCAATTTTCATTGGCTTCTTGTTTGCTACTTCCTTCTCATAGATGAAGAGCGAAACAGATTATGGGTTTGCAAATGGTGATGACAAATTTGTCGAGCCATTGTTCTCGATCCGCATCTGAGTTTCGAATATTTAAAAGGAAATGAAATTTACATTGGGTTTTATTGTCGTGCGTTGGATTTGTCAAACAAAATCCAACCGTTGATACCTGACCATCCGCATTTTACTCATTTCACGGACGTCCGCCTGTGATCCTTCCTGTATATATATATATATATATATATATATATATATATATATATATATATATATATATAAACATGTCTAAAAGTCCTGAATCTTCAATAATGATGACGCGGCATACTGAAGATTTCCAAATATATGTGTTGGGCCTTCTAGACATGAACTTGTAAAAGATGTTGCAGATTCCCGTCCAAGCTGAACTGCCTTCACTTAAATTGCCAAAACTTCTTCTAGAAAAGTCGGAATCGCAAACCGTAAAATTCCTCAGAAACTAGACACATGGGGCTTTCCGTGCATATAGGGTACAACTTCTAATTCCATCCGAGCAGTTTCCAGTAATTTTGCGAAGTTGCAGTGGTGTTCACCTGGTCAGTTGCTGACCAAAAAATTTATGCTCAACAACCCTTAGATTTACATCTAATGGTGGAAAACAAAACACCTCAACTTAATAATAATTCTCTCTGCCCTTGGATTTACATCTAAGGGTAGTTGAGCATTATTTTCTTAATCAGCAACTGATCAGGTGAACATTTTCGCTAGACATGAACTTGTAAAAGATGTTGCAGATTCCCGTCCAAGCTGAACTGCCTTTACTTAAATTGCCATAACTCCTTCTAGAAAAGTCCGAATTGCAAACCATAAATTTTCTCAGAAACTAGACACATAGGGCTTTCCGTGCATATAGAGTACATCTCCTAATTCCAGCCGAGCAGTTCGTAGTAATTCAGCGAAATTAGGTGTTCTGCACAACAGTTTTTTGTGTTAGTTAGCTCAGCTTAGCTTATTTTCTTCTTTCTTTGAAACACACCTACAAAGACACTAAACTAACGTAAATGAACCATAAATAAGGAGAACTAAACATATATACCAAGACTCCAAGAGAAAGAGGCATAGAAATATAAGAAAATATGAGCACATCAGCATACATATATAGATAGATATATATATATATATATATATATATAATATATAATAGTTTACGGGCTTTTATGGGCCGGGCTTAGCGGGTTTTTACGGGCCGGGCCTAGCGGGCTTTTGGCGGGACGGGCCTATGAGCGGGGCCCGGTTTTTGAGGGCTTTTTGGCGGGCCTCCATCGGCCCACCGAAGCGGGCTTTTGCAGGTTTTTTGACCGGCCGGGCCGGACTTTTGACCCTCCGGGCCGGCGGGCCTCCATCGGCCCACTTGATCCGCGGGCTTTTTGATGAGGCCTATGACATCATGTGAAATTGTTGCCAAATTTTACTATAAGTGTGGTCCCGAGTCCGCACCATAAAATATTGGTAAATCAAAATTTGGCTTTTGATGAATATAAGTTAAAAAAATCGTTGCGTGGCATTATGGAGATCGAACACTGAACCAGTAGCATGGCGGCGGATCCTCCATAGCAAATCAGATAACCCCGTTTAAAATGGAAAGTACCAAAAGTATGACTCAAGAAAATAAAACAAATAAGAAGAAGAAGAAACGATAATAAAAAATGATTTGGCCCACCGCTACCTTTCCGTGTCGGACCCTCTCTCCACTTCCTCCATGTACCTCGCCGGCACCAACGGCCTCGGCCCTTACTCCGACGCCGCCAGAGCGACGTCGTATATGATGTCATCCTGGCCCGCCCCGGATGCCGAACCCGGCCCGCCCGGCTTCAAACGCACCTCTGAAGGTTGGTGAGCTCTCACTCTACTGTAACTCTCTGTTTGGTGATTGAAAAGTTTGAATCTTTGGGTGAATTTGATCGAAGATCATTGCTAAAGTTTTCGAATTTTCTAGTGTAAATGGATGCGAGTATGTTTATGAGTTGCTAATTTAGGTATGTATGAAGTGGGATTATGATCAAATGTAGCTTCTAGTCGGTCATTTCACTAATTAATATAAGCTTCGGCCGCCGAGTACAAATGTTTATGTCTAATAGCTATGTAAAGCTAGTAGCTTTTGTGTATGCTTCTGGCCTTCTAGTGTGTGTTTATAGTTTGCTTATTACCAAGTATGAGTAAGCATTTTTGCTTTTCATCGGTAATATCTGAGGTGGTAGTTTATGATCTTGGTGTTACTTGTAGTCAGTCATCGCACTACGGATGTAAACTGTAAAGATTAAAAGTGGGACTGTTTAACAATAGCATAACGGATTTAGTTTGTTACCTCTAATTAGTAAATGCCTACTCTGCGTACAAGAGTTTATATGTGTACTAACTATGTAAAGCTAGCAGCTTTTGTATATGCATTTAGCGCAATAGATATTACTACAGAAGAAGATAAAAGAATCTATCTTTGTGTTTTTAGTATGTGGTACGTTCTTACCCCAAATTACTTTTTAAGACATATATACTATATGGTAACATATACGTTTTTCCTCTGATTTTCTTGTATATACTTGTCTACTATGTACTGTAGCACTCTACCATCAGGCTCTTTTGGGTGCCCATAATCCGATTGGGCAAATGGAAGCTTGGTATTCAACAAATCCTTTAGCAAAACGACCTAGATTCGAGAATACAAGCTTGCCTATTTATCCACAGAGGCCAGGAGAGACAGATTGTGCCCACTATATGCAAACAAGAACCTGTAAATTTGGAGAGGGCTGCAAGTTTGACCATCGTATTTGGGTTCCTGATGGTGGAATCCCAGATTGGAAAGAGGTGACTGCTTATTATTATATCTTATGCTGATATACTTATAGTTTTATGACTTTTACCATATTATATATAAATAATTATAAAGTAGTTTTAGCAAAATAATTTAATAATTCTGTATAATTTCTCTAAGCTTATGAATGGATTGATCATATCCTATAAGCTGTTTAATTCTTTGAAGGTGCGAAAAGATGCTTTTTTAAAGACTTATTCATGTTTCTAGTCTCCTATAATATCTACAGTTATGTAGTATGAATTATAGTTTATTCTATACTTTTAGATTTTTCTGCCATATCTGTTCTATAGTTTCTATACCTGCTACATTTTCTGTAAAAAGTTTGGTTATGTGGCTAGTGAGGCTGCAAAAAGTCGTGTTGGGAATTTAGGTACCCTTCTTGATTTTCCATTGTAGGTCATTCACTCATTCATCTTACCCGGATATAACTTACATATTTTGTTTTCAGTTTATTCTATTTTTCAAAAAAAAGAAAAAAAAAAGAGATCAATTTAAAATCTAGTGTCATCTCAGTTTCTTTTTCAAGTCTAGTTATACAGGAGCCTACTAAATACTATTAATCGATCTCTCATGAACTGCTGAATTGGAAGAGGAATGTCTGGTCTAACATTTTGTTGGCTAATTTGTTTCAGAACACCCTACAAGTTGTATCTTGACTCTTGAGTCTTTGTCCGCCATGATTGGCATTGGGATCATATCCCATCTTGAAGCACGTTGAAGATATTTGGAATGGTTGCCTTTATCATGAAGGAAGATTTTTCAGTCAATCAAACCTACAATGGTGAAAGATATTATAGCCAATCATGTAATCCCAAGTGCTTAGATTCACAGCTCTGTCTGAAGCATATTTAAGGACATTTTTGATGGAATGAATTGATGGATGTTCACTCGTGATCATTGCTTAAGCAAAGAGCCCTATAGGTCTTGAATATTGAAAATCTGGTAGAATGTCTCGTTGCATAGATCCCTCAAGTAACATAAGAATATTATCTAAAGTTTGATGCACCCACCCTAGATTCTTTGGCTTTGGGTTTGTATGCATATTCACTAGGTCTGAGTTTTGAGATTCCTCTTGGGTGGTTTGTCTGAAATACCATTCTGCATCAAAATTCTTTGAAGGGTTTGGTAATTTGGAGGTGGTCCTGTGTGTATCTTCAAGATGCTGTGGAGCTAACTTGAAGCTAAAGATCAACTGGTCAGATTGCTTGTAGGGTTGTACTGGTAGACAAGTGAAGAAGGTGCTTGTAGCTTTCTGTGTTTGTCATGTATGAGTTGGTTATTGCCTTATTGGTCATGTGAACGCTGTGGCAATGCATTGAGTATTGGAAGCTCCATTAGCAATTTGCTAGTTGTTGATAATGATTGTGGAGTAAAGCCAGTTAGTAAGTCAATCATCTTTGTTTTTGTTTTGCCCAAAGCCTAACTTCTTTGTAGGCATATTCCTTTGCTTCGCCGACATAATGTAAAAAGGTCTTCAATTTGATTACTATCCATTGTGTAATAACAAGAGGTTAAGCATAGTTTCTTCATTAAGCGTACGTTGCCTGCCATTGTAAGATTATGATTCATTTGCCTAAACATATAGGCTTATTCCATGTTAAGTAGGGCTTCCATCTGATGTAATCTACGTACATACATGATTATACGAGTCCTCTGTACTGGTAAATAGCTCAAATTTATAATTTTTTATTCCAATTTTCTGGCAAGTTATTCAGATGCCTTACTTAGTGTTTGTTTTCTGCCTATTGTATTATCTTCGTTGGCAATCTGTTCAGCTTAGAAAATTGTTTGCAGCTGTTTTTGTTCTGTGTGCGCTATTTTCAATTTGCTTATTAAAGGTGGCAAAAAGAAACAAATTGTTATATTGTTAAAACACATAAATTGATCTCATGTTCATTTAGGTTCCACTTGTTGCTCCAAGTGAGTCCCTTCCTGAGAGACCTGGAGCGCCAGATTGTCCAGTGAGTAGCATTTCAGTTTATTTATTTTTTGCCGATATGATGCGTTTAAGTAGGCCTGGCAACGTGCGGGTACGGTGCGGGTTCTTAACGGGTCGGGTTTTTAACGGGCCGACCCGGTAAGAACCCGTTAAGCTAACGGGTTTTGCGGGCCAAACCCAACGGGTTTGCGGGTTTTCCGTTGGAACCCGTCAAAACCCGTAAACTTTTTAATTTTTTTTTTTTTAACTTTTTATCAAAGCAATTAAAACCAATTAAGACATATATATCCCCTTCATTTGCCATTTTCTCTATATGAACTTTTTTTGTTTTCTATTTTGAAATTTTTTATTTTCTGTCTTTTTGGATTTTTTTTCCTTTCCTTTTTTGACAAAAAAATAATTCACAAATCACAATTATACAACGATCCAACGGTCGGACCCTCACAGATCACCAAGAGGATTATCTTTACCGATTTATACGATGATCCAACGGTCGAATCATCTAGAGGATCATCTTTACCGATTTATACGATGATCCAACGGTCAGATCCTCACGGATCACCTAGATGATCATCTTTACCGATTTATACGATGATCCAACGGTCAGATCCTCACGGATCATCTAGATGATCATCTTTACCGATTTATACTATGATCCAACGGTCAGATCTTCACGGATTGCCCTTAGATTCATCCTCTCAAAATTGTACGAAGATCCAACGGTTGGATCGTCCCGGATCGCCCTTAGAATCATCCTCACAAAATTATATGACGATCCAACGGTCGGATCCTCATGGAGCGCCTTTTGAATCATCTTTGCACAATTATACGAAGATCCAACGGTTGGATCGTCCCAGATCGCCTTTAGAATCATCCTCACAAAATTATACGACGATCCAACGGTCGAATCCTCACGGATCTCCTTTTGAATAGTCTTTTCACAATTATACGAAGATCCAACTGTCGGATCCTCATGGGGAATAAGAAAAATTATAAAAATGCCTTGGTTGAAAAAAAAAAAAAAAAAAAAAAAAAGGGAATTCGTATGGGTAATGGGAAATGGGTTTTTGGGAAGGTTTTTAGTTAACGGGTTCCAATGGGTTTAGCCCGCAAAACCCGTTAATTTGCGGGTTTTTTGAGTGCGGGCTTTTTTTAACCCGGATTAATAAACGGGCGGGTTTGTGCGGGTTTTTAGCGTGCGGGTATAGTGCGGGTTTGCGGGTTACGGGTTTAAATGCCAGGCCTACGTTTAAGCACTTGCACGGCTCACATACACCCTTCCATTGTATATGTTGTAGTACTTTCTAAAAACTCAAAGATGCAAGTTTGGTCTTAGATGCAAGTTTAATCATCCAAAGGACAAACTGGCTACTGCGGTAAGTGCAAATGAGATTAGGATGCCAAGATTTAATTATGATCTGGACTTATTCACTGTAGTTATAATGATATGATACTGTACTCTGGTTTCAGTGTGCTTCAGAAAATGGTGATGTTTATGCCTTACCCGAGACTCCGAGAGGCCTTCTGAACCTGCATGTGCAGTGAGATATCTATCTCCTACTTTTGTAATGTGCATTATCTATCTAGTTTTGTTGACTTGGTTATACTCCCAAAAATATGTTTAAACAGTTCTACTTGAAAACTGGGCAATGCAAGTATGGTGCAACCTGCAAATTTAATCACCCAAAAGACATGATACCATCAGCCACTCAAGAGAATAAATCTGGCGAAACTGAGACAGATCTTAAGACGGAGGGCAGTGAAGTTGCTGTGAAGCCTCTTGTTTCATTCACTCCAGCACTATTACTGTTAACGTTAGTGATCCGAGGGATCTCTAGTTAGCTTTAGAGAGAGAGAGAGAGTGACACGAGATGTATAGTGGTTCGTCTCCCGCCTTAGCGGGAAACTACGTCCACTTGAATGTTACACTAGTGTGTTGAGCCTTGCGACCCAAGAGGATTACAAAAGATGTAATGGGATCGTGTTTAAGTGGGAGGAGGCATTCCTTTTATAGGTGAAGGAAGCCCCCTCATTTACATTTTCTTAGATGTGGGACTCAAAGTTACTATTCTAGTCTAAAGAAGCATATTGTGGAGGCAACTTGGCAAGGCCGGGAAGGTGGCTTCCCGGCGACGGATTTGCGACTTCCGGATACCGTAGCGTAGCTTGAACATAGGGCTACAAGATGCAAGTAGCGGTTGGATCCCATGAGGGTGTTGTTTATGCTTGGTGAGGTAGCAAACTAGCCTTGCTAGTAGAGGTATCTACAAGTCCCCGAAGTCCCCGAGTAAGAGAAGCTTCTTGGTTGGGGAGTTATAATCATGAAGTCATCAAGCATAAACAATGTCCGAGAGGCGCCTAGCCCCTACAAGTCTCCGAACTCCGTAATCAAGAAGGGACTCTTTTAGCCTACACAATGAGACAAAAACGCGCATATGTAGAATGCTTGTTGTATTGGTTACCGCTCGTATTAATGGAATGCGAAAAGAATTCGTTTTGTTGCGAACAACAAATGGTAGAAGAACTCAATATTCCATTAATGTGTATAAACATGTAAAATATTGGTAGTTGTATATGTGGATCTTATGGCCATATAACACGCACAATAGATAGTGGCAAATGTAATGGGTGTCCATATAAATTTGTGGGAGTGGTCCCGGTGACATCGTATGAAGCGTTTGTGAACTTGGGGCTTAAGTAAAGCATGTTGGACATGATCGAGCAAGTTGGGTTGTTCGAGCAAGTTGGGTGTAGTTGAGTGTGTAGGCGTTGTGCGAGCATGCGAGGCGTGGCCCAAGCGCAAGTCGTGGCCATACTCGATACCCAAGTGAGTCGTAACCCGAACAAGTCGTTTATCCGAGCATGTTTAATTAAGTCGTAAGTGTCACAAGCTTCTAGATGCATGTCACAAGTAATTGAATTTAAGCATGTATGTGTGTAGCATGTACTTGTAGTAAAGTTGCTAATAACATTTTGTAGGCATGCTTAAGGGTCATGGAGACATGTATAGTCATGGCAAAGGCTCTATTTGCAAGAGCGTAAGAGATAAGACATAGTTACTTATCTTATGTTGATTTGGAGCAGGTTGGAGTTGGAATCACCGCAAATACTCAAATCACGCTGGAGTTGTCCAAGCATGACGCTCCATTGATTTGGCGGAGCGCAATAGTAGAAGGGTGATGATTTCACTATTTTGGAGAGGTGATCGGTGATTATGTCTCCTTCAACAAACATAAGAAAAAGGAAATAATTATCATCTTTGATCATGTATACATGTTTGAATTATGTTATCCAACATATATGTATGGTACTAATTGACACGAAATGCTTGAGTTTCACGAGCATGTGAGATGCTTGTTTTGATTATTAAGCAAAATCAAAAATATAAAAATACGTGTACATGAAATGTACTTAGAGATGAGTGAATGCTCATTCGGTAGCATATAAACCAAGAAGGCCGCACAAGTGCGCAAGCTTAATTTCAATGCTTTGAAGTTTCAACAAGCAAATAAATGAAATCATGACAAGCTAGTGTTTGTGTGATTGAGTTCAGCGCGGTCAATTAATAATGCTTCACAGAGAAGCTACATGTATGCCTCAATCAGTCAATCATACATAGGTAATTGAGGAATTATATATCGGCATGTGGCACAATTAATGTGATTGCACAAGGCATAAATGTGTGCACGGGTAGACAGGTGTGTCAAGTTATACCATAATACCATAACAAGTATGATTATGTTGCCGCATAAATGCGAAGCATGTGCAGATCAATGAATATACTGCAATTGAAGTGAGTGAGGACACGTGCATTGTACAGAAGCCCATAATTTATGTGTGGCATTAAATGGTTAGTGATGCTTCTGCATGAGCACGTGCGTATCAAAGGAAGGGATAAGAAGACTTATCTTGTGGCTGGCCTTGCATGTACGACGCTAATGCACGGTTGATTAGCGGTAATTGATGGCTACTGTTGAAGTTCTTGTGAGTCCAGAGACGAACGATGCCGGCGATGGCGGGAATTGTATTTGTGCGCAGAGAGAAGAAACTGGAAGATTGAAGTTCCTCCATGAGAATTAATGCCATCCAGCGGTGGTGCTAGCTCAGCAGAGGTTCATCAGCGGAGAAGCACAGCGGATGAGTCGGAGTCAGCGGAGACTCTGTTCAGCGGAGCTTTGCCAGCGAGTGAAGGTTCTCAACTGAGGTTTGGAGTTCAGCGGGGCTTTTCCGACGATGGTGGGTCAGCGGAATAAAAGACGGTGTTGAAGTCTGGCGGAGGATCTCAGTAACGCCTCTGCAGTGAAGGGTGAAGGTTCAGCGGGGCTTTGCCGGCCAGTGGACGTTTTGATGCTCAACGAAGGAGACGTCTTGTCAGCGGGAGCGGGGCTTTGCCCAGCGGTTGATTGCTGGTGGTACGTCCGCTAGCGGTGACCAGTGATGGTGTGAGTGGTAATCTTTGCTGGAGCTAGCGGTTGTGCTCGGCAGAGCTCAGCTAGCGGAGCTCGTTGATGGAGCTCTGGTCAGCGGTAGTTGAGTTTGGCCGGCGAAGTTTGCCGCTGGGATTTGCTAGCGGGAGATGGCCGGTGGACTGCTCTGCAGATGGTGCACCAAAGATTGGCGGTGTACAATGTGGCGGAAGATTTTCCGTCGGAGGTTGGCTAGCGATCCGTTTCCGGTGGAGGATGGCCTACTGGCGGTAGCAGTAGAGCTTGGTGGCGGTGCCTAGCGGAGTGGAGGAAGTTGGCCGACGAACGGAACTGTGGTCAGCGGTGGATGCTCGGCGGTGCACAGTTCAGCGGGGATTTTGCTTGGGTCAGCAGTAGTGCTAGGGAGGCTTGCTACCGGTTGTCGGAGTGGAGCAGAGGTTGCCAGCGAGTTGGGCGGAGGAGAGACTGGCGCGCGGCAGTGCAGCGAGTTGGGCAGAGGAGAGCCTAGCGGTGTTGACTGGCGGAGAGGAGAGCAGCGAAGAAGCAGGGTGTCCAGAGGTTTAGGCAGCGATTTTTTTTTTTTTTTTTTGGCCAGCGGTGACTTTTTTCATTTCCAGCGTTGACTAAGTGTGACTAACATTTTGCCAGCGTTGACCAGCCATCTCCAGCGTTGACCAACCTTGACCAGCCCTTTAAGATGCAAATTTTGCTCTGGTTGTACCGCTGGAGTGATGTTGATCATGCTTTGGCAAAAGTTACCGCCAAGAAGCATAAATTCAAACATAAACTCACTGGGAACCAATGAAGACTCCAGAATGACTAAACAGAAACGGGTGACCAATGAATTTGAAATGGCTCAAAGAAGGAGGGAAGAATTTCTTTGAGTTCCGCTAAGCAGACTTAGCTCATGGTAGGTGACGAAGCCTTTGTGTGTCGGCTTCCCACAGACGGCGCCAATGTTAACGTTTGAAAGTTCGGCGGTAGCTGAACCTTTGTTAACGCCGATCCGGTGGGTGGATCGATATTTGTGGTGTTCTCAAGAGCTTCCTGTACGACCGATATGTACTTATAAGATAGGATTGAGCCTCTTCAAAATTGTGTTATCAGCTTTATGATAATTTTATTTTACTTATAAGACCGGTCTGTTGCTTCTACCAGGGTGAAGCTGATTGTCCATTCTACCTGAAAACTGGAAGGTCAGTTGTGTCTTATTTTGTTGTTTGATTATGATTACTATAGACGACCAAAAACTCATAATGGCGTTTGTTCTCTTAAATCAGCTGCAAGTATGGGGCCACTTGCCAGTACAATCACCCTGATAGATATGGTAGATAATTAAGATTATGCTGCTCTATATTCTAGAGTTCGTTTTCATGTGTTTAACAAATAGCGTGCATCAGAATTTCATTGCCAAGTTTTTGTGCAGATATCAATCCACCTGTTGCTGCAATCAGCTATCCTCTTTCAGCGCCTTCAGTTGCAGGTTTTAACATGGGAGTTGCTAATCCAGCTGCCTTCACTAATCAAACTTTGGCACAACCAACGGTAAATATGTTCTATAGTATTATATGTTTCACATTAAGGCCTTTTTGTTTTGTATCATCAACTGAATTGAACAACTGTTAGGTCTCTCTCTAACCACCCCCCCCCCCCCCCCCCCCCCTCTCCTTCAACATATATAATATTGATTCATGTTATTATATGCACGTTGCAGTTGGGAGCGAGTCCTACTGTTTATCCTCAGAGGTTTGGACAGGCTGAGTGTGAAGTAAGCAACTTCTTTTGTTAAATGGATTTGATTCCAGTTGTATATGATTGGCCTTCCAGATCTGAGTTGTTTTATACGTTTACTATGAAAGTGATCCTTAAGAGAGTATAATGAATTTAAGTTTCAACATGTTTAAACAGTTGCAGCACTTTTGAGTTCTCATCATATTATTCATGAAAGTGTCAGCACATGTAGTGTTTCTTTATCTATCCACATTTGTTACTCTGATGGTAGACATTTGGCCAGAAGTGATTCTGTTTGACTGCTTATTCATATTTCTGAATTGTTGAGAACTTAATGACGATTGCTCTCATGTTTATGTATTGTGGTTTTTTCATGTTATAGTACTATATGAAGACTGGGGAATGTAAGTATGGTGCGCAATGCAGATTCCATCACCCGATTGATAGGCCAGCAGTGGCGTTGTCAACAACAAAGCCATCTCAACAAGAAAATGTGAAGCTAACGCTGGCTGGACTACCTAGGAGAGAGGTACGAATGGTGGAGCTATTCTATGTTGGGACTATCCCAAGTCGTTTTATCAGTAGGGTTCACCTGTCCTTGTTTTAAGCAGGGTACCATTATATTCCAAAAAGCTTGAAAAGCATAGCTATTCTTCATAAGAATGATTGAATTACGCTAAGTCTTTAGTAGTTTGAGATTGCCATTTATATTGTGAAGCTATGATAACTATGAATATACTGATTGCAGTAGTGATTGGAAGACCTTTTTTCCCCAATGAGAAGTGACTGCATTTTCTGTTGCATTTAACCTTATCTATTCTTTCTGTTGAAATCTTATTTTATATTTCCATCTAGGCATTATCTATCCTATACATGTAAAACCATTTAACAAGGGTGGAACTGTTTTACAGGGTGCCGTTATCCGTGTGTATTACCTTAAAACCGGCACATGCAAGTATGGTGCAACCTGCAGATTTGACCACCCACCTCCTGGCGAAGTTGTAGCAATGGCAGCTTCACAAGCAAAATCTGATTCTATTGGAGGAAAAGCATAAGCAGCTGAATCCACACAGGAATAGCAGCAGTAGTAGAATGAAGAAGTGGTGATACCTCGAAGGAGGTCTGGGCAGAAGTATTGCCATCTGCCATGGTTTATAAATTGCCCAATCAGCCATTCTTTATGCTCTGCGTATAAGGTGCGAGTGTTGACCGATTCGATAACATGAGGTATTTCGTTCTCCTGTATTTAAGTGAGTCTCTGCATGTAATTTGTAGATCTGGAGTATCAGGCTGATGTGTTTCAGTGCTATGGTGTTATGAAAGTTTGCTCTCATTGTCCTCTGCTTCTTCCTTCTTTGACGATATTCACCCTTAAAAAGCTTCTTTTTCTTTTTTCTGCTGATGGCATAATCAACCTTATCCTGGCTTAGATTTATGACTAGTTTCAGTGCTATTCCGTAGTGAAAAGAACAACTTTTAACCAAAATAAAAGAAAAAAACAAGTTACTCGTTGGGAGAGTTTTCCAAAAGTTTATTGCACTTTTTACTGGAGTTTGATAGTTTGCCTAATCATACTTATATACACAACATGACCTTACGTTACATGGTCCATCAAATTCCCTCGATTCAAAAGACCACTTCCATTTTTACACCAAAGTTGACCGCCGAAAGCTAAGATCAATGAGAAAAGCTTGTTCACTACTTGTCTTGGAGTTTTTCTCGAATCCTGGAGTGTGGATGGAAAGAAATAGAATTATTCCGGTTTATGAGCTCATTTGCATTTATTAATACAGTGGGAACAAAGAAAGTAGGTGAATCGATGAAAATCCACGGAGCTTTTAATAAGTAGTAAATAAACACACAATTGTTTCCCAATAAATATCTCAGTGGTTCCACCTTCAATTACTAAAATAAATTTACAAACTAGTAGTAGTTTGGTCTAATCATTGAAGTCCTTGTTGCTTAGGCAAACAAAGTCTCAGAAATGTACTTTGAGTGGACTTGGAGACTTGTAAGACGGAGACGTTTGATGACTTTGGAATACCTGGACACCATTCATTTCAGACTTTTCGGTAATTTAATGTTACTCGGTTTTAGATTTCTATACATTTCCACAAGTTCATAGAAATGTCCGGCACTACTACAGAAAATAGCTTTAATGACATTTGAAAAACGTCATTAAAAACTTACTATGACACTTTGAAAAAACGTCATCAATCAAAGAGTCATTGTAAGTCATCTACAAGGACGTTGGAAAAACGTCATCTAATGTCTATTAAGACGCTTGAAAAACGTCCTTATTTCTTAAAAAAACTGTCATATAATGTCTATTAAGACACTTTTCAAACGTCCTCATATCTAAAAAAATTGTCCTCTTATGTCTACTAGGACGCAATAAACGCATCCTCATAACTAAAAGAAAACGTCATCTAATGTCTATTAGGACACAAAAAAAAAGGTCCTCAAATCTAACAAAAACGTCCTTAAAAGTTCAAAGAGAAACAAAAACAAATAATATAATCCACCTTCACTTTTATTAAACAAAATCATATATTTGTCTCTAAAATACAGTAGGAATGGATATACAATACCAGATAATTGTTAAATCTTTACTATTACAAAGTTCCTGACAAGTTTCTATACTGCCAATGTTACCATCAAAGTTGCCAGCAACAATGCTATGCAGCCAGTGCAGCACCAATGCATATCTTCATGTATTCTGTTAAAGAGAAAGGACTTCCTGCAAAAACAAAACACTTGTTCAATAATAACTATATTTTAGAATAATTAAGTGATACTTGAGCAACAACTACTATAAACTAGGCTTACACATACCAGCATCTGTAGGTACTCTTTAATTACCTTATGAACAACTACTATAAACTAGGCTTATACATACCAGCATTTGTAGGTCCTCTTTAATTACCTTACGAAATAATATAATCCAACAAATGGTGTTGTCTTACATAGTAAACTAAAAGCGTATAACAATACATGGATATATACTATCAGTGCACCATCAACGTACCAACTCGCAAAAATTAAAGAGCCAAATTTGGAATAAGTAAACTTACAAGTGTTAAGGCAACATTTATTTCCAACAAAACAACATTATTTGCAGTCTCGATCCATAGCATCATCTAAATTTACCGAGTCTTCTTTGAGTAGCATGCAAGTGACAAGACCTGAATGTGGAAAGAAGTAAGATAATAAGCTACTTAATGGTTGCAATAAAAAACTGGTATAAAACTTGAGACTTGAGACTTAAAAGTTGTACCAGGGCATATAAGTGTCTCAATTTTTGTTGTACCAGGGCATATAAGTGTCTCAATTTTTATCATAGAAATTTAGACAAAAGAACCAACAAATATTGGTAATCATAAACTTGTACAAGTGCCAATAGGTCTAGGATACACTAGACAAAATTTACCTGATCTCCTTGGCCCATCTTCTTTTTGTGTCTTTAGATTTCAATCAAGCTTTGGATCTTTCATTCCCTTGAGAGAATTCTGTTCAGGAGTTGCTGATCCAAGATGCAATCCAAAAATACAAAACCATTTATCAGCCGTTTTATTGAGGTCTCAATGAAAAACAAACATAAGTAACCTCACTCTCAAACAAAACTAGAAAAGAAAAGAAAAATTGAACATGTAAATCAATTCTTCACGGAACTGAACTTGACTAAATCAATTCTCTAATGTGTAACACTAGAATAAACAAAAATGTCAAGAATTTTACACCAAAATCTACACAACATTGCTTTAAACTTATTTCTCCCGAAATCCATGCAATATTTACAATTACAGAAGTATAAGTATATCCTCTGACAGAACAAACATTGACCCTTTAAGAAATAAAAATAAATGCATATATCCTGATACCCAGTAGTCATAGACATTATATTACATGTTCACATCAGCAAGAACATAATAATAGATACCTTGCTTGTCATAAGGAGCCAGATCTAAGGATTCTACTATATGGAGGGTTTGGTGGCAATGAATATCTCTCTTCTTTTTCTTCCCTGCACCTGCCAATGCAAATACAACTGGTAAGTGCAAAGACTCAAGATTTTCTACGAGAAAAGTCTTAAACTATCAACAAGAATAGTTTGTACACAAAAATCTCTAAAACCAACTCAAAAATCTCTGTTGGCTGCTGGGGTTTGAGGCCTTGAAGGAACTCCAGGAGCACCTGTGCCATTAAACATCCCCAAATTCATTTGTAAATGTGCAAAACTGCAGGTTCATCCTAGTTATACACTAGGCTATAAAGATCTCACTACAGCAAATAACTAGGAAGAAACAAATAATTCATACGATCTCGATAATCTGAAGTTAATAATACAAAAGGGCTAGCAACTAGCGTCATAGTCACCATGAGCAAACTTGTCCTCCAGGTAAAACACTGCCACAACTGGATTCCCACCAAATTTCCTGCCATTAGCTGTTGGGGGTGGCTCAACTTTGAGATATAGCTGATTAGCTGCAACTGCACATTGATATATAACAAACAGCAAAATTAGAGGATAACTCAACCAATAGCATAAACCATCAAACTAGATGCCTAAAAGACTGCAAATTCTAGCTTGATTCAACTAGTAGGCTTTAAGTAGGTATATCAAAATAAAAATTCTTTTATTTAATCTATTACTAATGCAATATATTTCCTTTGTTCCGGACTTCATATTCTAGACAATTGGATCTGTTGAATTGTTGTTCAGTTCATATTGAAATGAATCAAAATAATCAATTCAGTTGCAATGACACTACATTGAGCATCAATAGTTTTACTCACTTGTGGAAGCAAATACGTTTTTCCAGATACACTCTACATAACCAAAATAACACCCCGCCATCTCTCCACCTTGCACTGCCCCGCGGCTGCATCGCATCCCAACGCCACAACACTGTCACACCACAAAGTCGCCCATACCAGAACCTGGCCATCGTTCTAGATCAAATTCCATAAGGAATCGGATCCCATCTGGGCTCGCCTCTGCCATGAGATCGAGAACCCAGCCATCTCCAAGCTCTCATAAGCACCGATGACGCCAAAAGCAGCCGGAAAAATGTGCCCCGCCCGCAAATCGCACCTCGCCGATGTTCCATGTCGGAAGTCACCCGCGATCCAAGAAGAAAGAGTCCAGATTGGTCTTCTACGTCCGAGATCGCGCCGCCCTCCTCCATCCCTAAGCCAGGCTTCCGCCCTAGAACCCGCCGCTAGACCATGTTGTCATCCTCTCCCGGACCGGAACACAGTAGCAGGTGAGCCGGTGGCGTTCGGCCGGGAGAGAGCACTCTCGATCTCCCTCTGGTTTTTCTCCGCGCGTGAGGCGCGTTCTTGGTATTGCTACTGTTTTCTAAAGGCTAAAGCAATTTGGGGGAAAGAAGACTGAAAGAGGTTTGTATACAGTGGATCGAATGCCTTTTATATTTTTTGTGTTCAACTATTAAGGTTTTAGGGTATTCTGTGGTTCGAACTCCAAACCTCTGAGGCTGTGTAGGCGCGTTGGCTTTTGTGCAACATCTCCTGTTTTTGCTTTTGGAGTGCTACCGTGCTGTTGACGTCGTAACATGGGTACAAGGACATTGAGTAAAAAAAAACGTCCTTAAAAAAATTAGTGGGTGTCCCCAAAATGGTTTTCTGTAGTAGTATATCCGTATAATCATGGATAGCTTCTGTGCAAATCTATTCAAGCCTACCAGCTATCGCTACCTCATCAACGATGTTGCTCGCTACTTGCTCTTTCTTTTTCTGGCATCTTCATATCTGCAGTCTACTAAGCTGTGTTTGGGAGATGGACTTCCGAGTGGTGTGAGATCATCATCATGCATCGAGGAAGAGAGACGAGCACTTCTCACCTTCAAAGAAGATGTTACTGATCCTTCCGGTAGGCTTTCTTCTTGGGTGGGTCAGGATTGCTGTCAATGGGAAGGGATTTCATGCAAGAACCATACAGGTCGCGTTGCAAAGATGGACCTCCGAAACCTGAATTATGATCAAGGCTTCTACGGGGAGACTTCTTTGGGGGGTAAGATTAATCCTTCTTTGCTCAGCTTTAAGAACTTATATTACCTTGACCTAAGCGGAAATGATTTTCACGGACTTCGAATTCTTAATTTCTTTGGAAAGCTTACAAGCTTGAGGTATCTTAATCTCTCCTATAATTTATTTGTGGGAGAGATTCCCCCATCTCTTGGTAACCTCTCAAACTTGAATTATCTTGACCTAAGTGGAAATGATTTTCAAGGACTTCAAATTCCTAACTTCTTTGGGAAGCTTCAAAGTTTGAGGTATCTCAATCTCTCATATAATTCATTTGTGGGAGAGATTCCCCCAGCTCTTGGTAACCTCTCAAACTTGAACTATCTTGACCTCAGTTCTGATTATTACAGTTTTGTTTCTTCCAAAAACTTGAATTGGCTTTCTCATCTCTCTTCCCTAAAGTATCTCAATCTTGGAGGTGTGAACCTTAGCAGCACAGGAGTAAGTTGGCTACATGATGTCAGCATGCTTCCTTCACTCTTGGAGTTGCATTTATCTTATTGCCAACTTCAAAACCTTCCAAACTCCCAGCTGCCGTCAGTAAACTTCACATCCCGCCTATTGGTTCTTGATATATCAAACAATTATATTTATTCTTCATTTCCCAGCTGGTTTTTTAATCTTACCAACCTCAAAAGACTTGATGCATCTGGCAATCTGTTCGGGCCCTTGCCTGTTGAAATTGCAAACCTCAAGTCTTTGGAAGACCTTGATTTCAGTTATAATCGGCTCCAAGGTCAAATTCCCAAAGTCTTTGGTACTTTGTGCAGCCGAAGGATATTAGATCTTTCGAAGAACTCGTTCAATGGTAGTTTGGAAGAGGTTTTGAATGGTTTCTCAAACTGTACAAGTCCTAGATTAGAGTCACTTGCTTTGTCCCACAATATGGTTGAAGGTGAGCTGCCTGCCGCCCTAGGAATGCTTGAATATCTGAAGGAACTTGACCTCAGTTCAAACCAATTTTCGGGTTCAATTTCACATTCTATCGGTAATTTATCATCCCTGAAAACACTGGACATCTCTGGTAATAATTTGAATGAGTCCATTCCTGAAAGTTTGGGACAACTCTCTCAGCTAGTCCATTCCTGGATCTATCTTGGAATTCGTGGGAAGGCATTCTAACCGACGCCCATTTCCGAACTCCACAAAGTTGAAGTCTTTTGCAGTCAGTAGCACATACGGGCCTAGGTCCCTCATTTTTAACATGGCTCATGACTGGGTTCCTCCCTTCCAGCTTGATTCACTCGACATTGCCAACTGCAGAGTAGGTCCTGCCTTTGGGGTATGGCTTCAGTCTCAAACTGAATTAAAGCGTCTCAGGCTTAGTAATACTTCAATCTCAGATTTCATACCAGAGGAATGGTTCTTGAAGATATCTTTCCAGCTCACATAATTGGATTTATCTTATAACCAAGTCCGTGGAAAGCTTCCACTGCACATGAACTCCCCATCTTTAGAGTATATAGATTTGGGTCATAATCGATTTGAGGGCCCTCTGCCACATTGGTCTAGTGATGCTGCCGCCTATCTCGATCTTCAAAGCAATTTATTTTCCGGGCCCATTCCCTCAAATTATGATCAATTGTTGCCTAGCTTGAGTGAATTGTATCTATCTGACAATCATCTAAATGGTAGTATACCACCCTGTATGGGCAACATGTCAAGTTTGTTAATTCTCATGTTAAGAAGCAATCACTTGTCTGGAGAATTCCCTCAAGCATGGAGTCTGTGGCCAGATATAATGGTTGTAGATGTCTCGGACAACAATTTGTCTGGAAATTTCACCAGTTCCATGAGTGTTCCGAGCTCACTACAAGTATTGAGTCTGAGCAACAACAGTTTCGGGGGCCAAATTCCTTCTTCTCTATTCCAAAACTGCACCGAGTTGCGGAGTATTAATCTTGGAGGCAATAGGTTTACTGGAAGCATACCTTTACAGACAGTATCAATTGTATCATCCGGATTGTATATGCTAAGATTGCGATCCAACTCTTTAAGCGGACGTATCCCCCATCAACTGTGCTCTCTTCCATCTCTTCATATCATAGACCTTCGCGGCAACAACTTTTCAGGGACCATTCCCAAGTGTTTGTATAATTTGACTGGTTTTTACGATATGCCAGACATTGGTGTCCTCGGTTTGTCTAGTTATTCTGAGGAAACCACCTTGACATTGAAGGGACAAGAACTCGAATATGACACCACTCTGGATTTGGTAAATCTCATTGATTTCTCATCAAATAACTTAGAAGGAGTAATCCCTGAAGAAATAAGCAGCCTCATTGCCTTGGGGACTCTGAACTTGTCCAGAAATCAACTCACTGGAAACATTCCCTCAAAGATTGGAAACTTGCGGTGGCTGGAAACTCTTGATCTCTCACACAATCACCTCTCTGGGCAGATTCCTCAAAGTTTCTCTTCTCTAACCTCTCTGTCTCACTTGAACTTGTCTTTCAACAACTTGTCCGGAAGAATTCCTTCAGGCAACCAACTTCAAACACTTGATGATTCATCCATTTACAAGGGCAACCCATCCTTGTGTGGCGTTCCTCTTTCAACTGTCTGCCCGGGAGATGGCGCAGCTGACCCTGACGATGGTGATCATAATGATGATGATATTGATGAGAATGGGAAGTTTGGTATCGTTGCTAGCGCTGTCCTCGGCTTCATCATAAGCTTCTGGAGTGTCTGTGGCACATTGGTTATAAAGAAATCGTGGAGATATGCCTATTTTCGATTCTTTGATAACATAAAGGAGAAGGCAGCCTTAGCAATTGCATTGAGAGTGGCTCCTTGGCAAAGGAAGACTTGATTGGAAAAGGAAAATTAAAGAATAAAATGCACTGAAGGTGGTCTATATGGGGCATTTGTTGTAAAATAACCATATACATGCTCACAACATATGCACACAATCATAAAAGGGATTAAGGCTTACCTTCAGCAATTACTGGCATGGATTCCATCTTATGCAACTGCAAACACGAACACTGAATATAGCCTTCTGTTACTTACCAACTTGCTTCTCAATGGACAGAACAATATGCAAAACGTCGGTAGTAATCAGGGACCAATTCATCTGTATATATCGGAGACTTAACCCTCAAGAAGCTTCCCATTAAAGCTATCCATATCGGTTTAGGTTTCCTAGTTAGATTCTTAATGTATCACAACTTGTAGCCTTCCTTGTAGACTAAGCAATAGATTACTATCCTTAATGAATTGATACACTATTCATTAAGTCACTAGTATTGATTTACTGTTTGTATCCATGTTAAACTAGGATTGATATTAAGCTAATCATCAATTACTTTATGATGATATGTGTTATGTCCATATTTGATCTTACAATCTCCCCCTTGGACTCACACATATCATGCTCGATGATTTGCACCAGAGAACATCAAAACCTACTTAACTTACTGAAGTGCGCGCCAGATAACAAACTCAAATCAAAAATCCATTCCAACATGGTCAGATCACAGTTACTTATGCAGAGCAAGAAACAGTATACATTTTAACAAAAATGCAGAGTTTCAAAACCACAAACATAAGCTCCTGCAATCCACATATGTCAAACCAGAAGTGATACAATATATGTTAATGTGTATCAACAAGTAAACATATATTAGGTCCTTCTTTATGTTTCCAAAACCAGAAACTCAAGCAAATTTACTGAACACTGATGGCTTAAAATTATTGCTTGAACCTCAACATCATGCTATACATGATTTAAGCCATCTGATAGCAAGTATGATATTCAAAACAAGATGATAATTTCCAAAACAAAACAATAAAGCTGTAGAAAAATCATAACTGGAAATACCTCAAAATTTTATTGATAATAAAAACTGTCATTACAAAGAAGTTGTGATAAACAAAAAATAAAAGATCACAACTAAAATACAAGAACTCAGAAAACCTTAGAATTTTAAATGCTCCAACTGGACTAACTCTCTACTGAACCTAAGCATCTAAATTAGCTAAAATTCCAATGCTTGCTGTATGTTTCTGGAATGCTGCTACTGACAATGCCTTGGTGAAAGGATCTGCTAGCTGTGAATTTGTGTCAATACTCAAAACAGCTATTTCACCATGCTTTACTTTTTCTCTAACACTGTAATACTTTAGATCAATATGCTTGGAATTATTTGACCTTTTACTGTTCTTGCTAAAGAAAACTGCAGCCTCATTGTCACAATAAATTACAAGTGTTCCAGCCACAATGTGACTCAATACTTTGGTCTGCATGAGAAAATTCCTAATCCAAAGTCCTTCACACACAGTTTCATATACTGCAATAAATTCAGCTTGCATAGTAGAAGTTGAAACAAGTGTTTGTTTCATGGTTTTCCAAGCAATAGCACCTCCTGCAAGCAAGAACACATATCCACAAGTGGACTTCTTGGAGTCTGGATAATTCCCTGCAAAATCCGAGTCTGAGAATCCAATGAGTTTCAGATCCTCCACTTGCCTATAAACTAGCATGTGACTTTTAGTTCTCTGCAGGTATCTCAACACTTTCTTCCCAGCTACCCAATGTTCATGGCCTGGATTAGATTGGAATCTTGACAAAATCCCTACTGCAAAAGACAAATCCGGCCTAGTGCAGACTTGTGCATACATGAGACTTCCTACAAGTCTGGCATAAGGTTTTGACTCCATATTTTCTTTCTCAACATCACTATTGGGACTTTGCTTCTTGGTTAACTTATCTCCTTTGGACATGGGAACTTCTCCAGCTGCACACTTCTCCATACCAAATCTCTTTAAAATTTTGGTAACATAATTCTGTTGAGACAAACCAAGTAGTCTCTGTGCCCTATCTCTTTTAATCTCAATACCTAGTACATAGGATGCTTCTCCTAAGTCTTTCATGTCAAAATTCCTTGATAGAAAACTCTTGGTATCTTTAAGCAATTTAATGTTACTGCTAGCCAAAAGTATATCATCCACATAGAGTACCAGAAAAATAAAATTGTTCCCAACAGTCTTCAAATAAACACACTCATCAACAAGATTTTCTGTAAATCCAAAAGTAGAAATCACAGAATCAAATTTCTTGTACCACTGTCTAGAAGCTTGTTTTAGGCCATAAATTGATTTTCTTAACTTACACACTAAGTTTTCACTTCCAGCTCGCACAAACCCTTCTGGTTGCCTCATATAAATCACTTCATCTAGTTCACCATTCAAGAAAGCTGTTTTAACATCCATCTGGTGCAGCTCCATATCAAAATGAGCCACTAAAGCCATGATTATCCTAAACGAGTCTTTTGTAGAAACTGGAGAAAAAGTCTCAGTAAAATCAATGCCCTCCTTCTGTGTAAAACCCTTGGCAACTAATCTTGCTTTATGTCTCTCTACATTGCCATTTGCATCTCTTTTGGTTTTGAAAACCCATTTACAACCTATAGGCTTCTGGTTGGGGTCAGGTTCAACTAATTCCCAAACTGCATTTTGACTCATGGAATTAATTTCTGCTTCCATTGCTAGCTGCCATTGATGAGATTCACTACTTTCAATGGCCTGATTAAATGTAGTTGGATCATTGTCCTCTGCACAGTCCATTTCAATTTCTGCTTCTTGTAGATAAACAATGTAGTCACTCTCTTCCCCCCCATAAGTTGGTTTTCTTGCTCTCTGTGATCTTCTAGGTTGAGCTACTAGAGGATTTTGAGGTTCAGTTACTTGACCAGTTACGTGGTCAGTTACTTGGTCAGTGACATGGGCAGTGACTTGACCAGGTACAGTTACTTGGGTAGTTACATGGTCAGTGACATGGGCAGTGACATGGGCAGTGACATGGGCAATGACTTGATCAGGTACAGTTACATGGTCAGTGACTTGGCCAGTTACATGGTCAGTGACCTGACCAGTTACTTGGTCAGTGACCCGACCAGTTACTTGATCATCGTTTTCTGCCAACATCAATGAAGAATGCTTTGTGCATCATAATCACTTATGCCAACAGAAAACCACAAAACCCATGAGCTTTTAACTTTATATTCTACCCAGATTCATCCTTGTAAGAAAATTAAGCTCTCGTATCTGTCAATTTTAATAATGTGTAAACAAAATCTGGGAGATTTTTGTTCTTCATGCAATTTTTACACAATCACAGATACAATACCATATCATCAATCAATTCATCATGCATATTCAAGCACAATCAAAATTGTTTCGATTCCAAGAAACCACAGAACAATCAAGAAATTGTAAATTTCATCCGGTCACCATCTACTCTAACCTAACGCACGCCGGGAATGCAACTAGTGTTCTTGAGCACAATCAAAATTCAATTATCATGCTATGAATCGAAATCAATTTCACAGAAAAACCTGTTTTTTGCTTTTTCCCCAATTTGCTGCTAAAAATCACAGCGGAAGCGTGAACTTGATATTTAACCAGATGCAGCAATTGACTTAAGTAACTTACCTTGATCAGTTACATCTTGTTCTAAAGGCAATGCTACACTTAAATTCTCATCTGACACAATTTCCTCAAAAACTGAGGTTAAATCCTCAAGGTTTGTATTGTGAACTTTTTCACTTAGAAACTTTACTTGATGTGTTTCAAAAATTCTAGGTGAATGATGAGCAGAATATAACTTATAGCCTTTAGATTTATCTGGATAACCTACAAAATAGCAACTAACAGTTTTGGGGTCAAGTTTATTCAAGCTTGGATTATAAATCCTAGCTTCTGCATGACATCCCCAAACATGACAGTGATGAAGACTAGGTTTCCTGCCACACCAAAGCTCAAAAGCAGTATTTTCTATGGCTTTGCTAGGTGTTCTATTGCAAATATAATTTGCAGTTTTTAAAGCCTCACCCCACAGAAATTTAAGCAAACCAATTGTACACATCATGCATCTAACCATGTTCAAAAGAGTCCTATTCTTTCTCTCTGCAACACCATTCTGTTGTGGATTATAGGGTGTTGTGTATTGAGCTTTAATTCCATTGTCTTGCAAAAACAAGGCAAATGGACCCTTTTGTTGGCCGGATTCAGTGTACTTTCCATAGAACTCTCCCCCTCTATCTGACCTTACTGTTTTGATTTTCTTTTCTAGTTGATTTTCTACCTCAGACTTAAAGATTTGAAAGGCTTTCAATGCTTGTGCCTTTTCTGAAAGTAGATAAATATAACTGTATCTAGAAAAGTCATCAATGAATGTGATAAAATACACATTCCCACAGATAGTTTGATGCCTAAATGGTCCACATATATCAGTGTGTATGAGTTCTAATAAATTTTGGCTTCTATATGCAGTCTTCTTTCTAGTATTAGTTATTTTTCCCTTAAAGCATTCAACACAGTCTGTTAGATCAGAAAAATCAAGTTCATTTAGGATGTTGTTTTTCACCAAAATTTTCAGTCTCTCTTTTGAAACATGGCCGAGTCTTCTATGCCATAAAAATGCAGACTTTTCATTTAGTTTGGTTCTTTTAACACCTATTAAAGTGTTAGTACTGTTTGTGTTATTTTCAACAAGTAAAATTTCTTGTTGAGCCATTGAACAATTTAACTGTAAATAATCATTCATAATAACACCAGAACCAATTTGAACAGAATTTTTAGAAATAAGAATTCCATTACTATCCATAACAAGTCTACAGGTCCCAGGATCGTAACCTGGCTCTGATACCAATTGTAAAATAACCATATACATGCTCACAACATATGCACACAATCATAAAAGGGATTAAGGCTTACCTTCAGCAATTACTGGCATGGATTCCATCTTATGCAACTGCAAACACGAACACTGAATATAGCCTTCTGTTACTTACCAACTTGCTTCTCAATGGACAGAACAATATGCAAAACGTCGGTAGTAATCAGGGACCAATTCATCTGTATATATCGGAGACTTAACCCTCAAGAAGCTTCCCATTAAAGCTATCCATATCGGTTTAGGTTTCCTAGTTAGATTCTTAATGTATCACAACTTGTAGCCTTCCTTGTAGACTAAGCAATAGATTACTATCCTTAATGAATTGATACACTATTCATTAAGTCACTAGTATTGATTTACTGTTTGTATCCATGTTAAACTAGGATTGATATTAAGCTAATCATCAATTACTTTATGATGATATGTGTTATGTCCATATTTGATCTTACATTTGTGGCTTATTTCTAGACTGGGTACGTTGTTTCTCTTTTGGTTCAGGTGCTCTCCATGGAGCTGTTTGTGGCGGTGGTGAAGATGACGGCAAGTATTGTTGGGTTTGCTGGTGTCCTCATGTTTTTGTGTTCTCTTTATTGTTGTAAGCCATATATAAGTTTGGTATTGTCATGTAATCAATAATTAAGCAGGTATCATGTGTCAAATTATTCAAGCAAATTTGATGCTGAATAACACCCTGCGGGCTTGCGGAAAGTGTGTATCCACGTTGGATGCATTTGACACTTGTAAAAGGACTTGGAATATCAATCGATTTCAGTATTTAATCCCGGTGAGCATCAATCCCTCTGCTTTGTTTGGTTTGCTTATACTTCATTCCTCTGTAATCACCACAAACAGAACCAACCACTAAGGCAAAAAACACGGAGCCTCCTCTTTTTATACTCAAATCATCAATGGCGAGCCTACGGAGCCGCTCAATCAGCTCCCACCTCTGCTTTCTCCACCGTCTACACCCCCCGCTACCTAGCCCAATCCTACCTCTCCCCAGGCCGGTCGGACCTTCTCTCCACTTCCTCCATGTACCTCGCCGGGACCGACCGTCTCGGCGCTTAATCCGACGCCGCCAGAGCGACGTCGTACATGATGTCATCCTGGCCCTCCCGGCTTCAAACGCACCTCTCAAGGTTGGTGAGCTCTCACTCAACTGTAACTATCTGTTTGGTGATTGAAAAGTTTGAATCTTTGATTGGATTTCATGGAAGATCAAAGAGTCTGAATACCTTGGTGTTTATTATGCATGCTGAAATTGCTAAAGTTTTTCGAATTTTCTAGTGTAAATTGATGCGAGTATGTTTATAGCTTGCTCATTTAGGTATGTATGAAGGGGGATCTTGATCAAATGTAGCTCCTAGTCGTTCATTTCACTAATTGATAAAAGCTTCGGCGGCCGAGTACAAGAGTTTATGTCTAATAACCAAGTAAAGCTAGTAGCTTTTGTGTATGCTTCTGGCCTTCTAGTGTATGTTTATAGTTTGCTTATTACCGAGTATGATTAAGCATTTTGCTTTTCATCAGTCATGTCTGAGGTGGTTTATGATCTTGGTGTTATTTGTAGTCAGTCATTGCACTACAGATGTAAACCGTCAGGATTAAAAGTGGGATTGTTTAACAATATCTAGTTTGTTGCCTCTAATTAGTAAATACCTACCGTGTACAAGAGTTTATATGTCTATTAACTATGTAAAGCTAGTAGTTTTTGTATATGCATTTAGGGCAATATATACTGTTACAGAAGAAGATATAAGCAACTGTCTTTGTGTTTCTAGTATGTCTGCGTTCTTATCTAAAATTACTTTTTAGGGTTATTATCACAAATGGTACCTAGACTTATCCTCTATTTTATCAATGGTATCTGAACTTCAATTTTGATCACAACTAGTACCCGAACTTTTCGACTTCATTTTAAGTGGTACCTAAGGCCACATTCGGTCACTATTCCCGCCAAAAAGCCAAATCTAAAAAAAGAAAGAAAAAAAATATTCAAGTTCAAGGTAAGTCTATTACCAAAAAATCATCACTATATATGATCGCAACCCTTGAAATCATCAAAAATCATCACTATGATCGCCTCACATGCCGTTTTTAGTCGGAATATTGACCAGAGGTGGCTCTAGGTACCATTTAAAATGAAATCGAAAAGTTCGGGTACTGGTTGTGATCAAAATTGAAGTTCAGGTATCATCGATAAGATTGAGGTACAGTTCAGGTACCATTTGTGATAATAACCCTACTTTTTAAGATATTTACTATATACTAAAGATGAGTTCACTGTTCATAAGGCAACAGTGCGGAACAGTGCCTGGGGACAGAAAAGACGGTTCTGCCCTCCTTTAGATCTTTCTGTTCTGCTGTCTATCGATCTGATCTTCTTCTCTTTTCTAAAGCAGTATACTCTTAGTCACCCCCAAGTTAAAATCTACCTCAAAACCCAAAAATCACTACAAAAAAGAGCAACAGAGAAAGAGAGTTGTGAGTAGCAAGAACATTGTAGACCTCAGTCTCTTCTCCATTACTTTTCCATTTCCATAATCCTTTATCAACATCAGTCTCTCTCCTTCGCCGACATCAACAGCACCCATCAACACCCCCATCACTCATAACTTGGTAAGATTTTATAGTGATAGAATAGAATCAGCCCAATATAATAAGCACTGATTTTTTGATCAAACAATTACGATAATTTGTTTTACCAGATTGTTCATCTATACCCAAAATGATGTTGAATCTCTAAGGGCAAGAAACCATCTGATTCAAATTGTTTGATCCATGTTTTTGATTCCTTTTTTATTGGAGTGGGAGATTATTCAGTTGCTTTTATTCTATCATTAATTTGTCCATATATATATATTCTTTGATCCGTGTGTATCAATTTGCTAAGAAAAAGAATGTCTACCAATATTAACCATAGCATTTATTCATATGAATATCAAACTATAACCAAATGAGTTAATATATTTCATCTCAAGATTTGCAAAAAGCATATACAGTTTACTGCTTCATATCCTTTTGGTAATTAACCAATGCTAACAATTGTATTTATCCATATGTAATAGATGAACCTCATCCTGAAAACTACTTTGTGCAGCTTCAGTTCTATCTCAAAAACCGAAATCAGTCGGTAACAATAGAGAAGTGAACAATAATTTGGTCTTCTATGTGTGAAAGGTGAGTGAAGTTTTAAGTAAAAAAATTTATTTGTGCATTAACATCGATACTTTTCTAAAATTTATTATGTATTTTGACTTTTCTCTCTTTAATAGATTTTTGAACAATCTTCATATCACTAACTTTTGTTATTTTACATACACTTTTCTCTCGCTTGAGGTGATTTGTATTTCCTATCACCAATGATTTTCCTTTTTGTGGTTTATACATGGATATCTATGAATGTTTTTAAGTACGATGTGAGGATCATAAGTTCATAACATATGGGACTGTTTTAGACAATATCATTTATCTTAAATATGGTTCTCAGCATGAAACACTTTTTGCTGCTCCTGTAGGTTATGTGAAATTTGGACATAACAGAGAAGACAATGGAGTAGTGCATCATGAATGGGCCTCCGCAGCTCAGTGAGTTCATTAGCTTTTGAACAACCATTCGATTAGCTTTGGAAAAGGTTGAAGAAGGCAGAGGACCTTGGTAAGTGTTAGTTTCTCAATTTTGAATTAGGTCCTATCGAACACTAATTGTGAATACAAGATGAAGATGAATTTGCCTTCATTTACATTCATGAACTTCTATATATACCCTTTGATCATCTGCAATAGGTGGTAGTGATCTCCCTGTATTTAGTTACATGAAGTTATGGTAGCGATTTCTTTGCTGATTTTTATGGCACGTATGATGACTTTCAATGGAAACTGATATATTTTTCTTTTCTTTTCATGTTTATCTTATTGTAAAGATGATGGCCTGAAACAGAATCGATTTTCATTCAGTGTTGGCATATTTATTCATCAATTCCTTTCAAATCTGTTTTCTGAACAAAGTCTTTACCTTATGCTTTACATTATATTATACATGCTCATCTCATTTACATTGGTTTTGCTGTATGATGTGTACTTGATTATCTCTGCCTTTTAGTTGATGCTCTCTATCAAATTTCTTTTCACTCCCATTTATTGTCAATCTCAATTTTCACTTTGTTGCCTCTTGCTTCTGCTGAACTGAGTTACAAGGGGCAAGGATTTGGATAGTTTATTCTTTTTTTACTGTTATTATATGTAAAGTGCTGAGTATGCAGGTTATCTGCATTGAATTTTATATGCTCGATTTATATATGGTTGCTTAGAAATTGAAAAAATGTTGCTGCATTAGTTTGGTTGCAATAAGGAAGATGCTAACCGTGTTCCTTTTTAGGTTTACAGTTAAACAGAGCCATAGACCTCGGTGAGAATAACAGTCATATACCATAGGATGAGAAAGGAAGATTTACAAGCAGCAGCAGATGGAAGGTCAGAAAAATTGAAGAAGAGTTGTTAGTGGTAGTGGCAAAGATCATATTGTCAGTATTGGCGGGTGGGTTTCTGCTGGTGTTCTCACATCTCTATGAGCAACTGATATTGAGGCCTAAAGGGCTAAGATCAAAGCTCCAAAAGCAAGAAATTAGAGGGCGTCCTCCTTCATTCCTCTTGGGAAATATCCTTGCATAACGCCTTCAAAGCAAGGTCCACTCAACAGCAATAAAGACTACAGATCCTTAAAAGCCTCAGCATGATGATCATCATGTACCTTCTATTTTGTCACCAATGACCTTCAAAAATCTTCCCCCACGGAGTGAAGAAGTGAATATGGTACGTGTGTATACTATTATGCATTAGTTCATATATTATGCCAAAGACGATTATTTCAACATAAAAAGACGATTTATTAATTGTCGGTTGATTATTATAGATTATTTATTATGTTGTATTGTTTTAGTTTCTGTATAGTTTCTAATCATATACTTGAATTTTGTAATTGTGTGTAGAAATGCATATGAGTTCAGAAAATTATTCCAGTACTGAAGTAGATGTTGAGACCTTTCAGCTCTTGCTCAAGCATGAAAAACTTTCCTGCATCAGCCCAGGTGAACTAATAAAATTACATTCAACTCATACATCATATAACCTACATATTTCTTTAATTTGTTTTTTTTTTTTCAAAATTTAAATGCTCTAGGCCTGTCTGTATTGGCCTTTTCCACAAAAAAGGAGAATCCTTTGTTACAATAGATGGGTCGTTATATGAAATTTATTGTTTTTTGGGTTTGATTCGATGGCTTTCTGTCTTTGCTTTGTTTCACATGTCAGTATGTCGCACAGTTTCCACTTCTGTCGGGGCTGCAGAGGCTTTACCTTTTTTTTTTTTTTTTTTTTTAAGGAGCTCTACTTTGAATATGCAGAAACCTATAATCCGATTGCATGTTTTTCTGAATGGAGTTGGAGACATTCGAGCACGGCACAAAATTCTATTGTAGAATCACAATCACCCTCAGTGCCCACAACAATGTAGCTGCTAGCAGCGGTGAAGAGTTCTTGGACCAATTGAAGAAGTTGAGAAGGGAAACTTGATGTATAATCTTGAAGTGCTCTTGAACTCTTCCGTACTTCATGGCTGGTAGGAGGCAATTGCCACTGTACAATTCATGAAGGTGACGACCTTTCAGGCCAATACACAAATGACCCTTGGGGTACAAAATGTTAACCGAACATGTGAAAGATCTGTTTGAAAATAAGAACTTCACTTAATTGATTACTATTAGTTGTTAATTCACTTGGAAAGAAATAACTTGATATTTGTTATACAACCTAAATGCAGTTATACTATTGGCAACAACTTTCCGTTTTTATTTAATCACATCTTAGTTATCTTTGCGAGTCACACACTTAAAAAACATATGAAATTTAGCGAACATAATGCAGAAATGTTTTCCCGTGGCATCGCGTGGGTTGTCATTCCTAGTATATACTATATGGTAACATATACGTTTCCTCTGGTTTTCTTGTTTATACTTCTCTACTACGTACTATAGCACTGCCATCAGGCTCTTTTAGGTGCTCTTTTAGGCTCTTTCCAATTGGGCAAATGGAAGCTACCAATTCGACAAATCCTTTAGCAAAGCGACATAGATTCGAGAATACAAGCTTGCCTATTTATCCACAGAGGCCAGGAGAGGAAGACTCTGCCCACTGCATGCAAACAAGAACCTGTAAATTTGGAGAGGGCTGCAAATTTGACCATCCTATTTGGGTTCCTGATGGTGGAATCCCATATTGGAAGGAGGTGCCGATATACTTATAGTTTTATGACTTTTGCCGTATTATATATAGATAACTATAAAGTAGTTTTAGCAAAATAATTAATCAATTCTATATAATTTCTCTAAGCTTATGAATGGATTGATCATATCCTATAAGCTGTCTAGTTCTTTGAAGGTGCGAAAAGATACTTATTTTAAGACTTATTTATGTTTCTAGTTTCCTATAATATCTAGCGCTATGTAGTATTAATTATAGTTTATTCTTTACTTTTATATTTTTCTGCTATATCTGTTTTATAGTTTCTATACCTGCTACATTTTCTGTAAAAAGTCTGGTTGTGGCCAGTGAGGCTGCAAAAATTCGCATTGGGAATTTCTTCTTAATTTTTCATTGTCAGCCATTCACTCATTCACCTTACCCTGTGGGTTATTAAGGGATAAAACTTATATATCTTGTTTTTGTTCTCATTGATAATAGGGGCCTCTTTATATAGAGGATTATAATGCATAGAATCTCAATCATACAAGGAAAGTAATTCTACATTGATTAGGATTCTAGATCCTTCTAATTAAATCCTATTACCACTAGGTCAAGTAACCTAAAGTTTGGGCTAAACACAAATTAGGTTTTCCTTGAACACTCCCCCTTGTGTTGCCCAAACGCGGTGCTTCTCTAGTTGTCTCGTTAAAAACCTTGCCGAATAACAAAAACCCAGTGGGACAAAAATAACCTCGATCGAAGGGGAAAAAGAGCACAGCACACCCTTCACGTTTCGAGGTGAACATGTAGACATCTCCCCCTGATGTCTGCGTCTCCCCCTGATGTCTACGATCATGGGAGTTCAGATAATTTCCACAAGCCAATTCTTGCCACATGTTTCTCGAACGTGGATTTGGGCAATGACTTAGTAAACAAGTCTGCCTCACTGTCCTCAGATTGAATCTAGTTCACTTTGATCTCGAGGAGAGTCTGTTGTTGCTGATTGTGCTTGGTGTTATCGCTTTTGATGTAGCCTTGCCTCATTTGTTCAAAACAAGCAGCATTATCCTAAATGCTCGTAGGCTCATCTGTGGTAGACTTCAAGCCACAATTGTTCGAACATGCGTAATCATGAATCCAATCCATATTCATTCACGAACCACTTCATGAAGAGCAATGATCTCTGCATTATTCGAAGATATAACGACTAGGGTCTATTCTGTAGACCTCCAAGATGTCACGGTCTTTTCCCATGGTGAACACTTAACCGGATTAGGAATGACCTTTGTGTGGGTCAGAGAGATACCCAACATCAGCAAAACCTTCCAAAACACATGTCGTTTTGGGATGGGGATAGTGGACGCAAGCCAGGGTTGGCGGCGTACCTGGTGTGTGATGGGTCCGAATCCATCATCTCTTCGTAGGGATAGAACAAGCCCATATCACTCATACATCTCAAGTATCGAAAGATATCTTTTACACCAATCCAATGGCGTCGTGTTGGCGCAGAGCTATATCTAGCTAACAAGTTCACAACATATGAGATGTCTGGTCTTGTGCATTGGGATAAGTACAATAATGCGCCTATTGTACTAAGTAAGGCACTTCTGCCTCTAGCACATCTTCGTTATCATCCTTTCGACGAAAAGGATCCTTTTCAGGATCAAGACTACGGACGATCATGGGGGTGCTTGAAGGCTTGACCTTGTCAAAATGCCTAAGCATCTATCGACACGATGCTCAAGCCGAGACATAATCGTGTTTTCCCAAAATCCTTCATCTCAAACTCGGATTTCAAGTGTTCAGCGGTTTCCCTTAACTTTTTAAGGGCTTCTAATGAAGATCATGTCCAACATGAACCGCGATAGAATCCGAAACTTGTCATAGAAACGCGTGGGCATATCCCTTCCCAATCAAGTAGTCACTTTAGTGAGCGTTTCAACCTTATTGTAAACGCGCTCCATGGTCTAGAGCCACTTGACTTGGGTAAATGAAGTTCGCCATGAACCTTCATATATATTCCGTATCTAGATCCCTATAGAGATACGTAGTGACCATATTTGTAAGCTGCATGTTCAGTTATTCGGAAACTACCAAACTGACAGGGTAGTGGAGTGCAAAGACATCCATTACGAGAGAATATGTCTCATCGTAGTTGATTCCAGGGCGTTTTGTGAGAAGCCTTGCGTCATAAGGCGAGATTGCCATCTCTTTTTCTCATCACGCTTTCTAACGAAGACCCATTAGTCAACAGGTTTTATGTTAGGAGGTGTTGACATCTGTAGCTCGAAAACCTTCCTTTTCGTTAGAGAATCCATCTTAACTTGCATCACATCTTTCCATTTAGGCCAAAAACTCTCTACGTTGGTATTCATTCATCAACGGAGCGTAGTTCGATATCATCTGACTCAACAAACTCATGCGCAACGAAATACGCAACTACATAATCAATTATGATGGAGTTTTTATCCCACGTCTCATGTACACTAGTGTAAGTTTCATAGAGCTCTATATTCTCAGGAATAGGTTCTGATGTTGAGGCGTCCCCTAACGGTAACCATAACCCGGAAGATACTCATGAGACGGATTTTGAGTCTTGATAATCAAAGGATTGGAATGTGCCAAAGTATCATTCGAACCCACGGGCCTCCCACGCATCCTAGCTGGGGCCATGGCCTGTAACGCTATAGTGCCACTCTCTTTGGCGTTGGCGCCATGCCTACCTCCATGTAGGGTGGCGCTACGTCCTCTCATAGGGACGTCCTTCCTTGCAGGCATGTTTGCAGCATATTTGTGTGATCTCGTCACTTTAATAGGGATCAAGATGAGACATAGTAGGGACAGACCACGACAAATCCTGTCGTTCCTGTTGAACATATGTGTTCTTATCTCCCCCTAACGACGAGAAGACTGTCTCATCAAAGTGACAACCCAAAAATCTAGCGGTAATGAGATCGTCTTGCAAGGGCATTAAGTGGCGGACGATTGTTGGAGTCTCAAATCCAACGTAGTTGCCTATTCATCTGTAAACACCCATCATAGAGCGCTGTGGCGGCGCAATTGGCACATAAATGGCTACTCAAATGTGCGTAAGTACAAAAGACGTGTACCCAGTCACTAGCTGTAACGCATAGGTACATTGAGTGGCGGTAGGTCGTAGATGAATTAACATAGCTGCATGCGATATTGCATCACCCCAAGCAGATGTAAGAAGATTGGTGCGCATTACCAATGTTCGGACTACCATAGTAGTCTTTTCCGCGAGACCAATTGGGTATGTACATGGAAATGTGATGTCCAACATCAAGCCCATTGCAATATCCATCGAAAGTCTTTCGATGTAAACTCTCTAGCATAGTCAAATCCAATTGACTGAATAGGATGATCTGGGGAGTGAGCCCGTTGTCATATGATATGTGCTAGGAGTGTAGCATAAGCAACATTTATTGGTGGACAATGGCACAACATGTGACCGGCGTGTTTGCGTGTCAACCAACATCATAAAATATTTAAGCGTCCGCAAGTTGGTTGAATTAATCAACAAAATCCCTACGGATTCTTTGTAAGAACAGAAAGAGTATTGTCATATCCTTTGCATAGGACGGTCTCAGTCCTAGTTTCCCTAAGGAACGGGCTTTGTAAAACGAGCGAGAGGCCTTAGAAGCAACCATTAAGTATTTTGGTTAGGCCTGAGCGTTCGAAACGCTATGTGAAGCAAGTTGGTGATTGCAACATCACCTGGGGCGCCATCACCATGATGGACGCTATCCATGGCGTGATGGATATGGACTACGCCAGCCCTAGGCTGATGGTGGACAGAGGCGGTGCCCTAGGCAACAGCGTCGGTCACACTTAGTCTAGGAATCAACTTTTGATTCATGCTTCATTTCACTCAAAAGAAATGATGTCCATGAGAAGTCTTTTGTAGACTGATCATCATATCATGACTAGGATGATCTATCCTGTCGTGACAAAGCCGATATGTGTCTAAATCCAAGAGATCTTCTCTCATAACTTTATTGGATTAATAGCTCAAATAGTGACATAGAATCCACTAAAGAGACACATAAACTTCTCTAAGATGCGTCTGTGTTTGTAATCATTAGAGGTAATGCAAAGGAACTCATTTCCATTCTCTACATGCATGTTCGCATGGAATTTGTTGGCTATTCATAGGGTACGATTTACCCTGAGAGCATAGAGAGTTTCTGTGACAGCAGTAATCAAGGTGCCATTTGGCAAGTGGAACTTGGGCTATTCCATGTCCTTGAATTAATATTGATGGCCCAGCCATCGTAGTCACAAAGTAATATGCTCAAAATCAAAATTGAGTCATAACGAAAAGAACTCGAAATTTTATTCATAAGCCAACGGAGTATATCATTGTTTCTTTGATCAAAGAAAATCTAATCCAATAAAAAGTAATATGACAATAGCCTACATCTCTTGGAAAATAAAGACTTAAACAGAATTGGCGATCTATTGATCCCAGCCAGATTTGTAGTCTTCAACCCTTCACTCTAGATCATCTTCTTGATCTTCTTGTTCCATATAGTGAGCTTCTCTTACTTCACAATATGCTTTGTAGGCGGTGACAAGTTCTTCACGAGCTCTACAAATGTGTGCCCAATGATCAGACACTCCACATCGAGAACATACATCTCTTTGCTCGAACTCCATTGATTGAGGCACTTTGAAAGCGTCATTTAGATGGCTCTTAATGTTGGTGGCGCCACCAACATGGACAGAGGCGTTGTCTCCCTCTCTCTTTCCACGTTTACCTCTTCGGTTCCACCCTTTCTCTTTCCACGTTTACCTCTTCTGTTCCATGTTCGCCTATTTTGGCGGTTACCTTCCCAAGTAGAGCGATTATATGGATCAGAATGTCCAGAAGTATACCTAAGATTAGGGTTTCGCTCTTGGCGCCCTCTCTTAGAAGTGTGACTATAATTGGATTCCGGAATATGTTCTGTTTCCACAGATCTCGAATTATAGTTTTTCACAAGGATATTATCATGCTTTTCAGCGACATTCATAGCTCCAATGAGCTCATGAAACCTTGTGATCCGTCTTGCATTTACATCGATTCGATAGTTCTTAGCAACCATCAATGCAGAGACAGGGAAGGTAGAGAAAGTCTTCTCAATCAACATCGCATCTGTGATCTTTTTACCACAGAATTCCATTAAGGATTTAATTGCGAAGTGCTTCCGAGTTATAGTCAAGAACTGTCTTGAAAACACAGAAGTGGAGGCTATGCCATCTCACTTCTAGGTCAGGAAGCAAGGAGTCATGGACGTTGCCAAATCTTTCTTCGAGTGAGACCCACAGCCTTCTGGGGTCTTCTTCATTCATATACTCGTACTGGAGCGAATCATCCATATGACGAGTCATTAGGATGATGGCTTTTGCCTTATTTGCCTCTAAGGCTGCTCTATTTGCTTCCAAAGCTTGAGCTTGCTCAACAGTTATCATGTCCTGGCTAGGCTCGAGAATCATATCCAAGATTCCATCGGCCTTGAGATGCTGGCGGATATCACGAACCCACCTGTGATATTCAGAGCCAGTTGTTCCCAATGGAGCAAAGTCCAATTTGTTCAGGCTACTCATCCTGAAAGAGAACAAGAAAGTAGGGTTAGTTTCGGAGCGAAGTAGGCTACCATGAAAACATATGAAATTTCTAAGCGTAATCGCTTCCAAGAAATTCAATTCCAAGAGATATTGGATTAGATCGAAACAATGATGTAAATGGTCGATCATAAATTCTCTACAAAATCTAAGTTTGGAGATCTCAACAAGCTCTAAGCTTGGAGTGAGCACGAACCCCCACAGTTCGGCTTAATTTGGTCTCCCCTATAATGAAGAAAGGGGGGGTAGAAGAAAGGAGGTTGTAAGTCCCCGAGAAAAAGAAGAGAAATTGAAATAAAAACTCAAAAACGGGAACTTTTAGTAAACCATACCTCTTAGGATTGCGGATCGCATTCGATCCTCATTATAGGATTGCAAACAAGCTTCAGTTCTAGGCGAATCAAACTTGTTGAAATTCGGAGCAGATTCGCTTCTAAACAGCTCCCACTCCGATTGGTGTACAGGTCACAAAATGTCTTCAATAGGGCTGAAATTTGGAATTCAGAAAGAAGAGACCGAGGCGAACAACTTTGATGAAGGAAGAATTTTGATCTGAAAATCCGAAATAGAAGTTTCGGGGCTTGCAATCTGACTGATATGCACAGGAACGAGCATGCTGAACAGCTCCCACCTTGAATACTTTACAGGTCTCAAAACGTCTCCAATAGGGCTGAAATTTTGAGGTTAGATAGAGGAGATAGAGATGAACAACTTTGATGAAGAAAGTATTTTTATCAGAGGTCCTGAACAAGACGTTTCGGGGAGTGCAAGCAGGCTGATCTGCACAAGAACGAGCGAGCTGCTATGCTGCAGGGGCAGCAGGAGTGCCGCAATGCTGCATGGGCAGTAGGTGGCACATGGGTGCGCAAGGGCTGCAGGGGCAGCTTACGGCATGGCTAGCAAGGGCTAGGAGCTTGCGGCTGTTTTGGTGAGAAGAGTTTTGGTTTTTAGGGCTAGGGTTAGGGCTCGTGCTGATAACGTGTTTTAGGGAATCAGAAATTGAGAGATAATCGCTGTGTATTCTCATTGATAATAGGGACCTCTTTATATAGAGGATTACAATGCATAGAATCTCAATCATACAAGGAAAGTAATTCTACATTGATTAGGATTCTAGATCCTTCTAATTAAATCTTATTACCACTAGGTCAAGTAACCTAGAGTTTGGGCTAAACACAAATTAGGTTTTCCTTGAACAGTTTTCTGTTTATTCTTCCCTTTTTCTTTTTTTTTTTTTAAAAAAGAAAAATTTAAAATCTAGTCTCATCTCAGTTTCTTTCTTAAGTCTAGTTAAACAGGAACAGACTGATTACTGTTAATCAGTCTCTCATGAACTGCTGAATTGGAAGCGGAATGTTGGATATAACATTTTGTTGGCTAATCTTTTTCAAAACACCCTACAAGTTGTATCTTGAGTCTTTGTCCCATCTTGAAGTACATTGAAGATATTTGGAATGGTTGCCTTTATCTTGAAGGAAGATTTTTCGGTCAAATATCTCAAACCTAAAATGGTGAAAGATATTACAGCCAATCATGTTATTCCAAGTGCTTAGATTCTCTTAAAAAAAAAAGTGCTTAGATTCACAACTTTGTTTTGTAAGGAAACTAATATGTCATATCTTTTGCATTATATCAGATCCTTTTATATGTAAGCTGTGCAATAGTTGTAACTTTCCTAGTATGTAACTTAGGTTGTAAATGGGTTCCTGACTTGTAGGGATTGATTGTAATTACTCTTGTATAAGAGATACGTTTCTGTATCAATGAATATCATAACTTCAGCCTGTCGTTTTCTCCTCTTTTCATGGTATCAGAGCAGGACTAGATCCTGACTCTTTTCATCTGCTGCACTCTAACTTCTTGTGTATCCTAGTCTTCATTCCTTCACCGTTCCAACCAACATGGGAAAAAATGATATCCCATCACCAAAAGATCACGGCAAATCACAGGCCGACTCTTTCAATCCTCCTATATCTGAGATGTCAAAATCTGACCTCTCTAATCCCTATTACACCCATCACTCAGATCATCCAGGGTTGGTTCTTGTCTATAAACCCCTGAATGGAGATAATTATGCGGGATGGAAAAGGGCTATGACTCTAGCCTTGAATTCCAAGAACAAGCTGGGTTTTATGAAAGGCACAATACAGGCTCCCTCAGAAGAAATAGACCCAGAAGGCTATGCGACTTGGTCGCATTGTAACGATATGGTTCATTCATGGCTCATCAACACTATTGATCTAGAAATCACCGACAGTGTCATCTACTATCCTACCGCTCATGAAGTTTGGGAAGACCTTCGTGAGCGATTCTCTCAAGGTAACGCTCCGCGAATCTTTGAGATCTAGAGAGAAATTGCTTGTCTCCGACAAGAGCAGATGTCAGTCTCAGCTTATTATACAAAATTGAAAGGTCTATGGGATGAATTAGCTAGCTACCTATTCAGAGACATCTCGTGGACCACAGGCAAAACAACAAAGACTCATGCAATTTCTAATGGGGCTGAATGATACTTACAGTTCCGTTCGCGGTCAAATCCTTTTGATGATTCTTTTACCAACAGTCCGTAAGGCATATGCAGCGGTCTCTCAGGACGAGAAACAACGTTCTCTTTGTGCTTCTCATCCTATTACAGATTCATCTTCTAGCGTAGCTATAGCAGTGAGAAATTCTGGAAGATCCAACTTCAATTCATGCATAGGAGGATGCTTTGAGAGGAATGATAGACAAACCCAGCATCCAGATCGTAATTTTGCGTCCCAGGAAGGACGCCGTGTTGATGCAGAACGGTGACAAGGCTCTGACAGGGGGAGACCACATTACACCTACTGTGAAGATCCAAGTCACTGGGTATAGACTTGCTATCAGTTGATTGGGTATCCCCCAGGTCACCCTAAAGCAAAACAAGGCACAGGTTTTTCGAAGCAATCAAGAGTAGCAACGCCTCCAGCAAATCAGGTTAGTGAAGCTGTTGAAGTTGACAATGGGCCGACGGTGAAACTCACTGAAGCCCAGTTTAAACAGTTTATGGTTGCTCTCAGTAATCCTACCTTGAAGCCTAATTCAAGTGCAAGCTCAAGTCCCAAAGCAAATGCCGTAACAAAACCAGGTTTGTCCAAGGTCGTTTTGCCTCAATTGGATCATTGACAGCGGTGCAACGGATCATATTACTTCATCTACGCAATTATTGCATAAAAATAATAATTGCTCATTACCACCTGTTCTATTGCCAAGTGGAGATAAAGTTGACATTGTTGCTAAAGGATCAATACCTCTGAGTACCATTTTTTATCTTCATGATGTGTTATCTGTGCCTAAATTTAAAGTCGATTTATTATCAGTTAGTCGATTGACGAGAGGATTGAATTGTTCAGTGACTTTCTTCCCATATCGGTGTATTTTGCAGGATCTGGCTACGAGGAGGATGATTGGTTTGCGTGAACAACGCAACAGATTATATTATTTGGTGGCATTAGTGACGGAGAAGTCCATGACCAGTCCTTCCTTTTCCACCGCACGCCCAGCTTGTCATCTAACCATCACCTCCACCGACCTATGGCACAACCGCTTAGGGCATGTGTCATCCTCTTGTTTAGATTTTATTGCTAAGAATTTTTTGCATGTTTCCATTCCGTCTAATAATGCTTGCCCCATATGTCCTTTGGCTAAGTAGATTCGCTTCCCTTTTACTACTAGTACTATTTCTTCTGTCAAACCATTTGAAATTATTCATTGTGATATTTGGGGTCGATATCGATTTCCTTCTCTTTCTGGTGCTCATTATTTTCTTACCATCGTTGATGACTATACACATTTTACTTGGGATATTTTTAATGCGACACAAAGATGAAGTCCAATCACTCATTAAACACTTTTTTAGCTATGTTGTCACTCAATTTGATTCTCGTATTAAAACTTTCCGTAGTATTAATGGTAGTGAATTTCTCTCACTTCGCCCTTTTTTTAATGATAATGGGGTCGTTTTTCAACATTCTTGCGTTTACACGCCTCAACAAAATGGGGTTGTGAAGTGTAAACATCGACACATTCTTCAAGTGGCTCGTGCTCTCAAATTTCAAGCACATCTCCCTTCTCAATTTTGGGGGGAGTGTGCCCTTACCGCAGTCCACATCATCAACCGTTTACCTTCTCCCGTCCTTTCTTTCAAAACTCCTTTTGAACTCCTCTATTCGAAACCTTCTTCCTTCTCTCATCTCCGCTTTTTTGGCTGTTTAGCCTATGCCACTAACGTCCACCCCCCTCATAAATTCGATCCTTGTGCCATTCAATTCATTTTCATCGGCTATCCCATTGGTCAGAAGACCTACAAATTGTTTGACTTATCTCGCAAGAAGGTCTTTACTAGCCGCGACGTCAAATTTCATTTCCTTATTCCACTCAGCCCAAGTCTGTTGCCTCGTCCTTGGGCCACAAACCCGGCCCAATTCCCTTGCCCACGTCTGAGCTTGATTTCTCTCTCTCCTTCCACTCCCAGTCTTCCCAATCCGCCTTCTTCCTCTTCCTCTTCCGATCACCAGTCTTCCTCTCCTTTCCCCATCTCATCTCCACTACCTCCTTCGCCCCCGTCACCGCCCCCGCTCCGGACCTACTCCTTCCGCCGTCTAACGCCGCCTGCGGTCGACGATGCTATCCCCCCTGGCCCATCCTCTGTCCCTCCTGTGGTCGACGGCGCCGTCCATTCTTCTCCGGCGCCTCTCTCTCCTTTAGCGTCGCTGCCCTCCTCATCACCTCTCCCTCCCACTTCCGTGCCCATTCCCGCTTCACTACATTAGAGATGATAAAATTCTAGATGGTTCAGTGGCCACAAGATATGTGAATTCCGCTTATCAGCTTGCTGATGTTCTTACTAAACCTTTGGGGAAGGATATTTTCATTCCAATGATTCGCAAGTTGGGAGTGCAAGACATCCACTCGCCAACTTGAGGGGGAGTGTAAGTTTCCTAATCTGTCATATCTTTTGCATTATATCAGATCCTTCTATATGTAAGCTTTGCAATAGTTGTAACTTTCCTAGTATGTAGCTTAGGTTGTAAATGGGTTCCTGACTTGTAGGGACTGATTGTAATCACTCTTGTATAAGAGATACGTTTCTGTATCAATGAATATCATAACTTCAGCCTATCGTTTTCCCCTCTTTTCATGTTTGAAGTATATTTAAGGACATTTTGATTGAGTGAATTGATGGATGTTCAGTCGTGGTCATTGGTTAGGCAAAGAGCCTCGTAGTCTTGAATTTTGAAAATCTGGTAGAATGTCTTGTTGTTTAGATCCTTAAAGTAACGTAAGAATATTATCTAAAGTTTGATGCACCCACCCTAATTCTTTGGCTTTGGGCTTGCATGCATATTCAATAGGTCTGAGTTTTGAGATTCCTCTTGGGTAGCCTGTCTGAAATACCATTCTGCATCAAAATTCTGTAAAGGGCATTTTGGTAATTTATAGGTGGTCCTGCGTGTATCTTCAAGATGCTGTGTCGCTAACTTGAAGCTAAAGATCAACTGGTCAGATTGCTTGCTGGGTTGTACTGCTAGACAGGTGGAGAAGGTGCTTGTGCCTTTATATGTCTGTCATGTATGTGTTGGTTATTGCCTTATTGGTCATGTCAAGTCTGTGGCAATGCATTGAGGATTTGAAGCTCCATTAGCAATTTATTAGATGTTAATAATGAATGGGGAGTCGAGCTAGTTAGTGAGTCGATCATCTTTGTTTTTTGTTTTCCCCAAAGCCTAACTTCTTTGTGGGCATATTCCTTTCCTTTGCCTACATACTGTGAAAGGTGCTTCAATTTGATTACTATCCCTTGTGTGATGACAAGAGTTTTAAGTATAGTTTCTTCATTAGGCCTATGTTCCATGCCATTGCAAGATTAGGATTCATTTGCCTAAACATATAGGCTTTTTCCATGTTAAGTTTGGCTTCCATCTGAAGGTTGACCTACATACATACATGATTATATGAGTCTTCTGTACTGGTAATAGCTCAACTTTTTAATTTGTTATTTCCTTTTTCTGGCAAGTTATTCAGCTGCCCTACCTAGTGTTCGTTTTCTGCATATTTGTATTATCTTCATTCGCAATATGTTAAGATTAGAAAATGGTTTGCTGCTGTTTTTGTTCTTTGTGTGCTATCTTCAATTGGCTTATTAATTGTGGCAAAAAGAAACAAAGAAGGTATATTGTTAAAACACATAAATTGATCTCTTGTTCATTTAGGTTCCACTTGTTGCTCCAAGTGAGTCCCTTCCCGAGAGACCTGGAGCGCCAGATTGTCCAGTGAGTAGCATTTCTGTTTATTTATTTTTGCTGATATGATGCGTTTAAGCACTTGCACGGCTCATATATACCCTTCCATTTTTTATGTTGTGGTACTTTCTAAAAACTCAAAGATGCAAATTTGGTCTTAGATGCAAGTTTAATCATCCAAAGGACAAACTGGCTACTGCAGTAAGTGCAAATGAGATTAATTAAGATGCAAAGATTTAATTTTTATCTGGACTTATTTATTGTTGTTATAATGATATGATACTTTACTGAGTTTACTCTGGTTTCAAGGTGCCTCAGAAAATGGTGATGTTATGCCTTACCCGAGAGGCCTTCTGAACCCGCATGTGCGGTGACATATCTCTTTCCTACTATTGTAATCTGCATTATCTATCTATTAATGATGTTGATTTGGTTATATTCCCAAAAATATGTTTAAACATTTCTACTTGAAAACTGGGCAATGCAAGTATGGTGCACCCTGCAAATTTAATCACCCAAAAGACATCCAGATACCATCAGCCACTCAAGAGAATAAATCTGGCGAAACTGAGACAGCTATTAAGACGGAGGGCTTTGAAGTTGCCGTGAAGCCTCTTGTTTCATTCTCTGCAGCACTATTATATTACTCCAAAGAGCTTCCTGTAAGACCGGTATGTACTTAGTAGAGATGATTGAGCCTCTTTAAAATTCCGATATCAGCTTTATGATAATTTTGTTTTGCTGATCATGTGTCTGTTGCTTCTACCAGGGTGAAGCTGATTGTCCATTCTACCTGAAAACTGGAAGGTCAGTTATATCTTATTTTGTTGTTTGATCATGATTGCTATAGACAACCAAGCACTCATAATGGCTTTTGTTCTCTTAAATCAGTTGCAAGTATGGGGCCACTTGCCGGTACAATCACCCTGATAGATATGGTATATAATTAAGATTATGCTGTTCATGATTCTAGAGTTCATTTTCATGTGTTTTAGACTTTCTAGTTTCATGTGTTTAACAAATAGTGTGCATCAGAATATTATTGCCAAGTTTTTGTGCAGATATCAATCTACCTGTTGCTGCAATCAGCTATTCTCTTTCAGTGCCTTCAGTTGCAGGTTTTAACATGAGTTTGATCTGTTTTACCGAGAAGGTCTACGGTTCGAGTCCGTATAGCCCTAAAACCTAAAAATTAAAAATTAAAAGAAATTTTAGATTTAATTAAATATAAATCTAACTAATTACCTATAAATTATTATCTATATCATAATAGATATTATAATCTAGATAATATGCTATTTCTAATATATATATATATATATATATATAGGAATTATATAGAAATATATTTGAATATAGATTTTGCTTATTTTAGAATATAGAAACTAAAATTCTATTTCTTATTTCTATACCATTATTCTATACAATTAGAAATAAGAAATTTGAATTCTATTTTCTATATTACAATTCCTGCTCTTTAGTTCTTAAAAGAGAAAATCTGAGGTGCGGTGAAAACGAGTCTTATATGTATTAAGTGCTAATCCAGCTGCCTTCACTTATCAAACTCTGGCACAACCAAAGGTAAATGTGGCCTATGGTATATTATATGTTTCACCTTAAGGCATTTTTGTTTTGTATCATTAACTGAATTGAACGACTGTTAGCTCTCTCTCTCTCTCTCTCTCTCTCTCTCTCTCTCTCTCTCCCCCTCCCTCAATATATATAATATTGACTCATGTTATTATATGCACATTGCAGGTGGGAGCGAGCCCTGCTGTTTGTCCTCAGTGCTTTGGACAGGCTGAGTGTGAAGTAAGCAACTTCTTTTGTTAAATGAATTTGATTCGAATTGTATGTGATTGGTCTTCCAGATCTGAGTCGTTTTGTACGATTTAATATGAAAGTGATCCTAAGAAAAAGTATACTGAAACTCAAGTTTAAACAGTGGCAACACTTTTTAGTTCTCATCATATTATTCATGAAACTGTCAGCACATGAAGTGTTGCTTTATCTATCCATATTTATTACTCTGATGGTAGACATTTGGCCAAAAATGATTTTGTTTGATTACTTGTTCATATTTCTGAATCATTCAGAACTTAATGACGGTTGCTCTCATGTTTATGTATTGTGATTTTTACATGTTGTATTACGATATGAAGACTGGGGAATGTAAGTATGGTGCACAATGCAGATTCCATCACCCGATTGATAGGCCAGCAGTGGCGTTGTCAACAACAAAGCCATCTCAACAAGAAAATGTGAAGCTAACGCTTGCTGGACTACCTAGGAGAGAGGTACGAATGGGGAGCCATTCTCTGTCGGGACTATCCCAAGTCTTTTTATCAGCAGGGTTCACCTGTCCTTGTTTTAAGCAGGGTACCATTATATTCCAAGAAGCTTGAAAAACATATGGCTACTCTTCATAAGAATGATTGAATTATGCTAAGTCTTTGCATTAGTAGTTTCAGATTGCAACTTATTTTGTGAAGCTATGATAACTATGAATATACTGTTTGCACAATGGTGATTGGAAAAATGGAAATGTTAAGACCTTTTTTTTCCAGTGAGAAGTGACTACATTTTCTGTTGCATTTAACCATATGTATTCTTTCTGTTGAAATCCTATTTTATATTTCCATCTAGGCATTATCTATCCTATACATGTTAGACCATTTAACAAGGGTGGAACTTTTTTACAGGGTGCCGTTATCTGTGTGTGTTGCCCTAAAACTGGCACATGCAAGTATGGTGCAACTTGCAGATTTGACCACCCACCTCCTGGCGCAGTTGTAGCAATGGCAGCTTCACAAGCAAAATCCGATTCTACTGGAGGGAAAGCATAAGCAGCTGAATCCACACAGGAACAGCAGCAGTAGGTCCCTTGCTAGAATGAAGAAGTGATGAGACCTCGAAGGAGGTCAGTGGCAAAAGTGTTGCCATCTGCCATGGTCTTTTTCTGTTGATGGCATAATCACCCTTATCCTGGCCTCGATTTATGACTAGTTTCAGTGCTATTCTATAGTGAAAAGAACAAATTTGTACCAAAATAAAAGGGAAAAAATCAAGTTACTCGTTGGGAGAGTTTTCCAAAAGTTCGTTGCACTTTTTACAGGAGCTTGGTAGTTTGGCTAATCATACACGCACAGAACATGACATTACCTTATCATACATTGTCCTATCAAATTCCCTTGATTCAAGAGTCCATTTTTCACTTTTACACCAAGATTGACAGCCAAAAGCTAAAATCATTGACAAAAGCTTGTTCACTTTTAATTTTGCTTTTTGTCTTTGGAATTTTTCCCATGAAAAAAAAAATGATTATTCCGGTTTATGAGCTCATTTACGTTTATTAATACAGTCGGAACAAAGAAAGAAGGTGGGTTGAAACCCATTGAACTTTTGATGCTCTTGTAGTAGTAAATAAAGGCACAATTCTCAGCGATTGCACCTTGAAATACAGGAATAAAATCACAAACTAGTAGTGGTCTGGTCGAATCATTGAAGTCCTGATTGCTTTGGCAAACAAAGTCTCAGAAAGACCTAAATGACTGAGTGGACTTGGAAACTTGTAAAACGGGGATGCATGGTGTCCAGGTATTTTGGACTTGGAAACTTGTAAGACGGAGACGTTTGATGACTGGGTGGACTTAGTGTTACTCGGTGAAAAGCATATGGCTATTCTTCATAAGAATGATTGAATTATGCTAAGTCTTTGCGTTAGTAGTTTCAGATTGCCACTTATCTTGTGAAGTTATGATAACTATGAATATACTGTTTGCACAATAGTGATTGGAAAAATGGAAATGTTAAGCCCTTTTTTTCCTGTGAGAAGTGACTGCATTTTCTGTTGCATTTAACCATATGTATTCTTTCTGTTGAAATCTTATTTTATATTTCCATCTAGGCATTATCTATCCTCTACATGTAAGACCATTTAACAAGGGTGGAACTTTTTAACAGGGTGCCGTTATCTGTGTGTATTACCTTGAAACTGGCACATGCAAGTATGGTGCAACCTGCAGATTTGACCACCCACCTCCTGGCGAAGTTGTAGCAATGGCAGCTTCACAAGCAAAATCTGATTCTACTGGAGGAAAAGCATAAGCAGCTGAATCCACACAGGAACAGCAGCATTAGGCCCCTCGCTAGAATGAAGTGAATAGTGATGAGGCCTCGAAGGACGAACGAGGACTATGGCAAAAGTATTGCCATCTGGCATGGTCTGTTTTGTACTATGTTTCTGAGCCATCATGGTTTATAAATTGCCCAATCAGCCATTCTTTATGCTCTGCGTATAAGGTGCAAGTGTTGACCGATTGGATAACATGAGGTATTTCGTTCACCTGTATTAAGTGAGTCTCTGCATCTACTTTGTAGATCTGGAGTATCAGACTGATGAGTTTCAGTGCTATGGTGTTGTGAAAGTTTGCTCTCATTGTCCTCTACTTCTTCCTTCTATGACGATATTCACCCTTAAAAAAGCTTCTTTTTCTTTTTGACTTTTTCTGTTGATGGCATAATCACCCTTATCCTGGCTTAGATTTATGACTAGTTTCAGTGCTATTCTGTAGTGAAAAGAACAACTTTTAACCAAAATAAAAGAAAAAAACAAGTTACTCGTTGCTAGAGTTTTCCAAAAGTTTGTTGCACTTTTTACTGGAGTTTGGTAGTTTGCCTAGTCATACATATAGACAGAACATGACATTACCTTACATTGTCAATCAAATTCCCTCGATTCAAAAGACCAGTTTCCCTTTTTACACCAAGATCAATGACAAAAGCTTGTTCACTGCTTGTCTTGGAGTTTTTCTACGAATCCTGGAGCGTGGATGGAAAGAAACAGAATTATTCCGGTTTATGAGTTCATTTGCGTTTATTAATAGAGTGGGAACAAAGAAAGTAAGTGAATCGATGAAAATCCACGGAGCTTTTAATAAGTAGTAAATAAACACACAATTGTTTCCCAATAAATATCTCAGTGGTTCCACCTTCAATTACAGAAATAAATTTACAAACTAGTAGTTGTTTGGTCTAATCATTGAAGTCCTTGTTGCTTAGGCACACACAGTCTCAGAAAGTACCTAAAAGACTGACTGGACTTGGAAACTTGTAAGACGGGGTCGTTGATGACTCTGGAATACCTGGACACCATTCATTTCAGACTTTTCGGTATTTAATGTTACTCGGTTTTAGATTTCTGTACATTTCTGTATAATCATGGATAGCTTCTGTGCAAACCTATTCAAGCCTACCAGCTATCGCTTCCTCGTCAAAAATGTTGCTCACTACTTGCTCTTTGTTATTCTGGCATCTTCATATCTGCACACTACTAAACTGTGTGTGGGAGATGGACTTCCGAGTGGTGTGAGATCATCATCATGCATCGAGGAAGAGAGACGAGCGCTTCTCAGCTTCAAAGGAGATGTTACTGATCGTTCCGGCAGGCTTTCTTCTTGGGTGGGTCAGGATTGCTGCCGCTGGAAAGGGATTTCGTGCAACAACCGTACAGGTCATGTTGCAAGGATGGACCTCCGAAACCCGAAGTATGATCACGGCTTCTACGGGGAGACTTCTTTGGGGGGTAAGATTAATCCTTCTTTGCTTATCTTGAAGAACTTACGTTACCTTGATCTAAGTGGAAACTATTTTTATGGACGTCAAATTCCTAACTTCTTTGGGAAGCTTCAAAGTTTGAGGTATCTCAATCTCTCATACAATTCATTTGTGGGAGAGATTCCCCCATCTCTTGGTAACCTCTCAAACTTGAACTATCTTGACCTCAGTACTAATAATGTTGATGATCTTTCTTCCAAAAATTTGAATTGGCTTTCTCACCTCTCTTCCCTAAAGTATCTCAATCTTGGAGGTGTGAACCTTAGCAGCACAGGAGTGAGTTGGCTACATGATGTCACCATGCTTCCTTCACTCTTAGAGTTGCATTTGTCTGATTGCCAAATTCAAAACCTTCCACACTCCCAGCTGCCGTCGGTGAACTTCACATCCCGCCTATCGGTTCTTGATATATCAGATAATCATATTAATTCTTCATTTCCCAGCTGGTTTTTTAATCTTACCAACCTCAAAAGACTTGATGCATCTTCCAATTTGTTCGGGCCCTTCCCTGTTGAATTTGCAAACCTCAAGTCTTTGGAAGACCTTGATTTGAGTGGAAATTTTCTCGGGGATAATAGATCTTTCGGTCAAATTCCCAAAGTCATTGGTACTTTGTGCAGCCTAAGGATATTAGATCTTAGGGGGAACTCATTCAATGGTAGTTTGGAAAATTTTTTGAATGGTTTCTCAAATGGTACAAGTTATAGATTAGGACTGCTGGAAAATCTGAAGGAACTTGACCTCAGTTTGAACCATTTTTTTGGTTCAATTCCACAATCTATTAGTAATTTATCATCCCTGGAAAAACTGGACATCTCGGATAATAATTTCAATGGGTCCATTCCTGAAAGTTTGGGACAACTCTCTCAGCTAGTTCACCTCGATCTATCTGAGAATTCGTTGGAAGGCAATCTAAATGAAGCCCATTTCCGAACTCTCACAAAGTTGGAGTCTTTTGCAGTCTGTAGCAAATACGGGTTCATGACTGGGTCCCTCATTTTTAACATGGCTCATGACTGGGTTCCTCCTTTCCAACTTAATTCAATCGACATTGCCGACTGCAGAGTAGGTCCTGCCTTTGGGGTATGGCTTCAGTCTCAAACTGAATTAACGGAAGTCACGCTTCGTAATACTTCAATCTCAGATTTCATACCAGAGGAATGGTTCTTGAAGATATCTTTCCAACTCACATGGCTGGATTTATCTAACAACCAAATTCGTGGAAAGCTTCCATTTCACATGACCTCCCCGTCCTTGGAGAATATAGATTTGAGTCGTAATCAATTTGAGGGCCCTCTTCCACATTGGTCTAGCGATGCTGCCAAATATCTCGATCTTCAAAGCAATTTATTTTCCGGGCCGATTCCCTCAAATTCTGATCAATTGTTGCCTAAATTGTGGGAATTGTATCTATCTGACAATCATCTGAATGGTAGTCTACCACCCTCTTTGTGCAACATGTCAAGTTTAAATACCCTTATGTTAAGAAGCAATCACTTGTCTGGAGAATTCCCACGAGCCTGGAGTCTGTGGCCATATTTACAAATTGTAGATGTCTCAGACAACAATTTGTCTGGCAATTTCTCCAGTTCAATGGGTGTTCCAAGCTTACTAATGGTATTGGATCTGAGCAAAAACAATTTCGGGGGTCAAATTCCTTCTTCTCTATTCCAAAACTGCAGCGAGTTGTGGAGTATTGATCTTGGAGGCAATAGATTTACTGGAAGCATACCTTTACAGACAGGATCAAATGTATCATCTGAATTGCATAGGCTAAGATTACGATCCAACTCTTTAAGCGGACATATCCCCAATCGATTGTGCTCTCTTCAATATCTTCATATCATAGACCTTGGCCACAACAACTTTTCAGGGACCATTCCCAAGTGTTTGTATAATCTGACTGCTTTGGCCTACCGTAATTACAGTAGGTACGGTTTTGAAAATTATCTTGAGACGGCCAGCTTGACATTGAAGGGACAAGAACTCGCATATAACACCACTCTGGATTTGGTGAAAAGCATTGATTTCTCATCAAACAACTTAGAAGGTGAAATCCCTGACGAAGTAAGCAGCCTCATTGGATTGGGCACGTTGAACTTGTCAAGAAATCAACTGACTGGAAACATTCCCTCAAAGATTGGAAACATGCAATTGCTGGAAACTCTTGATCTCTCACACAATCACCTCTCCGGGCATATTCCTCAGAGTTTATCTTCATTAACCCTTTTGGCTCACCTGAACTTGTCTTTCAACAACTTGTCCGGAAGAATTCCTTCAGGCAACCAACTTCAAACACTCAATGATTCATCCATTTACGAAGGCAATCCATCCTTGTGTGGGGTCCCTCTTTCAACTGTCTGCCCGGGAGATGGCCCTGACGATGGTGATCATAATGATGATGATAATGATGAGAATGGGAAGTTTGGTATCGTTGTTAGCGCTGTCCTCGGCTTCATCATAGGCTTCTGGAGTGTCTGTGGCACATTGGTTATGAAGAAATCATGGAGGTATGCCTATTTTCGATTCTTTGATGACATAAAGGAGAAGGCAGCATTAGCAATTGCATTGAGAGTGGCTCGTTGGCAAAGGAGGACTTGATTGGAAAAGGAAAATTAAAGAATAAAATGCACTGAAGGTGGTCTATATGGGGCATTTGTGGCTTTCTAGAAAGGGTACGTTGTGTCTCTTTTGGTTCAGGTGCTCTCCATGACACTGCCCTTTGGAGCTGTTTGTGGCGCTGGTGAAGATGACGGTCAGTATTGTTGGGGTTTGCTGTGTTCTCTTTATTGTTGTAATCAATAATTAAGTGTTTAATAGTGTCATGTAATCAATAATTAAGCATGTATCATGTGTCAAATTATTCAAGCAACTTTGATGCTAAATAATACCTTGCTGGAAGTGTGTATCCACGTTCGATGCATTTGAAACTTGTAAAAGGACTGTTTGTTTTCAGTAATCAATCCCTTTGCTTTGTTTGTTTTGCTGTCTTTATTTAATCCCAATCAGCTCCAGCTCCCACCTCTGCTCTCTCCACCGTCTACACCCCCCGCTCCCTAGCCCAATCCTACCTCTCCGACCAGGCCCACGCTACTTTTCTGGGTCGGACCCTCTCTCCACTTCCTCCATGTACCTCGCCGGCACCGATGGCCTCGGCCGCTAGAGCGACGTCGTATATGATGTCCTCCTGGCCCTCCCCGGATGCCGAACCCGGCCCGCCCGGCTTCAAACGCACCTCTGAAGGTTGGTGAGCTCTCATTCTACTGTAACTGTCTGTTGGGTGATTGAAAAGTTTGAATCTTTGATTGAATTTCATGGAAGATCATTGCTAAAGTTTTCGAATTTTCTAGTGTAAATTGATGTACAAGTTGTATCTTGAGTCTGTCTGCCATGATTAGCATTGGGATCATATCCCATCTTGAAGTACGTTGAAGATATTTGGAATAGTTACCTTTATCATGAAGGAAGATTTTTCAGTCAAAGATCTCAAACCTAAAATGGTGAAATATATTATGGCCAATCATGTCATCCCAAGTGCTTAGATTCACAGCTCTGTCTGAAGCATATTTAAGGACATTTTTGGTTGAGTGAATTGATGGATGTTCACTCATGATCATTGCTTAAGCAAAGAGCCCCCTAGGTCTCGAATTTTGAAAATCTGTTAGAATGTCTAGTTGTGTAGATCCCTCAACTAACATAAGAATATTATCTAAGGTTTGATGCACTCACCCTAGATTCTTTGGCTTTGAGTTTGCATGCATATTCACTAGGTCTGAGTTTTGAGATTCCTCTTGGATAGCCTGTCTGAAATACAATTCTGCATCAAAACTCATTGAAGGGCATTTATGTGATTTGGATATGCTCCTGCGTGTATCTTCAAGATGCTGTGGAGCTACCTTGAAGCTAAAGATCAACTGGCCAGATTGCTTGTAGGGTTCTACCGGTAGGCAAGTGGAGAAGGTGCTTGTACCTTTATGTGTTTGTCCTGTATGAGTTGGTTATTGGCTTATTGGTCATGTCAAGGCTATGGCAATGCATTGAGGATTGGAAGCTCCATTGGCAATTCATTAGTTGTTGATAATGATTGTGGAGTCGAGCCAGTTATTAAGTCAATCGTCTTTGTTTTTGTTTTGCCCAAAGTCTAACTTCTTTGTAGGCATATATTCCTTTGCTTCGCCTACATAATGTAAAAAGGGCTTCAATTTGATTACTATCTCTAGTGTGATAAAAAGAGTTTACTAGAGTATCTTTATTAAGCCTACATTCCATGGCATTGCATGATTATGATTCATTTGCCTGAAAATATAGGCTTATTCTATGTTAAGTAGGGCTTCCATCTGATGGTTAATCTACATACATACATGATTGTACGAGTGTTCTGTACTGTTTAATCCTCAGCGCTTTGGATAGGCTAAGTGTGAAGTAAGCGACTTCTTTTGTTAAATGAATTTGATTCCAGTTGTATATGATTGGCCTTCCAGATCTGAGTTGTTTTATATGATTTACTATGAAAGTGATCCTAAGAGAGTATACTGAATTTGAGTTTCAACATGTTTAAACAGTTGCAACACTTTTTAGTTCTCATCATATTATTCATGAAACTGTCAGCACATGAAGTGCTGCTTTATCTATCCACATTTGTTACTCTGATGGTAGACATTTGGCCAGAAATGGTTCTGTTTGACTACTTGTTCATATTTCTGAATCATTCAGAACTTAATGACGATTGCTCTCATGTTTATGTTTTGTGGTTTTTTCATGTTGTAGTATTATATGAAGATTGGGAATGTAAGTATGGTGCACAATGCAGATTCCATCACCCGATTGATAGGCCAGCAGTGGCGTTGTCAACAACAAAGCTATCTCAACAAGAAAATGTGAAGCTAACGCTTGCTGGACTACCTAGGAGGGAGGTATGGATGGTGGAGCTATTCTCTGTTGGGACTATCCCAAGTCTTTTTATCAGTAGGGTTCACCTGTCCTTGTTTTAAGCAGGGTACCATTATCTTCGAAAAGCTTGAAAAGCATATGACTATCCCAAGTCTTTTTATCAGAAGGGTTCACCTGTCCTTGTTTTAAGCAGGGTACCATTATCTTCGAAAAGCTTGAAAAGCATATGGCTATTCTTCATAAGAATGATTGAATTATGCTAAGTCTTTACATTAGTAGTTTCAGATTGCAATTTATCTTGTGAAGCAATGATAACTATGAATATACTGTTTGCAGTAGTGATTGGAAAAATTGAAATGTTAAAGACCTTTTTTTCCAGTGAGAAGTGACTGCATTTTCTGTTGCATTTTACCATATCTATTCTTTCTGTTGAAATCTCATTTTATATTCCATCCAGGCATTATCTATCCTATACATGTAAAACCATTTAACATGGCTGGAACTTTTTGCAGGGTGCCGTTATCTGTGTGTATTACCTTAAAACCGGCACATGCAAGTATGGTGCAACCTGCAGATTTGACCACCCATCTCCTGTTTAAGTTGTAGCAATGGCAGCTTCACAAGCAAAATCTATTTCTACTGGAGGGAAAGCATAAGCAGCTGAATCCACACAGGAACAGCAGCAGTAGGTCCCTAGCTAGAATGAAGAAGTGATGAGGCCTCGAAGGAGGTCTATGGCAAAAGTATTGCCATCTGCAATCATGGTTTATAAATTCCCCAATCAGCCATTCTTTATGCTCTGCGTATAAGGTGCAAGTGTTGACCGATTCGATAACATGAGGTATTTCGTTCTCCTGTATTGAGTCTCCGCATGTGCTTTGTGAGTATCAGACTGATGAGTTCCCATGCTATGGTTTTATGAAAGTTTGCTCACTGTCCTCTGCTTCTTCCTTCTATGGTGATATGTTTTTCTTTTTTCTTTTTCTGTTGATGGCATAATCACCCTTATCCTGGCTTAGATTTATGGCTTGTTTCAGTGCTATTCCAGTGAAAAGAACAAATTTTAACCAAAATAAAAGGAAAAAAACAAGTTTCTCGTTGGGAGAGTTTTCAAAGTTTATTGCACTTTTTACTGGAGTTTAGTAGTTTGCCTAATCATACATATACACAGAACAAGACATTACCTTACATTGCCCAGTCAAATTCCCTCGATTCAAAAGACCAGTTTCCATTTTACATCGAGATTGACTCTGTACCGCCACCGCCACGTGCTCCTCCAACCCTGGATAAGGTCTGTTCTGTATTTGATTGCATTCTCTAAAAGTTGGTTTGGTGATTCTGACTAGTTAGTTAGATTCTTGTTTGGTTGAATCTGGGTTGCAGCAAAGAGAGGGTTCGGATTTGCAGACGCTGCTCCGGAGATTCTGGAAGAGAGGCGGTGCCGTACTGGTCCTCCGACGACAAGGTCCAGGTCAGGATGCAGCTGGGAGGAGTCTTCCTTCTCATCTCGCCACCACCGGGATCAGCGTCGGCTTCAATTTTCTGGGTCGGGACTTCCACAATGCCCTTGCCAGTCAGTTCCTCTCTGTCTCTCTCTAGTTTTGTTTAGTGCTCTGAATTGTGATGAAGTTGGAAACTTTACTGATTTTCTGTGGTGGGTTTTTGGTGGAACTTTGGAATGGTGATGATGTGAAGATAAGGACCAAGAGCAGTTCATGAAGCAACTGCTTTACTACCTGGGTGCCTTTGCTGGTGGAATTCCGGTGAGCACCAATCGCTGCTCTTTCGCTTAGGTATCAATACCTCTGCTTTATTTGTTTTGCTTATACTTCATTCCTCAGTAATCACCAAAAACAGAACCAACTCAGTAAGGGAAAAAAACACACGAAACTAATAGTAATAGTGATAATGCATAAATGCAGCGATATCTACAGTTAGGATTAGGTTACTGCTGATCACTAGAGTGTAATTCAACTGGCTTTTCCTTGTTCGGAACAATATTTTCTATGTAGTAAAGAAGGCATCATTTTTATTATTATATTTGTCTTGCAGTTATAGATATACTTGATGTATATTACCTTTTTGGGTTCACTGTCAACTTGTCTTGCAGTTATAGATATACTAGATGTATATTACCTTTTTGGGTTCATTGTCAACTTAGTCTGCAGTTTGATTGATTTCGGCCGCTACATTAGGGTTCAAGTGCTTATCGTCTATGTCTGATGCTTACCCTTTTGCCATTCTGTTAAACTGTGATCTTGTCTTATTGATGCATTTGTTCCCTATTTACAATATTCTCTGCAGATTTTTGTGTTGCGGAATTATGCAAGAGAAACTCTTTCTTTGAGGTGGAGATCTTGGATGGAGCGTTATTACATTGACCATTACCTGAGCAACCAAACATTTTACTGAATTCAATCCCAATCAATCATTGATAATCCAGATCAGCAAATTGTTGATGATCTAAGTTCTTTCACGGGGACAGCCCTGTCATTCTCTTTAACACTATTCAATGCTGTGATAGATCTCATATCATTCAGTAACATATTATTTGGTATCTATCCTCCGCTGTTTGTTGTTCTTCTAGTATATTCGATTGGTGTAACAGTGATCAGTTTCTTTATTGGAAGGATAAGTATCTGTAACTCATTTAGCAAAAATTTGTTCCCATCATTATGCAATGGTATCTCTGGCAATAAGGAATGATGCCAACTTGATTCGACTTTGTTCTCAGGGTTTGGTGACATTAAACTTCCTACAAGAGAAAAAGGAAGCAGATTTTCGTTATGGACTTGTGCACGTTCGAGAAAATGCTGAATCAATAGCTTTCTATAGTGGTGAAGACAATGAAATGCAACTTTTGCTGCAATGCTTCAAAAGTGCTTTTGAGAATCTAACTGTATGAACAATTTTTAAACTTCTTCTTGTTTCACTTTGCTATGCATGCAGTCTATGCCTTTACATTGAGGACTTTTTTTCTCTGACTCCTGAAATTTAGTTGATGCAATAATGTGTGTATTTGAGTAGTTACTTTAAACTGCAAGATTTTTTTGTCTTTTCCATTTTTCTGTTATTGTATTTACACTGTATGCTGGTCATTCCCTATTGCAGTTTACTGGTTGAAAGAATTATTGATGCTACATTTAATATCCACAAAGATTCTTGATTTTATTTTGCATCTTATATGATTGTTTGTCTCAAGTCAAAATTGGATTCACAAAATAACCGTTCCTATGTCAGTCTTCTTCTGAACACATCGAAAGTACTTGATCAGCTGTGGTTTATTTGCAGCTTTTTTTTTTTTTTGCCATGATCTTTTATTTCAATTAAGTAGTTCTACAGATGTAAAAGTTTCTGCACATTATGTTGTCCCTATTAGATGTGTATTAACCTCATATCCCTACATTACCTTGCAGCAATTGTTGATATATTCAAGAAATCCTGAGTTTTTCACTAGTGGATACCGCTATCTTATTCAAATTCTTCCTGCTGCTGTCGTTGCTCCTATGTACTTCTCTTAAAAAATTGAGTTTGGTGTCATTAATCAGTCAGTATCTGCTTTTAATCATATCCTGGGGAACTTCTCCCTTATCGTGTGCCAATTTCAGTCTATAAGCGCATTTTCAGCAGTAATTGATCGAGTTGGTACAGTGTCTGTATCCTTCTCTCCTCCTTTGCTATAGCTTCGGTGTGTCGTATATCTCTGAAGTCTGTCCAGATTGAACTTTATCAGGACACTGGCCAATTTGGTTGATGCACCAATGGGTCTTAAAATACAATTCCATTGGTAAATTTTTTACGATGAATGTTAGATGAGTCCTCAGATTCCAAGAAAGAGACTGACAAGAGTTGAAAAGACAGTATTTGTTATTCACTTTCTGTTCTTTCTTTCCCTGTCCTGGATTCATTCAGACATTGGATGCAGACACCACTTACACTGTTTCTTAATTTTTAGTTCGTTTGAAACAATCTTGCGTAATATTTCTATTAATCAGTAATGTAAAACTACATTATATTTGATATTTTCAGTATCTTCCACCCGAAACTCAGATGTAGCTTTTCTGTTGCATTTAACTCTAGAAGCCCTAAAACTATACTTTTGAAGTTAACTAGATTTGTTCCATCTTATACATATTACTTGAAATTTGTATTTTTTGTTTTTTCCGTCTAACCTATTATCCTCCTTCAGAAATTTACTTATGAACTGCAATATTGTTACTGCAATGCATACTGTACTGGTTCTACATAAGATCTGTTTAGTGTTTTCGTACTCAACTTTTTACCACCTAATAATTTTCAAACACATGCAGGTAAATTTGATGATTATTTGTATAGCAGCTCTTTGGGGATGGGCACTAGTTAACACTTCTTTTGATTTTTAACTAGTGTTCATTTGATTTTTTGTTTGTGGGTTTTTGGTGGAACTTTGGAATGGTGATGATGTGAAGATAAGGACCAGGAGCAATTCACGAAGCAACTGCTTTACTACCTGGGTGCCTTTGCTGGTGGAATTCCGGTGAGCACCAATCGCTGCTCTTTCGCCTAATTAGGTATCAATCCCTCTGCTTTATTTGTTTTGTTTATACTCCATTCCTCTGTAATCACCAAAAACAGAACCAACTCAGTAAGGAAAAAAACACGAAACGAAACTAATAGTAATAGTGATAGTGCATAAATGAAAGTGATCCTAAGAGAAAGTATAGTGAATTTGAGTTTCAACATGTTTAGCAGTTGCAACAATTGATAGTTCTCGTCATATTATTCATGAAACTGTCAGGACATGATGTGTTGCTTTATCCATCCACATTTGTTACTCTGATGGTAGACATTTGGCCAGAAATGATTTTGTTTGATCACTTGTTCATATTTCTGAATCATTAAGAACCTGATGATGATTGCTCTCATGTTTATGTATTGTGGTTTTTTTCATTTTGTAGTATTATATGAAGACTGGAGAATGTAAGTATGGTGCACAATGCAGATTCCATCACCCAATTGATAGGCCAGCAGTGGCATTGTCAACAACAAAGCCATCTCAACAAGAAAATGTGAAGCTAACGCTTGCTGGACTACCTAGGAGAGAGGTACAGATGGTGGAGCTATTCTCTGTTGGGACTATCCCAAGTCTTTTTATCAGTACGGTTCACCTGTCCTTGTTTTGAGCAGGGTACCATTATATTCCAAAAAGCTTGAAAAGCATATGGCTATTCTTCCTAAGAATGAGTGAATTCTTCTAAGTCTTTGCATTAGTAGTTTCAGATTGCCACTTATCTATTGAAACTATGATAACTATGAATATACTGTTTGCACAATAGTGATTGGAAAAAATGGAAATGTTAAGACCTTTATTTCCAGTGAGAAGTGACTGCATTTTCTGTAGCATTTAACCATCTCTCTTCTGAATGTTGAAATCTTATTTTATATTTCCATATAGGCATCATCTATCCTATACATGTAAGACCATTTAACAAGGGTGGAACTTTTTTACAGGGTGCCGTTATCTATGTGTATTACCTTAAAACCGGCGCTTGCAAGTATGGTGCAACCTGCAGATTTGACCACCCACCTCCTGGCGAAGTTGTAGCAATGGCAGCTTCACAAGGAAAATCTGATTCTACCGGAGGGAAAGCATAAGCAACTGAATGCACAAAGGAACAGCAGCAGTAGGTCCCTAGCTAGAATGAAGAAGTGATGAGGCCTCGAAGGAGGTCTATGGCAAAATTATTGCCATCTGCCATGGTCTATTTCAGTATTTTGTACTATGTTTCTGAGCCATCATGGTTTATAAATTGCCCAATCAGCCATTCTTTATGCTCTGCGTATAAGGTGCAAGTGTTGACCGATTGGATAACATGAGGTATTTTGTTCTCCTGTATTAAGTGAGTCTATGCATGTACTTTGTATCAGAGTGATGAGTTTCAGTGCTATGGTTTTATGAAAGTTTGCTCTTCCCTCTGCTTCTTCCTTCTATGACGATATTCACCCTTAAAAAACTTTTTTTCTTTTTTCTTTTTCTGTTGATTGCATAAAATAATCATCCTTATCCTGGGTTAGATTTATGACTAGTTTCAGTGCTATTCTGTAGTGAAAAGAACAAATTTTTACCAAAATAGAAGAGTTACTCGTTGGGAGAGTTTGCCAGAAGTTTATTGCACTTTTTCAGGAGTTTGGTAGTTTGCCTAATCATACATGTACACAGAACATGACATTACCTTACATTGCCCAATCAAATTCCCTCGATTCAATAGACCAGTTTCCATTTTACACCGAGATTGACGGCCGAAAGCTAAAATCAATGACAAATGTGAACATTACACCAAGATTGAGTGCCGAAACCTAAAATCAATGACAAAAGCTTGTTCACTTTTCCCTTTTTCTTGTAGTCTTTGGAACTTTTCTACGAATCCTGGAATGAGGATGAAAAGAAATAGAATTATTCCGGCTTGTGAGCTCATTTGGGTCTATTAATACAGTCGGAACAAAGAAAGTAAGTGAATCGATGAAAACTTGTAAAACGTGGTCGTTCACGACTTTGGAATAACACCATTCATTTCAGACTATTCACTTATACAGTACTTAAATGTTACTCGGTTTTAGATTTCTATACATTTCCACATGGATAGCTTCTGTGCAAACCAATTCAAGCCTTCCGGCTATCGCTTCCTCATCAACAATGTTGCTCATTACTTGCTCTTTCTTTTTCTCGCATCTACATCTCTGCAGACTACTAAACTGTGTTTGGGAGATGGACTTCCCAGTGGTGTGAGATCATCATCATGCATCCAGGAAGAGAGACGAGCGCTTCTCAGCTTCAAAGGAGATGTTACTGATCGTTCCGGCAGGCTTTCTTCTTGGGTGGGTCAGGATTGCTGTCAATGGAAAGGGATTTCATGCAACAACCGTACAGGTCACGTTGTAAAGATGGACCTCCGGAACCTGAATTATGATGAAGGCTTCTACTGGGAGACTTCTTTGGGGGGTAAGATTAATCCTTCTTTGCTTAGCTTTGAGAACTTATATTACCTTGATCTAAGCGGAAACGATTTTCAAGGACGTCGAATTCCTAACTTCTTTGGGAAGCTTCAAAGTTTGAGGTATCTCAATCTCTCATATAATTCATTTGTGGGAGAGATTCCCCCAGCTCTTGGTAACCTCTCAAACTTGAACTATCTTGACCTCAATTCTGTTTATCGCGGTCTTTCTTCCAAAAACTTGAATTGGCTTTCTCATCTCTCTTCCCTAAAGTACCTCAATCTTGGAGGTGTGAACCTTAGCAGCACAGGAGTAAGTTGGCTACATGATGTCAACATGCTTCCTTCACTCTTAGAGTTGCATTTGTCTGTTTGCCAAATTCAAAACCTTCCACACTACTCCCAGCTTCCGTCAGTGAACTTCACATCCCTATTGGTTCTTGATCTATCAGGGAATTCTATTAATTCTTCATTTCCCAGCTGGCTTTTTAATCTTACCAACCTCAAAAAACTTGATGTATCTAGCAACTGGTTCGCGGGTCACTTCCCTGTTGAAATTGCAAACCTCAAGTCTTTGGAAGACCTTCGTTCAAATAATGATTTTCTCCAAGGTCAAATTCCCAAAGTCATTGGTACTTTGTGCAGCCTAATTATATTAGATCTTTCGTCAAACTCGTTCAATGGTAGTTTGGAAAATGTTTTGAATGGCTTCTCAAACTGTACAAGTCATAGATTAGAGTCACTTGATTTATCTTACAATATTATGTTGGAAGGTGAATTGCCTGCCGCCTTGGGAATGCTAGAAAATCTTATGGAACTTCATCCAAGTGGAAACCAATTTTCTGGTTCAATTCCACAATCTATCGATAATTTATCATCCTTGGAAACACTTGACATCTCTGGTAATAATTTGACCGAGTCCATTCCTGAAAGTTTGGGACAACTTTCTCAGCTAGTTCACCTAGATCTATCTCAAAATTTGTGGGTAGGCAATATAACTGAAGCGCATTTCCGATCTCTCACAAAGTTGGAGTTCTTTGCAGTCAATACAGACCTACCTAGGTCCCTCATTTTTAACGTGGCTCATGACTGGGTTCCTCCTTTCCAGCTTGATTCCGTTGACATTGCCAACTGCAGAGCAGGTCCTGCCTTTGGGGTATGGCTTCAGTCTCAAACTGAATTAACGCATCTCAATCTCAGTAATACTGGAATCTCAGATTTCATACCAGAAGAGTGGTTCTTGAAGATTTCTTTCCAACTCACATCGCTGGATTTATCTAACAACCAAATTCGTGGAAGGCTTCCATTTCACATGAACTTCCCATCTTTGGAGTATATAGATTTGAGTCATAATCAATTTGAGGGCCCTCTCCCACATTGGTCTAGTGATGCTGCCGCCTATCTCGATCTTCAAAGCAATTTATTTTCGGGGCCAATTCCCTCAAATTATGGTCAACTGTTGCCTAACTTGCTAAAATTGTATCTATCTGACAATCATCTGAATGGTAGTATACCACCCTCTTTGTGCAACATGTCAGGTCTATATATCTTTATGTTAAGAAGTAATCACTTGTCTGGAGAATTACCTCCAGCATGGAGTCTTTGGCGAGATATATGGGTTGTAGATGTCTCAGACAACAATTTGTCTGGCAATATCCCCAGTTCAATGGGTGTTCCGAGCTCACTGTACGTATTGAATCTGAGGAACAACAATTTTGGGGGTCAGATTCCTTCTTCTCTCTTCCAAAACTGCAGCCACTTGCAGAGTATTGATCTTGGAGGCAATAGATTTACTGGAAGCATACCTTTACAGACAAGATCAATTGTATCATCTGAATTGTATATGCTCAGATTGCGATCCAACTCTTTAAGCGGACATATCCCCAATCGATTGTGCTCTCTTCAATCTCTTCATATCATAGACCTTGGCCACAACAAATTTTCAGGGACCATTCCCAAGTGTTTGTATAATCTGACTGCTTTGGCCTACGGTAATGACACTCGTACGTACTTTTTGTTAAATTATCTTGAGAAGACCAGCTTGACATTGAAGGGACAAGAACTCGTATATAACACCACTCTGAATTTGGTGAATACCATTGATTTCTCATCAAATAACTTAGAAGGTGTAATCCTTGAAGAAATAAGCAGTCTCATTGCATTGGGTACCTTGAACTTGTCAAGAAATCAGTTGAGTGGAAACATTCCTTTGAAGATTGGAAACTTGCGATGGCTGGAAACTCTTGATCTCTCACAAAATCACCTCTCCGGGCAGATTCCTCAAAGTTTCTCTTCATTAACCTCTTTGTCTCACTTGAACTTGTCTTTCAACAACTTGTCAGGCAGAATTCCTTCAGGCAACCAACTTCGAACACTCGATGATTCATCCATTTATGTTGGCAATCCATCCTTGTGTGGGGTTCCTCTTCCAACTGTCTGCCCGGGAGATGGCGCACTCGCACCAGCTGACCCTGACGATGGTGATCATAATGATGATGATACTGATGAGAATGGGAAGTTTGGTATCTATGTTAGCGCTGTCCTCGGCTTCATCATAGGCTTTTGGAGTGTTTGTGGCACATTGGTTATGAAGAAATCATGGAGGTATGCCTATTTTCGATTCTTTGATAACATACAGGAGAGGGCAGCATTAGCAATTGCATTGAGAGTGGCTCGTTGGCAAAGGAAGACTTGATTGGAAAGGAAAATTAAAGAATAAAATGCATTGAAGGTTGTCAATATGGGGCATTTGTGGCTTTCTAGACTGGGTACGTTGTCTCTCTTTTGGATTCTCTTTATTGTTGTAAGCCATATACAAATTTGCCCGTTTTGGTGCCTCAAATGTTGATGCAGTTTGGTGGAGAAATTTACCTTCTCCCTTTCTAGCAGAGTATGGTAGATGCTTGTATTCAAGAATTAATTATCGCTTCTCTTAGTTCATTTTTTCCCGTAGATTTATGTTTAGTATTTTGATCTTTTTATTGTATTTCCTTGTACTTATTATGTGTTGTTCCTTTGCAAGTTTTGAGTACGCATGACTTGTTGTTTTGTGTCATTTGGAAGTGGTTTTGGCCTAGTCCCCTTCCTTTTGTACCTTTCTTTTCTATTAATAAAATTTCGACTAAGGGCGAAGAGTTAGCCCTTAGTTCGCTTCCTTAATGAACCTAGAAATCTTTGTAACTGGGTTTTTTCTAAGATAATAACATCAGGGAATTTATCTGTGAATTGGATAACTCTGTCAATAGGGTGAATCTTAGATTGCTGGATATTGAATCCTAAGAACCAAATGCTGGTTTGGAATAACTTTACTTTAGAAGCGGATACAGCTAAGCCATTGAGTTTGACTATATTGAGAAATTGATTCAAGTGTTTCCAGTACTGGTCCATAGATTGAGAGAAAATAAGGACATCATCTATGTAAACTATACAAAATTTGCTAAATTGATTGAATATATCATTCATTATATTCTAAAATCACTAGGAGCATTCTTAAGACCGAATGGCATTACATTCCATTCATAATGACCAAAACGCGTTACAAAAGCAGTTTTATATTTGTCTTCTTCACTAATTTGTATTTGCCAAAAACCTGACTTCATGTCAAAGTTTGAAAAAATGATTGAATCATGTAATCTATATTAATGAGATACGTTTATTATGGATGGGATATCTTATCCATTCCAAGACACTATTTAATGACTTGTAATTAATTACTAGGCAAGGTGTACCTCTTTCTAATTCAGCATTCTTCTGAACATAAAAAGCAGGACAAGACCAAGGCGATTTACCTTTTTGGATAATTCCTTTATTAAGCAATTTTGCGATTTCTTTTTTGCAGAATTTCATACCTTCTTACATGTAGGAATTCTCGTGTCAGAAAGTCTGGAATGTAAGTTTCAAAGGTAGGCTCTAAGTTTAGATTTCAACACAGACTCTTCAAATACACTTTTGTCCAGTTTCCAAAAATTTGTTTAGATGAGTAGACTTTGTAGATTCCATTCAGTAAGTTCTAGTTCTAGATCCAGTCTTAATAAGATCCCCGATATAGTTAATGAAGAACAATTTGAATACCAGTCAAATGAAAATTTTGATTTCAAAATTGTCGAGCAAGTTTATGCTCTTAGTAAGCAACATAAAACTTGTCAATTATTTAGTCCAGAGTCCATCAAAAAACATAAAAAAGATAGCCACAATTTCCTACACATAGGACTAGTACAAATAGGTGTAAAACCTTGAACAAGGAGAGGCCTTAATGCCTCTATTCTTCTTTGTTTACGAGATGCGCGATTCATTAATTTTAGTGATAGCACTCTCGAAATAATTGAGTCAAGTCTTTTCAATGGTCCTATTCATTTTGACTGCTACTCAAACTACGCAGTTAGCCTTAGTGATCCACACATATTAAAAGCTTTAACCTTAAATGTTAAAACTTCAGGTTATCATGTCCTAGAATGAACTCAACCCTTAGCCTTAATTTATCGGGTTCATTACAAAGTCACCAGAACAAATATGAATTTTCAAGCGCGTGTGTGAGCGCGCGCGCGCGCAAAGCTCCAGAATAGTTTTGTAGGTCTAAATGGATCAAATAAGTCCTACATACACTTGTTGCTCTGGCAAACAAAGTTGAGGAAATACTTACATGAGTTTGAGTGGACTTGGAAGTCTCATGAGAACTTGCATTAACTGTCCATTAATGTTAGTATATCCACTTACATAGTCACTCAGAGTGACTTAAAATGATGAATAATATTAATGTTAAGTGAACCACCTACATCACACCTTATGTGGCAACTGATGTGGCATAACAATATCATTTAATGAAATCATTCGATAGATTGGATTTGTGCTACATCAGCTGGCACATAAGATGAGATGCATGTAGTACCAAAAATGTGATTTACCTAGCATTACTCAAAAGTAACTTTTAGAAAGTTGCTTTTATTATTATTTTTTTTCCATAGTGTTTACATAGCTGCTTAGTTATGCATTTTTCCCAATGAGGGAAAGCTGTTTCAATTATTTTTGGAAAAAATGCCCCAACAGTGTCTGGACACTTTGAGGACTGTCAAAGTGATATATGGACTTTAAAACTTATCAATGTGATACCTGGACTTATATTTTCTTGTCAACATAGTACTTACGTCAACTTTCTGTCATGGCACCATCAAGTTGACCACGTGTGACGCGTGAGGCCGAAAAAGTGAGGTAAATGACTGATGTGCCCTCAAATTTCTTTTTTATCTAAACCATGATTTAATATGAATAAAATAATTAATTTAAATAAATTTTATAATTAAGAGAGAGAAATAAAGGGAAAATTAAAAAAATTTCTTCTTTTCTCTCATTCATCATCAAGAGATTGAACGAGGACTTTGAAAGCTTGTTTCTTTGAAATTGAATTGGGCTAAAGTTTGAGAAATGATGATATAGCGGAAGGGCCAGAGGCGAGGCCGAAGTTGTCAGCTGGGCCGAGGAGGTTGTAGGTGCTGGTGGTGTGGCATGCCAGGAACGAAGGAGAGGATGGCGGGGTAGGATTGGAGTGCGTGGGCCTGGGAGGCGGAGGAACCATGGACGACACGTGAGTAGGTGTAGAGGAGGTTGGTGGGGTGAGGGGAAGGAGGGAGGGAGCTGAGGATGAAGGTGTACCAGCGGTGGTGGGAGGAGAACAGAGCAGGCTTGGAATAATGGGGTTGGTGGGTTTGGATCTAATGGTGAGGGCATGGGTGGCATTGATAAAAAGCTGGGGGGGGGGGGGGGGGGGGGTTGTGATAGGGATTTGAAGGAGGAGGAGGAGGAGAAAAAAAAAGAGTTGTTGGGGCTGCATAGACGAAGATGCAGCTTCACTTCTCGCCGAGCATGAGAAGCATAACGATCTTGAGCAGCAATGGGTTTATTGACTTGATGAATATCAAGGTCGCAGCTCGTCACATCTCTTATAGAACAGTCTTCCACACCATTCTAGTCCTCGATTTCTTGTTGCCTTTTGTCTTCATTCTCACTACTGTTGTTACTCTTGAAGGTGTAAACAAGTGCTCCTCATTTGGTACTCCTGTTTTTCGATTTTTCGATCTTTTTGGTTCTTGGTAGTTCCCAGATCTTCCGTTTCTCTTCCAAAATAGGTTTGTTGAGTTTGAGAAGATGGACATGAACAATTGCTGCGATTTCTTTCGTTTTTTTTTTTTGCTGGGTTTAAGAAGATGAACATGAAGAATCGCTAGTTCAAATACTAATCTTGGTTGCTGTCACTGAAGAATTGCTAGTTTTGATGGGGTTAATATCCAATCATGATGATTGGATTGGGATTTTTTTTTGTTTTTTCTTTTGATAATGTATTGGATTGGGATCTTGGTTAATAGAACAAAGCAAAAAAATTATTCAACTTTTATTTTCAATATAATAATTTATTTGTTGAAGGATATCGACATAATGTGTGCCTCTACAAACTAGGGTTTAGAGTTGTAATAGGAATGTGTTATAGGTATTCAATTGTAATCGGATTCTATTACCTTTTTGGTACCTTGTAACTCCCTATTTAAAGGGCTCCTATTATCAATAATAAACACAATTCTATTCTCCTACAACACGTTATCAGCACGAGCCCTAACCCTAGCCTAAAAAAAAAAAAAACCAAAAAAAAAAAAACCCTAGCTTTTGAAAATTTTTTTTCTCTCTGCCGCACAACACCGGCCTCCCTTGCCTGCACACCCGCACTGCACAGCAGCCCCCGCTGTTTCCTACCACCCTGCCGCACCTCCCTGCTGCACAACTGCCCAAGGCCAAGCACCTGCAGCAGCAGCAGCAGCCTCCCTGCAGCCCTCCTACCGCTCCCTGCGTCCTGCCGCGAACAGCCCAAGCCGCCAGCAGCCCAGGCCGCGATCTGCAGCAGCACCAGCACCTCCGATCTGCAGCACCTCCGATCAGCCTCCCTCCGCATAGCCCGCGCACCAGCCCCCTCTGTACACCGCAACACCTCCGATCCCAGCAGCCTCCCTCCCACCTGCTCAACAGTTGATCGCTGCAGGGAGAAGAACCAGAAGGAAGAAAGAAGTCGCGAAAAAAAAAAAAGGAGGAAGAAAAAAAGGAGGAAGGGACCCGGCCCAGAGAAAAAAAAAAAAAGAAAAAAAAAGGAAGGGAGGAAGGGACCCGGCCCACCAACTGCCAATTTCCGACCAGATTCCAGCAATCCTAATTTAGCTACACGCCTGCATCAACACGCGCGTGTCTTCAAGCCAAGAACAATCACGTAAGTTTTTATAATTAAGGTTGCTGCTTTCTTGTATTTAAATTCCTTTTATTTTCTGCAAATATTGGAATATATGTTGCCAAATGATTTTGATATTTAACAAAGCGGAATTGTGGGGATTCACGCTTAACGAACTAAGAGTGTTCGTATGAACTAAGAGTGTTCATAATTAAACGAACTAAGAGTGTTCGTGTGAACTAAGAGCGTTCACAATGCTTGGACTAAGAGCGTCCGTAAGCATCAAATTGTGACCATATTAAAACATCATTGTTTGGTCTAATCCAAAAGAGATTATTGGAAATTGATTTCTTGGTAGCATAGCTCCGAAATCTTATTGTTTTAGTTTTCGTGGAAGTTTAACTCCGAAACTAATATATCTTCTCTTCTTATTTTCAGGATGTCGAATGAACCTAGACTTGACTTTCCCATGCTTGACTCAACAGGCTCGGAGTACCATAGCTGGGTAACCGATGTTGAGAACCATCTCACTTCAAAGGGAATATTGCCCATAATCTAGGCACCTAACCCGGATCTTGTGTTCATCCCAACACTTGCAAAACATGCTCAAGCAGTCATCTTGATGCGACGTCATATGGACAAAGCACTCAGATTGGAGTATATGTCGATCAAGGATGCAAGAAAGCTATGGGTAGGGCTAGAAGAGCGCTTTGGCAATATCCAAGATTCCCTCCTCCCTGACTTGAAGGTTCAATGAAACAATATGCGCTTTGCTGACTTCAAGTCTGTTGCTGAATATAATTCAGAAGCTCTTCGCATACAATCCATGTTGAGATTTTGTGGAAAACCTATCACAGAGCAAGAGCTAATTGAGAAGACTCTCTCCACCTTCCCCGTTTTAGCCATTGTGATATCAAAGCAATATCGTACTGAAGTCAATGCTGGACGGATCACGAGGTTTCATAAGCTTATCAATATCATATCTGTAGCTGAGAAACATGATAACATACTCGTGAGAAATTATAATTCAAGGCCCATTGGAACTAAGAGCGTTCATGAGGCGAATTATAATGTACCCAAAGGAGGGCGCAAGGAGCGGAACCCTAAGAATGGGGGATATGAGGGACGTATGGGCCCATATAACCGCCCTAACCAGGAAAGAAACCACAAGTTTGGTGTGGATACACGTGGTGGTAATGCCACACGTGGGAGAGGAGGTCGTGGTATCCCTAGCCGTAATGGTGGCGCCATGGGTCGTGGTGGTGGCACCAACCCTCCTAGGGAACACCCGCAACGTGCACAACGTGCACCTCAATTAAAGGGAGGCAACCACAATGATGAGTGTCATCATGTGGATCAATTGAGCATTGGTTTAAGCAATGCAAGGCAAGTGAGGAACTAGCTGAAAGATACAGGGCATACAGGGACCTAAGAGAGCAAGAAGTGTACCTTGCAGAAGAAGAAGAAGATGGTGGAGATGTCAATCTCACCATAGAGGACTTCAAAGCTGAAGATGAAGTGCACAAGGATGCAGCAGACTTTGATTAGATTAGTCCTTTTATTTTTCCAAGAACTTTTGTAATGGCAATTTGCCTTAGTCAATAAATGACAATTGTATTAACTCTTTCTTATGTGGCGGACCCAATAAAATGTGATGTCTAGGAAAGTCATTGAGATTATTGGTACTTAAGAGAGCCTCGCTCCACCAACATCTCTCTCTACTTTCCTGGTCATATTTGATTGGAGTTACCAAACGGATAGAGTGACTACAATGTGTCTTAGTGTGATTTTATTTTGGATTAGATTTTGGAAACTTTGATGTAATCATTGGCTATTAATAAAGTGTCAATTCTTTTACTTAATGTCTTGGACATACCTTAATTCGAACTTTATTATATAAGAGCCAATGGTTTTCATGTGGAAACACATTATGAGAATGGACAGAGTTCCTTTGCATCACCTCTAATGACTATGGACATAAACGAGTATTAGAGAAACTTATGTGTCGCTCTAGTGGGTTGTATGCAACCACTATTTGAGTTATTGAATCCAACCATGTCATGAGAGACGACTTATGGGATTTTGACACATATAGGCTTTGACATGATGATCCGTGTATTAAAGACTTTACACGGACATCCATTTTCAGAACGAAGAAAGGTAAGAACCAAGAATTGGTTTGAGGAGCTACACATGCGCCTCATGGCGCCATGATTGTGCAAAGACCGGCCATACATGGCCGGCGCTGCCTACCCCCTGCGGCAAATACATGGCATTGACTCCATAAACTCCTCTCTCTACTTCTCAAGTCTATTGTGACATTATGGCTTAACCAAAAGCCTCATTGGTTGATTATAAAGCCCATGTTTCGTTCTGTAAAGCCTGTTATTTAGGATTGAGACCATCCTATGCAAAGGAGATTGAGGAAATAATTCCATTCTTACAAAGAATCTAAGGGAATTCTATGGATTTGATCAACCAACTTGCGGACCGTATATATGTTTTATGGTGTTGGTTGATACGCAAACACGCTGGTCACGTGTTGTGCCATTATCCACTCGTAATGCTGCTTATACTACACTCCTAGCACATAACATATGGCTACGGGCTCACTACCCAGATCATCCCATTCAGTCAATTTGACTTGATAATGCTAGAGAGTTTACATCGACAATTTTCGATGACTATTGCATATCATTGGGTATTGATATCAAGTATCATATTCCCATGTACACACCCAATTGGTCTCACGGAAAAGCCACCATTAAACGACTACGATGGTAGCCCGGACATTGGTAATGCGCACCAATATTTCCGCTTGGGTTATGCAATATCGCATGCAGCTATGCTAATCCGTCTACGACTCATAACAGCCACTCAACTTTTATTTGCGTTACAGCTAGTGACTGGGTTCGAGTCTAATATCTCGTATTTATGCATATTTGAGTGTGTGGTTCATGTGCCAATTGCGCCGCCACAACGCATCAACATGAGTCATTGCAACGAATGCATATATATATATATATATATATTTGTTGGACATGAGTCTCCAACTATAAGTCCGCTATGTAGAACCCTTGACAAGCGATCTCTATTTAGCTGGATTTGCGAATTGTCACTTTGATGAGACAGTCTTCCCGTCGTTAAGGGGAGATTAGAACGTCAATGTTCAACAGGAACGACAGGAATTGTCATGGTCTGTCCCCACTATGTCTCATCTCGATCCCTTAAAAGTGACAAGATCACATATACCTGCTGCAAACATGCTTGCAAGGATTGATGTCCCCACAAGAGGACATGGTGTCACCCAGAGAAGATGGGTACGGCACCACCACCATGGATTGTGGTATGGTGACGCCACAAGGTGGCATAATGGCGTCATAGGCCATGGGTTCCGCTAGAAAGCGCAGGAGACCCATAGGTTCGATGGATTCTCGCCCTAAGAAGAGAACGAGTTTGGCACAACTTGATCCATTGATCATTGATACTCAAAATCCGTCTCATGAGAATATTTTGGATTGTGGTTATGTCCAAGAGACATCGTTGGGGGACGCCTCAATGTTAGAACCAATGCCTGAGAATATAGAGATCTCTACGAACTACACTAGTGTACATGAGGACGTGGAATTATTGAGACCAATGACATCGAACCTTACTCCGTTGAAGAATGTCAATGTAGAGAAAATTGGCCTAAATAGAAAGATGCGATCCAGGTTGAATTGGATTCACTAACGAAGAGGAAGGATTTCGGGCATGAGATGCCAACACCTCCTAACATAAAACCTGTTGACATTAATAGGTCTTCGTTAGATAGCGTGATGAGAAAAAGAGATGATAATCTCGCCTTATGGCGCAAGGCTTCTCACAAAACGCCCTGGAATCGACTACGAGAAGACATATTCTCTCGTAATGGATGTCATTGCACTCCACTACCTTGTCAGTTTGGTAGTTTCCAAATAACTAAACATGCAGCTTACAAATGTGGTCACTACGTATCTTTATGGGGATCTAGATACGGAATATAATGAAGGTTCTTATGAACTTCATTTACCCCAGTCAAGTGGCTCTAGACCACGGAGCGCGTTTGCAACGAGGTTGAAATGCTCACTAAAGTGACTACTTGATTAGGAGAGATAGTAGCAGGAGTGAGCGAGAGAGAATGGGTCACGCAGTTATTAAATTTGGTAAAGTAGGAAAAAGAACCAAAGTGCGCGAGAATAAAAAGTTTTCTTCCTGTGTTTCCGAAATTTTTTAACTTGGTCTTCTGGTAGTGTTTCTAACCAAAGGACCAATACTATATTACCATCTATAGATAATGGTTTCGATAGCACCGGTGTAGAAGTTAAATGAGAAAATTTCTAACCAAGGGACCAACACTCTGTTAGCATCTATAGATAATAGTTTCGATCGCACCATTGTAGAAGTTAAATGAGAAAACTTCTAACCAAGGGACCAACACTTTCTTAGTATCTATATATAACGGTTTCGACTATACCGTTGTAAAAAAAATCACAACGCTTTTTATTAAACCGTTATCTAGGTAACGTTGTCTATTTTCGATTTTGTAGTAGTGATAATTTGGAACTTGCCATCCCCTTGCTGAGCAGGATCCGCGGGTTCACCAATCATTGATGGTTCTAAACAGCTAAGCCTACGTAGAACTTGGAACGAGCATGAAGAAATTAACGATACTTTTTTATCTTTTGAGTTGTTCTGGGATCACAAGAACTCTCTTGAGCGGATTGTGTCCTTTCCTTCCCTTACTGAGAATAGTGAGACAAATCTTTCTTTTCTTTAGCGAGAGTTTTCACTAGATTTTTATCGAGAGCTTTTACTCTGTTTATAAAATTTTTGCTCCTCGGAAATTTAGAGTCGGTGAAAATTCTCCCAATTTATGTCCTACCATACGATCTATTATATAAATAGGCAAATGCTCCTTTCCATTATGGATAGCAATAGTATGCCCCCCTTTATTTACATCCCCATGTCCCTCCTATGTGGGGACTTGGGGGCGTAAAAAAGGATGATCCGTGAACAATACAAATTCTCTCTGAATCAGGTACTGCTCCCATTGCCTTAATGCTCGGAACACTGCATAAAATTCTTGATCATAAGTACTCCACTTCTGACGAGCTTCACTCAGCTTTTCACTAAAGAATGCTACTGGTTTCTTCTCTTGTGACAATACAGCACCTACTCCCACGCCACTAGCATCACATTCAACCTCAAAAACCTTATCAAAATTGGGAAGAGCGAGAACTGGTGCAGTACAAAGTTTCTCCTTGATCAAGGCAAAACTCTTCTCTTGTTCCTCTCCCCACTGGAATTTGCCTTTCTTCAAACATTCAGTAATAGGGGCAGTAATGGTACTGAAATTCTTCACAAACCTCCTGTAGAAGGTAGCTAAACCATGAAAGCTCCGCACCTCAGAAGCTGTTTTTGGAGCTGGCCATTCTCTTATAGCTCGTACCTTCTCTTCATCAACCTGAATGCCTTCTTCTCCAACCACAAATCCCATAAATAATAACTTGCTGGTGCAAAATGTACACTTTTTCAAGTTGATGTACAGTTTATTCTCCTATAAAGCTCCCAAAACCTGCTTCAAGTGTACCAGATGTTCTTCTTTGGTCCTGCTATATATCAGTATATCATCAAAATACACCACTACAAAGGAACGTATAAAAGGACGAAGAACCTGGTTCATAAGCCTCATAAAAGTGCTGGGTGCATTAGACAACCCGAATGGCATAACCATCCACTCGTACAAGCCATCCTTGCTCTTAAAAGCTGTCTTCCATTCATCTCCTGGCTTGATTCGAATCTGGTGATATCCACTTCGAAGGTCTATCTTGGTAAACACTTTGGAACCTTCTAGCTCATCAAGCATGTCTTCCAAACGAGGAATAGGAAACCTGTACTTCACAGTTATCTTATTAATGGCCCTGCTATTAACACATATCCGCCATTGATTGCCCTTCTTAGGAACAAGGAGGACTGGAATTGCACAAGGACTCATACTCTCTTGAATGAACCATTTTTTCAACAATTCTTCAATCTGCTCTCTCAGAATCTCATTCTCCTTGGGACTCATTCGGTAATGTGGCAGATTGGGCAAGCTAGCTCCAGGCACCAAATCAATCTGATGCTGAATGTCTCTCATAGGTGGTAACTCGTTGGGCAACTCATCCGAGATCAACTCTTCAAATTTCCCCAATATGTCCTGCACTTCCTTGGGGATCACCACTTCTTCCTTTTCTGCAGACAACAACCTCTTTATCACCACTAGACAGAAAACCTCAGATTCTTTAAAGGCCCTCTCCATCTTAAGTTCACTACTAGACAAGGTTAGGAAACTCTCCCCTTTCTTCACACCAGATTTCTCAAATTTACACACAGGAGCCATAGCAATTTTATGGTTATTCCACATAAACAACATCACATTATCCCTGCTTTTATAAGTCACATCCACATCATATTGCCAAGGTCGTCCAAACAAAATATGACAAGCATCCATATCAATAATGTCGCACATAACTTCATCTTTATAATGCTTACCAATGTATACCAGTACTTTGCAGGATTCAACAACTCGAACTTGTGGACCTTTCTTGACCCACCCGAGGGAATAAGGTGTCTCATGAGGCTGCGTAGGTAACTGCAAATACTCCACCAGTTTCTTGGCTACAAAATTTTCGCAGCTTCCATTATCCACAATTAAATTGCACACTTTGTTATTAATGGAACAAAGTGACCTAAAAATATTGCGCCGCTGCCCCTCTTCTTTAGGACATAGTAGAACCCGCTGCAACACAATATGAACCTTCTCAGGAGACTCCTCCTCCGCAAACTCAGCCCCATCATAATCGCCATCTTTTCCAACTTCTTCTTCATCCTCATCATAATCATCTATAAGGGCAGTTCTCCTCTCAGGGCATACATTAGATCTATGACCAGGCTTGTTGCATCGATAACAAATTTCTGTTGTAGGCCTAGCATAAGGATTATTAAACCTCTGGTTCGGGGCCCTGTTTTGAGCACCACTAGAACCGCCAGCCCCTTTAAAAGGAGGATTGGAAGCCTTGAAAGCACCTTCTGTTTTCTGCAGTGTGGTTTTGCCCTTGTCAGTTGAGGCATTTACTAAATCTGTGCTCCTTTGGTAGTTATATCTCTGGAAAGAAGAAGCTCGTGAAGGCTTCTCTAACAACTCTGCCTTCAATGCTAGGTTTGAAGCTTCTGCCATAGTATGAACAGTTTGCAACCCGATTTTCTCCTGAATGGAAGGCTTCAGCCCACTGACATAGCGAGCCACCTTCTGGCCTTCAGTTTCTCCTAATTCATTACGCTCTGAGTAGCGTAAGAACTTAGCGGTGTAATCAGCCACTGTCCTAGTTCCCTGGACACATTCAATATACAACATGTACAAAATCTGCTCATAATCGTCTGGCAAGAACCTCTCCATCATCAGCTGCTTCATTCTTCGCCATGTTTTAACACCCTGCTTCCTCTGTTTCTTTTGAGTGTTCTGCAATTTATCCCACCAAACTGCAGCAGTACTCTTCAATCTCCATGCAACATGCTTAACCTGCTTATGTTCAGGAACTTCCATAATCTCAAAGAACATGTCCACCTGAAGCTGCCAATCTAGATAATCTTCTACACCCAAGTTGCCCGAAAAGAAAGGAATTTCGGCCTTGACTTTGTAATCTTGGTCAGCTTGTCCTTGTGGTTCATATTGCACAATCTCTTCTTCAGACTCAGATTCTGAAGTATGAACAACAACCTCTCTACGTGGAGCCCTAACACGCTGGCCTCCTTCCCTGCCTCTATTCCGATCGTTGTTGTTGTGGTTGTTTCTCTCTCCCAACAACCCACGAATTTCCCCAATCTGCTGGTCCATCCGATTGGTCTGCTGGTCCATCCGATTGTTCATGGTGTTGATGGCAGCGGTAAACGCTGCTGTGAGAGCTTCGATATCTGATTTTGTAACTTCACCCATTGCTACCAAGGTAAATAGGAGAGACAGGGAAGACCTGCTCTGATACCACCTGACGCAGACGGATTGATATCTAGGTTTACCAGGAATAAACCTAAGCAAAGGATTCTGGAGTCCACCAGAGATAAAAGAGAATAATTTCAATTTTATTGATAAAAGATAAAAGATACATTCTGCAGCCTTAAGGCAGCTTATTTATAAGAAAATAAACCCTAGGGCGACTAAGAATGAAACCCTAAAGTCCATGGGTAAAAACGAAAACAACCCGAAAATACTTAGGAAAACCAAAACACCGAAAAATAGAAAAATGCAGTTTTGAAGCCCTAAACGACCCCGAAAGCCTGAAAAAGGTCACAGGTCATAGCAAGGCAACGAGTTTGATTTCTGGTGCGATTCCCTTTCCAGAAAGGTAAGGTACGTCCCAATCGGACTCCGAAAGCCCGTTTCGCGTCTACTAGTCACTTTTCGTTTTCCTCCTTTAGCACGATCCAACTGTTCTTCAAATTGGGCTGCCATCTGTTCTGCATCATTATCGCTTCTCTTAGTTCATGTTTTTTCGTAGATTTATGTTTAGTCTTTTGATCCTTTTTGTTGTATTTCCTTGTACTTATTATGTGTTGTTCCTTTGCATGTTTTGAGTATGCTCGCCTTGTTGTTTTGTGTCCATTGGAAGTGGTTTTGGTCTAGTCCCCCTTCGTTTTGTACCTTTCTTTTCTATTAATAAAATTTCGATCAAGGGCGAAGAGTTAGCCCTTAGTTCGCTTCCTTAATGAACTTAGAAATCTTTGTAATTGGGTTTTTTCTAAGATAACATCAGGGAATTTATCTGCGAATTGGATAACTCTGTCAATAGGGTTAATCTTAGATCAATTGCTGGATATTGAATCTTAAGAACCTAATGCTGGTTTGGAATAACTTTACTTTAGAAGCGGATACAGCTAAGCCATTGAGTTTGACTATCTTGAGAAATTGATTCAAGTGTCTCCAGTACTAGTCCATTGTCACACCCCGCACTTAAGGCATGACTAAAGTGATGGATTATGTTGCAAATGTAAGTTCGCTGGATTTTTTTTTTTTTTTTCAAGCTGAAGACTTTAAGAAAGAACTAGAAATGTAACCACCAAAATTTTGGTTGGGTTCTCTTTAAACGAAGAATCATTTTGTTAGCAACAATGAAATGGAACTTGAGAATTAGAAATCTCATGAAATTCAAATATACTTTCTTTTCAAGGATCTAGAAGAACTACACCAGTAATACACCAAGAAGATGCAAAAAGCTTTAAGTACAACTTTCTTTCTTTGGTACTGTTGCCTTCAAAGTTTCAAAGTAAACTATACAATCTTAAAAACATAATACTAAACAGAGCATTACATTTTGTACAAAAGCAAGTTTAGTTTCAAAATCATCCATCACATATAGCATCGATAGCTTCACCAGGTTATCACTTCATAGCCAGCCAAACTATTCTACCACTTCATAACATGATAACCAGAAACTCAGACTCCTCAAATCAAATATGACAAGGCATCCCAGCCAAGAGAACAAAGGTATCTGATCAATAATAAAGGCATAACCAACGCACCATTACAAAGTAAAGCCAAGCAAACTTCCACTCAAGAAAGCTCCAGAATATCACTTAAATGTCCTCGCATGGACTACTTGAAATAAAATGACAAGAGTATAGGGAATAAGCTTCACAAGCTCAGTAGGTACGACAATAACAATCCTTATTATAACTAAGATTCTAGCCCAACATGGACTAGAAAGTGAAGGATAGAAAACATGCTTTTATTTTTACTCTTTAGCATAAGAAAAAAAAAACTACAAATTGAGGTTAAAGATCAATAGTTGCTGCTGCACTTGTGAAAGAAAACCAGAGATCCAAAGTAATATAAAATGACAAGGAAACACTACTCAAATATAACATTGTAGTTGAAGATGTCAAAGATTTATCAACTTGAATAAGTCACCTTGCCATAAATAACCAAAAGAGAAGAAGGCTGAAATTAGAGACCACCTGACAGCAAGTCCAGTAGATAAGGAATACTCATTTGAATCCAAATAGGAATAATGCAAAAACCATAAAGCCTTTTTCTCTTCAAAGGACTCTAGCTTTACGAATTTTTTCTAAAATCCTTTCTCTCTCTTGGTTGTAAATTTCCAAAAGTAAACTTTCAAGAATGGTTTCCAGAACACTAAAACTTGAATCCTTGAAATCCTTAAAATTCTGGTTAGAGCCCATTGCTTGCATTAAGGTCACCGAGCGCACCCCGTACAAGCGGATCTTGATCAGGTTTTGGGTCTTTCACCCTAAGGAGGCACAATCTCTACTTAACTTTTTCCTGGGCCTAACCAAATAAAAATCATTAAGAAATCAATCCTTTCTTTTCATGAAACCTTTTTGTTTCTCCAAACCAAACGGACCATTCAAAGGATTTTCAAACTGAACTTGAAATCCCTTTTCAAACTGTAATAGGAAGCTACCAAGAAATGACACTTTAGCTTAAATCTGTTTTCTTTCAAGAAACAGAACTTTAATAGATCAAATCTTTATGTAAAGATCAAATCTTTATGTAAAGATCAAATCAGTAATTAAGTACACATAAGCTTGGAGTTTCAAAGTAACACTTGATCAACATTGATATAGACAGACCTCTAACAAAAGGAGATATATAGGATTCATAAGACTGTAAGTAAGGTATTTCAAAGAATAAGACTTTGTTTTTAGTAAATCAACAACGGAAAAGATGGTTAAATTCATGTTTGACCCAAACCTCTATAAAGAAGTTCAGCATTTCCAAGGAAAAATTGAACAATGCAAAATCAATATATATATATATATATATATATATATATATATATTTATATAGCATCGTTCAGAGCCGGACCTGACATGAGGCCGGTGAGTCAGCCTTCTCAGGCCCAGTGTCTCATCAAGCCTAATTTTTTTCTGGGGTATTTTTTTTTAAAATTATTAATTAAATAAATTGTAAGTTTTTCACTAAACAATAAGATTGGATTAGTTGGCAAGTTACATTCCTTTCTTTTATGCTACTCGTGGCCTATGTTTGAATCCTTTTTCTGTTATATGTTTAATTATATATGTATATATTATATATATATATATATATTATATATATATTTGTAAATATTCATTCGGCTTTTTTCTTTCTTTCTTATAATATAGGCCCATTTTATTTTTCACCTCAAGCATCAAAATATCAAGTCCGGGCCTGGCATCGTTGCAGCGACCAAAGCTTTGGAAGGAGAGAACGAGACTACCAGAACCAGTATGGTTTCTTTCCTTTCATAACAATGTCAAAAGACCAGGAAAAGAACATTATTGATTAGCAAGAGCCTTTACTAGTTGGAGAATTACTGATAATTCAAAATGGCATATTGAAGATTAAGAAGTAATAGTCAAGGACAGTAGACACCGGTTACTTATAAAAGCTACCAACCATGATTATATAAAAGAGTGAGAAGGGAATGAGGCTCCAACAAGAAGCATATGTAAAAGGAATCAGCTTTTCTGGTTTTATAGGAAAACGCTCAAGTTATATGTATATATAATGATGAGCAAAGATACCAACTGAAAAACAAACAAAGATGTAGAATTTTGCGAATAACAAGGGGCATGATTAGGGAGTAAAATTTGGTCTCAAGTCTATAATCCATAGAAAATTTAATGAAAAGTCAAATAAGTAAACATATATATAAACCTTGTACATTGAAGTAATGGTTGGTTTCCATAGGCATAGCCAGTATTGTTGGGTTTGCTGGTGTCTTCATGTTTTTGTATTCTCGTTATTGTTGTAAGCCATATATAAGTTTGGTATTGTCATGTAATCAATAATTAAGCATGTATCATGTGTCAAATTATTCAAGCAGCTTTGATGCTGAATAATATATACCTTGCTGAAAGTGTGTATCCATGTTCGATGCATTTGAAACTTCTAAAAGGACTTGGAATATCAACCGATTTCAGTATTTAATCTTACGCAATCGATCCATGTTAACTTTATGCTTGAATCATTCCCTATTCCTTGTAGCCATTATGCATTTTCCCCTCGTTGAAAAAAGTTGTTTATGTTCAAGTAAATCTCTATTTGTGTGTCTGGCCCAAACTCTAGGTTACTTGACCTAGTGGTAATAGGGTTTTAATTAGAGAGAATCTCGGAGAATATCTTAGAGATATTCATTCATTGTATGATTACCTTTCCTTGTACAATTTAGATTCTATGCATTGTAATCCTCTATATAAAAAGACCCATATTATCAATGAGAACACACAACAATTTACTCTCAATTTCGTTTCCCTAAAACACGTTTACAAGCCCTGAAATGTCTAGTTCGGAACTTCAGATCAAAATTATTTATTCATCAAAGTTATTCGCTCTGTCTCTTCTATCTGACCTCTAAATTTCAGCCCTATTGGAGTCGTTTTGAGACCTGTACACCAATCGTAGTGGGAGCTATTCAGAAGCGAATCTGCTCCGAATTTCAGTAAGTTTGATTCGCTTTGGACTAAAGCTCATCTGCAATCTTACAACGAGGATCGAATACGCTTTGCAATCCTAAGAGGTATGGTTTACTAAAAGTTCCTGCTTTTGAAGTTTTTCGCTTCTTTTTCTTGGGGACTTGTAACCTCCCTTCTTCTACCCCCCTTTCTTCATCATATGGGAGACCAAATTGAGCCGAACTGTGGGGGTTCGTGCTCACTCCAAGCTTAGAGTTTGTTGAGATCTCCAAACTTAGAGTTTGTAGAGAATTTATGATCGACCACTTATATCATTGTTTCGATCTAATCAACCCCTCTTGGAATTGAATTTCTTGGAAGCGACTAAGCTCGGAAATTCCTAATTTCTCGGAAGTGACTACGCTCAGAAATTTTATATGTTTTTGTGGTAGCCCTTTACGCTCCGAAACTAACCCTAATTTCTTGTTCTCTTTTAGGATGAGTAACCTGAACAAATTGGACTTTGCTTCATTGGGAACAACTGGCTTTGGATATCACAAGTGGGTTCGTGATGTTCGCTAGCATCTCAAGGCCGATGGAATCCTGGATACGATTCTCGAGCCAAGCCAGGATGTGCTAAGTGTTGAGCAAGCTCAAGCTTTGGAAGCAAATAGAGCAGCCTTAGAGGCAAATAAGGCGAAAGCCATCATCCTAATGACTCGTTATATGGATGATTCACTCCAGTACGAGTGTATGAATGAAGAAGACCCCAGAAGGCTGTGGGTCTCACTCGAAGAAAGATTTGGCAACGTCCGTGACTCCCTACTTCCTGACCTAGAAGTGAGATGGCACTACTACAAAAAGGTCATCAGACGACGGTGATTTTCTGTTGTGTGATGACCAAACAAACCGTGGTCTAAACGAGTGTTATGTGATTGAAAAATCAGACGGTGATTTCACCGTTGTGTGACAATACTTTGCTCAACAGAATATCTATTTCCGTTGTGTGAATTCTGCGCAAGCATGTGCCTGGCATGGCATGCGTGCAGATGTGTAGGTACATTTAGACAACAGAAGAAAGAATTCACTGTTGTGTGAGATTCATAACACACAACATATATAACTCATTCTTTGTTGTCTGAGATTCATGACACACAACAGATATTACTCATTATTTGTTGTCTGAGATATATAACACACAACAGATATTACTCATTCTTTGTTGTCTGAGATTAATAACACACAACTGAAGTGAAATTATATCCCTTGTCTGTTGATTACTCAGACAACGGAGATGATTTCATTTCTGTTGTGTGTTATGAATCTCACACAACAGAACTATGTTTTCTTTTGTTGTTGGTTGTTAGTTCACATAACTACTCTATTTGGTTTCTGTTGTGTGTTAGGAATCTCACACAACAGAACTTTGTTTTCTTTTGTTGTTGGTTGTTAGTTCACACAACTACTCTATTTGGTTAGCTGTGGTGTGAATATTGTAATCAAATTGGGTAACAAACCAGTGACTGTTGTAGGAAAAGCCTCAATTTTGAACTCTTTTACAGTCAGACAACACATTGATTTGCATTGTGTTGTAAGACTAAATATTGGACAGTAATTACCACATAAAAAGTACTCAAATCCATATCATTCCATTACCATTTTTCAAACATCCATACATTCAAGTGACTAGGTAATGTACCAAACAAGAAAGCATTCCTAGCTAGCTACACATGAATCAAAAGCTAATATAATATCTTTTCGCTTCAACAAAACCTTCTTGTGCCATTTTATCAAGCATCATGTGCACTATATATACTCTCATTTGCATCACCTCCAAGCTTATTGTGAAGCTTCACGAGTTAGCACATATTGCAGCAGAAGAGCATGATACAGTACCAAAGGGGTTGGTTTTTCAGAGGAATGAAGAACAAGAGCATGTAACCCAAATTCAAGTGCCTTTTCCCCACTCACTAGCACCAATGAAGCTGCGCCATCACTACTCAAGAGAAAAGCACAACCCATTATGCACTGTTAAAAATGAGAGACCATTATGCTTTATGAGAAGTACCTAAACATAGACACATATATAGATAATCTTATGATAAAAGCATTGCCACAAGTAACTATACCCCCATAATATAAAGTTTCGGATAGATGTAGATGGGGTGTGGGTAATTATTTTCTCTGTAAAAAAGGTAATGTACTTCATACTCAATGAACTTGACAAGCACAACCAAAATTTTCAGGTTTGACAGTTTTATGTAGAGAAGTCATGATTTAGAGATTCTTTTCCTAATGGACAAATTGCTATTAGCCTAAGCTATTACCACTTCTTTATGTTGCTGATTAAATATACACAAACTCAGTCTAAAACAACAAAGATCCCAAAACCAACCCACCCAGCTGGAAAGGAAAGCCATATTCACCATAAAATTGATCTAGACGAATGTTACTATATGAAGACTGATCGATCAGTAACAAAAACAAACTATGATAGAAGTAAACAATGCAGAACTTGTATTTCTCACAATTCACAAGCCTAATATATATCATTCTATAGTCAATTACCTCTTATAACAAGATTGATAAAAAGAAATCAAACGAATAGAGTAGTAGAGTGCTTATCCTAATCGATCTATATGAGGATAGCATAGTACTTTTCCTAATCAATATAAGGAACTAAATTGTGTGAACTAGCCAACGTTCCAGATTGGGCATATCTAAACAATGTAAAATAAAGGGAAAAAAATTGCTGATGCATTCACTACGGTAAAGATGCTTGCAAGGCAATTTGATTTGTCGAGCTCCTCTTTTGTACCTACAGCCAAACAGAAGAAGATGCATGATGACTCCCAAACACAAAATCAAAACCCCAGAATGACACTCAAACATACATTATACATCCACAATGACACTCAAACATAGCAAACTACATGAAACATTCATCAAAAGGCACTACTTGGTAACCAAAAGTAAAAACAATTTCTCACATTGTTAAGTGACCAAAGGCAAGCAAGAAGAATGATGCTTCAAAAAGACAACCCTATTACCATTGAATCTTCCAGCCATAACGATCAATACAGCTCCAGGGGTAATGCTTGCCCTGCAAAATATCAAATGGCAGCGAATCCCTTCAGGTGCAAAGTAAACACAGCGGAAAAATAAAAAAAACCATTTCACAATAACTTTCGATCTCTACTGTAATTTCATGGCAGAAGGAAGTTTGTAGTTTTCCCAAATTTAAAACAACTTGAGATTTTTATACAGTTGAAAGTTGCTTTGGAATCATACACAGCTTTCATGAGTTATCGTATCATTTCTATACCTCGAAGCAATTCAAAACCATTTCTCCAGACAGAAGCATATAGGAGCAAGAGCAAACTTATACTCTAACAGAAGGGAAGAATTTAACACACTGATTTCTATATAAAAAAAAGTTTATGTTTATGTAACCGCTTATTACTGTAAAATAATAACTATATGTAGGTCAATAACACTGTCCTTCACAAAGATAGAATCTCTCACTGATATACCAAATCTCATATGACATAAGAAGTTATAGATCAAATAACTATAGGTGTCAACTGAAGGAAGAAGATGTAGCTATTGATAGTCAGAAGTTTCAAATTTAGGATGTAGATTTTACTTTTTAATCTGTCATGCTAATTTGAGAAAACAGATTGTCCCTTAAAACTTAATAAGACATGTTGAGTTAAGAACTAATAAGCCCCATATACATGAATGATCAGCTAGTGCAAAGCAGAGTAAGCGAGTAATAAGAAGCAGAGAAAAAAAACTCATCAAACTTGGAGGAAAAAGGATTTTTTTTTTAATACTATACAACAAAAAAGCTCAATGAACTTCAAAACCAAACCTCTCCTTCTGAGTGTGTCAAAAATAAGTTTTAGAGTTTAGATTCTAATCCATTTCTCACCATATGGCTGAATATATGGTTTGCAAGTCTACTTACGCCATCACAACTGGGTTCTTCATCATTTGGAATCCGTGAGGTCTCCTCTCCACAAAGGTGTTTAAGAATATGTATAGAATAGCAACCTATCTTGACCTGAAAGCAGAGAACATCATTTGGCATTTTACTCATCTGTCATTAATTCACATCAAATACAAAGTCACTGAATCTTGAAACCCAACCACAACAATAAACTCCAATAGTATAAGTATAAATATGAATATGACTAAATAAATGGGAAAAAAAAAAACCTTAAGCCTCCATCGAAACTGGAGATGGAGAATATGTGAGAGTGGACTCTTCATTTCTTGTACACTATTCTCCAGGGTTAATTGTACCTAAAAATTATCAAAGAAGAATGCTTTGCCTAATGAGAATGATAAAGATCAAAATTTTAAGGGAAATTGCCTATTGGATACAGAGCTTTCTTCACTACACGAACAATTGCTTCAATTCATATCACGTAGAAATATAACAAAGGGAAGAAATTAAGGGGAAAATTAGTTAAATTAAATACCAGACCAAAAATAGACTCTGTATCTAGAAAATTGCCTGACTTCTCAGCTCTACTGCTCAAAACTGCAGCAACAAAAATAAAAATTCAAAACCTAATTTGTAGTAGAAATTGAACAGTGAACATAGAAGCAAAATCAGCTTGAGCCAAATTGATTCTGCATAAAACAAAAAGCTACTTACGAGAATGAAAGAACCTCCATAGACGCTGCATATTAGCTCCTGTTGCAACTCAGACTAGCAGAGAGAGAGAACGAGAGAGAGAGAGAGAGAGAGAGATCGAGTTGGCGAGATTGACATAGAAGAAGTGAGGTTTAGGGATTGAGAATCACCCACTTGGATGGCTTGAGAAGCGAGGCCATCGTAGTTGGTTCCCCGTGAAGGTGCAGGATTTAGGGATTTAGGGGGTCCATGATGATGGGAGGTTGGGATTGAAATTAAGTGTGGAATTGGAAAAACCCATCATTAACATGAAAACATCTATCAGATTAATGAGAATACGCCATTGCTAAACCTCCAGGGAAAAACCTTCCAACTGAACACTACCTTCAGAAAGAGTGGGCTAGGTTTGCGAAGGAGAAAGGGAAAATTAGGGTTAGGGTTATGAGGTAGAAGGCCTTGGGGGACTGTTTGGGGGAAGAGGTTGATTCTCGAAGAATGTCTGGGATTTAGAGAAACTGAAGTTCTTCCGGGGCCAGATCCATGGTTGATTCAAGACAGGTCGAAGCTTTAGGGCCAAATTTGGGGGAGATTTGGAGAGAGAGAGAGAGAGAGAGAGAGAGAGAGAGAGAGAGAGAGAGAGAGAGAGAGAGAGAGAGAGAGAGGGATATTGGGAACGGAAGAAAGTAGTAGTAAAGAAGAAGAAGAACGGGAGCTGGCAGAAGAAATGTGGAGTAAACCCCAATCGAGACTATTGATTTCAATAAAGACTACTTAAGTTGTTTAGTACGTGGGGGACTTCCAAGTTTCTCCAACAACAGAAAATTAAAGCATCGTTGTATGAGCATATGATTACAAAGCAGGCTGAGAGGGAAAATTTGCCGCATGTGATTATAGGTTTCATTTGAGTGAAATTTTGCCGCGCTGTGCAATTTGTTTCCAGGCTCAGACAACAGCACTATCACAATCTGTTGTACAAATTTGTGCAACTTGCACTAGTTATACCTAGAGGATTTCTCAAAGTTCATGCAACATTTCATTATACAACAGATATTAAAAAAACTGTTGTGTGAATAATTCAAATTGAGCTCCTTCTGGGAGGGAATTATGTGCTCATTTCCCTCCATCTAGGCCTCACATTCACACAACGGAAACTTCTTAACTCAGTTGTACAATATCTTCTTAAAAAAAAAAATTTCAATTTCCTTATATTAACACAACAGAAACATAATTGTACCGTTGTATGATAGAGTGCGTGTTAACACACAACAGCAGATTTTAGTTCTGTTGTGTGATGAGTGTTGTGTGTTTCGACTTTTGTAGTAGTGTGGCGTAGCCTCTGCTTATGTGATTTCAAGTCAGTTCTTGACTACAACTCGGAAGCACTTCACATTAAATCCTTAATGGAATTCTGTGGTAAAGAGATCACAAATGCAATGTTGATTGAGAAGACTCTCTCTACCTTCCCCATCTCTTCATTGATGGTTGCTAAGAACTATCGAATTGATGTTACTGCAAGACGGATTACAAGGTTTCATGAGCTCATTGGACCTATGAATGTCACTGAAAAGCATGACAACATCCTTGGGAAGAGCTATAATTCGAGATCCGTGGAAACATAGTATATTCCGGAATCCAATTATAGTCGCGCCCCTAAGAGAAGGCGCCAAGAGCGAAACCCTAATCTCAGGGATACATTTGGACATTCTGGTCCATATAATCACTCTACTAGGGAAGATAACCGCCAAAATAGGTGAACACGGAACTGAAGAGGTCAACGTGGAAAGAGAGAGGGAGGCAACGCCTCTGGCCATGTTGGTGGCACCACCAACACTAAGAGCCATCTAAATAACGTTTTCAAAACACCTCAATCAATGGAGTTTGAGCAAAGAGATGTATGTTCTTGATGTGGAGTGTCTGATCATTGGGCACACATTTGTAGAGCTCGTGAAGAAATTGTCATCGCCTACAAATCATATTGTGAAGCAACAGAAGCTCACTATATGGAACAAGAAGATCAAGAAGATGATCTAGAGTGAAGGGTTGAAGACTACAAATCTGGCTTGGATCAATAGATAGCCAATTCTGTTTAAGTCTTTATTTTTCCAAGAGATGTAATAGGCAATTGCCATATACTTTGTAGTAAATGTCAATGGTTTAGTCTTTCTTCAAAGTAGGCTCACCCAAAGTAAGTGTGATGTCTAGGAAGGTTATGAGATTAGTGGTACTTAAGCGAGCCTTGCTCCACCGACATCTCTTTACTAACCTGGTCATATTTATTTTGGAATTACCAAAAGAAGTTAGATGACTACCATTGTTTTGCATTAGCTAGCATTTTGTATTAGATTTTCTTTGGTCAAAGAGACAATGATGTAACTCCGTTGGCTTATGAATAAAATTTCAAGTTCTTCTCATGATGACTCAATTTTGATTATGAGCATATTACTTTTGTGACTACGATGGTTGGGTCATCAATATTAATTCAAGGACATGGAATAGTCCAAGTTCCCCCTGCCAAATGGCACCTTGATTACTGTCGCAAAAACTCTCTACGCTTCTAGGGCAAATCGCACCTATCAATAGTCAACGGATTCCATGCGAAAACACATGTAGAGAAGGTAAATGTGTTCCTTTGCAATACCTCTAATGATTGCTAACAATGGCGCATCTTAGAGAAGTTTATGTGTCTCTCTAGTGGACTTTATGTCACTATTCAAGCTATTAATCCAATAAAGTTATGAGAGAAGATCTCTTGGATTTAGACACATATTGACTTTGTCACGATAGGATAGGTCATTCTGGTCATGATATGATGATCCGTCTACAAAAGACTTCACACGAACATCCATTCTCTCGAGCGAAATGAAGCATGAATCAAAGGTTGATTCCTGGACTAAGTGTGACCGACGCTGCTGCCTAAGGTACCGCCTTAGTCCACCATCAGCTTAGGGATGGTGTAGTCCCAACCCATGATGCCATGGATGGCATCCATCATGGTGATGGCGCCCCAGGTGATGCTGCAATCACCAACTTGCTTCAAATAGCGCTTCAGACGCTCATGCTTAACCAAAATTCTCATTGGTTGCTTTTAAAGCCTCTCGCTCGTTTTACAAAGCCCGTTCCTTAGGGAAATAAGGACTGAGACCGTCCTATGCAAAGGATATGAAAATACTCATTTTGTTCTTACATAGAATCCGTGCGGATTCTGTGGACTAGTTCAACCAACTTGCGGAAGTTTAAATATCTCATGATGTTGGTTGACACGCAAACACTCTGGTCACATGTTGTGCCATTATCTACTTGTAATGCTGCTTATGCTACACTCCTAGCACATACCATATGACAACGAGCTCACCCCCTGGATCATCCTATTCAGTCAATTGGATTTGACATTTCTAGAGAGTTTACATCGAAGACTTTCGATGGTTATTGCATTGGTGTTGGACATCATATTCCCATGAACACACCCAAATGGTCTGGCGAAAATGACTACGATGGTAGTCCGGACATTGGTATTGCGCACCAATCTCCTTACATCCGCTTGGGGTGATGCAATATCACATGCAGCTATGCTCATTCGTCTACGACCTACCGCCACTCAATCTACCTCTATGTTACAGCTAGTGACTGGGTACAAGTATCGTACTTACGCATATTTGAGTGAGCCATTTATGTGCCAATTGTGCCACCACAATGCTCTATGATGGGTCCTTACAGACGAATGGGCAACTACGTTGGATTTGAGACTCCAACAATCGTCCGCCACTTAATGCCCTTGCAAGGCGATCTCATTACCGCTAGATTTGCGGGTTGTCACTTTGATGAAACAGTCTTCCCGTCGTTAGGGGGAGATAAGAACACAAATGTTCAGCAGGAATGACATGAATTGTCGTGGCCTATCCCCACTATGTCTCATCTCGATCCCTGTTAAAGTGACGAGATCACACAAATATGCTGCAAACATGCCTGCAAAGAAGTATGTCCCTACGAGAGGAGGTAGGCATGGCGCCACGCCAAAGAGAGTGACACTCTGGCGTTATAGGCCATGACCCCAGCTAGGATGCATGGGAGGCCTGTGGGTTCGAATGATACTTTGGCACATTCCAATCCTTGATCATCAAGACTCAAAATCCGTCTCATGAGAATCTTCTAGGTTATCGTTATCGTTGGGGGACGCCTCAACGTCAGAACCTATTTCTGAGAATATAGAGCTCTATGAAAATTACACTAGTGTACATGAGACGTGGGATAGAAACTCCATCATAATGATGATGTAGTTGAGCATGTGCATGAGTTTGTTGAGTCTGATGACATCGAACCACGCTTCGTTGATAAATGAGTGTCAACGTACAGAAATTTGGCCTAAATGGAAAGATGCAAACTAGGTTAAGATGGATTCTCTAAGGAAGAGGAAGGTTTTTGAGCCAGTGATGCCAACACCTCCTAACATAAAACCTGTTGACTAATGGGTCTTCGTTACAAAGCATGATGAGAAAAAGAGATGGTAATCTCGCCTTATGGCGCAAGGCTTCTCACAAAACTCCCTGAAATCGACTACGATGAGACATATTCTCTCGTAATGGATGTCATTGCACTCCACTACCCTATCAGTTTGGTAGTTTCCGAATGACTGATTATGCAGCTTACAAATGTGGTCACTACGTATCTCTATGGGGATCTACATACGGAATATACATGAAGGTTCATGGTGAACTTCATTTTCCCAAGTCAAGTGTCTCTAGACCACGGAGCGCGTTTACAAAGAGGTTGAAACGCTCGCTAAAATGACTACTTGATTGGGAAGGGACATGCCCACACGTTTCCATAACAAGTTTCAGATTCCATCGCGGTTCATGTTGGACATGATCTTCATTAGAAGCCCTTAAAGAGTTAAGGGAAACCGCTGAACACTTCAAATCTGAGTTTGAGATGAAGGATTTTGGGAGAACGCGATTATGCCTCGGTTTGGAACTTGAGCATCGTGTTGATAGATGCTTAGGCATTTTGACAACGTCAAACCTTCAAGCACCCCCATGATCGACCTTAGTCTTGATCCTGAAAATGATCCTCTTCATTTGAAAGATGATGACGAAGATGTGCTAGAGGCAGAAGTGTCTTACTTGAGTACAATAGGCGCATTATTGTACTTAGCTCAATGCACAAGACCGGACATCTCATTTGTAGTGAACTTGTTAGCTAAGGTATAGCTCTGCGCTAACGCGACGCCATTTGATTGGTGTAAAAGATATCTTTCGGTACTTGAGATGCACGATTGATATGGGCTCGTTCTATCCCTACAGAGAGATGATGGATTCAGACCTATCACACACTAGGAACGCCGCCGACACTGGCCTGCGTCCACTATCCCCATCCCAAAATGACATAAGTGTTTTGGAAGGTTTTGCTGATGTTGGGTATCTCTCTGACCCATACAAAGGTCATTCCCAAACTGATTAAGTGTTCACCATGGGAAAAGACCGTGATATCTTGGAGGTCTACATAACAGACCTTAGTCGCTATATCTTCAAATAATGCAGAGATTCTTGCTCTTGACGAAGTGGTTTGTGAATGTATATGGATTAGATCCATAATTACTCATGTTCGAACAATTGTGGTTTGAAGTCTACCACAGATGAGCCTACGAGCATTTAGGATAACGGTGCTTACTTTGAACAAATGAAGCAAAGGCTACATCAAAAGCGACAACACCAAGTATAATCAGCAATAACAAGTTCTCCTCAAGATCAAAATGAACTAGGTTCGATCTAAGGACAGTATGGCAGACTTTCTCACTAAGTCATTGCCTAAATTCCACTTTCGAAAAACGTGTTGGTAGCATCGTTTGCGGATGTTATCCGAACTCCAATGACCGTAGTCGTCAGGGGGAGATGCAGACATCAGGCGGATGTGTCTACATGTATGATCTCGAAACGTGAAGGGTGAGTTATGCTCTTTTTCCTTTTCGACCGAGGTTATTTTTGTCCCACTGGGTTTTTGTTACTCGGAAAGGTTTTTAATGAGGCAACGAGAGGAGCACCACATTTTGGGGACACAAGGGGGAGTGTTCAAGTAAATCTCTATTTGTGTGTCTGGCCCAAACTCTAAGTTACTTGACCTAGTGGTAATAGAGTTTTAATTAGAGAGAATCTCGGAGAATATCTTAGAGATATCCATTCATTGTATGATTATATTTTCTTGTACAATTCAGATTCTATGCATTGTAATCCTCTATATAAAGAGGCCCCTATTATCAATGAGAACACACAACAATTTACTCTCAATTCTGTTTCCCTAAAATAGTTTCAATTTTCTTTATCTTTTGTTCTCCCTATTTTTTTTTCTCTTCATTTTTTTTTCCTTATTCAAATCTCCAAATTTAATATTTGAACCTCTCTTTCAATATCTTCATGCCAAACTACCATTTTTACACATTATTTTCCTCAGTTTGATCTGGTTGGTCTCCTGGTACGTTCGTTAAGTAACTTATCAGTTCATGAGTTTGAATCAACTCGTTTGAATTCAATCCATCAAATTGTTGTTGCCCCAACCTAAAAACATAAATCCAAACTGACCATTTGCATGAGACAAAACAAACCAAGATTCCCAGGAATAAAGCATTCACTTAGGCAGTAGAATTATTTGTTCTTCTTCTTCTTCTTTTGAAGTACGAGGCCTTGGAAAATTGGGCTTATAATTGTTCTTTACCTGATAGATTAAAAGACAAAGTAACAAAGTTCTGGTCTCAACATCTTGGACGATATTCATTACTCTCTTTCTACAATTTTTTTATAATTGGAATAAACTCTCTTTCTATACTAGATTAACGGGAAATTAATTGCAGTTTGAATTTAAACTCAAAGGCTATTGACTATTTAATGGTAGTATCTTGCAGTATGATCTAAATTTAGCGAATCTTCCCATTCGATAGTATTGCTGAATGGATGGATTGGCTTATGAGGGAGAGGGAGAGGGAGAGGGGGAGGGAGAGAGAGAGACCCGGGGGTTATCCACACTGGCTTATGCTCATTCTCTAAAAATAGAAGAAATGCAATATTGAATTTCTTTATTTTATAAGGAGTGAAAATTCATCTTGCGTGATTGAGTTCCATACTTTTTTTTTTTTCAAAAAAAAAGTTGTTTTTTTTTAAGGATATATCTATTTGTGTTTGGCCCAAACTCTAGGTTACTTGACCTAGTGGTAATAGAATTTAATTAGAAGAATCTAGAGATTATCTTTCCTTGTATGATTCAGACTCTATGCATTGTAATCCTCTATATAAAGAGGCCCCTATTATCAATGAGAATACACAGCAAATTCCTCTCAATTTCTGATTCCCTAAAACACGTTATCAGCACGAGCTCTAACCCTAGCCCTAAAAACCCAAAACCCTATATCCTCCGCAGCATCCTCCCGGCATCCCCGCAGAGGCTTCGCAACAGACCTCGCGGCGTCTCGGAAGAATCCTCGCGACATCCCCGCAGCATCCTCGCGACATCCCAGCAGCATCCTCGCGGCATCCCCGCAGCGGCACCACAACAGACCTCGCGGCATCTCTGAAGAATCCTGGCGGCATCTCCGCAGCATCCTTGCGGCATCCCCGCAGCTGCACCGCAACAGACCTCGCGGCGTCTCTGAAGAATCCTCGCGGCATCCCCACAGCGGCTCCGCAACAACCTCGCGGCCTCGCAGCATCCTCGCAGCGAACCTGCAGCATTCCTGCAGAGACCAGCCAACAACTTTTCCGGCCAAGATTTCGGCAAATTTTCAAGGTAAACTTTTCTAAAAGTTCCTGTTTTTGAAGTTTTTCAATTTCTTCTTCTTTTTCTCGGGGACTTCCAACATCCCTTCTTCTGCCCCCCTTTCTTCTTCATAGGGGAGACCAATAGCCGAACTGTGGGGGTTCGCGCTCACTCCAAGCTTGGAGCTTGTAGAGCCCTCCAAACTTAGAGTTTGTTGAGAAGAAAACGATCGACCATATACTTCGTTGTTTCGATCTAATCTAAAACCCCTCTTGGAATCGGATTTTTCTTGGAAGCACTACGCTCAGAAAATCCCTAATTTCTTATAAGCGACTACGCTCAGAAATTTAATAGTTTTTCATGGTAGCCTTTTTCGCTCCGAAACTAACCCTAATCTTGTGTTGTTTTTTAGGATGAGTTACCTGAACAGGTTGAACTTTGTTCCACTAGAGGCAACTGGCGCAGGATACCATAGGTGGGTCTGAGATGTGCGCCAACATCTTAAGGCTGATGGACTTTTGGAAGCCATCCAAGAGCCTAGTCAGAACGTGCTCTCCATTGAGCAAGCTACTGCTTTTGAAGCAAATCAAGCTAAAGCCATCATTCTCATGACAAGGCACAGGAGTGACACACTCCAAAGTGAATACCTCAATGAGGAAGACCCAACAAAGCTATGGGTAGAACTTGAGCAGCGATTTGGCAACGTTCGTGACTCCCTGCTTCCTGATTTAGAAATGCGATGGCATAGCCTCCGTGATAGGAGCACAAAGTGTGACGTTTTTAATATGTATTTTCCCTTATTTGACTAAGTTATTCTGTTAAAATTACTAATTATAACATCATTTATGTTTTTAGGTACTTCAAGGTCAGAAATGGAGAAAAGAGCCGAAAAAGAGTAAAAATGAGAGTAAAATAAAGACAAGTCATTTTAGAAACTTTCCACTTTCACTTTAGGAAATATTTCCTATTTTGTTTTAGGGAACTTTCTTTGAACTTTCCTATTAAAGAGAGAATTTAGGAGTCCATCAAATTAAGAACTCTTGAGTGATGAATTCAAGGAAAACTTAAAGGAAAAATCAGGAAGAATTCAAGGAGATAAAAGGGAGTGTTTATAATAAATATTTATTCTTGATTATCTTATTTACTATTGATTATAATACTAATTAAATTCTGATTTTTCTTGATTGTAGGAGTTCATTATGTGCACAATTGGAAGAAGATATTAGTGCAATTTAAAGGAGATGAATGATAAGCTCATAAATGTACATGATTTTGTGTTGATTTCTTCATGTTTTCTTAGCTAGTTTTCCATCTATTTGAGTCATTTACTTTATTTTTATGATTTGTAGGTGTTATGGAGCAAAGTAGAAGAAAGGAAGCTAAATCAGTAAATCTGCTTGCGCAGATCAGTCAACTTCGACATGAACCTGAGAGCACTCAGAATGAACCAGACAGTGAACTTTACATGCTTGGAAAGCTTCGGATGTCTAGTTTCCATAACTTTTAACGGTTCATTCATATCATTTTTCTACAAGAATTTATGGCCGATTTAGTATAGCAAGGTCGGGCAGTCCGAGAATCTGACACTTTGACGGAAATCCACGATTTGAGGCCCGAATTCCTTTTAGAAGCCCACCAACGAGTATTAACTGAATATCTCTGTTTATTAGAGATATATGACATATTTTTATGGGTGAAAATTATTAGGAATCTTAAAGGAGAAGCTACTTGATTCCTAAAAGGAAAAGAAGTGAAAATCTCCTAACCTAAGCAAAAAAAGAAGGGACCTCTAGGGGGAGGCGTACGTTCTGCCGCACAAGAGAAAGGAGAGAACGACATCTTCTGCCATCATCTAGCAGTGATCTCACCTCCTTCTTTCATCTCTATTTTTCTTTTCGATTCTCTTGATGTATGCATTCAGCGAATTCATGACTATGTCTAGCTAAATACTTTTGTAACTAGGGGCGATTTCAAAGCCCCAAACATGTTCAATTCATATTGATGACAATTCAGTTTATGGTTTTCTATATTATCAATTGAGTGTTTGTTTCACCGTGTCTACAAGATGAATCTTTGCTTGTTTGTTTAGGTGCGCAACTAAATGAATAGGTTAGGGTTCTAATGCTAGGAGTAACACTAGATTCGTATATGTCGTGTGTTGATTCCAATTGAGTAGCAAAATATTTTCTTGAATTACATGTGACTCAAACCCTAGGTTTAGCAAGACTACCAATGTACTTGTGACCCTAGATTTATCCAAACCCTTTTCTTGCTTAATGATTTTGATATGTTAAACTTAGCGAGCTTGTGTCTAGGCTGCATAATCGGAAATAGATTAAGTGGTGAGCTTGTATTCACTTAACGAGGAACTACGAAAGGGTGATGGGTTAATTCGAGCTTGTGAGTTAACTTCGGGTAAATTCAATTGAGAATTAAGATTCCCTAACTGAGCTTTGATATGATTGAGTGTGTTTGGTGGTGAAGAATGAGTCCTTAGCTTGTTTCTGTCAATAGTTTTAAAGTTATAAAATCTGTTTCCCGCTTTGTTATCTTACTGTGTTCAATTTTACGTGATTTATTTCATATATCAAATCAATTCCGATTGTTCTGAAATTTTGTATGCGTGTTATTAAATGTGTCTTTAGTATCGTGTAAAATTTTACAGAAAATTCCATCAAGTCTATGTTAGTTAATTAATTTATTTTCGTTAACTGTTCAGTAGCATGGTTTAGAGTAGTTTGTGACATTTGGTTAGCAGTTTAGGAACAATCTTCAGCGGGTAATGACCCTTGCTTGATCACTATATTACCAACGATGATATTTGAGTGCAAGGTTTAAGTTGTACATCTTTTAGACGTATCAATTTTTGGCGCCGTGTCGCCGGGGATTGTTTTTCCCTAAATAGCTAATCTATTTTGTTCGTCTTATTTTTCTGTTTTATTGGTTTACTAACTTAGTTGCTTTTATTTTTGTAGATACCTTGATCTTGCTGAGTACGATCCTGAGCTAGAACGTACACTTAGAGAGCTTCGAAGAACAGTCAAGACGACGCGAGCAACGACATCCTTGCCACCACCATCCCCACCACACTTGAGTTCAGGGGAAGAGGAAGAAGAGAGACAAGAAGACATGGCTAACCGTACTTTGAGGGAGTTGGCAACTCCTAATGTAGAACAATAACCATTGTGCATCACCTATCCAAATCCGAATGGGGATGGAGGATTTGAGCTTAAGTCTGGCATGATTCACTATTTGCCTAAGTTCCATGGTTTCTCAACAGAGGATGCCAAATTGCATCTTAAGGAGCTACATATGGTATGTTCAGGAATGAAGCCAGCAACTGTCCATGAAGACCATGTCATGTTAAGGGCCTTCCCATTCACATTGGAGGGTAAGGCTACGGAGTGGCTTTACAATTTGCCTTCCGGATCACTCACCACATGGAATCAAGTGAAACAAGCATTCCTTGAGCAATATTTTCCAGCCACAAAGGCTGCAAGCATAAGGAAGGATATATGTGCAATCCGACAAATGCATGGAGAGTCCTTTGGAGAATATTATGAGAGATTCATGTGCTTGGTTGCTTCATGTCCTAATCATCAAATATCGGAGCACCTTCTCATACAATATTTCTATGAATGATTGTGTGGCACAGATCGTGTGATGCTTGATGCAGCAAGTGGGGGAGCATTCATGGACAAGACTCAAGCTACTGCTAAAACATTGTTAAAGAACATAGCTGGAAATACTCGGCAATTTGGAGGGAGAGATGAGCTGTCACTTAAGAGCGTCAAAGAGGTAAGCACTAATTCTAATATTGAATTACAATTAGCAAACTTAACTAATCTTGTAAAACAGGTTGTGATAGCTCCAAAGCAAGTATGCAGTGTGTGCTCAATGGTGGGACATGTTTCTGATACATGTCCATCATTGATGGAGCAAAGTGGTTTTGAGCAAGCTAATGCGGTTGGATTTCAAGGGCAACAAAGGCCAAAATATGATCCATTCTCTAATACCTATAATGCGGGGTGACGTGATCATCCGAATTTTAAGTGGAGCAACAATGACAATGTTTTGCAACCTCAAGGAAGCAATTACAACCGCCCACCTGGATTCTATCAGGCTAGACCGCAAACATCTTATCAACCTCCTCCTCAACAACAAGCTCCAAGTAAGTCTCTTGAGGATTTAGTTGCTTCTTTAGCTAACTCTTAACAATCTTTTCAACAGAAAACAGATAGGTCTATTGAGAATCTTGAGCGTCAAGTGAGTCAACTAGCAAACATGATTGGACAACAACACCAACAAGGAAAGCTCCCTAGTCAGACTGTGATCAATCCAAAATGGGGGTTTGAGAATGCTAGTGTTGTGACCTTAAGAAGTGGAAACGAAGTTTTGGAGCAGCCAAGAGGGCAAAAGAGAGTTCAGAGAGCCATGAATAATGAGGAGGAGCAAGGAGAAGTTACGGTAGCAAAGGAGGACAACTATGAGTGCTTGGACACTTTAGGGCAGCCCCCTAATCACATAAATGCATCAAAGGCAGCCCTTAAACCCACGGGTTTGAGAGATTCTAAGGTTAGTAATGTAGTTCCAAGTTTGATTACTTCATGTCTTCCTGCTAAATCAAAGAAAGAGGAACTTGAAAAGGAGATCTTGGAAACATTCTGAAAAGTCCAAGTGAACATACAGCTCTTAGATGCAATAAAACAAGTCCCAAAATATGCCAAATTTCTAAAAGAACTTTGCACTACCAAGCGGATTTTAAAGGGGAATGAAACTGTAAAGGTGAGTGAGAATGTTTCAGCAGTGCTTCAACGAAAACTTCCACCCAAGTGTAAGGATCCCGGTAGCTTCACTATTCCAATCACAATGGGTAACACCAGGTTTGAGCGTGCTATGTTAGACTTAGGTGCGTCTATAAATGTCATGCCTTATTCAGTTTATGCAACTCTAGGTCTAGGTGAACTCAAAAAAGATGGTGTTGTTATTCAATTGGCTGACCGTTCTAATGCATATCCCAAGGGTTTGTTGGAAGATGTTTTGGTGCAGGTAAATGATTTAATCTTTCCAGCAGACTTTTATGTGTTAGAGATGGAGGAGGAGCCATCATCTACATCTACACATATCCTTCTTGGTCGCCCTTTCATGAGAACTGCAAGAACCAAGATTGATGTCTATGAGGGGACTTTGACAATGGAGTTCGATGGTGATATAATAAGCTTCAACGTCTTTGAAGCTATGAGGTATCCTAGTGAGTTGCATTCTTGTTTTTCTATTGACATTCTTGATGATTTAGCTCAGAAATTCTTTGAAGTCATAAGTGAGGATGCATTGGAAGCCACAATCTCTCAAAGTTTACAGTTTGAAACATTCAAGAACCCAAAAAGGGACATCGATTTGAGGGAGGATATTGAGGAAACCGTGGCTGCACTTGAGTCACTACCACGGTCTAGAGGTAATTCTAATGATTTTATTTCCCTTCCTTGTCTACTGAAAAGTTGTTGCCTTCTGTGATTCAGTCCCCCAAGTTAGAGCTTAAACCATTATCGAATCACTTGAAATATGTATTTTTGGGAGAGGAAGAAACATTACCCGTGATCATTGCCTCAAACCTCACAGAGTTGGAGGAGGAGAAGTTGATTCGTGTGCTCAAGGAGTACAAGACTGCTATTGGATGGAGCATAGCAGATATAAAAGGCATTAGTCCGGTGATTTGCATGCATAGGATACTTCTTGACGAAGGCTTAAGACCAACAAGAGAAGCTCAATGTCCTTTGAATCCTGTCATGATGGAGGTGGTGAAGAAAGAGGTATATATTAAAGTTGCTAGATGTGGGTGTGATCTACCCTATCTCAGATAGCAAGTGGGTGAGCCCAGTGCAGGTAGTTCCTAAATGATTTGGTATCATGGTTATGAAGAATGAAGACAACGAGCTAGTGCCTACACGTGTGCAAACTGGGTGGCGGGTGTGCATTGACTATCGAAAATTAAACACAACAACTCGCAAGGATCACTTCCTGCTACCCTTTATTGATCAGATGCTCGAAAGGTTAGCTGGTCATTCTCATTATTGCTTTCTTGATGGTTATTCAGCTTACAATCAGATTGCTATTGTTCCGGAGGATCAAGAAAAGACGACATTCACTTGTCCTTTTGGGACTTTTGCATACCGGAGGATGCCTTTTGGACTCTGTAACGCTCCTGCAACGTTTCAGAGATGTATGGTAAGTATATTTTCAGATTTTGTCGAAAACATCATAGAAGTATTCATGGATGATTTTAGTGTTTATGGTGATTCTTTCGATAAATGCTTAGACAATCTATCTCTTGTGCTTAATCGTTGCATTGAAACTAACCTTGTTTTAAATTGGGAAAAATGCCATTTCATGGTTGATCAAGGTATTGTTTTAGGGCACGTTATTTCTGCTAGGGGCATAGAAGTTGATAAATCAAAAATAGATCTTGTACGTTCCTTACCCTCTCCCACAAGTGTGAGAGAGGTTCGTTCTTTTCTTGGACATGCAGGTTTCTATAGGCGATTCATCAAGGATTTCTCAAAAATATCAAGACCCTTATGCAGGTTGTTACAAAAGGATATGGCATTTGAGTTTGATGAGGAATGCAAGAAAGCTTTCGAGAAACTTAAGGAGTTGTTAACCACAGCACCTATCATCACTCCTCCAGATTGGAATTTGCCCTTTGAGCTAATGTGTGACTCCTCTGATTATGCTATGGGGGCTGTTTTGGGCCAACGTGTGAACAAGCTTCCACAGGTTATCTACTACGCATCTCGGACTCTTAATGATGCTCAGTTGAATTATTCAACTACAAAGAAGGAGCTTTTACCTATTATTTTCGCTTTAGAGAAATTTCGTTCATATTTAATTAGTACTAAAGTGATTGTGTTTTCTGACCATGCAGCTTTGAAGTATCTTCTTACAAAGAAGGATGCAAAGCCAAGGCTTATTAGGTGGATGCTTCTCTTACAAGAGTTTGATTTGGAAATCAAGGACAAGAAGGGAAGTGAGAATGTGGTAGCAGATCACCTAAGCCGAATTGTAAATGGTTCAAACGCAGAGGAGGATCTATTGCCTTTGCATGAAAGCTTTCCGGATGAGCAGCTTTTTCACTTAGAAGTTTTGGAGCCTTGGTATGCAGATATCGTCAACTACAAAGTAACCAAGAAGTTTCTGGATGATTTGACAAAGGCTCAAAAGGACAAGCTTGCTAAGACTGCCAAGTATTATGTGTGGGATGATCCGTACTTATGGAAACATTGTGCGGATCAGTTGATAAGAAGGTGCGTACCTAACTCTGAATTTCTCTCTATTCTTACTTTTTGTCATTCCTATGCATGTGGTGGTCATTTTGGAGAAAAAAGGACAGCTCTCAAGTACTGATTTTATTGGCCTACCTTGTTCAAGGATGCATTTGAGTTTTGCAAGTCATGCGATCGTTGTCAACGAACAGGTAATTTAGGTGCTAGAAACCAAATGCCGCAAACTCCTATTCTTGTTGTTGAACTTTTCGATGTTTGGGGCATTGATTTCATGGGACCTTTTCTGTCCTCGTATGGTAACCTTTACATTCTCTTAGCTGTTGATTATGTTTCCAAATGGGTGGAAGCTAAAGCCACTCGGACTAATGATTCTAAGGTTGTTGTAGATTTTGTTAAATCTAACATCTTTGCTAGATTTGGAACACCAAGAGCTATCATCAACGATGGAGGGAGTCACTTTTGCAATAGATCATTCGAGGTATTGTTGAGGAAATACAACATCACACATAAGGTTTCAACGCCTTATCATCCTCAAACAAGTGGCCAGGCAGAAGTTTCTAATCGAGAGGTAAAGCAAATTTTGGAAAAGACTGTGAATCCTAGTAGGAAGGATTGGAGCTTGAGACTTGATAATGCATTATGGGCATATAGAACAGCTTACAAGACACCAATTGGGATGTCACCATTCAGAATGGTCTATGGAAAACCGTGTCACCTTTCGGTTGAGCTGGAGCATAGGGCATATTGGGCGGTGAAGCGATGCAATACGAACTTGGAAGCTGCTGGTGAGCAGAGAAAGCTGCAATTGAATGAGCTTGAGGAAATACGCAACGATGCCTATGAGAGTTCAAGAATATACAAGGAGAAAACAAAGGCGTTTCATGACAAAATGATCACAAGGAAAACTTTTGTTGTAGGACAAAAAGTTCTTCTCTTCCATTCTCGCCTTAAATTGTTTCCGGGTAAGCTGCGCTCTCGTTAGGTTGGTCCTTTTGTTATTACTAATGTTTTCTCTCATGGTGCGGTTGAGATTCGTAGTGAAAAAATAGGCAAAGTGTTCAAGGTAAATGGACATCGACTCAAGATCTATTATGAGCCTTTTGTGATGCAAAATGTGGAGTTAGTACCCCTTCACGAACTAGTGTCACAAGAAGATTGATTCTTGGTATCGTCAGGCTGAGGACGTTAAACCAAGCGCTTCTTGGGAGGCAACCCAATGAATGAAGGAGGAAGATTGCGGTATTTTTCTAAGGGATGTTTTCTTTATTCTTTTCTTCTCTTTCTTTGCTTCTTGTTTTGTTCGGTTTTATGTTTTTTGTGTGTGTGTGTGCAGGTCACATAGTTGAGAAAGATTTAGAGGAGTCACTTTTTATCAAACCAGTTTTTCTGACGCCCAGATTTTAGTCCATTTCAAATAGCTGTCGTTCACAGCTCTTTTGGAATCAACAGATGTACTATATATGGATCAAAAGCCCCATGTGTCTATTTTCTAATGGCTTTGGTAGATCCAAATTTCAATTTTCCAGCGTCTGCAGTTTTCAGTTGAGTACAGGAGGGTCGGAACAGAAAAGCAGAAAACTGGGCATCAGAGGCACATACAGGGCAAAACAGGGGATACTTCCGGTGGTCCAAATGAGGCAAAACTTATATGGATTTGAAGCTCCGGATGTTAACTTCATTCCTACCGAAGGGTTTCTGAATGTGACCCCTGTAGCCTCTTGTATTCAGGTTTGAATGGACAAAGGTCATTCTGCTAGTTTTTTTGTAATTTTTTGCTAACTTTGCAGGTCTCTAGTTTCTACATCCCTTGGAGTTGGAATGCGTGCCACATATGTATGGAAAGCCCTGAATATGAACTTTCATGTCCAAGTGGAACCTTTGGATTCCGGTTCTTACTGGATGAGCTATGAACCTCGGAAATAGGGATGCTACAAGGTTTTAGCTGAAATCAGTTTGTGAACAGTGATGTTTCCTAATGACTTTGAGCATTATTGGAGTATCTTTGGCGCATTTGGCATAGAGCTTGCCCTAGACATTCAAGGCTTACAGCCTTGAGGTTGACATCCAAAGATCATTAGCATTGGGAGGTCTACAAGAGGGAGCATTCTCTACTCTTCTTAACTATTTTGTTTTTGTTGTGTTTTCTCTTTCCTTCTATATTTAACTATATCATTGCATGATTATATCTAGATCAAACATTGAGGACAATGTTTAGTTTAAGTGTGGGGGGAAGGAATTTGAAACTTTTTGTTATTTTCAATCAAAAAAAAATCAAACAAATGAAAAAAGAATTAAAAAAAAAAAAAAGTCTAGTTTTAGGGTTTATTTTCTGTTGAGTCTTTAGGGTTCTTCCAAACTCTATGACGAGCATGAACTTTTTATGGATTTATATTTTGGTCACAAAAGGAATGCAAGCATGTGTTAGATTCTTGATTTCAAATAATTGTTAATAGATTTTGATGATTATTGTGCTTGATTTATATACATTGATGGTTGGATTAATGTAACACTTGAGAATTGATGGATGCATGTTATGCCATGTTAAACTTGATTTAAACCCTTGTGAGCTTTTGATCCTGTATATGTGCTATTTCTTTTCTGAGTGCTTAGTGTAGAATCATCTTATTTTCTTGACGAGGATTTTGCATGATCTCATCTCTTATTCATCTTAGTTGAGACTCGGATTCGACTTGCATATTTTATAAGGACAAATGTTTGCACTTGCCCCAAAGCCTCTTGAAGCGTATGGTTGAATTGCATGATGGATGGGAAGGGATAAAGCCACTAGGATTACCACCATAGCCAAATTAACCTGTGTCCCTTTTATGCACACAAGATGTGCAATCCCCTAGTTAACCCCCTAGAGCCTACATTAAGCCTTTTTGTTTCATTACCCACGAATTCCTTAACCCTAAGCTTAGTATAGATTTATCCTTACCCTATTCTAAGGAATTAGTGGAGCAAATATTTTTAGAGATATATGTATGGTCAAGGTACTTTTGTAAGCAAGTGTGGGGGTAAGACTTGTCCATAAAAAAAAAAACAATATATGTATGCCGAAACAGAAAAAAATATGAAGAAAAAAAAAGTATACGGCAAAAGAGAGGGAAAAAAAAGTGTATGGATTTTAGTCCCCCTTTTGTGAATAAGGAGCTTATTTTGAGTTGAAGGCCTGTTCAAGAAAATTTGGCCTTTGTCCTATTTCACAAGTGTTAGAAGAAAGGTTTAGAATGAAGCAAAGGCCCAAGAAGATGACATCTGGCCTTGAAAAATTACTTGCTTCATGTTCGAAGATTGATTACCTTGAAGAGTTTCAATATTCTTTTATCTCTTATGTTCTTCTAGTGCTCTACTAGGTTCTTTAGGATCTTTGAATTTCCTATCCTTTCTTTCTTCTAACCTTAACCCTTGGCCCCATTACAACCCTGAATAAAGACCTTGTTGATCTCTGAAGTTGTGCATTCGATTTGTGGAGACTTGTGTGGAGGGGTGAGTATATGGTGTCACTGGCCTTTCGTCCGAGTCTTGGCGTTCTAATCATGGCCGGGATCATATGTAAAAAAAAATTCAGAAAAAGCCTTTCTTTCTTATTATTATATGGGAGCTATTTGTTTGTCTTATTACATCATTCCTCTCACATATAACTTGAGCGAAATATATGCTTATACATCAAGTCAGAAAATCATGAGTGCAAAGAATTGAGAGCATCTTTGTGAGAAATTAAGTGAACACTTGTTTGAACCATGAGGAAGTTGGTTCTCATTTGTTGCATTGGTTTGATTGTCCTTGCATTATACTTTGAGCATGATGGTTATCAAAATAAATTAGCTCTTAAGTGAAGTTGTGAAGATATGTGACTGCTTGAATTTTGTTAACCATACTTGTGTGCATTATAAGTTCTCTGAGATGTTTGGAAGACATTAGGTTTGTGGTTTTTGTTATAGTAGTTAGTTTCTTTTGTTTTGCTCGAGGACTAGCAAAATATAAGTGTGAGGGAATTTGATAAGCTCATAAATGTACATGATTTTGTGTTGATTTCTTCATGTTTTCTTAGCTAGTTTTCCATCTATTTGAGTCATTTACTTTATTTTTATGTTTTGTAGGTGTTATGGAGCAAAGTAGAAGAAAGGAAGCTAAATCAGTAAATCTGCCTGTGCAGATCAGTCAACTTCGACATGAACCTGAGAGCAGCTCAGAATGAACCAGATAGTGAACTTTACATGCTTGGAAAGCTTCGGATGTCTAATTTCCATAAATTTTAACGGTTCATTCATATCATTTTTCTACAAGAATTTATGGCCGATTTAGTACAGCAAGGTCGGGCAGTCCGAGAATCTGACACTTTGACGGAAATCCACAATTTGAGGCCCGAATTCCTTTTAGAAGCCCACCGACGAGTATTAACTGAATATCTCTGTTTATTAGAGATATATGACATATTTTTATAGGTGAAAATTATTAGGAATCTTAAAGGAGAAGCTACTTGATTCCTAAAAGGAAAAGAAGTGAAAATCTCCTAACCTAAGCAAAAAAAGAAGGGACGTCTAGGGGGAGACGTACGTTAAGAGAAAGGAGAGAACGACATCTTCTGCCATCATCTAGCCATGATCTTACCTCCTTCTTTCATCTCTATTTTTCTTTTTGATTCTCTTGATGTATGCATTCAGCGAATTCATGACTATGTCTAGCTAAATACTTTTGTAGCTAGGGGCGATTTCAAAGCCCCAAACATGTTCAATTCATATTGATGACAATTCAGTTTCTAGTTTTCTATATTATCAATTGAGTGTTTGTTTCACCGTGTCTGCAAGATGAATCTTTGCTTGTTTGTTTAGGTGCGCAACTAAATGAATAGGTTAGGATTCTAATGCTAGGAGTAACACTAGATTCGTATATGTCTTGTGTTGATTCCAATTGAGTAGCAAAATGTTTTCTTGAATTACATGTGACTCAAACCCTAGGTTTAGCAAGACTACCAATGTACTTGTGACCCTAGATTTATCCAAACCCTTTTCTTGCTTAATGATTTTGATATGTTAAACTTAGCGAGCTTGTGTCTAGGCTGCATAATCGGAAATAGATTAAGTGGTGAGATTGTATTCACTTAACAAGGAACTACGAAAGGGTGATGGGTTAATTCGAGCTTGTGAGTTAACTTCGGGTAAATTCAATTGAGAATTAAGATTCCCTAACTGAGCTTTGATATGATTGAGTGTGTTTGGTGGTGAAGAATGAGTCCTTAGCTTTGTTTTTGTCAATAGTTTTAAAGTTATAAAATCTGTTTCTGCTTTGTTATCTTACTGTGTTTAATTTTACGTGATTTATTTCATATATCAAATCAACTCTGATTGTTCTGAAATTTTGTATACGTGTTATTAAATGTGTCTTTAGTATCGTGTAAAATTTATAGAAAATTCCATCAAGTCTAGGTTAGTTAATTAATTTGTTTTCGTTAACTGTTCAGTAGCATGGTTTAGAGTAGTTTGTGACATTTGGTTAGCAGTTTAGGAACAATCTTCAGCGGGTAATGACCCTTGCTTGATCACTGTATTACCAACAATGATATTTGAGTGCAAGGTTTAAGTTGTACATCTTTTAGACGTATCAAGGCATAAGGGATGTATCTGGTCACTATTCAAGGAATATACAATGAGTCATTAAGGGGAAAAGAGATCAGAAAAATCAAGACTTTGTCATGAGAAAATCAAGCAAATTTGGAGGAGAAATCACCTCAAGATGATTGGCCATGATTGCATCACAAGAGATGAGAATTCCACTATAAATAGCAGTCATTCTCTACTCCAAAATCATCACTTCTTCATACAAAATTCAGTTCATTAGCTTAGCTCTCTTCTCTCCAAAACCCTCTCCAAATATTCAGAAAAAGCCTCTTGTTGTGAAGAGCTTTAGGACTTCTCCAAGGCTGTTCGTGTTCTTGAAGGCCAAGCCTTGTGTTCTCTTGATGTTCTCCAAGCTTTCTTGAAGATCAAAAAGTGTAATTCATGGCCCTTATTTCTGTTTTCGTACTCTTTTGTATTGAATTTCAGATTTTGATTATGAACTTTGTTATTGGAATTGGATTTTTGTTGAGAATGAGTTTTTGTTAGTAAGTTTCAGATTTGTTTCTTTATGTTCTTGATTTGTTTATGATATCTTTACAATCTGATTTTGTGCCATCCTTTATATTTTTAAGCATATGATTTTGGTTAAATAATGACGTTAATCTGCAGGTTAATAAAGCCAAATTTGTGTTCTGATTCACCTAATCGTTTTATGGCAGAAATTAAAGTGGTAAAGGCTATGTACAATGGTCGAGATTATATGCTACATGTTTGTGCGTTTGTAACTTCTTATGGGTGCATACATGTTTGGATTCAGAATTCTAACTGCACTTAATGATTCATGTTTAATGTTGACGGATGCTCTTCAGTATTAACGTGATGCTTTATATGAAATATTTTAAGTTACGGACTTTTCCTAACTTAGGAGATTAAAGAAGAATTAAAGTTGTGCTCGATCTCTTCAGACTTGTACTTCGAATTCATTTCTGATATTTAGTGTTGGCACGATTTTAGGTTGTTTAGATTGAAATAATTCATTGCATGTTGATATGGTTTGGAAATTCTGATTTGAGTGTGAAGAAGTCGATCACATGTATATATTTATCTTTTTATTTTATTTCGTAGGAACTTAGAAACCAAAATTTGAATCCCCCTTTTTATGGTTGTTTCTTTTGTAAAATTGTATATAAATACTTGTTAATACTTGTTTTAATAATTACTAATTTAAATTGACCCATCTTTGCAGGAGTACCCTTAATCCCTGGTTAGAACGATCCCTACTTGCTTATATACTAACGAATGACAACAGGGTTTTAAATTGAGTGCCTATTTTGGACACATCAATTTTTGGCGCCGTTGCCGGGGATTGAAAAATTCTTTGTTAAAAATGTGTTATTTATTGTATATATTTGTTGTTTATAAACTGTTTGAAACTTAGTTTAAATTAACTAGGATGTTATTTATATTGTTGAACATGAGTTTTAATTGTAAGTTGTAAATTGAACGGAATAGGTTAAGTCTCTTTTGTTAATATTGGCCTAATCCCCTTATTGGCGCCTAGTTCAGGTCCCTTAAGGTTGAGGGCGGCCTTTATTAACACTTGCTGAACTGTCTTCACACTTGTGAACTTTCTTATCTTAGTAAGTATAGCCTATGTGGAATGGTGTCTAGGAATGGGACAACGTTCATGACGGGTTTTTGAATCCAGAAGTGCTTCTAAATGGGCCTAAACCACTGTGTGGGAGTAGCTCATGCCAAAATGGATTCTGCCTCTTATGGTCGCCTTCCCCCACCTGGCCATTTCAGTAAGGTTGTCCAAAGGATTTGAAAGGGAGTTTGTGTTTAGGTGACTATACTTGGGCCGCACGTCCACCTTGATTTACCGCTTGGAATTAAATTCGATATCAACTATATTTATAACAAAAGAAAATGTTGTGATACGCTGAGGTATATTGGATTAAACATAATCTTGAAAAAGAGAGCTGTTTCAGCCCCATTGCACATCGAGATTCCTTGTTCCCGTACCTAAGTGTTGAAAATAGAATGAGTATAGACTAATTGGAGCTCCCTCTTTTTTTTTTATGTTTGAATAGGAATTCATTATACTTGCTTTCTATTTTATAACTTGTATATTAATTGTTTTATCTTGTAGGGTCCATGAATGTCCAAGTCAGTTAGCAAGCTTTTAGAAATCAAAGAACGGTTGGATAGGATAAAATGAAATCAAGAGCTTCCAAATTTCTTAGACATTCCTATCCAAACTCCCTTGGCGTTTAGACAACTTTCAATTGACACCCAAGGGAGAAGGACTGAAGAAGAAGCTAACTTGGGTTCAAACTCCTCAAGTTACTTGTCAGAAGAGGAGGAAGAAGAACCCATGGCTGGATTGAATCAGACTTTAAGGCAACTGTCTTCTTCAAATGAAGGAGGAGCTACCCCAACTTGCATCATCTACCCAGAACCAGCTAATGGCAAGGTAGCAGAGTTTGAATTGAAGAGTGGTTTCTTGCACCACCTTCCCAAGTTTCATGGACTTATGAATGAGGACGCCAACAAGCATCTCAAAGAATTCCAGTTCGTGAGGGAAGATCAAATAGCCATGTCTTTGCCCTATCTTCAAGAGAGAAAGGGAATGCCTTTAACTTTAGGATGTTAAGGTCAGCATTCTGAGGGCACATACTCTCACGCCATGTGGACTCTTGGAACAAGATGGTTAATGAATTCCTTACGAAGTACTTCCCAGCCTCGGGGGTAACTGTCCTAAGGAAGCAGATAACTGGGATACAACAAGCTGTTGATGAATCATTCTGCTCCTATTATGAGAGGTTCAAGACTTTAGTGGCGTCATGCCCTTCACATGGGATGAAGGAGGGGAACCTACTCACCTATTTCTATGAGGGACTTCTCCCTCTTGAAAGACAATTGTTGGATGCTGCAGCTGGAGGGTCCTTTATGGATAAGACACCTGAGGTGGCTAAGGAGCTGTTGGCAAATCGTTCTCTCAATTATCAACAATATGAGGGGGCATTATCCTCCTCAAGGAGGGTAAATGAGGTAACTTCTAACTCAGCACTTGAGGAAAAGTTGAATAATATGAGTGCTTTGTTGTCTCAGGTATTGATCGGGAAAGGCCAAGAAGGAGTAAAGGCGTGTGGGGTGTGCTCTACTCAAGGGCACCCAACTGATCAATGCCCCCAACTGATACAAAATGGTGGATGGGAGTCCTTAAATGCTTTTGAATCTCAAAGGTACAAACCTTTTTCCAACACGTACAATCCAGGGCTTAGGGACCATCCTAACTTTCGTTGGAGCAATACGGAGAATGTTCAGAACCCCCAGAATCAAAGTGGACCCTTTCCACGTCCTCAGGGCTTCTATCAGAGGCCTCAGGTTCCTCAAAACTTTGCTCCTAATAATAATTGTGTTCCTAATAATGTTACTCACCCTTCTTATGATAAGATGCTTGAAACCCTTTACCAGGGGCAACAAACTTTGACAAATTCTACTCAAGCTCTTGTAATAGGTTAACAGAGTAACACGAAGGACATAGCTGAGCTTAAGAAGCAAATGGGACAGGTGGTGGACTTCATGGGAAAGATATCTGAGAGTGGGAAGCTTCCAAGCAATAGCATTCCCAACCCAAACTTTGAGTCTGCAAAGGTAATCATCACAAGGAGTGGAAAAGAGCTTAGGGATGTCCCGAAGGTCCAAAAGAAGGCCCAGAAGAAGAACCATGTGACCCATAAGGAGGATGATGACGTTGAGGTTACAAAGGAGGATATTGAGCATGATCCAACCACTTCTAGGGTTGAAACAAATGTGGTTCAAACATCTGAGCCACCTTTGAAACTAAGAGGTAATGATCTAACCCCTAAAGGTTCAGTTAATACTAACTCCCCTTTCTCTCGTGCTCCTTTCCCCAGTAGGTTTGCAAAGTCCAAGAAGGATGAATCTGATCAAGCCATCTTGGAGATCTTCAAGAGGGTGCAAGTCAACATGCCCTTGATTGAGTGCATAACACAAGTCCCAAAGTACGCCAAATTTCTGAAGGAGTTGTGCACCACAAGGAGACAAACACGTGAGAAGGAGGTAGTGAAGATGAATGAAACTGTCTCAGCAGTTATCCAGAGGAAATTGCCTCCAAAACTTAAGGATCCAGGGAGTTTTTCTGTTCCTTATGTCATTGGAAACACTAAGTTTGAAAATGTCATGCTAGATCTAGGTGGATCAATTAATGTTACGCCATATAGTTTATATGCATCTCTAGAGTTAGGTGAGCTTAAGAAAGATAATCACTACAACAGAAAGTCTTTTTAGCGACCAAGTTTTTTGCGAGGAATTTATTTTCCTCAGTAAATGTCACTTTTTACGAGGAATATTTCGATTCCTCACTAAATGTCATTAGGTTTTTTGCGAGAAACATATTTTCCTCACTATACACCACTTTCTACGACAAATATTTTTGTTCATCACTATAAGTTACAGACTTTTCCTAACTTAGGAGATTAAAGAAGAATTAAAGTTGTACTCGATCTCTTCAGACTTGTACTTCGAATTCATTTCTGATATGTAGTGTTGGCACGATTTTAGGTTGTTTAGATTGAAATAATTCATTGCATGTTGATATGGTTTGGAAATTCTGATTTGAGTGTGAAGAAGTCGATCACATGTATATATTTATCTTTTTGTTTTATTTCATAGGAACTTAGAAACCAAAATTTGAATCCCCCTTTTTATGGTTGTTTCTTTTGTAAATTTGTATATAAATACTTGTTTTAATAATTACTAATTTAAATTGACCCATCTTTGCAGGAGTACCCTCAATCCTCGGTTAGAACGATCTCTACTTGCTTATATACTAACGAATGACAACAGGGTTTTAAATTGAGTGCTTATTTTGGCCACATCACTCCGTTTTTGTGATTTCAAGTCTGTGCTTGATTATAACTCGGAAGCTCTTCGTATCAAGTCTCTGATGGAGTTTTGTGGCCAAGCCATAACTGATATGATGTTGATCGAAAAGACTCTCTCTACCTTCCCCGTCTCTGCCCTGATGATTTCAAAGAATTATCGGATTGATGTGAAAGCAGGACATATCAGAAGGTTTCATGAGCTCATTGGCGCCATGAACGTAGCTGAAAAGCACGACAACATACTTGTGAAGAACTATAATGCTAGACCCGTGGGAACTAAGTCTATTCCGGAGTCTAACTATAGTTGCGCCCCTAAGGGAGGACGAAAGGAGCAAAACCCTAAGAGTAGGGACAATTCTGGACGTTCTGGTCCATATTCTCGCCCTAAAGAGGAAGGAAATCGCCAAGAGAGGCGTGCACGGAACCGTGGAGGTCAACGTGTGAAGAGAGAGAGGCGGAGCCTCCGGCTATGGTGGTGACGCCACCAAGAGTAATAGTCGTCCAAATCATGCACCAAAAGCATCTCGATCAAGGGAGCCTGACCATAAAGATGTTTGTCTTCGATGTGGATCAAGTGGACATTGGGCAAAGAAGTGTACTGCATCCCTGAATGTTGCAAACACATACAAGACGTATTGTGAAGCAAGGGAGGCAAATTACATGGAACAAGAAGATCAAGATGGCGATCTCGATCTAAGGGTGGAAGACTACAAGGATCAAGACCCATAAACTGGCGATTTTGATTAAGTCTTTTTATTTTCCAAGAGATGTAGGCAATTGCCATATTACTTTTGTAGTAGATGCCAATGATATTAGTCTTTCTTTAAAATAGGCGTACTCAATGTAAATGTGATGTCTAGGAAGGTTTTGAGATAAATGGTACTTAAGCGAGCTTTGCTCCACCGACATCTCTCTACTCACCTGGTCACATTTACGTTGGAATTACCAAAAGAAGTTAGACGAATACCATTGTTTTGCATTAACTAGTTTATTGGATTAGATTTTCTTTGGTTAAAGAAACGATGATGTAATTCTGTTTGGCTTATTAATAAAAGTTGAGTTCTTTTCTTTATGACTCCTTTTTAATTACGAGCTTTTCTTTTAGGAATGGATGAACTTCAATGTCTTGCGGATAGTGCGACTACGCACACCATTCTATGACATAGGCAATTATTCTTAGAGATGTTGCCTACATATTCCTCTGTGACTATTATGGCTGGGCCATCAAGTTTAGTTCAAGGACATGGAATGGCCCAATTCCTTTTGCCCAATGGCACCTTGATTAAAGTCACTGAAGCTCTCTACGCTCCTAAGGCAAATCGAACCTCATTAAGCTTTAAAGATATAAGAGCCAACGGATTCCATGCGGAAACGCATAGTGAGAACGGAATAGAATTTCTTTGCATTACCTCTAATGATTGCGGATGAAAGCGCACCTTAGAGAAGCTTATGTGTCAATCTAGTGGACTTTATGTCACTACAATTCGACCAATTGAATCCAATAATATCATAAGAGAAGATCTCTGGCGCTGCTGCTGTCTTGGGCCATCGAAAGGCCACCCCTGTCCCTAGTGATGACGCCATCAATGGCACCAACCATGAGCATGACGCCATGGTTGCTCCTCCTATTGGCCATGATGCCACACAAACCTATTTCCATGGCCCTAACGCCATAATGAGAGATGTAGTCACACACTTTGCTTCTAATAGCGCTACAGACGCTCCGGCCCAACCAAAATCCTCATTGGTTGCTTCTAAGGCCCCTCTCTCATTTTGCAAAGCCTGTTCCTTTGGGAAATTAGGACCGAGACCGTCCTATGCAAAGGATCCTAAAATACTCATTCTGTTCTTACAGAGAATCCAAGGAGATATCTGTGAACCAATTCAACCATCATGCGGACCTTTTAAATACTTTATGGTATTGGTTGATGCGTCGACACACTGGTCACATGTCGCGATGTTGTCCACTTGAAATGCTGCTTATGCTAAACTCCTCGCCCAAATTATCCGTCTACGAGCTCACTACGCTGACCATTCTAGTAAGTCAATTCTACTTGATAATGCTGGGGAGTTTACATCGAAAACGTTCGATGACTATTGCATGTCATTGGGGATTGATGTAGAACATCCAGTTCCCCATGTTCATACCCAAAATGGTCTCGCAGAAGCCGCTATCAAACGACTACAGATGATAGCACGGACATTGGTTATGCGCACCAATCTCCCTATTTCTGCTTGGGGATATGCAATATTGCATGCAGCGACACTAATTCGTCTACGACCCACTGCAACCCAATCTTACTCTGCGTTACAGCTAGTGACTGGGTACGAGCCTGATATCTCACATTTACGTATTTTTGGGTGTGCCATCTATGTGCCTATTACGCCGCCATAGCATACTAAGATGGGTCCACAACGACCAATGGGCATCTATGTTGGCTATGAATCTCCAACCACTGTCCGCTATCTTGAACCCTTGACAGGTGATCTCTTTACCGCTAGATTTGAGGATTGTCACTTTGATGAGACAGTCTTCCCATCGTTAGGGGGAGATAAGAACACAGATGTTCAACAGGAATGACAGGAATTGTCGTGGTCTGTCCCCACCATGTCTCATCTCGATCCCCGTACCGCACAGTCCGAACTTGAAGTGTGAAGAATAATCGAGCTCCAGAACGTAGCAAACACTCTCCCTGATGCGTTTTCTGATGTTGCCAAAGTGACGAGATCACACATACCTTCTGCAAACGTGCCTGCAAGGATTGATGTCCCAAATACTGGACATCACGCCACTCCTGTGACATCAGGATATGGCGCCATTGCCCAGCATGGCAATGATGTGGCATCTATGGCCGCAGGTCTCGCAAGGAAGCGCGGTAGACCAATTGGTTCGAAGGATACTCGCCCTAGAAAGAAAGCAAATGAGGCACAAACAAATCCTTTGATCATCGATACTCAAAATCCATCCCATGAGAATGTTCCGGATTACGGTTATGTCCAAGAGACATCATTGGGGGAATCCTCAATGTCAGGACCTATCCATGAGAACGTAGAGATCTCTGTAAATTACACTAGTGAACATGGGACGTGGGAAAGAAACTTCATCATCATTGATGATGTATTCGCGTATTCAGTGGCACGTGAGATTATTGAGACCGATGACATCGAACCACGCTCCGTTGATGAATGCCAACGTAGAGTTGATTGGCCAAAATGGAAAGATGCGATCCAGGCAGAACTTGATTCTCTAGCGAAAAGAAAGGTATTTGGCAAAGTTGTACCAATACCGCCCAACACCAAACCAGTTGGTCACAAATGGGTATTCATTAGAAAGCGTAATGAGAAAAACGAGATTGTAAGATACAAAGCTCACCTTGTGGCGTAAGGCTTCTCACAACGCCCTGGAATCGACTACGAGGAGACCTATTCTCCCGTAATAAACGTCATTACATTCCGCTACCTTGTCAGTTTGGTAGTTTCTGAAAAACTGAACATGCAGCTTATGGATGTGGTTACTGCGTATCTATATGGAGATCTAGATACGGAAATATACATGAAGATTCCAGATGGAATTCAGTTACCCAAATCAAGTGGCTCTATACCACGGAGCGCATTTGCGATTAGATTGAAACGCTCACTATATGGATTGAAACAATCCAGACGGATGTGGTGACAGGACCCGCCCCAGATTTCACCCTGAAATCCGAGGTGGCCCTGTGGGGCCCACCTTAGAGATAACTCTACCGAGAACTGGCCGAGTCACCCCTAAAGTAGACTACCCAAAACACTAACCCACAACAGATCAGAGCCAAACGAAGAAGTGCGGAAGCTATTTATCAACTATGCCTCGAATCATGTACGCCCGACCTCAACTAATAACGCCTACAAACTGGGCATTAGAAATCGAAAGGCCCAGGGGAGAGTAGACGAAAAACGTTAGCGTGAGTGGACAAAAATAAACAATTTAAAAGAAAAAGGATTTCATACTTTCGCACATTTATTCATTTAAAAACTCGATGCATGCACAAATGGTAAAACACATTTAGCTTTAAATCCAAGGATTTCAAAACAGTGAGGCTAGTCACAACATTCGAAAAATATATCGTAAAACCGAAATCTCGTTTCTCAAGAAGATAAGACCAGCCCCGCTGGCTACAGTGAAAATCGAACTAGCAACAATAAGATATGGGGAAGAAGTATCACCATACGAAAGAAGGGAGCCTCTCAGGCTCGGGTCGGAGTGTCCCACACTCTGGAGCATCCCATGCTCTGCTCTACTCACCCACAAACACATAGTAAGCAGGGAGGAGTACTAATAGGCTAGCTAGCAATAAAATATAGTGACCCAGGTATGGTGGGTAAAAACCATTAAAATCCAGTAAATCTAAAAGGCTTCCCCATAAGTCCCGCGAATAAAGAAAACACGGGTACGATTCCCAACCGTACCCGAAAATTCTGGTAAAAAGTCACATAAGTCAACAGCGTGTCCCACACGCTAAAAGAATAATTAGATTATTAGCAAGGCATTCCCAATGCCAAAACCGAAAGTCGATAAACAAATACGAAGTAACTTCATTGAAATCCCATTTCGAAAATCTTTCCAAAAATCTCAAATCAACGAATAGCAATATATTTAATTCCGGAAATCACCTTGGAAAATTACTTCAACAAAATTTAACATAAATCACAAATTCAAAATTGAGCATAACAACTTTCATTCGAAAATCCAATTGACATAGAAAAAAAAAATATTTAAATCCGTTTAATATGCTCGATAAATTAAAACAATGATTTAAGTCACTAATTCATTTCCCAAATCAAATCAAGACAAATCAACAATTGCATGCATCCATATGTAAAAAGAAAAGGTCCACTCACAGTACTATTGGGTGACGACGCAAACGAGTTCCTTCATTTAGTCGTAGCTCGCGACATTGCCCTGTACACAATTATATTTCCGTAAACAGCAATCCGATAAAATACTTATGAACCTAAAACCTTATCTCCGTAACTTCTCGGATTCAACCCAAATCTCTCCCAAAACACCAATTCCTCAATTTACATATTCCACAACAAAAACGAGGGAAATCATACGGCCGGATTTCCCACAATTCAATCACAAAACTCCGAACTTCAGAAATTCACAAACAATTCCAACCTCCTCCAAAATTCACCAAACTTCACATACAAGCTCTACAACATTTCTACAATTTAATGGGCTAAAAACTAAAATTAAAACACTGCCCTACACGCCTCCACGCGCCACCAACAGTGGCAGCGCGTGGGCCCCACGCGCCGGCTGCCACCACTTCTGATGGCCACCAAATTTTGGCAGCACCACCTACTCAACAGTCCAAGCATTTTTCACAACTACAACAAGTTCCAATTTTACCTGTAAGTGATCCAAATTGGTCGGTGAAATTTTTCCAGAAAAACCCAAGAACCCTAGAATTTGAAATCGTCGATTCGACCTCCACACTGAAAATCGTGGCTCAAGGCTAGGGGGGAAATGATCCTTGGCAAAAACCGCACCTTCGACGCAGGTTTGGTGGCAAGATATGGCCAGAATCGCCGGAAATCGACGAAACCTCCGTTCGCCTACAGTAATCTTCGCAGCTCAATTCCGAGCTCCTCCGGCCGAGCCACGGCAAAACACCACAACAGGCGTGACAAGGAGGAGAAGGCGAGCTTGCCGGTGCCCAGATTCCGTCGTGGGTCGGCTGGAGAAGGGAGAAATCGGAGGAAGAAGAAACCGGACCGAAGAGGAAGAAAGGGTTCGGGGAGAGGAGAGAGAAAAGCCGGTAGTTTTCCAAAAATGGAAACTTACTACAGTAACTTCCTATATTTATAGAAACTTACTGTGAACAGTAGTAACTTTTACATTTTCTCTTATAACTTTCGCATACGAACTCCGATTTTTACGTACCACATATGCACGTGCTCGGTTTAACGTCCTCTACAACTTCTATGAAGAACATTTTCTCAAATTTTGAGCCGAACGAAAAGTCAACTTTTTAGGGCCACTAAAAGTATCGAAACAAAGTAAAAAGTTAAAGTAATTGTCGTTTACCGTCCAAATGACTAGTAAACCGATAAATTTAGGTTCGGGACGTAACAATCTCCCCTCCTTATAAAATTTCATCCCCGAAATTTACATACTGTAGAAGTAGAAGTGGGCGCACACACTGATCATTCAACAACGGTATAGCTAAGATACATAAAAGATGTGCAAATCCGATCAAGACCTGTAGAAATTAGCTTCAAAACTGATCCAAGAGTTGGCTAAGTAAAACTAAGAGGTCTACACTTAGGAAGAACAATTCTTAAGGTGAAACATGTCATGTCGCTAAATTGATCAGTTTTCATAGCGTTCCTAATAAATTCACCATCTTACTTCCAAAGATTACCAAAAATTCTTATCAACTAAAGGAGAAAAATCATCAAAACATTATGTTCGAAGCAACCCATATTTGGTTCGAACATGTAAGCAGAAACACATGGTAGAATTTCGAGTATAAGACTCAAGTTAATTTAAAGTCGGTTACTTGAACAAATTACACTTTAAGTACCACATAACGGAAAATCGACCCTTCCTTTGATTAAGTTTTCTTTTACAACCTCATGTCAACTACTGGCTCAGATGCAAGGTATCGACATCACAAACCATTCGGTCGGAATAGTAGCATTCGTAACCTCTTCAAATACGTCGCACGATGAAGTTCCACCCCATTCTTCAACAACATTGTGATAATATATCAATCCATACTTAATACATTTCCCTTCGTACGTGCGCTCATAGGGGTAACCCAACCGCTACTAATATGCCACAAGATAGTCACTGTTAACCAACAAGTCTAAAACAAGTAACTTAGCTACCCCAAAACAACACTTCCTCTTTTGCCTGTTGTGCGCAGATTATTGATCAAATATCATTCACATAAAGGTTCCACAATTGTCAAGTATAACAAAGGTAGCTCCGAACAACCTATAAGTTCTTAATCATGTAAGTTATGGGGCCACTACACTTCCGCTGCGCTACATTGATACCTGACTAAAAATCATTGGTCCAGCCTTGAAATGACGTTCCGAGTCGACTATGAAAACTCATTTGATAGTTGCCCTGCTGGCCACACTTATAGTATCTCAAACTGGCTAACTAGCATTGTCCCTCAAAAACTTCCTATAATTATAATGGGGTGGAAAATTCTTCTAAATCAAATGTGTTTCAAGGAATCTACTAATTACCAACGTCCCCAATCAAAACTGCTAAAATTCCTCACATGATAGTGTTTACTTAACGGTACGCAACGAGTACCCTGTCATTCAAAACCCGGTGCAAAGAAAGAACCGTAACTTCTCACTCTACTCCAGCCCAAAAACTCAAATCCAAGAGGAGATGCATCACACTAAAACTGTTCTTAACTGAGGCTACACTTCTTTAATAATCATAAGTCAGAAATCTGGTTAAATCCATGTCATTCTCGCTGGCCTCTAATGCCACAATTGATAGTTCTACTTCATATGCCAATGTAATTCTCACAACCGAAAACACCACTATCCGTATTATTAAATACTTGATTGGAATTCTGATCAAACTCAAATAAAATAGCTTCCTTAGATAATTAGAAAAACTTTCTCTCATAACTGCTCCACCAGTCCCAAGTAGAACATTTCCAACCATCTGTCCGACATCACCTCATAACAATTCTACTACAGGTATGACATTATAGAAAAGTTCTAAATTCTGTATGTGTCAAATCCTCTAATGGACACATACCTCTAATGGACTATGATGCATCCAACAACACTAGAAATTGCTCCAAATCTGATCCAAAATCTGACCAACAGGAAAAGAAATTCAACATTTGAAATGAATAAATCCTCAAGCTGGAATCTGGTCAGAGACCACAATCCCAATAAAATTCACAGCATCCCTTGTTGACTCAACAGTTCTAAACTATAGATATGCCCTCAAGCATTACCGAAAAGTCTTATCCACTACTAAGCAAAAATTTCCAAAAACTCTTTTGCTCAAAGTAACCTGGAGAGAAAGTCGAATAAGAGCCCAAATGGAAAAGCTTAAAGTCAATTAATTAAACAAATAACACTTTGCGTACCACATAAACACAGTCTACTTCCCAAGACAGGAAAATAAGATATTGAAGAAGTTCATTATCTGTTAATGCTCAAGTCCGGCGGTAGCCGATTCCTTGTTTAACGCGGGTCCGGTGGGCGGACCGCTACTCCCAGGATTAGGTGACTCCTGCTTGCTGCAACACGATAGACAGGGCGTCAGAGGGAGACCGCGTTTGGTGGCCTTCACTTCTCCGATGCCTAAGTCAGTCACTGTATGTGCAGCATAACAATAAATGAGTAGTGATTGCGTAATTAATGAGGAGAGAGGAGAAAACCTTTTATAGTTGAGGCAGAGGTTGATCTTCTCCTTGTTTCCGATGTGGGACTGATGTGCTTTGATTCCCAGCGTCTGGAGCTTCTGATGTTATCTTGACGCGGCGCGTGGCTGCGCGTCAGCGGTGATCTGGGGGCGGTCCAGGGCTTAAGCGGTAGCCTGCCTGGCCGTGCCTTAGCAGGTCACCCCTTTGGTGGGATTTGGTACCTCTGGCGGTACAATGAGCGTGGCTCATTATAGCTAATTATGCTCGTTCTAACACATGTAGGTACAAGTCCCCCAAGTCCCCAGTTGTTAACGTTTGATAGTCCAGCGGTAACTGGACCTTGGCTAACGCTGATCCGGTGGGCGGATCGATACTTATGCTATACTCGGAGCCGCCGTTACCTGTCAAGTAAAATACAATGGGCGTCAGAGGGAGACCGCGCCGGGCGGTCTTCAACTCTCCGATGCCTAAGTTAGTCCATGTATTTGTTGACAAAGTAGCAGTAGTTAAGTATTGAATGCGTGATTAATGAGGAGAGAGGAGAGAACCTTTTATAGGTGAGGAAGAGGCTGATCTTCTCTTTGTTTTCGATGTGGGACTGACATGCTTCAGTTCCCAGTTTCAGGAGCTTCTGATGCTATCTTGGCGTGGCGCGTAGCGGCGTGTCGACGGCGATCTGGAGATGGTCCGACGCTGAGGTTGTATCCCGCCTGGCGGTGTGTCTGTATGTCATTCCTTTAGTTGGAATTAGTACCTTTGGCGGTACAATGAGCGTGGCCCATTATAGCTAATTATGCTTGCAAATGTACATGTATGTACAAGTCCCCCAAGTCCCCAGTCAAGGAGGGCAATCTTGGTTGGGGAGTTGTTCGGCGGTTTGAAGCGTTTTCTTCCGCTAGACTTGCAAGAGCATAATTAGCGTCAGTGCGTTGCCAACCGTTGGTTTTACTGAACAAACGCTTTATACCCTTTCGGGTGGGCCCCTGCTAGGCCCCCAGGGAGTCCCCCACTCCCCGGCGAAGATAGACCTCCGGATGGTCGGCAAATTGTTTGTTGAGGGGGAGCTGCACGGAGCAGAGGGTCTTGGGTAGCGAGCCCAATGTTTAGCACCCAAATGACGGGGGTCAACTTGCCTGATCAGGGCCGTCGTAGACTGTGACTAGTCCCCGTGTCCCGTAGGGACGGTCTGGCGGTAATGCCGCGTGGCAGACATTGCCAGTGAGGCGTGGCCTCGGGATTCGCCGTTTGGCCGATATCCCCCCGCTAAATGTAGCAGGAAGCAGCGTGCCTGGCGGTACTTTGTTGAACGATATTGTTGAATCAAAGCACGCAGCTTGCAAGATTAAAAGGGCGTTCCGTCAAAGGTGTATAGCGGAAGACACCCCGCTTGCAGGATGGGTAGGGAGAAGTTCTGCTGGCGGGGTTTAGCTCAGCGGAGACTTCGTCACCTGGAAGATGACAAGGGAGGAGTTCCGCTGGCGGTGTTTCGTTCAGCGGAGACTTCGTCTCTTGGAAGACAAGGGAGAAGTTCCGCTGGCGATGTTTCGCTCAGCGGAGACTTCGTCTCTTGGAAGGTGACAAGGGAGAAGTTCCGCTGGCGGTGTTTCGCTCAGCGGAGACTTCGTCTCTTGGAAGATGACAAGGGAGAAGCTCCGCTGGCGGTGTTTCGCTCAGCGGAAACTTCGTCTCCTAGTGAGGTCATCCCCGTGGTGGTTAACACGCGTCCAACCCGTAGAGGGTTAGCGTGCGTAGGCTTGTCCCCTAAGCCTGCCAGTATTCTTGTCATTAAAGACAGTAATGATGGGTTTCGTAACCGAGGCGACGCCTCGGGTAATCCGGGGTGTGAGTGGAGACTTACGACACGTGTACGGCTGGTATGTGATGTCGTTTTTTAGCGGACGGCTTAGGACGCGTTGATGTTGACATAAAATGGGGGGGAACCTCGGGGGATTTGATACTACGAAAATTTCAAACCCGAGTCATCGTCTTGAAGCTCTGCTTGTCCCGGAGAAAGTGGTATCGTTCCCGGAGAAACGACGAGCGTCCCCCGTACGAGTACAGTGCCCAATCGAATCGCAGGCTTCATCACCGAGGTTGGTATTTGGATTTCTTCCTCTCTTTCCTCTTTTTCTTTTGACCTGCTATTTTCTGGGTTTTGTTCTCTGGGATGATTGCTGGGCTTTTTTGGGCGTAATCGGAGTTGTATAGTGAGATTGGGGGGGGGGGGTTGCATTATGGCGGTTGGCAGAGTTAGTGCTTTAGGGATTTGTTAGATGGTCGAATCTGGGTTGAGTGCGTTTGTTCGTATTTTGGCTTTTTCTGGGTTTTGTTTTTGATGTAAGGATAGGCTAGATCTGTATTTGTGCTAACTGGTGTGGGTTTTAGGGTTTGGGATGGCTAACGTCATAGAGATTTCAAGCAGTGAGGATTCCGGGTCTGACGCGTCACTCAGCGAGGCGGATAGGATTTTTATTGATTCGTTGCGTCCGTCTGCCCATGCAGGAACCTCACTGCCGGAACCGCTAGAGGTTGAGCCGCTACAGACCATACCTTGGGAAGTAACAATGGGTCGTGGTCAGCGTCCGGAGAGTTCCAGGGCGGGTGAGGCTGCTGCCGCCAAAGCTAGGCGCGACGAGCGCTTGGCGAGCAACAGTGCTGCCAGCGGCTCCGCTGGGGAGGAAGAAACAGCGGAGCAGAATGTTGAGTCAGCGTGGTTCCTCCCGGATGGGACAGCCGTTGACGAGGCAGGAGGGGGGATGAGCGGTACTGCTGTCACTCAACTGAAGCAGACGTTCCGGTTGCCGGGGTCGGTGAAGCTGCGCCCACCGACGGCTGATGAGAAGGCGTCGATTCTCCCAGCGGGATGTGCGGCCGTGCACGAGGCCATATTCCGCCAAGGAGTGACATTCCCGCTGGTGCCCAATCTCCAAATCCTTGTGTGAGAGTTTGGCCTTGCCTTCGGTCAGATCTGTCCCAACTTGTGGCGCTTGTCGGGGTGCGAGGGGCCTACCGTGGTGAAAGTGCTTCACTTCTACGAGCTAGTGTATGTGAAGCGCCGAGGTTGTAGAGGGTGTGTGAACTTGAGCCGCCGCCAGGGAGCGCCCAAGCTGATTGAGAATCTGAGGGACTCAATGTCCTACTGGCGGGGGACCTTCTGCGTCGCCACAGATGGTTGGGAGTACCACGCCAGGTCGAATGAGGAGGGGCCGACATTTAAGACTAAGTCGGAGTTCCAACCCATCCGAGGTTGGTAACTAGTTTCCGCTAAAAGTAACTGGCGGGTTCAAATATTTGCAAACTTGCGCTCTTTTCTAATGATTACTGTGTTTGTGCAGCGGGATTGCGGTACATTTTGACGCGCGAAGAGGAGTGTCGCGTAGCGAGGATCCGTGGTTGCTGGCGGAACCGCAATTTGCTGGACTTCCGTCTTCTGACCGGTTGGGAGTTGCTGGTCGACCTGCGGCTAACTCGTTCTATTGGTGAGAAAATCTCCGCCACTTTTTTTTTTTTTTTTTTTGCAAGTGATCCGGACTGACGGGTGTTTGTGTTTTTCTTTTCAGAAACCCCGCCCGGCAACAAATCGAGTCGCGACGCTTTCAAAAAAGCAATGGATCGCGCCGAGATAGAGAATTTTCTGGAGGCTATGTATGCCGAGGGGCTGGCGGCCCAGCAGACGGTGGTGAACCCGGAGACGCTGGTGTTGAGCCAGTCCGAGGTTCCAGTGGAGCTGCCGATGCCGCACCACTCCCATCTGGGTGAGGATGGTCTGCCGGTAGTGCAGGCGGATACTCAAGCGGGCGGCGGGGAGAGGGGAACTGTTGCTACCGGGCAGCGGGAGCGGATGCCTGCCACCAGGCGCGGTCCTCAAAAGAAGACGGTGCAGCTGACGGAGACTGTCACCGAGTCAAGGGGTGAGCCGCCGGTGCGGGTGACGAGGACCGCTGCTGGGAAACAAAGGGCGCTGGAGAGAAAACGCCGGCAGCCTGACTCCCCCGTCGAGGAAGAAGAAGAGGTGGTGATCGGGGTCCGCCAACAAAAGAAGGCCCGACAAGCTCCGTCGAAGGTTGCTGTGGCGGAGGGAGAGGCGCCCGTTGCGAGAGAGCTGGACTCGTTTGCCGAGTATGCGGCGTTCATGACAGATGGTGAGCGGGAGTTCCTCTTCCATCTCTGTGAACGGCTAGGGTTCGGCGGCCTAGCGGGTATCTCACGACCCACGGCCATTGACCAATCTCCATTCAGCTCGGCGTTTGGTCAAATATCGGCGGGACTGCACGACATGTTCGTGGCGGCGTCGAGGGAGAATCTGGTCGAGCGGGAGCTGAGGGAGGAAATCCATGGCCTCTAGAGGGAGTTGACGGAGGCGCAGGAAAAGCTGGCGGAGCTAGGCCGGAGGGTGGCCAAGGCGGAATGTGACTATGCGGACGTCCGTGGTAAGCTAACCGTGGCCATCGAGCGGGACTTGGAGCGGAATGACCAAGTCTCCAAGTTGGAGCAAGAGATGGCCCTGCTGCAGGAGCGGATAACCGCTAAAGAGAATAAGCTTATTATTGTGCAGCGGGAGTCTGCCGCCAGACTGGATGAGATGAAGCGGCTGGACGGTGAGGTTAACCTCCTGAAAACTGAAAAGAGTGCCTCTGCAGCCGCCGCTGTTGAAGCGTTCAAGCTGTCGGCGGAGTATAAAAAGGCGATGACTGAGGCGGCGAAGGCTGGGGCCCAAGCAAACGTAGACATGCTGAGGCGGAAGGGCGCCATCGACTTTGTGAAAGCTTCCCAGCCTGACGCGCCCCCGACCAAGAGCATCCCGCCAGAGACAGCCGCCGTTCCTGCCCCCGAGGGAGGTGCCCGCTCAGGCAGCGGAGAGAGTGGCGGACATACGGGGGAAGGGTCCCAATAGACACCCCATCCCACCCCGTCGGACGTGTCGCGTGCTGGATTTTTGGCGCAGCGCACCCGGGCGGATGGTACCATAGAGACCCCCAGTCCGACAGCGCGCGGGTCCAATCAAGCTAGTCACTCAATCCTGCCGCCGCCAGCTGAAACAGAAGATGCCGAAGGCAACCCCTGAAGCCGAATGGGACCGCCAGAGATTCTCTGTTGTTTTTTTTTTTTTTTTTTTTTTGTGTAGCCTTTGAGGCAGAACGATGTAATTACCTTTGCGTAACGAAATAAAGTTGACCTGCTTTGCTATGTTGTGCTAGTACTTTTGAATTATATTTTCTTTTGTCTATCAATGAAACATTAAAGGAATTAAGATTGGTCCAAGTGCACCACGTAGCGGACGAGGTCCGCTGACGATTGCTGGCGTTGCCAGTTGCCCTCGGTGCTAGACTTGGTAACAATGGTGTGAATAATTCCTCGTTTCATTGATAACTGATTGGTCAGTGTACAAAAGTGGGGTAGTACCCGTAGGGTAGCTTCCCTTAGCTAAATATTAAACAAATTTAGCTAAGTCAAGATGCTCCTGGGTAGCGATCTGACTATTTGTAGTAGTACTGAAGGTGTTCAGTATTCCAAGGGTGGGTCGATGTGACGCCGTCCTTGTCCATTAAGTAGAAAGTGCCTGGACTGACGACTTCCACAATTTTGTATGGGCCTTCCCAAGTTAGGCGGAGTTTTGTTGGCGGCGAAATGACTTCCTTCATTACCCAGTCCCCCAGTTGGAGGTTTCGGGCCCTGACTCTGGCGTTATAGAAACGCGATACCCGTTGTTTGTTTTGCAAGTCGTGCAAATGGGCCTTGCATCTTTTTTCTTCTAGGAGGTCCCTGTCCAGGTTGACACCGTCGCTGTTGGTTTCTGGGCTGTAGCCTTCGACCCTAGCGGTGGGCTGAGTTACCTCAATCGGAAGGACGGCCTCTGTGCCGAACATCATACAGAAGGGCGTTTCGCCAGTGGCGGTGGTTGGAGTTGTTCGGATGGCCCATAGGACTTCTGGAATCTTTTCCGCCCACAAACCCTTGGCGTCGTCGAGCTTCTTTTTTAGCAGCTTCTTGATTATCTTGTTTGCTGCTTCGACCTGGCCGTTGGTTTGGGGATGGGCGACGGATGCGAAACTCAACTTAGTGCCCAAGTTGGCGGTAAAGGAGATGAGCTCCTTATTGTTGAACTGCGTGCCGTTGTCTGTAATGATTGTATGTGGGACACCATAGCGGTAGTAGATGTTCTTCCAAAGGAAGCGAATTACCTTTGCGGTAGTTATTGCCGTCAGTGGCTCCGCCTCTACCCACTTACTGTTGTAATCGATGGCAACTATGATGTATTTGAACTGGCCCTTGGCGGTTTGGAATTTTCCCATCAAATCGAGTCCCCACGTGGAGTGAACCCATGGGCCGATGATGATTGACAGTGGTTCTGCCGGTGCATGTGGAAGATCTGCTAACTGTTGGCACTTGTGGCAGGACCTCGAAATCCGTCGGGCGTCATCACCTAGTGTGGGCCAGAAATAGCCTTGTCGCATTGTGCGGTTGACTAAGGATCTGGCGCCCGAGTGGTTTCCACATTCTCCGCCATGGATTTCCGCTAGGACGACCCTTCCCTCCTCTGGGGTTAGGCAGCGGAGGTTGGGATGGGTGAATCCCTGGCGGTAAAGCTTGCCATGCTGGATGTTGTAGCGGGTTGCTCTCCGCTTGAGCTGTCTTGCCTGGACCTTATTTCTGGCAATGTGCCGCTGCGCTTATATGTAATGATCTCGTCCATCCAGCTGGGGTTGACTTGAATGTTGAAGATCTCCGCTAGGGTCTTTATGATACTTGGTTTGTCAAGGTACTCAACCCTTGTGTCCGCTGGACTCTGATGTGGCTGGGCAGTTGCAAGTCTCGCCAGTGAATCAGCCTTGGCGTTCTTTTCCCTGGGGATTTGAGTGATGGTGTGAAATTTGAACTTTTTTAGCAACGTTTTGACGTACCCCAGATATGCCGCTAACTGATGGTCCTTGGCTTGGAAGCTGTCGTTGACCTGGTTAACGACTAATTGGGAGTCGCTGAATACATTGACGCTGTCAGCCCCCGAGTCAATGGCGAGGAGTAGACCGGTGATGAGTGCCTCGTACTCCGCCATGTTGTTTGATGCTTTGAAGTTGAATTTCAACGCGTACTCCGCGTTCAGTCCCCCCGGTCCTGTTAAGATTACTCCTGCGCCGCTGGCCTTGGCGCAGGCGGAGCCGTCTACATGCAGGTTCCATTCTGACTGCAGGGGAGAAGCCTCGTCAGGGGTTACCATTTCTGTTCCGTGCACTGCCTCAGTGCCGGGCTCTGGCTGACGCCTAGTAAGTTCAGCGATGAAGTCCGCCACTGCCTGGCCCTTCATGGCAGTTCTTGGCTTGTATTCGATGTCGAACTCGCTGAGCTCAATGGCCCACTTGCTGAGGCGCCCCGAGTGTTCAGGGTTCTGCATCACTTGCCTCAGTGGTTGATTGGTTAATACATGGATTGTGTGAGCCTGGAAGTATTGCCGGAGGCGTCTGGCGGCAACAATAAGTGCGAGGGCCAGTTGCTCCAAGGGTGAATATCTTGTTTCTGCTCCGTTCATACCCCTGCCGGCGTAGAACACCGGGAGCTCATCTTGGCCTTCCCGCCGGACAATGGCACAACTCACCGCTGATGCCGAGACCGCTAGGTATATGAATAGTGTTTCTCCTTGCACAGGGACAGAAAGGAGAGGGACTGCCGCTAGGTATTCTTTTATGCCCTGGAACGCCTCCTGACACTCTGGGTTCCAGTCGATGACCTTCTTGTGGGTTGTTTTGAGGAGTTTGAAGAATGGGGCACACTTATCAGTGAGTCGGGAGATGAATCGAGAAAGGGCGGTTATCTTGCCCTGGAGGCACTGGACGTCCACCTTGTACTCGGGGTTTGCCAGGTTAAGGATGGCCTGTACCTTGTCCGGGTTAGCCTCGATACCTCGCTCACTGACGATGTAACCGAGAAATTTGCTGGCGGTGACTGCAAAGAAACATTTTTCTGGGTTGAGGCGCATACCATAGGCCAGGAGGATGGTTATTATGATCCTGAGGTTTGCCACATGTCCACTGGCCTTGACGCTCTTAACTAGCATGTTGTCCACATAAACTTCGATGATTTTTCCCAGATGTTCAGCGAACATGGCATTCATTAACCGCTGGTAGGTTGCACCGGCGTTTTTTAGACCGAAAGGCATGACATTGTAGCAGTATAGGCCTTTGTCGGTGGTGAAGGTGGTGCATTCCTGGTCGCTGGGGTGCATCTTGATCTGATTATATCCGGAGAAAGCGTCCATCAGGCTGAGGAGCTCATGTCCGGCAGTCGAATCAACTAACTGATCGATGCGGGGTAGCGGGAAGCAATCCTTTGGGCATGCCTTGTTGAGATTTTTGAAGTCGACGCACATCCGCCACTTGCCGCTGGGCTTTTTTACCATTACCAAATTTGAGATCCACTGGGGATAGATGACTTGGCGGATGAACCCAATGTCCCGTAGTTTGGCGACCTCTTCTCCGATTGCCCGGTATTTTTCCTCATCAAAGGCCCTCCGCTTCTGCTTGATAGGATAAAAGGAGGGTTTGATGGTCAACTTGTGAGTGATAATTTCAGGGGAGATACCTGGCATGTCCGCGTAGGACCATGCAAAGACGGCGGCGTTGTCACGTAGGAATTGGGTGAGTTCTGCCTCCACCGCTGGATCTAGTTGGGCGCCTATGCGGACTGTCCGCTCAGGGTGCTTGTCTGAGATGCAGACTACCTTCAACGACATACCAGGGTTGACCGGTTCCTTCTTTACATATTTCTCCTCCTCATCTCTAGGATCCTCGAAGATGTTTGGTGGCGGTGACTCATTACCCACCGTCAGAATTTCATGGCGGGGCGCTGACCGTGCTACAGTCGTTGAATAACATTCTCGTGCCAGCTGCTGGCTTCCCCTCACCCAGCCTGTGCCGTTAGGTGTCGGGAACTTCATGAGAAGCATGTACCCGGCAATGATGCACTTGAGCTTGTTAAGCGCTGGTCGACCAATGATGGCGTTGTACGAACTGAAGCAGTCGACAACAATGAATTCCGTATGTACCTCAGCCATGCATGGACTAATGCCAACAACCAGGCGCATGTAATCCGACCCTAGCGGTTGCGTGACGTCACCGGAGAAGCTGAGCAGTGGCTCGTGATCCTGGAGTAGTTTTTTGTTCCGGTTGAGATGGTCGTAGCAACCGCTGAAGATGACGTTGACAGCGGACCCGCTATCCACCAAGATTCTCCCCACCGAGAATTTGCCAAGAATGGCATCGATCAAGAATGGGTCGTCATGGGGTAAATGCACTCCGCGTTCCTCCTCCTCTGAGAAGGTAATAGGTTCCCAACCTGATTTTGGGAGTTTGGCGGATCTTTCGTAGCGGATGTTGCAGACTTCCATCGGATGATTAGCGCATGCATAACGCTTTCTTGCCCTGTGAGACATGCTGGTGATTGGAGCACCGCCATCGATGGTGTTGATGCGGCCCAAGGTCTCGACGTTGGCAACTACTGGTGGTGGTTGGCGTACCCTGAACTGTTCCAACTTGCCGTCACGGTATAAGGTCTCAACGGCCGTCTTGAGAGCGTTGCAGCTGTTGGTATTGTGGCCACTGTCCTCGTGGTATTTACACCACTTGCCGGTGTTCCTGGGCTTGCCTGTCTTTGGGTACCTCGGAGGGGGTGGCGGTGGTATCTGATCCTTGCACTGACTGTAGATGTTCTCATACGAGGTTGTTAGGACCGTGAAAACTGCATACCGCTGCGAGGACTCGGTCTCTTTGTTGCGGTTATTCCCCTGGGTTGGGCGGTTTACCCTGTTGTAATGCTGATCCTTCTGCCGCTTGTTCTGGTGGTGGCCCTGCTGCCACTCCCTTTTCTTGTCAGTTGGCGGTGCTGAGGGGCTCTTGTTAGCGGTTTCCTGGTGACTGGAGGATGGCTGTGTTGACTTTGTTGGAGTTGCCGGTGGCGGCGGGGTTTCTCCATATGTTATGAATTCCGCCTGGGCGTGAATGACCGCCTCACTCATGACGTGGTCATACGTTGCATTGGGATGACTGTAGTTGAGGTGATAGAGGAACGGTCCCTTAAGAAGTCCCTTCCTGAAGGCCGCTGATGCCATTGTCTTGTCCAGGTCACGGCACTGAGATGCTGCCGCCCGCCACCTTGTGACAAAGGCCTTCAGTGATTCGTCCTCCCCCTGCTGAACGCTGAACAGTTGACTTGTGTTGTGGTGCCCGGCGGATAATAGGATGAATCGGGAGAGGAAAGCGTGTGACAGTGCATGGAATGAGCTGACAGACCCCGGCGGACACTCGAAGAACCAGTTCATTGCCTCTCCATCCAACGTTTCGCTGAACAAGTGGCATAAGGTGGCGTTGTTGAACCCCTTGTTGTTGGTGACCTTCTTGAAGGTGTCCATATGGACGAAGGGATCGGACAATCCGCCGTAATGCGACATCTTTGGGTTTTTGCATATGCTGGTCTGAACGGCCCGCTGGGATAGTCTGCGCCTCGGCACAGGCGGATTACCCTCAGTCCTTGCCCTGGTTTCCGAGCGGTTGGTGTGCGGGAATGATTCCGCCACCTGCTCTAACATTGGTTGAGGTATGGGCGGTGGTCCCACTCCTGACAACTCAGGTGGGTTCAGCGGTACTTGCATCTGCACGACCGGCCCTGGCCTAAATGTGCCGGTGCTGGGTCGACTATGCCTGGTGCTACGTGACTGCTCGCTCTGTGCTGGGCGGCTGGTGGCCGCCAGCGTCTTTTTTAGTTCTTCAAAACGTGTCGTTAGCGTAGCCACCTGCCTTTGGGCTTCAGCCCTTTCCTTGCGCTCCTTCTCACGTTCTCTATTTGCCTTGTGAAGATCCGCCAGTGCCAGCTCGTACATAGCGACGAGATCTTGGCCCGGCGGGCGGCTACTGCCTGCATTTACCTCTGCACCAGGGTTGGCCGGAGTTGTGAACAGTGCGCGGTTAATGCCCACCGCCGCGTCAGAGGGCTGGGGGACGGTGGGGTTTTCTGCCTGCTCTTGATTGTTTCCCCTGCTGCCGCTAGTCATGGTAGTGATGGGATGGTCTTTTGTTGTCCAGTTCCCACAGACGGCGCCAATGTTAACGTTTGAAAGTCCAGCGGTAGCTGGACCTTGGCTAACGCTGATCCGGTGGGCGGATCGATACTTATGCTATACTCGGAGCCGCCGTTACCTGTCAAGTAAAATACAATGGGAGTCAGAGGGAGACCGCGCCGGGCGGTCTTCAACTCTCCGATGCCTGAGTTAGTCCATGTATTTGTTGACAAAGTAGCAGTAGTTAAGTATTGAATGCGTGATTAATGAGGAGAGAGGAGAGAACCTTTTATAGGTGAGGAAGAGGCTGATCTTCTCTTTGTTTTCGATGTGGGACTGACATGCTTCAGTTCCCAGTTTCAGGAGCTTCTGATGCTATCTTGGCGTGGCGCGTAGCGGCGTGTCGACGGCGATCTGGAGATGGTCCGACGCTGAGGTTGTATCCCGCCTGGCGGTGTGTCTGTATGTCATTCCTTTAGTTGGAATTAGTACCTTTGGCGGTACAATGAGCGTGGCCCATTATAGCTAATTATGCTTGCAAATGTACATGTATGTACACCAGTCAAGGAGGGCAATCTTGGTTGGGGAGTTGATCGGCGGTGTGAAGCGTTACTTCCGCTAGACTTGCAATAGCATAATTAGCATCAGTGCGTTGTCAACCATTGATTTACTGAGCAAACGCTTTATACCCTTTCGGGTGGGCCCCTGCTAGGCCCTCCAGGGAGTCCCCCACTCCCTAGCTAAGACGGACCTCCAGATGGTCGGCAAATTGTTTGTTGAGGGGAAGCTGCGCGGAGCAGAAGGTGTTGGGTAGCGAGCCCAATCTTAGTACCCAAGTGACGGGGGTCAACGTACCTAATCAGGGTCGTCGTAGACTGTTGACAACTCCCCGTATCCCGTAGGGACGATCTGATCGTAACGCCGCGTGGCGGTCGTTGTCAGAATGAGGCGTAGCCTTGGGATTCGCCGCTGGCGGATACCATCCGCTGGATGTAGCAGGAAACAGCGTCGGGTAGACGTGTTCAGCGGTGGTTACTGAGCGGGAGGCAACGCAGCGCTCAGCAACGCACGGGGTTTGCGAGATGGAGGGGGTTATGCCGGCAGTGGCGCGTATAGCCGAGGCTGCTCCTTGCAAACCGTCAAGTGGAAGTCTCTCTAGTGGGAATTCACTCGGCGGACTTCGATACTTGGAAAATGACAAGTGAGAAGTTCCGCCAGCGGGGTTTCGCTCAGCGGACTTCGATACATGGAAAGTGACAAGTGAGAAGTTCCGCCAGCGGGGTTTCGCTCAGCGGACTTCGATACTTGGAAAGTGACAAGTGAGAAGTTCCGCCAGCGGGGTTTCGCTCAGCGGACTTCGATACTTGGAAAATGACAAGTGAGAAGTTCCGCTAGCGGGGTTTCGCTCAGCGGACTTCGATACTTAGAAAGTGACAAGTGAGAAGTTCCGCTAGCGGGGTTTCGCTCAGTGGACTTCGATACTTGGAAACTGACAAGTGAGAAGTTCCGCTAGCGGGGTTTTCGCTCATGCGACTTCGATACTTGGAAAATGACAAGTGAGAAGTTCCGCCAGCGGGGTTTCGCTCTGCGGACTTCGATACTTGGAAAGTGACAAGTGAGAAGTTCCGCTAGCGGGGTTTCGCTCAGCGGACTTCGATACTTGGTGCCTTCCTCCCAAAAGTCTTGGCTTCTACTAGACACTTCGCCTGATGGTGGTGGACACGTGGCTAACCCCTACAGGGTTAGCGTGCGGAGGCGTGCCTCCTCCGTCGAGCCGTCTCCTAGCCATTAATGTCGAGTAATGATGGATTTCGTAACCGAGGCGACGCCTCGGTTAATCTGAAGAGTAATTGCAGTTGTGGGACACGTGTACGGCTGACAATTGATGTCGTTTTTCAATGGACGGCGTGGGGCCGTTCGACGTTGACATAAAAGGAGGGGAAGTGAGCACATTTGGCACTGCTCTAAACTTTGAACTGTGCTTTCATCGTCTTCAAGTGTTCTGTGTCTGAGATCGGAGGAGAAAAGTGAGGTGATATTGGCGAGTTTTCGTGCGTGGAAGAACCGACGATCTTCGGCTTCGAGGACCAGTGTACACATTGCTGTCAGAGGCTCCACAGTTAAGGTTGGTATTCTGGCCTATTTCCCAGTTTCATTGGGTGTCTGAGTAGGTGAGTTTCTGGGTTTTGGGTGTTTCTGTGATATGTTATTTGTCGACGTACTGTGTGGGTGTGAGAGTGGGTTTGGGGGGGTGGTTGTGTTTGACAGAATTGGGGTTGTTAGGGCTTTTCTAGATGGTTGAATCTGGGTTTGAGGGCGTTTGTTCTTGTTTTGGCGTTTTCTGGGTTTGAGTGTTCTTGATGTTCTTGGGCACTGGCTGAAATAGGGGTAGGTTAGATCTTTGTGTGAGCTAACTGATTTGGGTTTTAGGGTTTTGGGATGGCCGACGTCATAGAGATTTCAAGCAGTGAGGATTCCGGATCTGAAGTGCCGTTCAGCGAGGCGGATAGAAATTTTATTGACTCGTTGCGTCCGTCTGCCCGTGCAGGAACCTCACTGCCAGAACCGCTAGAGGTCGAGCCGCTACAGACCATTCCGTGGGACGTACATATGGATTGTTCATCGCGTCCGGAGAGTTCTAGGGCGGCGGAGGCTGCCGCTGCACACACTCTGCATGAAGAGCGGCTAGAAAGTAATAGTGCCGCCAGCAGTTCCGCTGGCGGAGGGGGTGTAGCGGGAGAGGATACCGAGTCGGCGTGGGTGTTCGAGGACGGCACCCCCGTTGACGAGGCAGGAGGTGGGATGACCGTGGTTGCCGTCAACCGGCTGAAGCGGGTGTTTCGGTTGCCCGGCGTGGTGAAGCTGCGTCTACCGACGGTAGAGGAGAAGGCTTCGATTCTGCCAGTGGGTCACGCCGCGGTGCACGAGGCTATATTCCGCGAGGGAGTGACCCTGCCGTTGGTGCCAAACCTTCAGATCCTGGTGTGCGAGTTTGGGGTTGCTTTTTGGCAAATCTGTCCCAACATGTGGCGGTTGATGCTGGCGATGAACTCGCTGTGGCGATTGTCCGGCTGCGAGGGACCGACTGTGGCGGAGGTGCTGCATTTCTACTAACTGGTGTACGTGAAACGCCAAGGTTGCAGAGGGCAGGTAAACCTGAGTCGCTGCCAAGGAGCGCCTAAGTTGATCGAGAACTTGAGGGATTCCATGTCCCACTGGCGGGGCACCTTCTGTGTTGCCACGACGGGATGGGAGTACCAAGCGGGGTCTAACGAGGGGGAGCCGTCGTTTAGAATTAAGTCAGAGTTTCAGCCCATCCGAGGTTGTTTGTCGTTTCTGCTGAACACGACTGGCGTGGTTTCTGGTTTTTTGTTTTTTTTGTTTTTGTGTCCTGTCCTAAAAATGACTTCTTTTTTTTTTTTTTTTGTGCAGCGGGGTTGCGGTATAACCTGACTCGTAAGGAAGAGTGTCGCGTGGCACGCATCAGAGGTTGTTGGCGGAATCGTAACTTGCTGGACTTCCACCTCCTTACAGGCTGGGAGTTGCTGGTGGATCAGTAGCTGACTCGCGCCGTTGGTAAGTACTTTCCGCTGGATTGCATGTTTTGTGTCGTTGCCTCATACTGACCGGCCTGCCATTATGCACTTTTGTAGAGACTCCTCCGGGAAACAAGGCCAGCCGTGACGCGTTCAAGAAAGCGATGGACCGCGCTGAAATCAACAACTTCCTGGAATCCATGTACGTGTCTGGGCTGGCGGCGCAGAAGACGATGGTGAACCCGGAGACGCTGGAGTTGAGCCCGTCCAAGGTTCCGGTGGTGTTGCCAATGCCGCACCAACCTCACCTTGGTGAAGACGGGTTGCCTGCCGTTCAGGGGTCGCGGAAAGAGAGAGCACCGGCGGTACGGCGCGGGGGGTCGAAGAAGGCGGCACGCCCAACGGAGGGCATCACCATAGCGAGGTTGGAGCCGCCGAGGGGGGGTTCGAGGATTGCCACCGCTGGAGGCACGCGGGTGCTTCAGCGAAAACGTCGTCAACCCGACTCGGGAGGGGAAGAGGAGGAAGTGGAGGTCACCGGGGCCCGCGAGCAGCCGAAGAAGTCAAGGCAGGCTCCGCCCGAGGCTCCCGCTTACGTGGCTACAGCGGCGGGTACGAGTGGCCTGGATTAATTTGCCGCTTACACCGAGTTCCTTAATGACGGTGAGCAGGACTTCCTGTATCACCTTTACGAGCGGCTGGGGTTCGGCGGCTTGGAAGGGATTGTTTGGTCGACCGCCGTCAGCCAGTCGCCCTTCTGCACAGCCTTTGGGCACGTCGCCGTTGGGCTCCATGAGAGGTTCCAGGCGGCGTCTAAACAGCCCCTGGTTGAGCGGGAGCTGAGGGAGGAAGTGGCGGGCCTCCAGAGGGACTTGGGGAAGGCTCAGGAGCAGCTGGCTGACGTCGAGCGACGTCTGACAAAGGCCGACTGCGATGCGGCGGATGCCAGGGGCAAGCTGAACGTTGCCATCGAGCGGCACCTGGAGCGGAATGAGCAGTTTGCCAAGCTGGAGCAGGACATGTCCCTGCTGCGGGACCGGGTGACCGCGAAGGAAAAGAGAGTTGAGATCCTTCAGCGGGAGTCTGCGGCCAAACAAGCGGAGATCAAGCGGCTAGAGGGTGAAGTTGCTCGCTTGGAGGCCGAGGGGGGCCGTGCTGCGGCTGCCGCTGTTGAATCATACAAGCAGTCGGCGGAGTACAAGAAGGCGCTGACCGAAGCAGCGAAGGCCGGTGCCTTAGCCAATGTAGAGATGCTGCAGCAGAAGGCCGCCATCGACTGGGCGAAAGAGTCGATGCCGGCCGTGCAGCCATCTGAGGAAGCTCTGCCTACAACAAGTGCCGCCCCTACTGCCGCCCCCGGTCACGTTGATGGAACCTGCTCGGGGAGCAGGGAGAGTGGCGGACTTATAGAGGGCAACTCTCAGCGGACGCCTACTCAGTCCGAGGTGTCTCTTGCTGGGTTCTTGGCGGTCCACACCTGGGCGGATGGCACAGTAGAGACCCCTAGTCCCACGGCCCGAGGGTCCGACCAGACGAGCCGTTCACATCCGCCGCAGGCCGCCAGTGGTGATATTGGAGGTAGCGGAGCCGATCTCGCCCACCCTGTCAACTCCGCCAACCCCTAAAGATAGGAGTAGGAAAATTTTTGTAGCCGCTGAGGCGTAGATGATGTAATTCAGTTTGGGATATAAATGAAATTTGTTGGCACCCAAATTCCCACTGTGTTTCTTTTTGTTTGTGATAATGTGTGTGCCGCTAGAGGTCTCGATACTTGCCTTTGGCCATGAATGAAACATTAAATGAATTAAAATTGGTCCAAGTGCACAATGTAGACGACGTAGTCCTCTGACTGGCGTTGCCAGTTGCCCTCAGTGCTAGACTTGGTAACAATGGTTTGAATAATTCCTCGTTTCATTGATAGCTGTCTGAAGTGTTTACAAAAGCGGGGTCGTACCCGTTGGGTAGCTTCCCATAGCTAAATATTGAACAAAAATTTAGCTAAGTCAAGATGCTCTTGGGTAGCGGACTGACTATCTGTAGTAATACCGAAGGTTCTAGGTATTCCAAGGGTGGGTCGTTGTGACGCCATCCTTGTCCATTAAGTAGAAGGTGCCTGGGCTGACGACCTCTGTAATTTTGTATGGACCTTCCCAAGTTGGGCGGAGTTTTGTTGGCGGTGGTATGACTTCTTTCATTACCTAGTCCCCCAGTTGGAGGTTGCGGGCCTTGACCCTGGAGTTGTAGAAACGCGATACCCGTCGCTTGTTCTGGAGATTGCGCAAATGGGCTGAGTCTCGCTTTTCCTCTAGTAGATCCCTGTCGAGGTTGACGCCGTCGCTGTTGGTCTCGGGGCAGTAGCCTTCGACCCTAGCGGTTGGTTGGGCTACCTCCGTAGGCAGGACGGCCTCAGTGTCGAACATCATACAAAAGGGGGTTTCACCTGTGGCGGAAGTTGGGGTTGTTCTGATGGCCCATAGAACTTCCGGGAGCTTCTCCGCCCACAAACCCTTGGCTGTGTCGAGCTTCTTCTGTAACAGCTTCTTGATTATCTTGTTTGCTGCTTCGACCTGGCCGTTGGTTTGGGGGTGAGCGACTGATGCAAAACGCATCTTGGTGTCCAGGTTGGCGGTGAAAGAGATGAGTTCCTTGTTATTGAACTGTGTGCCGTTGTCGGTGATGATTGCATATGGGACACCATAGCGGCAGTAGATGTTCTTCCAGAGGAAGTGAGTTACCTTGGCGGTAGTTATTGCCATCAACGGTTCTGCCTCTATCCATTTGCTGTTGTAGTCGATGGCGATGATGATGTATTTGAACTGACCTTTGGCGGTTGGGAATTTTCCCATCAGGT